>NC_044323.1:13544268-14827793 GCF_007399415.2 Gopherus evgoodei | reverse complement strand
TGAAAGCAGCACTGTTGCCAGCAGCAGCGCAGGAGTAAGGGTTGCAGTACCACAACCCCCCCTACAATAACCTGGCAACCACCCCCAACTCGTTTTTGGGCCAGAACTCCTACAATTACAACATTTTGTAATTTCAGATTTAAATAGCTGAAATAATGAAATTTATGATTTTTAAAATTCTATGACCATGGAATTGACCAAAATGGACCGTGAATTTGGTAGGGCCGTACCTATGAGGGAAGACTGAAAAAATTGAGTTTGTTTAGTCTGGAGAAGAAAAGGCTAAGGGGGGGACAGGATAAGTTTTCAAGTACATAAAAGGTTTTTACAAGGAGGAGGGAGGTAAATTGTTCTTGTTAACTTGTGAGGATAGGACAAGAAGCAGTGGGCTTAAATTGCAGCAAGGGCAGTTTAGGTAGGATATTAGGAAAAACTTCCTGTCAGGCTGGTTAAACACTGGAATAAATTGCCTAAGAAGGTTGTGAAATCTCCATCACTGGAGATTTTTAAGAGCAGCTTATACAAACACCTATCTGGGATGGTCTAGATAATACTTAAGTCCTGCCTTGAGTGCAGGGGACTGGAGTAGAAGACCTCTTGAGGTCCCTTCCAATCCTGTGATTCTATGATTGCCTAATCAACATTCACAGCACTTTTGTGAGGTAGATAAGCAAGTATTATCCCCGTTTTACAGATGGAGAAACTGAGGCAGAGATGTTAACAGCTCACTGCTGTTAAGAGCCATGTTGTGGGTGGGAGTGGAATGGGTATTGAGGTGGAATTCTGCTACTCTGCCAGCAGAGGGCTGGATGACTTAGGTTTTATGGGGAGAAGGTTGTATAGTAGTGCATACTTTACAGCGGTGTTCAGAAAGAACAGCATGTATCAGCAGGTGAATGCATTGCAGCATCCCACAGCTGTGGCTCTCAACCTTTCCAGACTATTGTATCCCTTTTAGGAGTCTGATTTGTCTTGCGTGCCCCACGTTTCCCCTCACTTAAAAACCACTTACAAAATCAGACATAAAAATAAGTGTTCACAGCACACCATTACAGTGGAACAGAGATTGGCAACCTTTGGCACGCGGCCTGTCAGGGAAATCCGCTGGCAGGCTGGGACGGTTTGTTTACCTGCAACATCCGCAGGTTCGTCCATTTGCAGCTCCCACTGGCCACAGTTCGCTGTACCAGGCCAGTTGGGGCTGCGGGAAGTGGCGCAGGCTGAGGGATCCCTGCAGTAGAAACTCAGAGTTACGAACACCTTGTGAATGGAGATCATTCCTAACTCTGAAATGTTAGTAACTCTGAACAAAACATTATGGTTCTTTCAAAAGTTTACAACTAAACATTGACTTAATACAGCTTTGAAACTTTACTATGCAGAAGAAAAAGACTGCTTTCCCCCTTTAGTCATTTACCTTTAACATAGTACTGTAATGTATTTACTTCATTTTTTTTTGGTCTCTGCTGCTGCCTGATTGCATACTTCTGGTTCCAAATGAGGTGTGTGGTTGACTGATCAGTTTGTAATTCCGGTGTTTGTAACTCTGAGGTTTTACTGTACTGAAAAATTGCTTACTTTCTTATTTTTGCCATATAATTATAAAATAAATCAATTGAAATATAAATATTGTACTTACATGGCACTGTATAGAATATAGAGCAGTATAAACAAGTCATTTTCTGTATGAAATTTTAGTTTGCCCTGACTTCGCTAGTGCTTTTTTTTGTCGCGTTGTAAAACTAGGCAAATATCTAGATGAGTTGATGTACCCGTTAGAAAACCTCTGTGTACCCCCACACTGTCTGTAATAACATTCCTTCCTAGATCTGGACCTTAGCGTCCAAAATATGGGTGTTAGCATGAATTTCCCTAAGCTTAATTACCAGCTTAGATTTGATAGTGCTGCCACCAATCAGGAATTTTTAGGGCCTGATACCCTCTGGTCCCCCCAAAACCTTCCCTGGGGGACCCCCAGACTCAGATGCCTTGAGTCCTACAACAAAGGGAAATAACCCCCTCCCCTTGTTTCCTGGTTACTTCCTCCCAGGCTCCCCGCCCTGGACGACCCTAGGAGATTCCCTGCTTCCAGTCCTGGAAACACAAGTACCGAGAGAGCTAATCTCTCTTCCCCCTTACCCAGAGAGTATGCAAAGTTAGTAAATCTAACACAAAGAGATTTTCCCCCTGACTTCTTCCTCCCACCAATTCCCTGGTGAGCTGCAGACTCAGTTCCCTGGAGTCCCCATTAAAGAAAAACTCCAACAGGTCTTAAAAAGAAAGCTTTATATAAAAAAGAAAGAAAAAGACATTAAAAATAGTCTCTGTATAAGGTGAAAATATACAGGGTCAATTGCTTAAGAAAAAACAAGTGAATAAACAGCCTTATCCAAAAAGAATACAATTTAACACATTCCAGCAACTACACACATATAAATACAAAAGAAAACAATATAAACCTATTGTCTTGTACTTACAACTTGGAAACAGAAGATTAGAAAGGCAGGAGATAGAAAAATCACTCTCAGAGCTGAGAGGGCACAGACACAAGACAAAGAACAAAGAACTCACACCCAAAATTTCCCTCCACCCAGATTTGAAAAAGTCTTGTTTCCTGATTGGTCCTCTGGTCAGGTGTCTTGTTCCCTGTGTTAACCCTTTACAGGTAAAAGAACATTAACCCTTAGCTATCTGTTTATGACACTGTCCTACAGTGTATACTCTGACAGTGCACTCCAGCCCGCAGACCTCATTCTGTTGGGACTGTGCTGTGCTATTGGGACTGTGCTGTGCCTGGTAGCATAGGTGCTGACTCAGTGGGTGCTCTGGGACTGGAGCACTCGTGGGGAAAAATAGTGGGTGCTCAGCTCACACTGGCAGCTCCCCGCTCCCCTGCCCAGCTCACCTCCACCTCTGCTCCGCCTCGTCCCCCGAGCAGGCTGCGTGCCGCTTTTCCTCCCTAGCTCCCAGCGCTTCCGCTGCGAAACATCTGTTTCATGTGGCTGGGAGGGAAGTGGGAGGAGAGGGAATGTGGTGTGCTAGGGGAAGAGGCAGGGCCGAGGCGAGGATTTGGGGAAGGGGTCCAACAGGGACAGGGAGGGGATGGAGTTGGAGTGGGGACTTTGGGGAAGGGTTTGGAATGGGGGTGGGGAAAGGGTGGAGTCAGGGCAGGGACAGGGATGGGGGAGCATGAACTCCTACTGGCGCCGGGGAAAGTTGATGCCTATGCCTGGTAGCCAGGTCTCTTCCGATGGTTCTCTTAAACAGAGCTGGAAATCTTGCCATCCTGGTGCAACACAGGACATGATCTAACAAAGTAGAGTGGGATTTGTTTCCAAGTGATTTGCCAAAGGGCACCAAGAGTTCACCATCAGAATGGTATTTGGGCTGTGCTTTAGGCTACAAGTCTCTTCCATGGCTACACTAGAGAGTTGCAGCGCTGGTGAGGGAGTTACAGCGCTGCAACTTAGGATGTGGCCACACTTGCAAAGCACGGCCAGCGCTGCAACTCCCTGGTTGCAGCGCTGCTGTACACCCGGTCGAGCCTCGGGTGTAGTGATTCCAGCGCTGGTGATCCAGCGCTGGTCAGCAAGTGTGGACCCCACCAGCGCTTTTATTGACCTCCGGAGTATAAGGAGGTATCCCAGAATTCCTGTCCACAACAAACTGGAAGAAAGGGAGAGCTCGGAGTTCAGCCAAACTGCTTATTTAAAAAACAAACACAGCTCCTGTTTGCTGAGCGAGCGGAGGCAGGCAGGGGAATTACTTGGGAATGTTCACAGCTGTTTGCTTGAAGAGAGAAACAGCTCACACGGCAGAGGGGGAGGGGGAAGTCCGTGTTGAGCAGATGCTTATCTGGTGGCTATTTAGGAGTGCATAATTTGCATTTAGTGAATGAGAGAGGGGTGGGCGAAGGGGTCAGAACTTTTAAAATGATTGAAGGTAGGCACTGTGTATCTTCCAGTCCTTAGAACTGGCAAGGCAGGGAGCTGAGAACAGTGTCAACTTCAAAAATCCATTCTCTCTGTCTCCTCCACGCTCCCTGTCACATTCCACCCACCCCCCTCTTTTGAAAAGCACGTTGCAGCCACTTGAATGCTGGGATAGCTGCCCACAATGCACCACTCCCAACAGCGCTGCAAATGCTGCAAATGTGGCCACACTGCAGCGCTGGTAGCTGTCAGTGTGGCCACACTGCAGCGCTGGCCCTACACAGCTGTACGAACACAGCTGTAACTACCAGCGCTGCAGAACTGTAAGTGTAGCCATGGCCTTAGTGGCAGTAGAGGTGACACAATGTGGTGTAGGCCTAAGTTACGTTGACCTCAGTTACTAAGGGCTTGTCTACATCAGAAAGTTGCAGCGCTGGTGAGGGAGTTACAGCGCTGCAACTTAGGAGGTGTACACATCTGCAGGGCACCACCAGCGCTGCAACTCCCTGTTTGCAGCGCTGGCCGTACTCCCGTTTTGTCTCGGGTGTAGAGGATCCAGCGCTGGTGATCCAGCGCTGGTAATCAAGTATAGACACTTACCAGCGCTTTTCTTGACCTCCGTGGAATAAGCAGGTATCCCAGCATACCTGAGGAAGCCTCTGGTAATCAAACTGGTCTCCTTCCCCAGCTTGCTCTCGCGTTCCCCGAACCCCGAGCAAGCAGGTCTCCTTCCCTGCGGTTTGCAGGGTGGTTCGGGGAATGCGAGAGCAAACCGCGGCGAAGCTGGTCTCCTTTCCCGGTTTGCTCTCGCGTTCCCCGAACCCCCGAGCAAGCAGGTCTCCTTCCCTGAGGTTTGCTGGGTGGTTCCGGGAACGCGAGAGCAAACCGCGGCGAAGCTGGTCTCCTTCCCCGGTTTGCTCTCGCGTTCCCCGAACAAGCAGGTCTCCTTCCCTGCGGTTTGCAGGGTGGTTCGGGGAACGCGAGAACAAACCGCGGCGAAGCTGGTCTCCTTTCCCGGTTTGCTCTCTCGTTCCCCGAACCCCCGAGCAAGCAGGTCTCCTTCCCTGCGGTTTGCAGGGTGGTTCGGGGAACGCGAGAGCAAACCGGGGAAGGAGACCAGCTTCGCCGCGGTTTGCTCTCGCGTTCCCCGAACCACCCTGCAAACCGCAGGGAAGGAGACCTGCTTGCTCGGGGGTTCGGGGAACGCGAGAGCAAACCGGGAAAGGAGACCAGCTTCGCCGTGGTTTGTTCTCGCGTTCCCCGAACCACCCAGCAAACCTCAGGGAAGGAGACCCGCTTGCTCGGGGGTTCGGGGAACGAGAGAGCAAACCGGGAAAGGAGACCATCTTCGCCGCGGTTTGCTCTCGCGTTCCCCGAACAAGCAGGTCTCCTTCCCTGCGGTTTGCAGGGTGGTTCGGGGAACGCGAGAGCAAACCGCGGCGAAGCTGGTCTCCTTTCCCGGTTTGCACTCGCGTTCCCCGAACCCCCCTTGAAGCCGCCCAACAGCGCTGCAGTGTGGCCACATCTAACACCACTTGCAGCGCTGGTTGCTGTAAGTGTGGCCACTCTGCAGCGCTGGCCCTATACAGCTGTACTAATACAGCTGTAACAACCAGCGCTGCAAAATTTTAGATGTAGACATGGCCTAACTGAAGTAGCATAACTTAGGTCAACTAAGTGTGGGCCAGCTCTTAGTTTCCAAATGCAGCAGACTGACTAATATGCATCACACCATGATTAGACTCCGAGTCGGTTGAAGAAGAAAAGGGATGGTGGAATCAAAACACATTTATAGCAGTATGTTGGTGAGCACTTCCACTTCAAAGAATGACCTGGATGAATAATACACCACAAAGCTTATTTTGAAGGGACAGTCCCACACACGTTTTATCATGGTAGAGAGTCATATTTGTTGTGATCCTTTGTATGATTGTTGATTGTATGATTGTTTAAAAACACGTTTTTATCACATAAAGTAAGCTCATTATTGGACACAGATTGTGAGACGGTGAGTAGCAAATAAGTAATACATAGTAGGTGGTCATCCCAGTGATAAAGGGTGAATCTAAAACTGTTCTGAAGCTCTGTTCTCATGAACATCCAGAACTTGGTTACTCTTCAAGTTAGTTTTGCATCACAGGTTTTGTTGGTTGTGAATATATTTGAAGTAATTTCTCCATCACTTGAAGTATTTAAATCAAGACTGCATATGGATTTAATGAAGAAATTATTGGGTGAGGTTCTGTGGCCTGTTATACAGGAAGTCAGACCAGATGATTCTGCTGGTCTCTGCTGGCTTTAAAAATCTATGAATTTATGACTCCCTTGTCTTTATTATTATTATTTGCATTAAAGTAAAGCCTGGAAGCCCCAATCAGCCATTTTACTAGATATTGTACAAGCATGCAGTGAGAGACACTCCTTACCCTGAAGAGTCTGCAATCTAAATACACAAGACAGGAGGAGGGTAGGAGTAGAAATGGAAGCACAGAGGTGAAGTGACTTGGCAAAAGTCAGAGAGCAGGTCAGTGGCAGAAGTGAATCCCAGTCCCATGCGTTACCTGCTAGACCACACAGTCTCCCTCAGTCATGTAAAGTTACTAAGTTTTCATGTATTGTGTAATTAGGAGCTTGGGTTATGTTGTTCTCTCCTACAAGAGCATCTTAATCCAGGAGTAAAATTCCTGTTCAGCAGTTCAATTTGGGCAAGGACATTTGAACTTTAAAAACAACTAAAGGAAACTTCTGAAGAATTGTAATGTATGGATATTTTTATTATATATTAAAAGGGGAAAAAAGGCAATGCGACAGTTCAAATCACAGTCACAAAATGCAAAAATAAAGTTTCCAACTGTTAGCTTGCCCACATTGTCTGTCTGTTTTATGTTAAACGTTTTAAAATATATTTGCAGTTTAATATTTTGTTGTAAAATGTATACTGTAAAATTAACGGAATTTCTTGACTGGATTTTTGTTCCAGTTGTCTGAATTTATCTTTACACTTACTTTTTTTGGAATTTAGTTTTCCTGTTTTATAAAAGACAGGGGGAAAAAGATGAAACAAAATTCTTACCTTGGCAAACCAGCCAAGTTTGACTCAATTTCTTTCAGTTCTACTTAAGTTCACTGCAGTGTACTTTTCTTTTAAGGTTTTGTTTATATGAGGAGGGTTAATTTTATAATATTGTTAGTCGACGTTTCCAGCCTGAGAATTGTTTCAAGTGGGAGACTTAAGAGGTTTATGAAGAGGTTTGTCTAAGGTACTTAGGAACATAGTATTTGCAGTAGCAGGCAAGATAATTAATCCACTAAATCTGATAACCTGCTGTTGTCAATATTTAACGCCTTTGTGGAAAGCAGTTCTCCCTCCCAAGTCTTCATTGTACAATGGACGTAGCCAGTTGTGCAGTTCATTACATAGATAAGTGTGGGAGAATATAGAGTTTTAAAAGACACTGTTAACTTATTTACACACAAAATTTGACCTATTTTTTTAAATGATAGAATCTGTTGTGTAAAGTTTTCTGGCCTGTAAATAAGTTTGTATAGGTTTTGCTCCCTCCCAGCCCCCCCCCCCCCGTTTGTTTTAAAAGGTCTTGCAGAAAGGACCACTGTCATGAAGCAATGCCTGAGCGTGCTGTGCTACTCTGTATTAATTGACAAACGCCAGTGCTATTCACATCCCTGCAGTGTAAATGCACAAGCAATGAAGCAAACAAGGAGGGAAATCATGTTATCTTCTATGGTGTTAGCAACAAACCTACATCTTGTTCAGTTTTTCTAATTCCATTCTTTACCTTCGTTTGGAATCTGCAGCTGGCAGAATTCATCTTGTGATTGAAGCACAGTAATGAGTCAGAACGCCAGGGTTTTATTCTCAAATCTGTCACTGGATCTGTGTGTGACAGTAGGGTAAGGTTGGGTTGTGCATCAGTCTACCCATAAGTAAAATGGTTACAGTGCTTATGTATTCCACAGGAGTGTCGCAGACTTAGCTGAAGGGTTTAGTAAGCACTTGAGTGGAAAGTTTTATTATGTAACTACATTTTAAAGAAAGTTCTGATTTAAAAACTGAATTGGACTGTTTGTAAATTGGAAGGATCACTTCCTCCTTTCTCTGACACTCCCACCCCCTTTTAACCAGCTCTGGGGCTTAGGTGACAGATAGGTGTCTGGATGCCTAGCGGGAGGCAGCACATAGATGCCAAGGGAGAAAACAGAAAATAAAAGGTAGTTAAGAAGAGTATACATGGTTAACATAGAATCCCCTATAAGACCATATAAAATGGTAATATGAACATAAGTTGCAGAATATCTGTAGGTGTTGCCTAATGTGCTACATTATAGAACATTTTCAGAGTATCAATAACCCAAAGCTGCATCTTTGTTTCCATCCACAGTACAAAAACAATTCCATTTAAACATTTTTTTTCTTTGGCCTAAGTGGACAGACATTCCCTTTTCCCTCCATGTAATAACTCTGTTATAGTCTATATATCTGCTAGGATTTGTTACACATATCTAACACCATTATAACACCTCCCCTCCCCCAATGCATGCGCTGGCAAGAAACAAGTGTAGTTTGGTCAGAAACACATTGCAAATATGGTCTCCTTGTATTTTTCTTTTGCTAAAGACTGCTGCATTTTTCATAATACGGATGAGGTAAGTCTGGTGTCTCACCTGGAGAAGATGTGTTTTGAGAGCTCAGTTTTGGTAGATTTTGCTATGCATGATGGCTAAATACATGCCGAAGTCAGTTGCTTTCTCTCATGTCATAACATCATTCATTACATCATCATTGCACTATGTTATGGACGGTACAGAAATAAAACATTTTTTCTACAAATCAGAACTAATTTCCTTCACAACAAGATCACGAGTAGAAAGAGAAGCATAAGAAAAGGACTATCCAAAGCATTAAGGCCTGGATGAATGAAAGGAGTTAGGCACTAAACTCCCAGATTCAGGATCACTGCAATGCATAAAACTCCCACTAAATCCTGTAGGCACCTAAACTCACTGGTGCCTATGTTTTTACAGTAAACTTATGTTCATGTTGCCAGTTTACATGGTGTTATAGGAGATTCCAGGTTAAACATGTATACTCTTAACGACCTTTTATTTTCTGTTTTCTCTCTTTTCTGTAGATTGCAAATAAATGATTCACATGTAAACTTAACTGATGTTCTGAAAAGAAATTTATTCTGTCATTGCAAGGGAACATTTCAGCACGTACAGTTTGAGCCAGCTGAAATGTTCTTTTCTGGTTTGATACTGGTAGATCTGTGATTGTTTATGATGTATGTTGATTTGCATCTGTCATATCTTCATATTTAGGCACTGTGATTATCAGCATTTCAAAGGATAAGTTGGTTTTCTCAAGCTGGTGGCGGAGAAATATAAGAGAGGGACAGATTCTTAGACATTCGTATCAGTCTGTGTTGGTTAAAGCTAGAAGTACTGTGTGGGGAGGAGACCAAACAACAATTCATCTAGCTAGTTGGGTAAAGAGAGTGAGAGTTTTAAAAGGGGAGTCTTGTCTACATTTGCACAGTTGACTGTGACTTAGGGATTCCAGGGCGGAGATGTAAAAGAGGAAACAATGGGAAAAGTAATCCTCAGGGCTCTGACAGAGACCCAGAGACTCTGGAGGGAAGTGGGAGGGAGGGAGGAAAGAAACAAAATCTTCTATTGTCAGACATGAAGCAGAAGTTGGAATGGTTTATCTCAGACGAAGAATACTTCTGCACCGTAAGTGGCAGCATGTAGCCCTATCTTGGGTTGATTATATCTACCTCTGAGAGAGACTCATGGGTTGGGTCTATTAATTTTTAACGCTTGTTTAGCTTTTCATGCTAATGAGTGTACTTTTTTAACTGAGTTGGCCAGATATCCTAATTGTGCAAATAGCTAATATCTGCTGCTTCAGAGGAAGGCGAACATTTTCCCATAATGCTGTAGTTCACTTGTGAAATGTTAAACAAAGAAAGTGAGGGATGCAATTACTTCCTGATCTCAGTGGGTTCAATTACATTAACAGACAACCCTGAATTATGAGCTTTCTATATCATTCTGTTTACTGTCGTTGCGTCTGTGACTTGATATATTCTTTATGGTTACAGTTATCCACCTGGTATTTCTTCTGTTTTTAAAAATGTAGCTGTGCTGCTGATAGGGGTAGCTCCGTTGGTGATAGTGTTGGGTATCCAAATAATATTACTTAAATGGATACTTTTCCATTTTTTAAAATTCACCAGTAAATACAATGAAGAACTTGTAAAGCACAGATAAACGTCTTTGGGTGACAGTGTCTGTGGAGGTAGTAAAGAAATTATTGAAGTGGAACAAGGGTTGCAATAAAAATGACACAGGTTGGATTTAGGGCTGTAATCTCCTTCCTCTGCACATAGGTCCCATAGCTCTTGTTAATGTTAATAGGACTTCCTTGCCAGCTTTGAAAGGAGAATCAGCCCTGTAATTCATCTTACTGTTGTGCCTTTTTATTAGCAGGTATTCCCTTGTCTTCTTTAAAAACTTTAGTGGACAACACTGACACCGGGAGGCACCTAGCAGGAAGGAATTCAGTGCTGTTTTTATGGCTGATTCTGAGAGACATGTTCCCTAGGTGCAATAGAGAGAGAGAGAGATGTGGAAAAATGATTTGAGCACAGGACTGGAAACTCATTCGTTCTAATCTCGGCACTGACACTGGCTAACCGAGTAGCTCTGGGTGTGTTGCTTATCCTGTCTCAATAATAATTTGTACTTACCTACCTGACAGGGCTTTTGTGAAGATCAATTAAATAATGTTTGTATAGCTCACTGAACATGAAAATCTCTATATTCTAAGTATTGTTATTGTGAACACGACTGCATATTAACCCAATCCAGTACTCATTTGAACAATGAGCTCAAGCTTGATTCCATGAAAGTCATCATCTGAGTGGTGCTGTTGGCTTAACCAGAGAAATCTGCAGTGATTAACAAATACAAACTGTATAGTAAGAATCTTTTAGACGGAAGGTACCGAAAGAACAACTTATGAGTCAGATACAGCCTCCGAGTCCTAAAATGTGGCTTGGACCTGCCCTAACCTTTGCTGTTATATCTTTAATTCTTTGGTCTTCTAAAGCACTTTCTTCTTTGTGCTAAGGTCTACTTACAGTGGGTATTTCAGCCTGTTTGCAGTGTGGGGACAGAACCAGACCTGCTAGTCACTAGCAGTAGGGTAATACCTTGTTCCCTGAGGTCTCCCTGTTGCAGAGCTTTTCGGAGGAAAATTCCAGCCTTTGTTTCAAATTTCTGACTAACAATTTGGTCAAAAAAATTGTCTGTCTGATCCCCAGCTGTGTCCTAGGGCTGCATTTGTCTTTTGGGGAGATTGTCCCCTCAGCTCTGCTTCCCTCTCTGAGGCCTTTGCAATGGCTGGTGCCGCTGCAGACTTCTGGGAGAGAATTGGTCTGAGAAAGCCAGAGGCAAAAGGTCTGTTATGTCTCCTGCTTCACTCCTCCTTAAGTGTCTTGTTGGGGAGCTCAGCCAGCTGTGTGTGTAGAGTGGAGTTTCCCTCACAGTCCAGTCCATGAGTCTCCACACAAGAATCCAGTCCACAGATTTGGTCCACGTTGGAGCCAAGTAGGTCATCCAGAATATGGGATGGGAATTGGCATCCAGAGATTCAGGTTTAGTTAGATTGGAGAAATGGCCCCCATGCTCTGCAGTAGAAGAGTTATGCTTTTTCCTCAAAATATAGGTAACACAATCTGTAATTAGGAAAGCAGAATGGAATTATCCTGGCTGTGGAAGTATTCTAAAGTGGAGGAAAATTGAGGAGGTGGGGCATTCCCCTGCTTCCAGTGACTGACAGCTCGGGTTGTGCCCCCAGACTACAGACTGAAGTACCCATTGTAATGGCTCTATGGACCTTAGCACAAAGAAGAAAGGAGATTTTCAGGTAAGCATGGATAAAATCTTTCTATTCAATAAAATAATCTCCAAGTCCTCTACAAATATTTACATAATTAGGCTTTTCAGCACCTTTGGAGTTAGAAAAGGGATCGTTTCACTTACTGCTGAAATTCTGAAATCTCTAGACTTGAACATAGCAGTGTTTAAGAATTGATACACGTAGGACAGACAGCAAAAAGGATTAGCATATCCATTTGAAGCTGCAGGGAGACTTAGGGAAGGCAGAAGGTGTTTACTTGGGTTACATTTGGCTATGACACTGATAATAAGATCCATATTTTTACATCAAGTGTTGTGGGATCTTTAATGGTCACAAGTGGTCATGACCTCGTTTTTATATCTGATCCAAAAGACGACAACTCAAAAGTATGTGACCACCTCATCCAGAGGTGGTGGAAGCTCACTTGGAATGGGAGTCAGAGGTTCCTCTCGGTGGGGGTAACTGCTTCTGGTCCCAGCTCAATCATCCTGGTTCCTCCCTGCTCCCTCTCATGGGATTGGGTGCTGGCAGCTTTTCCAGCCTCTTGGTAGTCACACTCCTGCCTCTTCCCCCAGCAGCCATTGACCCCTGCCCATCATAAGTGGTGTGGTTGGTGATATGCGTAGTACATGTGTGTAGTTTACAGGGAAGATGCACCGGGATGGAAACAGGGATCAACCACTGTAATATTTCCATTTTGGGGGGTACAAGCTTCCAGCTTGGTTCTGCCATCCCGACCTCACCCCATGCTGGGGTTCTGGTTCAGTACAGACTTAAAGGAAAGAGAACCACTCAGATGTGAAGATGCAGCCTTTGGAGACTGCGCCCCAGTGATGATCTTCTGCATTGGCTGAGAGCAGCATTATGATGATATTGTACGTTTAGGAAGGCCACACAGAGGCATGCACCTCAGGTTCCTGGCAAATTGCCAGCATGGCTTCTTAATTGACAAAGCTGAGCAATCTACTCAGATAAACTGAATGTATGTTTTTGAAACTCTAATGGTGTACTCTCCATTATCCTGCTTTTTCATCTTTACATTTTAAACTGCGAATCCCATTAATTGAGCTACTGATGTCTTTGAACATGGTTCTTATTTTCCGGTTCATTTGTGCTGTACCAGCTAATTGGGAGAAACTCAATCCATCCTCCACATAAATAAAATATAGTCAATGATAGCCAGATTACCTGCCCTCCCCACACTCTCCCATTTACCTTTCCTCTGTTCTTACAGGGGGTTCTGCCTAGGCAAATGAAAGCAAGTTTAATATTTGTATTATCTCTTCCTTCTACAGATCTTATAAAATGTCTTTTCATATTCATATTCATACTGCCCCCTTACCACACTGCCTGGAGCACTGGTGACTGGCGGTGCTACAGCCGCGCCACCAAGAGCACCAGGACAGGCAGCCGCACCGCCTGGCCGGAGCCAGCCATGCCACTGCACAGCACAGAGCACCAGGTCAGGCTGCAGCTCTGGTGCTGCGCTGCCCAGCAAGATCTCGCAGACAGTGACCTGAGCCTGGGGGGGGGGGGGGGGCAGCAGGGGAGGGGCCGGAGGCCAGCCTCCCGGGCCAGGAGCTCAGGGGCCACGCAGGAGGTCCTGTGGGCTGGATGTGGCCCACAGGCCATAGTTTGCCCACCTCTGATATAGATGGTAGGATCTGTTTTCTTGCTTTTTGTTTTATGTATGTTGGACATTTACCAGCACATGCTTTCTCTTTAGTACATTTGGATTAAGTAGCATCTGAGAGGCAAGGAATTGTGCCCTTTTTTAAACTCAGGCTTATGTCTTACTTTTTTATACAGTTATTGCTATACATACATTCTAGCACATATTGGATTTGTTCCTTTATGAGTACATTTGATCTGTTGGTTTACTACAGAGTCACTAAGAGGTGTGTGAGGCTGTATCTTTGTACAGGACCAATTCAACAAGCTGGATTAGTTTTCTGCTAGTGCACGTAAGGAAAAATTTGAAGCGAGGAGGGGCGCAATAACTACTGAGTGCCAGATCCTGCTCTTCTCGAAGTCCTAGGCAGAACTCCTCCTAAACCAGGAGTGCTCATAATACATCCTATGGAGTCCTAACATGTAGTTCTCAGGGAGAGAACAAGGCTGATCAAATGCAAGTTTTTAATGCTGGTAAACTCTATCAGCAGGCTAATTGTATTCCCCTCTCAAGGAAGTTACAAGTACTGTCAAAGCCAATATTTATTCCTTATATATAGTGCTAATCCAATGCTCTGTTGTTACCATTATTTATGTATTCATATTGTGGTTATGCAGACAGGCCCCAGGGACCCATTTTGCTAGGCACTGAACCTAGTAGAAAGGACGATCTTGGCTGTGGAGTGGACTTGTATATAAACTTGGACCCCTTGTCCATGCTCCCAAAGCATTTTGATCTTGGTCATTATTCCCCTGGGCTGCTAACCTTGGTCTCTTCCTGTTCTTCTCTTAGTGGGGTATTTCTTACTGGTTCAGAACACAACTCCCCATCTGGTTAATAACATGGGCTGTAGAGAGCACATCACTCCACTACTCTGGTCTTTTCACTGGCTCCCTGTTAAATATTAGATCAAATTCAAGGTTTTGGTCCTTATCTTCAAAGCTTGTCATGGGACTGGCCTAAGGTGTTTAGGGTGACTGCATCAACCTGGGTGAGCCAGATCTCCTGTGATGTAGCACTGGCACAGTCAGCCTTCAGGGTGAAACTGTGTGTGTGGCAGTGGGGGATGGGACAGGAGACATTTTTCCCATGACTCTAGCATTTATTCCTGAAGCTATTGAAATCATGTCTGTAATTTTAGGAGTCACCTAGAGACCATGGCAACAAGCCCTATATAAGAACCTAGACAGAATGATACTGAGATTGTGAGCCTGGGTGAGGGTGGAACTGAAGGCTAATTAATGGAAAGAGACTTTGGAGAAGGGGTAAAGTTAAGAAGTTCAGATTTTGTTATGCTGTCGTTGAGTTGCCCAGGATGCGGTGTCACAAGGACAGAGATACAAGACTGAACAGAGGAGGAAAGGTGTGAGGTAGAGGCAGATCTGGGTCTCATTGCCAAAATTAACCTCTAGGCTGACCCTAGAAAAGGTGTACTGTGTTTTAGTAACGGGGAGTGCTCTGAAAAGTTTATACAGTTCAGTCACGTCTGATAGCGCCATGCTGCATCAGAACCAGATACAGCCATGTACATGTCCACTGTTTAGAAAGCCTGGTGCTGCACCATGGCTCTGTACCATGGCTAAACCAACTCAGTTTGGTATCTCACTCACGGGTCAGACCAAGACATATGATAAACAGTACCCACTATGGTAAGGCTTATAGCATAGCAGGCCCTGAATGACTTAATACTCTCTTAGCTGATGTATATTCATCCTGTACTATTTATTCTTTGTTTCCTAATGTTATAGATTCTTCGTTCTTCATCTTTTTGCCTATAATAATCTCTCTCAATTGACCTTTTCATTCCCTTTCATAATTTAAAAAACCCAGCATGGGGTCATTTGGAAGTCTCTGCTTTTCCACAGTCTGCTTTTTTTCCACTTGGAGGAAAAAATATTTGTTTGTCTATATACAAACTCCGAAGAGAGAGAAATATTTCTAAACTGTCAAGAGGATTTTCTGAACAATAGGGAACTAAGAAAACTAAAGGGTTTTTCAGTGACCCTTTAAATAAATTGGCAGGAGTGCAAAGGCTACCCAAGGGCAATTGAATTAGCTGAAGAAAAGGGCTAGAATAGTTTTCCCACAACAGAAGTGCCTTGTTGGCATACAGGAAGGAAAGCCTTGTAGCTGTTCTGCTGCAGTGCGTTTAACACCTGGTAACAACATGCTGTACCTGCCAGTGTTGGAAGCTACAAATTAGGGAGACTTGTAGAGAAAAAATACATGCCTTCGAATTCTGTTTAAATATATAGGACAACATATATTGGAGGGACAGGGTGGAATAACGACAAACATAAAACTATTCTTTGAAAGCCTCTGTGTTTTCACTTATGGAAGCTAGTTCCTCTTGCACTGAGGTATGGTAAAGTATAACAAAGCTGTGACCACTTTGGAATTCAGTAGCGTTCTTCCTGTCTTTGTATAAGGGAGTTTCACCTCTCTCAACCACCTGCGTTCCTTTGCCACCGCTGCAGAGGCTAAATGTTAGCTGGTTAGCCTTTTGTCTCATTGTTAGAGTAATTGGGCCAATTGCATTGGGTTATTTCTGAGGCTGTGTCAGATCCCAAACCCTGTAGGGAGTTCTAAGAATTGAGCAATCTGCGCTTAGCCATCTTGCCAGAGACAGATGCAAACATTTGGAGCCTAATGTACCTGAGAGAGGCTCTTGTAGTGTCCCAATTCAGTCTACCATGTCATCATTCCTCGGACGAGGAGGAAAATACATTTAAGACTGCAGGCACACTTAGCTTCCTTTTTGCCATTTGAATTGCTGCTGTGAGAGATGGCCGGCAGCCAGAACCCCAGACTGGCAGCGGGTGGAGCAAGGCTGGCGGCTGGCACCCCAGACTGGCAGTGGGCTGAGCAGCTCAGCCCGCTGCCGGTCTTGGGTCCTGGTCCTGCCCACATAGAGTGGGTAGGTACCTACTTTCTCCCTGGTTCGAGCCCATTCTCTTCCTCTCTCTCTGCACTGAGCCGAGGGTGGGAGTGTACTGAGCACAGGGCTGGGGGTGAAGGAGCAGCTTGGGGTGCAGGGTATGGCCAGGAGCCAGAATGAGGGAGGGGGCTCAGGGTTGGGGCAGAAGGTTTGAGTGTGGAGTGCTTACCTGGGCAGCTCCCATTTGGTGCGAGGGGTGCAGGTGGGAATGTAGGGGTGGTAGTGGTGCAGAGCTCCCATTTGATGCTCAGGGTGGGGGTGCGTATGTGTAGGGGGCAGTAGTCAGGGTGGGGGGCTGGGAGTGTATGAGGAGGGTGCAAGAGTCAGGGAGAGGGCATGTGGGGGGTGTAAGAGTCAGGGCATGGGGTGTTGAGGGGCTGGGTATGTGTGGGGTTACTGGAGTCAGGGCTGGGGTCGTGGGGGTGCAGGGGTCAAGGCAGGGGGCTGGGAATGTGTGAGGGGGGTGCAGGAGTCAGGGCAGAGGGCTGGGGGATGTGGGGCATGCAGGGGTCAGGGCAAGCTGAGCGGGGCTGGCGGCCAGGACCACGGCAACCAGGAGCGTGACATTAAAAATCGGCTCATGTGCCATCTTTGGCACGTGTGCCATCGGTTGCTGACCCCTGGTCTACACAATCCCAGACTCCGTTTCTGTTTCTCTAGGCTGCTTCTTACCTTTCTTATCTAGTTCTGGCCCCTGGGTTACCGATGGAGCTTCCTCTACCCCCTGTGCCTATTTCACCCCTCTCAGACTCTTGCCAGAATCTATAGTCCAAGGCAGGATCCCAGGGTTTATTCTCTCCCTATACCTCCTCCTTGTCTTTCGCCAACTCCTCTCCTCTCTAGGGAGTGACTGGAAAGTTCCTTCCTGCAGCCCCCTTCTTGTGCTCCACTTCCTGGTTTTTTACCTGCTCAACCTGCCCCTGCCTAGCTGGGCTTCATCATCAGTTTTACACTTTTGAGTCTCCTGCAGTTGCAGCCTGTCACAGGGTTAAGTGGCCCTTTTTACTTAGATTTTGTATGGGGTACACACCCATCCCACCTCTAGCAAAGCTTTTGGCTATTCCTCCACTGCTTGGGTCTGCACAGCAGTATCCATCGCTGGTATCAGAACATGCTTGAGGAGCAGGAGATCCCACTGGCGCCGACCAGGCAAGCTGCTCCCTCGATTTGCTCTAGAGAGCCTGTTCAGCTTCCCTTGCCGAAAGCTCCATCTTCCTGGAAATACTTTATGCAGGGCCCCCCCTCAGTTGTTAATGAGGCTCAACATCCAGGAGCCAATTAAAGTTTTGCTTGATGCTGCCAAAACTAGCATGGCACAGATTTGTTAGCACCAGCGATAATGTTGACACCGATGTCCCTTCTGATACTGGGGGCACCTTGATCAGCAGCTTCCCTGGCACTGGGCCTCATCTCTGGCAACATTCCTTCAGAGGCATCCATGTTTCCCTCAGATGCCCGAGTTCAGCTCCAGATTCTGGAGGGGAGAGTGGTTGTGGTTATAGATCTCTTTGCTTCTGTGTCTTCAGCCTGTCTCCTCACCCTCCCCAGCCCATGGTCCGTCCTGCTTTCCTTTTTTAATCCATCCTCCCTCCACCCGCCAGCTCCTCTCCCTCTGCTCCTCTTACCCACACATCTCCTGCCTCCTGTCCCCTTCTTCTTTCTCTATTCTGTCCACCTCTCCCCCTAGCTGTCCCTTGGGTCCTGCCCTTTCTGCTTGTCCTCATTCTCTGGCTTCTGCCTCCTCTCCCCTCTGTTCCTTTCCACTCTCTGGCTTCTGCAATACTCACTATTTCTCATCCCTCTGCATTCCAGTCAGGCCGCACTCTCCTCTTCCTCTCTAGCTGGGTACTAGCAGGGGAAGCACTGAGAGTGAAGGAGAAATAGGCTTTCTGATCTTAGTTCCTGTGCTTGGCACCACAGTGGCCTCTGGCAGCTGGAAAGTGCAATTGCAGGGAATCTTTTGCTCAGACCCTGAAGCCCTGGGGTAGAGCATGCTCCATGGAGAGAGAAATCTTTGGAAAATTCAGCTGCCAAACTGGAACAAGCATGCACTGAGCATGTGTGAACTATGGCTATATTTGGGTGAATTTTCAAAGGGATGATAAGAGGCATATCCCTCTGCCGAATTTCAAGCACTTACGTCGAAGTATGGAGGCTGTAGGGCTTCTCAGTGAAATGATTGTAATTTTTTTTTAAATATGGGCAAAACAATTCATTTTTCTCTAATTTTGTTCTTGGAAGTGGCTTAACTACTTTAGCTGAAATTTAAATAAATAAAATTCAGCCAAAGACAGACAACGAGCATGGAAAGCTTCAGCCTGAATGGTTAAAGCTTGGCAAAGTTCTGATCAGTTGAAAACAGGGTCTCATGGTAGGGTAGGGTCAGGGAACCTTAACTGTAGACATTGCTACCAGTTCCACCTTTAATAAGAGACCTCATCTTCAGCTTTCAGTGACTGCACTGTAACCTTAGTATATTTATAGAAGCTAGAGATGAAAAAGACCTGCTAGACTTTCCAATGTATCTCCTGCATTGAAGATGTTCAGGATCCTATTCCACATTCTGGCCTTTTCCCCAGGATCTCACTTTTAAAATTCTGGAGGGAGCAGATGAGCCATTGGTGTTGATCATCTGCTCCTTAATTCGTGAAGGATGAAAACTGATTTTCTTACTCTTCATCTCTGTAGAACTAAGTTATTGTTCTTTGACCTCTTGACAAGAGCTCTGATTTTCAGAGGCCCTGAATGCTGTCAGCTACCAGTGATTTCAGTGGCAGTTGTAAGTACTCAGCACCATGGAAAATCAGGCCAGAAGTGAGCCGTTGCAACAGCAGTGAGAGGAGAGATTTTTTAAAATTTATTTTAAACTGGGAGGCTGGTTGGTTGCCAAAATGACAGCATCTGGATCGATAGAATTAATAGACCAAGTTGAGAGGCAACTTTCTCAGTGTTTCTCTGAAATCAGCTGTCCACTGTAAACTGATGACTTGTACACTTACCTTAAATACCAAAATAATTTGTCTTCCTTGCTTTCTATTTGAAACATTCACTGAAGTGCATAATAAGCCAGAAAGCTTTTTCTTTCTCTTTCTTTAATTTTTATACTGCTACTCTTCACTATAGTACTGAGCACCTTCCATGTAAAATCATTAACAGTCATCAAGTCCCTGGTGGACTTCATGGAGTCTCTTATATGATAAGATTGTTATATTGAGGCTGCATATTTTCTTTCTACCTTGTTAATTACCACTATGGAGATAGCACATCTGTTGAGTGGCATATGGACATTATGCACAGGTGAGTAGAATACAGATGAATAGAGGCTATGATTTAACTAGGTTGGTAGCCATGCAGGTTTTTGGGAAATGATGGATGGAAATGGTAGGCCACAAGTTAATGAGAAGAAAGTAAGGATTGATTCAGGGTTTTTCCGTAGGGATGTGGCACCAATTCATATGAGTTTATTTGTAATGAGGCGTGTTACTGGAAGTGTGTTTATAGGAGAGTTACTGCACCTTTGCTGACCATTGTATAAAAACAGCAAAGAATCCTGTGGCACCTTATAGACTAACAGACGTTCTGGAGCATGAGCTTTCGTGGGTGAATACCCACATCATCAGATGCATGTAGTGGAAATTTCCAGGGGCAGGTATATATATGCAAGCAAGCTAGAGATAATGAAGTTAGTTCAATCAGGGAGAATGAGGCCCTGTTCTAGCAGTTGAGGTGTGAAAACCAAGGGAGGAGAAACTGGTTTTGTAGTTGGCAAGCCATTCAAAGTCTTTGTTTAATCCTGAGCTGATGGTGTCAAATTTGCAGATGAACTGAAGCTCAGCAGTTTCTCTTTGAAGTCTGGTCCTGAAGCTTTTTTGCTGCAGGATGGCCACCTTAAGATCTGCTATAGTGTGTCCAGGGAGGTTGAAGTGTTCTCCTACAGGTTTTTGTATATTGCCATTCCTAATATCTGATTTGTGTCCATTTATCCTTTTCCGTAGAGACTGTCCCTTCTGGCTGATGTACTAGCAGAGGGGCATTGCTGGCATATGATGGCATATATTACATTGATGGACGTGCAGGTGAATGAACCGGTGATGGTGTGGCTGATCTGGTTAGGTCCTGTGATGGTGTCGCTGGTGTAGATATGTGGGCAGAGTTGGCATCGAGGTTTGTTGCATGGATTGGTTCCTGAGCTAGAGTTACTATGGTGCAATGTGCAGTTATGGTGAGAATATGTTTCAGGTTGGCAGGTTTTCTGTGGGCGAGGACTGGCCTGCCACCCAAGGCCTGTGAAAGTGCTGCTTTCACAGATCCAGACTAACACGGCTACCCCTTTGATGCTTGTATAAAAACAGTTGTTATGTTTCACATCAGAGCCAGCTACACTTCTGTGGCTAGGGAATGGACTCCTGTATAAATATATACACCTTGCAAAACATTTTTGGGATCCTTTATCATAAAAGCTGACACATAAACACTGGAAAATACTGGTATTATTTGGTATTAGCAGATTGTCAATGTCATGCTGATCCCCAACACCCAGTAATGAGGCTTGAGAGACAGAAAAGTGGATGGGATTGACAGATTCTTTCTCATTTTATGGGAGGAGGAAAGGAGTTGTCTAGTCAAAGGTTGGTTTGTGTTTTTCTTTCTTGAAAAGGAATAAGGCCCTATTTAAATTTATCTTCAAAACACACATCTGACTAATTAGCAGAAAAAGAAAGTAAGAATTTTATTATTTTATGAATTTAATTTTATCTTGAGCCTGCCTTGTCTACTGTTGTGTTGAAGTTTCAACTGAAATTGTCGAAGTTTAGGATACTGTGGAACAATTCAGTGTTTATCCCCGTCTCCCACCCGAAGCGTTAAGCCGTGGTTCTGACCACTTCCCAGGTCTTCACAAACTGAAAAGGGATTTGCAGTTAATTGTAGTGCCTCTTAGTGCTTCAGGTGGTGCATCTAATAGGCAGAAAAATCAAGGTAGGCTGAATGAACTTTGGCCTGATTTCAGAAAGAAATCTCACCTTGCAATTTTCCTTCCAAAATAGTTTGTTTCACCATGTCTCCGTGTGTACCGCTTGAGAAAACAAGCACTTGAGAAGACCGTGGTGCCTATATTGGTCATAGTAAATGCCACCAAGGAATGGGATATATATTGCTTATGTATGCACAGCAGTATTTTATTAAATATTATGAATTGAATTAGGATGAGATTTTGAAAAACACCCGAAGGAGTTGGACGCATATGTCCCGTGGAAAGTCTTTTAGTCACACTTATGCTTTGAGTTCCTTGAAGTGTTCAGAAAATCCAAATCCTAATGAATATTTAGGATGTTCAGATGTATAGAATTTAGAGCATTGTAGCTGCACTGAAGCATCATATTCAATTTATCATTTAGGAACTGGTCTTTCAAGGTATTGAGATCTCTGAGAGTGTTCTGGTGTTGAAGGAGCTCAGCACTTCACACAGGATCAAACCCTTAGTGATTAAATTAAAGCTGAGAAAAGAGAGCAAAACACAGCATTGGATGCTTTGAATTCTAATAGGCACGTTCACTGTAGTCTGCTCTCAGTTGTCCTGCCATCTCCATCCTTTTGTGGGAAAAATGATTAGCCTGCCATGAAAACTAAATTGAGCGGCAGATTGCTGTTTGTTACGTCTCAAGAAAAAAGCTGATTGGGTGTTTGATTCATAGAACAACAATTTGAACTTTTTAAATATCTGTGTTTAAAGTATCTAGTGGCCATTGAGGATGTTGCTATTCACCTGCCTTGATTTGTGTGACTTGAGCATATGTCCCTGAACTGCTATGTCACATGGCTGGTTTTTATTTTTTGTGAAATGAGTTGCTGGTCTCAGTCCAGTTTCCAGTCAACAAGTGTCCACGTGACAGCAACCATCACAAGAGTTAGGACTGGCAGTCTGGCAGAGAGGCTAGGGACTGAATAGATTTGTAAATTGAATTACCTTCTCTTCTCTCAATGCTCCCATACATGTTCTCTGAAGGAATGTGGCTCTCCTCTTCTGATTGGGAGTAGAAGCTCAAACTAGGGTGACTAGACAGCAAGTGTGAAAAATCGGGATGGGGGTGAGGGGGTAATAGGAGCCTATATAAGAAAAAATCTCGATTTTTGGGTCTATCCCTATGAAATCAGGACATCTGGTCACCCTAGCTCAAACCATGGCAGTGAGCCTGTTTAAAAGAAAGGTGAGGCCAGAAAGTGACTCAGCAGGAAGAATGCCACCTACTGAATCAGCAATGGCTCTTGTGATTTGTTCTTCTTGACTATCTTCTATTCAAATAGTCGCCTAGATCAGCCCTGGCTTATGAGATCACAGTCTAAGTGACAGTAGGCAGACAAATGAGGGCTGTGGGGATTGTCAGAACCCTTATTGGGCTGGCTTTCATTTGGGACCAGGCTTTGGGCCTGATCCGGTGCCAACTGAAGTTCTGTTGACTTCCATGGTTGTTGGCTTGGGCCCTTGATGAGGGAAATTCTACACTTGGAGGACTTGGGAGCGGATTGGTAATGCCATTGCAAAAAATGCAAGCAGATATATGCCAACACACAGCACTCTTTAGCTAGCGGTCATATTGCCTTGTGCAATCTGAAAATAGCATAGTACAAGTGGAACTGGGGCTGTACTTAGATGGGAGAGTTAATGAATTCCTCAGTATTGCAGGGAGGGAGGATCGTTATTAATTGTGGCCCAAAATCAGCTGAGTACTTACGCACTTCAGTAACTTAAAGCATGAGAACAGCAGTCCTAGTCCAATGTCTCTTCCTTCTGTGAAGTACTCTAGACTCTGAGAGTTAACAGCTGAAAAAGAATATAGACAAATAAAGGCTGAAAAGGGAGGAGAATTTATGGGCATAGATTGCCTCTTGCCTCCTAAGAGTAAAAGCAAACCAAAATAGCTCTAAAACTAATGCTACTTAGATGTCATCATTGCTTTAAAAATGTGACTCCACATTCTAACTTCTAAATAGCATTGCAAGGTTTTGTTGATGGGTTCAATTTAATATTGTCTGTCTCTTTCTCTCCCCAAAAATAGTGAATGTTCATAACATTTCAGTGCACTGATAATTATGGTCAAACCTGAGTGCTATAATGCTAATATTTTATTTTCTCTGCTCTGTGTTGACAACCCTAAGAGACTAATCAGGTTCCAACCTAAAGAATAAATCATCCAAAGAATAATGTTATGAAACGCTGTACCACTTCACTCAGATCTCACTAGTTTGTCATATCCACTGATGTGCTAACGATAGTTCAACGAGGGGTTCCCAAAGAAATAGTCTCTCTTGGCATATGATGACTTCCATTATCCCAGGTGCTTGCAGAGAGGAAGGCTGAAGGACATTTATTCATTTGTTTTCAAATTTAAGCAAAAATGCTTTTTCTCAGCAAGAGGCAGCAGCACTGGGGAAACAGATTAAACTGCACTTTGCTGGAAATGTTTATTCTCTGTTGCTGAAAAGTATACTGGGTATGTTGATAGCGTAGCAGAGAGTTCAACTTGTGTTTTTGAAATGGGGATAGGGTAAGTTCCAGGGATATCTTGAACCTTCGAGGGGAGATACTTTAGGTTCCCTCACCCAAATACTTGACACTTGGTACATTCCAAAGGCATAAAGTTATTTCATCAGAAATATTTTTTATGAGCTCCAGGGATAAGACATCCCTGACCAAGATGTTCTGTAAATATCTGAAGCAAGTAAGGTCTATTAAGGGGTCAGGAGATTGTGGGGCAATTTGTACAGCTCTTGATCGCTAATGATTATTAAAGATTGCATGGTACTATTATCAAGGCTTGCTCTTGGTGTCTTAAGCCAAATTCCAGCTTGGGTCTTTGTATTCTGTCTACCTAAAATTCTTCCTTTAATTTTAGTTGAATACTGCGTTATTTATTTTGCAGTAGTACTCAGAATGTGCTTGGTACTTAATGTATAATCCTGTAGAAAGACAGTCTCTTTCTGAGGGTATGTCTGCACTATGGGATTATTCCGATTTTACAGAAACCGGTTTTTTAAAACAGATTGTATATCGTTGAGTGCACGTGGCCACACTAAGCACATTAATTCGGCAGTGTGCATCCATGTACCGAGGCTAGCGTCGATTTCCTGAGTGTTGCACTGTGGGTAGCTATTCCATAGCTATCCCATAGTTCCCGCAGTCTCCCCCACATTGGAATGCTAGGTTGAGATCCCAGTGCCTGATGGGGCAAAAAACATTGCCGCTGCTGCTTCTGGGTACAGCCTCACCCCTCCCTCCATGAAAGCAGCAGCAGCCAACTGTTTCGTGCCTTTTTTCCTGGGTGAACTGTGCAGGCGCCATTCCACGGCAAGCGTGGACACTGCTGAGTTCAAGACAGCAATCATGGACGTTTTAAACACCTTGCGCATTCTCATGCAGTCAGTGCTGAACCGGGACCTGCAAAGCCAGGGGAGCAGGTGGCAGCTACGGCAGAGCGGCAACAAGAGTGATGAAGACATGGACACAGAATCCTGTCAAACTGCGGGCCCCTGCGCTTTGGAGATCCTGCTGGTAATGGGGCAGGTTCTAGCCATTGAATACCGATTTTTGGGCCCGGGAAACAAGCACAGACTGGTGGGACTGCATAGTGTTGCAGGTGTGGGACAATTCCCAGTGGCTGCAAAACTTTCGCATGCGTAAGGGCACTTTCATGGAACTTTGTGACTTGCTTTCCCTTGCCCTGAAGTGCCAGAATACCAAGATGAGAGCAGCCCTCACAGTTGAGAAGCGAGTGGCAACAGCCCTCTGGAAGCTTGCAACATCAGACAGCTACCGGTAAGTCGGGAATCAATTTGGAGTAGGCAAATCTACTGTGGGGGCTGCTGTGATGCAAGTAGCCAAAGCAATCACTAAGCTGCTGCTACGAAAGGTAGTGACTCTGGGAAATGTCCAGGTCATAGTGGATGGCTTTGCTGCAATGGGATTCCCTAACTGTGGGGCGGGGGGCGATAGATGGAACCTATATCCCTATCTTAGCGCCAGAGCACCAGGGCACCCAGTACGTAAACCGCAAGGGGTACTTTTCAGTGGTGCTGCAAGCACTGGTGGATCACAAGGGACATTTCACCAATGTCCACGTGGGATGGCTGGGAAGGGTTCATGACGCTCGCGTCTTTAGGAACACTACTCTATTTAAACGGCTGCAGCAAGGGAATTACTTCCCAGACCAGAAAATAACTGTTGGGGATGTTGAAATGCCTGTAGTTATCCTGGGGGACTCAGCCTACCCCTTGATGCCATGGCTCATGAAGCCGTACACAGGCAGCCTGGACAGTAGTCAGGAATTGTTCAACTACAGGCTGAGCAAGTGCAGAATGGTGGTAGAATGTGCATTTGGCCGTTTAAAGGCATGCTGGCGCATATTACTGACTCGCTCAGACCTCAGCCAAACCAATGTCCCCATTGTTATTGCTGCTTGCTGTGTGCTCCACAATCTCTGTGAGAGTAAGGGGGAGACCTTTATGGCAGGGTGGGAGGCTGAGGCAAATCACCTGGCCACTGATTACGCACAGCCAGACACTAGGGCGATTAAAAGAGCACACCAGGAAGCGGTGCGCATTAGAGAAGCTTTGAAAACCAATTTCATCACTGGCCAGGGTACGGTGTGACTGCAGTATTTGTTTCTCCTTGATGAACCGCCCGCCCCCTTAATTGACTCATTCCCTGTAAGCTACCCCCCATCCCCCGTTCGATCACAGCTTACTTTCTAAGGAAATAAAATCACTCTTGTTTAAAAATCATGTATTCTTTATTACTTAATTATAAAAAGAGGGAGAGAACTGACAAGGTAGCCTGGGTGGGGTTTGGGAGGAGGATAGTAGGGAAGGAAAAGGCCACTAAAAAAATTTCAAAGTAATGACAACCTTTTGGTTGGGATGTCCACTGGGGTGGAGTGGGCGGGTGCACGGAGCCTACCCCCATGAGTTCTTACTTGTCTGGCGGGTGAGCAGGCTAAAGAACATGATGAGGGGGGAGGGTGGTTATACAGGGGCTGCAGCAGCACTCTGTGATCCTGCTGCCATTCCGAAGCTCCACCATACGCCAGAGCATGTCAGTTTGATCATGCAGCAGCCCCAGGATTGCATCCCACCACTGCTGATCTTCCTGCCGCCACCTCTCATCTTGAGCATCCCTCCTGTCCTCACGTTCGTCCCTCCTCTCCTCATGGTCACTGGCATCTTTCCTGTACTTTGCCACCACGTCCTTCCATTCTTTCAGATGAGCTCTTTCATTGTGGGTCACTTCCATGATTTCCGAAAACATTTCTTCTCGTGTCTTTTTTTTCCGCCACCTTATCTGAGATAGCCTTCGGGATGGGAGTAGGGAGGCTTGAAAAATTTGCAGCTGCATGAGGGAGGGAAAAAAGGGAGACAAGTATTAAAAAGATACATTTTAGAGAACAATGGTCATACTCTTTCACGGTGAACAACACTATTCACCTTACGTAGCACGTGTGTTTTCACTACAAGGTCGCATTTTGCATCTTAATATTGAGTGCCTGTGGCTTTGGTGTTACAGATCACAAATGCAGGTCTGGGCAGCAGAATTTGGCTTGCATGCGGCCATGGTAAGCCATTGTCTTTCGTCTTCTGCAACCTTCATCTATCCAGCGCCCTCCTTTCCCAAATAGCAAGCAAAGCCCGTTGAGTGCTGCTGCTTTCCTGTTAACGTGCAGCAGCAGAAACCACCTCGTGGCTGGTATCATGGAAGATCGCTGCTAAACACCTCCCTTTCCGCCCCCCCCAGCCGCGTGGCTGGTAGCAGGGAAGATCCCTGCTAGCGAAACGCGGAAAAGCTCAGCCCCAATCACCCCCCCATGCCCCCGCTTGGCTACCTGCAGGGAAGGATTTCCTTTAAGTCACAGGCAAACAGCCCAGTAGGAATGGCCATCTCTGTCCCCTTACTTAAATTCCTGAATTTCAACCAGGTTACCATGAATGATAACACTCTCCTGAGGATAACAGCGAGATAAAGAACGGATGTCGCCTGAATGCCAGCAATCACAGGGACCATACGCAGCTAGGCTTTGTCATGCAATGATACCAGATTACTTGCTACATGCATGGCGTGGTCAAGTGTCCTACCGTGGAGGACAGAATAAAGCAACGCTGCCCAGAAACCTTCTGCCAAGGCTTTTGGAGTACCTCCAGGAGAGCTTGATGGAGATGTCCCTGGAAGATTTCCGCTCCATCCCCAGACATGTTAACAGACTTTTCCAGTAACTGTACTGGCCGCGAATCCATCCCAAGTCCTCATGGCAAATTAATCATTAAAAAATGCTTGCTTTTAAATCATGTCTTATATTTACAAGGTACACTCACCAGAGGTTCCTTCCATGGCTTCATTGTCTGGGATAGTTGCTTGGGAGGGCTGGGGGGGTAATTCCGTCAGGGTGAGAAAAAGCTCCTGGCTGTTGGGGAGAACGCAGTGCTGTGTGCTCTCTGCAAGCTCATCCTCCTCTTCCTCCTCCTCATCTTCCCCATCCGCAGAATCCTCAGCCATGGCTGCGATTACCACCCCCACCTCAGAATCCACGGACAGGGGTGGGGTAGTGGTGGCGGACCCCCCTAGAATTGCATGCAGCTCAGCATAGAAGCGGCATGTTTTTGGCCCTGCCCCGGACTTTCCATTTGCTTCTTTGGTTTTCTGGTAGGCTTGTCTGAGCTCCTTAGCTTTTACACGGCACTGTACTGAGTCCCTGGTGTGGCCTCTCTGCATCGTGGCCTTTGAAATTTTTTCAAATGTTTTTTCATTTCGTCTTTTGGAACGGAGTTCTGTTAGCACAGAATCCTCTCCCCATACAGCGATCAGATCCAGTACCTCCCGTGCAGTCCATGCTGGAACCCTTTTTCGATTCTCAGGAGACTGCATTGTTACCTGATGATGAGCTCTGCGTGGTCGTGCTGATGATCTCCCCCCGCTGGGCGAACAGGAAATGAAATTCAAAAGTTCACGGGGCTTTTCCTGTCTACCTGGCCAGTGCATCTGAGTTCAGATTGCTGTCCAGAGCGGTCAAAATGGTGCACTGTGGGATAGCTCCCGGAGGCCAATACCATCGAAGTACGGCCACACTAACCCTAATCCGACATGGCAATACCGATGTGAGCGCTACTCCCCTCGTCGGGGAGGAGTACAGAAATCTGTTTAAAGAGCCCTTTATATAAAGGGCTTTGTTGTGTGGACGTGTGCAGGGTTAAATCAGTTTAATGCTGCTAAATTCGGTTTAAACGCATAGTGTAGACCAGGCCTGACAGTTTACAGTCTAAAAAGACAAAAACGGGGATGAAAGATCGGAGAACAGTATCCAGCATACTTAGGGTGGTCAGAGTGATGAACGACACACTTCTTGTTGGTTCCCTTTTTAGCATAAGTAAAAACAAATAAATGTTGGTGTCTTCACTTTCTGTCCTAAGCACTTGTTGTGCTCTGTTATACAGCTGCTGCGTTCTACTCTAGAGGTGACTGCACGGTTTGGTATGGAAAAGTTATTCTTGTTGATAAGCCTATTAGAAGCAGATTGTGGGAACTGGGTAATTGAGGCACAGTGTTTACATGGTTTTGCCCAAAGTCACACAAGAAGTCATTAGTAGAGTTTGAGATTAGAACCCAGGTATCCTGACTCCCAGTCTTCTGCTCTAACTGATGGATTCCAGTCAGCTTGTACAGTTTCCTTAGACTAATAGAAGTTGGAGAAGGAAAAGTAGTATTATGAAGTTCTAAAGAGTATACTATAAATTGCTGAGCATTGCCCAAGGATTTCTGTGTACAGCCTCCAAATGCTGGTAGTCAGTTGTTCATGGGATTTGTTCCTGTTTGGAAGCTAGCTTACCACCTAGAGGTAAAACAAAATACTTCAGACTGTTTTTATTTGCAGTGTGAATTCTTTACTGTCCAGCAAGTTTTACTGAAAGATGTTATTCCGTTGGATATTGTAGCACTGCATTAAAACAGACACATATAACTAAGATATTTTGAGGTAGGGAAATGGGATAGTGGCAAGTGTTTGGAGAATAACATACTACATTTCTTAATTGTGGTCTTGAAATATGATGTCGTAATTTTCATGGTATAGATAACAGTATTCTGATTGCAGTCACATTTATTTTTGTAGCATAATTACATGCCCATTTAAAAGTGATGATAGGTATTAGCTCAGAATGATAAACCCATCCTCTTCCACCCTACTTTTTCTCTGGGGCTATAGCTTGGGTGACCAGATAGCAACTGTGAAAAAACGGGATGGGGGTGGTGGGTAATAGGTACCTATATAAGAAAGTCCCAAAAAACAGGACTGTCCCTATAAAAATGGGACATCTGGTCACCCTAGCTATAGCTGCTCTCAGCGGTTATGTTCCAGCAGCACCTGTTACCTTTACTAAACTAAAACTTGATGTGCAGTTGGAAATTAATCTTGGGTAACTGCAGTCTAATGAAGTCAATCAGAATGTTCTTGCTGGGATTTTAGTAGCTACAGTAGCCTGTGAAGCAATGAAATAAATGTCAGGAAAATGCCTATAAATGAGCCTAGGGATTGACAGAATTACCTTCCACTGCTTTTCCATGGATTATGACTAGTAGTAAGTGAGTAGTAAATTATAAATGGTGAAGTGTAATAATAGCAGATAAAAACCCTGTTAATTTAAAGTGAAGGGCCAGATCTTCACTCAGATCTGCGTGCTCGTGTGATTTCTGCTATATATACATATTAGTTAAACAGCTAGATCTTTAAATCTGAGCACTACAGACCATAAATAAGAGCCTACTCAAGAAGGGAGTATCAGAGGGTAGCCGTGTTAGTCTGGATCTGTAAAAGCAGCAAAGGATCCTGTGGCACCTTATAGACTAACAGACGTTTTGGAGCATGAGCTTTCGTGGGTGAATACCCACTTCCTCAGATGCATGTAATGGAAATATCCAGGGGCAGGTATATATATGTGTGCTAGCAAGCAAGCTAGAGATAACGAGGTCAGTTCAATCAGGGAGGATGAGGCCCTGTTCTAGCAGTTGAGGTGTGAAAACCAAGAGAGGAGAAACTGGTTCTGTAATTGGCAAGCCATTCACAGTCTTTGTTTAATCCTGAGCTGATGGTGTCAAATTTGCAGATGAACTGAAGCTCAGCAGTTCCTCTTTGAAGTCTGGTCCTGAAGTTTTTTTGCTGCAGGATGGCCACCTTAAGGTCTGCTATAGTGTGGCCAGGGAGGTTGAAGTGCTCTCCTACAGGTTTTTGTATATTGCCATTCCTAATGTCTGATTTGTGTCCATTTATCCTTTTCCGTAGAGACTGTCCAGTTTGGCCGATGTACATAGCAGAGGGGCATTGCTGGCATATGATGGCGTATATTACATTGGTGGATGTGCAGGTGAATGACCCAGTGATGGTGTGGCTGATCTGGTTAGGTCCTGTGATGGTGTCGCTGGTGTAGATATGTGGGCAGAGTTGGCATCGAGGTTTGTTGCATGGATTGGTTCCTGAGCTAGAGTTATTATGGTGTGGTGTGCAGTTACTGGTGAGAATATGTTTCAGGTTGGCAGGTTGTCTGTGGGCAAGGATTGGCCTGCCACCCAAGGCCTGTGAAAGTGTGGGATCATTGTCCAGGATGGGTTGTAGATCCTTGATGATGCGTTGGAGGGGTTTTAGCTGGGGGCTGTATGTGATGGCCAGTGGAGTCCTGTTGGTTTCTCTCTTGGGTTTGTCTTGCAGTAGGAGGCTTCTGGGTACACGTCTGGCTCTGTTGATCCGTTTCCTTATTTCCTCATGCGGGTATTGTAGTTTTGAGAATGCTTGGTGGAGATTTTGTAGGTGTTGGTCTCTGTCTGAGGGGTTAGAGCAGATGCGGTTGTACCTCAGTGCTTGGCTGTAGACAATGGATCGTGTGATGTGCCCGGGATGGAAGCTGGAGGCATGAAGGTAGGCATAGCGGTCGGTGGGTTTTCGATATAGGGTGGTGTTAATGTGACCATCACTTATTTGCACCGTGGTGTCAAGAAAGTGGACCTTCCGTGTAGATTGGTCCAGGCTGAGGTTGATGGTGGGGTGGAAGCTGTTGAAATCATGGTGGAATTTTTCCAGAGTCTCCTTCCCATGGGTCCAGATGATGAAGATGTCATCAATGTAGCGTAGATAGAGAAGGGGTGCGAGTGGACGAGAGCTGAGGAAGCGTTGTTCCAGGTCGGCCATGAAGATATTGGCATATTGTGGGGCCATGCGGGTGCCCATAGCAGTGCCACTGATCTGGAGATATATATTGTCATCAAATTTGAAATAGTTGTGTGTAAGTATAAAGGCACAGAGCTCAGCAGCCAGTTGTGCTGTGGCATCATCAGGGATAGTGTTCCTGACAGCTTGTATTCCATCTGTGTGTGGGATGTTTGTGTAGAGAGCCTCTACATCCATGGTGGCTAGGATGGTGTTTTCTGGGAGGTCACCAATGCATTGTAGTTTCCTCAGGAAATCAGTGGTGTCGCGGAGATAGCTGGGAGTGCTGGTGGCATAGGGTCTGAGTAGAGAGTCCATATATCCAGACAGTCCTTCAGTGAGAGTGCCAATGCCCGAGATGATGGGGCGTCCAGGATTTCCGGGTTTGTGGATCTTGGGTAGTAGATAGAATAACCCTGGTCGGGGCTCTAGGGGTATGTTGATTTCTTCTGGTGTTAGTGTAGGGAGTGTCCTGAGTAGATGCTGTAGTTTCTTAGTGTATTCCTCAATGGGATCTGAGGGAAGTGGCCTGTAGAATTTGGTATTGGAGAGTTGTCTGGCTGCCTCCTTTTGATAGTCAGACCTGTTCATGATGACAACGGCACCTCCTTTATCAGCCTCTTTGATGATAATGTCAGGGTGGTTTCTGAGGCTGTGGATGGCATTGCGTTCTGCACGACTTAGGTTGTGAGGCAAGCGATGTTGTTGTTCCACGATTTCTGCCTGTGCACGCCGGCGGAAGCATTCAATGTATAGGTCCAGGCTGTCATTTCGACCCTCAGGAGGAGTCCATGTGGAGTTCTTTTTCTTGTGCTGTTGGTGGGAGGGCACCCGTGTATCAGTGCACTGTTCAGTGTTGTCCTGGAAGTATTCTTTGAGTCAGAGACGGCGAAAGTAGGCTTCCAGATCGCCACAGAACTGTATCATGTTGGTGGGGGTGGCAGGGCAGAAAGAGAGTCCCCGAGATAGGACAGACTTTTCTTCTGGGCTGAGTGTGTAGTTGGATAGATTGACGATATTGCTGGGTGGGTTAGGGGTACCACTGTTGTTAGGGGTACCACTGTTGTGGTCAAGAAGGGACAGATAGCTCAGTGGTTTGAGCATTGACCTGCTACACCCAAGGTTGTGAGCTCAATCCTTGAGGGGGCCATTTAGGGAACTAGGGTAAAAAACTGTCTGGGGATTGGTTCTGCTTTGAGCAGGGGGTTGGACTAGGTGACCTCCTGAGGTCCCTTCTAACCCTGATATTCTATAATTTTAGTGATTATTTATTTCACTGTATTACTTCCCTTCATAATTAGAAAATTATCTAGTCAGTCTGAATAGATAAGAGTTTTAGAATATAAATCCCTTATTCTTTTTAAGACTTGGATTATCATACCAGGAATGATTAATAAAATGTATCTATGAAGATTTAACAATTGAAACAGAATTAAAAAAAACTAATTGATCTTTTAGTTATTTATTTTTATTAGCAGGGACTGTGATGAATAAATATTATAATTCAATGTAAATAATTTTATAGATTATAATTTAGCAGGTAAGGTTTATATAAAACTATTTTTTTGGAGGCCTGCAAATGCTGCTTAACAAAGGTCTGCCAAGGCTGGAATTTTGGATCCACCTTCTCACTCTCTTTGGAATTTGTGCACATAATACATTTGTTAGTACCATTTTATAGAGTGATCTGGACAATTTCTTCTATTACAAAGCCTTCCTTAGTCCCACACAGTTGTACAGCATATTGTACACTTATTCTCTGCTGTACCATAGAGGTTGCTGCACTTAACTTGATCCTGTGCATGCACACAATGTTTCATATCTAGGCTTGTACAATTGTATATATCTACAGTGTCCCTAGCTATATATACATGCCAACCTTATGTTCAGAAATCAGATATTTGCACGATCTACTAGGTGCCTAACTAGTAAAATGCATACACAAATATTTGAACACATGTCAAGCTTTAAATAGGCATATGTTTGCGCGCAACTATAATTAATAAATAACTGCATGAGTATAACTTTGAAAACCTGGCCTGTAGTTTTGAAAAGTGGTTGGGAACCTTTTGGCATGAGAGGTACTGTATAAATGTGAGTTATTAAGTGATGGTAAGAACTATAAAATCTTATTCATAATCATCTTGGGAGGGAGAAAGAAATGGGGAGTTGTTAAATTACTTTTTATAGATGTTAGAAACTGGCCAAATTCAGAAGTGTTTTCAATAAATAATCTTAAAATGGTGACTAAACCATTAACTATTCTGCATACTTGGGATGTACTCCTGCAATCTGTTTCTCTTGCGTCATATTTTTAAAGTAAGAAGGAGTGGGGGAGGAGAAGGCATGTTTTCATGTTAGAATTGAGACATGCAGGAATCCCATAGTTTGTAGATCAGACTGTGAGATTCAAACCAATTTTTTTGGATTAAAAGAAAAAAATTCATAGCATGATTGGGTTTTTCTTTGAATTGTTTAGCCCAGACTCAGTTCTTCAAGCAAGATGGAAAAAAAGGCCCAGAGGGGGACAAAAGCCTTTCCTGGGTGCTAATCGCCATTTTATTGTACTCATATTAAACCCAAGGCCTTTAAGTCATCCACATGCATACACATTTCTCCTCAGTCTCACTCTGCAATCCTTCAGTTTGGGGAGTGCCTCTTTTATTACAGGAGTAGGATCTACCTGTTCTCCCGGAATGGGTGCTCAGTAGTTCTTATTACTTCCTGATATCGAATTAAAAAGGGGGTTGCAGACCCATACTGGACTTCAGAGTGCTCAACAAGTTTATCAAGCCTCAGAAGTTCAAGATGGTCACGTTATCTACAATCATTCCAGTGTTAGAAAAAAGGAGACTGGTTCTCTGTCCTCAACCTCCAAGGTGCTTATTTTCACATCACGATCATACTGAGCCACAGACGTTACCTCAGGTTCGTGCTAGGCCAAGACCACTGCTAATTCAGAGTACTCCCTTTCAGCCTCTCTTCAGCCCCAAGAGTATTCTCCAAGGTCCTCTCACTAGTGGTGGCCCACTTACCGTGTCAAGTCATCATGATTTATCCTTACCTGGATGACTGCCTTCTCAGGGCATGGTCCTTCACAGAGGTTACCCTCGGTCTTTGATGCTGGGGGATGGAGCAGGGCCGGCGCTTCCATTAGGCGACTCTAGGCGGTCGCCTAGGGCACCAGGATTCGGGGGGTGGCATTTTGTGTGCTTCCCACGGGCGCACGGGAGCTTCTGGTTCTGCTCCTGTTGTGCCACCGAAGAAGGACCTTCTGCCGATGTGCCGCGGAAAACAGCGGCAGGCAACTGAGCAGCTCAATGACTGCCGCTGTCGCCTGCGGCATTTCGGCGGAGGGTCCTTCTTCGGCGGCGCGATGGGAGTGGAACCAGAAGCTCCCATGTGCCCCTTGGGGAGTGCACAAAATGCCGCCCCCCAAATTCTGCCTAGGGTGCCAGAAACGCTGGCGCCACTCCTGGGGTGGAGTCTCCCTGCCCTGCTGGGGCAGGGTCTCCCTTACTTCAGTTCTCTGGTCTTTCAAGTCTCAGCAACACACCTCCAAACTCTAGTCCTCTCTTCTTCACACACCCTGACTGCCTGACACAGGGGGTTTTATTATGTTCCTGACAGGGCCTTAATTGACTACAGGTGCTCCAATTAACTTGTAGCAAGCCTCCCTAGTCTACAGGGAACCACACCTTAATTAGCCTAGGGTTTATATATCTCCCCTCTCCCACTACTCCCTGGCCTTGCTGTATCACACAACACAGAGACTTCTTGCTGTGAGGAGGTACAGGAGGTGCTATTACACAGTAGGAAAGGAGCTACTTGCTGTACCTATCTACAAAAATTGAAGAGATTCCAAATCTGGTGCCTGCCCAAAGGTGTCATCCCTAATATATACACCCTACTAGTGATCCTAGACTACTTGTTGACTCTCCAGAAATTGGCAATCTCTGTCATTTCACTGAAGGTTCATCTAGCAGCAATTGCAACCTTCCATCAGCAGGTAAAACTATACTCCAGTCTTCTCCCATATGAAGAGGTTTCTCAAAGGCATAGCGAACCTCTTTCCATAACCCAGACTTCCCTCAGCTCAATGGGATCTCAACCTAGTATTAAAAGGTCTGGCCAGGCCAGCATTTGAACCTATGGCCACTTGTTTATTAACTCAGTTTTCCATGAAGACGGTGTTCTGCATTGCCATCACCTCTGCAAAAAGGATTGGGGAAATAGCAGCTCTGATGGCACATCCCACTTTCACTGTGTTCTTCCCTGACAAGATCACACTTAGACTAAATCTGAAGTTCACTCCCAAGGTGACTTCTGTATTTCACATCAATCAGCTTATTCCTCTTCAAGTCTTTTATCCCAAACCTCATCAGGAAAATAAGAAAGCCGTCCTCCATACGCTCGACATGAGGAGAACCTTTGCCTTCTATTTGGTCAGGACAAGAGCCTTCAGAAAATCTCTGAGACTTTTCCACTCTGTTGTAGATAGGTCAAAAGGTACAACGATTTCAGCTCAGAGCCTCTCTAAGTGGGTCTCTGGCTGAGGTAAACTCTGTTACCAATTATGTAATGTAACTCCCTCATCTTCAATACACACACATTCTGCAAGGTTGGTCTCCTCTTCTGCATCCTTCTTCAAGAGTATCCCTATATCATAAATCTGCAGAGCAGCTACCTGAGCATCTGCACACACCTTTGCAGGACATTATGCCATCCTGGGCAGATTCAGCTGCAGATGCCAAATTTGGTGCCACAGTACTATCATCTATTCCAGACTTGACTCCAAAGTCCTAGCCTCCAATGGTGGGCATTGCTTGGGAGTCACCTACAGTGGGACACCCATAGGGACAGTACTCGAAGAAGAGGTTACTCACCTATGGGTGCTCCACGACCCACACTCCTCCCCTGTACTTTGGAGTTCTAATAGTTGACTCTGTGGTAGAGAAGGAACTCGTGGCAGGTGGGGAGCAGTGCATGTGCGTGCAAGATGGATTGCTACCAGAGTTCTCCGATCAGCAGTGTAAGGGACGCAGACACACCTACAATGGAGCACCCATAGGGGGACACATTTCAAAGAACCATTGTTACTGCACAAAGTGAGTAATTTCTTCTTTTTCCCAGGAAGGGATTTCCATTTCCTGACTCTCTCTACTGATGGGTCAACCTCAGATGCCTTCTTTTTTCTCATAATCAGAGCAGGAGAGAAGAAGCTGTGACCAACTAACCCCAGCAGGTTTATTCCTTTGCTCTGGAGGACAGGGTCAAAATTCAAAACGATCTGGACAAATTGGAGAAATGGTCTGAGGTAAACAGGATGAAGTTCAATAAAGATAAATGCAAAGTGCTCCACTTAGGAAGGAACAATCAGTTTCACACATACAGAATGGGAAGAGACTGTCTAGGAAGGAGTATGGCAGAAAGAGATCTAGGGGTCATAGTGGACCACAAGCTTAATATGAGTGAACAGTGTGATACTGTTGCAAAAAAAGCAAACATGATTCTGGGATGCATTAACAGGTGTGTTGTAAACAAGACACGAGAAGTCATTCTTCCGCTTTACTCTGCACTGGTTAGGCCTCAACTGGAGTATTGTGTCCAGTTCTGGGCACCGCATTTCAAGAAAGATGTGGAGAAATTGGAGAGGGTCCAGAGAAGAGCAACAAGAATGATTAAAGGTCTTGAGAACATGACCTATGAAGGAAGGCTGAAGGAATTGGGTTTGTTTAGTTTGGAAAAGAGAAGACTGAGAGGGGACCTGATAGCAGTTTTCAGGTATCTAAAAGGGTGTCATCAGGAGGAGGGAGAAAACTTGTTCACCTTGGCCTCCAATGGTAGAACAAGAAGCAATGGACTTAAACTGCAGCAAGGGAGATTTAGGTTGGACATTAGGAAAAAGTTCCTAACTGTCAGGGTAGTTAAACACTGGAATAGATTGCCTAGGGAAGTTGTGGAATCTCCATCGCTGGAGATATTTAAGAGTAGGTTAGATAAATGTCTATCGGGGATGGTCTAGACAGTATTTGGTCCTGCCATGAGGGCAGGGGACTGGACTTGATGACCTCTCGAGGTCCCTTCCAGTCCTAGAGTCTATGAGTCTATGAGTATTGCAAGTATGGCTCTAAAAGGGAGATTGTCTGTGAGGATTCCCATATTGGATCTCTAAAGAATCTGTGCACCCCGTTACAGTCCTAAAATGTGACCTGTTTTAAAATAATTATCATAGTCTGTTGGGAAAAGTCCTCCGGATTCTAAATACCTGCTTCATTTATGTCACCCATTAACAAAACAAGCCCATTCTTGCACACACATTTTAAAACAGTCTGACAAAGAGCTGCCATTTTTGAGGAACAATACACACCCTTTTTCTGCTTTTCCACATGCAAAGAATCTGATTTGTACATTTAACACAAGTGGGAATTGAGGACACCTGGCACTCTTCAGGAATTGCTCAGTGCCTTGCAGGAGGGAGCCCTTAGGGCGTGGTGACACTTGCAGGTGTAGAGCGCTTTGAGTTAAAACAGCCGTTGTAGAGCTCAGTAGGGAAAGCGCTGTAGTCTGTCACACTGACAGCAGATAGCACACTGGCATAGCCACATTAGCAGCTCTTGCAATGGCCAACAGAGAGCAGTGTATTGTGGTAGCTATCCAGCATGCAGGTGGCTGCAACGTGCTTCCCAAATGGGGTGGGGTGCAGTGGAGTGTGACAGGGAGTGTGTTGTGTGTATGTGAGAGGAGAGAGAGTGGGTTTTGGGGGGGCTGAGAGAGAGTGGGTTTTGGGGGGGCTGAGAGCATGTCAGCATGCTGTCTTGTAAGTTCAGACAGCAGCAGACGTCCCCTCCCCACCACCTCTCTTTTCTCGCACAGAGTATTCCACAGTAATGGTTGTTTTGTCTTGGAGCAGATAAGCATGCTGGCTGTCAAACGGAGCTTTCAAAGGGCATAGCCAAAATAATGACAAGAGTGGCCACTTGACTTAAGGGGATTATGGGATATTTCCAGAGGCTGATCAGAGCGCAGTAATGCAGCACCTCATTGACACTGATGCTGGGGCGCTCCAGAGGGGGCGCATCAAACGTTATTCCTCTGGCCAAGGTGGAGTACCAGCAGCGCTCTAGCCGCAGAGTCAGAGCTCTCTGTGGACCTTGCCAGTGTGGATGGGTAGTGAGCTAGTGCACCCGGGGCTCCTTTAATGCGCTGTAACTCGCAAGTGTAGCCAAGCCCTTAGATCTGATGCTGCTTGACTGAGTCAGGTAAAACTTCTATTAACTTTGCTGATCTTAGAGAGACAAGATAGGTGAGGTAATATCTTTTATGGGACCAACTTCTGTTGGGGAAAGGTACAAGCTTTTGAGCTTACACAGAGCTCTTCTTCAGGACTGTGGATGGGAAAACAGTGTCTGAGCTAAATACAAGTTGAGAGAGGTGTGGTGGGAGACGACTTAAAATGAAGCGGGCAGTTAAGGGTTAGCAGGCAGTGGGGTGTGTTACAAATTGTTGTAATGAGCCACAAAACTACTGTATCTAAGTCCATGGTTTTTAGTATTTAGCAGTGTCATGGATTTAAGTTCCCAGGCTCATCTTTTGAAGGTGTTGTGCAAGTTTCCTTTGAGAATACGGACTGAAAAGTCTGATGTAGAGCCATGACTTTGTGAAAAGTGTTCACCCATGGGTGATATTATGTTTTAGACTTGTGTAGGCCCTATTGATCTTGAAAGGTGTATTGTTGGGGGGTGTTGATCGTCATAGCAGTGGAGATATGTTTGCATCTGTTGTCCTGGCAGCTTTTTGTGTCACTGTGAGTTGGTGTGTCTTAGTCTATGGGGAACTTGCCTCTGATGATGAGCTTGGCAGAGTTGGGAGGTTGTTTGAAGGCCAGAAGAGGAGGTTTGGAAAGATTTCTTTCAGGATGTGATCCCCATCAAATATGGGCTTTAGTGTTTGATGATAGCATTTATGGGTTCCAGTGTGGGATGCTACATGACAGCAGTGGGATTGGGTCAGTGGGTTTTTCCCTGTATTGGAGCAGGCTCTCCTGGGATATTTTGGGTAACCCTTTCGATGATGCAGTTTGCTTCTCTGAGGGCATGTCCTTATTTAGTGAAGGCAGTTTTAAGTATGTTTACGTGCATATCTAGACTTTCTCTTTGGAGCAAATTGTGTGGTATCTAAGTGCCTGGCTGTAGATAACAGATTATTTTGGTGCATCTGAAGTGGTTGCTCGATCTGTGGAGTAATGTATGGTGATCGATAGGTTTCTTGTCTGTTGTTGTTGGTTGAGTTCCTTTGTTGAAGCCATTTATGGTGTCCAGGAAGTTGATGCTGATGTGGGAGTGTTAATAAGAGGTCGTTTGAGGAACAGATGGTCATTATTGAAGTTGTGGTGGAAATCTCTGAAGGAGCTTAGGTTGTCTGTCCAGTGGATGAAAATATCATTGCTCTATCTCAGGGATATTGTTGGTTTCATGCTGCATTTTTCCAGTAATTCTTCCTTGAGGTGGCCCATGAAGAGGTTGGTATATTAGGGAGATGATGAAATAGATGAGTTTGGCAATGTGTAAGGGTAGATTTCTGAGTGTTGTATGTTATCTTGTTTGTTGTTTGAGGCAGACAGCTATACTGTTATGGTGAGAGTTGTTGGTATATTGGGAGGTGACATCCATGGTGGCAAGGAGAGTGTTCTGGGAGGGTTGTTAATGGTGCAGAGTTTCTGGAGGAAGTTGGTAGTATCTCTTTGTGTGGTGAGTGGTTTGAGGATGGTTTCTAAGAGTCCTGATATTCCTTCAGTAAGAGTTCTGTGGCCAGATATGATGGGTCTGCCTGGGATCCCTTGTTAGTGTATCTTGGCAAACATGTATATGGTCCCAGGGGTGAGTTTGTGGAGGATGAGGTTATAGTTGTTTTTTTTTTCCTTGGAGTTGTTTGGGGGAAGGATTTAATGGTATCTTTAAACTCCTGTGTGAATTGTGGTGTGTGGTTGCCTTTGAGTTCTTTGTAGTAAGTAGTGTCAGATTTTTCTCTTGGCCTCGTTGGTGTGGTCATCATGATTAAGGACTGCAGTGGTGTATCCTATATCTGCTGGTTTGATCACCATCTGGTAGTTTGATTTCAGGGACTGTGTAGCTATCCTCTCGGTGATAGTCACTGTGGTCGATGTAATATTTGTTGAGGATTTCACAGTCAATTTTTTTCCTGAAATAATTGATATAATGGTCCATCGTGTGGTTTAGTCTGCTGGGCGGTGTCCAATCAGATGATTTTTAATGACTTTTGGTGGGGATGTTGTAGTTATGGATGGTGTTGTCTTGGTTGTGAAAGAATTCCTTGAGGCAGAGTCATCAGAAGTATTCTCATTCTCCACATGTTAGTATAGTATCAAGTTCTGTGTTGGGGAAGAAAATTTCAGTTCTCTGGAGAATAGATACCACTTATCAGAATGAAGTATCTTTGATAGGTTCATGATGTGTAATGTCCATGTGTTGGGCCATTATGTCTTGATTTCTCCCAGGGGTGGTGATCTATTGGTGATGGTGATTGTTGTAGTTGGTGCCACTTTTTGCTTTTGTGTTGGATGGCTCTCATCAGGCTTTTGTTTTTTTTAAATAGCTGCTTTGGGTTTCCTGTGTGATCTCCAGGTAAGTTTCCTGATTTTCTTTTCTTCAGTTATTAGGAGAATTTTGTGATTTCTTGTTTGAGGTGGTCTCTTCTGGAGTATATATGGTGCAGGAGATGGTTCCTCAGTTTTTCTGAGTTCCTTCTTCAGAGCTGTTCTGCATATTTGGAATTGGATGTAGTGATCAAAGGATTATAAACGGTGAGTCCTCTGGGGATGGTATTGTGTTTCTTGCATTTACTCTGCTCAGTCTGGCTTCTTGTTGCGAAGTTTCCATTTTACATGACAAAATTTGATATCTTCCATAGTTGTTTGCAGCGTTGTTGTAGCTGTGTTGGTCCAAGGATATTGAAAGAGACAAGGTAGGTGCAGGTTTGGTAGCACTGTGTGAACTGATACCTGCTTAATACCCCAAAAGACCGTTCAGTACTGACGTGGGTGCTTTTACCTCTCATGGGTGATGTTACATGCTATATAACGGAGACCATTTAATTAGTCGGTATACAGTAACTCCTCACTTAATGTTGCAGTTATGTTCCTGAAAAATGCAATTTTAAATGAAACAATGTTAAATGAATCCAATTTTCCCATAAGATTTAATGTAAATTCGGGGGGTTAAGTTCAAAGGAAATTTGTTGGGGGCAGATAAAAGGCATTATATACTGTACTGTACTGTGGTGGGGAGGTGCTCCTGGCTTACCCCTGTGGCTCAGGGCTGGGGGTGCAGGGTCTGGGAGGGAGTTAGGGTGCAGGAAGGTGCTCAGGGTGGGGTGCAGGAGGGTGCTCAGGGTGGGGTGCGGAAGGGCACTCAGGGTGTAGGTGTGGGAGGAGGCTCAGGGCTGGGGCAGGCAGGAGGTGCAGAGCACTTAGCTGGGGCAGCTCCTATTTGGTGCAGGGAGGTGTGCAGGTGGCTTTCAGCAGCACGACACTGCCCCCATGGCCACGATTCTGGGAGCTGAAATTCTGGGATCTGTTCCCCCACCCCCGCCCCGGCTGGCAGGGCCATCCAGAACGCAGAGGATTTAGGGGCTGCAGGGTCCTGGGCTAAGGGGTCCCTGGGGCCCTGTGATCACGGCCAGAGGACTCAGGAGGAGCAGGGGCAGCCGTGCAGCTGGAGAGAAGTGGCATTTTCCCCTTCAAAGTGCCACTTTTCTCTGGCTGGGGGGGGGAGCTTTCCCTCTCGCTCGCTCCCTCCCTCCCTCTCAGAAAGTCCTAAGCGCTGCCAAACAGCTGTTTGGCAGCGAGGGAAGCCCTGGGAGGGAGGAAGGGAGGGGGAGGAGGTGGAGAAGAGGAACTTGTGCAATGCTCCCTGGTAAAGTTAGCCAAACGACGTTATTAGGGAGCACTGCACAACTTTAAATGAGTATGTTCCCTAATGGAGCAGCAGCGTAACTTTGAAACAACATTAAGCGGGAGGACGTTAAGGGAGTTACTGTACTCCAGAAAGCCTTTGCTCCAGATGTCATCCCCATGGATTGATTTAGCTTTTGAAAGATTAGTTAGCAGCAGTTTTAGACTTTGATAGATATTTTTGTAGCATTCAGTCTAGTCTGAGATAAAACTAATTTGCCTTTACTAAAAACAAAAAAATTAAAAAATGTGCAATCACTTTGCTAAGTCAGGCTATGAATTTGAGAGGCAGTCAGTGATTTGGAATAACAGAATGCAGTGTGTGAGTAAAACTCTAAGGTACTTTGTGCTGCTCTTCCAGCATTAAAAAAGGGGGTGATTTTTAAAAATGAAAATCTTCGCTGAGATGTGTGTCTCATTTTTGAAGCAGAAGAGCAGTTGAACAGTTCCCTCTCTGCATGAAGCCTATAAATACCTTCTAGGTAAAACCTTCTGCAATAAAGACTTGCTACTGGGCCTCAAACCTGATTTGGAGGGACCACACTGATGGTGAAAAGGAAGTTCTGTCTCCATGCTCAGTTGTGGTGAAATCCTGGCCCCATAGAACTGTGCAGGAGTTTTGCCATTGACTTGAATGGGGCCAGGGTTTCACCCTTGGTCTTTGGCCTCTTTGAGACTGGAAGCATAGGTGCCAGTTGTACTGGTGTTTTTGCCCTTGAACGTTTGCTCAGTAGGGACTGGACTGAGACCATTAAATTTATTTCACTCACATCAAGGACCAGCCAACTTTGGATGACGTAGAGGTGACAAGCTTTGCATTCTGAGATGTCTGTGAGATTTGGGAAATCAGTCTGTACGACTTCTGAATTGTGGTTGATGCTATGAACTGTAGCTATCAAAATTGCTGTTGTCATGAATAATACTCTGTGTGTGTGTTTGCCATGGGCTGGCAAGGTGCTATAACGTCCCTGCCAGACTGGGGACAATGGTGCGTTGTGAGAACTCAGTGACCACCTGTTCAGGATAAAGCTTTTTAGGACAAGAGGTTTGCTTGAGCTTGGAGGAGATACCGTCTCCTCCTCTCTGACGGGAAGTAGAGAGCCGTAGAGAATTATCAAAGCAAGACAAAGAGGGGTGACCGAAAAAAAAAAGGTTGTAAAAGGACTCGCATGGGGAAGACCTACAGAGAGTGACAGGAAGTTTGAGCAGGAGGAAGGGAATGGATTGGCCAAAGTCGGAGTAAATGAGCCAGGGGAGTAACTCCAGTGTTTCAGCACCAAAAAGTGCTGAAAGTATACAAGTGACTCACTGCAATAAAAGGATGCTGGACAGCCTCAGTGATCTATTCGGAGTCTTTGGCCATTTGCACCAACTCAAGGTGGTGGAAACTACTGCAGGAGTCTGAGTTGGGAGAACCCTGCCTACCTCTCCAAGAACACGTCAGGAAAAGGTGAGCTAGAGCAGTGGTTCCTAACCTTTCCAGACTACTGTACCCCTTTCAGAAGTCTGATTTGTCTTGTGTACCCCAAGTTTCACCTCACTTAAAAACTACTTCCTCACAGTATCAGACATAAAAATACAAAAGTGTCACAGCACACTACTGCTGAAAAATTGCTGACTTTTTCTCATTTTTACCATACAATTATAAAATAAATCAAATAGGAATATTAAAAATATTGTACTTATATTTCAGTGTATAATTTATTGAACAGTATAAAAAAGTAATTGTATGAAATTTTAGTTTGTACTGATTTTGCTGGTGCTTCATATGTAGCCTGTTGTAGAACTAGGCAAATATCTAGATGAGCTGATGTATCCTGAAAGATCTCTGCGTACCCCCAGGGGTACATGTACACCTGGCTGAGAAGTTCCACTGAGCTAGAGTGAGTGGCACTGCATTCAGGATGTTTGTTGTTTTCTATATGATCTGTACATTCTCTGTACTTTTTGTGCTTAAGTAAAGAGCAATAGTGACTTCTGTGCAAAGGGTCAGTGTGTTATGTGCTACGCCTACCACGTGGCCCCTTGAAGAGGAACCAGAAAGCTCACACCTGTAAGTAGAGTTCTGAGAGAGGGCATGCTTAAGCTAGTGGGGTATCCTGAGGGTTAGCACTGGTCCTGGGGCCTATGGCAAATAAGTTGTGGGACTCCATTTTCATGAAGGGGTAACAGATTGAGAGTCGGTGTCCAGGAAATGTGCCAGAGGCGAAGGGAGGAAACAGTGTAGCAGCCTGGTGACACACAGAGAAGTCAGTGTCTGGATCTCCTTATGCTAGTCTGGTGAGCCACTGACAGGAGAGCCCAACCAGCTCTGTGACAGTTCAGTCCTCAAATGTTTTGTTTGTTTTTTAATCCTAAAAGTCAGAAAACTTAATTTCCTTCCTTTGATGTTGGAGTTTCTTGGTGCCTCTTTTGCTAGTAATAGGGTCCATTCTGGGATTGAAAGTGACACTGAGCAAAGCTGAACGTTGAAGCTATCCTAAAGAAATTTTTTTCAATGGACTTCTTATTCGGAAAGAAAGTGCTAACAAAACTTTTTTTTTTTCTGGCTCCCACTTTCAGAGTTTGCATTGTTTTCCCAACATGTATTTTTTTGGTTTTAATTACATTCTCTGCATTTTCAACCTGACGTATCTATTTATTTTCATTTATAGAGTGCTCTTCATCCAGGGATTTCAAAGCAACTTGCAAAATTGAGTAAATGTCACTATCCTCTTATTACAGTTCAGGAAATAGAGCCACAGAGAGGTTACATGATTTTCCTGTCCTCATAGAGTGGACCAGTGACAGAGTTAGCAATAGAACTCATGTCCCATGACTACCAGTCTTTATCCACTAGATTACGCTGCCTCCCCTGAAACATTAGAATGTAGTGCAACCTAAGTTATTTGAATCTTCCTATCAGAGGGGTAGCCATGTTAGTCTGTATCCACAAAAACAATGAGGAGTCTGGTGGCAGCTTAAAGTGCCACCGGACTCCTCCCTGAATCTTCCTGTTACCGAAAACAGGATCCTGGTCTCCAGCGTGTTGTTTTAATTACATATTAAAAATTTTCTGAACCCCCAAACTTATTAAATGGCCCCATGACATTTGGATATCTAGTCTGTTCAGTACTTCCTTACCCATTTGCTCATCCTTAACGCCTTTACAGTTAATAAGACAGATTGCTGCATTCTTGTAATTGAATCTTCTAATGTGTCTGAAGCATTTTTGGCACGTACCCTGCAGCAGTAGATAAAACTGTCGCCTGTATTATCCTGGGTTACCTAGTGTTTCTGCCGTCCTCTTGTTGTGCTGTGATGGGAATCAAGAACACTCCCAACCCTGCTCCCCATCTGTTGCAGCATCAGAATCAGTAGCAGAGCCTGAACTGTTTTAATTCAGTTGCCTTTTGGGAGAGGTTTTTAATGCAGTTCTTCTATGAACATTTGAAGCCACGCTGCAGGATTTTTCAGAGCTGTAAGTCAGAATTTGTGTGAATCATCTGTGTTTTGTAAGAGACTTGTAATAAAGGGATTGGGGATTGTATTCATTTAGAAGGAGGCATGAATGCACTGCAAGACTCTGCTGGGAGCAGACATACGTGAGGCAGTATGAGAAAGGTATGGTCCTCGCATATTTTGTTTTTGTCATGTTTTGTCTCTTTTGCATGCATGACTGGCAGAGTTGATGTTCTCTTTTTAGAGCATTTAATTCCAGTAGATATTTCAAGGCTGAACAAAATGTTTTTATCTAGTACAAACAATTTTGTGGGTTTTTTTTCCTTGCATAACTTTTCTTAGTGATTTGAAAAGAGAGATTAGCTTTGTGTGATGTGTGTATTTAATTTCTTCTGAAAACCATCTGGTCTCTGCATCCTGAAGTGTCTGTCTTCTCAAACTGCTTGTATACAGGAAGCTGCAACTGCTACCCAATTAGTGGCTGTTGCTAGTTAACAACAACCAAAAATCCTGATTTGTTGGAAAGTTCCTTTGTTTTAAATCTTATTTTGTTGATACTCGTTTTTTTCCATTTTGAGATTTTCTAAAATTTGGCTTAATAATGATTCACACTGTAGGCAACTCTGATTTCTGCTGCGTCTGTTTCCCTTCTGTTTTTCTTTTATGTCACCAGACAATGCTGAGCACCCAACAATTGGCCTCTTAGGTATTGATTGTCTTCTAAAGCTCAAGGCCTGTCATCTCCCAGAATCAGCCTAAAATGTAACAATTGAAAGAGGTCTTATACCTGAGTGTTACTAGAGTGCATGTGTACAAGTATTTGAAATTATTTGAGTAAAAGAGGCAAGATATTTTGGCAATATTTGTATGTTTTGCTTATGGATTACTGTCTTTTTGGCTTCTGATTCAGGCCATGCTTTCAGGTACATGGCAGGTCATGAGAACGTAGGATATCTGACCTTGGAGAATTGATTTCGTTTCAGACAGCTGCAGCCCCAATGGGGTGAAAAGCCAAGAATGGCTGCAAAGTGGAGATTGGACAGACTAAGAGCACCTAGGGGAGATCAGAAAGAACTTAAGTGACTGAAATATGGTTGTTGAGGACCAGGAGCATCTGTGGGAAGAGAAAATGACTGGAAAGGGGATGAAATGGACCCTATTGACATGGGACCAAGCCCTTGTTTTTCCAGGTGCTGACTTGATCAACAGGGAGGCAGGAAACCCAGAAGAGGAGGAATCTGTAATGCTTATTTTTGTCTCGGTTTTATTGTTGATTTAGTTCTTCTGTAGATTTTTTTTAGTGGCACAGAGCAGTGCCTCTCCACTTGCAGATGTCTGTGAACAGGTGGGTCACAGTACCACCTCACTGTCAGATGGAAACCTACGGTGACTGGCTCTGATATAAAGAATTATTAATAGGATCCGATAGATCAAAGTTATTCTTCAAGTGCTTGCTCATGTCCGTTCCATTGTATGTGTATGTGCTCGCCACATGCACTGGTGCTGGAAGTTTTCCCCTCAGTAGTATCTGTAGGGGACCGGCTTTGGCGCTTTCTGAAGTGGTGCACATATGCTGCGGTATAAGGAGCAACGCTGGCTACCCCTTCCCTCAGTTCCTTCTTACTGCCAGTGACAGTGCTGGAACGTCTCCTTGCCTCAGCAAGCTTACTTCTCTCAGCTGTGTCTAGTTGCGAACTTTTTATGTATAGCTGTTAAAAACTTTGATAGCTTTATAGTTCCCTTAGCGTTAGAGTTAGTAATAGTTTGTCAGTCCCAAACGAGACTTGGCCTAGGGACAAGGAATGCCTCGGTCCCTGGGCTTCAAACCTTGTGACTGTTGTAAGAAACCCGTGGCCAGTAATCTCGATAGAAGCTGTCTGAAGTGTTTGGGGAGGGGTCTCAAGGTTAATTACCTTAGGGCCAGTGCCAGTCTTCAAATCCTCCCAGTGGGCCAATAATGTCACTGAAGATGGTGTTCATAAAAGAAAACGGTTATCTTGTATATTTTATTTCTAATTTCTTAGAAATAATAAAACTGTCAAACAACTTTATACAGTTCTTTGTCTGCCACAGAGCTTTAATTCTTTCAGTTTGTTAATGTTTGACCTCAGTGTCTGAGCAGCTGAAACTTTCAGGATTGCAGCAAGGTGTGCATCAGATAGTTGTATTCAGTATTTTGACTTGTTTATATTCATTGTGGAAGAAAGTGACGTTGCCTACCTGGCTGACTCTGCCTGGCAACTAATGATGCTGCTTCCATGGCTGACTCTGCCCGGTGACTAGTGATGCTATCTCTGTCCCTTTCCCCTAGCCAGTGGGAGCTGTGGGAGGCGGCGCCTGCAGCAGACAGACCTGGCAGCATGGCTGCATGTGTCTCTCCTCCACGGGCTGCACTGGGGAGGTTCTTGGGCCGCAGATGGCCCATGGGCCGGAACTTTGAGACCCCTGGTTTAGGGGAAACCTATGTTCTCAACAAGTGTTGCATTTGCAAGAGCTTCAGACCGTGGACTAAAAAAGGTCCCCATCAGTGCTGCATCACTCTTCACCGTGAGAGATGCCCCATCAGCACTTGCCTGAACAGCGCCACTAGCCCCCAGACGTAGTTTGGCTTGCCTGCCAGAGTTCCCAACATTGGCCCCTGGATTCCAGGCAGCGTTTCTCTAGGCACTGATCGCCTGCGCTCTGGTGCAGACCCGCAGAGGTGCGACACCAGTCCCCAGAGCCTTGGTGCCGGGAGCGAGCAAGCTATTTTCCCAGCTACCGGCACCTTTCCAGAGAGTCGAGATGCTGGTCCCCGGATCCCCATCACCAGTCACTGGATCACTGGTGCAGTTCACCGTGGGTTCATGGATGGTCTCCTACACATCAGTCTTTTCGCTCCTATTCCCGCTCCCAATCTACAGAGCAGCACCGCTCCCCAGGTGTGAGGTGTTGATTGCTGGGGTACTGGTGCTGATCCACTGAACAATCACTGGCCATCCTGGCAATCACCGGGATCCTGGCAATGAGAGCCATCGCCCTTGTACAGGTTCTCGATGGAGGTCTTCGGCCAGAGCCGACGGGATCGGGGTAGACAGGGGGCCTTGGTACCGTCCTGGTCCCCCAGACAAGTCTTCCCCTCCTCAGGCATGGACAGCAAGGAGAAGACCCTACCCACAGGCCAGGGCCACCCATTGGGCTTTGGCATTTCCTGCTTGGCCACTAGTGGCCTGCCCCTGGCAACTATGGAACCCCTGGGGATTTTCCCACCCATCGCAGGGGCATAGGTTGGCCTCGGGGGCATCTGACAGATGATCAGCAACAGTCTCCCACCTGCCCCCAACTCAGACACAAAGTCAGAGCAGGCTCCTCAGGGTCAGCCAGCCTCGACTGAGGCTCCCGAGCAGAAGCGGTGGAGTTGGCAGACCCCACTATACCTGCCTCCTCCTCATCTTTGCCCAATGAGGCAATAGTGGGGCCCTCTCACTATTTCCAAGGATGATGCCAAGGCCCATCAGGAACTCTTGAGAGAGGGTCACATCAAATCTGGGTCTGGAAGATGAGGAACTGGTGGAGCCCTGGGGCTCCCTGTTCAATGTGCTAAGTGCAGCAGCCCCCTCCAAGGCAGCATTGCCAGTGCATGAGGGAGTGGTGAAAATTACTAAGGCCCTGTGGCAGATACCCTCCTCCCCGCCCCTCATCTCCAAGCGGGCAGAAAGAAAATACTAGGCCCCGATAAGGGTTGTGAATATCTTTATACCCACCCTCCCCCAAGGTCACTGGTTGTGTCGGGAACCAATGAGCATGATATTCAGGGCCAATTGGGATAAACGCCTAAGAACCAGGAGGCAGAGAGGTTAGATCTCTTTGGTAGAAAAATGTATTCTACGGCCAGCCTCCAGCTCAGAGTGGCCAACCATCAGGCCTTACTTGACCATTATAATTTTAATATTTGGCAGTCCCTGGCCAAGGTCACGGATGCGTTGCCAGAGGAACCGAGGAAGAAATTCCTGGTTATCCTTGAGGAGGGCAGAGCAGTGGCCAGGGCAGCCCTCTAAGTGGCCTCAGATGCAGCAGACTATGTGTCCTGGACCATAGCTTCGGCCATTTTGATGAGGCGGGATTCTTTGTTACAGTTGTTGGGCCTATCAATGGAGGATCAATAATCCATCCATTAGCTTCCATTCGATGGCCTGGCACTGTTTTCTGAGCAAATGGACAGTAAATTACCTTGCACTCCCTGGGCCTTTACATGCTGGGGCTGGCGAGGAAGTAGTTTAAGCTACAACTGCCCCACAGATTTGGGAGCCAACCTCAGTTGGCGCCCTTCCACAAAAAGGGCCAGGGTTATAAGCGGTGGCAAGGCCATCAGCCGGCTCCCTGTGCTTACTCAAGCTCCACCTGTAACCTACCAGGTAATAAGCAGGCATTTTGAGGGTGCACTCGAGGGCGCCCTTCCAGCCTGTGTCCCGGATCCTGCTCCCATGTTATTTTCCAAGCGTTTAGCCCCTTTCCTCCCTGCCTGGGCCTCTATAACATTGGACTGGTACGTCCTCAGCACAGTAGCAGAGGGGTATAACCTCTGGTTTATTTCTATCCCCATCCCCACTCCTCGTCCCTCTTCAGGGACCCTTCTCACGAGCATCTGCTTGCTCAGGAGGTGCAGGACCTTCTGTGGATGGGAGCTGTGGAGGAACTCCTGCTGCATTTGAGGGGGAAAGGGTTTTACTCCTGCTATTTTTTTATCCCAAAAGCCAAGGGGGGTCTACGCCCCATCCTTGACCTGAGGAGGCTCAACAAATATCTCAAAAAGTTGAAGTTCCACGTGGTCTCCTTTGCCTCCATCATTCCTTCCCTAGATCTGGGAGACTGGTACGCCACCCTCAATCTGAAAGACGCTTACTTTCACATATCGATATTCCATGGTTACAGACGGTTCCTACATTTCATAGTTGGGACCGTTCACTACCAGTTTTCTCTCTAATGTTTTACATCCATGTGTGGCATGAATTTTAGGTGCACCAATATGGAGGTAATATGTGACACATCAGCTTCATATTGGTGCACATAACATTCATGTGGTGGGGGTGAGGCTGAGAAGTTTGACGTGTGGGAGGGAACTCAGGGCTGGGGCAGAGGGTCCGGGTGCGGGCTCTGGGGTGGGGCTGGGGATGAGGAGTTTGGAGTGCAGGCTGTCTCAGGGTTGTAGTGGGGGGAGAGGACTCCCCCTAGCCCTCTCTTGCTGCAGCAGCTCGAGGCTGGGGAAGAGACGCCTCTCCCTTGCCGCAGCAGCTCCAGCTATTCAGCCTGCAATCCACTCGGAAGCCTCACACCTCCTGGATTGCCTCAGCAGGTCCTTCTTCTCTCACCATGAGTGATCCTCCCACTCGAGGTCATCAGAATTAGCTTCCTGAAGTGGGGACCTCCCTGAGTGGACCTGTTTGCCACAGACAGAACAGAAAGTGTCATTAGTTCTGGTATCTCCAGGGCCTCGTCAGAGGCTCACTTTTTCTGATGGCTTTCTTCTGTCATGGTCAGGGGACCTAATGTACGTCTTCCCGCCAATTCCGCTCATAAGCAAAGTCCTCTCAAAAATCAAGAGGCACAATGCATGAGTCATCATGATCACCCCAGCATGGCCTTGCCAGCATTGGTTCAGCACACTAATGGACCTGGTCGTCGCAGCCCCATGGCCACTTCCCAGCCACCTGGAACTACTCTTGCAGGATCACGGTTGGCTCCTGGACCCGAACTTCTCCTCTCTCCACCTCACAGCTTGGATGCTGCGTGGTTGAATCCAGAGGAACAGGTCTGTTCTAGGCAGGTACAGCAGGTTTTCTTGGAAAGCAGAAAGTCCTCCATCAAAGCAACTTACCTGGCAAAGTACAAGCGTTTCTCCTATTGGGTGTCTGAGCACAACATCTCCCCGACCCAGTCATCTCTGCAGTCCATCCTGGATTACCTGCTTCACTTAAAACACCAGGGTCTTACCTTCTCTTCAATCAAGGTGCAACTGGCAATCATCGGCCTTCCATCCTCGCATCTATGGTAGATGGGTATTCTTGCATGAGATGTTGATCAGGTTCCTAAAGGGCCTTGATAGGTCCTGGATCAGCGGAAAGAGCCTGATTTCCCCAGTGGGACCTCAGCCTGGTCCTCTCCAGGTTCCTGGGTCTGCCCTTTGAGCCTATGGCTTCTTGATCCCTTTCCCACTTGTCATGGGAGGTTGCATTCCTTGTAGCTATTACCTTGGGAAGGCATGTCTCCAAGATTAAAGCCTTCACTTCAGAGCCCCCGTACATGGTATTCTACAAGAAGAAGGTCCAGATGCGGCCCCATCTGGCCTTTCTGCCTAAGGTTGTGTTGCACTTTCATGTCAACCAGGATATCTTTCTCCAATGTTCTGTCCAAAGCCTCACATGACCAATGAGGAGAGGCGGCTGCACAGTCTAGATGTCAGGTGTGTCCTGGTTTTCTACCTGGAGTGAACCAACTCCTTCTGCAGATTGACCCAGCTCTTTATCACGATAGCTGATAGGATGAAGGGCCTTCCGATGTCCTCTCAGAGAATTTTGAATTGGATCACCACCTGCATCCATACTTGTTACGAGATGGCGCAGACTGCGCCTCCACCAATAGTCAAGCTCGCTCAACTAGGGCGCAGGTGTCTTTGGCTGCCTTCCTGGCGTATGTCTCTATCCAGGACATCTGCAGGGCTGCGATATGGTCTTCAGTACACACGATGCATTACACCATCACTCAGCAGGCCAGAGATGATGCTGGCTTCAGCAGAGCTGTGTTGCAATTGACACATTCATGAACACCTACCCACCTCTGTTGGTACTGCTTGGGAGTCACCTACAATGGAATGGACATGATCAAGAAGAAAGGATGGTTATTTTTTTGTAACTGTTGTTCTTCGAGATGTGTTCCTCGTGTCCATTCCATGACCCACCCTCCTTCCCCTCTGTCAGAGTTTCTGGCAAGAAGGAACCGAGAGGGGGTGGAGCCAGTGGTGTCCCTTATACTGGTGCATATGTGCACCACTCCAGAGAGCACGAAAGCCAGTCCCCTATGAATACTGGCGAGAGAGAAACTTCCTGCAGCCGTGCATGTGGCAAGCACACACACCTACAATGGAATGGACATGAGCAACACATCTCAAAGAACAACAGATACAAAAAGGTAACCATCTTTTTCTATAGTAACAGAGCACTAGTACAAAATCAAGGGCCTTTGCAATAGCAGGCTCAATAGGTGTCCTACTGTTGTCATGTTCAGGGCATGCTGCCAAACTGTCTTCACCAAAGCTATTCCATATTGTCAAAGCAGGAGAAAATTCCAGTAACAGATCCAAAGCCAGACGCTGACAGCCAAACCAAATGCAGATTTAAATATTTCAACTGGACAAGACTTGCCGTAATACATTGTCAATCTACAGTAACCAGGCGTTGTGATTATAAGGTCTTTACAAATACCTACATAAAGATAGATATTCAGGTTAAAATTTTAGATGAGGCTTGTACCGGAATTTAAATTTCCATTTGGTGCTCTCTTCTGCACTGTAAATCTGTTCTAGTTATGTTAAAATGAGAATGGTGTGAATAAGATCAGGGTAAAATCAGAAACCTGCTGATTAGAGGGCCTTGGAGGGAAGGTGGGTTGTATCCTCATGCGTCTAAGCTGGATACAATTTATGGAAAATTTTACATACATGTCCTGAGCTTATACTAAGAAAAGTTACAACTCTTGAAGGGCTGCAGCAGCTTGCAGTGGGAAATTTCTCCTGCAACATTTTAAGGTGTGTGTTGAATAGCAGTTGGAGAGAACGTCTTTTGGATCATTTTATTCCCTTCCTTATTATTATACCGGGTTTGATTTAATTATTTCCAAACCATGCCTGTTACATAGATTCCAGTACGGTGATTAATAACCAGTGATGATGAATAACCCCACTTGTCATCTTGCTCCATTTGGTTGATTGTTCTTATAGGTACAAGTTTTGATGAATGGATTAATATTTTAGTCACGTGTTTGTGTTGGTTCCAGGGCTGTCACTGTCTTTAAGAGCTCTTGAAGAAAAGAACAGATCCCAGTGCACATTAGGAATCTGAGTTAGCTCTAAGCAATTGTCATGGGACTGTGTTAGGAGGCACAATGTTGTCAGAGATACTATTCTTTGAATATTTTTTCCTAGATCTGAGACCATGACCACTTGTGTGAAAGGATCTGACAGAAGAGTACAGGGTGTTAACTGGGTGACCTGGCCAAATTCCAACTGGGATAACAATTAAGCTTCTTAAATTTTAAATTCCTCTATTGTTTCAAACAGATGCATTATTCCTCAAGTTTCCATAAAAAAGATCTGTGATAAGTAACATGACTGGTGCAGAATGGCTGCTGCGTTTCCATGGGGCAACACTGTGTAATGATTCCATTACTGATGTTGTTATTCATTATAGTGTATTACACCAGCACCTAGAGGTCCCAGCAGATATCAGGGCCACATTGTGTTAGTCATTGTACGAACATATAGTCCATTTTGTCAAGAGCTTACATTCTAAATGAAGAAAACAGACAAGGAGCGAGAGATGAGAGGAGGATGAGAGAAAGGAAGTAATACTATCCCTGTTTTACAGACTGTAAAGAGACGCAGAGATTAAGTGACCCGCCCAAGGTCACATAAGAAGTCCTGTGGTGGAACTGGGAACTGAACCCAGATCTCTTGAGTGCCAGTCCACTATTTTAATCTCAAAACTATTGTGTGCTGCACATAAAGTTTTATACAATGGTTTGGGCTCCTGAAGGATGAAAGGTGTTAATGTTGTTTATTTTTATTGGATGGCTCCATCAACTCGAAAAAATAATAAAAATACCTAATCCCCTCCCCACAACTGAATTTAGTCACATCAGTTCTCATCTGCTGTCAGATCAAAGCCTGGGAGGTTAGGATTTGTGGCCTGTGGTTTTGTCTCACAAAGGTGCAGCTTGAAGGGTTTGATGTCTTGTCAGCTGATTTTAAGGCAGATGTAGGCCAGATACTGTAACATTTACTATACCCTGCAGATGCTCTGATTAGAGCTGCTATTTCCTCATTTGTTGAGCTTATTTATTCAGCTCCAAGAAACAGCACCATTACATTCAAAGGGGGGTAGAGAAGTGAGAGAGCGTATGTGAGAAGACATCCTCACTGGGAACTAGAATGGAATTTACAGGGCTCCATGTCTCTTTGGCCCAGATACCAGAAGAACAAGATAACTCTACATGAGACATGACAAGAGACGACTATATGTAGTATATTATTATACGTCTGGTGCTGTAAGTGTACGCAGAGCTATGCCAAACAGTTAAGAATTGCCATGCCCCAAAGCATTTGTGTTCTGTGGGAAAAGGAGGATACGGAACAATGCAGCACAAAGGCATGGTGGTAAATGATCATTCTGCAGAGGGTCCTTCCCATGTGGCTCCATTAGGAATCTGACTCTGATCTCCTTTCCACAGCATGTGTGGCCTTAGCTTCCCTAGTTCGTTCGTTCGTTCGTTCGTTCTTTCTTCCCTATTGGATCAAGGGACCGGTTGATCAGAGAAGTCTAGTCTCCTGCCTAGAAACATTAAGATCCCTTTTTTACAGCAGGTGAACTCTCTCCTAATCATTAGGATTATTCATAGCGATTAACTAAAAAGAATGTAAAAAGCAGTCAATGAACAGTTGTCTTTCTAAACACTGTGGGCTAGAAAAATGGAACACCCCCCCCACACACTCTCTCTCTCTCTAAATTCCTAAAGCAATTTCTCAGTTAAAGCACCTGTTGGCATCAGTGGGGAGCATTTTCCTTGAGGAAATACTTCTCTAGAAGATTTGTGCTGTAGTGAATGAGGAAATCAAAGTACAAAGTACAGCCTTTTTTCTTTAAATATAAGCTAAAGTACTGAGATACTTTTGAAGCACTTCTGAGGTGACGCTGTCTAGTGAACCTGTCTTAAGAACATAAGAACGGCCATGCTGGGTCAGACCAAGGGTTCCATCCAACCCAGCGTCCTGTCTGCTGACACTGGGCAATGCCAGGTTGTCATAAACAGATAGTTAAGGGTTAATGTTCTTTTACCTGTAAAGGGGTAACACCAGTAACCTGAAACACCTGACCAGAGGACCAATCAGGAAACAAGACTTTTTCAAATCTGGGTGGAGGGAAGTTTGTGTGAGAGTTCTTTGTTCTTTGTCTTGTGTCTGACCCTCTCGGCTCTGAGAGTGATTTTTCTATCTCCTGGCTTTCTAATCTTCTGTTTCCAAGTTGTAAGTACAAAGATAGTAAGACAATAGGTTTATATTGTTTTTTTTTTTTGTATTTACATGTGTGTAGTTGCTGGAGTATATTCTTTTTGGATAAGGCTGTTTATTCATTTTTCTTTTAAGCAATTGACCCTGTATATTTTCGCCGTTATACAGAGCCTATTTTAATGTCTTTTTCTTTCTTTTTTATATAAAGCTTTCTTTTTAAGACCTGTTGGAGTTTTTCTTTATTGGGGACTCCAGGGAATTGAGTCTGCAGCTCACCAGGGAATTGGTGGGAGGAAGAAATCAGGGGGAAAATCTCTTTGTGTTAGATTTACTAAGCCTGACTTTGCATACCCTCTGGGTAAGGGGGAAGAGAGATTAGCTCTCTCGGTACTTGTGTTTCCAGGACTGGAAGCAGGGAATCTCCTAGGGTCGTCCAGGGCGGAGAGCCTGGGAGGAAGTAACCAGGAAACAAGGGGGGGGGTTATTTCCCTTTGTTGTAGGACTCAAGGCATCTGAGTCTGGGGGTCCCCCAGGGAAGGTTTTGGGGAGACCAGAGGGTATCAGGCCCTAAAAATTCCTGATTGGTGGCAGCGCTATCAAATCTAAGCTGGTAATTGAGCTTAGGGAAATTCATGCTAACACCCATATTTTGGATGCTAAGGTCCAGATCTGGGAAGAAATGAGACACAGGTGCCTCAGAGGGAGTGAACCTAACAGGCAATGATCAAGTGATCTCTCTCCTGCTATCCATCTCCACCCTCTGACAAACAGAGGCTAGGGATACCATTCCTTACCCATCATGCCTAATAGCCATTATTGGACTTAACCTCCATGAATTTATCTAGTTCTCTGTTATAGTCCTAGGCTTCATAACCTCCTTAGGGTAAGGAGTTCCACAGGTTGACTGTGCGCTGTATGAAGAAGAACCTTCTTTTATTTGTTGTAAACCTGCTGCCCATTAATTTTATTTTGTGGTCCCTACTTCTTATAGGAACAAGTAAATAACTTTTCCTCATTCACTTTCTCCACATCACTCATGATTGTATATACCTCTATCATATCCCCCCTTAGTCTCCTCTTTTCCAAGCTGAAATGTCCTATCCTCTTTAATCTCTCCTCAGATGGGACCCGTTCCAAACCCCTAATCATTTTAGTTGCCCTCCTCTGAACCTTTTCTAATGCCAATATATCTTTTTTGAGATGAGGAGACCACTTCTTTACACAGTATTCAAGATGTGGGCATACCATGGATTTATATAAGGGCAATAAGATATTCTCCGTCTTATTCTCTATCTCTTTTTTAACGATTCCTAACATCCTGTTTGCCTTTTTGACTGCTGCTGCACACTGCGTGGAACTTCAGTGAACTATCCACAGTGACGCCAAGGATCTCTTTCTTGATTAGTTGTAGCTAAATTAGCCCCCATCATATTGTATGTATGGTTGGGGTTATTTTTTTCAATGTGCATTACTTTACATTTATCCACATGAAATTTCATTTGCCATTTTGTTGCCCAATCACTTAGTTTTGTGAGATCTTTTTGAAGTTTTTCACAGTCTGCTTTGGTCTTAACTATTTTGAGTAGTTTAGTATCCTCTGCAAACTTTGCCACCTCACTGTTTACCTCTTTCTTCAGATCATCTATGAATAAATTCTAGGACTGACCTTCGGGGAACACCACTAGTTACCCCTCTCCATTCTGAAAATTTGCCATTTATTCCTATCCTTTGTTCCCTGTCTTTTAACCAGTTCTCAATCCATGAAAGCATCTTCCCTCTTCTCCCATGACAACTTAATTTACGTAAGAGCCTTTGGTGAGGGACCTTGTCAAAGGCTTTCTGGAAATCTAAGTACATTATATCTACTGGATCCCCTTGTCCTCATATTTGTTGACCCTCTCAAAGAACTTTAATAGATTAGTAAGACATGATTTCCCTTTACAGAAACCATGTTGACTTTTGCCAACAATGTATGTTCTTCATTTATTCTTTGCTATTGTTTCAACTAATTTGCCCGATAATGACGTTAGACTTGCTGGTCTGTAATTGCCGGGATCACCTCTAGAGCCCTTCTTAAATATTGGCATTATATTAGCTATCTTCCAGTCATTGGGTACAGAAGCTGATTTAAAGGAAAAGTTATAAACTATAGTTAATAGTGGACATAGTGTACTTAGTTGGATCTCTTTTGCTAAGGTGTCCCATAGATGGTGTCTTGTAGTTGATAATGCTTTGTGCCTAAGTGTTCCTGTCTATCCTGTCTGTCCAATAATATGAAGGCCCCAGCATACCTTTGGGTATGATTACTCCTGGGGGGATTCTGTGCCAAAAATTTAAAAATTCTGCACACAATATTTTTAAATTCTGCAAAATTTTGCAAATTTTGTCATTATAATACTATATAATCATGCCAGTTTCAATTATTTTGGTAATTTATTTCAAAATACTTGTCAGCAAGTATGTCTGTAACAATACAGAGACACACAAAAATTTCCCCAGGAGTAGAGAGTTAAAGAAACCCCTAGGACAGCCCAGTTCCTGTTTCTCTGTTCGCTCTCCCACCCAGAGCCCAATGGAGGGGCCAGACACTTCCTCCCCCTCCCTCTCAGACCCCAGCCATGGCTCCTCCCAGCCCAGACAATCTCCTCCTCCCACTCCTCCCAGAGCTCAGCTTTGGGCCGCCACCCCCAGACACTCTCACCCTCTGTCGCCCAGGGATCCAGTGGGAGAAGTATCCTGATGCTCAGTCCCAGGCTTGCATGGAGTTTCTTGTGCTCTCTGCTGCCTCCTTCATTCAGGGAGTGCTGGGAACTCTCCTGTACCCCACCCCCCAGGCTTGTCTTCTGTTTGCGAGCTGGGCTGTGCCAGGTCCAGCGGCCCCTAGTAGCAGCTAATATCTCTGCAGCCCATTTCTGTGGAGAGAAAAAAGGAAATTCTGTGGGCACAACATGAATTTCTGCAAAGTTCTGCATTGCGCTGTGGCACAGAATTCCCCCAGGAGTAGTAGATAACAATAATACTGATAGCCCGGTTCTGTATGGATAAGCAATCTAGTATAGTCCTACCGCACAGTAAGGACTCTGAAGATCAGAAACAGGACTTTATATTGAGGCTGGAAATGGATAAGTAGTAGATAGTGCAGCAGTGGTGTGATATGTTGGTACTTGCCTCTGCTGGTCAGTAAGCAGGCTTCTGCTTGTACTAGTTGCAGCTTGTGAGTGGTGGCCAAGTTCCAGACATGGTAGAGCAAGTGCAGGAGTCTGCTCTGGAGTGGTGAGTGTGTGCATCACAGCTGTGTGGGAAGGCCCAGGGGGACGAAGAATATTCACAGTTTTGTGTTCTTTCTCTTTTGTGCTCTCTCTCTCTCTCTCTCTTTAATTTATGCTTTAGCTGGGTTGTCCATCTGCCATAATAATAAATACTCTGACAACAGTCATAGCACTGTACAATTCGTATTGTGAAAGAACCAATAAACAGGCTGTCACATGCTTGGGGTTCTTACTTGGATCCTGTCAGAGAGGCACAAGTGATGTTCTATTAACTGTTGAGCTTTAGGAATAGGGCAACATTATTCATAATATTTCCATACTGTCTCAAGGCCTCTGGGCATTTTTTTGCTGGTTAACTTAAAACATGACGGTCTGTACAGAGTGAAACATGCTACACACAACCCCACCTCTGAGCTCGCGCTCCAGAATATGCCCAACCAGTCTTCAGAATCTGTTGCCTGGTTCCTTCCCAACCATTCCATGTTCAGTATGGCTGTTGCTGCTGGATTCTTTACAAGGTGGTTAACCAGGTGACTCACAAGATAGAGCTCGGGTGTTGCCATAAAGACTGGAGATATGGGTATAAAGAATGCCATATCCCTGAGATATTAAAAAATCCCACAAATCTCTTTATGGCTTTCTGTTCGTGCAATTCATATGTGGTCTGATCCTGAGCAGTGAATTCAGTGTAAGTTGCTGGTGCTCAGCACTTGTAAGGATCAGTCTCAAGAAGAACAAGATGTTAGTGATTTGGAAGAAATCCTTTTCCTCTGGGGTGTGCTGAGATTGCCAGGGTTACCAGCATGAGGCCCCATAGCACTCAACAAACTATTTTGGTCAACCATTATCTGGGAAATATCTTGGCATTTCCATTCTAATGTGGTTTGTATTTTCAGTAAGGTTCCACCAGTACTACAAACTCAGGAGACTGGGCAGGCTCTGTGTTATCCAAACTCTAATCAAGTAAAGCAGTAGCTACCCAAGCTGTGCATGGCACAGGAATGGGTGTGGCAGTGCATAGGTAGCTTCAGTTTCCATGGCCATTTAATCCTTTGCCTATTTGCTTAGGATGCCCAGAAAGGCAGTTATGGTGAGGATTTTCTGATGCGAATGCTTATCTTCTAGGAACTGTACTGAGGCCACCAAGTTAATTTCACAAAGGGCACTGAATAGTCTCCACATGGTGTTAATGATTTTCAGGCACCAAGATTTGGGCTGGATTGGAGCCAGGAACAGAGACGAAGGTCTCCATATCTCATTTCCACCGGCTCCAGCTATCCAGTTCCACTTGATGGTTTCTTTTTATTATGAACATCCTTTAAACAATTCAAGAGAAATGAGAAATTAAATCAGCCAAGCATTGCAAAGTACAAACCTGGCTTCTGTACATGTAACAAGCATTCTGCATCTGTCACTGCCAACTCCTTGAGTCATACTGAGACTTAGTAACCAAAATCCTAAAGTCTCAGTATAATTTATCACACTGTCTTCCAGAACACACACTTCTATTAGATTCACTGGAGCGGGGAGGGAATGAGTAACCGTACCAGTTAAGGAAAAGAATATCACAGCAAGGCTCAGTGCTGTGTTCAGAGTGGAAACCCAACAAATATGAGTAGATATCTCTATCCATTTCAACTCCCCCATGCCTTTATTTGTTAAGAAAGGTACAATCATGGGTATATTTTAATTGTTTTGGCATATTATGTAAAAAAAAACCAAAACCTTCTCCCTCTCCTTGCCCATGACCCAAACTTGATATTTTAAGTGGTCTGTAAATGTAATAACTCCTTTGCTCTATTTCAGATTAATGTATAATCTACAAACCGTTAGATTAAAATGTGATGAGTCACTTCACTCTGCAGATGTTTCCTGGATATTCTTAGGCGTGGATTAAATGAGGACAGTCCTCTTAGTACTACTGGTCCCAGAAAATCAGGGAGCACTGGGTACAGGCAGCCATTCAATCATCTCTCCAAATTGCCAAACTTTCTAAAATCATCCACATTTTGTGTCCTTAATGAAAAGCAAAATAATAGCTTTGTGTCTGGAAGCAATGATTTCTGTGTGAAAGACTCCTAATAACTCAGATTTAGAATCAAGTCTGAATTTTAACTTAAATAGTAGTCATTGGAGTGATGTCTTCTGAGGTCTGCAGGGTTTCTTAAAAGGTTAGTTCTGAAAGAGAAGTCCCTCCATCAAGTCAGATCTGCAGAAATGTGCCCCTTGTCCTCAAGAACTTGAGTCATTAATTTTGTCTTGGTAGGAGTGTGGAATCCAACTCTTCCTCAAATTGAGAATCTCAAGGCATTAAGATCCTAGCGCTAGCATGTATGCTAACTGCCTGTGCCTGTGCCATGTATGCTAACTCCATCTCTTCTTTCTAATGGAGAGTCTGATCAATAGAGTGTGCAGTCAGAGGCTGTTCCTAATAAATATGCTGCTGATTGGGTAAAGCCGATGATTGGGAGCAGTAGTATTTACCTACTGACGTTAACAGAAACCCTGATCCTCCTAAATCTAGAGGGGTACTCGGGCTTATCTGTGTCCAAAAAATATTTTAGATAAGAACATCACATAGGTAGAGACTTAGAGCTCTGTCAGGGTGTGATCCTGCAGAATGCTGGATTTCAGTGGCACCTTGCAAAATTGGGCCCATTTTCTGCACTCTGAGGCTGCATCAAGCTGCCTTTTCTGCTTTTATTAAAGGAGAAATCCAGAAAACAGTAGGGCATGTTTTCCATACTGAAGTGCTAGCTTAGCGTGGGTAAAGGTCCTCAAGGAAAATGTTTGTTCTTGGTTCGGTAATAATACCTAGCTCTTGTATAGCCCGTACCTAGGGCCTGATTCACCACTGCTTTGCATCCTTTGCAGTCACCAATGCAAAGGGGTGCAAAATACTTATCAACTCAGAATGGTGCTCTGTTCATTCATTCAGGTAGCAATTACTAGACAAGATGCAAGGCAATGAAGAGTGAGAGCCATAGTGTGTTTGTAGACGTGAACAGAGAAGTGAAAATCTCAGATCACATCCTTCAAATTTCTGATTATTAAAACAAATTTTTTTAAGTGAATGCTCTTGGCAGAGCAGTAATGCACATCTAGAAAGGGTAGTAAGAGGCCAATAAAGGTGCATCAGGAGCTCTTTAAAGACCTGAAAATTAAAAAGGAATTCTACAAAAAGAGGAAGCATGGACAAATTGCTGCACACGAGTACAAAAGAGTAGCTCAAAATCAATGCATGTAGGGACGAAATCCAAAAGGCTATGGCGCAAAATGAGTTACGCCTAACAAGGGACATAACACAAGAAGAAGAGGTTCTATACATGTACTTGGAGAAAGAGAAAGACAAAGGAAAGTGTGAATTACATTACCTATCAGGAAAGGGAAGTTAATAATAGATGACATCAAGAAGACTGAAGTGTTTAGTGCCTATATTGCTTGAATCTTCACTAAAAAGGTTAATTATGACCAGACACTCAACACAATTAATGTTAACAAGTGGGGGAAGCACAAGCCAGAACAGAGAGAGAATAGATTAAACAATATTTAGATGTATTCAGGTCTGCAAGACCTGACAAAATTCTCTCTAGAATACAGACTAGCTGAAGCAATCTCAGAATCATTATCCTTTTATCTTTGAGAACTCATAGAGGGTGGGTGAGGTTGCGGTGGACTGGAGAAGAGTTTATACAGATCCTTATTTTAAAAGGGTAACAAAGAAGACCCGTAGAATTACAGACCAATCAGCCTGACATAGATACCTGGAAAGGTACTAGAACAAATCATTAAACAATCAATTTGTAAGCCTCCACAGGATAATAAGATCACTAATGGCATGGATTGTCAAGAGCAAATCATGCCACATAAACCCAAATTTCCTTCTTTGACAAGGTTACCGACCTAGTGGATGGGGGGAAGCAGTAGCTGCGATTTATCTTGATTTTAGTAAAGCTTTGAGACAGTTCCACAGGGCATTGTCCTAAGCAAACTAGGGAAATGTGGCCTAGATGAAATTATTATAATATGGTTAGTTACAGTTATCAGTTATTCACTGGCACACTAGGAAGACATATCTAGTGGGATCCTGTGGGGGTCAGTCCTCGGTCCGATAGTGTTTGGTATTATTAATAATGACTTGGATAATGGACTTGAGGGTATACTTGTACAATTTGTGAATGACACCGAGCTGGGAGAGGTTGCAAACACTTTTGGAGGACAGGATTAGAATTGAAAAGGACCTTGATAAACTGGAGAATTTGTGTGAAAGCAACAGGATGAAATTCAGTAAGGACATGGGCAAAGTACTAAACGTAGGAAGCAAAAATCAAATGGACAGTTGCAAAATGTGGAGTAACTAGCTAGGGAGTAGACTGCTGAAAAAGATCTGTGGGTGACAGTGGGCCCAAAATTGAATATGAGCCAACAGTTTGATGCAGTTGTGAAAAAGGCTGATATCATTCTAGGGTGCATTAATAGGAGCGTTGTATGTAAGACATAAGAAGCAATTGTTCTGCTTTACTCAGTACTGGTGAGGCCTCAGATGGAGTACCACGTCCCATTTTGAGTACTACACTTTAATACAGATATGGACAAATTGAAGAAAATCTGGAGGAGAGAACCTGACCTATGAGGAAAGGTTAAAAAAATTGTGTGTTTTAGTTTGGAGGAAACAACACTGAAGAGGGACCTGATTAATCTTCAGATATGGTAAGGGCTGTTACAAAGAGGATGGCAATCAATTGTTCTTTGTTCACTGAGTAGATGTTTTCAGAGAACTATCCACAACCAATTTGTGGTTTGTGCCCTGCTTCTTGACAGTCTGCCTTGAGTTTGGCACTCACGCTCATGAGCTATTGCAGACAGGTTGACAAAAGTATCTTGTCTTGTAATAGTTAGCATGTGCTAATTGATAATGCATTGCAGAGACAGTGGTTGTTGTATCCAGTCACCTTAAGGTAGATGGTGCTCCAGAGACGTTGTTCCCTTAAAATCCAGGCTTGATCGGTATCCTCAACACAGAGTGGACTGATGCTGGCTCTCTTCACCAAAAACTCTTGAGAGCATGGGTGGTGGATGAACCCCTGGCTTGGAGAGGCTAGCCCTGCCCTGCCACGCCCTGCCTGTTCTGCGCCTACTGGAACCCAGCTCCCACTGTGGCTGCTGGCCCCTGCCCAGTGCCCCCAGACCCCCTCCCACTGTGGCCGCTGGCCCCTGCTCCAGGCTAGCACCCCCACTAACCCCAGAGTCGGCCCGCACAGCCGAGCAGCGCGTCCTGATGCCTGGCCGGCCAGCCCCCTTGCCCCAAAGCCCCCCCTCCCGGCTGAACAGCCAGCGCTGGGGGGGTGGGCAGGCGACATGGCCGGAGTGCTTCCATCTCCGGGCAGATGGCATGCCTGGAGTGGCCTCGGCCCCAGTGTGGGACAGGCAGAGTGGCCCTGGCCCCAGCGCTGGGAGAACAGGTGGCGTGATGCGGCACAGCCCGGGGGCACACCACAGCCCTGGGGGCACACCGCAGCCCCCAGCCTCCCTGCCCCAGGGAAGAGCATGGGCACTGGGACATCAGGCTGTTTGGGGGGGCAACACCTACCCGTACCTACAATACCCGACACCTATGCTCGAGAGGATTTTCTATCTAGGTCTTGTGTTCCAAACACTGCAGACTCAGGAGACTCTTGAGGGAATTTTCTGTGTTGCACAGTTCGAGATGGCAAACGATCAGGCACAATGTTCTGCTTCTGACCTTATGAATATGATGTGTAACTCTTAAAGTGAGTCATTGTGTGATGACAACGTATTAGATGATAATGACTTTGTGCAGAATGTATTGAGAGTTGCTCTGAAAAGGAAGACGGTGTTTCCCTTGATTTTGCAAGTTCGTCTTCAGACAATGAGGAGCTTCTGTTCAGCACTGGTATAAAATTGGAGGAAATGTAGTTGGGGATAATTTCTTCACTGTTCCTGAGCTTGCTGAAGACCTGCTGAATGAAAATTTGACCTATGTTGGAACAATCCAATGAAACAAGCCAGATATACCCGGTGAGATGCAGTCACATCTCAACAGAGAAAAATTGTCATAAGTGTTTGGGTTTGCTGGGCCAATCACCCTGATTTCTTTACTTTTCCAAAGAAGAGCAAGTCAGTAATAATTTTATCGATCATGCATCATGACAAGGTTGTAGAATGAGAGAAAAAGAAACCCTACATAATTCTCTACTACAATGATACTAAAAGTGCTGTTGATAACATGGACCATCTAACAAGGATGTGCTCCTGGAAGGTGCAAAATAAATAGGCAGCCAGTGGTTCTTTGCTTCAACGTGCTTGATGTTGGAATTGCAAGTTTTGTCATTTGGGTCAGCAACAATCCCGTTTAGCACAACACTCGACCAAGACAAAGAGGGCACTTGTTCCTTGTCAGTCTGGGAGAGTGACTCGTAGATGTACGTGTAAAGAGAAGAAACCTTGCTTACCTGTCATGTCACCATGCCCATCATAACAGCAATCTTGTCCCTTGGCTACCGTCAAAAAATAGATACCTCCGAAACATGTCGGAAACTCGGCAGTGGACACTGCTACATTTGCCCAAGGTCAGCTGACCAGAAGAGCTACAAGCAGTGTGGAGAAAGCAGTGAATTTGTATGTGATAATACTTTTATTCACTTTTATTCACTCCATATTGATGCTGATGTGTGAAAATCGCTCACACTAAATTAAAATACTGCTAGTTCTTTCAATTTGCTTGTTGAAATATTTCTATTCACCTGAAACATTAAAGAATTGTTCTTCGTTTCGGAATGCATTTTGGGAACAAAAGTCTCTCTCAAAACAGTTAATGTAACTTTTTTCATGACACTGGATTTCAAATAATTTTTATTTTGTCCTGAAACATTAAAAATTGTTCTTGGTATCTGAGTGCATTTGGGGTACAAACTTCCCCATGACACAATTAATCACTTTTTTCTTGTTACTGGGTAAAGGTTAAATTTGCAATCTTCATCAGTCCCTGCTGTTGGAGGAAGGCTTTTGCATACTATGCTCACTCATTAATTGTTTGATCTTTCTTTTTTATTAAATAATATATATCTCCTCATTCATCCCATATTTCCCTCCCTGGTGAGACACTGCTATTGGACATCCCAGTGTAATGGATCCATGGAATTTCCTGCAAAGAAAAATAAGAAAATTTATCTGAACTTACCGGAACATTTTCTTGCTTCTAGTGGGAAAGTTCTTATATCCAACCCATCTGGCATAAGGATTATAGTTCTGAGGGAGTGTTAAACTGTTACACTCCTCCATGTTTTTCATGGGTATGATTTTATATATTACTTTTCTGGTAGTTGGGGTGAAATTTGAAGTTGCTGTGTTGTTGGAACTGTTTATAGGAAATTCTTTTTCTATAAACAAGTGAATTAATGTAAAGCAGCTTTGGAAGTATCTGTAGATAGCAAAGGCTGGCAACTACCAGCCTGCCATAGTTGACAGGTCTCATTTCTGCCTCCAGGAAGCTGCAAGCAGGAGTAAGACCCATTGTAGTGGATCTTCAGATTTACCTGAAATTTTCCTTTTGTCTAGAGGTAAAGTTCAGATAAATTTTCCTACTTTCTACCTCCAGAGTGCCTTTTGCCATAATACAAAATTCACCATAAATATTAAATGATGTTTAACAGTGACTACAAAGTGTTAAGGCAGAATAACTTCATGTTAATGGAATGTGTGATGGTCAAGTATGCAGATCTAATTTTGATATTTTTTATATAAAAAAGCATATAGATGATGGCATAGAGAGTACACTTACAAAGTTTGCAGAGCATACCAAGTTGGGCGGGTTTGCAATTGCTTTGGAGGATAGGGTTAAAATTCAAAATGCTCTGGACAAACTTGAGAAATGGTCTGAAGTAAATAGAAGGAAATTAATTAAGGCAAATGCAAAGTACTCCATTTAGGAAGGAACAATCAATTGTACAGATACAAAATAGGAAATGAAGTACTATGGAAAGGAATCTGGAGGTTATAATGGATCACAAGCTAAATGTGAGTCAACAACGTAACATTATTGCAAAAGACGTGTAAGCAGAGTCAGGATGAGCTCTGCCCTGACATCTGGTGGTGAATTATGGGGAGTGTGGAAAGGAATTTTAGGTATTTGCATTGGCACACCCACCCCATCTAGCATAGCCCACGGCAGCCTGGGTTGGTTATTTGGACAGCTCTGGGATCCCCAATTTCTTTGTTATTGGGGTTGGAGGAATAAAGTGTTGTCACCCTGATTATGTGAATGAGGAACTATGAGACTGCTTTATCACAGAGATGTTTCAATATCAATTAAATAACACTTGCTAGACAAGGGACATGGGTGCCAAAACCCATTGAAATGAGAGAGGTTGGGGACTGATGTGTGTACCTGATGGTCTGGGCCCCTTTTGTGGGCCTGGAACACCAATTGCACATCCTCCTCTCTCCACTGTTGAAGAGTAGAGCTAATTTTGATTCCATTAGGAGTCCATCTAGAGGCTGCTGAGCTGAATTTACATTGGGCCAATGGTGCACCAGCACTGGGGCTCCCCTACTACAAGCTGAAATCACTAAAAGAGCCAAGCTTACTGAGCTGAGATCACTGAGTGCTGTGTTAACCTAGTGGGGGAGCCTGAAGATCTATCACTAAGCGTCTGGCAGAGCGGAGCAGTTTGCAGCATGTTGGAGCAGCCCATGGAACAGTGAGCCGAGTGGAACGGTTTGCGGAGACTGCTGGAGCGGCTCACGGGTTGGCTGGAGGAGCGGCACAGCTGGTGTAGTGGAGCTGGTCATGGTGAAGGCTTCAGCAGAACTCCACGGAGAGGCAGAGCAGTTGGCCCTGGCCCATGTAAAGTGCCCCTTAACACCCTGTGTGTGCGCGCCCCCCCCATTTCCACCCAGGCTGAGGGGGTAAAACTCTGCAGATAAACTTTTGAACTCTGGGGTGGCGCTGACCAGAGACTTTTGGGTTGTTGGATTTTGGGGTGATTGGATTTAAGACCCTAAGGGGGAAAGTACATTGCCAAACGTACTTGGAGGTGGGTTTTTGCTTATGGTTTGTATTATAATCCTGTTTGTGGTGTTTCTCCAACGTGATGCCGCATTGTTTCCCTCCTTTATTAAAAGGATTTTACTACACTCAGACTCCGTGCTTGCAAGAGGGGAAGTATTGCCTCCTAGAGGCTCCTCGGGGGGTGTGGTATGTAATTGTCCCAGGTCACTGGGTGGCGGCTCGAGCCGGTTTTGCATTGCGTTATTGAAACGGAACCCCTGGATACTGAACCCGCCCTTGTTGCTACCAACTCAGAGGGGCAGAAGGGTTACAGAAGCAAACATAATTCTGGGATGTATTAGCAGGAGTGTTGTAAGGAAGGCACAAGAAGTAATTCTTCCACTCTACTCTACCCTGTTAAAGCCTCAGCTGGAGTATTGTGTCCAGTTCTGGGAGCCACATTTCAGGAAAGATATTGACAAACTGGAGAAAATCCAGAGGAGAGCAACAAAAATGATTAAATGTCTAAAAAACAGGTCTATGAGGAAAGATTGAAAAAGTTGGTTTTATTTAGTCTGGAGAAGACTGAGAGGACACATGGGAACAGTTTTCAAATACATAAAAGGTTGTTACAAGGAGGAGGGTGTAAAATTGTTCTCGTTAACCTGTCGTTAAGACAAGAAGCAATGGGTTTAAATTGCATCAGAGGAGGTTTAGGTTGGACATTAGGAAAATTTCCCTGTCAGAGTAGTTAAGCACTGGAACAAATTGCCTAGGGAGGTTGTGGAATCTCCATCATTGGAGGTTTTAAGAACAGATTAGACAAACACCTGTTGGGAATGGTCAAGTTATGATGTAATCCTGTCTTGAGTACAGGGACTGAACTAATGATATATTGAGGTCCCTTTCAGCCCTACACTTTTGTGATTTTTTTTTATGAGAAATAGGTTAAGGTTTTGTGTGAGATTGCTAGTTTGAAATAGAAGAACTGTATGTATTGCTTTTGGGTATCTGTTAGAGATAAAATTGAAAGTCATTGAGTGGTGGAGTGTGTTATCAACAGCATGTGGGCAATGTGAAGGTGGAAAGGAATGCACATTTTGTGTTTTAAGTGGATGGAGTTGTCATAAACAGATGGTTAAGGGTTAATGTCTCTCTTACCTGTAAAGGGTTAAGAAGCTCAGTAAACCTGGCTGACACCTGACCAGAGGACCAATCGGGGGGACAAGATACTTTCAAATCTCGGTGGAGGGAAGTGTTTGTTTGTGCTTTTTGTTTTGGGGGTTGTTCGCTCTAGGGGCTAAGAAGGACTAGACGTGCACCCAGGTTTTCTCCAATCTTTCTGAATCAGTCTCTCATGTTTCAAAATAGTAAGTACTAGCTAGAAAAGGCTGATTAGTCTTATGTTTGTTTTCTTAATTTCTTAATTTACACTTGTAAATGTGTATTTTGCTGGAAGGATTTTTACCTCTATTTGCTGTAAGTTTGAATCTCAGGCTAGGGTGGGGGAAGTCCCTCTAGTCTATATGAATCTGAACACCCTGTAAGCATTTACCATCCTGATTTTACAGAGATAATTTTTACTTTTTCTTTCTTTAATTAAAAGCTTTCTTTTTTAAGAACCTGATTGATTTTTTTCCCTTGTTTAAGACTCAAGGGGATTGGGTCTGAACTCACCAGGGATTGGTGGGGGGAAAGGAGGGAGGAGGAAAGGAGGGGGGATGGTTTATTTCTCCTTGTTTTAAGACCCCAGGGGTTTGGGTCTTGGTTCCCGAGGGAAGGAGGCGAGGGCTGATGTCAGGGTTTCCCCCTCCCCCTGCCTCAGGACTGGTTGTTTCCTGATGCTGTCTGAACTTACAAGACAGAATGCTGACACACTCTCTGTCCCCCAAAACACACATTGTCCTCCCCCACGCCACACATACGTACACACTTCCTGACACACACACTTCAGTTGAAAAGCAGCTGGTAATATAGCACGATGCCCCTGGAACAATGGGATTGGGAAACCTGCATCGTGTGATGCTTCTAATGTGGATGTGCTCCAGTGTCATAAAGAGCACAGTGTGAACAGCGGTTTAATTCCAGCGTTTTAATAAAAGTGGTATAACTTGTGGCACAGAAACTTGCCAGTGTTGACAGGTGTTTTGTTCTTGGCAAGCCCAGTGGTTTTGATTTTCATGTTCACCATTAACTGCACATTCAGCATGGTTGGAGGAGAGTCTGTATGCAGGGGGAAGTGTGTGGACACAATTTGGTGGCTGCAGGAATGGCAATAAAAAGATGGTTGCTGTTTAAGATGATGTGAAATTCCCCTTTGGAGAACATTGTGGCTTTTCCTGCTTCTGTTAAAACAAAACAAAACAAACAAAACCCCAAAAACTTTCTTTTGGCTACCACAAGGGTGATGGATCTTTTTGGTAAATGCAGAAGTTGGCACTGGATGCTATTGCATAACAATACAAGATAATTTTGTTGTTATTTTTAAAGTTTGAGGCTGTAATTGTTTAGATTTGGTATCTGAAATTCTGCTCTTGCAGATAGGGCTGTACCATCCCTTTTGCAATCTTCAGATTTGTAGTCTAAGCTTAAGGCAAAGAACTGGGGTTCAGGAGATCTGCATTCCATTCTCAGCTCTGCCACAGGCTTCCTGGGAGTCAGGGCAAGTCATTTAGGCCTCAAATTTCCAAAAGTGGCCATTAATACAGGTGCCACAGTTTTTAGGTGGCAAACTTAAGAGGCCTTTGGCCTGGTTTTTAGGTTCAACCCCCAGCTCTGCCTCCAGAAACCCTACAATCTCCTATGCCCATGGCTCATTGCTAAGGCTGTGAGTCTGTCACGGAAGTCACGGGTTCCGGGACTTCTGCAGCAGCAGCAGCAGCAGCAGTGTGTGTGTGTGAGAGAGAGCTGAGTAGGGAGCCCCTGGCAACCCTCTCCCCCAGCACCAGTGAGGGTCCTGGGTCACCTCCCCCAGCACCTGTGGCACCCCTGGCCAACCCCCCGGCCCAAGTTTTAGTCACAGGTGTTTTTAGTAAAAGTCCTGGGCAGGTCATGGGCTGTGAATTTTTGTTTACTGCCCGTGATCTGTCCATGACTCTTACAGTAACTCCTCATTTAAAGTCCTCCTGGGTATCATTGTTTTGTTGTTACTATCAATTAGGGAACATGCTCGTTTAAAGTTGCGCGATGCTCCCTTATAATGTTGTTTGGCAGCTGCCTGCTTTGTCCACCGCTTGCAGAAAGAGCAGCCCATTGGAGCTACCTGGTGGGGGCTTGGAACCAGGGTGGACCAACAGCCCCCCATCAGCTCCCCTAAGTTCTCTGTGTGGCAGCTGCCCAGCAGGCTACTAGTTGCCAGCAGTTCAGTTGTCCCTTCACCCGCTGCTGTGTGCTGCTCCTGCCTTCTGCCTTGGAGCTGCTCCCCGAGGGGGAGGTGGGGAGAAAAGGGGGGGCTAATGTCATGGTGTCTCCCTCACCCCCTGCTTCTTTACACCATTGGGCCATCTCCACAGAATAGGGGGTGGGGGGACACGACAGGGCTCAGGGCGGAGGGAGTTAGCTGGCAGCAGCTGTTGTCCCAACTTGGTGATCTACTTAAAAAGGCAGTGTGCTTAGAGTGGGGTTGGTGTACTTAAAAGGGCAATGCATGTCTGTCTGTCTGTCTCTCTCTCTTTCTCACACATACTGTGTGTCTCTGTCTCTCTCTGCCATGCTGTCTCCCCTCCCTCAATTTGTACTAGCTTGTAGGGTGTGAGGCTACATTAACAACAATGTGTTAATCCTTGAGGGCACAGTCGAGTGCTAGTTCATCATTTGGCAGTAAGGCAGTCCCTGGGAAATATCCCACTCTCTGACTCCACCACCTCAACCAAGCTTCACAATCATCATTGCTGTGTACAGTATTAAATTGTTTAAACCTTATACTCTGTGTGTGTGTCTGTGTGTGTGTCTGTGTGTACACACACACACAAAATATAGTATTTTTTCAGGTGAAAAAAATTTCCCTGGAACCTAACACCCCCTCATATTTACATTAATTCTTATGGGGAAATTTGATTAGCTTAACATGGTTTCACTTAAAATAGCATTTTTCAGGATCATAACTACAATGTTAAGCACGGAGTTACTGTACTAAAAATATCCATGACTAAAACGTAGCCTTAAACATTGCACCCTGAAAGAAGCTTTCATAGACTTGGGTAAGTACAGGATGGAATTGCATGATGTGGGACCTCTTCCTATGCTATGCATGCCCACCCAGATTTATCAGTTTTGAGTCCCCTTTCCTGGTGGAAGCAGTGGGGACAATGTGTCCCACTGATATGAGTGGGAGCCTGGCACATGGACTAAATGTACAACGAGCTACAAAGTGTATTCTTTAGTTCATATTAAGGGCCACATGCTAGCAAAGTTCCATGAAAATTTGAAATATTTAGTGTAGAGTTGCTGCATGCATACATGACATTCCACTACAGCCTGGATTTGGATGGTACAGGTAATTATTAAATAGTTGGAACTGAAACACCAGTATCTCATTGAATAAATAGATAATATTGAAGGGGTTTCATTTCTTTGCACATTCGTTGTTGGGGTAGCATTTCATTACACAAATATTGAATGTGCTAAGAAATGCAACCCCAATTGGGGTTTGAATGCAGAATCCTCTAAATGCAATGCATGCACTTTATCCGCTAGGCTACAGTAATCGTCCTATAGGAAAAACGGGCAGTTCTGTTGTTAAACCAGCCAGAGGAATGGGGGCATGGAGAATTTTGAGATGGAGAGGTTGAGGCCAAAATGTCCAGACTTCTTGTTAGTTATATAACTGGAATATTATAAAGGCACAATCCTTAAGAGTGTATGAAGTTTGTTTGTGCTTAAAAAATCATGTTTTGCATGTAGGATGATTATGCAATCTGGGATGAGACCAATTTTTGCTCTGCCATCTGCTCATTTGGCCACACACTTTCATTGGAGAGAGAGAGAAAAAAAACCAACTCCCCTCCCCCAAAAAAACACCACCTCCAAAAACAAAGAAGAGAGAACAAAGTTAATTTTTAATGAAAAACTGTTCAATCACAAGTTGTTTTTATGAACTGTGCAAAAAAAGATTATGCTATTGGATGAGGTACAAATGTATTGTTGCTGTTAAACAGGATTGAATAGAGGTTCTCTGACGCTCTCAAAAATGGTGCCAATTTTGGTAGTGGCTCTTGTGATTTAGACACTTCTCCATAAGGAACCAGATGAAGACCCACCAAACAGCCATTAGCTGATAACTTTTAGGCACTACTACAATGGCCTGCATTTGAACCGACACCGTGTGTGTGTGTGTGTGTGTGTGTGTGTGTGTGTGTGTGTGTGTGTGTGTGTGTGTGTGTGTGTGTGTGTTTCTACGTCAGGAAAAATATTTGTTCAGCCCTGGATCCAAAGCTCAAACTGCAGTTAGGTATCTCATTACAGAACTTCTGTTCACAAAGTTGAATAACTGAGAGGTATATAGTGTGAGTTGCGCATGACCCACCTCTCTGATCAGATGGATGGAAAACTTGAGCCTTACAGAAAACATTTAATTATTAATTTAAAAAGTCCTGTGTTAGTCTAAATGATGAGACTGGAAAGTGATCTAAATAGAACAGGCAGCAGGGGGTGGAATATAATTGCAGTTTGTTTTCATTAATTAAGGATGACCGTGCATACTTGTCTCATGGTTCCACTTCACTTGATCAATCGTATGCTCCTCTCTAATTTGTGAAAATACATAGATTATTTTCCCAACTCCATGCCGTGTGTCTTCTCTCTCCTAGACACGTTACATATTTTCAGATTATCTCTGTTTTCTCTTGTTAATTGCTTTAAATAGTGCATAAAAATAATAACAATGTCACTGCTAGAGGCAAGATACTTGTGTTGGTGAACAAGTGTTTATATCCCAAATATCATCTATGAATTTCAGTGGAATCTCGATACCTAACTCAGTCTCCTTTGAAAGTCCTAGCATAAGGCCCTAGGTTCTGAGTCTCAGGGGATGAGGCCTAGGCCCCTACAAAGCATTCCATATTTCCACCTTATTCAAGCAAATCTCCCATTGACTTCAGAATCAGGGAGTGCTGAAGAGGGCATTTATTTTTCAGCAGTTGTTAAAGCTTACTTGTAAAGTAGTATGTGGTATGCTGGTGTATGTTTCAGGAATAAAACTGTGGACTAGAACAATACGAATACCTAAAACAAAGCAGGAGAAAGGTATTAATGTAAGGCATTAATTTTCCTTTTCTCCCCTTTAGGATCTTAGCTCATTTGCCATGCCATTCCTGGATGGAGATGTGGAGAGCTCAGACAAAAGTGCTTCTCGAAAGGTAGGATGTTTCAAAGTTTCATCCTTCTTGTAATTTCATAGTGCTTGTGGTAGTATAAACACGTTATATTTTACTTAGGTTTGCAGAGGCTGGGAGTCTTGGGCCCAGATTCTTCCTTGCTGTAAATCCCCAACGTCCAGGGAATTAGATCAAGGATAAAGGTAGCCACTGCTGGATTGCCCTGCACTACTGTTTTACTATTGTGATACTTCCTTTGAAGAAAGAAAAACAGTCCCTACTACGGCACTGTTTCTATAAACACTGCAAATTAAATTTAGCTTAATGCAGTAACACTCCTCACTGAATTACAACAGTTATCCCTAGGAATATGGTTAGCTACTGTGATTCACTAAGGGCTTGTCTACATCACAAAGTTGCAGCGCTGGTGAGGGGGTTACAGCGCTGCAACTTAGGAGGTGTACACATCTGCAGGGCATCACCAGCGCTGCAACTCCCTGTTTGCAGCACTGGCCGTACTCCCGTTTTGTCTCGGGTGTAGAGGATCCAGCGCTGGTGATCCAGCACTGGTAATCAAGTGTAGACACTTACCAGCGCTTTTCTTGACCTTCGTGGAATAAGCAGTATCCCAGCATACCTGAGGAAGCCTCTGGTAATCAAGCTGGTCTCCTTCCCCGGTTTGCTCTCGCGTTCCCCGAACAAGCAGGTCTCCTTCCCTGCGGTTTGCAGAGTGGTTCGGGGAACGCGAGAGCAAACCGCGGCGAAGCTGGTCTCCTTCCCCGGTTTGCTCTCGCGTTCCCCGAACCCCTGTGCAAGCAGGTCTCCTTCCCTGCGGTTTGCAGGGTGGTTCGGGGAACGCGAGAGCAAACCGCGGCAAAGCTGGTCTCCTTCCCCGGTTTGCTCTCGCGTTCCCCGAACCTCCGTGCAAGCAGGTCTCCTTCCCTGCGGTTTGCAGGGGGGTTCGGGGAACGCGAGAGCAAACCGCGGCGAAGCTGGTCTCCTTCCCTGGTTTGCTCTCGCGTTCCCCGAACCCCCATGCAAGCAGGTCTCCTTCCCTGCGGTTTGCAGGGGGGTTCGGGGAACGCGAGAGCAAACCGCAGCGAAGCTGGTCTCCTTCCCTGGTTTGCTCTCGCGTTCCCCGAACCCCCGTGCAAGCAGGTCTCCTTCCCTGCGGTTTGCAGGGGGGTTCGGGGAACGCGAGAGCAAACCGCGGCGAAGCTGGTCTCCTTCCCCGGTTTGCTCTCGCGTTCCCCGAACCCCCCTTGAAGCCGTCCAACAGCGCTGCAGTATGGCCACATCTAACACCACTTGCAGCGCTGGTTGCTGTAAGTGTGGCCACTCTGCAGCGCTGGCCCTATACAGCTGTACTAATACAGCTGTAACAACCAGCGCTGCAAAATTTTAGATGTAGACATACCCTAAGAGGCGTTGCTGTCTGGTGTTGTACAGTAAACAAACAGATGTCTATGGGTGTCAGTTTGTTCCCTGTGAACAGCTTCCTGACCTCTGGCCAATGAGTCCTTTTAACTCTTTATGGTCTTTTTGATCTGTTTATTTCTAGTATTGGCAAAATAAGCTGTAAAATGTAACTGGCGCCAAGGAAGTAGGAGCTTCCTACTTAACAGTTCAGGCATTCTCCCTTAATCCCCCCGGAGATATCTTATCGGAATCCACTCCCTTGCCTTCCTGCTTGTTTTTTTAGAAACTTGCTGTTAAACTAAACCAAACATACTAATTTGGCAAACATCCCTTGCCAAACAGTCAGACAAATACCTAGAAAGATAGTTATAGAGCAGCTCCACATCTTTTACAGTGGCACCAGTTGTGATGGGGTCTCCTGGCTCTCAAAGTCCTAGCCTCATAATGTTTGGAAGATGCTGTCACTTGTTATGATCTCATTCCAACATGGCTATTCTAGAAGAGCAGTAGGTCCAGAGAATGTGGGGGTGTGTGGGGGGGGGTAGGGGACATGCTGTCTAGTCTGGAGAATGAAGAGTAGACCTCCCCGAAAAAGTGCCAGTTCAGCCTATAGCTGCAAAATGGCTTTTCCTGATTCACAATAACACTTAAACAGAGAGTATTAACTCTATGGTTAAATGAGACCTCTTACAGTCTATCACAGTGTCTGTATTTTGTGGCTCAAGGCAGGGGAAATGACAAATATTGTCCTAATGAAGTTAATATATATCCAGAAGAGACACTTAAATAGATTGGCTTTTGTCAGCAAATTTTTCTCTATTATTTTGCACCTCAGGGTAAAAATTAATCACGTTAGAAGCTGGTCCAACCAATCAGTAGTTGAGCCACAAAATACAGACACTGTATTTCTTAAAAAACTGCTTTCTCCATCTAGAGTCTCCTATTTTCTCTTGATGATGGGAAAACTATATGAGGGTCAATCCTGAAAAAAATGTACCAGATTTTCTCTTGTGGTCTTACTTGTTCCCAAGGCTGTGTGATGTCTCTTTGAGGTCCTCCTTTGACATTTTGGAGGTGCCTGAATTTTTCCTTCCAGTTTTGTGATGTCATTCTGGCTAGTGACCTTTTTGGGAAGAGCTGGAACAATGTTTCCTAGCAGCCATGTCGTCTTTCTGCAGCTCCAGTAAAGATATATTTTAAACACTTGGGCCCAGCTCTGCTCTGCTGTCACTCAGCCTGCAGAACTGCTGCTGACTTCAAATTCTGTGCATGGAACAGCTGTAGGATTGAGCCTCGAAGAGGTATGAAATTGCTTTTATAAACTGGATGATTTTTTTATTGAAATCTAACACTTTCAGTGCTTCCTAATATTCGACTTCAAGCTGTGTTCAACCTGTGCTCCAAAATGGAATTAGATCAAATGACTATGCCTAATCTCCAACGGGACATAAACCATATGTTAAAATCCATTACATGCATCTCATCCTACCCATTACCATGCAGTTCATGAGCAGTTGTCTCCCATAAATGAATTAGTCCTAGCATCGGTCAGTAGTATGTTATATAATTCTAAATAAAAATCTAAATCAGCCTTTGCTGAAGATAAGCAAACAAACAATTCAAATTAGTATTTACTTCAGGTAAAGTGGTTCTCCCTTGTCCAAAGTTGAACTCATAGTCTGATACATCTGACTTCCACATGCAAAAAGAGGTGACTCCTTTATATATAGCATCTGCATTTCCCATGTCCCAGTCATTTTGGAGACCTGCAGTAAATCAGAGATGTCTCTCTTTTCATACTTAAATCCCTTTACTGTCTAGGTTAGAGAGTGAGTTAAAGGTGAGTGGTCCACAAGATCTCACTATCATCTGCTTTTAAAGTTTTTCATTAAATTTGACTGTTCTTCCTTGTGAAAGAGTGCAAAGGCACTTTTAGAAAATTTGTTTGTAAGTGTTCCCTGTGGTGCTCATCACTATAATATCTGAGCGGCTCACAACCATTAATGAATGTATCATCCTAACATCCCTTTCAGGCAGGGAAGTATTATCTTTATTGTACAAATAGTGAACTGAAGGACTGAAAATGCTTTGCCCAAGATCACACAAGAAGTCTTGGCAGATCTGGGAATAGAATGCAGATATCCTAAGTCCCTTCCAGTGCCTTAATTGCTTAAACTTAAGAATAATAATAAGCTATAACCACCTTCCTCTCCTCACTATCTGGTGCCATGTGAACAAGGAGTTAATCTCAGCTCAGCTTTCTCCTTCACTGCTCAGGGCAGGGACTACAGTTTGACTGCCTGGAAATCCTTCTCATGTAAGCTTCTGGTGTGACATGCTACCAAAGCAGCACTTGTTGATTGGGTGAATGTTCTCTCTCGTCTATAGATTGGGGGAAGTACATCAGTATTCATACTGTTAGACCCTTATGGAGAACTTGGTACTGTTAGTCTCCAAATACGCCTATTCAGGAGTTCCCTGAAATGATGGAGTTCCTCCTTTCTGATGGAACTCAGGAGCATCGTTAAGACAATTAGTTTGCCCCACCTCCAGAGATTTTATGTATGGAGTCCCACAAAGCGCAGTCCTGATGTATTCAATATGGATATGAAATAGCTGGTGAGAATGAGAGAGAACATGGACTGAAGCCATAGAATTGTAGGACTGGAAGGGACCTTGAGAGGTCATCTAGTCCAGTCCCCTGCACCTAGACCATGCCTAACGGGCATTTGGAGATTTTTAAGAGCAAGTTAGACAACGATGGAGAATCCAGAACCTCCCTAGACAATTTATTGCAGTGCTTAACTACCCCGACTGTTAGGAAATTTTTCCTAATGTTCAACCTATACTGCCTTCTTGTCCTTGTCCTATCCTCAGAGATTAACAAGAACAATTTACCTCCCTTCTCCTAATAACAGCCTTTTATGTACTCAAAAACTGTTGTCAGTCTTCTCTGCTCCAGTTTTTTCAATCTTCCCTCATAGGTCATGTTTGCTAGACCTTTAATCATTTTTGTTGCTCTTCTTTGGATTTTCTCCAGTTGTCCACGTGTTTCCTGAAACGTGGCACCCAGAACTGGACATAATAGTCCAGCTGAGGCCTAATCAGCGTGGAATAGAGCGGAAGAATTACTTCTTGTGCCTTCCTTACAACACTCCTGCTAATACCTCTCAAAATGATGATTGCTTTTTTTTGCAACAGTGTTACACTGTTCACTCATATTTAGCTTGTTGATCCAATATGACCCCCAGATTCCTTTCTGCAGTACTCTTTCCTAGACAGCTAGCAAGCTCCCTCTGTTCTGGCCCTGCCTCCTGTAATGTCCCTTTCCTGCTTTGTGGAGATGGGATACAGGACAATGGGTAGGAGTGGGGTGAGGGGGATGCCCTAACATCAGCATCCTTCTTTTCCCTCCATCCCCTGCAAGCAAGCAGGAGGCTCCCAGGAGCAGCTCCAAGGCAGAGGGCAGGAGCAGCACATGGCAGTGCGGGGAGGGACACCTGAATGCCCAGTAATTGATAGCCTGCTGGGCGGCCGTCCACAGGGACCTTAAGGGATTTGATGGGGGGCTGCTGGTCCACCCTGGTTTCAAGCCCCCACCAGGTAGCTCCAATGGGCTGCTCTTCCTGCAAGCGGTGGCCAAAGCAGGTGGCATTGTGCAACTTTAAATGAGCATGTTCTCTAATAGATCAGCAACATAACAACATTAACCGGCATGACTTTGTGAGAAGTTACTGGACTCTCTGGGAATGGTTTTTCAACCAGTAATGCACCTACCATATTGTAGCTCCATCTAAGTTGTGTTCTCCTTAGTTTATGAGAACATTATGTGAGACAGTATCAAACGCCTTACTAAAGTCAAGATATATCACATCTCCTGCTTCCCCCCATGCACAAGGCTTGTTACTTTGTCAAAGAAAGCAATTAAATTGGTTTGACATGATCTGTTGTTGACAAATCCATGCTGACTGTTATTTATTACCTTATTATCTTCTAGGTGTTTGCAAATTATTTCCTCCATTATCTTTTCGGGTACTGAAGTTAAGCTGACTTTACATAAGACGTAAACACTATTGTTAGAATTGGAATTGCTCATTTATGAGCATAAACTTGACCTAGTTGGCATTACTGAAATCTGGTAGAAAGAGTCACACAATTGGAATGTGAGATAATGGTTTGGTCTATTTAGGAAGGATTGAGTGGGCAAAAGGGGATGGGGAGTGACATTCTGTCCAATATAGCGTTTCCTGTTTCCACTGGAAAATTGGAAGCAAATGATCTTGAATTCATATGGATTAATATTCTGACAGATAAAGTACAAGATGGGATACAGTTGCCATCTGCTACAGACCACCAAATTGCACTAGAGAACAGAATGATCGGCTTGTTAAGCCGTATCTGTAATGTGTAAAAGAGAAAAAAAATGCATTATCGTGAGGGACTTCAATCTGAGCACCATATCCTCTCATGCTTCCAGTACTAAAATATCCTTATAACTTCAAAAAGCTATAGAAGACAATTCCTTAACTCACAAAGTATTGCATCCAGCAAAGGAGGCTTCTATGTTAGACTTTATCTTAACATAAGCAGGAATTAACCACAGAAATAAACAATAGTGGTACCTTTGATACAAGGGATCATAAAGACTTGATTAGATTTACTTGATTGTCCCTAATAGCTGAAGCAAGCCCTTCCCAGAGTACCACCCAGGTGGGCCCTCCCACCCATCCCTGCATGCAAGACCCTCCCTCAGTTTTCTGACCCCTCCTGAGAGCACTTTGGGTCTTAGTGTTCTTCAGGGAATCCAGGATCCTCTCTCCTCCAGTTCTTTCCGGTGATGGTCTCCCATGCTAGGGAATGTATCTCGTTTAAAAAGAAATTTCTAACGTTTTGTCCCTTCCTGTTGTTCCCTGGGGGATTTTCCATTCTCCAACCCTCTGTGTGCTGGGCATAGAAGGTCATTAATAATTAATGTGCCTGCCACTTATTGTCTCTCCTGTCCATCTCTTTTTGAACCTAGGGGATTTACTCATTTTTCTCTCACTCCATTGATACCATGTGCTGCAGTCCCCATCATGTCAGCTGAAGAAGAACGGATGAGACTCCATTAAGGAGTGCCCCCAAGGGCTCTGTATTAACAGTGGGCACTTCTTTTTCTGTGAGTGCTGAATACCCAGGCCTGGTTTATGCTTAAAATTTAGATTGACTAGCTACATCACCCAGGAGTGCAAAAAATTCACACCCGTGGGCTCCATAGTTAAGCTGACCTAACCCCCGTGTAGCTATGGTTTGGTCGATAAAATAATTTTTCCATCAACCTGGCTACTGCTGCTTGAAGAGGTAGATCAACTACAGCCATGGAAAAACCTCTTCCATCATTGTAGGAAGTGTGTACAGTGGCATAGCTGCAGTGCTGTAGGTTTGCCACACTAGCACCTGTAGTGTAGCGTGGCCTCAGCCTCTAAAGTACTTGCAGCCCCTGCTGGCTCTGGGAACTGAGATCAGAAACGTAACCCAAGTCATTCACATGGAAGCTCAGAGCACTCTCACTAGGCTACCGGGTCAGCCAACTTGGTCACATCCTAATTTATTTTAGGAAAGTGACATCTCTCTGATTCTTTAGGATGTTTTATCATCTCCTTGCTGTCACTTATGCAGAATCAAGGAAAGTAATAGTGCAGAGCATAACCACATGCTGCATGGGAATGCAAACCCTCCATTATCTTCTGGTCTAATCAAGCCAGCTCTTCTGATTCTATGAGATCTTTTGTTCCACCGGAATGAGGAAATCATCCAATTAAGTTTATCGAAGAGCCTCTTATTGAGATTCACTGGAAGGGCAGGAAATAAGTACAGACTTCTAACTAGTGTATTCTCTCTAATTACATTTATTCTAGCCATCAAGGAAAGTGGAAGGAGAATCCTTTCCTGTAAATCTGCCTTCATTTGTTTCAGTATAGAAGCATAATTAAGGTCAAATAACTCTCTGAAAGAGAAGGATAACAAAACCCAAATGTTCCATAAACATCCTAGCCCCTTTGAATGGAAAGAGGGGGAAGGGCAGTACAGGAGTATTTAATAGGAACTGGGTTCAAGGCACAAATTTCAGATCAAAATATTCCCTAAATTCAGCAGTGTCCAAAATCAGGATATTAGTTTGAGCCCATTTCTAGTCTGGGAATCAGACAATATTTTCAAACCTAAATACCTATAGTCAAGCATCTAAATACATAGTCGGAAGTTGAATCAAGGTGGACTGAATTTTCAGAGGTGCTGGGCACCACAAATTCCTTTGAACTCATGGTCAGATGGATGGTGAGAGGGATCATTTTAGCAGCAGTGTTTGTGATAGATTTTAGAGGAGTGGTATGTGTATCCAGGAGGCCAGGGAAGAGTACTTTGCAGTCTTCAAGACCAAAGTCCAGACAAGTGCCTTAGCTTTTGGGACAGAACAGAAGAATCAGATTTTCAGTAAGAAATAGAGGAAAGAAAGCCACAAGATTTGGATGTAAGGGAGGAACAAGAGGCAGGGTTGAAGATGAAGATGAAGAGGAGGATGTTGAGTAGTATTAGCAGTGATGGAGAATGGGGAAGATGATATTCGTTTAGGAGAACAGATTGATTAACTTTTGTCTTGAGTGGTCAGTGAATCATCCAATCAGAAATCCAGAGGCGCCAAGGTGTGGGATTTGGCTCCGAGATCAGGGGTGGAGAAGTATGGAGTCCTCAGCATAGAGATGATAGTTTAATCTGTGTCTCTAGATAAAGTTGTCCAGGGATAGAGTGTAGATGAAGATCATGTGAGGACCAACAACAGAGCTGTGTTGAACATCTGTGGTGAGGGGGTGAATGAGGGAGGAGGGGAGACATTAAAAGAGACACTAAAAGAGTGGTCAGAGAGTGAATGGGGATCTTAGAGAACATTGCCCTACAAACCTAGGGAGAATGGGGTATTGAGGAGAAGGGAGAGAGAAGTAGCTTAAAGAGCAGCAGAAAGCAGGAGGATGGAGTACAGGAAGCTATCATTAGAGACTTTGGTGAGAGCCGTTTCAGTGGAGTGGAAGGATGGACCCAGATTGGAGGGGATGTCTGATGGAATATGTCGATATGTTTCTAGATAATCTTCTATGGTGTTTTTCATGCTGAAAGAACTCAACGTACTTTACAAACGATATTAAGTAGAGAAATCACATTGCCACTGAAGTGTGGCCTTCTCTGGGATGGCGCGTGAAATCTGCCTGACAGTGCACAGCAACACCAGCAGGTGAGGATAGGAAGTGAAGAAGAATACCATATCCAGATGAAACTAGAAGGGGAAGTTTGTTAGATAGGATGCAGTTACCTGGGCTGAATTTTCGCTAAGGTGCCCAGGCTAACACAGCTCCAGTGAAAAGTGCTAGGGCAGGGTGGCCAGACTTACTGGCCCTCCAACCACATAAAACAATCATCAGAAATTCGACAGCCAGGGCACACCTCGTGGGGACTAGGGCTTGGGGCTTCAGCCCTGCGGGAGGCACCTGACAGGACTCGGGGATTCAGCCCTGCTCCTGCTGAAGCCCTGAGCCCCAGAAGGAGCACTCCGCAGGGCTGAAGCCCCGAGACCCCACTCCCCACTGGGCAGAAACCCGTACCCCACCAGCCCACCGCAGGGCAGAGGTCCCGAGCTCCCCCTCCCAGGCAGGTGGATGGAGCATGGGGGAGCATTGCAGGAGTTCCATGAGCCACTTTTGTTAAAGAACCGCACATGGCTTGTGAGCCACAGTTTGGCCACCCCTGTGCTAGGGCATCTTTTAATGACCATTTTACATGTCATCCAAAAAGCAGAATAAGGTCTTCAAGGTATTAGTGAGTAATGTATCACACAGCTTCCCCTCTCCATCCTTGCCAATGCATGCAGCCTCAATCCAAGCTTTAGGGACACTTAGCTTAAACCTGGATCTTAAAAACTCCTGTGAATATGTGCTCTGCCCCAACTCAGCAATGCAGGAAGCTTTCGCTTCTTTAATTAGGTGTTTGAACTTGGCATCTTTGACTTAGACTGTCTTAGCCAGTGAGCATGTTTCATTTTATTTCATTAGACCTCACTTGCATACGTATTAATTTACATTGTGTTTCCATTGTTTATTTTGATCACTTATCTCTTATTACCCACTTATGCAGTCTGGATTGAATGAGCCATTGTGTCATGTACCACATACATATAGACCAATCCTGTTCACTCTGTGCTTGTTTTCCTGCACCAACATACAATAATGTGAGAGGGTTATCACTGAGAGAAACTGGAGAGTGACATTTGCATCTACATCACAGCCAGATTTTTCAAAGGCACAAATGGGAGTTAGATTCCTACTTGCCTTTGACAGTATACCGCAAGGAACATAAATAACAAAAAAAATGATCCATCTGGTCTTGTATCCTGTCTTAAACAATAGCCAATGCTGGATGCTTCAGAGGGAGAAATAAGAACCTCACAAACGCATCAGACTATTCAATTCTATACCATGGGAGAAATTTCTTCCTGACTCCAGCTGATGATGCTTTTGTGCCTTGAAGCATGAAGATTGATAGTGACTTGTGATATATACTAGCAAGGCTAAATTATTGCTGCTTTTTTACATAAATGACTCATCCTTTTTGGAAATCTACTAAGCTGTTAGCCTCAGATATTCTAAGAAGAAAGTATTATTCTATTGCCCAAAGGAAAGTCACAGGCTTCTATCCCTCTGTGATGGAGTGACATATATGTAGTGAGCATGCTGTTCTGTTATGAAAGAACTCATGGCAGTAATTTCCTTTCATTTAGTAACATGCACTTAAAATGTTCTGCTTCTCCCCCTGGTGCTCAGCTGGTTGATCGCCACCATTTCTCTTACTCATGTTAAAGTGAATAAAAGATACTGCTGCTTCTGCGTACTATTTCAGAACAATTTTCTTTCATAATATTTAAACAGAATACCTTGATAAGTTACTTAAGAAATGTCTAAATTTTGATTATTTGTTTTGCCCCCAAATTTCTGTAGATGCGTTAGCACAGGAAAGTCCTGTACTATAAACAAACACTTAAAACGGTATCTTTTATCATTGTTTTGATATTGCTAGATAAGCCTTCGGGGGGGAAAAAACTAATAAAGTTGACGCAAAAAAAATTATTGACATTTCACTAGTTTACATTCTTACTGGACTTGTCTTTAGGTAAGATATTAGTGAAATTATCCATTTGCAAGTGTTCTGAAATTGTAGTGATTGCAGCTTTGTGGTTATGAATGATGATGGACTCAAATTTATAGAACTGTGCCTCTTACCCTCACTTCCAGTTATTGTCTTTGGCCATAACCAAATTTAAATTTGCGCTCTTCTCCGGATGTGCTGTGAATATCAGTCATGTTAATTGGCTGTTTCAGAAGATATACTTGTGAGCAAAAGCTGTGTGGCAGTAATTTCAGTCAACTTAGTCATATGAATTGCAATGTAATGTTTCTGTAAAATTAGCAATAGCTTTAAAAAATGTTACTACTTTGAAGATGTTTACGTAGTATACTGAATACCGTTTTTATTTATATTGGAGTAGTGCCTGCAGGATCAAGGATCAAGCCCTTCGTGCTCTACAAACAGATAACAAAAATGGTCTTTGCCCCAGAGGGCTTACAGCAATGATCCCCAAACTGTGGAGTACACTCCCCTAGGGGTGTAGACTGTCCAGTGGGGTCTGGGCCAGCCCCACAGGGCAGAGGGCCAGGAAGGGAGTGCTGCTAAGCCCTGCTCTGCCCCCAGTTCCACTCTGGCCACTACTACTGGCCCTCGGCCCCCACTCTTGGCTCCCGGCTGCGGCTCTGCTCCTGGCCCCAGCCACGGCCCAGCCATGACTCCGCTCGCAGGCCAGGGGGGCATGGAAACATTCCATTACTGGTAAGGGGGGGGCGGGCACGAGAGGAAAAGTTTGGGCACCACTGGCTTACAGTCTAAGTAAAGGAAGTATTCTCATTCTATAGATGAGGGGGCGGGGGCAGAACTCATGCATTAGAGAAAGTGACTTTCTCAAGGATGCACAAGGAGTCTGTGACAGAACTGGGAAATCCCAGTCAAGTTCCTTGACCATTTCCCTTCTACAGAAAAGAAGGATGATCTTATGGTTAAGTCCATTATATAGTGCTACAGTTAGAACAGGGGTCGGCAACCTTTCAGAAGTGCTATGCTGAGTCTTCATTTATTCTCTCTAATCTAAGGTTTCGCGTGCCAGTAATACATTTTAACATTTTTAGGTGGTCTCTTTCTATAAATCTATAATATATAACTAAACTATTGTTGTATGCAAAGTAAATAAGGTTTTAAAAATGTTTAAGAAGCTTTATTTAAAATTAAATTAAAATGCAGAGCCCCCCGAACCGGTGGCCAGGACCCAGGCAGTGTGAGTGCCACTGAAAATCAGCTCGTGTGCCGCCTTTGGCATGCATGCCATAGGTTGCCTACCCCTGAGTTAGAATTAATATAAATAGTTCTGTTCTGTCAAAATTATAGGCCCTCCCATCAAGACCCACTTCTTCCATGAAGGTTATGGGGGAGTCAGAGATAGCTGAGTGTTTATATTCATGTAAAAATGAATATGTATATATAAAAATTATGTAAATCTAATTGTATTTCTCTCCCTACCATAGGTTGCTTGTCATCTTTGATTATAAACTCCTCAGGGCCTGGACTGTAGTTTTATACAGTAACTTCTCACTTAAACTCATCCTGGTTAACGTTGTTTTGTTGTTACGTTGCTGATCAGTTAGAGAACGTGCTTGTTTAAAGTTGTGCAATTCTCTCTTATAATGTTGTTTGGCAGCCGCCTGCTTTGTCCACTGCTTGCAGAAAGAGCAGCTTGTTGGAGCTACCTGGTGGAGGCTTGGAATCAGGGTGGGCCGGCAGCCCCCTATCAGCTCTCCGCTCCCCTAAGTTCCTTGTGTGGCACCTCCCCAGCAGGCTGTCAACTGCCAGGCAGTTCAGCTGTCCCTCCCCCCCACTGCCATGTGCCACTCCTGCCCTCTGCCTTGGAGCTGCTCCTGGGAGCCTCCTGTATGCTGTGCAAGAGGGGGGGAGGGGCGCTAATGTTAGGGTGTCCCCCTCACCCCTCTCCAACCCCCCATACCTCATCTCCACCTGGGGGGGAGGACAGCACAGGGCTCAGGACAGAGGGAGTTTGCTGGCAGCAGCTGCTGTCCCAACTTGCTGATCTACTTTAAAAGGGCAGTGTACTTAGAATGGTGGCAGCATGCTGAAAGGGGCAATGCTTGTCTCTCTCTTCTCATGCTGTCTCCCCTCCTTCCATTCATGCTGCCTTTTGAGTGTGAGGCTACATTAACAACAGTGTGTTAACCCTTGAGGGATCAGCCAAGTGCTAGTTCATCATTTAGCAGTAAGGTAGTCCCTGGGAAATACCCCACCGTCTTCCACCCTCTGACTCCACCATCTCAACCAAGCTTCAGAATCATCATTGCTGTGTACAGCATTAACTTGTTTGTTTAAAAATTATACTGTGTGTGTGTATATATATATATACACACAAATAAAAAATTTCCTTGGAACCTAAACCACCCCCATCCCCATTTACATTAATTCTTATGAGGAAATTGGATTCGCTTAACATCGTGTCACTTGAAGTATCATTTTTTTCAGGAACATTACAAGATTAAGCAAGGAGTTATAGTATGTGCTTGTACAGTTGCAACACAGTAGTTCTCTGATCAGGTCATAAGTTTACGGTATGATCCTACATTGTGCAGGTGAGACGATTGAACTGGCGCAAAGTATAAATTGATGAGCAGGTCAGGAGTTGTGTGGTAGCCTGATCCTGTGGTAATGAGAGTGTTGCTGTTTGGCTGCTATGTTACTCCTGGCTACTAAGCAGGCATAAGTTCTAGAGGAGAACATGTAGCTAAGCACCTTATAAGAGGATCTTGCTTAAGATGGCAGATTTGCATGTTGTTTGCTTAAACCTTTTACCCTTTGTTTACCAGGTGCAAATGAGAGTGAAAGAACAGGCATGCAAGGGGTTTGGAACTCAATACAATTCACTTCAGACAGATGAACCTAGCACTTAAACTCACTTTTGTCCATGTGTGGTATCTGCTAGCAAATGTGGAGAGCAAGGATCTCGTTGCACCCTCTTTTCAAGATCAAAATATTTTATTCATAAGAAAATCTCCCCCTCCCCCAACAGTTTTATGGGATTTTTTTGGTCTTAGTTTTCCCTCTGAGCTTATGCAGTTGGGGTGACATAGATCCGTATGCTGAGGGCCACACCAATCCTATTCACCAAATCAGTCCCACTGAGCTTTGTGCTGGCCCTTTGCACAGGGGTGAATTTCACCCTGACTGTTGTTTTTGGACACTTAGACAAACACATAATTGCACTGAGAATGTTTGTTTGGGAGGGTTGTTCATTTCCTTGTAATGAGATTAATGACTGCACAAGCTATGGCTGCAGTGCAGCTCGGAGGTGCTGATTCCCAGCCAGGTAGACAGACTTGTGGTCATTGCACCACAAGAGGCAGCTCACGCTTGGAACCCGGGCTCAGGCGAGCTTCGACTCGGGTCAGTGCTCTGAGCTACTGCCCGTGCCGCAACATCCACACTGCTATTCTTAGCAGTCTAGCTTGAGCTGAGCTCGTGAGAGTCTGTCTGCCCACAGTGGCAATCCCAATGCCCAGCTGTGGTATGAACATACCCACAGAGGCAGGTTCTGAGACTTTTAAGGGAACACACTGGGTTGAATTAATGTTTTGTTTTTCTTTTCCCTCCTCAGGTGGAAGAGAGCTACCAGATGGGCAGCCCTTCGAAAGGCCTTTTCTCAAAAGGGCTCCAAAATCGACCTTCCAGCCCCGTTTCTGCCCCTGTGAGATCTAAACATAGCCCAGGTTCACCAAAAACAGTGTTCCCCTTTCCATATCAGGAGTCTCCCCCACGCTCCCCACGCCGAATGAGCTTCAGTGGGATCTTCAGGTCCTCTTCTAAAGAATCCTCTCCCAGTTCTAATCCGTCTACCTCACCCGGTGGCATCAAGTTTTTCTCCAGATCAAGAAAAAGTAAGAAATTGATCATGTTATTTCAGGAAGATACACTGTACCTCTGAGCTTGACCTATTCTTTACCTGCCTATAGTAAAGTAAGTGTGGAGGGGGCACATGCTGTTTATTATCAATTTCACTTAAGGTGTTTATCAGTTTCTAACTGTCCTGTAGAAAATGAACATGAGACTCCTACAAGCAAAGGGACAAATCTAGCCCTGTGCAGAGAGCCAGCACATAAGTCATATTTAAGGCTTTGGAAGAAATCCTGTCCCCATTGAAGTCGATGGGAAATTTGCCATTGGCTTCAGTGCGCCTGGGATTTCATCCATGGGATTTAAGTGGAACTGAAGTGGTGCATGGCGTTAGTGACGGCCCTCTGCACAGGGTGAACTTAACTCAGAATGAGAGAGGTTCTGCTTCATTAACCACCTACAGAATTTCAGCAGTTACTTTCTTGATGTTATTTATGCTATGATAGAATAAATTATCCTTACCAGGCAGAGGAAAATGACATGCATTCCTGCTCTGATGACAATGGAGAGGGTATTTAGACTCATCCATCTGAAACCAATAGGTACTTCAACTGGTATGATTGAGCACAACTAACTACTTTTTATTACACACAGATTGTGCCTCTTCAGTAGTTTGTGCACCTGTTACTGAATGAGCCACCTGAATAACTTATTTGTCAAGGAAACAATTTACTTGTATGTTTTAAAATCTAATAATATAACCAAAGAGTTAGAGCTCACGCAGCTCAGAAGCACTAGGAAACAGATATACTTACAGGTGAATTACGGAAGAGAACATGCTCAAGTTTCCTCTGCTTATTATTATTAGGAATTGTTGGAACTGGTTGACTGTTTGGATTGTCTGTGGTTTGGTTTGTGTGAATGGAAGAACTAAAATCCTATATAGGTGCACAGGCACAGTAATACTGATGCCTATAGCTATGTGTGGCTAATGTATATTGCATATAATGTACCAATAGGAATCATAAGGGACCTTTTAATTTTTTTTTTTACTTGAACAGAATTCCAGGAAAATATTTATTTTGATCAGAATAAGCAATTTTGTGCTGATTTTTGTACATACGAATAGTCTCGCATGTATGTGGTACCTGCGCATGCACAGAGTTGTAGAGGATTTGCAGTTACATTTGGCAAGACGTTCTGCAGAGTCATTTGAAGTAAGATCTTTACCAGTCCCTTCACCACACTGAACCACTTCCCAGGGATTGAAGCCTAGAGAAGGGGGTGTTTCGAGGGGAGTCCAATTTATATTACACACAATTAGAGATGATATATCCAGTTTATCCATATCAATCAGGGGCATTAGTTCTTCCATAGCTAAAGTTTAAACAGGTTTCCTAGTAGTCTCTTGTTTTTTTTTTAGCCACTCCACAAAGCTCATGCACCGTTTAAATCCCATTTTAGCCTTATTTTGTGGTTTTGAGTGCGTCTTAAGTGCTGTGTACACTTTATGCTAGCTCATTGCACATGGGAGAATTTCATCCTGTCAGAATAATAATAATTAATAATAATAGGTATTGTATAGCAAAGTATGCCAGTGACACTTTGATTATTTAGGTGCTGCCTAGTTATGCTCCTAAGCAGGGCTGGAAGGTGAAGTCTGAGCCTTGCCAGATTAACCCATCCATCAGAAAATTAAGCGAAAGGATCCTCCAGCACTCAGCAAAAGCACCGAGTTAGGGTCATGTCACTATATAGCAGAGCCAGGAATAGGAACAGGCTCTCATGCCATATTTTTGAGCCAACAGAAGACATCAGTGACCTTCCTGGGAGAGAAATCATTGCAGCAGTCATGCTGTTTTTTTTTTTTAGTGCAGGAATAGCCGCCTCTCGGAGAGAGAGTGATGTTGATTCAGGTGCGTACATCAGTAACTTTTGCCCTTCCATAGCTATAAGACAGAATGTCACTTTTATTCAAGTGATGTTCCCTTCCCTAAGATCCCTTCTAAAAGAGACTTTAATAGATACCTGCCCCTCCCTCCATTCTCCCCCACTTTTTGGTAGATTTTATATCTACATAGGAATTACCTGCTTGTGACTTACTACATTTATTTTTATGTCATTTCTTTTAAAAGTGCCTTTCCAGGGCTCCAGGAACTTTATGGCACCTGATAAACAACAGTGACATATTAGAGCTTTTTATAATTAAATCTTGTGAATGGTACTTGCTCAGTAAATAAAGAGTGGTTTTATGGATTATGAAACACTAATGTAACTTATTAAACCTTATCCAAAACAAAGCCTTTATCACTTCAACTTCATTGTCTGAATGAGGGGATTTTTTAGAAAAAAGTATTCAAACCAGTCATATAAGATCAGTACTGCATTACTCTGGTGATAGGCCAGTCCAGATTGCCCATGTTAGTGAGGGTCCCTGTTCAACAAAGCACACTCAAACATGTGCTTAGTGAACTGGGGTTTTGATCACGATGTATCTGTAAATTGGTGCTAATGATGCACTGCACCTTTCCCTTGTTGGTCATGTAGCAAATCCTCATGTAATCTAGTCTGCAGCTGAAAAAAGAACCAAATAAAACATTATAATTTGAATTATTGCTTTACAAGACAATCTGTGAAATAATCATTTCCACTATCCTGGAAAATTATGTAGCCAGTCTTCTGCTTTTCCTCCTTCCATGCAGATTTCAACACATATATTAACATGTTGATCCATGTGATCCTGTTTCTCTTGGCAGTGACACCTTCACATGTTCTTAGTTCAAAGCATACATATGCGGTATTTGTCTGTCTCCTCCACCCCCCCCCCCACTTTGTTTCTGAGCTTGTGCAATATGGGATAAGTAATAGTGGTTGGAATAAGACTATGTTAAAACAGAAATTGAACTGACGATATGAAGCCTAAGATCCTTTCCCATGTAAGGGTAAAAGTTAAAAGCATTTTGTCATCTTGGTGATTAACATGGTTTAAAATATTTATAAGGTTCCTCTCTGTCTCATTCTTTGCTGGCTTACCTTAGTGGTGTTCTGAGTAATAACCTATTGATTCTGGTCTAAAAAAAGTTTGTGCCATGAGAAGGAAAATATTTTCCTGCATGTGACTGCAGCAGTTTTGTTAGGTTGCTGGCGACTCTGTAAACTGATTGTTAGAGCTCAGTATCTGTCACGGTGCCTTTTCCTGTACAAAGGAACGTGAGAGAGCTGCGTTCACTATGCTACCCCTCATTTTGTAGCTGGAGTTCCTTCTGGATGAAGTTTGTATGTTTCAGTCAAGTAAACTGATCAGTTTCAAGAAGAATGTGAAAGTAAAAATCCAAAAAAACCCCCAAACCCCAACACAATCTGTATCAGATATTCATATGTGTGTGTTTAAATAACTTTGTTAAAAATATGAAGTTTCCAGACAAGTGTTTTTAAACAGCTGAGATTAAAATTTAAAACCACATTATTAGAATATTGTTTTAAAAAGCATAGGTTTGAAACCCAGGAAGTTCAAGTTTTGGATCAAGGTTCCGCGAATTACTGACTGTATTAGTATCCATCTTCTGTCTATACACTAGAACGCCATTTACTCTCTACATTTATATCTCATGTACATTTCCAGTAGTAACCACAAACTCTTATCTTACATATGATACAGATCTAAAAATGACCTCCTACCCATCTAATATCAGCCAAATCCAAGGATGTCCTGCAGTCATTTTATAAAGCCTTGGCTAGATGGCATCTGGAGTACAGTATCGAGTTTTAGTCACTTGTGAATATAGAGGTAAGCAAGAAACAGTGCATCATAGAGCAACCTTTCAATAGAGTGGAGGCAGCTAGGTAGGAAGACAATGAATAAATTGGGATTATTTAGTGTTAAAAGAAGATGATTGACATGACACAACTGAAGTATTGTGACTGACTAAGGATTATTATAGAGTCAGTCTATTTGAGGTGGTTTTTCAGACCTGAATAAAGAGACAATAAGTCGGTTTAACTGAATTGTTGCTATGCTATGAAAAGTGATTTTAAAACTGATGTTTTTGGAATTGCTTTACAGTGACTTCATATCACATTTGCTCAGCTTGCAAGTAAAACTGTTCTTTCTAATCGCCAGCCCTGCAAACTCCGTCTGGGATCCGAAGCTCTGTTCTTTCTGCTTTACAGTCATTCGTTTGATCTGCATCTCGCTCTAGAGGGAACATATATAAGAACTGAAGACAGAATTAGTTTGCAGAGTAGGGAATAGTTGGGCAGACTCTCAGCTGAGATGCTGAAATTCAGTATTGTTAATATTTGTAAGTAAACATTGATAACTATATGGAATTTAATATGTTAATAGGGAATATTAATTTTGTGTTTTTGAAGTACACTTCTACCTCGATATAATGCTGTCCTCAGGAGCCAAAAAATCTTACTGCGTTACAGATGAAACCGCGTTATATTGAACTTGCTTTGAGAAGGCTGAAGGGAAAAGTCAAGACTTGCAGCTGCAAGCTGGACTGAAGAACTCTGAGGGGAGACTGCTGGGTGAGGAAAGTGACCAGTGGAAGCATGTGACTATGAGAACCAGGCAGAGGAAAAGACTGGCTTGTGAAGGAGAAATAGAGCACAGAAACAGGTTTGTCGAGTTGGATAATGAATAAGGGGCTTAGCAGGCAGTAACAGACGGTAGGAGGGCAAGGAAGAAGAGAAAAACAGCTCGTTCTGTAAGAAGAGGGGAAGAGCCAATGGAGATACCTAGAATTCAGAGTGCCAGGAGGATATGGGATGACTTGCAGAAGCTTGTAAGCGAGAATAAAAGACGAGGGCTTGCAGCCAGAAAGACCAGGAGGGAGTCCAGAGAAACACACTGTTACCAGGAAACGGCAGGTCTAAGTGATTGGTGACTCCTTGCTAAGAAGAACAGACGGGCCTGTCACCAGAGCTGACCTGAAGAACAGAAGGGTGTGCTGTCTGCTGGCAGAAGATATGGGATGTGGACCTGAGGCTGAAGAGAATCTTAATGGGAAGAGGAAAGAATCCACTGATTATCCTTCATGTGGGAACAAAGGACACAGCTAGATTCTCACTGGAACATATTGAGGGAGACTATGCCAGGCTGGAGAAGATGCTTAAGGAAATGGAAGCTCAGGTGATCTTCAGTGGGATTTTGCCTGTGCCTAAAGGAGGAGAACAAAGATGAGACAAGATTATGATGATCAACAGATGGCTTAGGCAGTGGTGCTATAAAGAGGGCTTTGGGGTGTTTGACCACTGGGAGGCATTCGTGGATAGAGGACAATTCTCACTGAATGGACTCCACTTGAATAGGGAGGGAAATAGATTTATGGGATGGAGGTTGGCAGAACTCACTAAAAGAGCTTTAAACTAGGAACTCGGGAGACCATTGGGCAATGCTCATGTAATCTCCAGAAGGAGCACTTGAGGACGATAAAGCCATTGTGGAGAAACTAAATGAGTTCTTTGCGCTGGTCTTCACAGTGGAGGATGTGAGGGAGATTCCCAAACCTGAGCCATTCTTTTTAGGGGACAGATCTGAGGAACTGTCCCAGATTGAGGTGTCGTTAGAGGAGGTTTTGGAACAAACTGATAAATTAAACAGTAATAAGTCACCAAGACAAGATGGTATTCACCCAAAAGTTCTGAAGGAACTCAAATGTGAAATTGCAGAACTACTAACTGTTGTCTGTAACCTATCATTTTAAATCAGCTTCTGTACCAAATGACTGGAGGATAGCTAATGTGATACCAATTTTTAAAAAGAGCTCCAGAGCTGATCCTGGCAATTACAGGCCAGTAAGCCTGACTTCAGTACTGGGCAAACTGGTTGAAACTATAGTAAAGAACAAAATTGTTAGACACATAGATGAACATAATTTGTTGGGGAAAAGTCAACATGGTTTTTGTGAAGGGAAATCATGCCTCACCAATCTACTAGATTTTTTTGAGGGGATCAACAAGCACGTGGACCAAGGAGATCCAGTGGATATAGTGTACTTAGATTTTCAGAAAGCCTTTGACAAGGTCCCTCACCAAAACCTCTTACGCAAAGTAAGCTGTCATGGGATAAGAGGGAAGGTCCTCTCATGGATTAGTAACTAGTTAAAAGATAGGAAACAAAGGGTAGGAATAAGTGGTCAGTTTTTAGAATGGAGAGAGTTGAATTGTGGTGTCCCCCAGAGTCTGTACTGGGACCAGTCCTATTCAACATATTCATAAATGATATTGGAAAAGTAAACAGTGAGGTGGAAAAATTTGCAGATATAAAACTATTCAAGATAGCTAAGTCCCAGCAGACTGCGAAGAGCTACAAAAAGATCTCATAAAATGGGGTGACCGGGCAACAAAATGACAGATGACATTTAGTGTTGATGAACACAAAGTAATGCACTTTGGAAAACATAATCCCAACTATACATATAAAATGATGGGGTCTAAATTAGCTGTTACCACTCACAAAAGAGAACTTGGAGTCATTGTGGATAGTTCTCAGGAAATTAAAGTAAGAATGGACACAGCAACAGAGAAAGGAACAGCAGCGGGTAGAACAATGGATATTAAGAGAAAGAATAATGCTGATACCAATCAGGTATATGATACTGACAGAAGACTGACTGTACCCAGTCGGGCGAGGAATGTGGGCAAAGCCAATCAGCAACAGTTAAGGTGTTTGTACACTGGTTCAAGGAGCCTAGTTAACAAAATGGAAGAACTGGAACTATTGGTTCAGAAAGTGAAGCCACATATTATAGGGATAACAGAAACATGGTAGAATAGTAGTAGAGTATGTGCTGTTCAGGAAAGAGAGAAATAAAGGCAAAGGTGGTGGAGTAGCATTGTATATTAATGATGAGGTAGACAGTAAAGAAATTAGAAGTGGTGGAATGGATAGGACAGAGTCTGGGCCAAATTCACTTTGGGGAAGAAAGCCATTAGAGGTTCCCCTGATATCGTGCTTGGGTGTGCTACAAACCACCAGGATCCAATTTGGAGATGGATAGAGACCTCTTTAATGTTTTCAGTGAAATAAATACTACTTGGAATTGTGTGATTATGGGAGACTTTAACTACCCAGACATATATTGGAGGACAAGTGCTAATAATAATAGTAGGGCTCGGATTTTCCTGGATGAGATAGCTCACAGATTTCTTCAACAAATAATTGCTGAACCAACAAAATGTGATGCCATTTTAGATTTGGTATTGGTGAGTAGTAAGGACCTCATAGAATAACTTGTTGTAGAGGACAGCCTTGGTTTGAGTGATAATGCGTTAATTCAGTTTAAATTAAATGGAAGGATAAACAAAAATAGATCTGCAAGAAGGGACCTTGATTTCAAAAGAGCAAACTTAAAAAAACTAAGGAAATTAGTTAAGGAAGTGGACTGGACTGAAGAACTAAAGGATCTGAATGTGGAAGAGGCTTGTAATTACTTTAAATCAAAGTTGCACAAGCTATCTGAAGCCTGCATTCAAACTGGAACAGATGCAGAGAAGAGCTACTAGGATGATCTGAGGAATGGAAAATTTACCTTATGAGAGGAGACTCAGAGCTTGGATTGTTTATCCTAACGAAAATAAGGCTGTGGGGAGATATGTTCGCTCTCTATAAATACATCAGAGGGATAAATACCAGGGAGGGAAAGTAGTTATTTAAGTTAAGCGCCTATCTGGACACCAGTACAAATGGCTATAAAATGACCATCAGCAAGTTTAGATTTGAAATTAGTTGAAAGTTTCTAACAATCAGAAGACTGAAGTTCTGGAATAGCTTTCCAAGGGGAGAAGTTGGGGCAAAATACCTAACTGGCTTCAAGACTGAGCTTGATAAGTTTATGGAGAGTATGGTATGATGGTAAGAGCAGGTTGGACAAACACCTCTCAGGGATGGTCTGGATAATACTTAGTCCTGCCTTAGGTGCAGGGGACTGGACAAGATGACCTCTCAAGGTACCTTCCAGTTCTATGATTCTATGATGGGACTGCCTACGATGGTCCATTGGCGACTGCCAGTAGCAAAAATCCTGAACCGCTGGAGATGGGACACTAGATGGCTCTGAATTACTAGAGATAATTCTTTCCCAAGTATCTTACTGGAAGGTCTTGCCCACGTACTCCGGGTCTAACTGATGGCCATATTTGGGGTCAGAAAGGAATTTTTCCCCAGGTCAGATTGGCAGAGACCCTCTGGGTTTTTTTGCCTTCCTCTGCCACATGGGGCCTGGGTCACTTGCAGGTTTAAACTAGTATAAATGGTGAATTCTCTGTAACTTGGAAGTTTTTAAACCATCATTTGAGGACTTCAGTAACTAGTCAGCCAGAAGTTAGGGGCTATTTCAGGAGTGGGTGAGGTTCTGTGGACTGCAATGTGCAAGAGGTCAGAATAGATCAGAGATGGGCAAACTATATGGCTTATGGGACCATTCTGCCTGGCCCTTGAGCTCCTGGCCCCTCCCCCGTAGCTACGCCACCACGTGGGCAGCGCTCTGGGCGGTGGGGCTGCAGGCTCCTGCCGAGCAGAGCGGCAGTTTGTCTAGCTCCAGCCTGGCGGCGCGGCTGCCAGATATGCTGTTCTGAGTGGCATGGTAAGGGGGCCGGGACTGGGGAGTTGGGTAGGGGGCAGTCGGGACAGGGAACAGGGGGTAGTTGGATGGGGCAGAGGTTCTGCGGGAGGGTGATGGTGGTGGTCAGGGGACAGGGAACAAGGGGGGTTGGATAGGCGTGGGGTCCCGGGACCTGTCAGAGGGTGGGGGTGTAGATAGAGGTCAGGTGACTGGGAGCGGGGGGCTTGGATTGGGGGTGGAGGGTCCTGGGAGGGAGTGGTTAGGGGACAAGGAGCAGGGGCAGTTGGATGGGTCAGAGGTTCTGAGGGGGGCAGTCAGGGGTGAGAAGTGGGAGGGGGCTGTTTGGGGAGGCACAGCCTTCCCTACCCAGCCCTCCATACAGTGTTGCAACCGCAATGTGCTCCTCGGGCCAAAAAGTTTGCTCACTCCTGGACAAGATGATCATGATGGTCCCTTCTGACCTGCAAGTCTATGAGTCTACTTGTAATCACAAGCGAGACTAATTATATTGTTCAGTTGGAGGGATGACTGGGGTACTACACAAAGATTTCCACATACTTTATTTATTATAATGCTGTTTCTCTGGGAGAGCAGATAATGGATAAATTGTTTTCTGTGTACGAAAAGGATATGCACACTACATGCTGTACTGTCTTATACCTGAAGATGGTGCAAGTAGCTCTGTTTTCCTATATCCTAATGATAAAATGGAAAAAGCTTTGGGTTTTCATGATGCAGCATTTAAGCTTTCCTCTGATGAAGGCCTCCTAACTATGATAGATCTGAATAGTAAAGCTTCTCCTCAGGTTTTATGCTGAATTTGATTTCTCTCATGATTTGTTTTAGAATTGCTTTGCTTCTTATTTTGGTAACAAGTTGCTGTGAAACTGCTTACTCTGTTATGAGTGCAAGAGCTTATGCAAATTATCAGGATCAGTGAGATAGGTCAGCCTGACAAAGGGCATTCTGGATGAATAGCTTGCAGCTGTGCGCAACGCAGGCATATTTTTACAGTGTTAGGCTCAAACTCCTGACAGACATTACTCTAAAGAATAGGCTTCTTTAATATATATTCCTGTAAAATTGATACACATTCTGTTAATTGGCTGTCCGAAGTTCACTGCTTTTGCTCAGGGATTCTAAATTTAGATTGCTCTTTTAGGTCAATAAGTACAATCCATAGTGTGTTTCCCTCTCAGCCTTTGAAATGCTACTGTACATAAATATCAGTTATAAGTTGAGTTTTGAAATATTACAGCTGTGGGCTCCCCCCCTGTCATAACCTTAGTCCCAGATTTGGACCTTAGCGTCCAAAATATGGGGGTTAGCATGAAAACCTCCAAGCTTAGCTACCAGCTTGGACCTGGTACTTGCTGCCACCACCCAAAAAATTAGAGTGTTTTGGGGCACTCTGATCCCCCTGAAAAACCTTCCCTGGGGACCCCAAGACCCAAATCCCTTGAGTCTCACAACAAAGGGAAATAATCCTTTTTCCCTTCCCCCCTCCAGGTGCTCCTGGAGAGATACACAGACACAAGCTCTGTGAATCCAACCAGAGTGACTCCCCCTCTCCGTTTCCAGTCCTGGAAACAAAAGTACTTTCCTCTTCACCCAGAGGGAATGCAAAATCAGGCTAGCAAATCCAACACACACAGATCTCCCGCCCTGATTTCTTCCTCCCACCAATTCCCTGGTGAGTACAGACTCAATTTTCCTGAAATTTCCCAGTAAAGAAAACTTCAACAGGTCTTAACAGAAAGCTTTATATAAAAAGAAAGAAAAATACATACAAATGGTCTCTCTGTATTAAGGTGACACAATACAGGGTTAATTGCTTAAAAGAATATTGAATAAACAGCCTTATTCAAAAAGAATACAAATCAAAGCACTCCAGCACTTATATTCATGCAAATACCAAAGAAAAGAAACCATATAACTTACTATCTGATCTCTTTGTCCTTACACTTAGAAACAGAAGATTAGAAAACAGAACTACTTCTCCAAAGCTCAGAGAAAGCAGGCAGACAGAAAACAAAGACCTCAGACACCAAATTCCCTCCACCCGAAGTTGAAAAAATCTGGTTTCCTGATTGGTCCTCTGGTCAGGTGCTTCAGGTGAAAGAGACATTAACCCTTAGCTATCTGTTTATGACACCCCCCCCCAATATCTCTATTATCCTGCATGTGGAACAGCTTCTTCTGATACTACTGGGACCAATTGCTCCTTGCTATGGGAAACCCAGCAGGGTGGAGCTAAAGTTTGGGAAATAACCTTGAGGAAGTTTTCTTCCTGATTATTCGGGGGGGGGAGGGGCAGAATTTACCCCTGTCCTTGGAAAGCATTCTCCAAGTCCTCCAGGATCCACATGGATTCCAGGTCAACAGGAGAGGCAGGAACTTTGGTGTGGAAGCTGAGTGATGTCTTTGGACCTCTGCCATAGTTACCCCCAGGACTCATCCTTTAAGATAAATCCTCATCAAAGAGAGGGTAACATGGAAAGATAAGGCAGTTTTGAGCTTTATCATTTTCCTTCCCTGATCTCTGTAGGATTGGTATGGAGGACAATAGGTGTTCCTCCCAGCAATCTCTCCAGTCCAATCACTCCCAGCCCTCTCCTTGGACTGGTGAAGAACCCTCTGTGAAACTCAGGGAAAGGGGACGGGCCATCTATGTCTGTTTTCTTTTATAATGCTGATGTGTGAAAACATCTAACCACCATTTTCTGCTGGTATTTTCCCCACAAGCTGGATTTGCGCTGCTTATTGGGCTTGTCTACGCTAAAAAAATTGTATGTTACTGATGTGTCAGCAATGGCTACAGCTGAAAATGTGCTATGTATGTATGTATGTATGTATAGATTAGCTGAAAACACAGACAAAGGCAAGTAATGTCCAACACAGTTTCAGCTGCACCAGTTCCTGGCATCTATTGTCAGGAATGGGTCATTTTTTAGTATAGACTGGGCCGTAATTAGTAGCATATTTTCCTTCTAGTCATCTGGAGAGGGCTTCTTATTAATTTCCTGTTTCCATCCTAGCCTCACATTTCCAATATTACCCTGCAGTTATGGGTAGATGAAGTACTTACAACATACCCATGTTCTTTATGTCTATGTATAATTTTAAATATATATTTTAAAGTCTCTTAAAGTTACCACTGGGCTGTAGCAAGTTACTTAGGGTATGTCTACATCTAAAATTTTGCAGCGCTGGTTGTTACAGCTGTATTAGTACAGCTGTATAGGGCCAGCGCTGCAGAGTGGCCACACTTACAGCAACCAGCGCTGCAAATGGTGTTAGATGTGGCCATACTGCAGCGCTGTTGGGCGGCTTCAAGGGGGGTTCGGGGAACGCGAGAGCAAACCGGGGAAGGAGACCAGCTTCGCCGCGGTTTGCTCTCGCGTTCCCCAACCCCCCCTGCAAACCGCAGGGAAGGAGACCTGCTTGCACGGAGGTTCGGGGAACGCGAGAGCAAACCGGGGAAGGAGACCAGCTTGATTACCAGAGGCTTCCTCAGGTATGCTGGGATACTGCTTATTCCACGGAGGTCAAGAAAAGCGCTGGTAAGTGTCTACACTTGATTACCAGTGCTGGATCACCAGCGCTGGATCCTCTACACCCGAGACAAAACGGGAGTACGGCCAGCGCTGCAAACAGGGAGTTGCAGCGCTGGTGATGCCCTGCAGATGTGTACACCTCCTAAGTTGCAGCGCTGTAACCCCCTCACCAGCGCTGCAACTTTGTGATGTAGACAAGCCCTTAGAGGGAATGGCTCAGAAAACTGAGGTGTTCCTGAATTTGAAATGCCTCTTTGTGAGAATAATTTCCAGCTGTTGTATTGGCTGAGAAGGACAGGCACTATGGTGCCTAATTCCTTCCGATCCTCTGTTTCTTTTCCTCAACATGGGACTGAAATCTTGGTACTTCCTGGAAACCATCAGATATGCTTTTGGTGTCAGCTTAAGACGTTCATTCTGGACAACACTTAAATAATAAGGTATCAGAGGGGTAGCCGTGTTAGTCTGGATCTGTAAGAAGCAGCAAAGAGTCCTGTGGCACCTTATCTGTTAGTCTTTAAGGTGCCACAGGACTCTTTGTTGCTTTTTAAATAATTGAGTTAATTTTCTCTCGTCCCTTATGAATGTGCTGTCAGCGTTCTTAATTTTTCTTTTCTACATACTTACTAAAAGCAAATATGTGAATTGTTCTTTTAGTAACAGTAAAGAGACTGTAGAGAAACTAAGAACTAGCCTTTCTTGGAAGTCTTTAGCAATGGATTGAGGGTCAGTAAAATGTCAAATGAACTTTTTTGCCTCAGCAAGGTTGAAATAGAAACAAAACATTCTGAACTTCCCTCAGAGTTGATTCCCCTTGGTGGAGCTTTCACTGCTACTGCCCTGTTGTTTCAGTGGATACCAGTGGTCTTCAGGGGAGACACTGTTTTACTTGGGAGAAACCACAATTTAAAGACGCAAACAGCGTCCTTTCCTGACAGGTCATGCTGCAAACAACAGTAGAGAAAACTAAAGGATAGAAGTAATGTCTTACTCTGCCAATCCCTTTGTGAAAAACATCTATGGTTTGTTTGTTTTTTTATTCTCAGATATTTAGGGCTCGGTCCAGCAAAGCATCTAAGCAATTGCTTAACTTTAAATAAAGGAGCTGTCCCCTTGATTTCAGACTGCTTATATGCTTCAAGCCAAGTACTTGCTTAGGTGCTTTGCTGGATCCGGGTCTTAGGGCACCAGTCAACATCATATCTACACACTTTTACTGTGTGGTAAGCCATCTTCTTGATGTTTAGTTAAATTATGCCAGGTGCTCCACACACAGTAAGAGTTTGTCTACAGTGCCCTTACAGGCACTCAGTGTGGACTATAGAGGTGTGAACTGCAGAGCGTACCAAGTGGTGTGCTCTGACTGTCCTGTGTGGACAAGACTGGCACAAATTAAAAGGTACCTAGTTCACATTAATGTAGTCCTTTTTGAAAGAGGTGCAGTATAGACATAGCATAAGAGATACTTCCATCCTGAAAGAGTTTAAAGTCTAAAAAGACGACAGAAAAAGTGTGGGAGGAAATAAGTATTTTACAAACAGGGAAGTGAGGCACAGGGAGATTAAGTGACTTGCCCGAGTTCACAGAGAGAATCAGTGGCAAAGCTTGGAATTGAATTCACATTTTCCGAGGGCCTGTTCAGTGCGTCAGTCACAAGACTATCCATCCTCTCATGTTATCTAACACTCTAGGTTATTTTACTACCCACCATGTCTGGTCTCTGTGCTCCTGGAGGATCTCGGTCCCAATGATCTGCTCTTTTAACATGCATGGAACTAAATGTGTGCGTAAGTGTTTCTGAAAGAAAAATCCTACATCTGACTGTGGCATGAAAGCCTAACTTCATTATAAATTAAGTATGTCTGCTTGTGCTCAAATAGAAATGCCCTCTGAAGTTTTCAGAACAAATATTATTTATAGACATCTTCAGATGGGAATGTCATTATTAAGGCTGTTTTAGTCATAGGTATTTTTAGTAAAAGTCATGGACGGGTCACTGGCAATAAAAAAAAAAATTCACGGCCCATGACCTGTCCATGACTTCTACTATACTCCTAATTAAAACTTGGGCCGGGGGGCTGCGGGTGCTCTGGGGGGAGGTCCAGGTGTGCTAGCCTCGGACCCCTGCTGGTGCTTGGGGAGCGGGCCTGAGTGGTGGCGCGCAGCCCCGGACTTCCACTGATGCTGGGAGAGGGAGGGGAGGGTTGGCAGGGCAGGCAGGCTCCCTACCTGTCTCCATGTGTCTCTGCAGCTCCTAGGGGAAGGAAGGCCGGGGGGGGGGCGCTCTGCAGCTCCCATTGCCTGGGAACTGGAGCTAATGGGAGCTTTGGGGGCAGTGGCTGCGAGTGCAGGCAGCACGCGGAGCCCCCAGGCCCCTCTACCTAGGAGCTGCAGGGACATGCCAGCCTCTTCAGGGGAGCCCCCCTGAGGTGAGGGCCACCCTGCCCCCCAACCCCCTCCCACACACAAACTGCCCCAGCTGCTGTGGCTGGCTCCAAGGCTGCCTGATCTGCTCGAGCAGCCCCAGAGCCAGCCGCAGTGGCACTGCAGAAGTCATGGAAAGTCAGAATCCGTGACCTCTGTGACAGACATGCAGTCTTAGTCATTATTCATTCCATGTTGTATTATCAAGGCTTAAGAAATTAAGCATTAACTTACCTCAGCCTTCCCACCTAGTTTCAAAGCTTTGAAGGGGGTTGTCTGAAAACGTGTATAGGAGGTTTTAACATTCTTGTTCAAGGGGATTCATTTGTGCGGGAAGTTTCCAGAGAAGACCAGAATGTGAATTAAGCTGAATACCTTCAGGGCACATTACCTGATTCTTCTGACAGTCATTTCCACATAATCAGCATGGAGATCATGTCAATTATAATAATTTTCTACATATATGTAGTGGAGTTGTACTCCTCCCAAGTACCCCCTTGTGCCCAACTGTCCCTCAATGGTATCTGGCCTCTATTTCCCCCCTCATTAGGGCCCTCTCCCTGAGTGTCCCAGCGCCTCCTGCCTGGAATTTATCCTTCTCCACAGGGTCTCCCAGTTGGGCCTTTACAGTTTCTCCATGGTTTGTTCAGGATCTCTTCCAAGCATCTCTGCCTGGAGAACTTTCCCCACTCACTCCTGCTGACTCAGGATGCTACAGGAGTCATCTTTCTCCCTGCAAGTGTCGGAGCTTCCCTCCTTTACTGCAACTTCCTGCTCCTTTTATACTGGAATAACCTGATTGCTTTCAGGTAGCGCTCATCCAATAATCAGGGTTGGCTTACTCCAAGTTCTCCAGGCCATATGGCAAGCTGCTGTTAGAATATATATTCATCTTCTTTAAGCAGAGAGTTCTTGATACAGATTGGGGATAAGAGTAGAAAACTCCAGCAAGTCCACAAGGGGGCTCACCATACAAATCTAACTTATCTGGAGAGTGCTTAGATATTATTTTGATAAGCACTGGTAAAAAACCCTAAGATGGTGAAGTGTTGGGTAAAAGTGTGTTCAAGAGTATTGTAAATAGCAAATGTGTTGTGATGTATCATTATTGTTTTGTTGCACCATCTGTGGTAGTTTAAACTGAACACTGTAACTATTAACCATGAAGGGCCCAATCCAACTTCCATTAAAGAGGGAAGGTGGGTGAGGTAATATCTTTTATTGAACCAACTTCTGTTGGTGAAAAACACAAGCTTTCAAGCTTACACAGAACTCTTTCACCAACAGAAGTTGGTCTAATAAAAGATATTACTCTTACCCACCTTGTCTTTCTCTAGTATGCTGGGACCAACACGGCTACAACAACACTGACATTAAAGTCAATAATCAAAAAGAGAGTCTTTCGATTGACTTAAATGGGAGTTGAGGTAGACATTCCTGACATTTCTAGTAACCTATTTATACTAGAATTTACTACTGGCTCATAATTACATTTTGTGTATGTAGGTGTGTGAGTGATTTAAATGCAAATGGGAGTTTTCTGGTGTAAGGAGATGCAGGTATGTACGAAATACTCTACTGCACTTGGCATAAGGCCCAGTTGCCAGGTTAGGAATTCATTTTTTTGCACTGTTAGTCAAATAATTATCAGAATGGATTTGGAGATCTAACGTGAAGGCTTTTTGTATTTATAGTTTTACAAAGGTGACAGGACTGTGGAAATTCTTTAATATCATAACTATGCTGGAGTCATTTGGTCTGATCTAACAGAATCCTATACTCCTGAGTCTACATAATGAAACGAAGTACTTCTATATGCTCTTTATTTGGCTAAAATAACTCACATTTGTTTTTTTCCAAGGGAAGTAGAGAACAAAGGTATCGCTTATTAAAACTGGTAATTGGTTTAGGATTTTCTAGACCAGTTAGTAAATTGATTGGGATTTTATTGTGCCTACAGTAATCAACTAGAGGAGAACAGGTGTCTTTTTAGTCCAAAATACAAGCAGACAAAGAGGGTCATAGAATATCAGAGTTGCAAGGGACCTCAAGAGGTCATCTAGTCCAACCCACTGCTCAAAGCAGGGCCAGTCCCCAGACAGATTTTTGCCCAGATCCCTAAATGGCGCTCTCAAGGATTGAGCTCAATCCTGGATTTAGCAGGTGAATGCTCAAACCACTGAGCTCTCTCTTCTCTCTATGGGTATGGCTACATTTGGAATTTCAAAGCGCTGCCCGGGCAGCGCTGCGGGAGCGCTGCCGCGGCAGCGCTTTGAAGTGTGAGTGTAGTCAGAGCGGCAGCGATGGAAGAGAGCTCTCCGAGCGCTGCATGTAAACCACATCCCTTACGGGTGTAGCGTGCAGCACTGGGAGCCGTGCTCCCAGCGCTGCTGCCCTGATTACACTGACGCTTTACAGCGCTGTATCTTGCAGCACCCAGGGGTGTGTTTTTTCACACCCCAGTTGCAGCGCTGTAAAGTGTGAGTGTAGCCAAGGCCTAAGTCTATGTTGTCCTGCTTCTGAAGTGGTGGGCAAATTCACATTGATGTCAACAAGAGCAGGATTGGACGTATAATTGTTTGGCTCTGCATCTGTGAATGATCCGCAAACATCAGAATCTTTAAGGAAACCTATTTCATTAACATTTTCTTAATAGGTCCAACATTTTCTAATAGTGTCCATACTCCAGTATGTATGTTGAGAGCTAGTAGCTGTTACCTTTGGTGCTTTGAAGATCAGAGGAAAACTTCCCAGTAATTTTCCTTATCACAGTGTGTGATGTATTAAATTATAGTATGATCTGGCCCAGATCCTATTATAATTTGTTCTCAAAATATTGCATTTTGTGGACCACATGGAAGGGCACTTCAAACCTCTGGTTGTGCACAGACCTTATTTTGCAAGCCAGTGTGTTAAATGTGTTGGATTCCCCTTCTCCCCCTGAAATAAGAGACGGTAGGTATTTTTTTCAAGTTTGAGGATGCAAGGGGCAGATTTGGGTGGGAGTGAGGGAGTCAGTGAGATGGAAGGTCACACGTAGCATCATGTAGTGTAAAGCTGTGATTATACATGTAAGCACAAAAAGTTCTATTTAATGTTCTTTGCTTACAGGTAAATTTTAAGCCTAATCTCAATAGGTTTTTTTTTTGGAGTGAAGACAAACTGTGGAGTCAGCCAGCCCATCATTACCCTTTACGTTAAGGGTAATCATCTTCAACTGAAATTCTCTGCAGATTACATTCCTTTTAGCCTGCTTTTCCCTTTGGGGATTTGACATTATCTAATTAAATAGGTGAGGCAATGTACCTAGTGAAACTTGCTGGAAAGGCTTTTTTTTTTTTTTTTTTTTGTCACTCCCATCAGTAAGTGAATCTAGAAAGGCATATCTTCCTGAGAGCTCTGTGTGCACAATAGGCCAATAATTCCTCTTCCCCTCCCAAGGCTGGTGTTTTTCACTATCTGGGTGTTCAGTATCTCATGAAATCTAAGCAGGATCTTGTTGCCTCCTATATTTATTTTCAGAACCTAGAGGTATTTTAAAAAATATTATTTTTTTTTCTGTGCACCATGTTATACCATTTTCTGTCAGAGCTCACCAGTGTTTTGTTGTGAGTGCCTTTTTCCCTGTCATCGCCTAAATAATTCTCATGTTTGATCCATGCAATATATTTGAATCTGTGCTCATATCTCGCTTGTGAAATGGGCACTCGGCACTGTGGTGAAGGGCCATATAAATATCTTGATTTCTAGACAGAACAAGTAAAATTGTGTTGTGTTTTTTAGCCCTGTCCCCGCTTTCCCCTGAATCATACCCTTGACTAAGCAGTGAAACTGAATCATGAAGGATTCCTTTCCAGTCTGCTCATTACAGCTTTTCCTGATGCTGTTTACAGTACACACAAAACAGAAATCTAGGTGCTGCTTTCAAAGCATGACCTATCTTGTTTGCCCAGGAGAGCAATGTGCTGTACGTAACTGTGTTAAGTTATGCCAACTAGAGCTGTATGTGATACTTGACAATGTGAAACATTATTAGATGCCCTCCTGTGGGCATAGTGTAGATAAGTTCTCTGTATGGCAGGTGGGACTGTTTAGAGCTCATAGAAATGACTTTTATTTTTTTAACTGGCTGCTAATGGACCATTATTTACATTTTTCCCTCTTTGCTCATTTTTAAGTTTAAACAAAAGTAGAAGTGGCTAAAAACACTTTATCCCCCTCCCCCAACAAAGAATAAAAAAAATATATAACAGTGGTAATTTCTAGAGTTGGCCAGACTGTCAAATCCTGGTCCCAGGTGGAGTGGAAGTTTTTGACATTCTGATCCACTGAATTTAATATGACTCTCAATGTAAAGACAGGTTTGTGACAGGTTTATTTATTATATTCACAAACAAATGTCTTGAAATCAGTGGGAGGGTTGGAGGGATGTCATGCTATTTGTTGTTGAAGAATATTTTAACAATTGCTACTATTTGTGGATCCTGAACTTTTCATGAATTCCAAAGGCCACTGTCAGGTATCAGAGGGATAGCCGTGTTAGTCTGAGTCTATAAAAGTGGCAAAGAGTCCTGTGGCACCTTATAGACTAACAGACGTTTTGGAGCATGAGCTTTCATGGGTGAATACCCACTTCATTGGAGGCCAGTGTGACGGGTGTATAGACCCCACACAGACGAAGAAGTGCCAGAGAGACCTGGCAGTAGGGCTATCGCCACCCCTGTGACCCTGTCAATCAAATATGAGAGGGACGAGGCCTTTAAAAGAGAGTACGCTGGAGCCAACCTTGGAGGGGAGAGGGATGGAGGCGCAGGGTTGCCCTAAGCAGCAGACTACAAGAGTGACTCCTGAAGCCACAGAGGGAACTCCCAGCCAGGAGACCTTCACCCGAACCCTACGGAGAATGCAGTGAAGTCCCAGGGTAAGATGGACAGACTAAGCCTGACTCAGCAGCCAAGCCAGGGGGTTTCTCAGAATCCACTATGCGTGCTCTGTATCGTCAGTGGACTCCTGCCCCCCACCTGAAGAGCCCTGGGAAGGGAGTAGCCTCGAATGTGTTGGGGCTTGTGACTTTCCTTTTAATCCCCTTCTGGAGAGACTTATGAAGGCCCACAAAAGGCAGGGCCCCCTCGCAAGTAATCAGGAGCTGGGGTCTGTGTCGGACCCAACCAGTATAAATAATTGGGTGTGGCGAGGTTCTCCCACCATCTGGGGGAAGAATGGCAGGAGACTGTGCTATAGCCAGAAGTGCTGGTCAGTGAGAACGTTTCTGTTGAAGTAAGTGTGTGTGTGTGTGTGTGTGTGTGTGTGTGTGTGTGTGTGTGTGTGTGTGTGTGTGTGTGTGTGTGTGTGTGTGAGAGAGAGAGAGAGAGAGAGAATTGAGTGTAAGTTTTGGTGTCAGAACAGTTTACTTAACCTTAGCATGTGATTTCCATAGTTCTTAATGTTTGTGGTCTTTTAACAGATCTGTTTAATGGTGAGTGAATTGCACTTAGCAACCTTAACTGTAACTTAACAAAAGTCTTTTGTTTAGAATATTATTTGCTGCCCCCACACTGGGATGGAAAAAGGCCAAGAGCCAGTTATGCAGACTTCACAGCAGCTGAGGATTCCCCAGCACTGTCCCTTTAGGGCAGCTTCAAGGTCACTTCGTGCTACTCTTGTGGCCCAAAGGGACTCTAATATGTAGAGTATGATCTAGCCTTAGGCAACTGTGTTGAAAAACTGTCGTTATCAAGAGTTTTCATAGGGGGAAAAAATCACCCCTAAAATAGAACTTGTATTATGAAACAGTGATGACTAAACAGTGGCAAATAGCGCCCCATTGTTGTTATTTATTATGTAGTTATCAGTTATATTGTGGTAGTGCCTGGAGGCCTGAAGCATTTCAGGGCTCATAGACTTTAGCCAGAAGGGGATCATCCAGTCTGACCTGCACCTTGCAGGCCACTGTCACAGCTGGGTCATGGGCAGCCAGTCGTGGTAGTTGGAGCCAGAGTTCACAGTTACAATGTAGGAATCAAGAGTCAGTTTGGTTGGGATACTAGCGGGGAGGTCAAAAGCAGAAGATAACATGGAAATCAGACCTATGAGTTGGGAACCAGAGTCAGGCTAGGTCAAGATGCTAGGGGTCCAGAGGCAGGAGACAAACTGGATGGCAGGAACCACTGGCCAGATGCCAGGAGTCAAGCTGTGTTGGAAGGCCAGGAAGTAAACCTGGGAACTCAGGAGCAGGTAGTGGTAGCAGAGGCTGATAGCGGGGAGCTGGAAGCACACAGTGCAGAGCGTGGTGGAGCCCAGTTGTTCAGACAGCTTCCTTTTGTTGCTGCTGGCTTAAGTAGGGCCAGCAGGCTGATCAGCCACTCTGAGATCCCACCAGTTTGGGCTTTGTGGATCTCAGGTTAGCTACTACTAGCAGGCTGCCAGTGGCAGGTTGGGGTATAGTGCCTCCATGAAACTTGTGGGCCCAAGTTTGAGACCCAGGGGGCACAACAGTCACAAAATCGCACCCAACCACTCCTGTAATAGATCCATAACCTCTGGCTGAGTTACTGAAGTCCTCAGATCTTGGTTTAAAGACTTCAGGTTACAGAGAATCCACCATTTACACTAGTTCAAAACAACAAGTGACCCAGGCCCCACACTGCAGGGGAAGGCAGCCCTCTGTGCCCCTGTCTCTGTCAATTGAACCTGGAGGAAAATTCCTTCCTGAACCAAATGTAACGATCAGTTAGACGAAGAGCATGTGGGCAAGACCCACCAGCCAGACAGGTGGGAAAGAATTCTCTGTAGTAACTCAGAGCCCTCCATATCTAGTGTCTCATCTCTGAATGTTGGAGATATTTGCTAATCGCTGTTGCGGATGGGCCATATGGCATAGCAGGCAATTTCATCAGAACCAGCCCCTCCGTAAACTTATCAAGCTCAGTCTTGAAGCCAGTTTGATTTTTTTGCCACCACTGCTCCCTGTGGAAGGCTGTTGCAGAGTGACACTCCTCTGATGGTTAGAAACCTTTGTCTAATTTCAAGTCTAAACTTACTGATGGCCAATTTATATCAATTTGTTCTTGTGTTAACATTGGCCTGTTTAAATAACTCCTCTCCCTCCTGGTATTTATCCCTTTGATGTATTTATGGAGAGCAATCCTCATCCTTCGTTTTGTTAGGCTAAACAAGCCAAGCTCCTTAAATCTCTTCTCGTAAGGCAGGGTCTCCATTCTTCTAATCATCCTAGTAGCCCTTCTCCACATCTGTTGCAGTTTGAATTCATCTTTCTTGTTTTTGTTAAAACATTTAGCAAATGACAGTCCCTGCCCCAAAGAACTTTTACTCTAAAATAACACAAGACGTGTCCGGTGGATGAGACAAACAAACAGGCAAGATGTGGGGAAGAAAGATAATAAACTAAATTGTTTTGGCACAGACTAGCACCTGCCTTTATGTTACGTCCTAACAGCTAACTTTGAAAATCAGTAAACCTAGTTTTGGGATAATGGACATTTAATATGAACATTTAATCCACCTTTTCATCTCTTTTTCAGAAAAAAGCATTGTTACTTCCAGTGGAGACCAAACAATAAAAATGTGGTTGACACTCACAGAGTAAAATTTCGCTCTGTTATTATATAAATCTGAAGTAAAACTACAGCAGATTTACTTTGGTAGTATACGGCCATTGAATTCTGAACACATTGGTGTTAATTATGCAGGTCAAAAGTTACAAACTTGGGTGCCTAATGCTAGGGCCCTAACCCATGCTGAAGCACCTAAATAAAGAGTCTGATTAGGGGCCTGATCTAAAGCCCACTGGAATCAATAGAAAAGCTTGCATTGACTTCAGTTGGGGTTTTTTTTAGGCCATTACAGAGATGCTGAGCATTACAGGAGAGTTTTGATTTAGATAACCAAATTTTAAAATGTTTTTAGTGCTTCAGAGTTAGTCTAGATGCTATGAAATTAGTGGCAACGAGATCAAACCCTTATTCATGAAGAGCCTAATTACCACACCCTCCTCTTTAAAAACCAAACTAATTAGTAATAGGGATCATTGCACTTCTGACTTTCACACAGGTTCTGGGGATTAGTATGAGGCAGTTTGCACAGATGTCTGAATTTCATTGAATCAGAAGTCCATCCTCCAGAAAAACGTGAATTATTAGCAAATTCTTGGATGGTAGTGAGCAAGGAAAGGCTGGGAATAAATATTTGAGGGTAACCTTTTCAGCCATGCAAACAAAGGTAGATAAATGATCAAAGCCTACCTATGTGGCAATAGATGCTGTTTTTGTTCCAGTAGAAGAGAACATGTTATTTTTTTCCATGGCTTTTTTTTTTCACGTAAAAGAGAGGAAAGTATCTGAGATCCCTAGAATTGTTTTTAAAAAATAATTAATTTACTTAGCCATTTGTTTGATATCCCTCTCTGATGGGCCAAACTTTCTGCTTGCCTGGTTGCACTGACTTCAGGTTTAGGCCAGAAGAGATTTTGGCACATGGTGTCTGAAGATGAAGAATGCATAAAATCATTAGACTAGGAAAATGCAAAAGATTTAGTTCTGTGTTGGACTTTTCATGCAACAGTATCACAAAACATCTTTACTTTAATCTATGTGGCATTTACCAATACAATCAATGGGAAAAAATCCTGAAGTCATTGGGAGTTTTGCCTGAGTATGTATGGAAAACCACATAGTAGCCCTGCAAATGTCTAATATTGAAACATTGCTACGAAATGTGATTTGATGTTGCTTGGACCCTTGTCGAATGAGCCTGTAATGTCTGTAGGGGTATGGTTTAAGCTACTCCATAAGCCACAGTAATGCAGGAAGTTATCTACTTGGAAATAGTCTGCACAGAGACTGGCTGACCTTTCATCTGAACCGTATAAGAGACAAAAAGCCGGTATGATGGACGAAATAGTTTAGTCCTTTCCAAATAGAATGTCAAGCACCACCTCACATCTAATGTATGAACATGCTGTTCATCTGCATTTGAGTGTGGCTGAGGAAAGAATACAGGTAAGTAAAAAACATGGTTAAGGTGAAACTGTGAAATTGCTTTGGACAAAAGCTTCGCATGTGGGACAGGGCGACACCACCCTTATATAGCCATGGGAGGAGCTACCGGGGCCAAAGGGTATCCCTGATGGGTACTGCTATGTCTAGTTCTCCAGCTTTGGTGCATGGGGCTCGCACACACCTGAGTGAAATACATGTCTGCGACCACTTGAGGAACTATTGTAGTCTGGATTTACCCTGCTGTAGCTGAAATCAAAATCTGGTCCATTTCCCCCTTCACTGCTGCTACCTACCCTAGCGAGTGCAGGATTTCTTCCTCCAGTGTAAATTTCAGTCTTGTGCTTTGTCTAGTCTATCTTTGTGGTTCAAAGGACGGAGCTTCCACTACTGCCCTTGGGAAACTATTCCAGATTCTGATACGTTTCACTCTCAGGGGGTTTTCCTACTTTGCCTGAGCTTGCTGTTTCTAATTTACATCCCATCACTCTTGTACCACCCAAAGGAATTCCTGTTCCCAGTGCAAAGGGCAGTGTTTTAGGAGAGAGATTTGTTATGGGGTTGTTGGGAAGCTCAGGGAAAGTGCACACTGTTTTGATGGTATTTATAATTAACAGGACAAATCACTGAAATTAAAATCACATGCAGAGTAAATGGGAGCAAACGCTGGTAATGAAGTCTGATCAGAAATGAATGAGAATGTTTGTGTCACTAATAAACTAATACCATTTTTTAACATGTGTTTCAATGGAAAATCTATAGCAAGTGTCTTCCATACACCTCAAAAAGAGCAATAAATGAGGGAAGAGATGTTCTTCTCAATGTTGGAGGCAAAACAAACAAACTGGCTTATGCACCCAGGCAGCATTTCATTTCCAAGAGGCTGATTTTGGGTGTGTGTTACAAGTGTGGGATGTGCTATAAGGAGCTAGTGCCAGTTACCAAGGGATTACACTGGCTTGAACTGGAGTTACCACTGGCAGAAGATCCCTGAGACTGAACATCTGCTGGTGCGGTCGGTGGAGGTTGTGACAGTGGAAAGTGGCCACAGTCTCTTTTGTGCTGATTTGGTGGGCATAGGAGGTCCATGCAGAGACCTAAAAGGTGGGAAGTTTATGGCCAAGGAATGTACAGTTTGAGAACACTGCATTCAGCAGCTTTACTGGAAGCGCTAGCTGTAAACTAAAGAAGTAGGAAGCCAAATGGATGGAGCAGTGGAAACACATCTGTATGTAGGTTTCATGCATCTGGCCTAGAGTTTACAACAGACTTTACTGGAGCTGATAACCAGAGCATGGTAGCCTTATAATAAAAAACTTTTCTAAAGCAGCAGCTCCAGGCATCAGCGCCCAAGCTCCAGCCTGAGCCTGAATGTTTACACAGCTGTTTCAGTGCCCTAGCATGAGCCCTGTGAACTTGAGTCTCTGGACACAGGCTCTGAGACTCTCTGCCACTTGTTTTAAAACACAGGGTAGACATACTGTCAAACATGTGGCTAAGGGAAAGGACAAACAAACTAGAGAAATACAACCTACATGGAGCTAGTATAAGGGTGCATAACTGGTTGGAAAATCATTCCCAGGGAGTACTTATCAGTGGTTCACAATCCAGCTGGAAGGGCATATCAAGTGGGGTCCCACAGGGATCAGTTCTGGATCCGGTTCTGTTGAACATCTTCGTCAGTGATTTCGATAATGGCATAGAGAGAACACTTACAAAGTTTGCAGACAATATCAAGCTGGGAGGGGTTTCAAGAACTTTGGAAGATAGGATTATAATTCAAAATGATCTGGTCAAACTGGAGAAATGATCTGATATAAATAGGATGAAATTCAATAAGGACAAATGTAAAGTACTCCACTTAGGAAAGAACAATCAGCTGCACACATATAGAATTGGAAATGACTGCCTAGGAAGGAGTACTGCAGAAAGGGATCTGGGGATCATAGTGGATCACTATTTAAGTATGAATCAACAGTGCAACAACTGTTGCAAAAAAAGCAAACATAATTCTGGGATGTATTAGCAGGAATATTGTAAGCAAGACACGAGAAGTAATTCTTCTGCCCTACTCCGTGTTGATTAGGCCTCAACTGGAATATCGTGTCCAGTTCTGAGCACTACATTTCAGGAAAGATGTGGTCAAATTAGAGAAAATCAAGAGAAGAGCAACAAAAATGATTGAAGGTCTAATAAACATGACCTGTGAGGGAAGATTGAAAAAACCGGTTTGTTGAGTCTGGAGAAGAGAAGACTGAGGAGGGACATAACAGTTTTAAAGTACAGAAGAGGTTGTTACAAGGAGAATAGGATAAGAAGCAATGGGCTTAAATTGCAGTAAGGATGGTTTAAGTTTGACATGAGGAAAAACTTCCTGTAAGGGTAGTTAAGGACTGCAATAAATTGCCCAGGGAGGTTATGGAAATTCCATCACTGGAGATTTTGAAGAGCAGGTTAGACAGACAGCTGTCAGGGAGGGTCTAGAACAGTGTTTCTCAAATCGGGGTTCCCGTTTGCGTAGGTGTCATAAACAGATAGTTAAGGGTTAATGCCTCTTTTACCTGTAAAGGGTTAAGAAGTTCACCTAGCCTAGCTGACACCTGACCAGAGGAACCAATGGGGGAACAAGATGTTTCAAAAGGAAGGAGGGAAGTTTCCTTTGTTTAGCCAGTTTCAGCCGAGTGAGAAAGATCAAGGAACCAGCCTCTTATCAGAGTAGTAAGTTTTAGAAAGGGATAAATAGGTTTATGTTTATTTTCTTTGTAACTTGTCTTGGTGCCATTAAGGGACTTATCAAATTGGGTATTCTTGTATGTATTAAGATTTTTGCCCAGGGGAACATCCTGTGTTTTCTATCTGTTGTCTGTGAGGTCAGCTGTATGCTGTCTCCAAGAGCTTTTTTTCTTTTATCTTTCTTTTCTTTAATTAAAAGCCTTCTTTTTAAGAACCTGATTGATTTTCCCTTCTTTTAAGATCCAAGGGGATTGGATCTGGACTCCCCAGGAATTGGTGGGGGGAAAGGAGGGAGAATGGTTAAATTGTCCTTGTTTTAAGATCCAAGAGATTTGGATCAGTGTCCACCAGGGCATTGGTGGAGGAGTCTTTCAAGGCTACCCAGGGAGGGGAAGGTTTTGAGGGGGAAAGGGAGTGATCCAGGTACTCAGAAATTCTGGATGGTGGCAGCGAAACCAGATCTAAGCTGGTAATTAAGCTTAGAAGTGTCCATGCAGGTCCCCACATCTGTACCCTAAAGTTCAGAGTGGGGGTGAGACCTATGACAGTAGGGAAAGCCCCTGGCAGGCCGTGCTGGTTTGTTTACCTGCCCTGTCCGCAGGTCCGGCCGATTGTGGCTCCCACTGACTGCTGTTCACTGCTGCAGGCCAATGGGGGCTGCTGGAAGCAGTGGCCAGTAAGTCCCTCGGTCCACGCTGCTTCCAGCAGCTCCCATTGGCCTGCAGCAGCGAACCGCGGCCAGTGGGAGCCGTGAGCGGCCGGACCTGTGGAAAGGGGAGGTAAACAAACCGGCCCGGCCTGCCAGGGGCTTTCCGTACACAAGCGGCGACCCCAGTTTGAGAAACACTGGTCTAGAATAAGATAATACTTAGTCCTGCCTGAAATGCAGGGGACTGGACTAGAAGACCTCTTGAGGTCCCTTCCAGTCCTACAGTTCTATGATTCTATAATTTACTAGGGCTGGCCGGAAAGGGAAAGCTTGTATATCCCCTAGGGTACAGAGGCTATTAGCAGATCCTTCACACAGCTTTGCCTCTGTGTACCATCTTTGTTGCCTTTGGAACAACTGAACTTAAAAGAATGCTGTTTCATTCCACTACCACCCAGGGACTCTCGCCAGCAGCAGAGGGGTTAACCATAAAGTTAGAAAAGGAAGAGGTCTGTTGGATGATCTAGATCATTATATCCCAATGCACATGTACTACTGTTTTGTCTGCTCTGATTTTAAAATTAAAAATGAACAAACATACAATATTTGTGATGCATGATTTCTGTGAAACTTTCTCATCTTGTCTCTGGCATTTTCTGTATTAGGATTTTTTCCTTAAAATTTCCCACCATTGCTATCAGTGGTTCAGCTTTACTGAAGTGGCAGCAAGAATGGGAATGCTAATGTAGCGAGGCCTCTATCTCTCTCTTTTGCCCTCTCCTATGTCTGCGTGTGTCTCACCAAAATATTGGAGGTTGGGGCAATTGTAGGATGTGATATGTAGGATGTATATTTTAGGTATTAGGATATGTGAAAAGATGCCTGCTTGTCTGGCAGGGTAGAGTTCAATCAGGTAAACAACTTGGTCAGCAGTCCAGTCGGGTAAACAACTGAGTTAGCAAACTAATCTTAGTGTTAGTCAGGAAAGTGTTTATACAACATATAATAAATAACTTTGTAACAATGTATTTAGGTGAATGTGGTGTGCGCTTGCATTTAACACTATGCTGTGCTTTTTTTCGGTGGACTGATAACTCACTGAAGTGGCAAATAAAGAACATACACTGCTTCAGCTCGAGTCTGTCAAGTCTGGGCAATAGAGGAAAGAACTGGTCTACAGTTAGGTACAAAAATCAGGACTTACCTCTGCAGTTTCTAAATTAAGAAGAAGAACATTACTGTTGGTAGCTTCTGTTTTGAATATGCTGCTATGGTGGAACTCACCAGGCGGCACCATTACCCCTAGGTTTACAAGTTTGTTTTCTTAGCTCATGAACACAGTTCTGTCTTTGAAGAAATGCTGTATTTTCTTTAGTTTTGAGATGTGTTGTTTCTGTTTGGGGGAGCTAGCAGCGGGAGAGTTTGTTCTGTCTTCTCTCCAGCAAGAGTCATTTCTTGGCAGAGTTGCTCTCTGAGAATCAGGCATTGGTGTTTGGGCTCAAACAGGGGATTTGTCTGTGTGCTGTTAGGTCCCCTGTGTATAAGGACTGGGCTATGTAGTATAAATGAAAAAAAGTCACAGTAAGAAAATATCCAGACTTTGCACCATTCTCCTCACTACTGGGAAACCATTTATAAGGCCCTGAAATGTTCTCCTGCTTGACAGAAGCATGGCAGCATATTATATATGCTTCATGTTGGGAGACTGTTGGAAATATTGCTTGTACTGGATTTTATCATTTTCTTTCATCGAGCTGTGCTTATGCTGTATTCTACATACCCAAATGGGTTCAGTTCCATTTTGCCATTGACTTCAGTGAGGTCAGGATTTCACCCATTCTCATTAAAAATTACAGTAGTTACTTATGATGCTCACTTTCCCAAAAACTCGTGGACACCTAACAAAATGTAACAACATGAACAATACATATATACTCTTAAAAGCCACAATAAGCAATATTAAATCTTGCTGTAAAGTGCTTCACAGATGGTAGAGGGAAGGCTGAATGAATTAGTTTACTTTTTGCTGTTTAAAATAAAATAGTGTCATTGGGACAAACTAGAGAGGGGCTAAGTCTTTTTAACAATCGTGAATATAAACAGATTCTCAAAACCTTTCCAAGTGCTGTTGTATCAGTCCTTACACATCTCAAAAAGATTAGCTTTAGTAAGAGAGGGATAAAAGAAATAAACTAGCTAACGTTCCTCTCCAGGCTAGGTCTTAATTTTTATTTATAAAGACCAAAGCCTAAAATAGGCTAAATTAAAGATAACATATTAGAGGGCTATTAAAATAAAAACCTAAGGAGTTATTGATGTTACATGCAGACACACAAGCAAATCCGAGAACTGAATGAACACCAACATTTTTTGTTAAACTGCTGCCTTCAGTTTTTGCCACTTCTTAGATACCATATTAAAAAAAATGCCCAATGTCATCAAAATCCTGAGAATTTACTTTCTCATCCTTCCAGCCCATGCAGAGATTGGCCATAAATAAGAGCTCTGAATCTACTTCTGTGTCCAGAAAGTCAAATGTCAGAGTGAGAAATTTTCCCTCTGATGAGCTTATGACTGGGAAAGTGTGTGGATCTTTGATTCACCAAATACACACTACTTTCTTTTCCCCATACCAAGTTAAGGAGATGTTCCTTATCCTTCCCTGTTGCAAATCCTGTACTGGCTACTTCCAGATGTAGCGGGAATTGGAAAGGCTTTCATGCCATGAAAAGAAAAGATACATTTTTTCTATTATTACTTGTATTATGTAAATACTCTTGAGTCCCCAAGCAGGACTGGAGCACTGTTGTGCTGGGCACTGTAAATAATTCAGAAACAGTCCTTGTTCTGACAAACTCACAGTCTAACTGAAAAAAGACATAACAGGTAGATGTGGGATACAGTGGAAGTGGAGAAGAGAATGGGAAAACTAGAGCAATTAATTATTAATTATTTGTATTACAGTAGTGCCAAGAGGCCACAACCAGGATCAGGGCCCGCTGTTGTAGGTGCTGTACATACAAGTGTAAGAGACAATCCCTACCCTCAAAGAGCTTGTATTCTAAATAGACAAGACTGGCAAATCTCCCTTGGAAGCAGTAGAGCTCTTCACCTTGTTTGATAAATGACACAAGCATTGCTCCGTTTTAGCCTTAAAGGAAACTCACTGGGGACCATACAAAGTGCTTTCCTTGACAAGTTCTTGTTTGCTTTGTGGACAGTTGTTACAAATATGTAACCAGCTTCCAGAAAAGAAAGTTGTGAAGTTACAAGCGGAATTAACCTCCTTCCATGCAACTTCTCCACATTTGGGAATCCTGAATCTCTCCTTTGGGTCCCAGGGAGTTAAAAATGTCTCAGAGGAACCTGCCTCCTTTCTAGCTTTAGGTCAAAGCTTTGGAGTCACCTTACAATTATCCAGAAAAAGATATCTCAAAGTCCTGAGTCAGTTAACAAGGGACTGAGGTCTCAGATAAGCTTACAAGGAAAGCTGCATCTCGGTATACAAATCTCTCACCTCAAAACATAGAGTCCAATCCACTGTGCCGGCAAAGAGCAAATTTAACGGTGTACTGGTAGAGGTGTAAATTGTAAGCCCATGAGGGTAAGAACAATGCCATTGTTATATTTGGAAAGTGACTAGCACATTGTGGCACTTGCCAGAAACAAGCATAATACTAATCAATGGGACATGTGGCTCCTCCAATAACTAAGTGGCTTGTGAGCAACAAGGTTCAAACGAAGCTAAATTAAAGTGTAACCCTTCTGCCCCTCGAGTTGGCAGCAACAAGGGCCGGGTTCAGTATCCAGGGGTTCCGTTTCAGTAACACAATGCATAACCGGCTCGAGCCCCCACCCAGTGACCTGGGACACTCACATACCACACCCCCCTGGGCGCCTCTAGGAGGCAATACTTCCCCTCTCGCAAGCACAGAGTCTAAGTGTAGCAAAATCTTTTTAATAAAGGAAGGAATTAATGCGGTATCCCATTGGAGAAACACCACAAACAGGGTTATAACACAAACCATAAACAAAAACCCACCTCCAAGTACGTTTGGCACTGTCCTTTTTCCCCTTAGGGTTTTAAGTCCAATCACCCCAAAGTCCAACAACCCAAAAGTCTCTGGTCAATGCCACCCCAGAGTTCAAGGGTTATCTGTAGAGGTCCCTCCCCCCAGCCTGGGTAGAAAGGGGCACATTACATGGTGCGGGGCCAACTGCCCTGCCTCTCCGTGGGTTCTGCTTCCGCCTTCTCCACGAACTGCTCCGCTCCACCAGCTGCTCTGCTCCATGAGCCGCTCTGCAAAACTGCTCAGCTCCGCTCGCTCTGTGGGCCACTCCACTCGTCCCACAGCTACTCCGCTCTGCCAGCCGCTCTGCTGCCACCAGCTGTCCCGTGATCCACACCAGCCATCCTCACAACTGCTCCACTCCGCCAGCTGCTCTGTTCCACAGTATGTCTTCAAGCTCCCCCACTAGTTAGCACAGTACTCAGTGCTCTCAGCTCAGTCATTTCAGCTCTTTCATGATTTCAACTCTTAGTGATCTCAGGTCTTAGTGGGGGAGCCCCAGTGCTAGTGCACCATTAGCCCAAAGTGTGTTCAGCTCAGTAACCTGTATTTAGATTCTTGAGGGAATAAAAAAAAATCAACTCTGACATTCCACAGTGGAGAGAGGAGGGGGTGCAACTGGTGCTTCTGGCTCCACAAGGCACCTGCACCACCAGGCACAGATACCCATCCCCCGCCTCTCTCAGTTCACTGGGTTTTGGAACCCATGTCCCTTGTCTAGCAAGTACCAACCAACTGAGGGTGAGTCATTTGTCACCAAGCAGTCCCACCGCTCAGCAGTCTGGGATAGGGTAGGCGTGCCTATGCAAATACACTCTCTGACATTCTTTCCACCAGATGTCAGGGTAGAGCTTATCCTGACTCTGCTTACAAAAGCAAAGCCCAGTAAAACTCCGTACTAAATGCAGGATGTTTAGCTCTCTGCCTGTTATTAGGGCTGGTGAGAGGAGATACAGATGGGATAGCTAAGTGTAGTGAGGATTTCTCACTGGTAATACTCTTCCCGCTGCCCCCGCCCATCCCCATGGGTGTCTCTTTATGTGCCACACGGCAGCCATAATGTAATGGGATATTGGCTCAATGACAAAACTGTTGCTGGGAGGGAATGTCCTGGTGGTGCAAGTAAAGGCCTCAGAATTGAGGGATCTGGATTCTGTTCTTGACTGTACCACAGATTTTGCAACCTTGAGCAGAACACTTAACCTCCACGAGCCTCAGTTTCCCTATCTGTAAAAAGGGACAAGGAGGCTTTCCTATATCACTGGGATGGTGTGAGGATTCATTCTTTAATTTCTGCACAGTGCTTTAATATACTTCTATGGCAGGTACTATGGAAGTGCAGGGCATTAGTAGATTTGTTGTTTAACAAAGCGTTAATTTTTTAGCAGGTGACTATAAATAGGGGGCCCGCAGGGAGGGTGCCAGGAGGAATTGCAGAGGGCGGAACACTGACTGCCTAATGCTGTAACTCAAAATAAAGATAAGCTGAACTTTCCTTATCTGTGCTGCACTCGGCTACAGTAGCTCATGTTACATCTTCTAATACACTGAGGGGATGAAAACAATCAATTTGATTTAGATGCATATTAGGTGGCTAAAATTTCCAGGCCATAAGACTCTCCAATGCTACTGCAGCCAGTAGGGCTGTCATGTGTCTGGCCAGTAGGGCTGTTGCCATCTGAACTGCTCCTGCAGTAATCCAACTCTGAGCAATTTACTGAGGATGAGAGGATAGACTTTCCAGTGACTTTCCCATTTGCACTCTCAGCAGATAGGCTGGTAATGGGTATCGACACAGGAGAAGTATAAACAGAAGAGAAACTGGGAGGCCTCTGAATGACCTTAAAAATCTACAGAGAACTAACGAGACCTGCATGTTTCTTTTTGGACTTTTAATCCCCTTACTGGTTAATAGGGGGAGAGAAGGGACTAGAAATAAAGTGTATGACCTGTTCATGGGAAGTCTCCCATAGAGCACTTTCACAGAGCTGTTCATCTGAGGCTCTCAAAGAGGGTAAGTGTGTTGCCCATGGTCTCACAGTGCGAACACTAGCCGAGCTGAGAATACAACCCAAGTTTCCTGATTCCTTGTTCAGTGCCCTGGTCATTGGAGCAGCACTGCTTCCCTTATCTTCCCTCTCCCCTATAGTATTTTATTAAGGCTGGAAACAGCCTGCATGAGTTACAGAAGTACATGGCTGGAAGCAATAACTTCTATTCATGGCTTTTAAGATAGAGGTTTTTTGACAGATATTTCTGTTCTAGTCACATGCTTGTGATTAATATGACTGTCAGAGACTTGCCAAGTCTTTCTTGCTGGCTGCCAAGGTGATGACATTGATTTTTCCTTCCTAATGCACATTGTGTAATAATAGCAAAAAAAAAAAAAAAAAAAAAAAAAATCTTTAAAGCTGATAAGGTTTCTTAAAGCACCATGTAAAGACCTGATTCTGACAGTCCCAGTCGCAACAGAAATAGTGACCAGTTTGGGTTGTTCTTTACATCCAATTCTAAGGCATGATTAATAGTGGCTTTGAAAGGATGCAGTACCCAGCTGAAGGGCTAAATAAGTAGTATGTTTTCTTGAGTGAATGAGAGTGTCATTTACCAGGCCTTGCATTGTTACATGTGTGAAGTGCCCAGCAATAGAGGTAGCACACATCTGTTTTTTGTTCCTAACACTTCATGTCTTATATTAGAGGAAGAAGGCTACTTCAAAAAAAGTAAAGTGCTTTCTTCTCATTATAGGTGGTTCTTTAAAAGGAATCTGCCAGCATTCCGCAGTCATTCTAGAAGCAAAGTTATTGCACTTCATGACTTGGTCATTTTAAAATGAGCTTTTCAGAGTAAAAATAAATAGACCACAAAGTAATGCAGAGGGTGAAAAATCTTACCAAGCGCCAGTTTGCCACCAAAAGAGGTACACTTACTTGTGGTAAAAGCAGAGGTAACAAGCACACGTATTGTGGCTTGCTGGGAGTTGACAAGCTGCACAAGTATGTGTTGTGACTGTTACAGGGACGGATATTTTCACATATCACTCTCCCTTCAATCCACTGCAGTGGGTGAAAAGACACAACAACTAGCTATAGTGTGATCTATATTGTTTATTATCACTATTATATTTATATTTTGGTGCCAAAAATGCACTGAGCAAAAACCCTAAATTTCACTTTACTTGCAAATATTTGAGTTATTGGATCATTTTATTAAAAAAGGAACTAGAATCTGTACATATGAAACAAGGAGGCCTTTTCTTTATTATTTTTGAATCCCCTCATTACTTTGCCCATTGTTATTTTCTGTGTTTTGACTGTAAGCGTCTCTGCTCGGGGACCTTGTCTTTCTGTATCTCTGTAAAGAACCATGTGCATCCAGCAGGAAGATGAGTTTACAAAGCTGATATTCAGAGCACTGCAATACTCTCACTTCGCATGCAGAACTGTTGATACTATTTCATTTCATGGCTGCCTGGTGACCCACGTGAAGTGAGTTTTGTGGCTCTCACTCCCATTCCCAGGGGACAGGTGTCCAAAACCCAGAAGACACTCTTGAAGTTGCACTAACGATATGCCAACACTGCAAGTGAAGGTGTGATTGTAGCACAGGTAAGCATTTAGTCTTTAATCTACTTAGCATGGATAACACTGTAGACAGGCTTCAGCACAGGCCAGTAACCCTTGCAGGTTCCCTGACTCCCTGGCAAGCTTGTACCTGGTGAGCTATCCTGTGCTGAAGCCTGTGCAACCACGTCTACTCTACTGTTGTTACCCAGGCTAGCTAGACTAAAGATTGAATGCTTCCCTGTGCTACCTTCACTTGCCATGTAGAAACACCCATAATGGCATACTAGTTGCCAGCTTCATTAGAGGCTCCAAAGACTGAGGCCCCAATTCAGCAATGCACTTAAGTCTGTGCTTAGCTTTAACCAGATGAGTGGTCCATTTGAAATAAATGGGATTACTCATGGGACTACTCACGTGCTTAGAGTTAAGCACATGCTTAAGTCCATTGTTGAATCAAGGCCTGGATGGGCCATGGAGACTGACCTGTTCTTTCAGCCCTAGGTCTGGTCCCTCAGATCAGAGCTGAAGCACAATAGTACGAGAGTGTTAGGGAGCCTGCACTGGCATAACTAATGCTGAACCTTTTCCTTGACAGAGGTTCAGGCTCCGAGAACCATGATATTTTAATAAGTAAAAAAATTCCAAACAAGTAATGCTTAGAGAGGGAGAGAAATTGTTTCTGTGAAATCCTGCTTTGTTGTCTTTAGCATCCAACCATGCTTTTCAGGCACAGAGCAGGGTATGGTAGGTAGGCTGGGCATTCTCTGCCTTTAACATTAGCCACAGACTTTCACTGGTACAGACAGGTTTCAGAGTCTTATTTCTCCTGCCAATCTGCTCTGTGTACTTTCTGCCAGAATGGCTTGGACTGACCCTACTTGACCTGCCCCAGGAATATGATCTGCAGTGATAGAGAGTGGAAAATCTAAATGATCAATTCCCAGCACTTTCATAATCCATTTAGAAAGAATAATTCAACATTCTCCCCTATTTCATGTCTTCAGTGACCCCAACAAAGCCAGTGTTGTTGTTTTTTAACATGAAGTTTTTCTCAGGGTTGTGACAGGGTACTGTGAGTAGCATCCTGGTCACTGATGTTTTCTGCAGCATGAAGAAGGCTGCAGGCTCAGTTATGAGCAATTAAATACTTTCTGTTGGGAGATTCTGAGTGCCTGGATGGTAGTCACTAGGCTAATGATGTAATTGGGAGCATATAAGTGGTAGGAACCGAGAGCAACTGTGCGCAGGAGGGAAGCGTAGAGAGTGGGCTTGGGCTAGGGAGTGAAGGTGCAGGGAAGCCCCTTCTTGCTGTAAGCCAGCAACACTGTGTTACTGTGTATGGAAATAATAAATACATAGTTGGTGAAGGTGTGTGTTATGACTATGAGACCATGTGAACTGACCACGCGATGAAATACACCAGGTAATGACAGTGGCCATAAATATGGTTCCTCTACGCTTCACAATCCACAGTGTTTTCAGGCACTTGGAGTAATGAATGAACAGCAAAAGAATTTTCCATATCATACAGTTTTTTCTCTGCCTTAAACTACACACTGTCATCCCACATTTTTTCTTTGATTCACACCCTCAAGTCTTCCTAGTGTATGGAGCAAAGCTCACCAAGGGTAGGCTGGCAGTTTGCAGATTGGATGCGATGTCCCCTTGTAGAGGATGGGAGTACTGGAGTACTTATGGAAATATTGTAGAGAAATAGCAAAGACAGGAGCTTGGATGATAATATCACATAAGAGATCTTGCATCTTAACTCACTTAAAGATTTGCTCTCCCCTCTAACTACCTGCTGCCCCAGTCTTTGCCGCTGTTTACTCTTTTCATTGTGCTGGAAGGTTGGTCTTTATAGGTACCATTAGTCAGTGAGCTCCAGGGTCTGTCTTTTTTCACAGTGTGTTAGCCTCCTTTAAAAATTCTAGTAGGAGCACGTTTTTACTTTTCTGTTGCTAAGAAAATTACTTTGTCTCCTCTGTACCCACAAATCTCAGTAAGATGGAGAGAAAAGCTAGGAAGATTTTTATATAAGTTTTTCAGGCAGGCCTGATGTATAAAATAATGAATGCTTCCTCCTCCATACATCCATCTGTTCAGGCTCCTTCCTGTACTTGGCTAACTAATTCTCGTAAGCTCTTTGGAACCACTATATGTGAGGCAGACACATTATGCATAGAATTATTCAGAGCAATGTGAACACTGACTCAGATTTTTGTGAGTATTTTCTACTCAGAGAACAGAGTTTATAGCCAGAGTTTGCTAGTAAGTTATGTTTTTTAATTATTCTTGATATAAACTTATGCAAGGTCCTCAACTTCATTTCCTTGCTGATAGCAAAATTTTTCCAGAATCATTAGATCAGAGAAGTGATCAAGAGTAGGTCATGTTTTTTGTTCAGTTCTCCTTTTAGAGCTTTTGTGGTATATTAAAAAGCAAATGGGGTTCTGTTTGATTTCATGATGGTGTGAACATATGCACCAAGATGAAGATGTCTTCAAACACAAGGGTGATTACCAGTAGGTTGGATTTGATCACCAGTCTATTTCTGTGGTCAGAGAGTTGCTGCCAGTCCATTATGGTGCCACTCCCAAGAGCAATATCACTTGAAATGACAGTGAACCATTGGAAGGTACTGATTAGATGACACTTCAGTGCCTTCCATAGTTTCTTTGGCATTACACCTGTGTTGTGTATATCACACTGTGATGAAATCCATTGTGTTGGTTTTATCCATTAAGCCTTGTGTAGTCTGTGGTTATGTAAGAGACCCGTTTCTTATATATCACTATATCTGCACACATTTATTTAAGTAATTATATAGGTTAGCATACATTGATACTGATTCTTCATTTTTACATTTTTGTATTATGTTAGAAAATGGTGAATGATATTCTTATTCACTGGATAATGATCAATTTTTTACTTGTGTTTTTGTGTCAAGCTCCATTTGGATGGAAATTGTAATTCAATCAAAATGCTCAAAAAACATCATTTAAAAGAGCTTTTATTAGTTAAGTAAAACAACCTTAAATGTGCTGGATTCGTAAGGAAAATAAGTAAGTTTATCAAAACATGTTTTGCATTTAGATTTATTAAATGAAGTCTTTTCTGTAGGTAGTGAATTGAACTGATTGTTTTCTGGTTATCATGTTCTTTGGTATTTTAGAACTAGTAGATCTCACACTTAGTTTTTATTCATAGATTGTGTGATTGGGTGTACCATGCCCTTTGAAGCCCCTGCTGGAAGCCTCAAGGTCCTACCACACCCCATCCTAGGAAGGGAGGTGGGTCATCCAGGCCTGCGTAGAAAGGCTGCAGTGAGCAGCCAATCAGAGTGCAGTGGAATCAGTTTAAAAGAGCTGCAGGGCCTGAGCAAGTCAGTTCTGGACTGGGACCAGAGGAGCAAGGAAGGGTGCTCCCTGCTGGTCACTGGAGCTCCAGGAAGAACCAGAAGATGGATTCTGGTGACATTGTCACTCAGTGAGAAAGAAGAGGAGTTGAGAACATCAGCCCTGAGGTAAGGGCTATGTGGGAAGCAGCCCAGCAAATGCAGCAGCAACTATTAATGGAAGGAGCACATGGCTGCTGTTTATAGGGTTGCTGGGTTGGGATCCAGAGTAGTAGGTGAGCCTGGGTCCCCCCACCAACCACTGGGAAAGTAGCATATGTCCCGAGAAGGGGATAAGGCTCATTTAGAAGCCCAAGCAAAGGACTGGGATTTAAAGGGCTCAGGGACAGGGCTGAAGACCCTGACAAGGGCAGACAGACTGTTGAGTGAACTCCTGGTCACGACCCCCTGGAAGGGGACTGAAGTTAAATAGTGACCTGGCTGGAGAGATGGAACACCAGAGAACCACCGAGGACAAATAGTCTCCAAGGAGAAAGGCCAGGGGCCAGTGCTCCACAACAGTGAAGGAACAGACTTAAAACTAGCCCAGAAGGGAACGAGGACTGAGCCCAGAGACAGGGCTGCAGATGCCAACAAGGACACAGTGATGGTCCTTGTAGGATTTTCTTTTACTCTGGAAGGGGTTTGTCAATTTTAGACTGTGTGACGTAGCTGGAGGGCTGAGTCACTGAAGACATACCTGATGAGGGCTACAGCCAACAGGAGGCACCAGGAGCAGAGATTAAGAGTTCGGGATTGCAACAACATGACAGGAGGTGCTCACGAGAGGTTAGTGCACCTCATCACAGATTGGAAGAGAGAAACAAGTTTTCCTGCTTTTTCAGCTCCCAGTTGGTTTCTTAATTTTGAATGAGCTAATCACTGAACTGAACTAGTTGAATAAACTTAAGTGAAGAAAATATTCTTTCTGCGTCTGCAGAAGAGGGTATTGCTATCAAAAGCTGATTTAACACTTTAACTCTGGTTCCAGGTGCTTAGCCAGTGAATTCCACTAGTTCAGTGGTCTGACATTCTTTAAAACCTCAGCAGCAAATAATTACTACTTGAATACCACTTTTTTGTTTAATTTAAATGATTTTTAAAGATTGTAGTAAGTTTAGGCCTCAAAAATAGGTTGTCATGATTAAGGCTGTGAGTCTGTCATGGAAGTCATAGATTTTGTGACTTTCTGTGACCTCTGTGACTTCTGCAGTGGCTGGTGCTGGCTCCGGGGCTGCCCGAGCCGGGCAGCAGCAGTTTGGGTGTGTGGGAGGGGGATCAGGGCTAGGGGTGGGGATTGGGCGAGTAGTGAGGGGAGCTTACCTAGGGGTGGGGGGTTCCCTGGCTCCCACTGGCATGGTCTTGCAGCTCCTAGGCAGAGGGGTCAGGGGGCTTCATGCGCTGCCCACACCCGCAGCTCCCATTGGCTGTGGTTCCCGGCCAATGGGGGCTACGCAGCTGGTGCTTGTGGTGGGAGCAGCGCGTGGAGACCCCTGACCCCTCTGCCACCTAGGAACTGCAGGGACATCCGGAGCTGGGTAGGGAGCCCCGGCCAACCCTTGCCCCACACCAGCTGGGATCCCGGGCTGCGTGCTGCTGCCTGCCCACCTAGCTGCCAGCACCAGCAGGGGTCCCAGGCCGCACGCCACTTCCCGTCCCCCCCAGCACCAGCAGAGACCTGGGCCATCTCCCCCAGCACCTACGGCACTCCCAGACCATCCCCCCTAGAGCACCCATGACCTCCTGCCCAGTTTTTAGTAAGGGGTATATAGTAAAGGTCATGGACAGGTCATAGGGCATGAATTTTTGTTTGCTGCCCATGACCTGTCCATGACTTTTACTAAAAATACCCATGATTAAAACGTAGCCTTAGTCATGATATCAGATTTAATTTTAAATAGGTTTATTTTTAAAAAGAAAAATATTTAATTTATATAAAAAAATCAGATTTCAATCAAGAAAATCTGATTTTAAAAAACATGAATCATTGACTTGTATCCACTCTATTTCTAAAGTTTTATATCTTCAGAGCATGGTTCTTCTTTTCTTTTCTTCACTGAGCTATCACTGGAGTTTTTTCTTTCTGGCAGGCATGGACGGCTAACAGAAGGGGGCAACTGTTGTTGTCCATTGTGGCATACTATCTTGTGTGTGTCTATTTATATACCCTAGTGCCATAGTGCCGGTCCATGATAAAATACTAAGGGGATATCGTGAACTTAAAAATCACACTTGTCTGGGTTTTTTTTGGTTTTTTTTTTTACTTATTGTTCCAGTGGACACAAGATCATTTTCACTCAAAAGATTAGAGAATAGTAATTCTAAAAAAATCTTTTCCAGTTTGCTTACTGTGTGCATTTCATAGCCCTTTGCATAGTCAGTTGCTCTGCTTCTCCTGTATAGTCAGTTTTTCCTGTTTATGTAGGTCTTTCACATAGAAATAGGGGAGAAAAAATCCTTTGAAAACAGGGCAAATGATTCTAAAACCACAATAATTAGTAGGGGGGCAGGTGTATAATCTGAAATTACTTTTAACGTCTGTTTTTTATGACTAGATTTTGTGATAATTTTTCCAACTCCATGGTTAAAACTACACTGAATTTGTGTTAAGCTATGTTGCTGCTACCACCACCTTGTGGCTTATCAACTTGCAAAGCTAAGCACTGTGAGCCTGGTTAGGCATTTAATGGGAAATAGCTAGGTATTAGAGTAGCATGTTTGTAATATAGTGGTGTTGGTAATTCAGTATGTGTTCATCTTCTCTCCAAGTCAATAAAGAACCAGTACCATAGTCTTCTGTTAAGGACAATGCATGTTAGGTGATTTCATCTTTGTGTTACAGTAAAACCAAGATACTGACTTTTTTTTGAAGATTAAAGTTCCCATGGCACTTACTACAGGGATAGAAGATCACTCCCAGTGTCCTGTCCAATTTCATTTCAGTTAGGTTATTCCCTATAGTATTCTGGTAGTATCTGTTGGATAAGGTATTCCCTGCCCTGAACTGTGGGATAGTGATGCTCAGTCTCCTCCACTTCAGTGTGCCCATTGTCACACCAGGAATTGTGAGGCTATGGGCATGAATCACACCTTTCCACTATGAGCCATCTCTTAAGTTTCTTTTTTTTTCTCCGTTCAGTGTTGTCTGAAAGCCTTTCTAGCCATTCGAATGGAGGGGAATGCTTTGTTCTGCTCTGCAGTGCCGAATGAGTCTGATTTATGGAATTGTGCAATGGCCAGATAAGTCTGGCTGTTCCAAGTCAAGGTGGGGGAAGCAATGAGAAGAAAGGGAAGAGAGAGAGAAAAAGTTTCTCTATGAGAATTTTTCTATGTTTAGTAATTTGTGTAAAACCTTCTTCTGGATACGTTCCTCATTAGCTAAAAACTCCTAACTATCTCTTTTGATTTTGTGTTTGTCAGAATAGACTTGATATGATTATCAGCTCAAATGCAGCCTGATTGATCAGTATGTAATAACAGCTCTGCTTAGATATTAATAACATTCTTTTTGTGGGTAAAAAGCATGTATGATTGCTGCAGAAATATACTGCATAGTTTACTAATCAGATGCTAAAAAATGATGATTTGTTATGGACGCAAATCCTGCAGTCCTTATTCGTTGTCCTTAATGTGTAAAGCAGGAATGCAGTATTTTTGTTACTAGAAATCGCCATTACACCAGCACTCACTATTCCCATGAAAGTTATTGATATTCCTTGTGCTCCATCTTAAATCCCTGGGAAGGGTGGATTTAAGAAACATCCTAGAGGTGTCAGGATTTAATGTAGCAATAATTTACAGAGTGATCTGGGGAGGTTAGAACACATTTTGGGTATTTAAAAAAATTATTACATCTTAATTTAGGTTTCATGTTTTTCAAAACCAGTTTTTGTGAAGCTTGTACCTGACATTGCGGACTGAAGTCCTCTGCTTACCCACAGCAAAAACACAAGCAGTGCCAGTGCCCCATCATTGTGCTTCAGTCCTCCCCTAGAGGGGCCAGCATACAGGCAAAAGTGGATAATGGGAAAACATTTCACCCAGCAAACCTTGAGAGCATGAAACTGAGTCAGTAGCTTTGCTGCTACATCTAACCGAAAGGGAAAAGTGCATCAACTTGATGTTTCAGATAAAATGATCAGCTGTGAAATAGTTAACAACCTTGGTGTTTAAAATATTTACATCAGGGCTTGTCTATACTTACTGGGGGATTGATGCGCGGCGTTAGGTGCATTGGCGGTCGATTTAGTGGGTCTAGTGAAGACCCGCTAAATCGACTGCAGATTGCGCTCCTGTCAACTCCTGTACTCCAACTGAATGAGAAATGCAAGGGGAATCGACAGGAGATCGTCTCCCATCGACATAGGATAGTGTGGACCCTGTGGTAAGTAGATCTAAGTATGTCGATTCAGCTACGTTATTTACATAGCTGAAGTTGCGTAACTTAGATCGCTCTCCCCCTGTAGTGTAGACAAGGCTTCAGGGTCCAGAGTTAACCCTGCACTGAGATGAATAGGGAAGTTTGTGGATATCAGAGCTGTTGTTTCATGCTCTTTCTGTAGAGACTCAAAGTCAGTGAGTTAATATCATTTTACTGGACTAGCTTCTGTTGGTGAGAGAGAAGCTTTCGAGCTTACACAGAGCTCCTCTTCAGTCAGACATCCCTGCACTGATTACATTCAATCCTCATTATTAAATTTGTTTTTGCAACCATAAGGGCTGGAGACTCAGTAAAATAAAGCTTAGCACCTGGCAGGGCCAGTGCAACCATTTAGGCGACCTAGGCAGTCGCCTGGGGTGCTTGGATTTGAGGGGTGGCATTTTCTTCGGCAGTGACCACGGCGGCCGTATCTTCGGCCACCCTGGTTGCCCAGCATTTAGGCGACGGGAGCTGGGGCAGGGGAGGGCGGGAAGGGCTGCCTGGAGCAAGTAAGGGGAAGGGGCGGCACACAGGGGAACTCCCCACCCCAGCTCACCCCTGCCCTGCCTCCTCCCTGAGCACGCCGTGGCTGCTTCACTTCTCCCGCCTCCCAGGGGGGAGGGGCATCAGGGTGGCGGCTCGGGAACGGGGGAGGGCACAAGCTGGAAAATTCGCCTAGGGCGCGAAACATCCTTGCACCAGCCCTGGCACCTGGATTACAAATATGCAGCATATTTGGGAAAAATAGATAATTACATTATTCTTCATGTCGGCATAATTATATGTAGGGCTCTGTTTATGGGAGAGGGACACAAAGGGTGTGTGAAGGGAAGCAGAAGCACATCATATGAGTGACATGCGACAAAAGGAGAGAGGAAGACAGCATGTGTGCAAAGCCTTGAAGGTGGGAAGGAGTTTGAATTTGATGCCAGGGAAGAGACTCTGAGAGTGTGGGGCTGACAAGGTCAGATTGGCAGGAGAGAGAGACAAGTTTACTTAGTGACATCATTTTGGATAGACTGGAATGGGGAGCAAAGTGGGAGTCGGGCATGCCAGAGAACAGGAGTTGCAATAGTCTAAGCAGGAGAGTACCAAGGCCTGGGTGGAGGGTTGGCAGCAGTGAAGGAGAGAAATGATTGATATGGGAGAGGTAGAGGAAGAAATGAAAGATTTAGCAGCAGCCTAAAGGGGTATAAGTGGTGAAGGATGGAGAGGTGCCAGGGAACATATTGCAGTTGTGAGTCTGAGGCACAAGGAGGTTGGTGGGATATAGAAGAGGGTGTGTGTGGGGAGAATTTGGGCAGCGAGGGGAAAGATGAGGAGTTCTATTTTAGCCATGTAGTGTTTGAGTTGACAACACAGTCATCCAGGAAGAGGTGTCAGAGGGAGAGCTGCAGATCTGAGAGTGAGCCCAGGCAGAGAGATTGGGCGGGGCAGAGGTAAATTGAAGAGTTGTCAGCATAGTGATGGTCATTAAAACCATGAGAATGGAGGAAGTAAAATCAGGGTAAGGTACAGAGGCAGAACAGGGAAGGGACCAGGATGGAGACATGAGGAGTCTTCAGAAGGGGGTGGGCAAGAAGAACTAACAGAGTGAAATTGATTATATGAAATAAAACTGGTTCATAGATCTCACTGGGTGGATCTAATTTGTTTGTCCAGTGCTCTTGTGGTCAGGTGTCCAACATTACAGGGAAGAATTTCATACACACTCTTGCTCCTCTCACCAGAAAACCCACAGCCTTGTGATTAATTTAATTCTTGAAAAATATCTTTTTATCTTTGACCTGAGTCTGCACATCAGCAACCTCAATTTCCTTTGAGATCAGCTGGAGGTCTGGGTGCTCCACAAGGCTCAGGACCAGCCGCATTAGGTTTTTAAAAAATGTGATCGCTATCCCTGGAGACAGAACATGGTATAGCTTACATCTGGGGACCTAAAAACTACTTGACAAAGTATTTACATCGCTGTTCAGAGGAGATTTTAGTTTCAAGCTGCCAGAACTTTGGCTGTCCTAATACAGCTCCAGTAAGCCTGGCTTTTTATTATTTTTTTCAGATGTTTCCACAGAACTTGTTAACACAGATGTGAAATCAGATGTGCAGGTGCAGTCTCAGTTGTTAGAATGTCAGCTCCAGGAGCCAAAGCGATGGCACTCCCAGCACTTACTGTTTTCTAACAAATTGCCATGAAAGTCTGTTGTTACACAGCATTGTCTGATTTTCTAGTAGCAGTATGTAAAATCTTCAGAGCCTGGCTGCCATTCTTGACAACGGGAAATGAGTCCCTTTGGTGCAGTGGCCTGCTTGAAAAGGTCATCAGTGTGTATTTATTCTTGGCTCCTGCCAAACAGGGGTATGAGAATATTGTTTCTGCACTGAAGGGATACCAATTTCTATCTCATTAAAAAGGGATTTAAATTTTTTTCTTTCTAATGACATTAAGTCATTCTCAGTGGTCACAGTAGTGCAGAAGAAAGAGAAAATGCTGCTGTGGGGAGAGTAGAGTGGAGATGTAGTTAACAGTGATTTTGTAGTGAGGCTCATTTATTTTGCACCTGGGGGAAGGGAATTTCAGATGTTTATTTACTGGGTGTTTTCTTAGCTTTCTCTCTCTTCTTCTCTTGCCCTCTATTCCTTGTAAAGTTACTGGGCCAAATTCTGTTCCCAGAAACTCTCACACATCTCCGATTGGCTTGTCTTTTTTAAACATGAATGTGTACCACTTGAACATTGTTTAAAGGTCTTACAGGATAAAGATGGGACGTTCAATAAGGACAAATGCAAAGTACTTCACTTAGGAAGGAACAATCGTACATAATGGGAAATGACTGCCTAGCAAGGAGTACCGCAGAAGGGGATCTGGGCGTCATGGGGGATCATAAGTGAAATAAGAGTCAACAGTGTAACACTGTTGCGGGGGGAAAAAGCAAACATCATTTTGGGATGTATTAGCAGGAATGTTTTAAGCAAGACACAAGAAGCAATTTTTCTGCTCTATTCTGCGTTGATTAGGCCTCAGCTGGAATATTGTGTCCAGTTCTGGGTGTCACATTTCAGGAAAGATGTGGACAAACTGAAGACAGCAATAATAATAATTAATAATAAAAATTATTAAAGATCTAGAACACATGACCTATGAGGGAAGATTGAAAAAATTGAATCTGTTTAGTTTGGAGAAGAGAAGATTAAGGGAGGATATGATACCAGTTTTCAAGTACATAAAAGGTTGTTACAAGGAGGAGAGAGAAAAATTGTTCTTCTTAACCTTTGAGGATAGGATGAGAAGCAATGGGCTTAAATTGCAGTAAGGGCAGTTTAGGTTTGACATTAGGAAATACCTCCTAACTGTCAGGGTGACTAAGCAGTGGAATAAATTGCCTAGGAAAGTTGTGGAATCTCAGTCATTGGAGATTTTTAAGAGCAGGTTAGACAAACACCTGTCAGGGATGGTCTCTAGATAATACATAGTCCTGCCTTGAGTGCAGGAGACTGGACTAGAAGACCTCTTGAGGTCCCTTCCAGTCCTACAATTCTATGAAAGGTGGGCCTCAGGGAAAGATTTGGAGGAGAGGGCAGTGGCCATACAGGGAGGGTATTCAATGCATAAAGAGCAGCATTGCTGGAAAATACTGAGATCATTGTGAGAGAGACTGACAAGGCTGGCATAACTGGCAGAGCAGAAGGGGCGAGGGAAGGTGTTTTGACATAAGAGATGGGAGGACAAGTAGAGAGGAGTAGAGTTGTGAACAACTTTGAGTACAATATTTAAATTCAGTATTCGGCTATAGGGCAGTCTTAGTTTGAAGTTAATGAAGCTTTTTGTTAATAATTTCTTTGGTTTTTTAAAGAAGTGTGGGAGGGAGAACCAAGGTTTCCTGCCATGTGTTCTCTTTTTCCAAGTTTCCTTTACAATGGATGTGGGGGAGGTGCTCCAATTCTTTTGCGTCACCAGGACCTAGAAGTCTCACCTGGATCTCTGTAGCTTAATTAATTCTGACTTCCCTGTGCTCTGGGACACCTTGAGTGTTGACGATCCAGTGTGCACCATGCCTCTGAAATCTTGGAGTGTGTAAGAATTGACTCTGAAGTTTCTGAAACATGGCAAGCCCTGCGATGTCAGAAGCCACAGAGCGAGGAGGAATTTGGTGGGACTCAGCAGAAGGATTGTTAGGTCCCCATTGCTTTCTTGGGCTGGAGATGTGTGTCACACTCTGTTTCTGTGGATGCTAAGAGTCAGATAGATGCTGAGAGTCAGTCAGCACTTAAATGGATTGTGACCTTGCTGTGACAATAGCAATTCCCCCATAATGACTTGTCAGGAGAGACTCCCTGGCAGTACCAATGGCCATTTCTCCTCTCCTCTCCTCTCCCTTATGGAGGAGAATAGGATGTGGCAACTTCTCATTATTCATGTAGCATCTGATTTTTTGAAAGTGCTCAGCACTCACAAATTCCAGTGAAATCTATGGGAGCTGTGGGTATTCAGCTCCTTTGAACATCACGAAGTGGGTATTTACCCATGAAAGCTTATGCTCCAATACATTTGTTAGTCTGTAAGGTGCCACAGGACTCTGTTGCTTTTTACAGATCCAGTCTTACCTGGCTACTCCCTGATACTTTGAACATCATGGAATTTGTTTTTTAACCAAGAATTCACTGTAAGCCTGAAGACAGTGGGAAGGGGAGGGATAGCTCAGTGGTTTGAGCATTGGCCTGCTAACCCTAGGGTTGTGAGTTCAATCCTTGAGGGGGCCATTTAGGGATCTGGGGCAAAAATCTGTCTGAGGCTGGTCCTGCTTTGAGCAGAGGGTTGGACTAGATGATCTCCTGAGGTCCCTTCCAACCCTGATATTCTATGATTGGCATTCAAAGCAGATTGAAACATTGGACCAGATCCCAGATTTACTCCAATTGAGGACCTAGCCCAGAATGTTCAGCCCATTCCTAAAATAATTGTCTAAATCTGGAATCCCAGATCCTAATCAAATAAATGTGTGTGGTAATTACTCTGGATAAGACCCTTACAGTTTTGAGATTTCTGCTTTGCATTGTTTTATAATTTTTGTTTTAAAAGTTTTGCAAGGTAGATTTCAATTAAAGTAATCTGTGTTGGAAACAGTTATCATAAGCCCCCTTTGCTTTGCAGAGAGCAGGGCACTGGCTGAATGTGGGCAGTCTATCAGAACCATTTCCTTGTGTGCAGTACAAGGATATTTGGAGAGAGTGCAAGTTGATACAGAAATGTCTACCACGCAGCTCTGTCTCTAGTTTCCAAAAGATGACCACCTTCCTTTTAAGGAACTGGCAAGGCCTCATTCCCCATTAATCCATTAGCTATTCGTCCTCAAGGAGCCTGTCACTTCTTAGCTCATCAATAGGCAGCCGTATGATTCTGTCCCTGCAAAGACTTAGGACACATGAATCAAAATAGTTGTGTGATGTCATGTCATAATGTGAATGTGCTCTGACCAATTGGTGCCAAGAATTGTTTGTACAGGGGTGGTTTCCTTTTACAGTCTTTTTAAAGAGACATCATGCAGAACTGCACATGACAATTCCCTTCAAGAGGACTTGTGCTTCCTTTGCATATTTAGTATTTTTTAAAAAGGGGAGCTTGTCAGCTAGTTACTGACCTCTTCTGCATAAGCTGACCCACTGGTGAAATTCTGTTTCAGCCTCTGAAGCTTTCTGACTGCGTAAGGATAAGAACTGCTGCTGCAAGCTGTACAGGCTTTTGAAATTCTCCTGGTATCCACAGATATTTTCAGAATAGTTACTGTACAGTAAGAATTAAGATCGGAACTGCTTTGGGCAAAGTTCAGCTACCTCTTCTGGATCTTTTTGTCATTAAGACGTGGTCTGAAGTCTCTTTCAGAAATTCAGAAGCTGAAGCTTTTCATAGCCGCACATTGTTTCAGCTGACTTTTTGGAATATCTTACTTTTTGCCCCTGCATTTCCATTTTAACTGACTTATTTTCCTGCCCCCCTCCATCTTTTGATCAGATCTGCTCTTTCTTCTTCTCCGATACCTGGTATGATTGACGGCTGCTATTGCTTTGGTGCCTGCTGCAGCTCATGAAGCGTTTTGGCAGTCTTAGAGGAAGCAAGAAACAAAAGGACCAGGGCAGAAGCTCTGAGAGGCGCAAATCTGAACCTCATGGCCTTTTAGGTAGGGAACTTCTGTTACCCCTCAATACGAGGATTAATTCTTTTTTTGGAGCAGGCTTTGTGTCTGTATACAAAAAAAAGAGCAACCTTCTGTTGTGGGTAGATATTAATGGGGATGTTTATACAGTATTTTGTACTTGATGGGAAACCCTAAGTGAATGCCTTTAGTATACATCTAAAAATCTATAAGGAACTAATCTTCCAAAATGATTTTTTTTCAAAGTTCCTTTACAGTATTGAGATTAAACTCTGTGAAATATATCCTGGCAGGCCTGCTGACTGTAAATTTCAAACTAGGTCTCTCTTACTTTAAAGAGAATTAAATGAAGTGCTAAGTTAGTAAATATTTAAATAGTATAACTGGTAGTTAAAAAGGGAAATATAAAAATTTTCAAACTAAATGCTACCTCCCATAGGCAACTGCTGTTCTAAACCATGTCTTTCAAGTGTCCCCCCGCAATTTCCAGTACACTTATATTTCATCTTTAGTTAAATAGCCTCCATTAGGTCACTTAAAACAAGTTAATCATGGAACAAGTGCTGAGTTTGGTTGGAGTATGGCACTGGGAAGCAAATTTCAGGTAAGGCTGAGTTGGCCAGGAAGCATGGGGTATTCTGACGTCGGATGAAGCATCACGTGTGTTTCCTGAGAACAGAATAGCGCCTCTGCTGATTTCTGTCTGATGAACAGCAGAAAGCTATGATTGAGTAATGGGAATGAATTTCATGTATCACCTGGTGATGGTATTGTTGTGCACTATGTACTTTCTGGTAAAGCACAATTCTGCTGAGAAAAAAGAGAGATACTGATCTGGCACTATGGCACTCAAAAACAGTGTCACTGTCAAACTGAATCAATAAGATAAGTACAGAGTTCAGTATGTCTGACTGGTTAATAACCCTGGCCTGATTCTTCTCTCATACTGGTATAATTCAGGAGAAACTGCATTGGAGTGACACTGGTATAAAACTAGTATGAGAGAAGAAATAGGCCTTGTGGGTGTATATGGAAGTGCGTCCAGTTTTAGTAACTATTTTTCAGCATCATTTACTCTTGTCAATAAACTTCAAGGTGTTTTTTAAGTTTGTTTTTAATTAATTTGCTCTGTTTTTAAAGTCTTTCTCTTGCCATATGTGTTCCTTGTTTTCTCTGTTGCAGTGTTGAATATTGTGAAGTATCAGTGTAAATCAAAGGAGATCTAAGCCTTGAGAATTTCATAGTGGGGTAAAATGTGTGATCTAGTAAAGAGACAGCTAACATTGCCCTCTTATACAGGAATAAAGGTACATTAGGCCCACAGAGGACCCAGATCAACAACTGACAGGCAGTGGTGTGACTGAGTCTGATCTATGACAATTCCAGCCACTTCCTCTCCATCTTTTCTTGGTTGACATTGTGACATAGGGTGTTCAGGGTCCATGGAAAGTTCTGGGGAGCACCTGAAGTCTTCATTCTGAAGCAGTTGTCTGGCCAGCAGCACCACTTGCTATACTGGAGCATCTATACTTCCTCTAAATGTAGGCCCCAGGTGCAAACACCCAACATTAATCCTCCCTTGTGCAGGAAATAATTCAACCTGCAACAACAACAATTGCTATAAAAACATTGTAAATCACATGTGTTACAGAAATGGAGGTTCAAAAAAGAATTAGATAAGAGAATGGAGGATAGGTCCATCAATGGCTGTTAGCCAAGATGGTCAGGGATGCAACCCCATGCTCTGGAAGTCCCTAGCCTCTTGTTGCTAGAAGCTGGGACTGGATGACAGGTGATGGATCAGTCAGTGATTGCCTATTCTGTGCATTCCCTCTGAAGCCCTGGCATTGGCCACTGTCGGAAGAGAAGATACTAGGCTAAATGGACCATTGGTCTGACCCAGTATGGTTTTTCTTATGAAACAGTCAAAAGGGAAAAGCACATAAACATTTACCTCCTTATTCCTACACAGTCCGTCTCCCGTCTAACTAAAGTGAACTGAAAGGTTTCCGTGGATATGAAAGAGCATGATGTTCCTCGGTGCTGTGAGTTGTGCAGGCTGTAAAACAATAGCTGTCTGTTCTAGTTTCCGACCATAATTGCTCTCATTAATCTTGCCGTGTAGCCCACCCTGGTGGTATAGAGACAGAATTAGAGCTCATTTACTATGCAGAATTTCCATCTGCAATATTCAAAACATGGCTCACATTTGTATCATGAATGAGCTGCAGGTGTTTTTCCAAAACCTGACCTCAGGTCACAAGGGTAGGAAAATAAAGATCAGATGTATATGTTATATTGGCTTCCTCAGAGTAGCTGCCGCTGTTGTAATCCCAGAGGAATCTGGAATCTTTTCTGGAAGCAGGTTAATGTGTGTGAATGTCTTTTTCTTTAGGATAGGTTAATTTATTAAAAAGCTCGCATTATTTTCTGAATTAAGCTTTACCAAAAGAACTTCATGTTTATAAAGCACTGGCCCGTACTAAACTCATCCTGAGAGGCACTGAGCACCATCAGCTCTCATGGCAATTGAGAGTGTTGAAGAGCTTTTAGGACCAGCCCCAGTGTTTGTTTTTTGTAAGAACATTTGTAACAAACACCAGTGGTGGCCCATCAGGTGTAGTAATGCAGACTGGTGCATTCTCTTGAGCTGCTTCTGCTGTCAGGGAGCAGGAATTAATTTTAGAAATATATCCCTGTGCTTTTAGAGCAGTGTGATGCGGGTGTAGCTATGCAAATACTGTTGGTGTTAATGGGGTTCACGGAGGGCATGCCCTGCTTACCACCTCAAGCTACTCATTTTTTCTTATGCTGTGATTGTTCAGACACCCAAGGATCAGCTTCTTTTCCCTCCTCATTTTCTGATTAGAGATGGAAAAGGCCACAAGGTTACAGATGTATCGTTTTCCAGGCCAGCTGTCAGTGTGCTGTATTCTGCCACCACTCCTCTTGTTCTGAACTAACTGAACTCAGAGTTTCTGATTTTCCTTGACCTCTACTCATAAAATGCTTTAAAGAAAGAAGAGAGGCCTCTGACCATCATAATCTGGGGCATCTTGCCTCGTTAAAGAATCCACCTTTGGGGCTCCTACAGCTAAGATTATTGTGCCTTTTCTTATGTGCATCATTCAAGCTAAACCCCAGAATAGGCCTAAGCATTTCCTCCCAGGCTGAGAGTGGAGCATAGTGAGGGTCTTGGTCTAGTGAATGGGAGCAGAGAGAGAATCGGGGGATCGCTGGTTGCCCATTTAGATCAGCTTTAAAATCCCTTTGTGCCAAGTGAGCAGTACAAGGGGGTTAGCGCATGGACCACAATATGGCACGTGCAGCTAAAGGGACCAGTCAGGATAGAGGAGGGGTAGGCAACCTATGGCATCGGTGCCGAAGGCGGCACGCGAGCTGATTTTCAGTGGCACTCACAGTGCCCGGGTCCTGGCCACCGTTCTGGGGGGCTCTGCATTTTATTTAATTTTAAATGAAGCTTCTTAAACATTTTAAAAACCTTATTTACTTTACATATAACTAAACTATTGTTGTATGTTATAGACTTGTAGAAAGAGACCTTCTAAGAACATTAAAATGTATTACTGGCACGCAAAACCTTAAATCAGAGTAAATGAATGAAGACTTGGCACACCACTTCTGAAAGGTTGCCGACCCCTGGGATAGAGGCTTGGACAAAGCATTGGGAGTAAATGAGGTGTGAGTGAGGAGGAGACACTGCAACTTTATGTATAGGAAAAAGGGAATGCAGTGCAGAGATTCAGGAAGCAGGGAAGATACGCTCCAAGTACTGGGAAAGGGAGATGATTTTGGCAGCTGTGAGGCATGTAGCTGTAAGAAAATAAAATTAAGAAAAAATGGAGATATACCTATCTCATAGAACTGGAAGGGACCCTGAGGTGTCATTGAGTCCAGCCCCCTGCCTTCACCAGCAGGACCAAGTACTGATTTTGCCCCAGATCCCTAAGTGGCTGCTTCAAAGATTGAACTCACAACCCTGGGTTTAGCAGGCCAATGCTCAAACCATTGAGCTATCCCTCACCCTGCTTTTGGCTCACCCACTTAAGGAAATTGGTGACTGCCTCCCCTCAACCTATCTATCAGTTACATCATTGATTGTCAGCTCTCGATACAGCCTGCAGCGTTGTAAATAGATCAGCTCTGTTGCTTTTCTCAAGGGGACAGTTTTCGGCCAAGATGAGGCTAATATCCCTATCCTTTAAAGGACACCATCTGTTCAGTGAAGGGTTGAACAACACATGGAAAAGATTGAATAGGACTTTTCTTGCCCTGTCAAACTCTGTAAGTGCCCAACACAGAAGCATCTCATCTCCTAGTGCCATTGTAGGGAGCACAAATAGGGAGTGCTGTCTCATTCCAAGGCAATGGGTCCCAACTATTCATTTGGAAATCCACCAGCTAAATCTAAACTTCTGCCTGCTAGGCAGCTGTATGTTCCTCACCTCTGTATCTGGGCTGTGGCCTTGAGGTTTGCTTTTGTAACTTTCAAGAGGCATAGGCTGAAACTTAACAAGTTTCCTCAGCATCTCTTTCAGAGTCCTTGACTTCCTTGTGCATTTCTGGCCAACAGAACTTATTCATCTCCCACTCAAGGGTCTTACCCACCCACGTGCTCCATGCATAGGATTGAGTGAGCAAGCCAAAACGCTTCTCTTTGATATCTTCGCAGCACAGGGAGCTGTATTTTTATCTCTTTGGTTCAGTGGTCACACTCCAGGCGATATAACTGTTCTCCTGTAAGTTCAAAGTGAGGACATTGTTTTAACAGCTGATAGTCCACTACTTCACCATTGGCCATAGCCACCTGATCGTAGGTTTGGCTTAGTGTCTGGTTGTCTCTCTGTTGCTTATGAAATCCACTTATCTGACTAGGAGCTCTTCATCTAAAGGGTGTGTGTTCTCATTGTTCTTTTGGGAAGGGGGAGGACCCCTTACCTGACAGGAGTACTATGTTTTGCCCAATTCCACCAGTGCCTTTGGACCCATGGGTTCTTCACCTCTGCAATCAGGAGGCCTCCCATGGATGGGTGTTGAAGTATGCTAGAGAGTTGGAGAAATTGAGGAGGTTAGATGGTTTAGTGGTTGATATTTTGTTGGTTATTATGGCTAGTTCCAGGGCTAGTAGGATGCCTAGGATTGTTACTGCTAGTATTGCAATTTTGATGTGTAGGGGTATGGTTATTGGGGGTGTTTTTATTGGGGTGATGTTTGAGATAAGTAGTTCGGCGATAATGCTTCCTGCTGCTAGACGGATGATTGAGTTAATAATAATTGGGTTGTTTTCATTAAGTAGAAGCATGGAAGGATATTATGGCTGTCCTGTTTGTACAAAGATTGTGATACATAGGCTGTAGACTGCAGTGAAGGAGGTTGCAACTAGCGTTAGGAATAGGGCTGAGGCGTTTGAGTATGATGTGTTTATGGTTTCGGTGATGATGTCTTTGGAATAAAATCCAGTTAGGATTGCCCCACTCTTTTAGATCTTCCCCAAAGTATTTCCAGTCCCTGCCCAGATTTACTGGATATGCCCCGGTAGAAGCTAGTCCTGCAAAGAGGTTTTCAATAGGTTTTCCCCTGACAATTGACTTCCCTAGTAGGGTAGGGCTGTATATCTCCATGTACACACTGGAGGAAGATAGTTTCTCCTGGAGGGTCCCCCTTGTCCACCAGCTTCTATCTGGCTGCACCCCGAGTCAACTAGCGCAGTCATCTCTACCGCATTAATCTGTACCAGGACCAGGAGCGCTAGAAGCGGGAGGGCAGGAGACCATGGACCCATCACTTTTTACCAGCCGTAAGGGCTAGTGATGGGCGGGCAGGAGGCGGAGAGGAGGTAGTGGGGCCTTGTGGGGGGAAGGGGCAGAGCAGTGAGTGGGGCAACGGTTTGGGTGCCAGTGGCCCCCTCCACTTTTAGGGAACTTCTGCCGCTCCTGACTGGGACCAGTATCTTAGCTGGGCCTCGTTTTCAGGTCCTGGAGGCAGCCGTCCAGGCTTGCCCATAATTACACTCCATAAAGGGACAGTCACAGTGGAGGTGACCTCACTGCCTACATGAAAAATAGCAGTGATGGTTGCTGGTTTTTCTCCTGAGAGGAGTTTGGCCTCTGAGGTCAACCTTTTCTGTGGGTTTAGATATTCGCTGGTTTTCTGTTTTCTGTTACCAGTTGATCTAGGGTCCTTCTGTGGCTTTGCTGTGCCCTCTGTCTGTCAGTAATGTTAAGTCTGAGTCTGTGGTCACTGTCAGACCAGTCTCTTTGGCTGGCTGTGTCTAGAGGTAGGCTGGTTCCCTGGCCCCAGTATAACTACTCCCCAGTGTCTTGGAAAGGAACCTGTCAGCAATCCATTAATTTTATGGCTTCTGCCAATGTCTCAGGTTGATGCTTCAGCACTCTTTAATGGTATCTCCATGTTTATCATCTTGTTACCTCTGACTGGCTGATGAAGTACTTTTTTTTTTAATAATTCCTTTTAGCAGAACTGGAGCAAGCCTGCCCACATTCTCCACCATCTGTGGAAGGTGACTCTCATCCAGGGCCGCCCAGAGGATTCAGGAGGCCTGGGGCAAAGCAATTTTGGGGGACCTTTCCATAAAAAAAAATTGCAATACTATAGAATACCATATTCTCCTGGGGGCCCCTGTGGGGCTTGGGGAAAATTGCCCCACTTGCCCCCCCCCCCGGTGGCCCTGGGAAAAATAAACATTTAAAAACCTTCCGCATCTCAGCATAAACCCAGTTTTGAGAAAATGTCTTTTCAAGTCACCTTTACAAGGTATCACTGGTTCTCAGCATCAGCTAGTGCTAAAAGGTACTAAAGCTCATTAAAAAGGTTGGACAAATATTTTCAGTCAAAACTTTTTTGGGATCGAAAACTAGGGGTTTTTAAAAAGCAGAAAAAATCATGGACAATGTCTGCTTTCCTTCAAAATTTGTTGTGGTTTTTTTAATTGAAAAGCTGAAATAAGTCTGTCAAAACTTGAACATGATTTGAGGTTTCAGAAGTGTGTGGCCAAATATTTGCTGCTTGCTGTGTTTGATTGTTTAAAGAAACAATTAAAAAAAATCTGCTTAAAAAAAATGCAAAACTTTTGAATTTTAATGGAGTTAGATGGCTTGCCTCCTTGATCATCTCGGCAAAAGCACACACAACAACAGGCAAACAAAGACTTTCCTCCCTCCCAGATTTGAGAGTATCTTGTCTCCTTATTGGTCCTGTTGGTCAGGTGGCAGCTAGATTATGTGATCTTCTTAACCCTTTACAGGTAAAAGAGGAATTAACCCTTAACTGTATGTTTATGACACACTCTAAAAGCTTATCATATGTCACTGCTCAATCTGATGGGGGCTGTAGTAAGCCAAAGTTCTTCTAGCCCTTCTGGAAGGGTTGCGTCTTTGGTCAGAAGGACTTGTCTGCTTGCTGAATCAAAAGAAGGCCCTGAGTCAGTTTAAATGTAGACTTTTTATGCCAAACATCCTTTCTTAGTCAGTTGGTCTCTGGAAAACCTAGTTTGAACCGGTTTATGCAAGCATCCCCAGGCATGGTACCTCTCTGGAGGTCTTTACAACCTGAGTGATTCATCTTAAATCACCATCCACTGCTTTTAGTTCCTGGAGGAGCTGTGGTATCATTCCCCCTCACTCTCTCCTCCACGGTCCCAAGTTGCATACAGTCCCTGGCCCACAGTGATACATAAACCATTCATAAGCTTAGTACAGTATGTATCCCCAGAGATACTGCACAAGGTTGCAGCATATGTCATAACAACCTAGTATGATATTAGTCTGTTTTGTAGCTGCTTCATATTGTTGACACATTCACTTTGAGATTCACTGTAATCCCCAGATCCTTTCCAGCAGTACTATTGCCTAGCTAGTTATCCCTATTTTGTAGTTATGCACTTGATTTTTCAATCCTAAGTGTAGTACTTTGCATTTGTTTTTACTGAATTTCATCTGCTGACTTCAGACGAATCCTCGAATTTATCAAGAGTATTTCAAATTCTAATCCTGTCCTCCAAAGTGCTTTCAACCCCTCCCAGCCTGGTGTCATCTGCAGATTGCATAAGTGAACTTTCAACTCCATTATCCAATTGATTTATGAAAATATTGAATAGTGCTGGACCCATGTGGGACCAGCCGGACACATTTCCCCACTTTGAAAGTACATCATTGATAACCATTCCTTGATTACTGTCCTTCAACCAGTTTTTCACCCACTATTTCACCTACCTGCACATGACTGAGCCATAGAAAGCAGGCCAAGCACATACTTGACTAAAATAATGTAGAAATAACTTGTGGTTAATCTGAAGAGCAGAAATACCCTATTTTTCTTCTTTGCCCAAGGAGTGACTCAGTTATAGGTCAGAAGGAGGAATGTGCTCATGCCATCCAGCAAAAGGAACAGTTTCAGCCAGGTATCTAGGCCCTGGGACAGAGGCTGGGTGAGAAGCTGAGGGTTAAGGTAAGCAGGCCATATTTAGCAGGTGCCCCCTATGAGACTGAGCTCAGGCCAGTGGGCCATTCAGGCTAGGCATAAGGAGCATACAGAAGCCTGTGCGGTTACAACAAAAGCTGGGTGATTTTTTTGTTTAATCAAAACAACATTTAAGAAAAAATGGGTAAACAAATGTTGTTTCATTCAACTTTTGTTTTCCACTTAAAGTCTTTAAAAATGGTTTTTATTGAGCTTTTCCTCTCTTGGGCTTTCCTTCTCCACACCTCCTTTTCCATCTCGGGGCGGGGAGAGAAAAAGGTAAAGAGGGAGAAAAAGGAGGCAGGGTAGAGGGGTAACAACAAATTGAAAACCTTGGAGGCTTTTTTGGTTCTTGTTTCACCAAGAAGCAGAAAAACAAAAACAAACAAACAAATAAAAACCCTGCTAAACATTTCAAATGAAATGAGAATTTTTTAGAATCCCTGACCCATCCTGCTCCTTGTCCCCTGACCACCCCCCCTTTCCTGTTCTCTGACTCCCCCCACCAGAACCTCTGCCCCATCCAAGCCCCCCTCCCTGACTGTCCCCGGGACTCCTTGCCCCTTATCTAACCCCCCCCCCGGCCCCGGCTGATTACCCCTGCCTCTCAGTGCGCGCATCGAGAAGCAGTCCTGAACAGCGCTGCAGCGCGTGTCTCGGGGGGGGGGAGGGCTGAGCTCCTCCCCGCTCAGAGCCGCGTGGTAAGGGGAGGAGCCGCTCGGCCCAGAGCTTGCAGCCCCGCCCCCTTACCACACGGCTCTGAGTGGGGCGGAGCTCAGGCCCCCCTGGAACCACACGGCTGCAGTGCTGTCCAGGACGCGCTGAGGCACCAGGGGGATGCGGGGGCGAGCCTCAGCCATTCTCGTGGGGGTCCCTGCGGGGCCCGGGGCCTGGAGCAAATTGCCCCACTTGTGCCCCCCTCTGGGTGGCCCTGCCGTCACCAGCAGTGCTGCCTAGTGCTCAGGCAGGGGTGTAGCAGGTTGTCGCATCTTGATATCTCTCTCCCTTTCCCTCTATAACACTGTTCTGTGGGGTCTGTCCCTTCATTTGTGGCTCAGTCCTCCATTCAGGTACTGCATGCCAGTCCACCCCTTCTGGGATGTACCAAAAGAAAATTGTTTTGGTGCCTGACTTGGCATTGGTGCTTTCTTCTTAGCCCCAGGGCTTCGGGTCTGGATCCTTGTGTATTCAGGATCTTCTCCAGCTGTATTCTCTTCCCCCCTCTCCCCCCGAGGAGTAGACTCATCTGGTTGTCCCGCCTTTAGGAGTTGCTAGAGGAACCCAGTTCCATGCTCTCCACCAGGTTCCAATCCAGGGTCCAACAGTGGTTAACTATGTTCTGTTCCTGGGGGTGCTAAATATCTTCCTTTGTGGATCATTTCCTGCTGGAGTTCCCCATTTTCCCCTCGGATGAATTAAAGAGGTGACTCAAAAATAGTGTGTGACCTTCCCAGACAGTCACCAGTCTCTCCCTTGCAGGTTTGGTCAGGGCAGTGTGGTCTAATCACAGGCAACAAGAGCTCCTGGGCTCTTGCTTCCCCATTTAAGCTCCGCCTCCGTCTTGTGCAGGCTTTGCAGGTGTAGCCAAGTGGAGTTGGCTAAGCCCAGTGCTGCTCTTAAACCTTCTCTCCCTTCCCCAACAAAATTTAACAGGGGGTGGGAAAAGAGAGGTTGGCGCACTGTGCATCCTTCTTGTAAGAGACTCCTTTGGGCATAGTAAAAGAATGTAAATGGAATACAAGAGAATCCCATTGCTCCTTTAAGGCAGCTACAACACTTCAGCTGCAGAGCTCTTCAGTTTGCTAACAATTTTCTCTGTTGGTTTTCATGATCTGCTGAGCTGACAATGATTTCAGAAAATGTGCACCAGTGGCTGATCAAGGCCAGTTAGTCTTGCATTACAGAGAATTGCAAGACAGGCTTCTGAAAGGCTGATTGTCATTAGGAATAAAAAGTGGTGATGAACTGCAATGAAATGTATGAAAGCCTTTTCTCCCCACGATTCACTTTTACAGATTCACATCTGTGCTGCTACCTGGAGCGCACTACAAGCATAAATGCTCTAACTTGAGGGTGTCTTGATCATTAGGAAAAGGATTATTCCCATGTAGCAGTCAAATGAATACCTTCTGTTTAAAGAACTAACTTAGGGCCTGCTCCTGGAAAATAAATTCATGCACAGACCTTTACTACTTAGTCTTGTTGTGACTCTATGCTGGAGTCAGGATCTGTGGGTATAGATCATTTTGCAGGACTTGATCCAGAGGTGGTTCTTTGAGTGCTTCTCGTGTCCATTCCAAGTAGGTGTACGCTGCATGCACGATTGTCAGCAGGTTTTTCTCCTAGCGGTACGTGTCAGGTCAGCTGTGGAGCCCCCTGGAGTGGCGCCTTCATCGCAGTGTATATAGGTCCCTGCCAACCCACGGCACCCACCACCTCTTCAGTTTCTTCTTACCACCAGTGATGGTCATTGGAGCAGCTCTCTCTCTTGCGTTTGCAAGTGCTTCCCTAGTGGTGGTCTTGTCTATTTGTAAATAGTTGTATAATTGTAGTTTAGTATAAGTTAGGTAAGTTTACATTGGGGGTCCCTCCCCATAACGCCTTCCTGGGTACCGGGGCATGCCTCAGTCTCAGGGCTTCAGGCCATGCAGGTTGTGCCTCAATCCCATGCCCAAACGGACCCACACGATTCCTGTCTCAAGTGCCTGGGTGAAAGTCACCAGTCAGACAGGTTCAAAATCTGCAGGGGCTTTAAGCCCAGAACTAAAAAGGAGCGGGACTCTCAGCTGAAAAGACTCCTGATGGAGTGCGCTGTTGGCCCCCAGCTGGCCCAGGTGGTGTTGGACCTGGCACCAGGAACGTCAGTTTGTAGTGCCCCTGCCTTGGTGCGGGAGGCTCTGGCGCCAAGGAAAGACTTATCTAAGGAGCCCCGGCACCGCCATTCCCTGGCACCAAGAACCAGCTCCAGTGTGCAGCACTGTTCACAGTCCCTGGTGCTGCACAAGAAGAAAAGGGCGCTCCCCTGCCAAGCCATTGGAGTGAGTGGGCACCAGTGGAATGTGTTCCGCATCAGGACACCCAGCATTGGGGCTGCCTATATTGACATGGTCGACTCAGGCCTCGCAGGGAGGTCCTTCGAGTCTGTTGCTGGTGGAATCCCCGATGTGTGAGGAACTGGAGGAGGATCTGGATCTTTCCTCCACACCGGACATGTTGGAGGTGGCAAGGGACCTGATTGCCATGACAGCATCCCCTTTCCCACCAACCTGCGCACCGGCTCCAGCACCAACAGCGACACCAGCACTTGTCCGCAACAGGGGCAAGCCCACTTTGATGCGGCACTGTTCCCTGTCACTGCGGCACCATCCTCGGCACCATCTAGGTCCGCTCCACCCTGGTCAGGCTCAGATTTGTCTTTGGAGTCGGAGGCTGACTCCTATGGGTCTTAGCAGAGCTGGCTCCAATCCTGGCACCATCCCAGGCAGAATGAGGCGCAACCGGTGCCTGTAATGTCCTGGTCCCCTCAGTGGCAGTGGCCAACTCAGTGGCCCTTTTGGAGACCATGGGCTTATCACTAGGCCCAGGTGCTGGGGCGCAGGGCCATGTTGGTGGGGTCAGAGGCCCATGTGCCTCCATTGGCCTCCTTGGTCACCCAAGAACCCCCTGGGGGTCAGGACGCACAGACTTAGGCCGACAAACCAACAAGGTGGGGCACCAGCACATACCCCAGCACTGTAGACACCGTGGCACCGGGTACCACAGCAGCCACCTGTACAATTCAAAGGTGGACATCCAGGCAGTCCCCCGGGAGCCGGAGGGTCAGGGAGACCCCGTGCCATCAAAAGTATTGTCCGTCTCCTCCCCCGATGAGGTGGTGGCAGGGACATCCACCACATTGCCTTCTGTGGACAATAGGGCCATCAGGACCTTCTTAGGTGGGTGGCCCAAAACCTCAGTTTGCAAGTGGAGGAGGTCTTGGAGGACACGGATCCGAAGATTGATTCTGGCCCCTAAAGGGCCCTTGAGGGTAGCTTTGCCCCTCATTAAAACAATCCAAAACAATACCAAGGTTTTGTGGCACACTCCCACCTCTATCCTGCCAACAGCCAAGGGGGTAGAGCGAGATACTTTGTGCTGTCCAAAGGGTATGAGCACCTCTTCACCCAGCCCCAGTCTAGGACTCTGGTGGTGGAGGTGGCGAACCATAAGGAGCCGCAGGGGCAACCAGGGCCTACTTCTAAATCCAAAGAAGCCAAGAAGCTGGACCTCTTCAGCTGGAAAGTATACTTCACCAGAGGGCTCCAGCTTCGAAGAGAAAACCAGCATGCTGAGTCACTATGCTTATAATTCCTGGAACACTATGGCAAAATTTCAGGAATTGCTCCCAGTGGACTCTCGCTCCGAGTTCACAGGCGTCTTGGAGGAGGGCAAGGTGGTGGCCAGGACCTCTCTCCAGGCCGCCCTGGACTCCGCAGTCTTGACTACCCACACGATGACCACAGCCATAACCATGAGGTGCAGCTTTTGGCTTCAGGTTTCTGGGCTCCCACACGAGGTCCAAAATACAATCTAGGACCTGCCCTTCGACTGCTTGGTCCTGTTTGCAGAGCAGACAGACTCAAGGGTGCATAGCATTAAGGACTCATGGGCGACCCTCAGGTCCCTGGGAATTCACACACCAGCCACTCAAAGAAAGCCATTTAAACCCCAGACTGTCCCGCGATTCTACTCTGCTCCCCATACACAGGATTTTAGTAGAAGGCAGGGCAGGAGTAACAGGAGGCACCCATCGCAGTTCTCCTCCGGCCAGGGTCCGGGCTCAACTAAACAGTATTCGGGTGCAAAGCCAGACTTTTGAAGATGGCCTGAGGACAAAGCACCATATCAATGCCCGGATCCCTTCCCTCCCTTCGTGAACTGTCTATCCCATTTCTACTGTGCCTGGTCTGAAATCACCTCAGATCATTGTGTCCTGAGCATGGTAGTACTGGGTTATTCTCTCCAATTCTGTTCCGCCCCACCCGCCTTCCTGTCCCTCTTTGGGGACCCTTCTCACAAACTTCTTATGCAGAAAGTTCAATAATTCTTGCTACTTGAGGCAGAAGAGAACGTTCCTCTGGAGTTCAGGGGCCAGGGGGTTCTGCTCCCATTAGTTCCTAATCCCCAAGGCCCAGGGTAGGCTCAGGCCCATTCTAGACCTGCGAAACCTCAACAGATATATGAAGAAATTGAAGTTCTGCATGTTCCATCATTCCCTCCCTGGATCCGGGGGACTGGTACGCTATCCTCGACTTGAAAGATGCATACTTCCACATCTCCATAGTCCCGTCCCACAAATGGTTTCTACGATTTGTGGTCAGCGGCCAGTGTTATCAGTTCATGGTCCTCCCATTCGGACTATCGGCGGCCTCTCGGGTGTTCACCAAGTGCATGGCGGTTGTGGCAGCCTTTCTCTGCAGGCACCAGGTGTAAGTCTTTCCATACCTGGATATCTGGCTCATCAAGGGCTGATTTCAAGCCTAGGTGGAGGAACACATGAACTTGGTGTGTGCAACGTTCCTCAGACTTGGTCTCATCCTCAATGTGGCAAAATTGACTCTGACCCCCACTCAGAGAATAGAATTAATCGGGGCCCTCTTGGACTCCACCCATGCCAGGGCATCCCTTCCTGAGTCTCATTTTCTGACCTTAAGTGCTATCATCGAAGGTCTCCATGGTTCCCCACCATGAGAGCCAGAACTTGCCTAAAATTGCTGGGACATATGGCATCTTGCACATACATAGTGCAGCATGCAAGGCTGTGGCTCTGCCCTCTCCAGGCATGACTGCCTCAGGTGTACAGGCCAAACCGGGACCCTCTGGTCACACTCCCTCCTCGGTTTCTTGAGTCCTTCTAGTGGTGGATAGAAGCGCAGGTAGTCTATATGGGAGTACCTTTCTCCAAACCTCAGCCGTCGCTCACTAGATATGGATGCATTGGTGCTGGAGTGAGGAGCGCACCTGGGCGACATCAGGACTCAAGGCCTATGGTCCCAGCCAGAATTATTGCTGCACATCAATGTCAGGGAGCTATGAGCAGTGTATCTAGCTTGCCAGACATTTCAGGCCCATATTCAGGGCAAATGTGCATCGGTGTTGATGGACAATACCACAGCGCTGTTCTATATAAACAAACAGGGTGATGCTCACTCATCTCCCCTGTGTAAGGAAGCCCTCAAACTGTGGGAATTTTGCATTGCCCGCTCGATACAGTTAGAGGCGTTGAACATGCCGGGCTTGCAAAATGAACTAGCCAATCACCTCAGCAGGTTCTTTCATGGCCACAAATGGTCTCTCTGCCTGGACATCATCAGCAATATCTTCCAGAGATGGGGCTCTCCCAGATAGATTTGTTCGCGACACAGAGCAACAGGAAGTGCCAGCAGTTCTGCTCCTTCCTGAACCACAGCCCCAGCTCGATCATGGATAACTTTCTCCTGTTGTGGGCAGGAAGACTGCTGTACGCATTCCTACCCTTCCCTGTCATCCACAAAGTTCTTCTCAAGGTCCAGCAGGACAAGGCATCACTGATTCTCATAGCACCAGCATGGCCCCGCCAACACTGGTTCCCAACACTGTTAGATCTCTTGGTGGGCACACCCATGTCTTTGCCCATGATTCTGGGATGCAGATTCTCATCATGCAGGACCACGGCTACCTTCAGCATCCCAATCTGGAGTCTCTCCACTTCACAGCATGGAAACTTCATGACTGAACTCGTTAGAGCTCCAGTGCTCCGATTCAGTTACAGAGTTTTTTTCTGGGAGTAGAAAACCCTCCACTTGTGCCACTTATCTGGCCAAGTGGGTATGAAAAAGCATTATGTTCCTCAGTGCTATGAGTTGTGCAGGCTGTAAAACAATAGCTGGCCTTTCTAGTTTCTGACCATAATTACTGTCATTAATCTTGCCGTGTAGCCCACCCTGGTGGTGTAGAGACAGAATTAGATGCTCGTTTACTATGCAGAATTTCCATCCGCAATATTTAAAACATGACTCACCTTTGTTCTCTGTCACTTTTGTATCATGAATGAGCTGCAGGTGTCTTTCCAAAACCTGACCTCAGATCACAAGGGTAGGAAAATAAAGATCAGATGTGTATGTTATACTGGCTTCATCAGAGTAGCTGCTGATGTTGTCATCCCAGAGGAATCTGGATTCTTTTCTGGAAGCAGGTTAATGTGTGTGAATGTCTTTTTCTTTAGGATGGGTTAATTTATTAAAAAGCTCGCATTATTTTCTAAATTAATCTTTACCGAAAGGACTTTATGTTTATAAAGCACTGGCTTGTACTAAACTCATCCTGAGAGGCACTGAACACCATCAGGTGTGGTGGGGCGGTCAGTATTTGCCAACCCCATGGTTGGATGCTTCCTTAAGGGGCTAGACAGGCTGTACTCATAGGTGCGGCAACCAATCCCCCCCTTGGAACCTCAACCTGGTCCTCTCCAGGCTCCTGAGACCCCCCTTTGAGCCTTTACTAACCTGCTCTTTGCTCTGCCTCTCTTGGAAGGTGGCTTTCCTTGTGGCCATAACTTCAGCCAGTAGGATGACTGAACTCAAAGCGTTAACATCTGAGCCCCCTTATACAGTCTTCTATAAGGACAAGGTGCAGTTGCAGCTGCACCTGGCCTTTCTCCCCAAATTAGTTTTGCAGTTCCATGTGAATGAGGAAATTTTCCTGCCAGTGTTCTTCCCAAAGCCACATGCCAATGACAGGGAGCATATGCTCCATTCCGTGGACATTAGACGTGCACTGGCTTTTTACATCAAACGAACAAAGCCGTTTAGAAAGTCAGCGCACCACTTCATTGGGGGTTTCCTATCTCATCCCAACGAATTTCTTCTTGGATCATGGCCTACACCAGAACGTGCTATGATGGTGCACTCTACAAGAGCGCAGGCTTCATCTACAGCATTCCTAGCGCAGGTCCCTATTCAGGACATCTGCAGGGCGGCGATGTGGTCATCTATCCACATCTTTGTCATACTATGCCATCACACTGCAGGCTAGGGATGAAACTGCATTTGGTAGAGCAGTGCTTCAGTCTGCAACTCGGTGAACTCCGACCCCTCCTCTAGGGAACTGCTTGGGAGTCATCTACTTGAAATTGACATGAGCAAGCACTCAAAGAAGAAAGAAAGGTTGCCTACCTTTCATAACTGTTATTCTTCGAGATGTGCTGCTCATGTCCTTTCCAAGACCCACCTGTCTCCCCTCTGTCTGAGTGTTCCGGCAAGAAGGAACTGATGAGGTGGAGGGTCGGTAGGGACCTATATACATCGCCATGAAGGCTCTACTCCAGAGGACTCCACAGCTGACTCAATGGGTACCACTAGGAGAAAAACCTTCCGACAATTGTGCACGCAGCATGCACACACCTACTTGGAATGGACATAAACAACACATCTCAAAAAACAACATTTACGAGAAGGTGAGTAACTGTTTTTTAAGAAAGGTAGGTAACCATTTTTTCTGTAATCTATAAATTCCATAAATTGGTGCTGCATGTAACATATGCAGTGAGTCACTTCAGCAGGGCCAACCTCAGAATAGATCCTACTTTGAGGGTTGGGGAGACTCCCTTTAGGGGAAGTTCAGCTCGTTAAGGCTCATGAGAGGGCCAGTGTAAATCTTAGCTGCAGGATGCCTATCCTGTGAATATATCTGTGGGGTGTGGAACTCTGAGGACTGCTTAAGAGTCCGCTCTAATGTTTTGTCTCCAACAGACAGGCACAACACCAGAGAGCTTGGTTTATAACTGTGATCACCGTCTGTTAGTCAGCAATGGGATGCAGTTGAGAAAAAGGCTAAATATTCTGAAGTGTATTCACAGAAGTTGTATGTAAGATATGGGAGGTAATTGTCCTTCTCTACTTGGCACTGGTGAGGCCTCAGCTGGAGTACGTTCCCCGGTTGGGACACACTTTAGGAAGGACGTGGACAAATTGGAGAGAGTCCAGAGGACAGCCACAAAAATGATAAAACGTTTAAAAAACCTGACCTGTGAGGAGAGGTTAAAAAAACATGTTTAGTCTTGAGAAAAGAACATTGAGGGGAGACATAACAATCTTCAAATATGTTTAGGGCCATGGGTGGCGGGTATTGTAAGCATGGGTAGGCTGTGCCTTCCCAAACAGCCTAGTGTGGCCGAGCCCACACTCAGCCTGCAGGCCAGGCCTCCTCATGCAGTTCCCAGAGCGCTCTGCTTTGGCTGGCCCAGGCTAGCTCGCCTACCTCCTGCAGGGAGTCAGGGCAGCTGGTGCTGGGGCCATGCTGCCTAGCACATCAGGGCTGGCCACGCTGCCTGGAGAACCACGGCCGGGAGCACTGCCTCCCTGTGCATCGGGGCTGGCTGCGCTTCCTGGAGCACCACGGCCGGGAGCACTGCCTCCCTGCGCATCGGGGCTGGCTGCGCTTCCTGGAGCACCATGGCCGGGAGCGCTGCCTCCCAGCGCATCGGGGCTGGCTGCCCTTTCTGGCCGCCTGGAACACTGGGGCAGGCTGGAAGCACTGCAGCCTAGAGCCCCCAGCCGCCCATGGTTAGGTCTGTTATAAAATGGTCTGTGATCAATTGTTCTCCATGTCCACTGAAGGTAGGACAAGAAGCAATGGGCTTTTAATTTGCAGCCCGGTAGATTTAAGTTGTGTATTGGGAAAAACTGTTTAACTATATGGGTAGTTAAGCTCTGGAATGGGCTCCCAAGGGAGGTTGTAGAATCCCTGTCAGCAGAGGCTTTTTAGAGCAGGTTAGATAAACACCTGTCAGGGATGGTCTAGGTTTACATTGTCCTGCCACAGCACCAGGGGCTGAACATGTGGTCCCTTCTAGCTCTAGTTTCTATGATTCTATAATCATTTTTTTAAAAACCCCAACATATATGTTTATGTGACTTATTTTTGGCAATGGAGGCTGAATGTTATTTCTGAAAGAGAAGGAAACAAAAGCAGATCATTGGATATTCAGACCCAGAGAGATTGTGAAACAGAGGGAGGTCAGGTAAAGGGGTATAGACAAGAGAGAATGAGTGTGATTTAAGAGATGGATAAGGAGCATTTGGAGCAACAACACAGAAGGAGGAGAGGTATTTATTGGGAAGATGCATGAGGGAGATAGATGCACAAACAGAATTTTCCTGAAAGGAGATAGGATTTGTGTATTCCTCTGTATAATGATACTTGGTCCTTTTGAAGTGTAAATGAATGAAACTTCACAATATCCTGTGAGGTAGGGAAATTTTATTTGTATTGCAATAGCACCTAGAGTGCCCAGTCAAGGATTAGGACCCCATCGTGCTAGACACTGTACAGACATATAACAAAAGTTAATAATAGAAGTATTATTCTTATTTTACAGATGGAGATTCTGAGATTCCATAAAGCTTAGTAAGCCTTGAAAAGTTCTGCTTGCTTGCTTAACTAGGGCCAGTAAATATTTTTTTGGGGACTAGTAAAATATCGTTAGGCTGTTGTTGTTTTTTTCTGTCATCATTATGGTAATGATAAAAGAGAGGCTGTTATATTTTGTGCCTGTGGTGATAGTCATGAAAAGTATCTTGTAAGGTGGGGTCTACCTCGGACCTCTCAAGTCAGAGGTAGAGCTGTGCATAGAACCCAGCCATGACTATCAGTTTCTACTTCCTCCTTCCCCCATACTTTCTGGTATATAGACTAAATATCTGACTACCTTTTTAATGAATATATTGAAAGGTAAAAAGGGTGAAGCAGAGATGGCTTGAACATGAAATCACAGTTTGAAGAGTGGAGCCTGGGGTTTTATCACACAGAATGTGATAGTATCAAAATGTACGCTCCAAGAGTCAGTGGCGTTATAGATTTTAATGAATGTCTGAGTTTATGGGCTCATTCCTATTCTCTAGTTCAATGTTGGTCTCTCTGCCCCCACCCACTTTGTAATTTTCAAGGCCTCTGACTTCCTGATGAATAGCTGTTTTAGAAGTTATAATTTCTAAATCAACCTTGTGTTTGCTTTGACCATACTACTCCAAACCATTGTTTGTTTATAGAACCTTTTCCATGCATCCATATCATCATGCTTTTGCAAGGAACTAAAAGTACATTAAAAAATTTCACAAACTGAACCACTTCCATAGCCTAAAATCCCACACGCAGATAGCATTTATATTATTACATACTTGATTACATTAGAAATCTGTGGTTTTGGATCATCAACTCCCTGTTCACGGCTCCAGTGAGCTGTCCAAAAGAACTATTTCACAGCATGTTGTTAAAATAACGTGTTAGTTTTACTGAATCACCAACTCTAGGAATTTTTTAATTCAGCTACTTTTCACAAGTGTGCTTTCACCTTTATTCCTGTTCAGATTTGAAAAAAGGTCAAGGACTTGTAAGCATAAGAAATTCTGGCAGCCAGATTTAACTGCTCCAAATTGTCTTGAGTATTTTATTTTTACCGAAGAGTTGTGCTGAAACCTAGAGCCTTCAGTCTTTAGAGGTGCAGTAGTGGTCTATGAGATACTGCTGTGCCTTTGGCACTTTTAGTTTGTGTGGCAGAATTCTCACTGCAGGCAAAGGTCACAGAACCTTAGTTGGCTTTAAAGACATAGCCAGGCAGTGCATCATGCTACTTTGTAAGTCTATTATATGGCTTCAAACAGATTCTTGCACTCATATGGTTCCTTTTCCTACAGTCCTTACTTTGATGAAGCAATTGGGATGTTAGCCTGAGGAAGGACAGCAGTACTCTCCATCATTTCTTCAAAGATTTTTTATAGAGTCAGAAAACAACCACCATCCCCTGGCATCTTTTCAGGGTAGTGGTGAGGAACCTGCAGGGACATTCAAAATGACAGCACCTGAACCATTCATTTTTTCCTAACAGGCTCCACCATCCCCACAGTTTTCAGTACGAGTAGTGCAACAGAACAAAATAATACATACAGGACTCTGGGAGCAAAATCCTGTCTTTTTATGCTGGAGAAACATCTGAAGAGAAACAGATTGGTGTGTAACTTCTCCAAGCTGTTCTCCCAGCACACAGCATCATGGCCAAGAATAAGGGGGAAAGTAGGAGGAATGCATAGTAAAGTGTGGCACACCAAAGCATGCGTCCCAGAGATGCTAGGCCATGCCCCCTTGGAGCCCTGAAGTATCGGACAGTGCAGTAATAGTTGATATTCTGCCCTTCTGCTGTGAAAGTGCACTAGTGGGGAAGAAGCTTACTGTGCCCGCCACTCCAGATCACCTAAATATCAGAGAGCAAGACTTGGCCTCTACTGTGCATTCTCTCATTCACAGGCTGGGAAGGAATTCAGGATCTAACACTGTATTACATGCAGTGCAGTCCGTGGATTGTAGATGCCAAATCCTTTTGCAGAATCAGAGAAACAGTAAAACCTAAGGGGAGACTAATGGCATATAAACCAAGAATTAGTGTATAGAAGAGCTACGTCAGGAGGTAGGTCTTTGAGATACAGCACAATTCAATTTTATTACAGATTTTTATATGGATTTATTTTCCACACAAACTATTTACCAAAACTCTATACAGCATTACTGCATGTAATACAGTTACAAATAAATAATACATAACCGTAGAACGAGAGGCAAATTTTAAAGGGTAGAGAGAAAAGAGAGAGCACATTTTCAGACTTGAAATGAGAGGGAAAGTCAGATAGATGCAGAGACAAAGGAAGCTTGTTGCAGATGCTGGAAGCCTGAGACAGGAAGGTTCTTGCTCCAGTAGCAGCAGAAGTAGAGTTCGGAGTCAAGGATGGTGCCAGGATTAAGAATGGACGTTGGAAGAAGATGGAAAGTCTGTGTTGAGGAGAGTGATAGAGAAGTTGGGATGATGTAGGATGCTCTGTTTGTCCAAGAGACACGGTTATGACTGGATGCAGTGGACCTCAAAGAGCTGTTCCAGTAGCCAGGAATGACTGGAGTGTGAGAATGTGCTGGCTGTGTTGCTTTTCCCCTTTGGGTGGCGCATATCTGGCTGTGCCAGTCCTGTGCAATCCAGGGATTCTCTAGCACTTGGTGAATCCTCAGGCAGCCAGGGAAGCTGGTTTTGGAGCTGTGGACTAATGCAAGGCAGCCATCATTGGAGCCCAGATCTGGGCCTACATGTTCAACATGAAGAAGAATAGGCAACAGTGAATAATTTGTATTTATTGAGATAGCAGCCTCTCGTAGGTCAAGAGAGAGCATTGCTTGCTGGGACTTGTACAACCTGCAAAAGGCACCCCATATTAAAAGTTGCATTCTGTCCCATTTCATGCAAATTGTGTGTCCCTGGGGGTATTGGAAGATGGCTAATGCAGCCTTAGCTGAGCAATGTTTGGGTGTTTCTGAGCCACTGTCTCACACAGATTACTATTTGGATTCATTTACTAGCTTCAAGAATTGCAGTGGGACTTGGTTTGTATCAGCTGTCACTATAGCAACTCCCCACTTACACCAGTCTGTATACTAAAAATAGATCACCTTGATCCCAGGGAAAGAAATCAAGGAAAATCAAAGGGGCCCATGGTATGTGAAAGGTGTAGAGTCAAGTGATTAACATCAGGATGGAGCAAAAAGCAGTTTAGCATTTGAAATGTTGTAAATAAGCTACACTGTAAAATGAATAGCTGAGAGGAGCCTGTTTAAGTAGGAAACCCCAGCAACATCACTGTGTTCTGAATACAGAGCATAAATCACCTTTTATTGGAGTAAAAAGTTTGCAGTTATTACTGAGCGTATGGGGGACACTGATTAATCTGTGGGTGCTGAATAGATTTGTTGAGAGAGATAAAGATCTTATTACTCGAGTAGTCAAATCTGCAGCATTATTAATGGCCCTAGTACCCTCAATATGCTTTTGTGTAACGTAAAGTAAGTTATCACAATCCCTGCTCATGGATGGAATTGACACTTGTATCAATGGGGGCTTGTTACCGGTCTCATCCTGAAAGATGCAAAGTCAAAGGTGCCGAGTATCATCTGTTCCCATTGAAGTGAATGGAAGTTAAGGGTGCTCAATACCTTCCAAGACTTACATCCAGTCTGCTACTGGGAAAGTCCAAATGATATCGGTGGGTTTTTTCCCTTCAGTCCTAGTTAGGTGCTTCAGACTGAATGCAGTATAATAAATCTGGTGCTTGAGGATATTCAGGATGCAGTTCGGTGATTATTTGCTGTGAGGACAAGGTAACACAAAGTACAAACCTTATTCCAAAGTTAAGAGTTTGCAGCATAATCTGGAAGTGTCTTTGATGGATGAATGAAATGACTGGAAGAAAGAGATCATGGACTGTACAGTGGACAGTTGTGGAACCCTTAATGTTGATTTTCAAAGTCACTGGGAAAGGTCCAGAAGACTGGAAGAAAGCAAGTGTTGTGCCAATATTGAAAAAGGGTTAGTGGGATAACCTGGGTAAGTATAGGTCTGTCAGTTTGACATCAGTCCTGGGCAAGTTAATGGAGTGGTTGATACAGGACTCAATAAAGAATTAAGGGAGGGTAGTATGCCTCCCTTCAACATGGGTTTATGCCATTCAACATGGGTTTATGGAAAATAGATCCTGTCAAACTGACTTGGATTTTTTTTTGGGATGAGATTACAGGTTTGATTGATAAAGGTAATAGTGTTGATGTAATATACTTAGGCTTCTGTAAGGCATTTAACTTGATACTGTGTGACATTTTGATTAAAAAGCTTGAGAGAAATAAAGTTAATATGGCACACATTAAATGATTAAAAGCTGGCTAACTGTGATAGGTCTTAAAATGTAATTATAAATGGGGAAAAATCATCGAACAGGTGTGTTTCTAGTGGGGTCCCACAAGGATCAGTTCTTGGCCATGTACCATGTAACATCTTCTAGGTCATTAGTGCAAAAAACAAACATAAAAACCATCACAGATAAAATTTGCAGATAACACCAAAATTTAGGGAGAGTAAATAATGAAGACAGTTCACTGACAGGATCTGGATCACTTGGTAAGCTGGGTCAAAGCAAACAGTATTTGTTTTTCATATGGCTAAATGGATTCATCTAGAAACAAAGAATGTAGGGCATACATACAGGGTGTTGGGGCTCTATCCCTGGGAAGCAGTGACTCTAAAAATATTTGGGGCTCATGGTGGATAATTAGCAGAACATGAGCTCTCAGTGCTACACTGGCCAAAAGGGCTAATGAAATCTTTGGAGGCATAAAAGGGGAATCTCGAGTAGGAGTAGAGAGAATATTTTACCTCTGTATTTGGCACTAGTGCGACCGCAGCTAGAATACTGTGTCCAGTTCTGGTGTCAACAGTTCAAGAAGGATGTAAATAAATTGGAAAGCATTGAGAGAAGAACCACGAGAGTGATTAAAGGATTAGAAAACTTGCCTTATAGTGATAGACTCAAGGAGTTCAGTCTGTTTAGCTTAACAAAGAGAAGGTCAAGAGGTGACTTGATTTCAGTCTATAAGTACCCACACGGGAACAAATACTTAATAATGGGCTTGTCAGTCTAGCAGAGAAAGATTTCACATGATCCAATGGGTGGAAGTTGAAGCTAGACAAATTCAGACCGGAAATAAGGCATACATTTTTAACAGAATAATTAACCATTGGAACAGTTTACCAGTGGTTGTGGTGGATTCTTCATCACTCACAATTTTAAAAGCTCTGCTCTAGGAATTATTTTGGGGAAGTTCCATTGCCTGTGCTATACATGAAGTCAGACTAGATGATCGTAATGGTCCCTCCTGGACTTTAGATCTATGAGTGTATGTGACACTCATGAAAGACGTGAAGAAGAGCTCTGTGTTAGCACAAAAGCTTGTCTCTCTTTCGAAGAAAAGTTGATCCAATAGAAGATATTACCTCACTCAGCAAGAGTCTCTAATATCCTGGGACCAACATGGTTACAACAACACTGCATATAACTCATGGAACTGTTGCCGGCAGATAACTGCCTGAGGCCAAGCAACAGCGGGGGGGGTCCGTCACCTGGTGTGCCGCGCCAATAAACACACCAGGGTGGAGAAGCAAACCAAGTTTATTTGAGATCTCAAAGCGGTGCAGGGAGTTTGACTCAGATCAAGCACACCTAAAACAAGCAGTCTGTTCCTTATATCCATGAGAACTTTTCTCACTGACTAGCAATCCCCCGTTTCTCCTCCCTCCTCCTCCTGTAGCAATTATGTAAGCGCAGGTGCATTAAGTAATCTTGGCCGCAGCAGCTCGTTAGTAAGTTTTCCTTCTGCAAGTTATCTTGTCCTTCTGCTAAAGGTGCACAGGCCTCATTATTTCTGCTTTAAACCAGTTAGAACTGTTGCAACTGATAACGGCTGTTACACCTGGCCTTTTAGGTCGATTAAAGTTCAGACATGGAGGGACTCTTGTCTGCTGAGGCCTAAAACCAGGAAGGATCCATACTCTTGTGGCCTTCCACCCTCCCGAGTTACGTAGGGTTATGCTTAGTGACACCAACAAAAGGGTTAATTTAGCTTTCAGATGCTGCTGGAATTGGCATTGTATATTCAGGATATCAGTCAGTATCACTTTCTTTTGATACTAAAGAGCCAGATATATTTTTAAATGGTTTTTCTTGCATCTGCAGTTTGCAAGCAGAGTTGAAATTGTACAAAAACATGCAATCCTTAATCAAACTAAAAGCATTACCCATTGAAATGTTCCTGTGGTACAGAGTACAGTGGATTTGCAGTTGGGATGAATTTGGCTCAGTATATCCACCTGTACTATTGGGAGTCTGGGAAGTGGGCGCGCAAAGCCCGCCTACTGCTATAGGATGCCCCCCCCCAGCCTAAGGGGAGGACCCACAGGACCACAGAACCCACTGATTACAGGGGACAACTAATAAAAGAACGGGGACAGGAGTGCAGTCAAAGGGTCATAAGAAGGGAACCTGACGGGGACACCGAGCAGAGAACCCCGGACAGCGCCCACTGCTCCTCGAAGGCGTCAAGGTGTATCCACCTGTACTATTGGGAGTCTGGGAAGTGGGCGGGCAAAGCCCGCCTACTGCTATAGGATCCCCCCCCCAGCCTAAGGGGAGGACCCACAGGACCACAGAACCCACTGAGTTTGGGGGACAACTAATAGAAGAACAGGGACAGGAGTGAGGTCAAAGGGTCATAAGAAGGGAACCTGACGGGGACACTGAGCAGAGAACCCCGGACAGCGCCCACTGCTCCTCGAAGGCGTCAAGGTGTATCCACCTGTAGCAGGGTGGACCCCTGCTGCTGCCCTGAAGGGCTTAAAACACCCCAAGAGAGGGCTGTGGCTGGGGCAAGAAGCCTGGGCTGATTGGGGAAAGTAGGCTCAGCTGTGGCCATGCTCCAGTCAGGACCAGCTGGCCCCTATAAGAGGCTGTGAGCCAGAAGCCTAAAACAGTCTCTCTCTAGCTGTAGAGTGAGATGGGCCTGGCTGCAGGGAGCTGGACACAAGGTACCTGAGTGAAGCAGGGCTGGGGAAAGGCTGAGGAGCTGGGGAGCTCCAGCCTGGAAAGCCCTAGGCTGTGGCCTAGCGTTGGGCCAACAGGTACTGGGGATTGCAGGGGGCAGCCAAGGGGTAGGCCAAGGCAGCAGGTCCAAACCCAACCTTGCCAGTGATGAGTAGGCTGATACTGCAGTCTGCCCCAGGGTGTGGGGCTAGACAGTGACTGGCAGTAGCCATATACTGAGGCAAGGTGGGGACAGAGGGTGGTGGGGGGGGGGGAGATCCTAAGACTGAGGGGTTACTGCCAGGGGCAGGACCCCAGGTAAAAGGGCACTGGGTCCTGGGAGGGACATAGGGCCAGAGGACAGGTGGATCACTGGCCTGCAGAGGGTGCTCTGGAGCTGGAACCAAGCTAATTCCTGAAGTCTCCAGCAGGAGGCACTGCAGGGGTGAGTTTGCTCATCTACACCACCATTTGTGGAGGGGCAGCTACATCAAAGTGTACATATGCTTGGAAGAGCTGCTCTAACATAAACAGCCACTAATGGGAAGAAAATTAAAGTTTGAACAAATGAACTTGTCTACCACATGCCATTGTTAAAAGCCCTCATGCTTTTGTAGCTGTATCTTCTAGAGGAGTTAGTTTACATTAGTGGAGCTGATACTGATACATAAATCAAAAGGGAAGAATTCCCACAAGCATGGGAGCTGCTGCCAGCAAAACTTTTGAGACCAATTTCAGTGTTCTGATTGCTGCTTTTATCCACAACTTCAGCCTTTGCTCAGAGCAGCAGATTAGGTGACTGGTACACAGATATGATCCATGGACCTGCAGTGGTACAGGGTGTAGTACAAAATACATATGTCACATTCTCCCTGAAGAGTTTGTTAATGGCTGTCAAATTTCTGCAGCTCATATTGGTGGCAAGGCCTAAGTCTGCTAAGATTAATTTCCTCTGTCCCTCCAGAGTCTGGTTCTTCTGCTGGGCTGTAATAAAAACCTTCTTCAGCTCTCTGGGGTCAAAGCAGGTGCCAACTCTAGTGCTGACAGATCTGTTCTTGTTACCTTGCTTTCTGGATTGATGCCCAGCATTTCTCTGTATCAGCCAGATCCTCCTTTAAAACTTGGTGAGTGTCATTTCTTGTATTAGTAGTAGATCCTAGGGTTAGGTGATCAGGTTAGTCAGTCTACCAAACTGAGCATATAGCAAGTTGGGTTTGGCAGATGCAGGGCTACTAGCTTTCAGATGGAGAAACATGGCAACCTGCTAGGAGACAGTGCTGCACACAGGGCATGTTTCTGCTGGCAGATGTAAATGAAATCAGAATTGCACTGAAGAAATAAAGACTCCAGGTTCTAAGTCAATGTAGTACTGGTGAATGGTGTTAGTCTGACAGGTTTCAGAGTAGCAGCCGTGTTAGTCTGTATCCTCAAAAACAACAGGAGTACTTGTGGCACCTTAGAGACTAACAGATTTATTTGAGCATAAGCTTTCGTGGGCTACAGCTCACTTCTTTGGAACACACAGACAGGAGATATTTATACATACAGAGAACATGAAAAGGTGGAAGTACGTATACCAACTGGAAGAGTCTAATCAATTGAGATGAGCTATGATCATCAGCAGGAGAAAAAAAACCTTTGAAGTGATAATTGACCCATAGAAGGTGTGAGGAGAACTTAACATAAAGAGAGAGATTCAATTAGTCTAATGACCCAACCATTCCCAGTCTCTGTTTAAACCTAAGTTAATTGTATCTAATTTGCATATTAATTTGAGTTCAGCAGTCTCTCTTTGGAGCCTGTTTTTGAAGTTTTTTGTTGCAAAATTCCCACCTTCAAGTCTGTCACTGAGTGGTTAGAGAGGTTGAAGTGTTCTCCCACTGGTTTTTGAATGTTATGATTCCTGATGTCAGATTTGTGTCCATTTATTCTTTTGCGTAGAGACTGTGCAGTTTGGCCAATGTACATGGCAGAGGGGGATTGCTGGCACATGATGGCATATATCACGTTGGTAGATGTGCAGGTGAACGAGCCCTGATGGCGTGGCCTCTTCAATGCATGTCTCACCAAGGTTTTGTGAGGCTTAGTTGCTAATAATGCTTTGTTTTTATAGAACACTTGTTCAACTGTAGATATCCAAGTACTTAAAAAGGTGATATCATTAACTTTTTACAGATAGAACAACTTAGGCCCAGAGAGCTTGTGACTTGCTGACAGTCAGAGAAAGGTAGATCTAGAGAATATGGATCTCCTTATTCTCACCCCCTAGACCACTGCTTCCCCCTCCTACCCTCAAAATACTTTGAGACTCAGGTAGCAGGTGCTGTAGGAGTGTAGATCTCACCACCAATTTGAGTGTTTGTGCCCTGGTTCCTAACAGTCTCCTCTGAGGTTGATACTCGTGCTCCTGAGCCACTGCAGGACAGCTTGACAACAACTACCTGCTATCTGTTCAGCTAGCCCAAGGGCCAAGCAAGGCGCAGTCCCCACACTCTAGATCATCTAGGCTGGGGATTCCCAAGCTAGGGGGCAGGACCCCTCAGGGGGTCGTGAGGTTATTACACAGGGGGTCACGAATAGTCAGCCTCCACCCCAAACCCCGCTTGCCTCCAGCATTTATAAGGGTGTTATAAATTAAAAACACTTTTTAAATATATTTAAGGGGGGGGCCTCGCACTCAGAGGCTTGTTATGTGAAAGGGGTCACCAGTAGAGACGGTTGAGAACCACTGATCTAGTCTGACATCCGCTATAGCCCAGATCATAGAACTTCCCTGCAGAAGGCACTTGGCAGCTGTGAGAAGAAACCATTCCTTGGCCTGTCAACAGGATTAGGAGAGTGGTTTTGTAGGATTAGCTATGAATAGCATGGAGATAGAAGGATGGACAAAATTGAACAATATTAGGATTGTGGCTTTGGTTGGTTGGGTTAGCTCATAGCTAGAAGAAATTGTGAGAGAGGGCAGAGAGCAAACTACAGAGACGGGGACCTACAGTTAAAAAAAAAAAAAAGCTGTGAAATATGGAGTCATTTATGTATTAAGTACTTCCTTAGGCCTGTGTCAAACTATCTAATCAGTGTCTGTACATGTCAGCAGCACATCCATAATAAGAAAGTGCTGTGTGGCATTGTGTGAACTGGAATTAGAGATGTGATAATCAGCTGAACTGTTAGAGATAATGTAAAGGCTTCATGCCATACGCTTGCATTCCTTTAGCCAGGGGAAAACCTTATATGTGCAGATGAGTGTTTTTGAAAAAAATGTAATTCTTAACATTGCTCCATTCAGTTTGTTGGCTGATCCCACAGTTAAATTCCAAGGAGCACAGCAGTGGTTCCTAACTGCAGATACATATTCCTGGGATTGCATCCATTGCTGTAATGAATTCATTGGTATGTGTCACCAGTAGTGTGGTGACTGACAGTCTAGGCTCCTCCCCTTGCCTGATAAACCTGTATGCTGGGTCCCTGTGCTGCTCATTCCATCTCCTATTCTTTTATGCATCTTACAAGCTCTTGGAGCTTGTGTTGTTCTACCCTGCAGGTTTTGCAATTCCAAATGCCCTTCCAGCAGTGAAAGTGTCCGCCAGCCAGGGGGAAATACTGTCTTGTGGTAGATGCATCAGATTTGGGATTATAAAATCTGTGTGACCAAGTAGTCTGTCCCTTCAGGGTAGTTGGTGCCTAGTGGTCAACCTAGCCAATCATGTGGTACAGCCCTGTAAGAGGTTGAAAAATATATATATGGATATGGGAGACATTGGGAGTGAGGAAATAGTTTTGGGAGTAAGAAGTGTTTGGGAGGAAAGCCTGTTACTGTTTCTTTAAGAATCAGTGGCTAGGGGGCCTTTCAGAGAGAGTGGGGCAAGGCTCCCTTTGCACCCAATCAACTGAGGATGAGCTTGGAGAAGGGGACCCAGCATAGGGGCTGCCTCTCTCATATAACTGGGCAGACACCTGAAGATACCAGCAGGGAAAGGCAGGCCTGCTGTGCAGCCTGAAGGTAATTAAGGAAAGGAGGCCAGCTGGCTAAACCACAGAGAGGAGAGTGGAGGGCTCCTGTTTAGGGAGGACTAGAAAATCTGAGTAACATAACCCAGCTTTGATGAGAAGAGGCTGAGGAGAGTGGGGTAAGGAGAACGTGGAACTAATACTGCCCAGCTCCAAAGAGGAGAGCTGGGAGTTCCTGCTTAAGAAAGGACTGAAAAGGGGTAACCCAGAGAAGGAAGTAGGAAGGGGTCCTGGACCGGAGACTGTTTTCAGGTGCAAAGAGTCTCCTGAAGGAAAGACCCAGGGAGGGCTAGTTGGACTAACAGCCTGAGGTGTCAAATGTCCTGGGCATCTCAGTGAGCTGCTACTTGAGCTTATGGTTCTCATTTATAAACGAGACCCTTGGAAGTGGGGAGCTCTTTGATTAAAAATGATCTGTCTGGAGTTGTTAATAACGCAGGTGAAGGGGAGTGAGTTGTGATGCACCGGGATGACTTCCTCATCATCACACTTAGGTTCTAGTCTCCTTTCTGCTTAACACCCCCTGCTCCCCAGTCTTTCCACTATAAAGTGCTGATATTTCCCTGTCTCACTGGGGATGTTTTGAAGCTAAGTAATGTTTGTGAAGTGCTTTGAGAGCCTCAGATGGAAGATGTCATAAAAGTGTAAAATATTATTAATTCCTTAACCAATTACTGTTGGACAGCTTCTGCTTGTCATCTTATTTCTCTCTCAAAGCAGGCTTGGTGGGCTTAGTCCAGTTCCCACTGGATTCTTGTCTGTTGGTATCATGATTGCTATTGCAGTTTGCAGTCTGTACACAGAGGCTGAAGGCTAAGGGTTTCCTTCTGCACAGTTAAAGTTTGTAGTGTGGAGCAGGTAAGTACAAGGTCAAAAGTGAAGAATAGGACAGGGAACTCTGCAGAATCTGTCCTGAATTAGTCAGCACTGCTGTGTAGCTGCCAAGCTATTCCAGCCTAGTAGCAGGAGAAAAGTCTAGGTAAGCACCTCATTTGTATACTAAAGATCATGCAGAAACTCACATCTTGCTTCACTCAGTCTCTGCAAAAACAACGAGGAATCCTTGTGGCAGCTTAGACTAACAAATTGATTTGGGCGTAAGCTTTCGTCGGCTGAAACCCACTTCATCAGATGCATAGAGTGAAAAATGCAGTAGGCCGGTGTATATATATTACAGCACATGAAAGGATGGGAGTTACCTTATCAAGTACAGAGGTCAGTGCTAATGTGGCCAATTCAAACGGTGAATGTGGCCCACTTCCAATAGATGACAAGAAGCTGTGAGTATCAACGGAGGGAAAATTACTTTCTATAGTGACCCAGCCACTCCTAGTCTTTATTCAGGCCTAATTTGATAGTGTCAAGTTTTCAAATTTAGTTCCAGTTCTGCAGTTTCTCAATGGTCTGTTTTTTGAAGTTTTTTTTATTGAAGAATGGCCACTTTTCAGTCTGTTGTTGAGTGTCTATGGAGACTGAAGTGCTCTCCTACTGGTTTTTGAATGTTACAATTCTTGATGTCTGATTTGTGTCCATTTATTCTTTATTCTACTTCCTTTTACCCTATGCTATTGCAGATAAGGGAGTGGACATGAAAGAGGCTTGAGAGTTAATATTGCTTATTACCCAGGATCTACTTAACACTTATAGTTGAATGGCAAGCTTCAAGATCTCACTCAAAATCATCCAAAGCCCAAGATTTGGTGGTGATGGGGGACTTCAACTATCCAGATATATGTTGGGAAAATAACACCGCGGGGCACAGACTATCTAATAAGTTCCTGGACTGCATTGCAGACAACTTTTTATTTCAGAAAGTTGAAAAAGCTACTGGGGGGAAGCTGTTCTAGACTTGATTTTAACAAATAGGGAGGAACTTGTTGAGAATTTGTAAGTAGAAGGAATCTTGGGTGAAAGTGATCATGAAATCATAGAATTTGCAATTCTAAGGAAGGGTAGAAGGGAGTACAGCAGAATAGAGACAATGGATTTCAGGAAGGCGGATTTTGGTAAGCTCAGAGAGCTGATAGGTAAGGTCCGATGGGAATTAAGACTGAGGGGAAAAACAACTGAGGAAAGTTGGCAGTTTTTCAAAGGGACGCTATTAAGGGCCCAAAAGCAAGCTATTCCGATGGTTAGGAAAGATAAAAAATGTGGCAAAAGACCACCTTGGCTTAACCACGAGATCTTGCGTGACCTACAAAATAAAAAGGTGTCATATAAAAAATGGAAACTAGGTCAGATTACAAAGGATGAATAAAGGCAAATAACACAGGAATGCAGAGGCAAGATTAGAAAAGCAAAGGCACAAAATGAACTCAAACTAGCTATGGGAATAAAGGGAAACAAGAAGACTTTTTATCAATACATTAGAAGCAAGAGGAAGACCAAGGACAGGGTAGGCCCACTGCTCAATGAGGAGGGGGAAACAGTAACGGGAGACTTGGAAATGGCAGAGATGCTTAATGACTTCTTTGTTTCAGTCTTCACTGAGAAATCTGAAGGAATGTCTAGTATAGTGAATGCTTACGGGAAGAGGGTAGGTTTAGAAGAGAAAATAAAAAAAGAGCAAGTAAAAAATCACTTAGAAAAGTTAGGTGCCTGCAAGTCACCAGGGCCTGATGAAATGCATCCTAGAATACTCAAGGAGTTAATAGAAGAGGTATCTGAGCCTCTAGCTATTATCTTTGGGAAATCATGGGAGACGGGGGAGATTCCAGAAGACTGGAAGGGGGCAAATATAGTGCCCATCTATAAAAAGGGAAATAAAAACAACCCAGGAAACTACAGACCAGTTAGTTTAACTTCTGTGCCAGGGAAGATAATGGAGCAGGTAATTAAAGAAATCCATCTGCAAACACTTGGAAGGTGGTAAGGTGATAGGGAATAGCCAGCATGGATTTGTAAAGAACAAATCGTGTCAAACTAATCTGATTGCATTCTTTGATAGGATAACGAGCCTTGTGGATAAAGGAGAAGCGGTGGATGTGATATACCTAGACTTTAGTAAGGCATTTGATACAGTCTCGCATGATATTCTTATAGATAAACTAGGAAAGTACAATTTAGATGGGGCTACTATAAGGTGGGTGCATAACTGGCTGGATAACTGTACTCAGAGAGTAGTTGTTAATGGCTCCCAATCCTGCTGGAAAGGAATAACAAGTGGGGTTCCGCAGGGGTCTGTTTTGGGACCGGTTCTGTTCAATATCTTCATCAACGATTTAGATGTTGGCATAGAAAGTACACTTATTAAGTTCGCGGACGATACCAAACTGGGAGGGATTGCAACTGCTTTGGAGGACAGGGTCAAAATTCAAAATGATCTGGACAAATTGGAGAAATGGTCTGAGGTAAACAGGATGAAGTTCAATAAAGATAAATGCAAAGTGCTCCACCTAGGAAGGAACAAACAGTTTCACACATACAGAATGGGAAGAGACTGTCTAGGAAGGAGTATGGCAGAAAGAGATCTAGGGGTCATAGTAGACCACAGGCTTAATATGAGTCAACAGTGTGATACCATTGCAAAAAAAGCAAATGTGATTCTGGGATGCATTAACAGGTGTGTTGTAAACAAGACACGAGAAGTCATTCTTCCGCTTTACTCTGCGCTGGTTAGGCCTCAACTGGATTATTGTGTCCAGTTCTGGGCACCGCATTTCAAGAAAGATGTGGAGAAATTGGAGAGGGTCCAGAGAAGAGCAACAAGAATGATTAAAGGTCTTGAGAACATGACCTATGAAGGAAGGCTGAAGGAATTGGGTTTGTTTAATTTGGAGAAGAGAAGACTGAGAGGGGACATGATAGCAGTTTTCAGGTATCTGAAAGGGTGTCATCAGGAGGAGGGAGAAAACTTGTTCACCTTAGCCTCCAATGATAGAACAAGAAGCAGTGGGCTTAAACTGCAGCAAGGGAGATTTAGGTTGGACATTAGGAAAAAGTTCCTAACTGTCAGGGTAGTTAAACACTGGAATAGATTGCCTAGGGAAGTTGTAGAATCTCCATCTCTGGAGATATTTAAGAGTAGGTTAGATAAATGTCTATTAGGGATGGTCTAGACAGTATTTGGTCCTGCCATGAGGGCAGGGGACTGGACTCGATGACCTCTCAAGGTCCCTTCGAGTCCTAGAGTCTATGAGTCTATAAGTCAAGCAGGCTTCTTTCAGAAAAAAAGAAAATAGGAAGGGATCACAAACCCTGTCAGATAAAAGGCAAAATAGAAGTTGAGAGAAGGGAATTTGGAGATCTAGGTTCTATTCCCAGCACTGTTGGATTAATAGGGGGTAAAAAGGAACATTTAGGGATAAGAAGATTGTAGAGAGGCTAATTGTTCTGTGCATGACTCTTCATCAGAGTATATTGAGGAGGTACCTACTCTTTTTAGGAAATAAATATGCGGCACTGTCAGAAGATGAGGCGCTACAAATTAATAAATTAAAGAGTAACATGTCCCCAAGTCTAGATGATATATGTGCAAGAGTTCTGAAGGGCAGAAGAATGAAATGGCTGAGCTGCTAACAAAACCTGACTTAATTTATTTAGGAAGGGATTAACTAAATGGAAAGAAAAGGTAGGAGGTAAAGAAGCATAGGAGAAAGAGAGGGTAGATGGGGAGATATGGAGTGAAACCTAAGCAGAGATCCTGTGAAGAAGGGTTAGAGCAAACAGCCAATCAGAACAGGACAGAGAAATAAAGCTTGTTCAACAGTTTCGAAAAGAATATCTAGCGATCCCAGCATTGGCTGCTCCTGTTCTTACTAGCTAGAATCTCTGGCTGGCTGCTTTCTGCATTTCTCCCCAAAGCAACAGAGTGAGGGGAGGGAAGGCACTGTCTGGGTCGAGAGTGAGTGTGTGTGAGAGAAGGATGGCCCTGGTTGGACCCTATTTCCCCTGTCCCCCAGTGCAACTGTTCTTGCTTTGGCTGTTCCTGTTGAGAAAAGAGAAATGGCTGACATAATTTTAAAAAGCCTTTGACAGACTCCTCCCACAAGAGGCTGTTAAGTCAACAAAGTAGTCCTGGGATGAGAGGCAAAGTATTATAACTGATCAGAAGCTGACTAAAAGAAAGAAGAAAGTTAGGAATAAATGGTAAACTTTTAACATGGCAAGAAGATGACTGTGGGGTGTCAAGGATCTGTACCACAACTGGTGTTAATATTAGTGCTGTTTGAAAAAGGGGGATTTACACAGAAAATTTGGTGGATTTTTTCCCGAGAAAATTGAGTACTGAAAAATTTAGCTAAAACCAGAAATATTTCTTCTGAAAATGCTGTTGCTGTGCCTTCTTTGAGTTAATGTTCAGGTGCCTCATTCTCCTTGGTGGGCCAGGCTCCACAGCTGGACTCTGGAGAGGAGGGAGTGTGGGTATCTGGGCTGGGGGTTCTCACAGTTGGGCTCTGGGGCAGAGGGGGTTTGGGTATATTGGTTGGGGGAGGCCCACAGGTGGGCTCTGTGGGGGAGGGGTTGTGGGTGTCTGTCCTCCCAGCTGAGCTCTGGGGGTAGGGGAGAAGAGGGCAGAGAAAACAAGAACTGAGTTGTCAAAGGGTTTCTTTAACTCTATTCCTGGGGGAATTTTTGTGTGTGTCTGTGTATTGCAGTGGTCTCCAACCTTTTTACGCCCAAGATCACTTTTTGAACTTAAGGGCAACCCAGGATCTACCCTGCCCCTTTCCCAAGGCCCTGCCCCAATCACTCCATCTCCCCCCCACCATCACTCACTCTGCCCCACTCTCTCTCACTCCCTGTTGGTGGTGTAGCGTGGCTGCCGCTAAGGCAGGCTCCCTGCCTACCCCGGCCCCACGCTGCTCCTGAAAGAGGCCAACATGCCCCTGAGGTTCCTGGTGAGGGAGCCGGGCGGCACATAGCTCTGTGCGCTGCCCTTCTCTGCAAGCACCGCCCCCACAGCTCCCATTGGCCACAGCTCCCCGTTCCCAGTCAATGGGAGCTGTGGGAATGGTGCTTGCAGGCAGGAGCAGTGTGTGGTGGGAGACCTCTGCCCCGCCGCCTGTGGGACCGCTCAGGCTGCTTCTGGGAGCGACGTGGGGCCAGGGCTAAGGCAGGGAGCCTCTAGGATTGACCAGTCTATCACAATCGACCAGTCGGTGACCACTGCTGTATTGTTACAGACATACTTGCTGATAGGTGTTTTGAAGTAAATTACCAAAATAATTGAAACTGGCGTGATTATGTAGTGTTATTTTGACAAGTACAATTTGCAGAATTTAAAAGTATTGTGTGCAGAATTTTTTGGCGCAGAATGCTGCGAAAGTACAGGATGTAGCTTTAAATGGACATAGAGGTGAAAATACCCTTTCAAGTTGGCCCTTCCAAATGCTGGCAGGAGGTAGTACTCCAATCTGTAGATAAAGCTATACTTGTAATAATAGTGATTTATATGTTCATTGTAGTTCATGAATGTTAACATATCCCTCACAATATGAATTACAAAGGAAAATATTTATATTTCCATTTTACAGGTGGGGAACCTGAGATACAGAGATGTGAACTGATGTGCCCAAGGTATAGAAGTAGACCCAAGATTAGAATTTGTGTTCCCTGTTGGTAGAATCACCCTTAAACCTGCCATTTCAAAGTCCAACTACACACCTGTCTGAAAGGACAGTGAGATTGCAGACAGGTTTATGATGGACCGCATGGATTGTGATACACAACCTGTCATTTAGGGCTATGCTGCTGCTCTACTGCTTCATTTTATGTATGTTCATATCATATGGCTCATTTGGTCTACTTCATGTCTGAGAAGACTTTAGAGAATAAGATGTATCCCCCTAGTTTGTGGGTAGACAACCTATGGCACCCGTGCCAAAGGCGGCACACGAGCTTATTATTAGTGGCAATCACACTGCCCAGGTCCTGGCCACTGGTCCAGGGAGATCTGCATTTTAATTTAATTTTAAATGAAACTTCTTAAACATTTTAAAAACCTTATTTACTTTACATACAACAATAGTTTAGTTATATATTATAGACTTCTAGAAAAGAGACCTTCTAAACATTAAAATGTATTACTGGCACACGAAACCTTAAATTAAAGTGAATGCACACCACTTTAGAAAGGTTGCCAACCCCTGCTCTAGTTGGTCTACAGAACAAGTAATGCGGAGCCTGATTTTCCTCTGCAGCGCATGGATAAGCGCCTCCCATTGTCTTCAGTGTCAGTTGTCTGCCTGCACATCCAAAAACAATGTTTGACCCACCGTTATCTTTCTTGCATAACTGGCTACAGCTTTCCTTTAAGTATCCACTTCACTTGGCCAGCTGTAGTTACAGGAGTTCATAACTCCAGTGGACACAGTTGTGAACAAGAATCCACAAAAGTTTATAACTGTGGTACACAGGACTGCAGCTTTCTTTTTGCTGAATGGACATGCATTTATTGTTGGTAATAGTAGTAATTACTTGGTCCATCCTTGGTTATTTACCAACTCCCACCACCAGGAGCAGCAAATCTAAGAATATTGGAAATAAAATTTTGTTTCTTTCTTTCATTACTTATTCTAATGAATTCCTCTGTCTTCATTCATTTGTGTAAAGAACTGTGCACAAATCTGTTGTACAAAGTAACAACTAATAATAGCAGTAATAACATATTTCATTCAAGCTCCAGCAATGCTGCATGGATTTGAACTTGCAAGGGGCTAAGCACTGTGACCCAGATTCTGCAAAACATTTACACACATCATCCCAATAACTTCAGTGTGACTATGCTCTTGCTTAAGGTAAAGTATATGCAGGACAGGGCCCAAATGCTCAGCACCTTGCAAGATCTAACCCTATGTGCACAGGGCCAAATTCACCCACGCACCCCCTTTAACTCCAAGGCCTTCAGTGGTGGTACTCCAAGGATGAATTGGGCCAATGTTTTTCATTTCTCAGTGGCTATTCTCTGGGAATTCTTGAATGTATTTGGAGACTTGCACAGCCTAAACAAGGATGCTTGTGGTAAGCTCTAGTATGTATAAACACGTGATCTGTCATGACCATGTACAGGGCATGCACGCATTGCATGCTTGTGAGCAAAAATAAGAGTATTTCATGTTGCAGCTTTTTAGTCTTAACCAGATGTAAAATGTGCTAGATTGTAGTCCCCATGATAAGCAGCTGAGAAAAAGCAGACTGTTTTAACCCCAGGCTGTTTACTTAGCTGCAGATAGAGACTGATTGGTCAAAAGTAAGGAGAAGATAGTTCAGGGGATAGGCCATCTGTAAGCTTGGAGGGGCCTGACTGATCATTGCATTGTACCAGTGTAAAAGCACTGGAGATTGAGGCCCAGAATTCTCTGAGACGAGGATCAGGAGTTGCTGCTCTCCTGCCCTGTCTTTGCACAGCCCAAGTGGGGAAAGTGACTTGGATGCAGAGAACCCTGATGTCGCTCCTCGCTCTCCCCCTCACAGCCCTCTAGGGGGGTGCGGAGGAACAGTATTGGAGGGGGAGGGATGAGTAGCAATGCCAGATACTCCATGAATCCATGTCAGTTTCCTCACATGGTTGCAGGAGGCATGTGTAGGGTTGGTGTGAAGAGGACACAATGCAGGGGTTAGGGCACCGAAGGGGGGAAGTGCAGGGGTTAGTGGCAAAGAGGGGTGGGGAGCCTGGGGAGCTCATGGGGGCCAGGGGCAATGGGGGGCACTGCTCCCACAGGGACCGAGGGTGCCATTTTCCCTAAGGCCAGCCCTGGTGGTAGGTGCAGTTGATAGAGGGGGTTTTGTTGGTTTGTTTTTTTCTGTAGTTGAGCAGGTTCTCTTGAGGTATTTGGGTGGTCCATTCCATGATATGATTTACGTCTCTGGAATGTTCTTGTTTGGTGAAGGTGGTTTTAAGCCTGTTAAGATGTGTGTCCTGGACTTTCTCCTCGGGGCATATTCTGCGCTATCTGAATGCCTGGTTGTAAATGACAGATTTTATGGCATGTCTAGGGTGGTTACTGGATCTGTGGGGGTAAGTGTGGTGATTCATGGGTTTCTTGTGTGTAGTTGTCTGTAGGGTTCCATTGCTGAAGCTGTTCATGGTAACCAGTAAGTTGATGCTGGTGTGGGAGGGTTCTAGGGAGAGTTGGGATGGATGGATTGATGGTGGTAGTTGAAGTTACAGTGGAAATCTGAGGCAGTTTAGGTCATTTTATAGTCAAAAGTTTTTCCTAATACCTGCGCTAAAGCTCCCTTGGTGCAGATAAAGCCCATTACTACTTATCTTACCTTCAGTGGACACGGGACCAGTTGATCACCATCTTCTTTGTAAAAGCCCTTAACATATCTGAAGAGTTATTAGCTCCCCCGGAGTCCCAGCCCAGGTCTCTTTTCTCTCAAGACTAAACATGCCCAGTGGTTTGTTTTTGTTTTTGTTTTTAAACCTTTCCTCATCAGCAGGTCTTCTAAGCCTTTTATCATTTTCATTTTTAACTCTGGACTCTCCAGCTTGTCTCTATCTTTCTTAGTGTGGCGCCCAGAACTGGACATAGTGCTTCAACTGAGGCCCCACCACTGCCAAGTAAAGCTGGACAATTACCTCCCATGTCTTACCTACGACATTCCTGTTAATACACGGCAGAATATTAGCCTTTTGCAACTGAATCACATTGTTGATTCATTCAATTTGTGATCCACCATAACCCCCACATCCTTTTCAGCAGTACTAATGTCTAGTCAGTTATTCCCCACTTTGTAGCTGTGCATTTGATTTCTCCCCGCTTCCTAAGGGGCAGTACTTGGCACTTGTTTTTACTGAATCTCATCTCTTCCCCAGGGCAGCACATAGTTCCTGACAGGCTGGGCTTCCTGCTTCTGTTTGGGAAATCCCTTTATTGAGACCCGGCCTTCTTGGGGGGCCTATCACTAGGAGCACAGCTGAGGGGTGTTTTCCAACAGGTTCCTTGTATCCAGAAGCAGATCTCTAGGCACACTGCTCTAGTAAGCTCTCCTGGGAGCTCATACCCTAGGTACAGGCGCTTCCTGTCTTCTCAGGAGTGCCTTTGCTAACTGAGCCTGGGTGACATTGTTATTCCCTCCAAGTTGTTGTTAGATCAGCTTGTTTACTAAATAACCATAAAGCAACTGCCTGGGGCAGTCAGTTACACCTAGGTGGGCTTTCAGAAGGCAGTCACAGACAGACTGGGTCTTGATGCCCTTTGAAGGACAGTTGCCCTGTTCACAAGCTTCTTGTGGTTTTCCCCACCTGCTGTTCGTTCAGGATCCTAGTCTGTTTGGGAGGTGAGCAGGGAAGAGGAACTGGCAGTCCCATTCTTTCCTGCCCTTTCTGATCCCATAACTATGCTCAGTGATGAGCTGCTAAAATCTTAACAACCGGTTCCCTATAAAAAGTTCTGATTTAAGGGATGTGCCACAGTATGTATTTTTTTTTGTACCAATAGGGTTACCATACGTCTGTATTTTCCTAGCGATTTAAGAACCAAAAAACCTGACATGTCCAGGAAAATCCAGATGCATGTTAACCCTACCTAAAGTTCTTCTTAAAAAAAGATGGATTTGAACTAGAAATGAGCTCGTTTTCACATGTGTGGGTCCTCCCCACTCCCTTGGTGTGCTAGGGTGACCAGATATCCCAATTGTATAGGGACAGTCTCACTTTTTGGGTCTTTTTCTTATATAGATTCCTATTACCCCTCACCCCCTGTCCCGATTTTTCACACTTGCTGTCTGGTCACCCTAGGGTGTGCACATGTGTGGGTTCCAGCTGCTCCCTGCCCGCCCTCGTTGAAGCAGCTGTGCAGGGTTACTGCCCTGAACTGCAGGGCACCATTGGACATGGGGCTGGCTGCAGACAGGCGTGGGGCAAGGCTAGCTGGAGGCAGGGAATGTGACGGGCTGGCTGCAACAGGGGCTGGCTGTGGGCAGGTGGTGCAGGCAGACGGGGGGCTATGAGCAAGTGGTGCAGACAGTGGCTGGCTGTGGCAGGGGGCAGGGGCTGACTGCAGGCAGAGGCTGGCTACGGGCAGGGGGGGCAGGTACTCACACGGGGAGAGTGGCTGGGACCAGCCCAAGCAGCAGGATGCAGCCAGGAATCCACCAGGCAGCAGCAGGAGCCCCACGGCCATAGGTCCGAAGTGCAATAGCAGCAACAGGGCCAGGAGGCAGCCTATATGGCTCCCGCAGCACAGCGCCTCCTCCCCCCTGCCCCGGCGGCCGGGAGCAGGAATTAAATACTTCCCAGCCGGAGCCCATCAAAGCTTCCCTCGCAGGGAAGCCAGTTAACAAGCGGTTCTAAAACTGCTTCTAAATTTAACAACCAATTCATGCGAACGGGCTCCAGCTCACCCCTGATTATGCTGCTTTGGTGCAGTCTTTCAGAAAATCAAGTGGTAGGAGCTAATATTACACTGACTTGTGGGACAGACTGTCACTTCGTAGAGCAGTGTAACAGCATGGATGGGGCCCAGGAAAAGAAGAAAACTGAAAGACAAAAAAAGTCTCTCTTAAATTGGGATTAATCGTAAGGGTATGAATACACTGCCCATGTCCACATTATAGCATGGCCATGGCAGCACTGTGACATGAGCAGTGTAGTCATGATTTATCGCCAGGGGAGCGCTCTCCTGGCAATTAAAAATAATCACCCCCAACGAGGGGTGGTAGCTTTATCTCTGGGAGTGCAGCTCCTGGCACTAAAGTGCTGTCTATACTGGCGCTTTTCAGCGCTAAAACTCTTGTGGCTGGGGGTGTGTTTTTTCACATCCCTAAACGAGTAAAATTTTAGCGCTGAAAGTGGCAGTGTAGACACAGCCTTTGTGTAAGACAAAACACAGCATTTATTAGGGTTTAGATGTGAAGGAGTCTCTTAATTCCCTGCAGAGTTGAGCTGCTCCTTTTGATGTGTTTGACAGTCATTTGCCTTGAAAGGAAGCTTTAGAGGATCACTTAGTCCATTCCCTTGTGTTGCAGTAGGATTGATTTCATTACGCCTAAGCCATCCCTGACAGCTGGGTGTCAAGTCTTGCTTTGAACAGCAGGAGGTCTAATCTTGAGATGCAAAGGGCATGCCTACAAGGAGCAGCAATGTGCACTATGAGGGGAGGTGTGACTTCTAAAGCACACTAATTGGTTTGTGTAGACCCTGCTAGTGTGCATTAAAAGTTCCCTAGTGTGCTTTAACATTGTGCTGTTTGAAACAGTATGTTAAAGCACACTAGGAAATTCTAATGCACACCTGTGTGTGTGTGTGCGTGTGCGTGTGTGTGTGTGTGTACACACACAAATAAGAACAAGGAGTACTTTTGGCACCTCAGACTAACAAATTTATTTGGACATAAGCTTTCGTGGACTAAAACACACTTCATCGGATGCATGCAGTGGAAAGTACAGTAGGAAGATATGTATATACACAGAACATGGGGGGGAAAAATGGGTTACCGTACTAACTCTAACAAGACTAATCAATTAAGGTGGGCCCTGACCTGAAGCAAATACTCACCAGCAACCAAACAACAAAAACACTAACCCAGGAACCTTTCCTTGCAACAAAGCCCGTTGCCAATTCTGCCCACATATCTATTCAAGGGACACCATCATAGGACCTAATCACATCAGCCATGCCATCAGAGGCTCGTTCACCTGCACATCTACCAATGTAATATGTGCCAGCAATGTCCCTCTGCCCTGTACATTGGCCAAACTGGACAGTCTCCATGCAAAAGAGTAAATGGACACAAATCAGACATCATGAATTATAACATTCAAAAACCAGTTGGAGAACACTTCAACCTCCCTGGTCACTCAATTACAGACCTAAAAGTTGCAATTCTTCAACAAAAAAACTTCTAAAACAGACTCCAATACGAAACTGCAGAACTGGAATTAATTTGCAAACTGGACACCATTAAATTAGGCTTGAATAAAGACTGGGAGTGAATGGGTCATTGCACAAAGTAAAAACTATTTTCCCCATGCTAATTTTTCCTCTACTGTTCTAACACCTTGTTAACTGATTATCCTGATTATCACTACAAAATTTTTTACTCCTGCCGATAATAGCCCACTGTAATTGATTAGTCTCGTTAGGGTTGATATGGCAACACCCATTTTTCATGTGTGTGTGTGTGTGTGTGTGTGTGTGTCTTCCTACTATATTTTTCACTGCATGCATCCAATGAAGTGTGATTTAGCCCACAAAAGCTTATGTCCAAATAAATTTTAGTCTCTAAAGTTCCACAAGTACTCCTTGTTCTTTTTGCTGATACAGACTAGCACGACTACCACTCTGACTCCTGTAATGTGCATTGCTGCTGTGTAGACAAGCCCTCATTTGATCAGCAGGAGGTGATGGGGTGTAGTCATGCCCGTATCCACATGTACATTGTGCTACATAACAGAGTAGATAAGTATAACAGTGCTTCACAGTTAAAGAACACAATCAATGTGCAGTCTAGTCAGTTTAGAAAAAGATTTAAAGTAGTTTCAGGTTCTATAACTGTCCCCAAATCCTCTTGCCAATTTCTGTGCTTTCTACAGTCATGCTTTCCTGTTCTAAAATTCTCTCCCTTTGTTGTGGGAAAGATCCACATAAACAAAAGGGAAAAGCAACTGGGTATACAAGGAAAACCAATGAAACAAAATGATGCTAAATACACAGTATAAACAAACTGAAAAAGTATTTTTCCTTATGCTCTTTCAGTTCTGGTAATCTCAGATGGTGTTTGTAACAATAATAGGTTTAAAAAAAAAGTCTGGACAGTTGTGTTTTTTGTTTTGTTTTTTTTTAGTTGATTGTCCCTTTAAATACCATATATGTTTTAGACAAAGAAGCAGTTGGGAAAGTTGCAAATGACTGTGATCATTACTGAGTTTACAGCTTATTTCTAAACACACAGAGGAAAGCAGGCCTGCATTTAATTCACATGCTTGAGTCATCATACATATTTAGAGGAAATTTAGTGGAGAGTTTATTGTATTTGTCTCTAGCTCATTTCTCATTGATCTTTGTCACAGTCCATGTGTAGTTTGCCTAAAGTTTCCGAGTATAGTTTATATCGGGAAGTTTAAAAAGGGTTCAAGAAAACTTATTACCGAATTGTAGTTGGCTACAACTAGTTGAATGGTAGATCAGGAAGCCAGCGTGTACTGCTTAGAACAGGGGACAAGGAATAAAGGCTCTTGGGTTCTTTTCTTTTCTTGTCTCTGCCACTGACTTGTAGTGTGATCTAGGGCAAGTCATTTAGATAAGAATTTTCAAACATGGGTTCCTAAAGTTAGATGCTTAAATCCTATAGAGGTATCTATATAACTGTCTCCTGATTTTCAGAGGTGTTGAGGATTTACAGCCCTCCGTGAATTCAGTGGGAGCTGTGGGTGCTCTAGTGCAGTGGTTTTCAACCAGGGGTGTACACAGGTCTTCCAGGGGGATACATCAACTCATCTAGATATTTGCCTAGTTTTACAACAGGCTACAAAAAAAAGCACTAGCAAAATCAGTACAAACTAAAATTTCATACAATGATTTGTTTATACTGCTCTATATACTATAACTATATCCTGAAATGTAAAAATGAGAGAGTCAACAATATTTCAGGAGTAGTGTGCTGAGACACTTTTTGTATTTTTATGTCTGATTTTGTAAGCAAGTAGTTTTTAAGTAAGGTGAAACTTGAGGTATGCAAAACAAATCAGACTTCTGAAAGGTGTACAGTAATCTGGAAAGGTTGAGAGCCACTGTTGGAGCACCTCTGCAGATCAGGTCATTTATTTAGGTGCCTGGTATGGATTTCGGTGTCAGGTTCAACTCTAGCACCCAAGTTTAAAATTCTGTCCTTAACCTCTCTGTGCATCTGTTTATTCAGCTGGTAAAATGGGTGGAAATAATGAAACTTCCTGCTGCACAGAGATGTTGTGAAGCAGCATTCATTAATACTCGTAAAACACATCTGTTTTGCAGCAGTGCTCATATAAGCATTTGATCTGATCTCATCTAATTGAATTTACCCTAGCTATTAGTGTCATACCTATTTATATAGGATGATAACATAAAGATTGAGCTGAGTTGAGGTGAATATTGACGCTGGTCAGTGTTAACCTTTTAAATCCAATATGATTTGTGGAAAAACAAAGTCAGTATCTGCTTTGTCCTATTGTCATGCTTCCTTATCAGATAAATCTTTATGACATCTGCAGTAGGCTTTGGATCACGATGAAATTCTGGCCAGTTCAACATCTGTGCTGGACAGATTGTCCTTATACATTCTATTCCAGTTTGTGTGGATGGCTTTAGCTTCCAGGAGGGTTTGGGAAAAGAACTACCACCCAATCAGTGTCGAGGCAGCCTTCTCCTTATGGCGTGATAAGAACATAAGAACGGCTGTACTGGGTCAGACCAAAGGTCCATCTAGCTCAGTATCTGTCTACCGACAGTGGCGAATGCCAGGTGCCCCAGAGGGAGTGAATCTAACAGGCAATGATCAAGTGATCTGTCTCCTGCCATCAATCTCCATCCTCTGATGTACAGAGGCTCGGGACACCATTCTTTACCCTTCCTAGCTAATAGCCATTTATGGACTTAGCCACCATGAATTTATCCAGTTCCCTTTTAAACATTGTTATAGTCCCAGCCTTCACAACCTCCTCAGGTAAGGAGTTCCACAAGTTGACTGTGTGCTGTGTGAAGAAAAACTTCCTTTTATTTGTTTTAAACCTGCTACCTATTAATTTCATTTGGTGACCCCTAGTTCTTGTATTATGGAAATAAATAAATAACTTTTCCTTATCCACTTTCTCTACATCACTCATGATTTTATATACCTCTATCATATTCCCCCTTAGTCTCCTCTTTTCCAAGCTGAAGATGCTTAGCCTCTTTAATCTTTCCTCGTATGGGACCCTCTCCAAACCCCTAATCATTTTAGTTGCCCTTTTTTGAACCTTTTCTAGTGCTAGACTATTTTGAGGTGAGGAGACCACATCTGTACACAGTATTCGAGATGTGGGCATACCATGGATTTATATAAGGGCAATAAGATATTCTCAGTCTTATTCTCTATCCCCTTTTTAATGATTCCTAACATCTTGTTTGCTTTTTTGACCGCCTCTGCACACTGTGTGGACATCTTCAGAGAATTATCCATGATGACTCCAAGATCTTTTTCCTGACTCGTTGTAGCTAAATTAGCCCTTATCATATTGTATGTATAGTTGGGGTTATTTTTTCCAATGTGCATTACTTTACATTTATCCACATTAAATTTCATTTGCCATTTTGTTGCCCAATCACTTAGTTTTGTGAGATCTTTTTGAAGTTCTTCACAATCTGCTTTGGTCTTAACTATCTTGAGCAGTTTAGTGTCATCTGCAAACTTTGCCACCTCACTGTTTACCCCTTTCTCCAGATCATTTATGAATAAATTGAAAAGGATTGATCCTAGGAATGCAGAGTCCTCTTCCACGGGTGTTTCTGTAGGAGGGGTTGTTGGGCTCCTAGTGGTGGAATTGATGCATACATTGCTGCTGATGTAGTCACCAGAGGCAAGAACCAAGATGGGTGGCATACAGCCCAAAAGTCTATGGAATACTGAGCCTTCAGGAAGGGTAGTGCTGTCTACATAATGAGCAAAGAAGGGTGTCACAAAAGAGCCAGGCCACTTTTGATAAAAGAGGAATAAATGGGGAGGAAATCATAATCTAATACACTCAAGTGCTGGGAATAGGAAACAGACTGAGGAGCTGAGACCTTGGATGTTTGTTTTTTCCTTCCATTTTTGTTTAAGGTTTAAGGTGATTTGTTTCTAAACTTAAGCATGTGGGTTCTGATGATCTAATATATCAGTGAGATCTTTAATGGTCCCTTCAACACGTTAGTTAGCATCATTACCCCCACTTCAGTCCTCTGTCCATAAGGTTTGATTCTCCTCTCACTTACCCTGGTAAACATCAGGAATAATTCCACTTGTCAGTGGCGTTATGTGACTCTCGAAAGGAAGTGTGAAAAGAATCAAGCCTTTACAGCTCCTGAAAGGTGGGGACCTGAACAGCACAAGCTATTCTTTGTGAAGTTGTAGAATTTCAACTAATCTCCGGGATGCTTTTTCTTTTTCTCTAGATTGCAGGCTTGGCCAGCCCCTCATTGCTGATCTCTTCTATAGCAATCTTTAGACTTGTGAAAAACATTTGGTTGGATTTACTCTTGGGATGTATTCACAGCTGACATAACTGAAATAACCCAGAAGAGCCACGTCAGAAATGGCCATTGTAAAACAAGTTAGGGATAGGTGTGTTAAGTGATAGATTCTTAGCAGATGTAAGTCAGTGTACTGTATTGAAGTCAATGGAGTTATACCAATTTACACCAGCTGAGGATCTGGCCTCTTGTGTTTTATTGTGAACTATTCTGGATTTGTATGATTCTAAAACTGTAAGTGAATTTAGTTTTTGATTGTGTTTAAAAAAAAACAGAATTTACAGGCTTGGTGCTTCACACCCTTACTCACAGGAGTCACCCCTACTCAGACTGAAGTCAGAGGCACTGCTCACAGGAATAAGTATTACTGTCAGGTGTATGGATTGGAGGATCCAGCTCTTATTTGGCATAGTCTGCCATGCATATTGTATTCCAGAATGTTTTAGTGAGTTAAACGATAGCCTTTCTTCTGAGTCCATCCTGCTGTAACAGCTGTTACATAATTGCTGTGCAATGGGCGGTTCAGACATTTGATCTCAAGTTAGGAAGCGCTTGCCTTAGCCCACTTTCATTTACCACGCAAAGAGGCTTTGGAACTCTTACACAAATCCTATCTCTGCTCCTTTGTTAAGGAAGATCAGTAGCACTAATGCTTGAGGGGGTGCACACTGTAGGCCTGAATCACCACTGACTTTCTCCTGTTCTAAATCAGTGTGATCATAGGTGCCAACTTTTCCTGGTGCCCGGGGGTGTTTGAGTCCGCCCCCTTTCACCCCCATTCTAACCCTTTCTCCAAAGTCCCCACCCCAGCTCCTCTCTCTCCTTGACCCTATTGGCCTCCTTCCCCAAATCTCTGTCTTGGCCCCGCCTCTTCTGCAGCTCCTCCCCTGGGCGCGCCGTGTTTCCGCTCCTCCCCCATCCCTCCCAGCACTTGCCGTGCGGAACAGCTGAAGAAATAACAGCCACAGAGAGTGCAGGCCTTTCTCTGGAGTATGCTGCAGTTACTTTTATTCTCTTTGGGTTTTAAGGCTTCTGTGAAGTGCCTAGGTAATGTTAGACTGTGAATGCCCCATCCCTGCCTTCTCCTGCTTACCTGAGCATTGCAGGACATACAGGACTCCCAGCACAGTGTGTAGGATCATGTGCTAAGAATCCAGCCATATCCTGGCAGACGGAAGTGCAAATATTCTCACTGCATCCCCCTGTTTCTAAGTTATATTTCCTGCTGTTATTTTGAAAAAGGCATAAATGGAAATCCCACAAGAAGTCGGTGCCCAATTCTGACTAACCAGGTGTAAGATATCAGGCCAGGTTCTCTACGGAGTTCAGTGCAGGGGTGTGTGTGTGTGGTGGGGGGTGTATCAAAGAGCCCACTTACAGCTCCCTGATTCTCTGCTCCAGTCCTGGCCCTAATGGAGTTGAGTGCAGTTTGGGGACTGTTCTAATTTGTGCCAGCTGACAGCAGTCCCATAGGAGCATAAAAAATAATAATCCTAGCCAGTTCCTCAGCACAACACTCCAGTCAATCCTTCTCCCCAGGGACTGTGGAGCGGGAAGTGTAGGAACTGGCTATGTTGGCTGTATGCCTGCAGAGGCTCCCCAATGCTAAAGGTATCCCCGACAAGGGAGTTACAGGTCATCTCTGCTCCCTTTGTACACTGCTTTGGGGAGACAAAGGGAGCGGAGTGGCCCAGAGAATGTGGCCCCTAATGTCAAGAAATTAAACTGTTCACTCAGAAAATAGTCCAAATACAGCAAGGCTGTGAGTCTGTCACGGATGTCATAAAGTCACAGATTCTGTGACTTTCTGTGACTTTTGAAGTGGCCAGTACAGCTGGCTTAGGGGCTGCCCAAACACTCCTCTAGGCCAGCAGCAGTTTGGGTGTAGGAGGGAGCTCAGGGCTGGGTCAGGGGTTAGGGTGTGGGGCAGTGCTTACCTGGGGGGATGCACCGTGGAACTGGCCAACATATCCCTGCAGCTCCTAGGCGGAGAGGCCAGGGGGCTCTGCATGCCGCCCCTGCTTGCAGGCACTGCCCTCGCAGCTCTCAGTGACTGCAGTTCCTGACCAATGGGAGCTGCGGAGCCAGAGCTTGTGGCGGGGGCAATGTGTGGAGCCCCCTGGCCTTCCCTCCCCCTAGGAGCTGCAGGGACATGCCAGCCTCTTCCGGGGAGCTATGCGGAGCTGGGGAAGGGAGCCTGCAAGACCCTCCAACCCCCTGCCCCAGCATCAGTAGGAGTCTCGGGCCACACGCCACCACCTGGCTCCCTCCTCCGATACCAGTGAGGGTCCCAGGCTGTGGCTGCTGCCCGTCCCCAGCACCAGTGGGGGTCCTAGGCCACCTCCCAGCATCTCTGAAACCCCGGGACTGACCCCTGGGCACCCGCAGCCCCCCCAGCCCAAGTTTTAGTTAGGGTTATATAGTAAAAGTCATGGACAGGTCATGGGTAGTATACAAAAATTTACAGCTCGTGACCTGTCCGTGACTTTTACTAAAAATACCTGTGACTAAAACGTAGCCTTAACCATAGGTGCTGACTCTGTGGGTGCTTCGGGGCTGGAGCACCCACGGGGAAAAATTGGTGGATGCTCTGCATCCACCAGCAGCTCCCTGCCACGCCCCGCCCAGCTCACCTCCACCTCCTCCCCTGAGCGCGCCTGTCCTGTCCCCCCTCCCTCTCAGCGCTTGTGCCATGAAACAGCTGTTTCACTGGGAGGGAGGGGGCAGAAGGGGGAATATGGCACACTTGGGGGAAGAGGCAGGTCTGGGGCAGGGATTTGGGGAGGTGTCCAATAGGGGCAGGGAGGGGCGGAGTTAGGGTGGGGACTTTGGGGCAAGGGTGGAGTCGGGGTGGGGCCGGGAGCGCGAGCACCCACCGGCGCAGAAAAAAGTTGGCGCCTCTGGCCTTAACCGTGGGCCACCTCCAGGCTGCCCCTTCCACAGATGTATTGGTGAGAGAAGATGTAGTCAGCAAGGAAACATCCAGGCACAGTTGCTGTGTGGTGTTTCTTGTTCGTCCACAAGCCATAGTTCAGTTTTCAAAAGTGGTGTCTGTGCCCATGGGAGGTGGGGTAGGTGTTGTAAATCTAGAGAGAATGCAGTGTGATGTAACATGCTTTGCAGAGGCTGGATGATAAGTTACATCAACTTAGACTCCCTTTAGATGTATGAAGCCTTTTTATGCTCCTTTAGTCACCTATGAATATGGTGCAGTGTGTTCACTTCTCCTTTGCAAACTGACATAAGCATGCTAGGGCAGGATCTGCAGTTGAGAGGTGCCTTGAGCCTTTTAAGTGCATTGCTTGAGCAGGCTACCCCACATTTTATGCAAATTACTCATGTCCCTGAAAGAATGAATTTGCCTGGAGTATTGAGGCGAACACTCCAGGCAGTGCTTTCTTTCTTCCCACGAAATATAACAGGGTCTAACTTGTTTGTAACCACCAACCCTTTTTTTATTTCTTGCATTACTACAATTTAAAACAGTCCCAATTGCTTTATATTTCATCTTGTTAAAGGCAAAATTATTCTCAGGCTTAGACTTTAAAAGCTGATTTTCTGGATGAAGCGCATTTTTATAGGTAATGTTAAATTCCTGCTGCTTTAAGACTATACGGCCATTGTAGCAAGCAGTCCTCTCTAAAGATGCTGGAGAAATACCGGCATCTTAAAATGTGCCTCTCCAGCAGCTTTGTTGTCATTCCCTTGGCAGTTCTAAACTCCCACTGGCAGCCACTTATATATAAGAATTCAGTAACATACAATCCCGGGCCAAATCCTGGTTGACTGAAAATTGGGCTTTGTGCAAACGATCTCTGGGGGGGCCCTGAGGGAATGAAATCCTCCCCCCACACTATGGAGCACCAGCAAAGATGCTCTGAGGCAGCCACTACAGTCCATGGGTGAGTATCAGAGGGGTAGCTGGATCTGGTTAGTCTGGATCTGTAAAAGCAGCAAAGAATCCTGTGGCACCTTATAGACTAACAGACGTTTTGGAGCATGAGCTTTTGTGGGTGAAGACGTGCATCTGAGGAAGTGGGTATTCACCCACGAAAGCTCATGCTTCAAAACGTCTGTTAGTCTATAAGGTGCCACAGGATTCTTTGCTGCTTTTACAGTCTATGGGTGGTTGTCTCTGCCTCCTATATTTTGGCCAGTTGATTCACAAAGTCCCCTAGCTGCATCCTCTACCAACTTCTGGCCTTATCCCAGACCTTCCTCCATGGTGCTGCAGGAAGAGCTGCCATGGAGCAAAGCTTTGCAGGAGGGAGGATACAGAATCTTTCTGCACATCTTCTGAATGACCTACCCACTGCCTGTTCTTGATGTAGGCCTTTCCACATGTGTGCAAGGTTGGGATGGGGCAGGATTAGGCTTACGGTGAATAAACATGAGCTTTATGTTGCTGCTCAGCACAAGACAAGGAACTTACAAATTCAGGGATTTAACTTCAGGGGCTTGATCCAGAGATGGTCTAAATCCAGGGGTGTATTTGCCACTGAATGGCATAATATTTATCCAGCTATAGCAGGTCTGCCAAGTCAGATGGTTTGGCAGTTTGACATGCACTCAGACTCCTTTCATGTGGTTATGCAGACACACCTACCAGTCATGGTGTTTGCTGTCTGTTGAAATCATCCTGGTTTTAAAAGGAGCATAGTTACAGCATCCAGCTCCCAGCCAAGGACTGTAGCAGTTCAGTATTTTTAATTACATGACATCAAGCCAGATTTTGACACTGCAGAGGATTTAAAAGGAAATACATCTTTCTCAGAACAGTTCTTGGATGTGAGTTTAGAAATACACTACTCTATGCACTGACCATTTTAATTCTCTTCTGCGGTGTATTCGAAGCTAAGAATCCAAAATGCGTGAGGACAATCAACTGTATTTTTATCAGGGTTTAAAATTATTTATATCTGTTTTATAGGATTCATGCCTGTCAACAGTTTGTGGGGAATTATTTTTAGTGGAATGAATGCCCTAGTCTTTCCGGTAGCATGCACCACATGCCTCTCTCTGTAGCTGGAAGCTATAGCACAGTTTCTATGCTGAAATTTTCAACAGTGGTATTTATGCATGTATACCAATACTTTTACTGAAGTCCCTTCCTTTGTAAAGCTCCTTCCAACAGCAATTGGGTTTATCTTTCTACTCCAGTTAAATTAATGAGCCCATTGAATACTGTGCAGGTTATTCTTTGGAAAAGAACATATACTAAAAATTATTGACTAAAATATTTCCCAAAATAAAAATCAATGTAGTGTCATTCATTTTACACATGAAAGTCCCAATCCTGCAGCCCTTACTCACACGTGCAAGGGTTGCAGATATGGGCTTGAAAAAGCTAAATTATGTAGGACTCTCTCCCCCTCTATTTCACCCATGAAAGCTCATGCTCCAATACATCTGTTAGTCTATAAGGCACCACAGGACTCTTTGCTGCTTTTACAGATCCAGACTAACACAGCTACCCATCTGATATTATACACATGCATGCGCACGCACACACAACTTGAAGTCTGTCTACAAATCTGGCAATTAATCAAGTAACACAGCTAAACAAAATTACTATCCTTGACCATATCCTAGGTAACAACACACTGCCATGGAAACCACCTGAACACAGTGGGAAAGAAAAAGTCATAAACAAACCCCAAGCCCTGTAGCATTTTAACTTTATCAGTCCCACTGAATTGTTAAAATACTAAGTACTCTCAGTAATAAACAACATTCTGGGCCTGGTGGGAACAACTTCCTTTGAAGTCAATGGGTGGCATGGGGAGACTGCTGCTGACCTCATTTGGAGCCCAATTCAATGCCTGTTGAAGTCAATAGAAGTTGTCCTATCAACTTCAGTGGGAACTGGATCAGGCCCTTGATCAAGAGTGAAGTGAGGGACGACATAAATCACTAAAGGCTTCTTCTCTCATGAATTGTGTGAACCAGTGAGGCTAAAAGTGGTATCCGGCCACCTGTTCTTTCTGTCTTACAGAGATGGAAAATTTAGGGCTTGTCTATCTGAACACTTAGTTCACAGCAGGCTGGGGTGTAAATCTACATCATTTTAGCCTGCTGCACTCTAACTATCTGGGTGAAACCTGCTGCTGCACATGGAAAGTTCCATTGTGTACTTTGATCTTCCCTGCTTTGAAACAGAAGTAGATTAAAGTGCACTAGAGAACTTTTAGTGCATAGCAACAGGGTGCAGGAGACAGGGTCCACACAGACAGTTAGTGCATGGCGGGCCAATATGGGGTAGATTTACACCCCAGTTTGCCTCAAACTGTGTTCATATAGCCAAGCCCTTAGTCCTGTTTCATTTGTGTGACATAATAGTGTCCTTTGCACTTCCATAGCACCTTTCATCTGGGACTCACAACAAGCTCCACATACATTAATTCTCACAACTCCTCCGTGAACTACAGAAGTATTACACTGCTCTACAGCCTAAATGCTGCTGAAATAAATGTAGTCCAACTTTACTAATTCTGGGTCACTGAGAACGAAAATGATGCTTAAAATTGTTGATTGGCTCTAGTTTTCAAGATATGCTATTGGGTCAGTATATATGACCCTTGACTTGGGAATGGCGGAGGAGAAGTGAGTTATAAAGGGAAGGGATCTCAGTTTAAACCAGAAATGACTAAAATACATCTTTGACTGGATCTATGAATAAATCTATGACTGAGTTTGGACAGTACTTGCTTTTTAGGCAAAACAATGAATGATGCATCTGAAGCTGGTATTGTGTCATACATGATATGAATTGCATCATGTTATTCCTAGAAGTCATGGATGATGCAATCATAACGAAGCTTACATCACTCTGCTGAACAAATTGCCCTATATCAGCTCTAGAAATCATACAGTGTCATGCTCTCTTATTTGTCAGTGTTTGATTTTGCAAAGGGACACATTTCTGTTTAGCCAAAGTGAGCAGAGATGCCTCATACTTGTGTGAACAGTGCAGATAACTTCTGCTATGTTTGTGGTGAAGTGACTTTTGCATCACAAAAGCGCAGTATAACCACTACGGTTAAGAAAGCCTGTCACCTTTATTGTGGCTGCAAAATTGGAGATCAGGACAAGAGGTGGGCCCCACACATATGCTGCAACACTTGTGCAACAAATCTTCGCCAGTGGTTGAACAGGAAAAGGAAATCTATGCCTTTTGCAGTGCCAATGATTTGGAGAGAGCCAACAGATCATACCAGCAATTGTTACTTCTGTTGGGGCCTCCAGTTGGGAAAGGTGTGTCAAAGAAGAAAAAGTGGACTGTGCATTATCCAAGCATTCCATCAGCTATACGCCCAGTACCCCATGGAGAAGGACTGCCGGTTCCTGATGCACCAAAATCATTCTCACTTGAGTCAGACAAGGAAGAGGATGAAACTTCTGGTCCTGAACCATCAATGTCACAGGACTCACATTTTCTCCCATCCTCCTCCTCTGAACCACACCTCATAACACAAGGTGAACTGAATGACCTTGTCAGGGATTTGAAACTACCCAAGAGTAAGGCACAGCTGTTGGGCTCCAGACTACAGCAGTGGAATCTCCTAGCAGGCTATCAGGGCAAATGGAGCCCATCAATGCTTGCAGACTATTGCTGGACAGTGACAAGAGATGCTCCATTTAATGAATACAAGAGACAAGCCAAGAAGCGCCGAGTAGACACGGAATAGGACTAAACCAAGTACATAATAGTTTTTTGCCTTTTGTTTCATAATAAATTTTATTTATATAACCCTTTTGCTGATTTTTAAAGTGTTACATAAACAGAACAGGTGAAATATTATCATGTAAAGCAACCGTAAACACATGAAAAGACCTAGGTTTACAATTTATGATTAAAACTCTACTATCTATACAATATACATAGACATAAAATGTAAAAACTTAAATAGCTTAGAAACAGTAGCCAATCAGTTGTTTTAATTGTCATATTTGAATTCAGCACATCAAAATACATAATAAATATCACATTTTATCTCTGAAGCAGACAACTTCTCAAAAATTGTAGACCAGTGTTATCAGACCCATTTTTAAATGGAGAAACTGAGACGCAGAAAGATCAAGTTACTTGCTTGAGGTCTCTCATTGTCAGTGTGGAAGAGCTGAGACTGGAACCTGGAAATCCTGCTTTCATGTTGCCGCTTCTAGTGACAGGACTGCTCTCCATCATGATATCCCATTGTGCAATAAAGACTGAAATTGGAGCCAATCTCAGATTCACTCACACCAGTATTCTTTTTTCAGAAAGATCTGCATTTGAGTTGCTATCACCCAAAAGGCTTAATTTCTTAAGTTTTGTCACCTATAACATTATTAAAAGTTTCATTTAAATAGTGTATTTGATGTGCATATTATGTAGAGAGCAGGCTAGATTTTTATCTCTTATGTGGGTGTAAATCAGGAGTAATTCAGTTTGGTGGAGTTACTCCTGATTTTATATTTGCTTAACTGAGATCAGAATGTGACCAACAGGCTATATGGGAATTAGTATTGCCAATCACAGTTTTGTTGCCAGTCATGTGATATTTGCTCTTTCTTCAAGCCTCAGCTTCTGGAATCATGTTATTTCATAAAAATTTCAGCATTCATTAAAAAAAAAAAGTTTAGTCCTCATGGTTGCAGAGAAGTTTAAAAACATGAATCTTAATATTTCAAAAGAGAGGCAACCCCCCCTGAAATTTACTTTTTAATCTCATAATTTTGGGGGGCCTAACTCATTATTTTCAATGCTTTGGGGTTGGTGATACTGATGAATACACTGCATATATACAAGCATTGTGTTTGGCTGCAGTATGAGCCATATGCATCAAAATAAATATACTGAAATAATTTTGCTAAAAGACTAGTTTACCTCAACGAAAATCTTTGAACTTGGGCAAATAAATTTGTATTTAAGCATCTAAAAATAGCTTAATTTTCAGAGGGGTATTTATTTTGGATTTATATTCCTAATGTTAGGTATATCGGTTTGAAAATATTGGTTCTTGTTCATAGTGATGCAGCATTCAAGAAGGGAAGCTAAACTTCCCTGGGTGCCAATGAATGAGTGAGTTAAAACTGGATGAGTTTATAAAACATGTGCGCGTAATCCCATGTTTTGGTAGCTATCTTGTGATCATTATCAAGATAACTTGTAATAGCGGAGTTATTGAAATGCTGGGGTATGTTTATACTCTAGATGTCACAATCTGACTTGCTGGTGTTGGGTTATTTATTGTATAGATGTTTTCCTCCAGATTTCTCAAGGGAAATCATTTAGAGAACACTTGGACAAGGCAGCAGTTGAAGTAGCTTGAAATGAGAGAAAATCACCACTGTCAGTTTCCAGTAAACAGCCAAGAAGAGATTTTAGACCTTGCTGTAAAGTGGAGGCAGACCCAGGTGTTCTAAAACAGAGGGAATTATTTAGAGGCAAATGTCAACTACATACCAGAGAAGGTAAAACCAGAGCAGGGGGAAGCTAAGAGTTTAGGGTTAGTTTTTAAAAAAACAAACCAAAAAGAGGTTTTATAGACACTAATGTTAAGAGAGAAGCTTTCATGATATTTAAATAGAATTAACTGAAAACAGATGGACTGAAACAAGTCAGTACTGTGTGCAACCTGGACATTGCAGATCTCTGTCAGTGTATGAGAATCAGTCAGCTAAACTCTGATTAAAGAAGGAGTAGAAATAACATTCAGTGTGTTGTCATTGTCAGAGCTGAGTGAAATGCGTAAAAGATAGAAAGTAAATCAGGTTTACAACTCCCCTTTTAATAATCTGAGTGAGTCAGCTTTAATAAATAAAAACAAAACATGATTTATAGCCTGATAATGCCTTATAGCCAGGGAGGAGGCGTGTGTGTGTCAGGGGTAGTGTTGCCTGGGGTAGTGTTGCCCAGTGGCAAGAGTCGAAGGCCACCTTTGCCTAGTGGTTGTAGTTTTAAAAAAAAAAGGGGGGGGAGGGGGCCCAGGCCCATCCTAGTCCTCTAGGTTATGACCCAGGGCCCTTCAAAACAGCAGCCCCTATATGTGGCCTAGGTCTGGTGCCCTTACACATACTCTCTAGGTCGCTTCCTACCTTTGTTCCTGTCTCTCTGCCATCACCATCTGTTGGTCTTGGGATCCTTCCTGAGATTCTCTCTGGTCCATCTCCAGAGCCCCTTCCCCTGGCAGTAGAGAGTCATCACTTCGGCTCCCGTGATTAAAGGGCTTCCAGAGGCTTGGCTGGGAGGCTTGGTCTCAGCGGCTTCTCCCTAGGAGGCTGTTGCACACAATTGCTCTCTTCCTCAGGAAGCCCAGACTGAGCTGCGCCACTGTCTTTTGTGTGCTTCCTCCAGTGGTAGCATGCCCAACAGAGGCAAGGGGCGGGACTTCCTGTGTCCAGAGCAGCTCCTTAACCCTCATCTTGCCAGTGCTGAGTCTATACACCCCATTACTGTGTGCATATGATATTATTGTGATATACACATGTCAAATATACCCTTTAATTTTGCTTCATCTCTTGTTATATGTATTGTTTGTAAACTGGCCGTAGCTTAGAGCCAAATATATGGGCTGGATTCATTCCCATGGAGTCACTGGGGCGTGAGTAGCACCCTGTGTACTAGTGGGGATAGCTGGTTAGTGGAGTAGACTGACATCAGTGTTGTGCCCGAGGACGGCAGCCTGGTTCAGTGGGAACTCTACCAGCACTAGCTGCCCAGGAAAGGGGATGAATTGGTGCATTCAGTGTTTTTATTCCAGGGAGTTTATCTAGAAGGAACTCTTCATTGCTGATTCATGATTCCACATTGGTTTAAAAGAGGCTTCACTGCCAAAATGTTCAATGGTGTCCTAAGAAATGCCTCGTGGTCCTGAACTAATAAATGAGCTCTCCTGTGTGTAAAAGGAGGATAAAACATTCAGAACCACAATACCTGAAGAAGGTTGTATTGGCAGATAACTGCAGTGTGGAAAGGTTATGTGTAACAATTAACATGCTCCCACATAAGGGCCCTGGCTTGTCAGGTGCTTCATTTCTGCAAAGTGCTGAGACTCCTCAGTCACCCTAATTACAGCGACTCATGGTCGTCAGTGGGAGTTGTGGTCACTCAGCATGTCATGGGATTGAGCCCTAGACTAGAAGCCATATTCACATTTGGTGTAAATGAGAGCACCAGTAATGACTTTGGCCCTCATCTCTATATTGTAGTTTTTTATCACATCCTTTCCTCTTCAGTTCATGCTCAATGCTGTACATACTGGTTAAAAGGAGACACTGCAATTTGCTATTGCTTTAATTTTCGCCTTTTTTTCTTCCCCTTTTTGGTGTATCGGATTTATTTGACATGGGATCTCAAATTTCAAACCTTAATAGAATACTCTGATTTTTGACCTGTAAAATGGGCATTTACGTGTTTTTTATGTCAGTCTGAGTGTCCAGCTACTGTGTTCGGAAATCCTGTTGAAGATACCTTTTGAGAGTTGGCCTCTGTGTCTTCTGTGGACCTGCATTTCCACACTGGAAGCAACTCCTGATACATCCTTTTACATCTTGGTCATTTTGAGTTTGATTGACTCTGTAGAGATGGAAAAAGTGTAATCCCTCTCCCCACTAGTGTCAGGCTGCATTGTATAGTTGCTACGGTTGTGTCCAGTCTAGTTGTATTGTTGTTTATTATCATTGGGCCTGAGTGACAAGGAAGATGGTGGTGGTGTCCACAGTGATGGAGAAAAGAGGTAACGTGGAAGGTTTCAGTGGGGATTGTCATCGTGCCTGTGTGGGTCACAGGTTCAGGATGAACTGCTGAGAAACAGGGCAGACACACCCCAGATGGGTGGTTATTCTACCACTAGATATACTAAGCTAGCAGCAAAAGTAATCTTCTATCTCATCACTAGAGTGACCAGATAGCAAGTGCGAAAAATCAGAACGGGGGTGGGGGGTAATAGGAGCCTATGTAGGAAAAAGCCCCAAATATCGGGACTGTCCCTATAAAATCGGGACATCTGGTCACCCTACTCAGCATACTGTTTAACAGGAAGCCAAAAATGCAATCTCCTTAAGCATTCCAGCACTCATTTCACTACCCAGACATAGACTTTATGACAGGTTTCAGAGTGGTAGCCATGTTACTCTGTATCAGCGAAAAGAACGAGGAGTACTTGTGGCACCTTAGAAACTAACAAATTTATTTGGGCATAAGCTTTCGTGGGCTAAAACCCACTTCATTGGATGCATGCAGTGGAAAATACTGTAGGAAGATGTCTATACACAGAGAACATGAAAAAATGGGTGTTGCCATACCAACTCTAACAAGACTAATCAATTAGGGTGGGCTTTTATAGTGATAATCAGGATGGCCCATTTCCAACAGTTGACAAGAAGATGTTAGTAACAATAGGGAAAAATTGGCATGGGGAAATTAGTTTTTAGTTTGTGTAATGACCCATCTACTCTCAGTCTTTATTCAAGCCTAATTTAATGATGTCCAGTTTGCAAATTAATTCCACTTCTGCAGTTTCTCGTTGGAGTCTGTTTTTAAATTTTTTTGTTGAAGAATTGTGACTTTTAGGTCTGTAATTGAACAACCAGAGAGGTTGAAGTGTTCTCCAACTGGTTTTTGAATGTTATAATTCTTGACGTCTGATTTGTGTCCATTTATTCTTTTGCACAGAGATTGTACGGTTTGGCCAATGTACATTGCAGAGGGGCATTGCTAGCACATGATGCCATATGTCACGTTGGTAGATGTGCAGGTGAACGAGCCTCTGATGGCATGGCTGATGTGATTAGGTCCTAAGATGGTGTCCCTTGAATAGATATGTGGACACAGTTGGCAATTTTGTTGCAAGGATAGGTTTCTGGTTGTTTTTGTTGTGTGGTTGCTGGTGAGTAATTGCTCCAGGCTGGGGGGCTGTCTGTAAGTGTCCTGTCTTCCAAGATCTGTGAGAGTGAGGGATCGTCCTTCAGGATAGATTGTAGAGGCTTGATGATGTGCTGGAGAGGTTTTAGTTGGGGGCTGAAGGTGATGACTAGTGATATTCTGTAACTTCCTTTGTTGGGCCTGGAGTAGGTGACTTCTGGTATTCTTCTGGCTCTGTCAATCTGTTTCTTCACTTCAACAGTTGGGTATTAGAGAACTTGTAGGTGTTTGTCTCTATCTGAGGGATTGGAGCAAATGTGGTTGTATCGTACAGCTTGGCTGTAGACAGTGGATCATGTGGTGTGGTCTGGATGAAAGCTGGAGGCATGTAGGTAAGTATAGTGGTCAGCAGGTTTCCGGTATAGGGTGGTGGTTATGTGACCATTGCTTATGAGCACTGTAGTGTCCAGGAAGTGGATCTCTTGTGTGGATTGGTCCTGGCTCAGGTTGATGGTGGGATGGAAATTGTTGAAATCATGGTGGAATTTCCTCAAGGGCTTCTTTTCCATGAGTCCAGATAATGAATATGTCATCAATATAGCGCAAGTAGAGTATGAGCGTTAGAGGACGAGAGCTGAGGAAGCGTTGTTCTAAGACAGCCATAAAAATGTTGGCATGCTGTGGGGCCATGCAGGTACCCATAGCAGTGCCGCTGACTTGAAGGTATAAATTGTCCCCAAATGTGAAATAGTTGTGTGTGAGGACAAAGACACAAAGTTCAGCCACCCGTTTTGCCATAACATTATCGGGAACGCTGTTATTGAAAACCAGTTTCATCCAACAAAGGTTTCTTCTGATCTCAAAACACCAGCCACACAGCTACTCAGCCACACAGATCTTACCCAACAATCATGCTACTGCCAGTTCTTTAGCAACTAAACCCCACAGGTTTATTTTTAAGAGAAAACAAATAGAAGGGAGTTAAAATGATTTATAGATCATATGCATTCAATCATTGCAAAGTTCTGATACCAGGTTTGTTGCAGTGATGGAATAAACTGCTAGGTTGCTCAAAGTCTTCTCTGGAAATTACCCAGACAGCTCAGGGGTCATCAATCCTTTAGAATTTTTGTGTTAGAAACCCAGTCCGGAGAAATGAAGACAAAATGGAGATGTTTCCAGAGTCTTTTATACTCTCTCCCATGTGGATGGAATTTTACTGTCCCAAACAGAGCCCCCAGCAGTTTGTGGAAAATTACAGGCACGAAATGAAGTCCAGGATCACATGAGCAAGTCACATGCCCTTACATGCTTTGACTCTTAGGAACAGCCATTACCCATATGCTGGCTAAAGCATTCACAGGAAGGCTCACCGGGTGGGGAGGAGTTTCTTCTATGGCCCATTGTGAGTTCTTTAATGGGCCATCAACCTGAATAGTTCATTCACAAGTGCAGGCCAGACTAGATGCAAATTACCTGGTGTGTGTTATCCCAGACGGACACATTTGAAATACTGGTACGTAGTCAATATTCATAACTTCAGATACAAGGATGATACATGCACACAAACAGGATAATCTTATTTAGCAAATCATAAGTTTAAGTTTGGACAGAAAGAAACCAGTTTAGAGATGTAGAACTGTGAGTTGTCAGCATAGAGATCATAGTTGAATTTGTTTTGTGAATGAGATTTCTCCATCTATAAATACACCTTACATGTGAGTAGAGAAGGGGACCAAGGACAGATCTCCGTTCAACCGCCACAGAAAGTTGGAGGAGAAATGAGGAGGATCTTCCATAGGACATGCTGAAGGAGCAGTTTTAGAAGTAGGAGGAGAACCAAGAGAGAACAGAGTCATGGAAGCCAAGGGGAGGACAAGATTTCAAAAAAATAGGAGCATGGTTAATGGGGCCAAAGGTGGCTGACATGTCAAGGAGGATGAGGATGGAATACTTGTTCTGAGCTTTACCTAGGAAGAGGTCACTGGCACTTTTGGTGAGCATTGTTTCACCAGAGGGCAAGGGGCAGAAGCCAAATTGGAGAAGATGTAGGATAGAACTTAAGGAGAGGAACTCCGGACAATAATTGTAAACAACATGTTCAATGAGCTTAGAGATGAAAGGGAGAAGTCTGATGGGATGATCGTTTTGAGAGGCAAATGGATTTAAAGATGCACTTTTTAGGCTGGGAGAGACTAATGCATCCTTGTAGTGTGAGCAGGGAAAGCCGGAGTTTATGGAGAAGAGTAAAGAAGGGGATGAGAGTTGGCCAGGGTAGATCAGGAGATAAAATGGGATGTGACCACTTGAGCAGATGGAAGGGGTTAGTGCAGGAGAGCAGATGAGAAACTGCTGTGTCTGTAACAGGAAGAAAGAGGCAAGAGTTGTAGGAGGGAAAGGAAGGTGAACTGGGGGGAGAGGGAAGGCCATGTCCTATTGTCTTTTTTCTTTTGAAAGAAATTGGCAAGATCCTGTGTGGAGAGAGAGGTGAAGGCAGGAAGAGGGGAGGATTTAAGGAGGAAGTTAAGATGGTGAAAAGGCAGCTAGGATTCAATTAAGTTGGAGAAGTAGAGTTCTTTATGATGGAAGATGGCGAAGAGAACAAATCTGTAGTGCAGGAAGTCAGCCTGGTCACAGGATTTCTACCAGAGTCGCTCTGCAGAACGACAGCAGGATCGTAGCAAGCAGATGTCAGCGGTGAACCAGGTCTGGAAATTGGCAGTGTTGAACCAGGGCTGCAAGTTAAATTAAGAGGTGAGGGCGAGGAAACATACAGCTAAGGTTTGAATGGGAAGGAGATGCTTCTGTAAGAGAGGACTGCTGCAGAGGCAACATCAGATGAAGGATCCAGATCTCTGTGAGAGCCAGGAGCTGGAGGGAGCAAGGTATGAAAAGGTCATGGATGGCTGTAAATGTGCTAACTGACAGAGTTTCCAGCACTTCTCTTGGCCACATACCTCTTGCTGTCAGGAAGTTTTACCTTATTTTTGGTCTTCCTTTCCCGTTTCTTTATTTCATTTATAAGTCATTGTTGTGGCAGTCAAGCCAAATAGCTCTGAGCTGGCAGAGCAAACCAGGTGATTCCATAGGAGGAGGCACAGGAGAAAAGGAAAGCCAGGAAGAACTGTAGCTAATTTTCCTTGGTCACATTACATATGACTGTGATGTATGTGAGCCTATGTGAGTCTTACTGTTTTGCATGAATGTAGTGTGTGCCTCAGTTTCCCTGTGTATTGCACCAATGTCTAGGTGGTGGGAATAAGAGTGTGTGACTTTTGTGGAGGCTGCTTCAGCTGCCTGCATGGATGCTATGGCCGCCCCTTCATAACCTGAGACCCAGGAGAGGGATGTGACCAGGTGACTCTTGGCCTGGAAAGGAGACAAAGGCCAGAAGAGGAGCAATGGGCAGGGCAGGGGCCAGGCAGCTGGAAGCCAGTCAGTCTTGGCTGGCTTCGGGCACAGGGGGAGGACCAAAGCCCTGGCTCTGGGCCCCACTGATTTCTGTGCTAACAAGTTCTGTCCTGCGCTGTGTTCCTGTTGACTAATAAACCTTCTGTTTTGCTGGCTGGCTGAGAGTCACATCTGACTGCGGAGTTGGGGTGCAGGGCCCTCCAGCTTCCCCAGGAGCCCCCCTAGGCCGACCAGCTGCAGGAAGCGCACGGTGTGGAAGGAGATGCTGAATGCGCCGAAGTCAGACCCAGGAAGGTCAAAGCTGTGTAAGTTTCTTGTCCTGGAGACAGTATGCTCAGAGAGATGAGTCTCCCCCAGAGTCCTGACTGGCTTCATATGGAGTCGTTCCAGAGCATTGACCTGGTGACTCTGTGACAATGACACATGACCCGGAATCACAGGTTCCACATGAACGTTACTCCTCTCCTCAGCTGCAAGCAGCCATCCGCATGTCAGTCACACTCTGATACTAGATCTGCAGCAACTGTTGCTTCATCCAGCTGCTGCTATATAGTTACCATATGAGGCATTGAAAATAAATCCAGAGTGAAGTGTTATTAAAAAGCTTTAGCGGTCCATGGCAGAGTGATTAGAAATAGGAAAAAGGTGGAACCTATGTGACTATAAAAGATTTGAATTTTATATGTAATTTTCTTCTGTGCTTGGCTAGTTACAAGTTAAGATTTAAGGCAGAGGTTCTCAAACTGGGGGTCGGGACCTTCTAGGGATCGTGAGGTTATTACATGGGCAGAGGAGGTTACAAGCTGTCAGCCTCCACCCCAAACCCCACTTTGCCTCCAGCATTTATAATGGTGTTAAATATATAAACAGTGTTTTTAATTTATAAGGAGGGGGGGCACACTCAGAGGCTTGTTATGTGAAAGGGGTCACCAGTACAAACGTTTGAGAACTACTGATTTAAGGAATGACACAAACCAAGACTTTGAATTTGCATTTAAATTCAATTTTTTTAAGCCACTGGACCTGCTGCCAAACATTACAAATACGTGCAGGTAGAATGCACCCACAGAGCTTCTGAATATACCAGATACAGCTAAACCGTTTGCTCGTTGCTGTGGAGTGTTCATGGATTATAGAAGTTGAAGGCCAGCAGTGAAAGGGTTACACAATTATTTACTATCAGGATTCCTTTTTAAAGCTCCAGATTTGTTCAGGGTTTGGCCCTGGTTGTGTCTTGTTTAACTTGGTCATTTTACAGGCTAATACTGCTCTGTTCTAGGTCCTTTTTGTTCCTGTAGCTCTTGTCTCCTTCCATGGCCAGCTCCTGCCCTCTTCTCTCTCTAGCTTGGCTGTTTTCATACACATTAAATAGTCTGGATTAGGTGTCAGTACCTTTTTAGTTTAGTTTTTGTTTACAAAGATGAAGTGATGAATTTAAACCATACAGAAAGGGGTGAGGGGGGCATTTGTTTTGATGAAACAACCTTTATGTTGTTTGAACACTCAGCCGCCTACCCTAGAGGCAACATCTCTGTCCAGTGGGCTAGAGAGATTCCTAGAGGCAGTAGAGCTAAACAATCTGTGTCACATGGATTCTTTAGAGAGCTTGCATCAGTGCCATAATGAGGGCAAGGCAAGTGAGGAACTTGCCTCCAGCATGGAAGGTGAGGGGCGCAGAAAGTCTCTCCTCCAAGAGGGACTGAAGGACCCACCACCGAATTGCCACTGGTCATCGGCAAGGGAGAGAGGTGGCACGTCTGGTTTTTCGGCAGAAATTCGGCAGCAGGTCCCCCAGTCCCTCTCAGAGGGAAGGACCTGCTGCAGAATTGCCGCCGAAGAATGACAGCAATTCGGCGGCAGGTCCTTCCCTCCGAGAGGAACCCATTGCTGAAGAGCCAAATGTGCCATCCCTGTCCCTTGCCTTGGGCGCAAAAATCCCTAGTTACGGCTCTGGCTTGCATCATCTAATTCTGGATGCTGGATGTCTCTCCAGCAATAATCTCTGCTTGGGTTTGCTCTGCTCCCATTCTGCTCCTGACCACAGTGACAAGCAGATGCATCAAAAATGATTTACTGACAATTTAAATGAATGCAGCCCGGATATATTCTGAAAAATCCATTGCCAAGGACATTTCTTCCTCTTTCCAGGTTTAGTTGTCTCACTCCTGTTTCCACCACTACCAGCTATATTCTTACTGCTCTCCCAGTTCTTTGTATTATCCGTGTGTCTAAGATTTTAAGCTCCTTGGTGCAAATATCTTGTTTTATACCACTGAGATTATTCAAATTAACTTGAATGTGCCACTGTGCCTATTGCAGAGTTAATTCATTGTAATAGAGATTTCTCACCTTTCTCACCATGTGGGCACTAAGAAAAGTTAAATAATAAAAAAAAAACCCAACCATTAGTGTTGTCACCCAATTAGCTGCATCACTAGTAGTACTAGCGGGAGCCCTGTTTAGTACAGATTTGGAAATTTTAAGATCAGAAGTGATCAGTTTGATTATCTGGTCTGGCCTCCTGTGTAACACAGGGTACAGAATAATGACACCATCAAACCCAGCAAGTTGCCTCTAGTGTAGACAAAGCTCCAGTTTTTTAAATCTGTTTAACATAGTACTAAATACTCTGGAAGTTGTCAGAATCTTTGCTATATAACGGCTCTTGATTATGTGACTGAACTAGTGGGTGCACCTGTAGGAAAAAATTTCCTAATGTAGACAGGGCTTAGTGGGGTATGTCTGTAAGGCATCATCTAAAGCCAGGCACCCCTCTGATATGTTAATGAGGGTATCCCATTGCTTTCTGAAATGCATTTATTTTGCAGTCAGTCTATCAACTGCCAGCTTCATATGAGATAGGGCATGGCTACCCTGGAAACTTCAAAGTGCTGTCGGGGGAGTGTTCCTGCGGCAGCACTTTGAAGTGCGCGTGTGGTTGCGCATGAGCGCAGGGAGAGAGCTCTCCCAGTGCTGCAATCCACCTCCACAAGGGGATTAGCTCTCGGTGCTCGGAGCGTGTTTACACTAGCTCTTTAAAGTGCTCTGACTTGCTGCGCTCTGGGGGGGCGTGATTTTTCAAACCCCTGAGCCAGGAAGTCAGAGCACTATAAAATGTAAGTGTAGCCAAGCCCTTAGTGAGCATGTGGCCACTGGCAAAAAAAACCTCGCTGTCACTGTAGTGTCATCCACTATGTTTCTGAAGGTGTCATAATCAGTCTGCAGAAAAATCGGAGGCTCAATAAAACATAAGAGCTCCCCTACCTGCCAGCAGGCTTTGGAGTCTGCACTTTGGGCCCACAGGATCGGACTACAAAGAACAAATACCACCTGCTTTTCAGATCTGTGCTAGCTAGTGGATTGTCAGGACTTTCTTTACTGAACTCTAGTATGGTGGATCCCATCGTTTAACCTTTCTGAAGCCAGCTGGCCTTTTGATAGCTGACTGGCACATCTATACTGAATGACAGAGGCTGACCCTAAAGACATGATCAAATCCCATTTAGCTGATGCTCAGCAAATTGGGGTCCTATAGCACTTACTAATTTATGTTCAGGTCAATGTGTTACTCCCAGAAAGGACTGACTACTCTTTATAGTCTCTTTGTGGAAGTGAAAGCTAGCTAACTAGATTACAAATATGGACTCTCACACAATGGCTTTATTAGTGCAAGTCTTTGTTATCCAGTGGGTAGGCAAGTCTAGTGGGTCAGGGGAGTAATTCTCTTATCCTGAGCAATGTGTATTTCAAGAACAGAAGATGGTTTACAACACTCCCTCGCTTTAATGATGCTGGAAATAAATGACCAGGCTTTCCACTGCAGTAGCTACTTGTTAAAATAACAAATCAGTTCATGATTTATTTTCAGAAATGAGGTGAAAACTGTCACACTGGTTGGAGTGGTTCACGACTGTGAGTGCCAATCTCGGCGGACAGTCAAAAAGCAGAACAGACACCCTGAACTGGTGGTGTGTTCTAGAATTAGATTTCACCAACCCAGTAACAAATGTGAACTCCCGAAGCACTATAACAATCTTACCATGGAGTCACAGTCAGTTACCTTGGGCACTCCAATCCATCCCACACCCAGGCAAGCTGGATTAAATGATAAATGGTCACTTACACCAAAGATCAGGTTGCTTACAGTCCCAAGAGACCAGCCACTTACCCCAGGTCAGTTTGTACTTCAGACCTCATACCAAAGACAAGGCTTGCAAGCCAATCCTATAGTAAACTAACTGAGGATTTATTAACTAGGGAAAAATGAATTATTTACAGGTTAAAGCAGGCAACACATATACACAAATGAGTTAGTCTCTGGTTCCAAAAGGTGACACAGCTGTAGTAATCTGCCAGCACTGAATGCCTTTTAGGGCAACCCAGGTTGACCCTGGGGTTCTCTGCTTTTTGTTTCATAGCTCTAGCCCTGTGAGAGTCCAAAGGGCAGAGAGACGAAGAGTTTTCATGTTAGCTGTCTTTATTCCTTCTTCCACAATTCAGGCTGATGGAATGAGCTTCCCTGCACATAGCACCTTCACAGGTGTGAGGCCGTTAACCCAGTCTTTGTATCTGATATTTTACAACGGTCCACTTAGTTTTGGTAGTCCTTCTTGACGGGTAGGGGAACCACTCCTCCTGCCTGGGTTCACAAGTTCGGGGCAGGCATCTTGCCATTTAAAAGGCAAAATTGACATATTACCTTGTAGCATGGGATATGGCCATTACAAGTAGGATTAATGCATGCAGCAACTTAAAAGCATTTTATAGAGTCTAAATACTAAACACATCTTTACAAATCTAATGCCTATCTTGATCAATACCAACCTATAAGGGAGCTTGTCCAGTTTCCAGCTATAAATTTGTCAGTGCTCAGCTGCCTACAGCCTTGGCAAGAGCTGGCACTAGCATCACAAAAACATTTCAGATGGGGACTGGTAATGAGATACAGAGCCTTTCACCTGCATGATAAATCCAGCCCTGGTCAGTAATGACTAGACACTGTTACCATCCAATATCTGTTCGTTGTGGCTTTTGTCTTGGCAGTCTTGGTCCTGTTCTGAGTGGTATCCAAATTAGTTGGCACCAATTAGCAACCTTGGTGGTGAGGACTCAGAGTGAACAGGCATGAAAACTGAACTCTTTCACCCTACAAAGTGGTGGGTTGAGGCAGGTCAGCAGGGATGCTTGCATTTCTGCTGCCAAGATCACCTGTCCTGTGGCTAAAACGGACTCTCATCTCCAGGGCTGTAATCTCATCATTCAGGACACTTATGGCTGGATCCTCAAAGATATTTAGATGTCTAACTCCTATGGAAGTTAGGGGGCTGAAAACCATTGAAGATCTGGGCCTTAGGGATTAGAAAGACTTGCATCTTCTATCAGGTCAGTGTGGAGAGGCTGATGTAAGTGCCATTTTTTCTGTTTTTATAGCCATTACTGTCTCCAGCACAAAGTCCAAGAAAATGGTCAGGGATGCTTTGCAGGGGTGAGGAGTGGAAACCTCAATCTCCAGCTGTGGAGCGCCATCGGAGCTGCTCTGCTTCTGGTACTGCAATAGCCTCCTTAGCCACTTTGACACTTGTCCTACTTTTCTTGGTGGATTCGGCTGGTGGAGCTGATAGACTTGCTGGCCGTGCCTCTGTCCTGACCTCAAATTCCTATTCCATCAGCCTGTTGTAGCCATCTCTCTCCACTGATTCTGCAGCATTCAGGGCTTTAACTTGGACCATTTAATTTAGTCCTGGGGCACTTTCTGTATCTTTATTTACCTGGCTCATTAGAGAGTTGTAGAAAAGAATATGGCTGAAGAAAAGACCAGTATCCCCAAGGAATTTCTAAAGCATAGAGACCTCTTTTGGAGGCTTGCATTGCTTTCTCTGTGCTGCTCACTGCTCAGGGTGAGCCAGGAGGGGCTGTGCTCTGGTATTTAAACACCTGACTTTCAGTTTTTCTCCTCTGTCACTCGATCTGACACATCCTGTTTTATTCATTAACAGTGTTATAGTTGGCCCAGTAGCCTTTTGTGCCTGAATGAGATTTCAGATACTATATTGCCCTAGTCAGAGCAGAGAAGAGCTTCAAATGGGGCATCCATAACAGCACCATGATGCCTGGGTGTGCACTGAAATTTTGCACTGATAGAAAGACCTACCAAGCCAGGGTTTTCAAACACTCTGTCCACTTATTTATCTAGATACTGCACAATTTAATTTGACATTTTAAAAAATAAATGTTGATAGGCCTTTTGTGTTCTAGCTCAGTGGTTTTCAAACTGTGGGTGAGGACCCAGAATTGGGTCACGGAATGGAAGGCACTAGGTTGTGGTGGCTGTGGTCAGCACCACTGACTGGGCCATTGAAAGTCCTGTTGGTGGTGCTGCCCGGCTAAGACAGGCTAGTCCCTATGTGTTCCGACACTGCACTATACTCTGGAAACAACCAGCAGCAGGTCTGGCTCCTAGGCGGGGTGGGAGGCGTGGCACAGGGTTCCGCATGCTGCCCCCGCCCCAAGGACCGGCTCCACACTCCCATTGGCTGGAAACCAGCCAATGGGAAGGGGCATGGTGCCTGCGGGTGAGAGCTGCGTGGAACCGCTTTCGTGCCTCCACCTAGGAGCTGGACCTGCTGCTGGCCGCTTTTGTGGTGCAGCGTGGTCTGCGGTGCTGGGATAGGTAGGAAGCCTGCCTCTGCACCCCAGCTCTGCTGCTGACCAGGAGCCACCAGAGGTAAGCCTGCACCCCAATCCCCTGCCCCATCCCTGAGCCCCCCAAACCCAGAGCCCCATCCTGCACCCCAAACCCCTCATCCCTGGCCCCACCCCAGAGCCTGCACCGCCCAGCCCAGAGCCCTGACCCCCTTCTGCACCCCTGCCCCAGCCCAGAACCCCCTCCTTTACCTATTCCCAGACCTACCCTGCAGCCCTCATCCCCAACCTCTGCCCCAGACCTGAGCCCTTCCCAAACCCCTCATCACCAGCTCCTTTGGGACACAGGCATCAACAATTTGCGTCAACTGCGTTGCCAGAAATTTTTTTTTGACAACCATTGTTCTAGCTAACCTGTCATGTGCTGTCTTCCTGAGTGTGCAGACTGAAATGGTTGTAAGAGTTGTGAATCCCCTGCCCCATTAATCTCTTTGGGGATGTTTTATACTGATAATTATGCAGTGTAATTGTGTAGATAGACCTGAGCTACCTTTAATTTTGCTAGTTATGGTACTGGAGCAGTGAAGCCACAGCAGCACAGGCTTCAACACTGGCTGTACAAGCCCGTCTGGCTCCCTAAGTAATTGCTTGGGCAGCTAGCCCACAGTGAATCCCAGGATACTGAGGCTTTGCTGTTCGGGTTCCCAAGCTAACCAGCTTATATCTACTGCAACCACAAGGTGTGTTTGCAGCTCATGTATAGGCGTGCCCCTTGGGATATTAGGTCTAATGTAGGATGATACTTTGCATGTGAAAAATAACTATTTAATTGCTGATCATTTTAGTGGATGGAATGGGAGTGAAGCTCATGGGGGTTGGAACTGGGGAACTGCTGAAGACAGTTAAATGCAAAGGTGAAAACATAGAGGAGGCTCGCTAGGACAAGGAACAGTCGCAGGAGAATGGGGGAAAGCAGAAGGGCAAAGAGAGCAGTGCTCTCCAACAGGTCCATATTTCCCCAGACAGTGACGAAAGCAATGAGAAGGAACTGCACTTATCATACAGAACAATAAGTACAAATTTAGTTTCTCTGTAAAAGCCATATTCTACTCTTGACCTTTGTGCCAGCTTCCCATGGACATCAGTGTAATTCTGCTGTGGAATGAGGGAAGCATGTAGTCCTGGCTCACAGACCAAAATAGGATTCAGCCCATTCCACAGAATGAGTTTGGCTCCCCAGCACTAGGTCATGGAATCTGCATCTTGGATGTCCTCTAGGATACATTAATTGTAGGTGACTGCTCTCAGTTATCAGACTAAGGCCTGACCTGCACCCTGCAGTACTTTGAATATAAGTCTGTGTTTGCTTCTGGTCACTGAATCTGGAGCCCTAAATCTAGGTCAGAAAATTACAGGGTTTTTTAAATTGAATAGACAGTAGACCAGTGGTTCATATGCAGCATCCTTCTCGTCTCATTCCTTTCCTCCCCTGCAGTGACCCACACTCAGGGCCGTCCCTAGCCATTTTGGTGCCCTATGCAGCCCCCTCGTGGGCTGGGGGGGGCAGGCCTCCATGAGGAGGGAGGGGGAGTGGCCACTTCCTGCAGGAGGTGGAGTGACATGGCCCCAACCTGCTTTGCTCCCCTGGTTCCCAGCCTTGAGGGGTAGGGGGGAACCACCCCCCTAGCACTCACTGGCGGTGTGGTTGGGAGCCAGGGAACCAGAGTAGGCTGGAGCCGGGTCGCTCTACATATCGCTGCTGGTGAGTGCAGAGAGCACGACCCCTGCTGCAGCCCTCAGGGGAAGGGCTGGCTGGAGTGGGGGCAGAGCAGGGGCACAAAGAGGTGGGCCTGGGGCGGAGCAGGGGCAGGGGCCATGGGGAAGAGGCAAACCGGGGCTGGAACAGCACGCAGCTGCATAAGGCACCAGGAAGTTTTCTGCGTACTTTGCGTATGGGTAGGAATGGCCCTGCCCACACCACCTCCTACCTTACTAGTGAACTCCATGTACCACTGTGGCCTGCCCACCATTCAGTTGTGCCTGCCTGACTTGCTCCAGTATGTGAGAGACTAGGGCAGTGGTCCCCAACCTTTTTCATCTGGCAGGCGCCAGATGACAAGACATGGAGGACTGTGGCAGCAGACGAGCATCCGCCGAAATTCCGCCGACAAGCGGCAACATCAGTAGGCAAATTGGCGGCATTTCGGTGGCGACACCTCTGGGTGACGCAGCTTATCAGTGGCATTTTGGCAGCTGCTCATCCACCAGCCAGTACGCGGGTACACTTAGAGGCCCCGGCGAGTGCCATGGCGCCCACGAGCACTGCGTTGGGGACCCCTGGACTAGGGTGTGAAGCAGTCAGCTGCAGATTTGAGTGCCTGCTATTGAATAAGACTCACCAGGGCTTCTCTCAGAGACTCATCGTTATGGTGGAGATGGGGAGCCTGGAGTGTCAGTCAGATACATGTTCCAAAACCAGTGGATCTGCGGCATATTTTGAAAACTCCCAAGGTGATTAGTGCTGCTGTGGCCACTGCCTAGATCTAGCACTTTATTCTGTAGTGTGTGAGTAACTTTTTTAGGCCCTGGTCTTGAGAAGAACAAGTGACTGAAGCAGATGAGACAAAGAATAGATGCTTCCTGTGATGAGAGCTGCTGAGGCAGTCAGTCAAGAGCGCATGCACCGGTGGTGAGAGTGAGGACAGGGAAAGGCTGGGACTGGGCATTATGTGGGCAGGAGGAGCACAGATTGGATTGTTTGTATTTGATATTTCTCTAGTGCCATTACTTTGGAAGGGGATTTCCAGAAGTGAAGACGGTCCCTGCCCCGAAGTTGCAAGATCCTGCAGGGTGCTCAGCACCCTCAGCTCCCATTGTTTTCTAGGGTGACCAGATGTCCCGACTTTATAGGGACAATCCCGATTTTGGGGTCTCTTTCTTATAGGCTCGTATTGCCCTCCCACCCCCTGTCCCCATTTTTCACATTTGCTGTCTGGTCATTCTATTGTTTTCAGATGATGTGACGGAAAGATGGCAAGGAGAGGGAGGGATGAGAGGTGTAACTAACCAAGAACGTGATTGATACAGTGTGCTGTATGACACATAAAATAATTAGTTGGGATGGGGTGTGGAGTGAAGCTAGGCACTGCATGAGGTGTGAGCCCAAGAAGAAGGCTGGGACTGGGTGACATGGGAGGGGAAGGGTTTCCTGGAGAGAGAAACCACTTGGCCAGGCCTATGGAAAATGTAGGCATGCACTGGCTTAAACACTGCTGAAGGGCAGTTTGCACTTTCTCCTGCCAGCATTTTACAACAGCATGGGGCTGAGTGAGAGGAGGCAACAGCTGCAGCCTGTAGTACAGCCGGGTGAGGGAAGCCACCGTGCGGCACATTTTGTCAGGCGTTGGTCTTGCGCTGGCCCTTGCAGGCAGGCATATTGTCAAGAAAAGGGCTTAGTGGAGGGGGGCAGTGTCTGCTCAGTTCCTTAGCCTGCAGCCAGAGAGATGAATTTGGCCAGTTAAAGAAGCATTTCCCAGAGTGGGGAAACTAGCTACAGGTTATCTATAAAAATACTTGTCACCTTTCATTCAAGGATCTCAAAGCATTTTACAAACATGAATTTATCCCGATGTTGCAAATGGGGAAATTGACATGCTGGGACACATTAATCCCTGGTGTAAACCCCATTGACTTCATTGGAGTTAAACCAGGGATTAGTTTGGCCCACAGAGAGATTAAGCAGTTTTCCAAACGTCATACAGCAAGTCACTGGCAGGACCAAGAATAGAACCCTGTCCTCCTGATTCCTGGCCGTATGCTCTAAGTACTGGAGTCTATTCTCTAGAGTGTAGTCTATAAATGGGGGATGGCTCAGGTCGGGGGTGAAGATCAAGGGAGCATGTAACAGTGACTGTTTCTGTGAGGAGACTATGGAGAATCCCAGGAAGAGAAGCAGCCAAAGGGGTTAGTATGACTTTTTCCCCCCTTTCTCCAGCTTTCTCTGTTGGGTGTGGAGGATTGATATGATGCCTTTGATTGCTCAAGTATATGGTGGCATGGTGTAGTTAGGCTTCAGCTGGGGGCTTCTAAGCACTGAATAAGGAAAGCTGGAAGGAAACTAGAGCTGTGTAAATCATTGCACAGAAGGGGGGTTAGACTACAAGCAGCTGGAGATCAACACAGAGTGAAACTCTCCAAGGCAGCTGCTGCTTAGCGTCGCTAATGTTCATTTGGGATCACAATCCTGCACAAGCTAACTCAATGGAAATTTTACCTGTGAGTTTAATGGAATCGAGAGCAGACCCATAGCAAAGGGACGCCAGGGAGTCGTGAGTCATTTCTTTGAGAGGGTTTTGGTGGATGCACTAAAAAGCAGCATGTAGTCTCTGCTATCCCAAATGTGCACAAGGATTAATTCCCTGATTAGCCAGATAAGAATTATGACGAGGCAGAAGTCCTGGGTTAGCTGCTGTGTGGTGGGGAGCACCACAGGCTGCAGCGCGTCTATTCCTGTTGAATTTTAAAAGGAGCTAGTGTAACCCACACACACTAGCACAAGGGAGAATTTGTTTCTTTTAATAACAGGAGAGATGTTCTGAAAAATATGTATTTCAGAGACAAATGAATTGCTAGTTAAAATTTGTGCTCCTATGATGTCTTTCCCCGAGGATCTCTTAAGTACTTTACAAGCATTTAATTACTCAAACCACACATCACCCTTGTGAGCATCACAGAAAATAAACAAACATAAATTGTGCTCTAAGTTAGACTCTCGACTCAGCCTTAACTATTAGAGCCACTATTACCCTCATTTTACAAGTCAAGAAACTGACACACACAGGCTCAGTGACTTGTCCAAATTCAAAGCAAGCCAATGGCAGAGTCAGGTCCCAGGACTTGAGACTTGAAGGCCCCTGCTCTGGTTGCCTTCTGAAGGTGCAATATTTTAAGCACATGCCCAACTCTTAGGGTTAATGGCCACATGCATCGAGATGGGTGTACCCTTGTTTGCACTGGCTGCTTTTTTTTAGCTTTCAGGCATGCATGCCAAATAGATAGCAGAATGGTTTTTATATGCATTAACATTCCAACTCTGGATTATGAGGATAGTATGTATACTGTGCAAATCCTTAGTGATTTCATTGGGACTTTGTATGCTAAGATTTAGATTGTGAGAGTTCTTTTCATATAATTTGTCCCCTTAGTATCAATTGTAATGTCAGTGATGTTTGTTTTTTTCATTTAGTTTCCTTTAACAGGAACATCCAGTGGGAATAACACACACAATTAAAGAGAAGGGTCTGAAAGCAAAGCAAGGAGCTTCTGAATCACATCTCTCTCCAATCCATCCTAAATTTACTCCCTTGTGAAAGTGTACTGCAGCACACAGGAGAAGAAATAAGTCACACATTGTTCTGAAACCTCCTAAAATATCTGCTTAAAAAAAAACCCTTGTGTTTAAAGTGGTGATTTGCAAAATTACTTAATTTTGTATTGGAAGAGGCCAGTTACTACCTCAACACCTTTAGGTGTATTATAGAGCTATATATTCTCTACTCCCCCCCGCCCCCCCCCCCTTTTTTTTTTTTTTTTTTTTTTTTTGTGTGTGTGTGTGTCTTCAGAATGTAAACTCTTCAGGGCAGGGACTGTATCATTGTTTATGTTTTTGACGTGCCTTGGACACTAGGTGCCACCAGAAACAAATATTAAACAATAAAAATAATCTCTGGTTTACGAGAGCTTTGCCTGCGTAAAACAGGACACAGGAGCCCATCCATGGAAAATCAGCCAGAGTAAGGTCGCAGAGGCAGATATTAGTAGCAGCCTCCCGCTGCAGGGGCCTAGTTCAACCTGGAAAACTTAGCGATGCTGGGCAGTGAAGAGTTATGGTCAGGGCATCCAGGGGACAGTGATTCAATATATCCCTATTGAAATTAGTGGTTGTCCCCTGACATAAACCCCTGGGGAAGAAAGCCAGTGGAAACTTACTTTTTGCTTCCCATTGGGGGTGAACCCTGGGCCCCAGTGGTCTCTTGTGCAAGGAAGAGCAGTTTGCCCCTCTCTGTCTAGCCCGACGTGAACTAAAATAGCAATGAAAACCCACAGTAACAACCCCTGAAAAACTGAGGTTGACAGTGAAAAGAGCAGTTCAGCATTACAGCTAACAGTCCCAATAGGCTCCACTAGAATACAAAATGAATGTAGCGTCATTAAAGCCTCTGTGGCTGAGCGCAAAGTACCCTGTGAGAGCTGAAATACCAGGTGGTGCATTAAGTAAATAAGGCAGTGCTGCCACAGGCATTGTTTCTCACAGCAGCCAGCTGTAACTGGCATATAGTAGAGCTGACCATGTGAATCTCTGCCATGTGATGCAGTACTATGATTGGCCAATACCTAAATGCCAGACTAGGAAGTCAGTAGGGTTTAGTTTGTCTCCACAGTTGCCTTGACATTGATAAGGGCCAAGGACTATAATAGCTGGCTTGATGTGTTAACATATGCTCATCAGTCAACTTGTTTAGATGTTGATGGGCAACTTGAGGTCCGCAAAGATGCCACATGTCTATCTTGAAATAAGTAATTAAAAGGAGGAGGTGAATTGCTGTTTGAAAGGGTGACTTTCTAAAGTGCAAATATCTGAATCTCTTTGGGAGAAAGACTTTGCTGAAAGGGTGAATCTTTGTACTCATTATTCAAGCATAACTCCTATGAGTGTTACAGGATCTGATTCACTTTGTGTAGTCACCTACACTTGTGCACATCAGAATGGGAGCATTTTAAAACCACTGTACACTGCTGATTTACCACTGCGCTAGGCAGTGGTAAATCAGGTCCTCTAGGTATTTTGGAAGAAGAGGTTGAAATATCTGAGCGCTTGCCTTCACTTTGGTTAGCTTGAGTTAAAACTTGTGTTTTCCTCTTACTCAAGTTCTGTCCAGACACAAGTGTGATGATGCTTCTAATTCAAGCTGGCTGGGCAGTCGTGGGATACGTGCTGTAGCTGGAGTTAGCTGCCGAGCTGTGCTGCTAACACAATCTGTGTAGCTCAAGTGTTGTTTCAATGTGGTCACTCTCATCGAGTTAGGCCAACTCGATGAGAGTTAACTCCAGTGTAGATAATGGAATTGACTCTGCAGTGAAGACATGCCCTGAATGTCCATCTCATATAGCGGAAAATGAATAGACCTTTTTTACATTTCACTGTTATTTCAGGCGTGGTTACGTACAGCCTTGGGATCACACAGAAAAGAAGATTTTATTACATTTGCATCTTTCTGTGGTCAGATCCATAAATCCTAAACTGACTTGACTGGCAGGAGTCAGTTTGCCTTGTGTCACAGCCCTGGTAAAGCTCTCTCTGCTAGACATTCACTAGGCAGGTATATTTGCATCCCACATGCTGGATCTGTGTGCTTTTAAGCTTCTCTTTATCTGGGTAGGATCTTGCACTGTCTCTTTGGTCTCTGTGGCACGCTTCCTGCCTGGGCATGGATTCTGTTACCTCTTTGCAGAAGTGGGATCCCACAATCCAGCTGCTATAGACCCCCATTCCAGGGCTGACCCAGCCCCCAAGATGCCCTGGTTGCTTCAGCAAACTCTTTCCCAGAGCTCCAACATTGTGAACACTCTGGTTTACCATTTACCTCTCCAGGGACACATGATCATGGAAGCACATTACACACAGGCTTTGCAAAGGTTTCTAACACAATTATGTTTTACTTTAGATAGCACAAGAGAGATACAGATCTAGATGAAACAATGAAACACCTGTACACATTACCCTGCCTCGGATCTCTCACCACTTTGAGCATTCTTTGGGCTCAGGTCACAGTCTTTTGAGAAGTCAGGATCTTTCCTGACCCCCTTGCCTCCTGTGCATGGCTCCTCCTCTGGAACATGGAGCTTCCTCTTACTCCTACAGCCAGCTTTCTGCTTCTAGTCTCTCCTCTGTAAGCTCTAAAATGGCCAGTGAGAAATCCGTTCTTTTATAACCTCCAGTCCCCTTACCAGGTGACCTCTGATCAGGTTTGACAGGTGATTGGAGTCACACAGCAGCTGATCCGTTCCTTAGCTAAATCTACATGGGCAGATTGGTTTTCTGTGGGCAGTTGGTAACTCTTTGTCCAAGGGGGCATCCATCTTAATAGATGACCATCAAGGTTTAACAACCCTCTAGTGTTAGCCCTGTGTCCAAAATGGAGGTAAAAAGACAAAGGAGGTGGCAGCCTCGCCCACATTCAAAATGGAGTTTGCAGTCTGAAGCAGACACACAGCAAGTCCCCAATAGGAGACAGAATTTGTAAGCTGTACATAGTCAGTCAGATTTCTCCCAATCATCCACACCTTTAATTATCAGAAAGCAGTGTTTCTATATCACTGGGAAGAGCATAGATTACTGGGGGCACTGGTGCAAGGGAAAATATTCTGTGCAGAATAATGATCCATTGTGGCAGCAGCAATTTTGCTGAGTAGGTCAAGTGCGGTTTCCAAATGTAAGAATAAGGACCTGCTCCTGGATGGTGTGGAAGTCTGTAGAAGTTTAAGGCACTGAGACCTTTACAGGACCAGATCCTAGGGTTAGGACTGTAATTAAGTATTCCCCATAACCAAACAGTTTCTCTTAAAGGGAATGAAAGTTCTTCAGCAGGAAGAGAAACTCTTATAATTTCACTGATTAAGGCATTCAGAATGATGGTCTGCTTTTCTCAGCTTTGGGAGCAGTGTCTGTTACTAAATTCTCAGATCTTATGGAGATGATCTGATATAAGAACCTAAATAGAATAACCTGAAGGTTGGGAATTTATATATTTTTGTTTCTTTATTTTTACAGCGTGAAATAGCCAATAAGGCAGAGGCTAATGCCCAGATGTATGGATTCAGCTATAGAACAGTGATTAAGATAAAGCAATGGTTTGTTAAAACATGGTATTTTTATTTCATTTGAGCTGTTGTGGGGAAAAGGCGCTAGATGCCTTTTTACTGCTGAAAATAGAGATTTTTCTTAGGAAACTTTTAAAATAACATATTTGAAAATTGATCATAAACCTAATTTAATCTTGGCTCTAGATTGGCCTGGCCATTGCATGCTCTGCATGGGAGCAGAGGAGGATACGAGGAACCTCCCCAGACAACATGTGGTCATCTGAGTGTAGAAACTGCTGATCCAAGGGTCCCCAAGGAATGAATGTCCCATAAAGGAGTGGATGTCATCTCTTCCATGGTGGCCTGTAGATCTGAGTGCCCATTGGAGGGACATGTTATCCCATCTGAAGTGACAGTGTATCTTGAACATATCTCTGTGTGCTGAGGGACTGGGAGCAGGGATTGTACCTACAGAGAGGGGTGGTGATAGAATCCAGCCCATGTGGAGCACCCTCTTACTTGGACATTATACACAAGGGAGAGGATTTTCCCCTTTAGAAATGACAATGGCCCCTTTCATCACAGAGCTCTGCTGAAGGAGATCACAACACAAACTTTGGAGAGATTTTGAAGGAGTGTTGTCTTGTGGTTTCATTTAAGGGGATTGGAAATCTGGGCTATTGGGTTCTATTCCCAGCTCTACCACTGTCTCATTGCATGACTTTGTCTGAATCACTTAACCCTTCCATGCCTCAGTTTCCCCATATGTAAAACTTACCTACCTCATAGAGGTGTTTTAAGGCTTAATAGTGATCAGAAAGATAAAAAAAATATGATGCAAAAGTGAAACTAAAACTGAGTGTCACTTTCAGTTACCACCTGGGTTAACAGCCAGCAGATTCTCAGTCTTTGTGAGGTTCCTAACTCTCTCATGCGAATACACCATATGTTAAGCAGCACCCATGGAATCCTTTACCTGTCACATGCAGACACCTGCATTTATTTTCGTTACACTGAAGCTGAACTGCTAAAGCAGCTGGAATCAATGCTGCCCTATCTTACTTGGGAAGCTGAGAGGAAGGGCTACAGTCCTTGGCCACCAGAAGGGAGATGGCTTTTCCATCTCAAATATGGGCTGAATAGTTTAACTACGGGGGCTGTGGTTCCTCAGGAGCTGTGATATTTTGAATCTCTGTGTTGATGAGAATGCTGGGACTGGCAAGAACATTTCCTGGAAAGAATCCATGTTATTTTTGGCACAATGACTATTCAGCTTACTTATCGAGTTTACTTTTTTATAAAGCGGTATGTTATTTTACAACTCCGTACATGTGTACAGTATGTCACTAACACTACTTGATTAAAAAGAGCCAATAATTCTCCACATGCATGTGGGTGTATCATTTTACAGCCATTAAATATTAATATTAAACTTCATATTGCATAACTTGCCCTATTTGCTTAAGTGCTAAAATAGACGTAGTTTCATGCCTGAGGAGTGAATCAGCTTAATGAACTAATAGTAAGCCCCACTTAGATTCATCAGTAGCCTGCCTACTCCTCTGTTTTCATTGCTAGCAGAAGAATGCAAATGAAAGGGGAGCGTTGTCCTGATTTATGAAAGGAATCGGAGGAAAATCAGCACTCTGAGCCATTGCAAATTAAAACTACTTTTGTGTGTGGTTTTTTTTAAAGAAGTTTGAGTCTAAATGATCAGCAAATGCTTAAGCCTTGGAAGATACGAAGACTTGTTAGTGATGGTTTGGATCCGTATATGATCAAACAGATAACAGTATGAGAATATTGAACAGATTTATAGTCATGTGAGAACCTCAAAAGTGATTTACTGCAAGTGTCCAATAAATCCCACAAATCTGATCAATGTTATTCCTAGCAGATAAATGAAGAAAGCAAAAACAATAGCAAACTCCAGACTATATCATTTGGTTCTTCCCCATGTGAGGAGGGTCACAACTCCATTCAAGTACCAGCCAAAATTGACCATTGTATGCACAAGTGGCAGGGATGATCATGTTCTGAAAAAGCAGCAGCCACCTCTGTAGATGTGTGGTTCCTGAGGGGCATTGTGTGCGCTGGAAAGGTAGTGTCCTTTTTTCTGCAAGGGGATGACTTGAGCCTGTAACATAAACATATGTAGCAGAGCTGTCAAGTTGAAGGGAAGCACTGGCAGGAGACCGCAAGGTGTGAGCATTGTTTCCCATAAAAAAACAGCAGCATCCTGCCATGTTGCTGGCAGATGACAGCATCCATGGTGGGTGTCGCCCACAATGCAAAGGAAACCTAATAGAGAAGCTGTGATTTCAAATACCCCCAAGAGGGAAAAAAAAGCAGTGTGCTGTTTTATTAATTCTTTCCTCTCAAGTCCTAAAGGAGGGTGGGTTTGCACAGGAATGTCTGAGTGGGAGGAACAGATAAAAGCTATTCAGAGTCAAGACTTTAAAGGAAATTATTGTGTGAAGGATTGGCCACTATAGAGAAAGCAGTTATATTAGCAATGTTGGTGAATTTTTATGACAAACTAAATATCCCGGTTGGTGTATATTATTCTAGAGTTGGCCAAAGATGTGGCCCTTAGCTTCTGTCATCAATACACTGATGAATTCTATGCATCCCATCATGTGTGGGCCATCTCAATCTAATCTGAGGCTCCTCAAACTGAGATGGAGCATTGCATGCTGGGATCCATACATGCAGTGGACCACACTCATACTTCTAGTTTGCCCATTTTACTCAAGTTAAGGAAGGCCTTTTGGCAAGCTGCCAGTGTGTTCCTGTCAAACAAAGGGATGCATGCCTGCCTTTGCCTTCTGTATATGAGTTTGAGTGGTTTCATACTAAGAATTGTGTGGAAATTCCAGTGTTTTAGGTGAGCAGATTGGGGAAAAATTTTTTACATCTTGTAGCTACTGTGGTTGCTATGATAAAGTCAACAGTTCCCAACAATGATATCTGAGATGTCACGTTTTTCCTCCCATACTTAGAATGGGGAAAAACTGCAGTATCTCAGATACAACAGTATGGTTAACAGTCGATTGTTTAATGTCAGTCACTATACTTCAAAACGATAGCCTGTAATATTTCCGAAGAACAGAGAAAATGTATTGGTGCATTGTTTGGGTTTAGCATGGTGATCTCAAATCTTTCCTGTGTTTGAGGATGTGCTATAATATGAACAGCTGCTTCTGTAGGTTAATTCAAATTAAAATTAAGGACAGCTTGCAAATCTTGGGGCTTATGAATATCAGTGAGAAGCAATGCAAACAATTCTCTATTTTTTTATTGCCACCAGAAAAGACATTAGAAATGAAATGAAATGCAAAACTGTAATAATGCAGTGGAACAAGGCAAAAAGTTTTTGTTCTCCCTTAAAATTGGACAAGAAGAATCATTGGAGAATTATAGAGCACAGTCCTGCACCAACAGGGGATGGACTGGATCGACTGGTCTTGTTCATCTCTAATGTATTTTGTGTTGACTAAAAACTATTACTTTATCTGTTCAGTGGAGAAAATGCAGAGCAGTTTAAGTTTGATATCATAAAGACACCTTGGTTCATAGTACATTTCTCTAGTGAGGGAAACATTGGGTGATGGGGAATTCTTTGAACATGAGTTCACCTCCTTATTAAAATCTGTTTTAAAAAAAAATAATTGAGGGGATCTTAAATATTTTCCCTCTTCAGACTCCTAGCTGAATACTGAGTTTTCTTGACTCCATTGTGGAGGTGTCTATAGTTTCTGGCTATTTCTTACTGCTTCCTTGTTTTAAGTGTACTTTCTCCATAACATCATTTGTTCTGCCTGATTTGTTTAGGAGAGCTTTTCGTAATGTGTGAACGGGCTTTTTTCTTCCCAAAGGAAGAAGTTAAACCTTTCTTTAGTGCATTTGAACCATGACTGTTAAGTACCCTGTGATGTATTGTATTGTTTCTAACCATGTGGTATAGCTATATCTCACTTTCTTTTCATTATGTTTTATACGTGGTAGAACAGTCCAGCTACTGTACGCACATATGACTTCAGGTATTTCTAGAAATATTGGCTGTTTAGATGTTAGTCCAATAGGTTTTAAATTAGTGCAAGGTTTTGTTAGTCCAAAATTTATTTTGGCTTTATGAAAAATCTGAAACTTGCATTTTTACAAATGACTTGGCCTTTACAAAGATCCTTACTGGATTTACAAAGCTGAGATCTATAGCAGCAGCAAGCTTTTTGTTTCAATATTAATCATGGGATAGCATATGTGAATCTCAAAATGCTTTACAAATACAGATGAATTAGTTCTCACAACAACTCTGGGAGGTAAGATCTTAGATGTTAGACTAGATGATCTAATAGGGCTTTTCCATACTGTCTCCCTAGGGAAAAATTATTCCCACTTTGCAGATGAGGAAACTGTCACAGAGAGGGTAAAACCCAGATTTTCAAATGTGTGTTCTAATTTGGGGTGCTTCAGTTTTGGGTGCCCAACTTGAGAGACATGGGTCTGATATTCAGATATCCTGAGTACCAACCACTCCCATTAACTTCGTTGGAGTCATGGGTGCTTGGCACCTGTGAAAATCAGGCAGCTGGTGTCTTAAGTGGGGCTTCCAAAAACAGAAGTTCCCCAAATTAGTGGACATTCTTGAAAATGGAGGCCATAATGACCTGCCTGGAGGAAGCATCTGGCAGAGCAGGGACTAAAACCCAGATTTCTTGACTCTCCCTCAGGTGCTCAGCAGCCAGTTTCATATCCCTAATGGGATGAGAATAGTCCTAAAAGATGTCATTCCTCAGTCTGCTTTGACACACGGCTTCCTGTGTCCTCTCTAGCTGGGATGCCAGCTTTGTCGGGACAGTGAGTCTGTGGCTACCCTGTGTCTGGTGGTAATCCTGTCGGCACAGTTTATTGATATTGGAAATGGTTTCTTTTGACTCACTGAGTCCATTAGCTCAGGATGGACTCGTCCCAGCAGCAAGATTTTCAGAACTAATGTGTTTTTTTTCCCTTTTAGTGGTTTGTCAGTTTCATCAGTTACAGCTTCCCCAAAGGCTAAATACTCTGCAGACTCTCTTGAACAGCCATAAAAGATACCAAAGATAAAAGTACCTTCGCAAGCACCATTTATCTAAACCTGTCAGAAACAGAATTGAACAGGAAAGTTGGTTTCCTTTATAATCTTGAAAGATGCTAAGCAACCTCAATTCCCACTGAAATCAATAGGAGTTGAGGATATTCAAAATACTGCAGATCTTTTTTTGCATCTCATTGTGGCATTTTGCATTAAGCATCATCTGTATATGTCTGCAACACCCACTCTGAGCCAGACTTGTGATTAGTGCAGTCTAATCCACAGGGATGCAGTTCTTACCCAACAAACCATAAGTGCTGGAAAGGGCAGCTGTAAGTCTGGGAAGAAATGAAGGAAGGGTGGGAACTTGTGTTGATCCCAGTAAAACTGAACCATTTAGGAGTCAGGATCTTCATTAAAACTGTAGAGAAATAAACTAAATATTGCATAATACCACACTAAATAAACCCCATGTTAGAGCATCAACAATAGTTATCTGGGAATTTTGTGATTTTAAAGTCAATTTTATTTAACTTGTTGAGAACAATAAAACTATCAGGAGAGGCTTAGCAAATGTCCTTTTTATGTGTTCTTCATAAAAACCATGAAGTCCATCATTAATTTCTTTAATCATTAGATGCGTTAACTTTCCCCTGGGAATTTCTGGGATAATAGAGACAAAGTGGGTGAGGTAATATTTTTTTTTTTATTGGATAAAAATATATTACCTCACTCTCACCTAGTCTATAATGATCTGGGACCAGCGCTGCAAACAGTGGGATAAGAGTCCTTTCTCGGCTGTTTAGTTGTTAATTTCCTGACCATATCATCAGTGCCTTAGCAACTACTTGACTAAACTCAAACTCCCCTTTAAACATGTCATTCAGCTTGGTTAAGGTGTGGCCTGACCCTGACAGGTACTGAGCATCTCAGACTCCCTTGAACTGAGTGGAAGTTGATACAAAATATTTCTTAGGCCTTGCTAACCCATACCCAGGTCCTCCTTTTTGTGGGGGGGTGGTAATAGAGCTTGTAAATATACTTCATTGGGGTAAAAAAGTGACTTGCTACTGGCGCAGCTTTCCCCAGTCTGAAACCAAGTTAAACAGCACCACTTCAAGCCTCAATTTACACTGATACAGTGCACTTGCACTAGGGTGCAAAAATCCCCAGCGGAGGATTAGACCCATAACGAATAGCTGTGAAAATGGGTTTGTAAAATTCTTTCAAGCATTTGTTTGTGTGATTTCTGGTTTCAAAAAACCATTCTGCATGCTAATGTGAATTTTTTTTGTTCAGTCCCACTCTATGGACTAAAGTCTTCTGATTACGCACACAATTTCCTTTAAGTACACTATGTGGGCCCAGTTCAGATGTGGTGTAAATGGTTCAACTCACTAAAAGCATGTAGACCTATTTACCTTGCACACATGGTTTACATTAGTGTAACTTCATTAAAGGTAACGGACTTACTCCTGAATTACACTGGCATGAGAGAGAAGAGAATTGGGTCCTGTGTGTTTATTGATAAACACACACATAGAGGCCTTATTTGGATTCATACTTTATGTGGATACACTGTATCTATTTAAATAGTTTCTTATTTGTAATGAGGTTCATAGATCTAATGTTTTGGATTTGTGGACCTCATTACTCCAAGGAAGGAAATGTTCATGTGAGGCATGGATAAATATTCCTGACTTGGATGATAGACGTAGCTAGATCAAACTATGTAAACACAGTGCAGAACTGCTATAAGACTATTCGCTGAAGTACAGGTGAGGTGGGATGCACATTCCAAGTGAAGTTGTCATTTTCCTTGTGAAAATACATTTGTTTTCAGCATACGGTCCCTTCACCCTTCCTCCTCAACTGATGTTGAAAACTATTTAAAAGGTAACGTAGATGGGAAAAAATTATTGTTAGCACTATTACAGAAAGCACTTGGAAAAGGTACCCCTCTTCTTCTCCGAGTAATGTCTCTGTGGGTGCTCCATTCAAATGAGCACGTGCCCTGCACCTTTGATGAAGATTTTTGGTAGCAGTGCCTATTCTGCCTGCACATTCACCGTACACATCTTCGTGCCCTGAACTGAGGCTATACTGCAGGGGTGGCCAAACTGTGGCTTGTGAGCCACATGCAGCTCTTATCGCTAAAGTGCAGCTCGCAAGCCCCCAGCTTCTCCCAGTCTCCATCTCTAAGACTTGGGGGAGAGCTCGGGACCTCTGCCTTGCAGGAGGTGGTGGGGTAGGGGCTTCTGTCCAGGGGAAGGGGGATCCCAAGGCTTCAGCCCTGTGGGGCGCACCTGCCGGGGCTTGGTGCTTCAGCAGGCTGAAGCCCTGAGCCCCAACTTCTGGCAGGTGTGCCCCGGCTCTCGAACTTCGGAAGATTGTCATATGAGGCTCAGTGGGCCAGTGCGTTTGGCCTCCCCTGCTATATAGGGCTCTGTGAGCAAAGTGACCTCAGTTCGTACTCAATCACCTTTGAGACGGTATTTAGCATGTGACTGTGCTGTATTCGTTTCCTGCTTTTAGTAGTGTTTTAGTTTTATAGTTAGTTTTTTTGTAGTAGATTTAATACCTTACAGCTGGAACGTTTGTTACCCTATTTAAAAAAGATTGTTTTTCTTTCCCTCCCATTGAGGGGCTTGAACAACTTTTTCTTTTGTTGGGGATGCCAGGCTCACTGGGATTCAAAAGGTGCCTTTCTTACTGAGAAGCAGACCTTGTTAGTGATGGGCACTCCCACTGCATTCATTGCTTGGGCATATTGCACACCTCTACCTCAGCACGTTCCAGGCCAATGGGGACTGCCGGAAATGGTAACCAGCATATCCCTTGGCCCGTGCCACTTCCTGTAGCCCTCATTGGCACTGACAATTAATTAAGCCCTCTCAGAGGCAGCCAAGTCCATCTGGCAAACCCCAGCAACATCCCCCCTCCCCACTAAACCACACGGAAGAGGGATGATTAAAAAATACTACGTCCAGGGATTCTGAATTTTTGTTTTCTCATCCTGCACCAAACTCTCTGTTCATGGATGCAGCCAATGAAAGGGGTAGGCAACATATCAAAAAAGCCACCCCCTTTATAATAAGGACCAGAAAGGTCATAAAAGCTATTAATCAACAACACTTCAGTTCAGGATAACTCACCACCAGGTGCTGATGTCAGAATACGACTACCTGAATTAAGAGAAATTTAATACTTTTACTGACCATTTACCACAGGAACATTGTGAACAGTTCAGCTCCATAATAAAGGAGGGTCAGCTTTTAGCAAAAACTTCACTGCAAGCTTCACTCAATGTGACGAACAAGGCAACCAGGTCTGTTTCCACCACAGTATCAATGAGGCAAGCTTCCTGGCTTCATTTGTCCCGGGTTTTCATGGGAGGCACAATCGACTATGAAAGATTTACCTTTCAAAGGCCAGAGGCTTTTTGTGGATTCCACAGACAACTCGCTTCATGCCCTAAAACACTCTAGGACAAAACTTAAGTTTTTAGGGATATACACTCCTGCAAAAAATAAGGAAGTTTAGCAGGTCTCAGTCAACACAAAGATCCCACTCTGCTCAATTTTCTGCCTTCCGTAGGCCACCGGAAACACTGACCAAGAGGTTGAGGTTTTCAAAGAAAAAGTCTGCAACTACCTAGATTGCTTCATCCCAGCCTTCAGCATCATTCAAAAACCATTTCTGATGATTTGGTCAAGAGTCCAGACCATCCAATGACCAGGTTTTATCAACTGCTGGACATAACCCTTCTTCCTCAATTTGAACACCACTTCTCTCTTTCATCAAGTACGGGAGACTATAACATTGGACAAATGGGTATTGGTGGCCATTACTTCCACTGTACTATCAAAGTTACCTCCACCTCACCCTTCCAACCCCCTTCCCCTTCCCCCTTCAGGGGCTCTTCTCATGAGCAATTGCTGACACAGGAGATCTCACCACTCGTAAATCTAGGAACTATAGAGTCAGTCCCACTTCGACACCGGAGAAAAGGGTTCTTTTCAAGATATTTTCTGATACCAAAGAATAATAGTTTGGAGGCAGATACTACATCTCAGACAATGGAACAAGCATGTCAGACATCTGAAATTCAGGATGGTGTCCCTAGCAGCTATAATTCTTCTTCGAGTGCTTGCTCATATCGATTCCAATTAGGTGTGCATGCGCCACGTGCATGTTCATCAGAAGATTTTTACCCTAGCAACACTCGGTGGGTCAGCTGGGCACCCCCTGGAGTGGCGCTGCTATGGCGCTGGATATATACCCCTGCAGACCCAACCGCCCCTCAGTTCCTTCTTACCGCTCGTGTCGGTCGTTGGAACAGTGGAGTGCGGTTTTACTGACCTCCACCTCCTTAGCTACTCGTAGTTCTCTAGTTTATTTTTTTGTGTATGTAGTTCAAAGTTATATAGTTATAGTTAATTTTTATCGTTCATAGTTAGTGTATAGTTAAGAGGGGTTCGGGGATTAGCCCCTTCCCCGCACCCGGTGCCGGGGCCCATGCCCAGTTCACTGGGTTTCAAACCGTGCTCGGCCTGTCACAAGCCGATGCCAACAGGAGATCCACACAACTCCTGTCTTAAGTGCCTCGGGGAATCTCACCTGACAGATAAGTGTCGCATTTGCACGGCTTTTAAGCCGAGAACAAAAAAGGAGCAGGACTTTTGATTAAAACAGCTCCTCATGCAGGCGGCTCTTACCCCTCCGCCTTCGGCACCGAGCACTGGGCAATCGGCTGGCAGAAGCGCCTCCTCGGCACCGGACCGTGCCGGTACTGCCAAGGCCTCTCAGCACCGGCCGTCGCCGGCACCGAAGTCGACTTGGCACCGCTCTCTCTCCCCGAGGTCGAAAGCCTAAGACTCCTGCTGCTTCCGTGCCACCTGCACCACAGCCAGAGAGCTTGTCTAAGTCGGATCGCCCGGCACCAACACCTGCCGCGGCACCGACGACATCGGCACGTCGATTCCGGTCCCACAAGGGCTGTCAAGTCCGGTGCCTGTCAGCTCCCTGGCGGTAGCCGTGGTTGAGCTTACCATTCCATCCGTGCTGGAGACATTCTCAACGGTGAGGGATGTGATTGCCATGACAGAGTCGATGCTGCCTCAACCTGTGGCACCGCCAGTGCAGGTAATAACAGTCTATCGGCAAGCCTGCCTTGATAAGACCATCCTCTGTTGGCACAGCAGAGTGGCACCATTCACGATCATGGTCCCACAGACGTTCTAGGTCCCATCGGCGCTCCCGCTCCCGATGCCGCTCGCAGTCCCGGCACTGTTCTCCTCCTCAGTGCCGGTCACACTCGCGGCACCGTTCAGTATTCCGTTCACCGGCCCGCTACTCCCAGCACCGCTCCAGGCACCGTGACTCCCGTAGCTGCTCCTGACGTCGAGCCTTGAGATCTCGGTCGACCTCCCGGCACCGCTCCAGTCACAGGTCCCGATCTCGTTCCCAGTACCGGTATGCCTCCCAGTATCAGTCCCCGGTGCCGAGTAGAGCAAGGTCCGCTAGAGACAGACTCTGCCCAGGGCTTTTCAGCCCCTCCATGGCCATCCAGACATGCATCAGTGTCATTCCATGCAGACAGCTCTTATGCACAGGACCGCGATTCTGATGTGCCCTCCAGAGTCTTCCAAGAGGCCCAGGCCCAGGCCCAAGGCCCCCATCAGTGGTCTTTCTGGACATCTTGGGTGTATCACCAGGCCCAAGGCATACCAGTAGTTCCGTCCCGCTCTGTCCCATCAGAGCACTGAGTGCCAGAGGCGACAGTTAGCTGCCCTCCTCCAACTGCTATGGAGGAAGCCCCAGTTCACCCACCAGACTCCCAGGTTCCACTGGAGCAGGAGGTCACCCAAGAGCAAGAGGCCACATAGGACCCGCTCGTCCCCGGCATCTCCTCTTCCTCTTCTCCAGATGAGGCGGTGGCAGGAACATCCTCCTCGGGCCCTCCTCCAATCGACCTGAGAGCCCATCAGGACCTCCTGAGGAGGGTAGCACTCAATATGAACCTCCAGGTGGAGGAGGTCCCGGAAGTAGAGGACCCAGTAGTGGACATTCTGTCGGCGGACGCCTCCACTAGAGTGGCCCTACCATTTATTCGGAGCATCCAGGCCAATGCCGATACTATATGGCAGTCTCCAGCCTCTATCCCTCCTGCGGCCAGGGGAGTCGAGCATAAATACATGGTGCCCTCTAAAGGGTACGAGTACTTGTATGTCCATCCTCCTCCCTGCTCACTAGTTGTCCAATCTGTTAATGAGAGGGAACGCCATGGCCAGCAGGTGCCAGCCCTGAAATCGAAGTAGGCTAGGCGAATGGACTTACTCGGCCACAAAGTATACTCGGCAGGTGCCCTACAGCTCCGGGTGGCAAATCAACAAGCCTTGCTTAGCCGCTATAATTATAACACCTGGGCGGTGGTGGGTAAGTTTACAGAGCTTCTCTCTCAAGACTCCCACCAAGAGTTCACTGTCCTCTTAGAGGAAGGGAAAAAGGTGGCCAGAACTTCCCTCCAGGCCTCGTTGGATGCAGCCGACTCAGCAACCAGGACTCTGGCCTCGGGTGTTGCCATGTGGCGCATCTCATGGCTTCAGGTTTCAAGCCTCCCATCGAAGCTGCAGTATACCATTCGGGACTTGCCATTTGATGGTAAAGGCCTCTTCTCGGAAAAGACTGACCCCAGGCTGCAAAGCCTGAAGGACAACAGGGTCATAATGCGCTCTCTCGCCATGCATATGCCGGTGACCCAACGCAGGCCTTTCTGTCCCGAGCCTCACCGCCCATACTCTGTGCCTAGACAAAGACAGGACTTTGGCAGGCGGCGCAGCCGAGGTGGTCACAGATGACCATCAGGACCCTAAGGGGGCCAAAATCAAGGTCACTCAAAATCACCACCGGGACCAAAGACGAATTTTTGAAGGTGCACCCGAGGGCGGCGTACCAGTTACAGACCAGGATCTCTCCTCCTCCCTTCTCCAACCGTCTCTCCTACTTCCTCCCAGCGTGGTCCCAGATAACTTTAGATCGCTGGCTCCTACGCAGGGTGGAGTATGGGTACCACCTGCAATTTATTTCCACCTTGCCCTCCCACCCTCCAACCCTGTCCCTCTTCGGGGACCCCTCTCACGAGCAATTCCTCTTACGAGAGGTGCGGACGCTCCTTGCCATGGGAGCTATAGAGGAGGTACCAATGGACAAAAGGGGCAAGGGGTTTTACTCCCATTATTTCCTAATCCCCAAGTCGAAGGGAGGTCTCAGACCTATCCTAGACCTGCGAGGACTCAACCAGTTTATGATAAAGTTGAAGTTCCGCATGGTATCCCTGGGGACCATTATCCCGTCCTTGGATCCTGGAATGCCGCCCTCGATATGAAGGACGCGTACTTTCACATCGCCATTTTTCCTCCACACAGGAGGTACCTCCGCTTTCTAGCCAACCGTCAGCACTTCCAGTTTACGGTCCTGCCGTTTTGGCCTTTCTGCAGCCCCAAGGGTATTTACAAAGTGTATGGCCGTTGTCGCCACCTATCTCTGCCGACGTCAGATACACGTTTTTCTGTATCTGGACGACTGGCTCATCCGAGGGGCCTCCGAGACACAAGTCACCCAGCATGTGGGCATCGTTAAGGACCTATTCACACATCTAGGCCTGATGATCAATATAGAAAAGTCCACTCTGGTTCCCACGCAGAGGTTAGACTTCATAGGAGCTACCCTGGACTCCAATCTAGCCAGGGCCTGCTTACTGCAGCCACAGTTTCAGGCGATGGCAACAATCATCCGAGGTCTACAGAATTTCCCGATGACCTCGGCTCGCACTTGTCTCGGTCTCCTGGGTCACATGGTTGCCTGCACGTTTGTAACCAAATACGCCAGACTCTGCCTCTGTCCTCTCCAAGTTTGGCTCAACTCAGTATACTGCCCGGGAAGGGACCCAATAGACGTGATAGTGACCATTCCCCGAGCACCCTAGGGTCCCTAGACTGGTGGCTAACTCTCTCCCTGGTGTGTACAGGGCTGCCGTTCCATCCGCCCCAGCCCTCAGTGTCCCTGATGATGGACGCATCATCTCTCAGCTGGGTGCTCACCTTGGACACCTTCGTACTCAAGGCCTCTGGTCATCTCAGGAGCTGGCATTACACATAAATGTCTGAGAACTGAGAGCAGTCAGCCTGGCGTGCCAGGTGTTCCAGCAACATTTACAAGGCCGTTGTGTCTCAGTGTTTACGGACAACACAACAGCCATGTACTACATAAACAAATAGGGAGGGACACGATCCTCCCCCCTTTGTCAGGAGGCCATCCTACTCTGGGACTTTGGCATAGCCCACTCGATAGACCTGGTAGCATCCTTTCTCCCAGGGGTTTGCAATACTCTGGTGAATGGACTCAGCAGGTCCTTCCTGTCTCATGAGTGGTCGATCCACCCCGACGTTATTCATTCTGTTTTCCAGAAGTGGGGATTTCCCCACATAGACCTGTTCGCTTCCCATGCAAACAGGAAATGCCAGATGTTCTGCTCCTTCCAAGGTCTCTCCCCGGGATCGATCTCGGACGCTTTCCTGATGCCGTGGAAGAGCCAGCTCCTTTATGCCTTCCCACCGTTCCCGCTGGTTCACAAGGTCCTGCTAAAACTTCACAGGGACAGAGCACGCCTAATCATGATCGCTCCAGCGTGGCCCAGGCAGCACCGGTGGACCACGTTGCTCGACCTGTCGATAGCCAACCCAATTACCCTGCCACTCCACCCAGACCTCATAACTCAGGACCACGGCAGACTTCGCCACCTGGACCTGCAGGCTCTTCACCTCTCGGCATGGCTGCTGCGTGGCTAAACCAGTCAGAGTTACGTTGCTGTGCATCTGTATGACAAGTTCTCCTGCGTAGCAGAAAACCTTCTACCCGATCAACGTATCTGGCCAAGTGGAAGCGTTTCTCCTGCTGGTGCGAAATGCATAATCTTACTCCCACTGAGGTCTCGATTCCCTCTATTTTGGACTACCTCTGGTCTCTCAGACAGCAGGGCCTAGCAGTATCATCACTGAGGGTACATTTGGCAGCCATCTCTACCTTCCACCCAGGGGAAGATGGCCGTTCCGTGTTCTCACACCCTATTGTTTCGAGGTTCCTCAAGGGCTTGGAGCGCTTATACCCCCAAGTACGCCGCCCAGCCCCATCCTGGGACCTCAACCTGGTTTTAACCAGGCTTATGGCTCCCCCATTCGAGCCATTAGCAACCTGCTCGCTACTATACCTGTCTTGGAAGACAGCTTTCCTCGTAGCCATTACATCGGCCAGATGAGTCTTCGAGCTTAGGGCTGTTATGGTGGATCTGCCATACACCTGTGTTCCACAGGGACAAGGTGCAGTTGCGGCCACACCCGACATTCCTCCCTAAGGTGGTTTCGGCCTTTCATGTTAACCAGGACATCTTTCTCCTGGTCTTCTTCCCGAAGTCACACTCAACGCGACGGGAGCAACAACTGTATTCTCTGTATTCTCCGTAGAGCGCTCGCATTTTATATTGAGCGGACAAAACCCTTTCATAAAACGCCCTAACTCTGTCGTTGTGGCAGACCAAATGAAAGGCCTACCTGTTTCCTCTCAGAGGATCTCATCTTGGGTTATGGCGTGCATTCACACTTGTTATGATTTGGCTCCTATTTCCCCAAGCCACATCACGGCGCATTCTACCAGGGCTCAGGCTTTATCTGCCGCCTTCCTGGCTCGTGTACCTGTCCAGGAGATATGTCGCGCGGCTACCTGGTCTTTGGTCCACACCTTTGCTTCACATTATGCTCTGGTTCTACAGTCCAGAGATGATGCAGTCTTTGGCTCAGCAGTTTTGCATTCTGCAACATCTCACTCCGACCCCACCACCTAGGTAAGGCTTGGGAATCACCTAATTGGAATGGATATGAGCAAGCACTCGAAGAAAAAAAGATGGTTACTCACCTTTGTAACTGTTGTTCTTCGAGATGTGTTGCTCATATCCATTCCAAACCTGCCCTCCTTCCCCACTGTTGGAGTAGCCAGCAAGAAGGAACTGAGGGGCTGAGGCACGCGCCCACCTAATTGGAATGGATATGAGCAACACATCTCTAAGAACAACAGTTACAAAGGTGAATAACTGTCTTTTCCCTCCCTGGAATTAGGGGACTGGTTTGCGAGCCACGACCTCAAAGATGCCTACTTCCACGTAATGATTCATCCTTCTCACAAAAGATTTCTTTGTTTCACTTTCAGTCACAATCATTACCAGGTTCTACACTTTTTTAGCCTGTTATCCGCCCCAAAGGTGTTCTTAAAAATCATGGGTATTGTAGCTGCCTACCTCCGTCATATAGGGATAACTGTCTTTCTCTGCCTTGACAACTGGCTCCTCAAGGGTTGGTCAGATCAGGAGTTAGGTTTGCCGTCCAAACAACAACTTCACTATTCTGAAGCCTGGGCCTGCAAATAAATCTCAAGAAATCTATCTTGACCTCTGCACAACGAATTCTCTTTAACGGAGCACTTCTGGATTCGATAATTGGAAGAGTTTCTCTCCCTCTTGATGGGTTCCTTGCTCTAAAGAACCATGTACAAAGAGTGAAGCTCGTCCCTCAAGTTCCAGCAAGGACGTGTCTGCGACTGCTGTTATGTATGGCAGCTTTTATTTTTGTAACACAAAGCAGCAGTTTGTATCTTCAGTATCTCCAGGGGTGGCTCAGGACTGTTTGTGTACCCAACAAACAGTATTAAGAAGCAAGTATCTGTGCCCAATCAGGTCCTGCAGTCCGTCATCTGGTGGCTGAATACATCCAAAGTTTGTGCAGGAATCCTGCTCATCCAGAATCCTCTACAGTCATAGTAATGTTGAATGCTTCCCTTTTGGGATGGGGAGCACATTGGGGTCCTCACACAGTCCAAGACGAATGGTCACAACAGGAACAGTGCTTGCACTTCAATCTGTTGGAATTAAGTATGGTCAGAAATCTTGCCTCCAGTTTCTTTCCCTACTTAAAAACAAGTCTATCAAGATCATGGCAGCCTTGTATGCATGTATTATATCAATTGTCATGGTGTAGCGTGTTCCCCCTCGCTCTGCCCCAAAGCGATAAAGCTTTGGAAATGGTGCATAGCCAATCAGTTAGTCATTTAATCTTCCTACTTTCTGGATATACAAAACACCATGGTGGACCTGAGCAGAGATTTCTTCCTAAATTACAAATGAGAGTTGTACTCTTGAGTCTTCAACAATATATTCATGGCTTGGGGATTTCCAGAGGTCAATTTTTACCACAGCAGCCAACACAAAGTGCAGGAAATTGTGTTCCAGAGCGGGGCTTTATTATCAATCTCTAGGAGATGCTTTCGTCATTACATGGACAAAAGGTCTTCTCTCTGCATATCCTCCAACTCCAATGCTCTTTAAAGGTTCTTGTCAAGGTCAGACAGGACAAAGCCAAAATCATTTTGATTGTACCAGCTTGGCCAAGACAAGTTTGGTTTCCTTACCTCATCAAACTCACCTCTTGCCCTCTGTGGCAGCTCCTGAACAAACTTTGACTGTTATCTCAGAATGCAGGTCAAGTGCTCCATCCTAATCTGAACATCCTACAACTACAAACTTGATTCCTCAATGGTTCTTGGGACTGCAGACCACATGTTCATCTGAAGTACAAAAGACACTGGTAAATAGCAGAAAGGAATCTACTAGACAAAATTTACCTTCAGAAATGGAGAAGATATAACCTTTGGTGTAACTGGTGCCATCCTTCTCCTATCCAGACATCTCTTTCCTCAGTCTTTGATTACCTGTTGGAATTGAAAAATTCAGGCCTATCTACGAGTTCCATCAAGGTTCATTTAGTGGTAATGATAGCTTTCCATATGGCAGTAGAAGGGTTCTCAGTATCTGCTCATCCGACCACTGCAAGATTCTTAAAAGGACTTTTTTTCTGCAGATTAGAGCCTCAACACCATTTCGGGATTTCAGCCTAGTTCTTAACTAGGCCCTTGAAACAACTCTTTGAGAAAGGGCTTGGCTACACTTGAGAGTTACAGTGCTGGTGGTGGCTTTACAGTGCTGTAACTTACTCCCCGGCCACACTGGCAAGGCACATACAGCGCTGTATCTCCCTGGCGCTGCATGTACTCCACCTCAACGAGAGGAATAAAAAGAACAGCACTGCTACTGCAGCGCTGGAGTGCCAGTGTAAACAGTGATTAATCTTACTACGCTGTAACTCACCTCTGGAACCTTCCCATAATGCTTTTAAGTAAAGATAACACTCTTTTTGTTTTGTTGTGATGCCTCTCTTTGTTTTGTTGTGAACTCAGGGCTCCCCACGCTGCTTATCTAAAAAACAAACACAGCTACTGTTTGCTTGAGCAGAGGCAAACGGGGGGATTCCTTTGGAATGTCCACAGCTAGTGTTTGCTTGAGGAGAGAAAGAGCATGGCGGGTGGGAGGGGGCCCGTTTCGGAGCAGCTGCTTATCTGGTCTGTAAGGAAAAAAACAGAGAGCTATTTGCATTTAGTGAATGAGAGAGGGGTGGGGGAAGGGGTCAGAACTTGCAAGGCAGGGAGCTGACAGTGTCAGCTCCAAAAATCCACACTCTCTCTGTCTCCCCTATGCTCCCTGTCACACTCAACCCCATCTCCCTCTTTTGAAAAGCACATTGCAGCCACTTGAATGCTGGGATAGCTGCCCATAATGCACCACTCCCAACACTGCTGCAAATGCTGCAAACATGGCCACACTGCAGCGCTGGTAGCTGTCAGTGTGGCCACACTGCAGGGCTTTTCCTACACAGTTGTACGAAGACAGCTTTAACTCCTAGCGCTGTACAGCTGCAAGTATAGCCAAACCCCCATTAGCTACATGCTTGCCGCTACATCTGTCTACGAAGTTAGTTGTCTTGGTGATCATCACTTCTATTCAAAGAGTTGAGGAGATGGGAGGCTCTAATGGCCCACCATCCTTTTACTTTGTTTTCCAAGAAGAAGGTATCTTTACAACCTCATCCAAAGATCTTATCTACGGTGTCCTCTGAATTTCATATCAACCAAACTATTCACTTTCCAGGGTTTTTTCCTAAGCTGCATCAGCCTACACGAGTCTGTTTTTCATATACTAGATATTGTGAGCATTAGCCTTTTACTTAGACAGGACTAAGCCATTCTGCAAAACCCCTAGACTCTTTGTTTCTATTGCATAGAGGTCTAAGGGAGCATCTGTCTCCACTCAGGGCATGTCTACATAGGGATAAAGAACCTGTGGCTGGCCTAGGTCAGCTGACTTGGGATAATAGGGGTTGGGCTCTGGGGCTGAAAAATCTGTGTAGATGTTTGGACTTGGGCTGCAGCCTGAGCTGTGGGACCCTCCACCCTCGCATAGTTCCAGAGCTCAGGCTCCAGCCAGAGCCAGAACACTGAGATTTTTCAGCCCCACGGCCCAAGTCAGCTGACCTGGGCTAGCCACGACCACTTTCTAAATGGATCTCAATGTATTATTGCCTGCTATGGGTTCACTGGGGTTATACCTCCCTAAGAGTGATTGCACACTCTGCTAGATGACAGTCTACATCTGTAGGCCTCCTTAAAGACATTCCAGTTGCTGAAATCTGCAGGGTTGCAACATAGTCCTTGTTGCACATGTTTTCCGACCACTGTGTCTTAATTCATGCTGCAAGATCAGATGCGGCAGTAGGCAACGCAGTTCTTTCTTCAATGGTGTTTTGAAACTCCCATGTCCTTAAATGGTTACTGCTAAGGAGTCACCTAAAATGGAACACTGTGGTGGGGTGCAAATCCCACACTGGACAATAATGTGTTAAGGAACTACTGCCAGCTCAGCCAACCCCACCCCACCACACCTGTAGCAAATGCACCAACTGGAAGAGGAGTTAAAAGGCATGGAAGTGGCTCACTTGGTGGCAGACGGGGAAAGAGAGCAAATGTGCAACGTGCAGTGGAGAAGGGCTGAGACAAAGGCTGAATCTTGCCCCAAAAACAACTGCCCAAAGCTCCCTCCCTGAGGCAAGGGAGGGCCTGCTATAGAGAGAGCCTGCGAGGGAAGCATTCCCCTCTCCCTCTAGTACAAACTCTGGACTTCAGTAATTCCTTTTGTTTGGTATGAAATACCCCTGCAGGGGAAGATCCTATGACTGAGCTGCCCAGGAGGGTGGGCCATACTAAGGAGGAGGCAGTTGCCACCCAAGAGAAGAAGAGAGCTACCATGCCACACACCACCACCAGAAGGTGTCTTAAGATGAGCAGGCACCCTTCACACCATCTTAACCCAAACAGTGACTCTGGGACAATCGCAAGGTGGGAGATAGGACGTGGCCCAGGGAAGGCAGCCTTAAGCAACCCCCTTGCTGTTAGATCACTGATTGCCCTCAAAAGGCCTGGGTCAGAGCCCAGTGGGAGTGGGAGGGTCCTGGCTCCCCTATCAACAACCCTCCTGTAAGTCACAGGCCTAAGCTATGACCAGTATGTGGCGTTCCGCTACCAACCGACCCCTGAGCAAGGACCATCACAAGCACCCACAGGGCACTGCTCGAAGGGGAAGGAGAGGTTACTCACCTTGTGCAGGTACTGCAGTTCTTCGAGATGTGTGCCTGCAGATGCTCCTCTACCTGACCTCTTCTCCTCTGCTTCAGAACTGCCTCTGTGGGCTCTGCGGCAGAGGAGCAATGAAGGGCCCTATATAGTTGGTAGAGGGCATGAGGATGTCATGTGAGCTGGCAGAACAGGCATTGCTACCAATAATCTCCAGTCAAAGGTTGGGTGCCTGCACACCTAAAGTGGAGCACCCACAGAGGGGGACATCCTGAAGAACTGCAGTTACTGCACAAGGTGAGTAACCTCTCCTTCCCCTGTACCTTTGCTCCTAACTTTATTCTAACTGCCGGCTTGGATTTTTCTTTGATAAAATGAAGGAAAAAATAAACATTTAAAGCTGTTGAGCTCCTTGCATATAGATATTCTGAGATTAGTGTGGATATTAAAAGTAATAATAGTGCTGTACACTTACATAGCTTCTGTCATTTGCGAATGCCATGCTTTTCAAGATAGATAGCTCCTGTTATCCCCATTTTACAGACAGGAAAATAGAGACACAGGAAGGCAAAGTGATTTGTCCAAGGAGATACAAGCTAGTGGCACAGCTGGGAATAGATTCCCAGTTCTCTGCTCTTAACCACTGCACAATGCTATCTCCTTGTATAATGGATTATACACATAGGCTACATTTAAATATTTAAGTTTTAAGCAGAGGGTGGAGGAAATCCCCTTTAGAAACAGAAGGATGAGATGTGTGTTTGGTTTTTTTGAGAGAAGGGTAGAAAAATTGGTTGAGCAAGTGCAGGCTCAGTTTTCAGCTTACCTTCTTCTCTGGTCTTGTTTTGACCTGCACTTCAATAATAATTCCTTTGTTTACAGCCTCCGGCCTCTCCTCTTCTCCATCTACCCCAACACAAGTGACCAAGCAGCCTCCATTTCCTCTTGAATCCTATAAACATGAACCTGAGAGACTAGAAACCCGGATTCACCCTTCTCCTCCGGACACAGGGCAGAGGATTACTCTGCCTCCGCCCCAAAATGCAGCCAAGTCTCCCACGGTGATGCCAACTCCCTGTGCTATCTCAAAAACAGTAAGTGGAGTATTTTGTTTAGCCTTTTCAATAGGAAGAGACCTCTGTGTGTTAGTGTTTTCAATGGCTAAGAAGCTGGGAACTGTGCATGCATAATGTGGGGGCAGATTGTGGGTAGTTGTACCCCTTTATATCAGGGATGTCCCAAGACTTCACCATGTTCTGTAGACCAATATCATCTGTAATCTGAAGTAAACTATGCAGTGGTTATAGGTCCTAGTATCTACATTTTGATCTAAAGTGCCAGGTCAGGGTAGGGTAAAGTTGTTCGGCCTGCATGTTTTTTCTCCCAAGCCAACCTCTGAACTGGAGCTAGCAGAAAGGAGAGTTTACATAATTTTCCTTCTGGGGAAGAACCAACCACCACTTCAAACAGAAACTCTACCATAGTATCAGCTGCGCCAGTCCCCAGCAGGTTTTCTTCCCCCTAGTCCAGCAAAATGAGAAAGGAAGAGCACAACCGCCAGGGGACATGGGCAGCTCCCAGGAGCAGAGACTCTCTGGCAACATGTCAGCAGACTGCATATTACAGTAGCCATCAATGTGTCTGGCTACTTCATTGTTATACCTGAAAGGCTGGTTGTGGGTGTTTCCGACTTCCCAGCGTATTTTAGTAACACACTCATAGCAAAACTTCCCATACAATGATAGCACATACAATCCAAAAGGATGTTAATGTTCAACAGATCAAGACTTTTAGAATGATACCTTACAAGGCATACTTTGTACAAAACATCCCATGATCATATCACCATAGTAAATATGGGGGTGCCAAGATGTTGCTTTGGAATGCAGAGCGTCACAATGACATTGTAAAGTGTTGTCACCAGTTGGTGTATTTTACTGTTGGATGCATCTATACAAATGAAAGGTTGAGAGGAATGTAAATATTTAGGGCCTGATTCCTCTTTGCTTTTCACCTTATGTCATCATTTATACCTCGGCAGAGTAGGTGTAAAATGCTGCCATTCTGATTCAGTTACCTTCACTTTGCCCCAATATAAATGATGGCAAAAGGTGCAAAGCAGTGGGGAATCAGACCCTTTATGTTTCATTTTCAACAGATGTCTTAAAAACCTATTAAATCCTTGATAAGATCTACTGAGTGGGCAAAGCGTTAGGAGAATATGACTCACCTTCAACAGCTTGGAGATGAATATGAGACTGATAGATAGGTTCAGGATTCCTGTCTCTTAGTGATTGAATAGCTCACACTTTTCTCAGCAGTGCAGGTATACAGCATTGCTCACAAATCTGACCACAGTAGAGGAACATCATTATTTTATGAGCATTGCATGCATACTTTGTCTTCATTTATCCTGACTTTTTCTCTTCTGTTGTGGTAATAAAACATTTGTGTTCATAAAGCACATACCATAAACAAGTTCCTAAAAGCCTTGCTGCTTATTAAGGCAGTTTTTCCTCTGGTTAATGATTATTTTAAATCCTCTCTATAGATTATATGATAAATTATTCATGCTAACAGCTGTGGAATGCCCCTAGGTACACAGTTTTGTCGATCAGAGGGAGGCCTGTGTGCAGACATGGCAACCTGTCTCAGACATCACTTAAAAGATGAAATCATGTTTCTTTCAGAAACTTTTTATGTACTAGTCTTACAGGTAACATCTAAAATTACTGTAACTGAAAGAATTTAGAAAAAAGTCTCTATTTACTTTGCGAGTCTGTTTTCCTCTATGTAGTCAGTTATTTAGGCCCCAGTCATTCAAATATTTATGCACATGCTTAATTTTAAGCATGAGTAGTTCCATTTTATTTATTAATTATCATTATTATTTGTATTGTGGTAGCACGTAGGAGCCCCAGTCACAAACCAGGATCCAGTGTACTAGGATCTGTACAAACACACAACAGCAGGGGGACTAAGGGGAGGTGTAGAACCAGTAGCTAGAATTAATTTTACCTTGCCTTTTAGAACTGACTAGATTTCAAGTTGTTTCTGTCCCTATGCCGAACTGGCCTTTGGTGTGCCTGGGAGTATGGCATTGAAGGGGTAAAAATCTGCTAGAGAAAAAGAGAGAGGGGGAGGGAAAAATAATACTATTTATTTTCCTCCTGATATAATCTCAACATTTTCTTGCTGTGAAGAGCACTTTGAAGGATAGAATATTATCCTGATCCTTAGATTTTGGAGAGGGGACGAAAATGTAGGAGGCAGCTCTTGACAGCGAGTAAAGAAGCATACTTCTTCAGAGCAGATAATCAGAATACTACACACCAATCCAAGCAATTAACTCCACACCGAATGGATGTTCAGATTAATTACTATGTGACACATCTCTGCAGTGGTACTTGTGGGCACTACTACTAAAATTTTAGATATTCATTAATATGCATATCATATTCTTTCAATAATGTATGTGTGTTTGTGTCTGTCGGGCCAGAGTGGTGTAATGAGGAATTTAGCTGATAAGAGATCAAAGCTGTAAAGAGAGATTAGCATGCGCTACATTTAATAGGCCAACTGCAACTTGATTTTTCAATGTACAGTTCATGAGACAGCTTGTACTTTGACCTTGTGTTGTTTGGACTATGTGCCCTTCAGGCAATAAGTGGTGAATGATGATAACTTATTCTTCTTTAATGTGAAATTACTAACTATGGAATGCAAAGAGGTTGTAAATTTAATAGTGAACATATTTCCCGGTTTCTGCTTTGCCCATTTTGAAATGGAAAATAATGTGCTGAGCTTAACGTTGCTGTTGTCCTTGTTGTTCCCTCCTCACTCCTTCCTCTGCAGTGTTATGGGTCGATGTGATGAAAGGACCAGGGTTCCATTTATCACAAAAATGTACATGTTTGCAGAGGACATCACTCCCCAGCCCATTTCAGGGCCTTGTCCTCCCCTCCATGAGAATAAATCATGCGGAGGAAAGAACTCCCTGCTTATCAACCTGTGGAGCTTCCTTTGAATTCTCCTCCTGTTGGGGAGAGTAGGATTTGTGCCTCCTGCCTCTCCCAAAAGAAGCCAAGGGTAATGCACCCTTAACAGCAAGATCTCCAGGAGGCAAGAGCATCTGCACAAATGCCTCTTGCCTCCTCTATGCCCTCTGGTTCTATAGCCTCCCACCAGTCTCTGTAAACATGGCTTTTGGTCATGCATCGGGCCACCCCTCCTCTTACACTGTGATTATTCCCCTGCACCCATCTAAAGGGGATTACTCAGCAAGAAAGGGAAGCCTCAGCCTAGAGCCCTGCAATGGGACTGGGGTCCCAGAGAACTGGCTGCCATAATAGCAGGAGTGAGGTGGGAGTGGGATTAAAAATAGTCCCCCACACAGCTCTCAGATTTGGATGTTTTACCCTGCAGGTGTTTCTCCTTGGGGAATTCTGTACCACTGTGCATGTGCAGAATTTATGTCCCTGGTCCCCCACAGATTTCTTTGTTTCCTTGCAGAAAAATCCCTTTCTGACAGGGAAGCAAAGGGAAGCTGCAAAAGTGGTCATGCGACCCTCCCCAGCAATATGTTTTGGGTGCCCATGGCAGCCAGCAGAGAGACAAATCACTGGGGGGTGGGGGGCAGGACTGGGGAAGACATGGCTGGTGGCACCTAACCTGCACTGAGCTTAGCTGCTAGTCCCGGCTGGGCTGGGCAAGACAGGGCTTCCTCTTCCCCTGCACTGCATCCAGGTCAGGCCCGCCCCCAGATTTCTCTCCCGGCTGTAGGAAGTTCTGCAAACTCCCCACCCCTCAGCACTTCCTGCACCCATTGCTTCCCAGCTGCAGGGGGAGGGCTCACTGTACAGGGAGCTGCCCCCCATCCATCCAACTCCTGTGCATCCACATCTGGAAGAGCCTAGTCCACATCTGCTTTACCCATTCCAAATTCACAGCCCTCCAAGTGAGGAAGGAGAGGGGGAATGTGCCACAGAGATGGAACTGTACCCTCCTCCACACCTAGACATGAAGAGGAGTATGGGGCTTCAGTGACTTCCTGGCTCTTTAATAGTGGCACTTCTCTCTGGGGCATTTAATGCTACTCCTTAGTCAAACTAGTAAACTCACAAACACAGCTGTTCACTTGTTTTGCATAAGGAATGATTACATCACACTCTCTTCTGTGGGCAGGGAGCCTGGGAACAAGGCTATGCACAGTAGGTCCCTCAATTTGGCTCGCTCTCTAAAAGCTGTGCCACACATCAAAGCCCCATAATCAGGCTGCTTTATTGCAGAGATTTAACTCTTCTGAAGAGAACTGGAACTGACGTTTGAATCTAAAGTTGTCTTACAAAACCTCGTGAGTTGGGGAAAGGGAGTCTGTTCTTTCACTGTACAGAGATTCAGAATTTCACCATTCAGGTGAGTTAAGGCAGTATATTAGTGTGCCAAGACATTACTGTGACTCACCATTGATTTATACTGCCGTAAACTGATTACAGAAATTAGAGATGAAAGGATTTAATAATTATCTAGTCTGTTACCTGCTAATGCAAGAGTCTTTCCTGCAATACGTTTCCTAAAACAGTTATAGCCAGTCTAGTTTTAAATGCCTCATATTATGTGGTGACCTCTGCTTACTTCTCTGCGCAAGATTACCACAGAGCTTAATGGATCTCAGTGGGCCCTCACATCTTTATTTAAACATAACTGCCAGTGAAAGAGTTGCAGTCCATGTGAAAGTTGTAGTTAAAAGCTGGTGTACACATTCACCTATTTGACAGTAGTCCATGACTGATACTTGGTTACCAAACCCAATAAATAAATAGCTTTTAAAAAGGAGTATATATCGTTAGCTATCTGACAACTAAGTGGGGGTATTAACATTTCTCTGCAAGTATCTGAAACATTTAAATACCAGTGACCTGATTCTTCTCTCCTTTGCGTAAGTGTGTATCACTAATAACTCCATTGAATTAAATGGAGTCATAATGGGGTCAGATTTGTGTGAGGAGAGAATCAAACCCAGTGGTGGAGGGAATATTTAACAGGGTGAGGGGGCTATAACTGGGAGCAATGGGATGAAAACAAGAAAAATATAGGCTGAATATTGGGAAAAATATGCTAACATTGGGCTGTACCATTCCACTGTTCTTCAGCCAGCTATACCTCTTCCTTAAAAAAACTACTTACTTAGTTTTGAAAACAATAAGTACAATCATCCCATGATGAAACTGATGTAGTTATACACTAGTTTCTAACAGCATTCACAGCCACAGCAATCAATCTTCTGATCCTGTAGGGAAATAACATTCCATAAAGGCACCCTCTGTGCCCTGAGGAAATTAGAGTGCATACATAAGATACTGCCCCCTTCCCTCCACAGACATAAATCCAGTTTAGATGAGTGAGATCAGTTGTTCACACCTTCAGGGCTAGCTTCACCCTTATCCCTAGAATCCGAGGACTCTTTGGCATTGAGGTTGGGATCCTCTTGCTTCCAGTGCCTGGCCTACATTGGGGGCTGTGACGGATCCCCGGCATGAAACCTGGAATAGTGGGACTGCTGTGCCTTTAACTCCCCTCCCTGAACTCTCTCTTCCAATGCTGTACTTGTGAGAAGCAGCAAACCCCTCCAGGTGCTATGATCACTCAGCCAACAACATACAGGGACACACCTACCTAAGTTGCATGAATGCTCTCCAAGCCATTTATGAACTATACAGAGGGAGACACCAGCAAATCCCCTCAGGTCCAAGACTTGCACCCCAGAAATGTACTGTCTTACACTGATCAAGACCTTCTCTTGAATAGTGCAAGCTCATTAATTAGTTCACCACTTCATCAAAAGATAATGGACATGCTCTACTAGCCTTTGTAATCTGAGCAGATTTCCCCAAGCACTTTAGACAAACTCAGTGGAAAGGATAAAACATTAAAATAAGTTTATTAACTACAAAAAGATAGTTTTTAAGTGATAAGTGTTAGGCATAGAGGTTGAAGTGGTTACATAAGAAAGAAACAAGGTAAAATCACAGTCTAAATTCTAAACTTTTTATGCTAAGCAAGATTTGAATCTAGCCGTTTTTCTCACCCTACTAGACATTGTAAGCAGCTCAAAGTTCTTTGTATACAGGCTGAATTCCCATTCTTTTTGCCTTTAGAGTATTTGAGGGAGGAGAGAGGCCCTGGGCTGATGTCAGTCTCCAATTTATACCCCCAGTCCATGTGCATGGAAAGATACTGTCTCAAACAGGAAGTCAGGGATCACATATTCTGTGTCCCCTTCTGAGTCACAGGCTTATTCAGCTAAATGGCAGTGATTCTTGCTGTGGTCATTGGCTTGCAGAGTTCAGCCAATGTTGGCTTCTATTCAGGATATATTGGAATACTTGCTGCATCTTCTGTCATTGGGCCTTGTGCTTAACTCTCTAAGGGTGCATCTGGCAGCTATCTCAGTGTTTCATTCCCCCGTTCATGGAAGATTTAGTTTTTTTTCCAATGCCCTGGTTGCAAGATTATTAAAAGGGCTTCTTTGTCTCCATCCTCTGGTATGAGAGCTGGTTTCTCTGGAGGACCTTAACATGGTCCTGGTGGCTTTGAGGGAACCTCTTTTCCAGCCTCCTGCATCTTCTCCCTTCCCTTTTTTGTCAGAAACATGCTTTCTTTGTGGCGATAACATATGTAAGGAGGGTCTGTGAGTTGCAGGCTCTGAGGGCATATCATCCTTATATGCAGTTCTCCAAAAAGAAAGTGACTTAATGACTGTGCCTTAAGTTTTTGTGTAAAGTAGTCTCTGTTTTGTTTGAACCAGGTGGTATATTTACTTGTCGTCTTTACTAAGCCACATTCATTTCCAGAGGAGCAGCATCTCCACCCGTTAGATGTCTGATATCTAACCTTCTACCTGGACAGGACTAAAACATTTCATGCTTTGCCTTGCTTGTTTGTGTCATATGTGTATTGTATGAAGGGGCAAGTGGTCTCTTTACAAACAAATCTCTAGATGAAAACGTCCTGTGTCAAGACTACATATAAAATACCTTTGACTATGCCGCCTCAGTGGGTGTGAATTCATTCTAAGAGAGTGCAAGCTCCATCAGTGTTCCTAAGTGACAGCTCAATACTGGACATTTGCAGGACTGCTATGTGGTCATCGATACGTATGTTTATGAACTATTATGCCATACATCATCATCCAAAAAATCTTGCAACCTTTGAGAGGGTGGTTCTGTAATCTTTGTTTGACTGAGAACCACCTCCTGTGGGTCCTGCTTGGCGTGAGTCATGTAATTGGAATACACAGCTGCATCTACTCAAAGAAATGATTACTTACTATAACTGTGGTTCTTCAAAATATGATGCAGATGTGTATTCTACAACTCACCCTTTGTCCCCCTGCATCGGAGTCTAGTCTCAGGGCATGTAGTATGAAGGGACTAAATTGGGGTCAAGGCAGAGCTGCCTCATATATAGGGTCCTACCAAATTCCTGGCCATGAAAAATGCGTCACAGACTGTGAAATCTGGTCTCCCCCAGTGAAATCTGATCTCTTGTGTGCTTTTACCCTATACTATACAGATTTCACAGGGGAAACCAGCATTTCTCAAATTAGGGATCCTGACCCAAAAGGGAGTTGCGGGGGGGGTTCACAAGTTTATTTTAGGGGGGTCATAGTATTGCCATCCTTAATTCTGCGCTGCCTTCAGAGTTGGGCAGCTGGAGAGAGAGGTGGCTGTTAACTGAAGGCCCAGCTCTGCAGGCAAAAGTACAGAAGTAAGGGTGGCAATAACATACCAGGCCATCCTTACTTCTGCGCTGCTGCTGACGGCGGCTCTGCCTTTATAGCTGGGCTCCAGGCCAGCAGCCGCTGCTCTCCAGCTGTCCAGCTCTGCAAGCAGCACAGCCACCACCATCAGCACAGAAGTAAGGGTAGCAGTACCGCAACTGCCCCTCTCCCCACAATAATCTTGAGACCACGCCACAATTCCTTTTAGGTCAGGACCCCTACACTTACAATATTGCGAAATTTCAGATTTAAATAGGTGAAATCATGAAATTTACTATTTTAAAAATCCTATGACCATGAAATTGACCAAAATGGACCAGGAATTTGGTAAAGCCCTATTCATATAGCCAGGGGAGGGGCTATGACCATGAGGCACAATCCCTGCCTCCTATGAGTACTGCAAGGCAAAATTCTCTGGTTCCCGTGCATTGGGTGCACACACCTAAGTGGACTAAATGTCTGCCTCACATATCTAAAAACCAGTTGCAGTAAGTAACCATTTCTTCTCATGAAAGAAGGCCATGTTATAACAGTAATGGACTGTGTACTGCCCAATTCAGCATAAAACTGCAGCTAAGGAAGAACTGTTTATGATGATTTGCAAGCTATATTTTTGCAGTTTAAGGCAAGAATACAGAAAACTATTTACCATCTAGGCTGTTCATTTACAAGAGAGTAGGGATTCTGCACCAAACCCCTTCATGAAAAGCACAGGACAAATTCTCCGGAACCTGAACCTGCGTTACCCACTCTGAACTACTGGCCCAGATGTGGAGCACAGCTGGCAGCCATAAATGGGGTGCAGGCTGGGATTGACAGGAGAAAACACTGTGGATTCTTAACCATCCACAGGTTTCCTAGTCCATCTCTGGCTTTTGTGACACGGCTGCATTTTGTATCCCCCACATCCAACATCTCAAGTCCTCTCAACAATATTGCCTGTAATCACTTACAATGTTTTAAGATCCTGATTGGCCTTGAAGGGAAATGTGCAGTACCAAGTGGCCATTCCTATGACTCTTCCTCCCCTCCTCCTTCCCTAGTCCTATTCTTTGCCTAGGGAAACAGGGTCTATTGCAGTAACTCTGAAAAGATTGCTGCATAAAGGAAGGGGAAATACACTACAACCACCTTTCCCTTGAACACACCTTGCTTCACTCCACTCCCTGTGATATTCGGATCTTGCAGATTTCTGCATTTAGCTCTTTAAAAATGGAGCCTGTGTCTACCTTTAAAAATAATTGCAAGCAGCCAGAGTTGGCAATTAGAAAGTCAGCTGCATTGGGGTGCTGACTCATAATGGGACTAGATACCATCTCAGCAGCAGCTTGGAAAAATGTTTTCATTGTGTTGGTGCAGTGAGCACAAAATATTTATTCTTTGACCATATTCACAGCAGTGTTTTTTAACTGGAACTAAGGGTCAGGTCATGTGTTTTTATGATGGCAATGATTTGTATAGTGCCAAAGATGTGCACTGTTCTTTATTGTTGTAAAAATAAGACAAGGTCCCAGCCCTGTAGATCTCACAATCTAATGTATAAAAACAAAACAATGGCACAATCAGTAAAAATACCAGATCATAAGGGCGGAGTATTGGGGAAGAGGGACGTCATGACAACAAGGGACAGGGTCAGAATCCTCTGGAGAGAGGAGCTTTTAACTTGATCACTTGCATATGTAGGGTTACAATCAATTAAATAAGTTTATTAATTTTAAAAGTTTTATTATTACTATTCAGATTAGAAGTTGGCTGAAAGTGGAGGGACTTGGGGGAAATTTAGAAATGTGCCATTTCCCCATGCTCCATAACAGGAAAAGTTAAAAATTATGGATTTGAAGTTGTGTGTGCATGATGCTGTGCAGACAAATAATAAACTGGATCCCTGACCCGAGGAGCTTACTATGCAAGGGCCTGACCCTGCAAACATTACCACATGTGGTACTTATTCTCATGAGTATCAACAGCACTATTCATGGTTGTAAGTACTGCTTCCAGTAGCGTTTGCAGGACAGGGTCTAAGTGCAGCCATAACACTACTAGTGATGATGACACACAAGGCAGAATATTGAGGGAAGGTAAGATGAAGGTTACAATAATACCTAATTTTATGGTTGCTCTGGGTTGCTATGTACTACTTTTCTTGTTTGTAGTTTGGTTGTGTTTAGAAAAAGATTATGGCCCTGATCCGGGAAAACACTTAAACACATGCGTAATTTTAAGCACATTAATAGTCCTGTTGACTTCAAAAGAATTGCTCACATGCTTAAAGTTAAGACCCTGCTTTAATTGCTTTGCTGGATCAGGACCTATATAAATTTTATTGGTTAAAAGATTTAAAAGATGACTAGGAGGGATATTGGGGATGAGAAGATGACTGCAGAAGTGGAGTGGAATAATGGGTAATGGATTTGAGCAGGGCCAGCTCCAGGCCACAGCGTGCCAAGCGCGTGCTTGGGGCGGCACGCCGCGGGGGCGCTCTTCCGGTTGCTGGGATGGCGGCAGGCGGCTCCGGTGGACCTGCCGCAGGCGTTTCTGCGGATGGTCTGCTGATCCCGCGGCTCCAGTGGACCTCCCGCAGACATGCCTGCGGCAGCTCCACCACAGCGCAGGACCATCGGACCCTCCGCAGGAACGCCTATGGGAGGTCCACCGGGACCGGTGAGCGGCAGAGTGTCCCCCGCGGCGTGCTGCCGTGCTTGGGGCGGCGACATTGCTAGAGCTGGCCCTGGATTTGAGGCAAGCACAAGAAATTGGAGATGAGGAGTGGAGGAAGAGGGTAAAGACAAGGATCAGGGAAGAAGATGATAGTTTCACCACAATGAGTCAGAAACAATTGGTGAAGTCAGGCTCAATCATTGGGCAGCCATGATAGCAGTAAGAGCAGCTGGCTGCAAAGGTACCACCCTGATGCCCTTCTGTTAGTGGGGGCTACTGGCTAAGCCTGGGGATTTACTTATTTAGACATTGTAATGATGCCCCCTGCCTCAGCACCAGGGCCCCTTATATCACTGGAAACAGCCCTTTACAAAGAAATAGTCCTACAAAAGAGAAAATATAGTAACAGGCATCTCACTCACCCACATCTGTTAAGCATTCTGGTAGGGTCAATCAAAAACTTGTCCTAGCCCCTAAGTTTTACACTATGACTGACGCTTACCAAATTTGGGTTCTGATGGACCTCTGGAGTGAGCAAAAAAAAAACACATGGTCTCTCTCCTCTTGAGGTGATTAACCTCAGAAATAGACAGCAAGCATAACCAAGAGGATCTTAGCCCCCGTGAGGGTACAAAGGGAGAGCAGCACAAGCTGGTCACCTAACAGTTCTCCTCATTATGTAGTCTTTTATAGATACGGAGGTTACACTTTGAAGAGGGAATACCATTGCCCGCTCTTTATACCTTTCAGCAGATGCATCAGCATTTGGCTTTTGCAGCCTTGTGGAAATTTTTTGGGATACAAAGAACATTTCAGTTAAAGAGCTAATGAAAATAAGAGATTCAGAGTGATGTGGGGTTGTCTAACGGTTAGAGCATTGGCTTGGGATCTGAGAGTTCCATGAGTGGTTACAGATGTGTATTCCACTCAACTGCACATGTGCCCAGTGCACTGAGGCCAGAGGGCTTTCTGTAGTAGAACTCATCAGGGTGACACAGGCACCCTACACTTCCTCATAGCCTCTCCCAAGACTACATAAGGGCAGCGCTGCCCCAATCCTCCTCAATTCCTTCTCAACACCTATGGCCTGAGTCAAAGTTCAATGTGAGGCTTACCCTTGTGGTTACTGCATCAGTGAGTTTTCTCCCTGCCTTTTTTGTGAGTAGCTAGTAATTAGCAGTTAGTACCCAGTAGCTTTGTTCATTTCATATGAAGCCCTGTGGTATGCTCTCACCAAGCTTTAAGCACTGCCTGTCATGTGGGGCAGCTATCCCAAATAATGACCCCCAAATGCACTGCCTTTTGTGTCTAGGCGAGGGACACAAAGAGGTGCAGTATCTCCCATTCTTTCAGAAAAAGAACACAGACAGCCAGATATCTGAATCTTAAATAGCACCTCATGCAGGAGGTGATGAGGCCTGCTTCAGCCCCAGGGCCTTCGTCAGATTGCCTGGCCCCTCAGGCAGGTGCTGAGGTTATGGTAGTTTCTGGCAGGTCTCATGACTAAGACTCTTCTCGGAGAAAAAGGCTGATCTTCCTCCCTGGGGCCTCCATGAATGAGGACCCATAAAACTAGCCAGAACCATTCCAGATTGAGGAGAGACTTTCTCTTCTTCCTCAAAGAAAGGCTTGAAACATCACCGGGACTCCTCAGGTACTCAGGGTAGAGCTGGACCCTTAACCTATATCTCCCCAGTACCACAGCAAGAACATATCAGTACCTTAATGTCAAGTCCAGTACCATCTGTGAAATGGCCATTGAGTCTGGAACCAACGTGCACAACTGTGGCACCGAAGCTGTCAGCACCAACTAGTTCACTGGCTTATCAGGCAGCAACTGATTTGCTTTGCCTCTCGGTTCCAGGCTTTCTTGTGGTGCGAGTCCTTTGTAGTAGAGGTGCCCCAGCTATTGCTGGCCCATTTGGATCTGTTGCTTTGATGCACAGGCTATCATCTGTGCTGGTGTCAGTACCAGCTAGGAAGCCTACAAAAGTTGTGACTTCAATATCAGCTTTGGCACTGACACTCTCCATGTCAGTACTTAGTTATGCCTCGACCTCAACAATGGTCTCTCTTGGCACCCACAGCTTTGGTACCAGGGCATTTCTCTGACAGGGTACAAATGGTACTTCATACTTTTGCACCAGTGTTGAAGTCCATCCCGGCACTGAGTGTCAACATAGTCCGCTTAACATCTTGGGGTGCGTTTGCAATACTAACTACAGTGTGGACTTCAGTACTCTTCTCATTGGGCTACAGACAGATCAGAGCATCTAGTGGTCCCTTCTCGTTTAGCTCCTCTGTTGCCTACAGATTATTCAAATGGCTCTTTGCAACTTGTTTTTGAATCCTCTTCTATTTCACCATCTCCTCCTAGGCATTGGTCTAGTAAGCCTTCCAGGCTGTTTCCAGAGGGAGAACATAGGAACGGTCCTGCTCTTGGTACCAATAATACAGACAGGTCATTATGGCCCAGTACCTGCTGGCCTCCTGTCTCCAAGGTCCTGATCATCGGCACACTTGAGGTCGAGATCACCAGACTGTTTGGCTAGTTGACTTCTATAGCCTCCTACATTGGGGGCACCTGCAGATGTTGTTCTTACTGAGCCATTACCACAGGACCAGGTCCTACCACAGGAGGATCCATTGGCTCCCGTTGCTTTGTCACCCTCCTGACCAGATGATTCATTGGATCCAGATTTCTCCTCCTTTATTCTAGAATATTTTAAGTCCTATCAAGATCACCTATGCTAAATTTGTCTAAGAGAACACAGACAAGCTCTGGACATTAAGTTGTCACTGGGAGGGTTGCCCTCTCTGCAAATGAAGCTCTTTTGGAGCCAAAGACCTTGTGATGCACACCAATCTCCTTAGCTCCTACAAGTAAGACAAACATTACTATGTCCTCATGAAAAGCTTTGAATGTATTTATTCCCACCTGGCCCCAAACTCCCTTGTGGTCACTGTCACCAGTGAAAGGTTGCAACAGGGCAAGTTCAAATTAACACCCAAAGAAAAGGAGGCTGTGGAGAAAGAGATTTATTCTGCCTTGTCTCTCCAGACATGCATAGCTAATCATCAGGTTTGTTTATAAAAGAAAGACTTTGTAAACTAGATCACGTCTAAATTCACTGAAAAACTCCCTGAAGGTGCAAAGGAAGAGTTTTAAGGCTTTCCTGACAGAAGGTCCTCTAGCAGCCACATCAATGATCCAGTTGGCGCTTGACACAGCAGATGTTTCTTCTAGGGTACAGCCTCTGCAATAACAACTAGAAGAACCTCTTCGTCACAAAAATTCCAGTATAGTCCCTGACATCCAACATACTATACTCTTTGGCTGGTGAGTTTCTGTTCTCTGAAAAAAATGGAGATTTTACACTCATTTAAAGACTCCCTTGCTACACTCTGTTAGGAGACTACACACCAGCCACCAAGCAATGGCAGGACAGGGCCCAGGAATCATAGCACTATCAATGGTACTACAGGCAAGCTACTTACACTTTTGCCAACATGTCTTTCCAAAGAGGAGACATAAATCAGAAGAAGAAACCCTCTGGCTTCAACTCCAACCAGCCAACTTGTCCTTAGTTATCCTTTGGTAAGCAATCCTTTTGACTTCTGCCTTGAGGACAGCAGTCAAGTTACTGGCAATCTTCCTGTCATTTCTCTCCCATTTGAGGCCAGATTGTTCCACTTTCTCAATGCTTGGGAAGCCATAACAATGGACAAGTAGGTCTTAAGCACTATACAACTGTGATACTCTATCCAGTTTTTCTTAATTTCCTCTACTTGCCCACCTGTTCCATCCCTTTTCAGGTTCCCGCTCATGAATTGCTGCTTCCACAAGAAGTTACTTGCTTCAGGGACCATAGAAGAAGTCCCCTTCAACATCAGGGCAAGGGGTTTTACTCATGGAACTTTCTGAGACCTGTATTCAACCTTCAGAATCTTGACAAATACATCAAATATATGAGATTTCATATAGTCATCCTAGTGATGATCCTTCCCTTGCTAGATTGAAATAATTGGCTTGGTGCCCTGGATCTTCACAACACTTACTTCCGTGTGGCAGTACTGCCAAACCACAAGAAGTGCCTGAGATTCATGGTCGCAGTACTCCCGTTCGGCTTGTCCTCAGCCCTGTCTGAATTCACCAAATGCTGGGCAGAGAGAGTGCCTATTTGCGGAGGGAGGGGATTCATGTCTTTGCTCTACCTCGACAACTGGCTGGTGTGAGGCAGATCTGAAGGCCAGGTTCTTCACCTTATCCAGTTCTTGTATTTTGATTTGAGACTCCCTTAATCACTCATGTTGAAATTGTTTCACTGAGTATAAATTGTCACTGGAGCAGAGAGACTGAATCTTAGGTCTCCTACTTCCCACCTGGGAAGTAGGTGCCCTAACCACCAAGCTGTACAGTCACTCACTCTCTCTCTCTCTTTTTGCCCAGTGATTCTAGGTATTTATCCAAAGTGAAGAGATTAAGGGAGCTCCACATCAGAATATCCCATAGCTCAGTGGTTAGAGAACCCTCCTGAAAGATGGGAGACCACTGTTCAAATATTTTCTTCCTCAGACAGAGAGGGGAATTGAGTGTAGATCTCCCACATCCCAGGTGAGCACTTCTAACCACTTGGCTAAAAGTAGTAAGGTGGTCACCATTCCCACCCAGATTTTGATTGAGACCCAATCTGACAGGAGTGCTTAGAGGCCATCTACCAGATCGGGTCTCACAGGTGAAATACACACACTTCTGCCTACCTGCTCCCAGTTTGTGGATCGCACTGGAGCTAAAGTGGGAGATAGGCATCTGAATTTCTAGACTAAGGCAGAGACAGAAACTTAGGTGATCAGAGAACTTTTATAGCAAAAATGTAGCCACTGAGTGTAGGCAACTATAGGATAAGGTGCCAGCTGAGTGGGGGTTTTGTGTATCACAGTGGTGCCAAAACTGGGATTTGCCTTTGACTACATTTGGGGATCTGGGCCTCAGTTATTTTATAGATCACCACCCTGTTATTAGACACTGACTGTAAGTAACAGTTTACATACAGGATCACTGCTGAAGTAGATCACTGCTTTGGCTCCCCACGTTTAGAGTTTCCTCCTAAACAATTCAGAAAGATATTCAGAACTGATCATTTGCAAAGAATTAGCATATGACTTCCTGATAAAAGCACAATACACAAATTAGTATGCATACATGATCACTGGCTATGAAATTGTGAACCACAATGTAGGCATTTATTTATTTTAAATGAATGTTTTTAGCTCTAGTGGTTGGGAAAATAACTTTACAAACAAACCAATGCAGTGGTGTAGGCTGGCGTCTACAGAGAGCCTTAAATAATACTTTTTATTTCTGTAATAGGTGTTAACTCCTCTCTCCCTCCCCCCCACGAACACCACCACCTATTCTGAGCTCTAGGTGACTTTGCCAAAAGTTAGATACAGTCAAAATAAAATTAAAACCAGCAGCTTCTTCACCTTCATAAGTTAAAATAATAATAAACAATTACAGGAACACCAAAGCCAAACCAACCTCCTTCCTTCATAAATAGCCCTTATTGTATCCCTGTCCCTCTAAAGGAGTCTTGCAGTAAGTATGCCAAGGACACCATATGTGGAACTCCCTCCCTCAACCCAAAATAGCCAAAATCAGAGGGCCCTTCATGGAGACTGCCCTGTCAGCAGCTTCTTCTCTTATACGAAAGAGACTCTTGCTTGAGCACCTTCACTGATCACAACTGGCAATATGGCACAGGGAGCGAGAGAGTCTCTGTTAGGCTAGTACAAAGCTCTGAGACAAACCTGTGAAACAAACCTCTTACCTCCATAGGCCATTGCAGTGGCTTTGAGTGGTTCCTCCCTGTCAGCCTTGGAAAGACTCAAGCTCTAGAGCCTGAACTACATATTTCTCTGAGTACAGTAACTCCCCACTTAACCTCCTCTCATCCCTGCTCAATTACAGAACATGCTCCATTTAAAATTGTGCAATGCTTCGGTATAATGTCATTTAGCTGCCTGCTTTGTCCACAGCTGGCAGCCCCCCAATCAGCTCTCCTACACCTCCCCACAGTGCCTCCCGCCCGTCGGCAGACTCCGCAGATCAGCATCTTCCCCCACCTCCTCCTGCCTGTGGCAATCAGCTGGCTTGCGGTGTTCAGGAGGGAGGGGGGAAGAGCGAGGACTTGGTGTGCAGGCTCCCTCTCCCTCCTGAACGTCACAAGCCAGCTGATTGCCGTGGGCAGGAGGGAGGGGGGAAAGAAGAGGCAGGTTAAGGGTGGGGGCTTGGGGAAAGGGGTGGCATAGGTGGGCCAAGGGTTGAGCCCCCCCCCCCCGGTACTTGCAGAGTAGGGGAAGCTGCTGCTCAGGATCAGCATTGAACAAGAAGTTAATGATCAAAGATTCAAGAGATAGTAAGGGTAATGGAATAAAGTAAAAGCTGTTTATCCGGCACTTCACCAACTAGAAAGCTCTATAAACCGACATTTCTAATCTTCATTGAAATTCCAGTTTCTAGTCCATTTGGCGTAGGGCCGGCAGTGGAGTGCGGGCTCTGGGAGGGAGTTTGGGTACAGGAAGGTGTTGGGGGCAGCGGGTTGGGACGTGGGGTGCCAGATTCAAGGGGCGTTCACTTTGGGCGGTTCCCCACAAGCGGCGACCTGTCCTCGCTGCTCCTAGGCAGAAGCACAGCAGGCGGCCTTGCACGCTGTCTCTGCCCGCAGGCACTGCCCCCACAGCTCCCATTGGCCATGGTTCCCAGCCAATGGGAGCTGCAGAGCTAATACTTGAGGCAGAGCGGGGGCAGTGTGTGAAGCCACCTGCCACCCCTCCACCTAGGAGCAGCTGGAATAGATCGCCACTGGGGAGATGCCTGACATGAGCGCCTCCTGACTCTGGCACCCGACACCTCACCTCAACCCGCTTCCCCAAGCCCCTTTCCACACCCAAACTCCCTCCTTTGTTAAATGGCATTTTTCACTTACTGACACCCCCTATTCCTGCAACATGCTGGATAAATCAGCTTTTTACATATAAAAATCATAACACGTTTTCTAAAGACTAAACTTAGTTTAACAGGCTGACAGCCTGTCTAAAGAAGTTTCTCACCCAAAGCCTTTTGCAGCATTTTCCACTGAGGTAGGCAGAGATCCAGTTTTCATGAATGTAAACACGCTGCCTGTTTACTTTCCTGCTGGAGGATCAAAGGGTGTCTTTTTGCCTTCTTATGGCCTCAAAGTTCATTATCTGTACTGAGTCAAGATAATTCTCATGGTGGTGTGCTGCTGCCCTTTTGATGTCATCTCCCCGTTTACTTCATATGTAGATGTGTAGCCATTGTATTAGCTTACAATGCTTTTGTCATAAACAGATAGCTAAGGGTTAATGTCTCTTTCACCTGGAAAGAAGTAACCTGAAACACCTGACCAGAGGACCAATCAGGAAACAAGACTTTTTAAAATCTGGGTGGAGGGAAGTTTGTGTCTGAGTCCTTTGTTCTTTGGTCTTCTGCCTGTCTGTCTCTCGGCTATGAGAGGATTTCTGTTTCCTGCTTTCTAATCTTCTGTTTTCAAGTTGTGAGTACAGAGATCATAAAACAATAGGGGTTATTGTTTTTTTCTTTTGTATTTACATGGTATAGTTGCTGGAATGTTTTGAATTGTATTCTTTTTGGATAAGGCTGTTTATTCATATTTCTTTTAAGCAATTGACCCTGTATTTGTCACCTTAATACAGAGAGACCATTTTTATGTATTTTTTTCTTTTTACATAAAGCTTTCTCTTTAAGACCTGTTGGAGTTTTTCTTCAGTGGGGGACTCCAGGGAATTGAGTCTGTGCTCACCAGGGAATTGGTGGGAGGAAGAAGTCAGGGGGAAATCTGTGTGTGTTAGATTTACTAGCCTGACTTTGCATACCTTCTGGGTGAAGAGGGAAGTATTTCTGTTTCCAGGACTGGAAATAGAGAGGGTGGAATCCCTCTGTTTAGATTCATGGAGTTTGCTTCTGTGTATCTCTCGAGGAACACCTGGAGGGGGGAAGGGAAAAGGTTTATTTCCCTTTGTTGTGAGACTCAAGGGATTTGGGTCTTGGGGTCCCCAGGGAAGGTTTTTGGGGGGACCAGAGTGCCCCAAAACACTCTAATTTTTTGGGTGGTGGCAGCTTTACCAGGTCCAAGCTGGTAACTAAGCTTGGAGGTTTTCATGCTAACCCCCATATTTTGGACGCTAAGGTCCAAATCTGGGAAGAGGTTATGACAGCTTTATTCACATGCTGACAGAGACAAATGAATAAACATCTTTCCTCAGACACAAAACATTTTTTTTGCAGTGTTGTAGTCATGTTGGTCCCAGGATATTAGAGACACAAGGTGAGTGAGATAATCTCTTATTGGACCAGCTTCTATTGGTGAAAGAGACCTGAAGAAGAGCTCTATGTAGCTCAAAAGCATGTCTTTCACCAAAATATGTTGGTCCAATAAAAGATATCACCCCCTTTGTCTCTCTAGAAGACCTGTTTGTCAACTCTGCCTTGATACGGTCTTTAAAACACATTTTCGGTATACGTACATAGCTCCTTATGTAGTATTTGTACAGACATTTCACAGTGATAATGGTGACCAGCACGCATAATGCTGGCTTTCATTTAAGATATCGTGTGACATTCTTTGGTGAAGCAGAATGTACAGGATATTCTTGTGACTCCCTTGCCAGTTGGCACTGAGAGTTTTTTGGGTCACAGTAATATTCTTACATTTGTAGATGTATGTAATGTGTATTATAGCATCAGGTATCTTAGCCAGATACCTCTAGCTCTCTCCCCACAAATATATAACCTTTGCAATTCAGCCTTGAAATGTGTACTCAAACAATTTCACCAGGTGTTAGCGTGCCTAATTTATTACTAGCAAAACAGGTCAAAAATGGTTTCCATTTTACATATTGTAGACATGTTCACCAAAAGCATTATATTTTTGTTACGTATTGGTTGGAAGAGCTGTACTAAGATGCCAAAATTTTCTGGCTCAAAATGCAATTTTGTGGTTAACTCACTGGCACAATGCTGTAAGGACATTCTACCTTTGTGCAAGATAATTGGTCAAGAATCCTGAAGTTAGCCTTTCTGTTAAGGATCAGTTACTGTTCCCATTGAAGTCAATAGCACAACTCCCAGTGACTTCAGGAGGAGGATCAATTCTCTGAGATTCTCAACAATAGAACTGTAGGGAAAATATAGCAAAAATGCTTCAGAATAGTAAGTTCTCCATTTCATCCAGTTTCCTCATTCCTGACTCTGAGCTTGCTATACACATATGATTGCTGATAGTTTCTTTAATTGTTCACAATGGGCTAAATTATTTATTACACCCCTACATTCCACTGAAACTAAAAGAGATCCGCAGGTGTAACTGAAAGCACAATGTAGCCTACTTTTTTTAATATTAACTGCTTAAATTAATATTATATCTATTATTAAGGATAAGGATGGCAGAACAGTTGCAGCTGGGAGACTATTTAATGCTGGTAAACTGGGAAAGGATTTCCCACCCAATCAATCCTACTTGGGACTGCTGGTGGATACAAACTTCTAGTGATGTGTCAAGGCAGATAGAGAAAAAACTCTTTCAGGGAATCCTTCCTTCACAAAGAAATTATTAAATATGTGCTGTTTCTAAGAGGCCCATCAACCATAGTATATAAGTCTCAAATACAGCAATTAAGACTGGCATCACGTTATCAATGTCAGACTTTATTGTTTTTCCCTTTCCCAGTCCTTGGGCACTTTGCTTCCTAATTTGTGTTTGCGCACACGATTTCCTTGTCTTTGGCTATGGTGGGAGCAGATGGGTTTTCCATTATGCTCTGAAGACTGTTGAGCTTGTCCTTAAACTCCTCTCCTCTGAAAGGCCAGAATTTCTCAAACCTTTTGAAAGCTAAATCACTCTTCAGGAAAATGAAACCAGTTGTGCACCTCTTCAGCCCTGCTGTATGTTATTAAAGACATACACATTGCACATTTTCTGTGCCCTTACCCCAGCTAGGTCTGTGTCCCCTGGGGAGATGTGCCCTACACTTTAGGAAATGGTATCTGTTCTATATAGGTTCTTATATGATGCTCATCGCCATAGTATCTGAGGCACAGGCGCCGAGTTTCCTGTGTGTGTGTGCGCACTCCCCCCAGGCCCTGCCCCCACTCCACCCCTTCCCCCAAGACCTCACCCTCACAAATCCCTGTCCCACCTCTTCTCACCCCCACTCCGCCCCACCTCTTCTCACCCCATTCCTCCCCCTCCCCTGAGGTTCTGATAGGAGGCTGCCAGTGGGTGCTCAGCAACCACCATTTTTTTTCCCCATGGGTACTCCAGCCCTGGAGCACCCATGGAGTCAGCACCTATGATCTGAGGGCTTTCCAGTAAGTGACTCAAACAACATGATTGCATATCTATCACTTGTTGTTTGTTCTCTTGACTCTTCCCCTGGAGAGAAGATATGTGCAGTGGAGGGTCTTGTATTGGTAAATTTTCTTTATAAATAAATTAGAATTGTTGCTACGAGTTTGTTAGAGACAGCAAAGCCAAAGAAATGTGCCTTGCATTTAGAGCAGAAGAGCAGAAATTTGTGATGGCTATTAATTCTTGGTAATGTAGGTCATTTTACAGTTGTAGGCTCTCACAAGCGTTGTCCTCCAGCATGATTAGCTGCATTGTTCCAGAAGAGCACAGCTGTCGCTGTGGGTCAAGAATGGAGAAGTCCAACCCATTAAGGACCTTTCAGATTAATTCAATGCTCTGTTCTCCACTGGCTCACTTCTGGTGTTGAGGGCATGGAGCACTGATGTGTGCAGTGTTCTCAGGGATTTATTCTGGTAACAGACTGGGATGCTGCGTTCTATAGAAACTAGAATGTCTGGTTTCCTACCACCTTCACACACATACAGTAAATAACAATAATTATAGCATCTAATGTTTCAAAAGCCCTTTAAGACTAGAGAAAATTTTATTACATCCCCTCCAGATAGGGGAAGAAAAACAGCTGAATGTAGTATTTTGGATGAGACATCCCCTTCCTTACTAATTTGTTTGGGTCTGGTGCAGAATGTCATCACTCCATGAGTCTTGCATTGGGTCTTGAGATTCCCAATCAGTGGTCGCCTCCTGCTCCGACCCAGTGGCTTGCTACTAACCGAGTGGAGAGACCATGAAACCTGAAACTACATCAGGCAGGCCTCTCCCAGGGTCTGACTGGAGAAATACCAGGACCTCTGATAGGTGAGGGCTTCCTACTTAAACTCAAAAAGAAACACAGAAAGTTGTCCACGCATCTGGGCTCTACCTGCCTGCTACACTGGACCCTGCCTTCTCACCTGACTCCTGGTTACTGCTTCCCTGCCTTGTTTCTGCCTTCCTGACCTGTTCCAAGTTCTTGATCCTTGCTCCCAGTCTCAAATTCCAACTCTGACTCTTGGCTCAACTCATGATTCTGATTCCGGCTCTGACCCTTGGCTCGACTTCCAATTCTGACTCCTGCTCCAAATACTAGACCTGGCGCCTATATCCCAGCCTCAACAGTTTGTGCAGACCATTACCCTAAGAGGTTGGCCTAGGAAAGGTATATGGATGGAGCCAATTGGCCAATCTCAGCTCCAAGAAGAACCCGGCTAGGCCAAGTGGGCAGGCTGCCAGCCAAACACAACAGAGTTAAGTTGTGCAATTGCTGAGAACCAACTGTTGCAGGAGTAGGCGAGCTAGCACAACACTTAGAATACAATTCTGTGGGCACAGCCTGTAGAATCCACTCCAAGTAGCATCACTGCGAATCCTTTGCCAGAACGGTTTGATGGTAATCAGTGTTTCCAGGAATTTGTGAATCAGTAGCGCCTTCAGTTCTAACTCTGTCCCCAGACATACTCTTCTGACGATGCCAAGGTATGCCTGGTAATTAGTTCACTGTCTGAGGAAGCACTGGATTGGGCCTGGCCTTGCTGGAAGGCAACAGCCTGATACTGTCAAACTGGGACCCTTTTCTTCAGTTGATATCATCAATGTATAGGGCCCTACCAAATTTGTTGCCATGAAAAATGCATCATGGACCGTGAAATCTGGACTTTTGTGTACAGAGATCCGTTATTGGAAACTCCACACTTCCTGCACAGCTGTTCTGTGTAAAATCACCCAGACATCTCCACTCCAGGGTTTTAGAGGTGTTGAGGAGCATGTGTCCAGCCCTTTGCACTCAGATGGATTGCAAACGTATATGCCCAAAGTTAATTGTACAGTTAAATGCAGTTTCCATTTTTGTATGAGGAAGGGTAAGGATCCAATTGTGGTGCTAACCTCAGCATCACTACATCCACTGCATCAGGCTGCTAATAAACTGTGAAAATCAGTTCCTCACAATTCACACACTAGCAAACATGTAGGAGACTTTGTTCATAGTTCAGCGAGCAAATCTAACCCTTTTTCTTTTCTGACTACTTTAGCCTTTATGTATTTCTGGAGCAAAACTAATTAAACCAGAAACAAGGAATAACAATGTTTTAAATTAAATGTGCTTAAACAAATTGCTACATAAGAATAATATTTTGGGCTGCTTTTATGACTAGAAAAAACTAAAATATGCATTGTTGCATTCTGAACAGAATAGCTGTTAAATACTCCAGTTGTGTAAGACTATAATTGTAGCATGTAACATTAGCAAATAGTGGGAAAATTACCATTTGTAACTATTCGTGCATTCAAGATTGTTGTGCCTTGATTTGCATTTAGATAGGAATTCCTTCTTGTGGCTCTCCAATCTATTAGGCTTCAAAAAGCAAGAGTTATTTTTTCTTCTTTGAAGTACTTGCGAGGACATTAAAACTTTCCTGTTAAACTATCAGTTGTACAACTGGCTCCCCAAGCATAACAGGAACACTAATGTCAATACCTTTTCTGCTAAGGAAGAAATGAGTAGTGGATGCATGCCTGGGAATGTACATTTTTTAAATGAAGGACAGGTAAGACTTTTCTTGTATTACTTTAGTAAATCTGTTTCATGCGGACTTGTCATTTGCAACAAAGTTTTTCTGAGTCTTTACCCAGTCATTGCAGATTAATATGTAACCTTTTGTATTATTCAAACACAACTTGCTTTAGAGTATTTTAATTTAAAATGAACGCTGGTTTTCTGGGAAAAAGGCAAACAAAGATGTGTTTATTTGTAGAAGGTGATTTAACCCTCTCTTATGTAGGAAACACTCAGAGTACTCAATTAGAATTTACATACTAAGCCTAAAAATTTGTTTCTAGAGATGATCCAAAAGTATCTAAATTGCCTTAAACATGGGAGAGTTTAGATAAAATGGAGCCCAAAGCCAGCACTATCCCTGGTGGTGTTTGCGGGCAAAAACAGAAGAAATAAGCTCTTGTCAAAACCTCCAGTTCTATCCCAGCTCTTTGTTATTAATGTGTTGGACAATGTGGACACTGGGGAGCATATGTAGTAAATTTACTTATTTTAATAGTCAACTCTATTTTGTAATATAGATACTGTGCTGCACCTGGTTCAAAAACTGTAATCCACAAAACATCAAGAATTATGTTAGAAGTCCTTATGAGACCTGGCAACCAGTAGAATAATCACATGATGTGAAATCCTAGTCCCATTAAGGCCAGTGGGATTTTTGCCACGGACTCCAGTGGGTTCAAGTTTAACAGAAAAAGCTTAACCAAGAAAACTACTCATGGCAACGTTCTGACACAAACTAGAACTGTTTTCAGCCTTTTAAGACTATTTCTAGATTCATAGACTTTAACAGAGTTATTCCAATTTTACACAACTGTAAGTGGTATCAGAATCTGGTCTATAGTGATTACATTCCTCTGCATTGGGGCACTGATTCATCAGTCCATCCCTTTTCAGAAAAACATGGAAATACCTGCTGAACTTTAGGCATGTGCTTAAGCATGCATTTAAACTGAATGTGTTTAAATGCATTCCTGAATATGGATGGATTTAAGAATGTTTTAATGCTTTGCTGAATTGTGGCCTGGGTGTACTCTTTCATCTCCTATGAAAAGCAAATAAATGTTACCCATATTTCCCTAATCAACTGCTCACTTAGTCCCTGATTCTGAAATCAAATGTGCATAGGCAGATCATTACATGCAAACAGAGTCCCATGGGAGATGAGATGATGGAGGTAGTTCTTCATGCCAAGTTCCCAGTTCTTAGTTGTAAGTACACTGGGATCCTTACATCTGTGCGGAAGCAGTCTCTTGGCGTATGAGAAAAGTAAATGATGTCCAATTTTAATAAATTATCCATCAACTTTTGAAAAGCTATTAAATTAAATAAAAGGATTAGTTCTGATTTTTAAATTCATTGGGATGTACTGTTTGGTTACATTTATTGGCTACATGCTAATGGCTAAAAGCGTATATTGGTTTGAGTAGAAACACCTATTTTTCCACGTGATTATTAAAGTGATTAAGAGCTGTAAATGTAAGAGTGTAAGTATCACTAATATGTTTTAGTTTATTAATATGGAGAGATGAGTCATCTCGTAATAGTTAAGCTGAAGCAAGTCTTCTATTATAAGGCTGATGTTCAGCCGCCTCTAATGTGGCAAAATAAACAAAGCAAACCAATTGAAATTTGACAGACTCCATCCTGTTATGAAAGAGAATTTTTAAGCCTTTTGCCAAAAAAAAAAAAAAAAAAAATTGAAGTTTTTTGGGTTCACGTTTTTGGACTGGTTGAACTTCTTAAAAATCCTTTTCATGTTTTTATATGTGTGTGTATACACCCTGATAATTAAGAGTTCAGTCTTACCTCAAATGGTAATAAGAACATAAGAACAGCCATGCTGGGTCAGACCAAAGGTCTATCTAGCCCAGTATCCTCTCTTCTGACAGTGGCCAATGCCAGGTGCCCCAGAGGGGATGAACAGAACAAGTAATCATCAAGTGATCCATCCCCTGTGACTCATTCCCCTCATGACCTGCATGAAGGCCAAGAAAATCTGGAAGGCTTCAATGGGCCGAAGTGATAATGAATGTGAAAGGATAGTTGGTAGGGAGGAACGTGGTGGATACTTTAACTTTCCATTTCCACACTCTAACATTTAGGGTTTTTTTATACATATGATGGATTGCTTTACATATTAAGTCTGAAATTGTCACTCATACATTTAGGGCCTAAGCCACAACCAAAACCATCACTGAAATCAATTAGATTTTGGGTGATAAAGAATGCAGCTTTGGGCCTTTTTGGTGTTTTGGGTTTACCTTTCAATATGTCGGTCTCAGAACTCCTAGGGGATCCCCTATTTTGCTTCCCATATAGCATTTGCTATCCAAGCAAGACTGCATGGGACTTCTTCAAAGCCAATGAGTGATCTTGAATTGAGTTAAGGGGACACTGTTTAGCAGCATTGGGTACTTGCTCCTTCCTTTCCTGTTTCCACCATACTAAACATTCGATCTCCATGATGTTTACATGGGGCATGAAATTGTGAATGAAAACAATGTTTCCTGCATGGCCATACATAGACAGACAGGGCTGTGGAGATGAAAATGTTAAATGTTGTTTTAATATATGTGTATATAAAATCCAGGGGATAGATTTCCCTTTTCAGAATATGAGTAATTCCCATTCATTTTAATGTTAAAACGTTAGGGAAAGAACACAGCGATAAAAAATAAGCAATTTGCTACTATGATTTAAGCTCTCCCCTTACCAAAATTCTTTTGTTTACATAATATTTTTATAGTTTTGCTAATCTACTAACCTTCAGTTTTTGTTTTAATTTGCCTTCATAAAGATTGCTAGCAGAGCTGTATTAAGGTTCTGTCTGTGTCAATACTCTGGTTGTAAACCTGTTTTTAAAACATTAATAACTTCTGAGCTGTAACCTAACATAGAAGGAAAATGCTTGACAATTTTCAAAAATATATATTCAAAAATAAACCAACCATTTACTAAGTTTGGTTTTGCAATAATGAATAACAAATGTTTTACAAAATTACAGTATATCAGAAAGATTCCAGGGTGTACAGCAGGAGCACTGTTCCTTTACACAATTAAAAACAGATCAAAGTAGAGGAGCTGCAGCATACTGAAGAATCTGGCTCATAGCATCTAAAGTTTTAAATTATTCTGAACACAGTTGGTTTAAAACCCAAATGTGTTAACATTGTAATAGCTTTAAACCTTGGCTAGATTAGGATTAAAGATGTATTAGTAGTAGTAGGCATCCTTCAGTCTCGAGAGACCATGGGTATGTGCCCCTGAGAGGTAAAGAATTTACTCAGTTAGTTTTATGGCAGCTGTGACTGAAGAGATCCACTCGAGAGAGAGAGACATGTTCTAACATATTTGAGAAGTCAAATGCAGACCAGGCACACTCTGCCTTTGATATGTGATTAGCCTATGGGGAGCCTAGGCTCTAACTCAGTAATCTTAATACACGTTCAAGTATACACTGCCTTGCCTACAGTAGACTTCAAACATGTTATCTAACCCATTCTAACATTATACCATTAACTCCTAGTCTAGACAAAGCCTTAGTATATTAATACATACTATATAGACTAGTTTATACTAATATACTATAGCTAGTATAGACTAAAGGAGCTATTAGAAATCTTTTGTGGCAGCAGATTAAATAGTCTAAATACACAGATGTTCCTATGTTATGCCATATTATATGAATGTAATGGGAGTTACAGCCTGTCTGGGTAGGACAGATTTTTCTCCTAGACCTTAATATTTCATCCTGTTATGTTGACATAGTTCATTGATCTTAGAATATTAGCCTAGCAGTATCCTGGCCTGCTATCTCACAGGTGAGTGAAAGATGGAGTTTCCATTGCAAGGATGGAGATTCTCAGTTTCCAATGCATTTATGAGCAGTACAGAGGCAATTATAGCACAGTGATGTTTTGGTAAAACAGCCATCTGCAATGTAGCATTACGTATACACTAGCAAATATTACTAGAGGTTAATAATTATCTTGTCTTAATATTCTCAGCTTGGATACAGTTTTCTCCACAAAAAAATGTACATTCTGATCCTGCAGTGAGGCTTGAGAGGTTTGGTAGCACTGAGCTTATGGCATGATTTGGGCCTAAATGTCTTCTTATGGCTTATTATGTACTATAGCAGGTAAAATACATTGTATACTTTCAGGGTGTGTGTGTTAAATTTAAGCTACAAACAACATATGCATTTTTTTAAATGTTGGGTATTTAGTAGCTTATTGTGTGATGTTAAAAAGAAACACAGTTTTAAAATCTGGCATAATTTTTTTCCCAAACATCTATTCATAGTTTAATAGATCCATAGATTCCAAAGCCAGAAGGGAGCACTGTGATAATTTAGTCTGCCCTCCTGTATAACAGAGCATATATTTTTGGAAAAACATCAATCTTGATTTTAAAATTATCAGTGATGGAAAATTTACCATGATCCTTGTTAAGTTGTTCTGATGGTTAATTACTCTCACTGTTAAAAATGTAAGCCTTATTTTCAGTCTGAATTTGTCTAGCTTCAGCTTCTGGCCGTTAGATCATTTTACACCTTTCTCGACTAGAGTGAAGAGCCCACTATTAAATATTTGTTTCCTGTGTAGATACTAACAGACTGTAATCAAGTCACCCCTGAACCTTCTTTTTGTTAAGCTAAATAAATTGGGCTTCTTTCAGTCCATCACAATACGGCATGTTTTCTAATCCTTTAACCATTCTTATGGCTCTTCTCTGAATCCTCCCCAATTTATCTATATCTTTCTTGAATTGGACACCAGAACTGGACACAATATTCCAGGAGTGGTTACATCAGTTCTAAGCACATAAATAAAATAACCTCTCAATTCCTACTTGAAATTCTCCTATTAATGCATCGAAGGATGGCACTAGCCCTGTGGCCACAGTGTCACACTGGGAGCTCGTGTTCAGCTGATTATCCACCACGACTGCCAAATCGTTTTCAATTGCTGCTTCCCAAGATGGTGTCCCCCATCATATAAGTATGGCCTACATTTCTTTATTCCTAGATGTATACCTTTATATTTAGCCCTATTAAAATGCATATTGTGTGCTTGCACCCAGCTAATCAAGCGATCCAGTTCACTTTTTCAGTGACCCTGTCCTCATTATTTACTGTTTCCCTAATTTCTGTGTCATCTACAAACTTTATCAGTGATGATTTTATGTTTTCTTCCAGGTCATTAATTAAAAATGTTGTTATAGCTTAGGGCCAAGAACCAATCCCCATAGGACCACTCTAGAAACATACCCTATGATATTGCTATGAAAATTAATACCCTTTTGGACTTTGTTATATATAATTTTCATCCTTTTTAATTCAAAAACCAGATTTCTGTAATTAATTTTCTGATCCTGCAAATACATGCTTTAGTACTATTTTAGTCACATCAGTATTAATTTTTCTCCTGAAAGGTATGTATTCTTTATTGGAAGTTTTACTTCATAGTAGGGCCACCACCTGTCCAAGTTTTCTCAGGATTGTGTGTTGTTGTTTTTGGGGTTTTTTTTGAGGTAGCTGTCCTGGGAAGTCTGCAAGGGTGCTCAGTGTTCAATGTCAGCTGCCCAGTTTTATTGGCTCAGGATCATCCCAACTGTCTTGTTGTTTTTTTTGTAACTCAGAGATGGCAACCTTATTTCACAGTCTTTTCTCCAAGGTAAATATTGTTGTTAAGATACACATCATTCTGATAAGTTTACTTTTCATTATTGCAAACAGAGGTGTCATTTGCTATGTGACAGGGGGGTAGGTGCCTTCCTTGACCTTGTACCTCCCCCCAGAATTTTCACAGCTCCTCACCAGCTGGAGTTGTGATAGCTCCCCACAGAACTGCAGGGGCTACCACAGGCACTGGGTTATATTTGTTTGAGTTAGGGTGACACCGTGATGGTTTGGGGGTTCTTTTTTAAACAAACAAACAAACAAATTTGGTAAGAAGCACATTTTGTCAATATCAAGACAAGTGATATAAAGGAAAATTGTATGGGGGGGCGGTTAAGCACAGCTCAAATAAAAGATATAATTAAAATGCTGTGGATGTTCTGAGGGTCCCAGCCTGGCTGTGGCACTATTGTTACTGTATTCAGTATTATTGGTGGTTATATGGCTGATCAGCTACAGTATTCATTGAGGTATACATAACAATATTTTGCCATTACAAAAAACAACACACAAGTGGTTTGGAGTTAAACTTGACACAGTGTCCTCATGGTGGTCTGTCTTATGACCAAGAATTGGACACTCCTACTTTCTGAGCAAGTGAGGGTTCATAGTAATGTCCACCGGAAGGGATTTGTTTAGGGGTAGAAAGCAGTCACCTAGCCCCTCAGGATCTTATTTTCCTTGTTTGGAGCTGCGATGCAGAATTGTGCTAGAATTGTTAAGGTTCTGTACTCCCTTCTTAACCCTTAACTCCCACTAACACAAATTTTGTGGTGGTCTCTATTTTTTTTGTGCATGTTATTCTGCTGGAAAGCGAGAAATATTGAATGCCTTAGTCCTCTGTCTACCTTCTCCTTGGAAGACTTCCTCACCTTCAGCAGCCAGTGCTTGTGTGCCAAGCAAGCCTTACTTAGTATTCTATACATGGTTGCTATGACTCCTTTGAAGCACCATGCTCTGCATCATGGGGCATTTCTAATGTCCAGGAGCATCTGCTGCCACAGCTCAGCAAGGGACAGAGAACCTACTTCTAAGGAGAAAGAATGCTTTTTTTCAAGCCCTGCAGACAAATAAGTCAGTAGCTGTCCAAGGAAAAGGCAATTTAAATAACAGGGTAGAGATGAAACAGTGACAACTATTAAGAACTAAACTGAAAACTCCCAGGAAGAGGCAGAAGGGGTTAGGTAACAAGGTAAGGAGAACTCCTCAAATCTCCCTGGACCTGTCTCTGCCAAGTGCTAACAATCAGATTTTGGGCCACAAAAAGTATATACTATTTCAGAAGGTTGATAATGTAAACTTTATTTACATTACCCTGTCTCTGCTAATGTGATTTATACTGAACATTTCTAAAGCATCCGCACTTTCGTGACTAACAACTTCAGGATATTCATTTTTTAAATTATACACTATAAGGCCAGAAAGGCTCATTATGGTCATCTAGTCTATTCTCCTGCATAATAAAAGCCATATACTTTCACCCTTTAATTCTTGCATCAGGACCGTAACTTCTGATTGAACACCAGAGCATTTCATTTAGAAAGATATCCACTCTGGATGTAAAGACTTCAAAGGATGAAGAATCTACCTCATCCCTTGGTAAACTTTTCCAGTGGGTAACTACCCTTTCTTTAAAAAATGTGTACTTTATATGAACAGACTTAGAAAAGTGGAGGTAAAATAAGAACCTTAAAATATTTTACTCTTGGTCATTAACATGGAAAAGATCTGCTGTATTTAAACAAGCTATAGCACTTCTGTAGCAGAAACCAATTAAGAAAATGGAATGCTCATTTTAGAGCAGGGTGTCCAGACTTTGCCCAATGGTACAGTAACTTGCTAGGAGCATGAAGACTACTTCACTTGTTCCATATCTCCAAAATCCAGTCCCCACACTCCTTACAGCTTCATTTATCACAGCATCTCTGTCTAATGAGTAAAGAATAGTAGGACAGGTGACACCACCCTTTATCTTTATTTCAGAGAAATGGGGCCTGCCCAGACAAGAGTCTGACATGCAGTGCAGCCTGGCCCCTCACATTAAGCTGGACCACTGCATGCTGGGCCTTGCTGAATGTTGTGGGCCTCTTGTAATGCTGGGATCTGACTCTTGTGTGTCTCATAGTGCCACAGCCAGTAGGTGCGGGACGCATGTTGTGGGATGTGGAGGATGGGGGTCTCCAGGCAGAGCAGGACCTTGGGACATGCCTGGGAGGGTGGGGACTGCAGCAGGGACTGGCCTGCACGACAGCCTGAGAAATATCTGCCTCGTGAAGGCGGCCCACCCTTGGCAGTGGGGAGGTGGGATCCAGCCTCCCCTGCTAGACAGCAGTGGGACTGGCTGCTCACGGCCGCCTTAGCAGGTGAATACATCGGACGCTACCAACTCCGGCTGAGGGGGGAAGAGTGTCCTCCTCTCAGGGTGCCTTATCCCGACCCTGGGAAGAATGGCAGGCAGCGTTAACAGCCCGCCCTCGCCTTGCAGGCTGGACGGGGAAAAGTGGAGGGCTTGACCTGGGGACCAGGTAGCAATAGCACAATCACCGCTCTCCTTCCCCCCTCCCCCTCGTGTGAATGGTAGTTACCTTTCCTCCTGTGCAGAGCAGCCGGCTTGATTGCAGCAAAACGGAATGTTCCAAAGGCCAGTCAGGCCCCAGACAGGGGGACCGCGCGGGGAATGGGGTGGAACTTTCTCACCGAAAGGTTCTTTTGGCAGCCCGTGGAATCTAACGGACGTAAACGGCGGCCCGCTGACTTGAAGGATGCTGAGGAGACGCGAGACCTCCCACGTCACAGGCCTGCGGCCCCTCGAAAGGACAGAGCCCTATCCCGCCTGGGTGTAAAGGGTTAATGGGCTGGGCGCAGCTGCCGGGGGGAGGTCCCGCCTCCTCCCCTCCCCCAGTGTGTGTAGGAGACAGCACAAATCGAGCCCCGTCAGGCTGAGGGGCAACCCCCTCCATCACCCCCACACGGCGTCGGGCTAGCGGCCACCCCCTGCGTCCGCCCGGCGGCCACTCCCCGCCTTCCCTCAGACCGGCTCAGCCGCTGCCACGCCGGGCTGCGTCCGATGCCGCCGCGGGTCCGGTAGGTCCGCGCCTGGATGCTGATCCCCTTCTCCGCTTTCCCCCTTCCGCAGGCGGCGGCGCCAGCAGCTGCGGCGGCGGCTCCGGCTTCTCCTCAGCCCCCGGCCGCCTCCGAAGGGATGCTGGAGAAACTAGAGCTCGACGATGAAGGTAAGTCGGAGTCGCCTGCCGCGGAGCAGCGGCTGACGGACAGACACTCCCCTCGCTCCGGGCGCTGCTGCCCGCTACAGGCTCCAGGGCTCGCTAGCAGCGCCCCGGGGGGGGGGAATCCCAGACAGGCGGGCACCCCCGTCTGCCCCGCTGGGGGCTGCCCGCACCCTGCTGCCTGTGCCCTTGGAAAGGGGCGAGGCGGGTCGCTGGGTTACAGCTGACCTTGCCCCCGGACTCGGCCCAGCCTGTGCGGGGCGATCGCTGCGTACGGACCCGTCCCGCGTGTTCGGTTCAGCAGACAGGTCAGACGGGCAAATGCCGCTCTTCGTCACCCTCTCCTGGGGTGGGATCCCTGATCTCTTTTTCCAGTTATCGTTGAGCCCAGTTCTGGGGGGGGACGGACTTTAAAAGCAAAAAACCAAACCACGCGTGTCAAAGAACTTTTATGTATCCCGTTGATAACACGTACTGTAGATCTTGACCTCTAGATCTAAATGACAGTTGAAAGATGAAAAAATTGGGACTGTTGTACCAGATGTGGGCATGTATTAGAAAAACTCAGTGTTAACAGAACAGACTTATCTCTGCCAGCTTTTCTTTGATACTGCTTCCTGTTTAGCTCCTAATTAGATGACTGACAAATAGTTAACTCAGGTAGGAGATGAGCTTCTGACTTACTTACATGTCTTACAAGCACTACACTGTTTTGTAAAGGAGTTTATTCTCCTCCATAATTTTGAGCAGATCTATTAGCGTGTGCCTTTTTGAAGGGGGGGAGGGGTGTTGAAAACTTAAGGTAGTAGTTTTTAGACATGAGCCTTTCATAGAATGGCTATAGAAATCTAATTTTCACGTTTAATATTTTAAAGTAGCTAAAACTTCATAGGCTTTTTATTTGCAGAACCTGTAGTAATATATCTTTTAAAAACTTTGAAAATAATAGGCTGAGTCATTATAGTATTAAAAAAAAACCCATAAACCAGCATACTAATCAGATGTTCTTTTTGATAGCTATTCCTTTCTGTAGCTGACATGGCTATTGAATGTAACTAGCCACAAACCTCATTTTAAATTCCTTTATGACTTGTAAAGGTTTTTCTCGAGTCCTACTGGCTTGACTGCTTTTCTAAGAGCTTCTCGCTCTATAACTTTTAAAACAAAGGTAGGCCAGTCAAATAGACTCAGGCTTTTTTTTGTCTTGGTGAATTCTCACCAGAACAATAAAATCTGCAGCTTCAGTATGACTTATTTTACATGAATGTTTGATGTAAGGAATTCAGTCTCTAATTTGTACTATCTTTCCCCAATTTAACATCAATAATTTCTGCCCACATCTGCACCTTTCATGTACTCGATTGATTTCCTCTTATCTTTAAGTTGGAGAGTTAAACCATGACATGCAGAATCTGTCCTAAACTTATCTTATTGATCTGCTACAAACATTCAATTTTTGGGAAATGTAAATAAATCCGCTTTACAATTGTTTTATGTCTACTTTAATAGTGTTTCATAACATGCTGAGATGGATGTCTGGTCTAAACAAAAACTCTCATTTACACAAGATAGTACAGATTACTGTGGCTGAATCTTTTATTTTCCAGCGCACATCAGATTATAAAATATGAATTCACTGCCAGTCATTCTCACTCCTCAAAACTGTGTTCCATTGTGGTATTTCTCGAAATTTTATTTTCCTCCATCAAACTGAAGTGAGGTGTGTGACTCTCTTCTTTTGAGTTGGTATATAAGTTTGAGTGTTTTTGCTTTTGTTTTAATTTGTTGTATATTGGTTTTGGAATATGTCAGGGGAAGCATGTTCCTCTGTTGGTGGACAGTACGCTTAATACCAAACCCTGGCCCCATTCAGAGGCACTTGCCATCTTTATTGAGAATCCATCTAATCTTTGTCTGGAAGGATAGTGATCAAAACATGGGCATTAAGAATGCTATATACTTAAAATAGGTGGTGGGGGTATGTGCGAAAAGCAACAAAGAGTCCTGTGGCACCTTTATAGACTAACAGACATATTGGCGCATAAGCTTTCATGGGTGAATACCCAGTTCGTCAGACACGGGTATGTGCAGTGTATTTCAGTGGAGACCATTTTGATAAAAGTAACAGCCCATGCACTAGAGCAAAACTTCTTTCATTGTCAGAATATGTTTTCATACATGAAGTCAATGCGTAGAGAAGCCCAAAGACAGTGGGATGGAGATGGAAATGTTCACAGTGCTTATTATTATTATTATTATTTTTTTACCGCAATCTTGCTCTTGTTGCTGTGATTGCAGTTGTGCTAATGTTAGGGAAGGGAGGAGAGAAAATTAGTTCTGGTTATTTGGTAGATGAGACATGTTGCTGGGTGGTAAGGTGGTTCAGAAACAAAAGACCTTCAAGAATGTGATTAGATTTCATGTGTGCGCGCTCTCTCTCGCTCTCTCTCTCTCTGTGTGATATATAAAATAATGTGTTTAATTAGAAACTTTTCTAGCTGCTATTATAGATTAATCTAGCTCTGTGTTTCACATATGGCTACCTTCCCCAACAGTTTGTCCACCAACAGTCAATAACTATCTGGTATATCAAATTATGCTGCAGTTCCTTTGGAATGAATGTTTAACAGAAAGTAACCATAAAAAACAAGGCCTCAGAATGGATCTTGCTTGTGATTCTCTTGAAAGTCTACGCAAATGAGAGAGAATGTCACTGGCATTTTAATTTAAAGGAAATTAATTCATATTATTTGAAACTAATTGTTTAAACTGAAGGGTGAGGGAAATGAAATGCTGTTTAAAATACCAGCCTTTCTTTTAACTGCATTTGTCTCATGACTGGGACGGTACGTTGCTTTGCAGAATCTGGTTTCTCAGAAGGGATGGTCTGTAAGTAAAATGGACACTCACTCAAAAACATCACACTTGTATCTAAGTATTTTGTACATACTAGTTTTACAAGTAACACATAAGATAACTATTCCTGAGAGAGAAATGTTGGTTCTTCCTTCTCTCTACCCTCTTCCTTTGCTTTTAACCCCCCCCCCCACTTATTCACTTCGGACATTTGACTGGACTCTTTATTGTTAGTTTCACTTGTTGGTCAGTTCCAGATCCTGTCTTTTGCAGTAGAATGATACTATAATTCTTGTACTGAATGCTCTTACTCAGTCAAGAGAGTGTTTACTAGTATTAGCTGCAGCAGAGCTGAAACACAATAGCCAGCACATAAATATATACATAGAAGGGAAGGAGAGGAAGAAAGAGATGGGCCAAAATATGTTTAGTTTGCTTGGATCTGCCCAAAAGACCCTTCTAAACATCAGTAAGAGAACAGAGAAACTTTTAATTATTAATAAAATAGTTCTTTACTAGAAAGCTCAGGGCATGCTATTTAAATGGTGATTTCTCTCTCAGAAAATGGACATTAAGTATCATAGTCAAAAATATTTTAATTCAAGATCACTGTCCCTCTAGCAGGGAGTGGAAATAAGACCACTGAAGTAGGTTTTCTTATCTTTCATACTGTTACTTTTTTTGGAGGCAGGGACAACCAGTTCCTTGTTACAGTAAAAAAAGGTGACAAAGCTGATGTGACTGTGTGTCTAATAATACATACACACACACACCTGCTGTTACATCAAAGTGGATTTGTTGGTTTGTTTCACACACAGTTTTGGGTTGGCTTGTGAAGCTTCAGGATAGATCACGGATTGCCTAGCTGCTCAAAAAATAAAGAACAGAAAAAAATAAACACCCTGCTCTCCAACTGCTTTCTGTATGGGATCAGTGTCAAGCTATAGTAGGTCTGGGATTTATTTTAGTTTTTGCAAAAGGAGGAGGGAGGAGGCTGGAGATTGGGGAAGAGCTAGGGGAAGTTTTTGTTTTTGTGTATTTAACAAAAAAACATCAGATTTTTACCACCACAGTTTGTCATTATGTAGCTTTGTTTTGTTACAGATGAAAATGTTTGAGATCTAGTTTTGTTTCTTTTAAAATAACTGTTAGCATTATTGGTTGAAACTATACCATGATACTAATCTAATCTGAATTTTCTTCATCCCATCCTTTAAATAGTGTCTAAAATTCGATTAGGCTACAGAAGTTAATTTAGTCTCAGTATTTACATCACGGATATCAACCACATACCTGTCAGCTGCAGTAATTTGGTTGATTCAGCATTGTAACTGTACCTTGGATAACTGGTTCTGCTGCAGTGTTGGCTCACAGCCATCTCTTTACCATCTTATCCACCAGCACAACTTAAAGAAAATAAAGCGGCAGCTCTGATTATACAAAAAACTGCAGTTGCTTTTTCCAGGCTATCTCATCCCAGATTAAAGGCTAGGAACAATTTTTTTTTCATGTGGGGCTCACACTAAGGGTGAGGTGGAAGGGAGACAAAAACAGAAGGGTATAATGGGGGAGAAGAAACTCAGTGCTAACTGTCAGTGGTCACCTTAAGCCAATGGGGTGATTCTTATCAGAAAAGTCTAATATGGTCTAAATTTTTCAAAAGTAATGAATGCTGTTTTTGTTTTGGTACCCAGTTTTGAGAAACTTAAAAAGGCCCTGGATGCCCATCTTTTGAAAATCTGGCCCCTTTAAGGTGTCTTAGGTTGAGCATTCAAAATCATTAGTCATCCTCGAAAATATAGGCATAAAATAATTACGTTTTCAAAACTAAATTCAATAGATCACTTGGCCTATATGGTGGCAAAAAAGAGCCATTTAAAGAAAATCTTGGGTTAATTCTTCCTACTTCAGGTCAGGTCTTTTTTGCCTTCCTCTGCAGCCTGGGGCATGGGTTACTTGCTGGAGGATTCCCTGCAGCTTGAGGTCTTCAAAACACGATTTGAGGACTTCAATAACTCAGACATTGGTTAGGGGTTTGTTACAGGAGTGGGTGGGTGAGATTCTGTGGCCTGCATTGTGCAGGAGGTCAGACTAGATGATCATAATGGTCCCTTCTGACCTTAAAGTCTATGAGTCTATAACCTGCTCCTTTGAACTATTACATCTTTATTATGCTCAAGTGTCTTTCACTGACTGCTTCAGATTCACTTAAAAAAATAAAAAAGCTTTCATTATACATTCAACACCACAGTCAACGCTCATGATGCACTTGTGCAGCCCAGAATTAACACTGGAATAATGGTTTTTAATCTTAAAACTAGGCTCTAAGCATAGACAACAGAACTATATTGCTATCCTGTCATATCAACACAGAGTTAGTGACTGGCCTTCCATTTCAACAAGGTGGAAGGGGTTCCCTTTCTAGACTGTCCAAAGGGGTTTCTGCAGAGCAATACGTGAACTAAATATGCTTCATCCACAGCACTTCTAGCCTAGGAAGTGAGTGCCCCGATTTAGAGACTGAACCCATGTTTGTTGTATGGTAATGCTTGCAACTGCTGTAGTCAGTGAGCTTGTGCATTACTGATTATTGTGGCTTAATAGTAAATCTTTTAGACCATGACACTTAGGTTTTTAGGAGGTTAATTGCAGCAAAGAGTCCTGTGGCGCCTTATAGACTAAACAGATGTATTGGAGCATGAGCTTTCGTGGGAGAATACCCACTTCGTCGGATGCATCCGACGAAGTGGGTATTCTCCCACGAAAGCTCATGCTCCAATACATCTGTTTAGTCTATAAGGCGCCACAGGACTCTTTGCTGCTTTTACAGATCCAGACTAACATGGCCACCCCTCTGATACTAGGAGGTTAATTGCGCCTCTAAAGAGTTGGCACTATACAATCTGCATTCCTAATCTTCCCACCAAAACTGCACAGTGTTGCCCAGCTGTATCTCCTGTTACCTTTCCTACACACCCACCTCTTGCACTGTGGTCTCCCAATTTCTTCTTCCTTTTTGATGATACCCTCTTGTCTATTTTCTGCCTGTGACTGTATCTCTTTTATGGTGTTTCCTATGCATGGAATAGCCTCCCTCCAGTAGGATGCCAAACAACCTCTCCTCTCCTACAAGTTCTTCCTTAAATCTGTCTGTTAACCTTTCATCACTAACTCTCATCCCTGTTTTCATGTCTTAGCTCATATTACTTTAACTTGGCCTTTGTTGTTTTAACCCACTTCAATTGAGGGGTAGGCTGTAATACTGTTATGGGAAAGGTGGCAACAAAATGCATATTATAGGTTATTGATGCATTCCACACAATTATGAACAAAACTACATTAAAAGAATGTTAAGATACAGCCAACCATTTAAAAGTTTGGAAAAGACAGAGTTACAGTTGCCTGTGCAACCTTAATTTGGCCTTCTTGTGTGCATGCATTATGATATACTCTTTAATTACATGATCATACTGTTTTTTTCCCCCCACAGGACTCCTAACTCATTCAGTGCACAGGATAGACCTGCTCTGAGGATACATCAGGTTGTATAGTGATGGAATCTGTCTGAAGGGCCCCTGCTTCATTTGTTGCAGAAGTTGGTAGATAAGGAGTCAGTGAGGCAGGGGATTATGAAAGAGAAAGGAAAGTCTCATAGTTAAGGTAGTTGAATGTGCTACCCCAGGGAACTGGATTCTCTTTGGCAATAGCAAGGTAGCTGCTATGTTATGCAAAGCAAGTTCCTTAAGTCACCCTTTCAGAGATGGTCACTAATTGGATGTTCCTCATTTTATGGTGTCCTGGGATCTCGCAGCAGCTGAAGTCAGTAGGAACTGTGCTTTGAGCATACAAAGTGCTATATAATGTTATATTCTCTGAAAAATTAGATCCTAAGTATGTCAGGTTGGGCACTCAAAATTAGTGGATATTTTTGACTTAATATTGTCTCATCTGTAAAATGGGGATAAGATCAACCCGTCATCTCATAAGTGTTGTGAAGCTATATTAACTAATGTTAATGAAGCACTCTAATACAATAGTGATGAACACCACAAAAAAGCCCATGAGGAAATTAATAATTTTGCCTTCAGAGAAGTGTTTGAATAGTGTGCAGTAGAGAAGGCATGGCCACACTCTGAACAGTGACGCTCAACCTGAAGAGCTGCTCATTGAGTAACTTCTGTCCTGTGCTGTGAATAAGACAGAAGGCCTGCCTTTTGCCTGCCCTCTCTCCCTCCCTCAGCTCCTTGTCCCACTCTCTCTGCCTCTACACCCCATCTTATCAGATCTGTCTCTGTCCCCTCTTCCTTTGCAGGGAAAGTCCTTCTTAGCCTCAAGCTGGAGCATGCCTACTGCAGATGGAATCTTTAGGGAATCTTAAGTACAACAGTCTTGTGAAATCTCTACAGAGCATATGCAAATTAGTTTAAAAAAAATAAAAACAGCCTTGCATCCGATATGGAAAACTTCAGCCCAAATGGTTAGTTTGGCAATGTTATAAACAGCTGAAAACTGTGCTTTTATAATGGGAATTGTTGGTCAACCTTAAAAGGCAGTGCTGTTGGGCCCTACCTTTACTTCTTTCACAAACTCCCTTGAGTTTTAAAATTGCTCTGTTGCATTTTGAACCAACATAATCATTTAAAAAAAATTGGAAAATCATGAGTTAAGGTGATTTGTGCTTTTGTTACTAGTCTACACTGGATTAAGACTGGATTACTGTAATGCAGTCTGTGTGGGACTTCACTTTAAATCAGTCAGAAAGCTTAAAGTGGCACAGAAAACACCTGCCTCTTTGGTAAGTAGTGTTTTCTAGTAGGAGCTCACAGTGCCTGTGCTGCGTGATCTGCACTATCCATCTATGGTCACTGGTTGAGTTTAAGATGTTGGGTTTTTTTTCCACTTTTAAAGCTTTAATGGCGTGGGATCTGTCTACTTGAGGGATTCCTCCCTCTGCCATACTATTGCAGTTGAGATCGGCATAGACACTTCAAGAGGGATTTCCCTTGATTTTAAGACTTTTTTGGCTGGGTAAGGGGGGAGAATTGCAGGGGCTGACAGTTCTCTGCAGGAGGCCCTCAGCTTTGAAACCAAACTCCTTTTCTCACCCTCCACTGGTCCAAACCAGCTCAGGTTCATTGAGCTTCAGAGCCCTCTGGAGAGAGGATCTATCTACTAAACCCCTGGATTGGGAGGATATGGTGGAGGTTGACGCTTGAGAGTGGGGTGTTTTGTTAAGGATATTTGTTGAGAAAGGACTCTTTAGTGTGGAAGGATCCTATGGCAAAAAAAAGACCCACCTTGAATTTTCAGAGGGTGGGTGCTGGAAGAACTGCAGGTAACATTTTTAACATTCTCTACCCTAAGAGAGAAACTGTATCTGTAACTCATGTTACAAGACCTGTGGGTCTCTTCTCTAAAAGTTTAGCATGTGATTTTTGGGATTTAAGGTTGAATAATACAGTAGAAATTAAATGCAGAAATGTTCCTTTGGGGATTGTTCCCATCACCTTCAATTTGTGGTACATGGACTTAGACTTCTTTGCACAGTGTACTCCTGGAGGAATTCTGCGCCAAAACCATTAAAAACTCTGCACACAATATTCTAAAATTCTGCATTTTATTTGTCAAAATAAGACAATATAATCATCCAGTTTCAGTAATTTTGGTAACTTATTTCAAAATACCTATCAGTAAGTATGAATGTAACAATACAGACAACAAAGATTCAGGAAAAAAAAATGTTTTTTGACAAATAGATTCCTTACTAGGCATATTAATAGAGAACTTTGAGTAAATCATTTAATCTACAATACAGAAACAAATTTCCTGCACCCCATGGAAGCAGTGCAAAAGCTTGGGGGAGTCCGGGGTAATGGAGGAGCTAAGAGAGAGGGAAGTAATTGCTGGGAAGGACCCTGGGAGATAACCTAGAGGCTGACCCCTAGCCTCTTTGTCAGGCACATCTGTCCCATCTCCATGTGTCCCTGCACCTCAAACCCATTCAGCCCTCACTCCAGTCTGCCCCCAACTAGCCCTTCTGAATTTCAATCTGTGACACACACATCCTCCAGCAGCTCCATGTGCCCCATGCTGTTCACTCCCCATTTCCCATGCCTCCTCACCTGGCCCCATGGGCAGGGTGCTGTGAGGAATGCAGCCTCTTCTCCTGTTCCCCTCTCTGTGGTTGGCTGCTCCCTAATGGGAGTGGCAGCCCACTGTTCTGGTGCCACAGTGGCCCTGATGGGCAAAAGGTGTAACTGCAGCATATCTCTGGCATAATGTATTTTCTTCAGGGGAAAAAAATCTGTAGGGGAACATGAATTCTGGGTGTATGCAGTGGGGGAGAATTCCCCCAGGATTAACAGGTAATTTGTGCTACCTTTTAAACGTCGCCTCTAAATCTGGTCAAGGGCAACTTTATTTTGTTTACAACTATAAATAAATCTGTTTAAAGACAAAATAACTTTCCTTACTTGCACTTTTAAATGAGGTCCCTGTTACCTTGATTTCTGTGTACTATGACTCATTACCCCTGACATTGTTGAAACACTCATCAGAACAGCAGAATTTTAGTATTACCATCATTCCTTTGACCTATGCTTTTCAGTTTTGCATCTGATCAGCCTATGCTGTTGCTAAGTTTTTGCACGGCTGGAGAAAGAAAGAAGGCAAGAAGAGAATTGAGTTGCCAAGTACATTTGCAACATTAGATTTTTTTTTAATTGAACTTTTTCTTTACTTTTATTTGTCTTTTCCCTCTTCCTCCCTCCCCCCTTCCTGCTGCTGGAATAATATGACTTTAAGGTAAAAGTAGACTAGCAATGCCTAGGGAGATATTCTGAGGGATTTAACTGGTTTTCTTCAGTCACACACAGAGAATAAGTTAATGAAATCCTGGAGTCAGACATCACAAAAAAATGCCCAGAATAAAAGATTTAGTGGTCATATCTCACTAACCTACTATAGGTTCTCCTCCCTTGCTATGTTTAAACAGGCACTTGAAGCTAACTAGAGTTTGTAAAGTTATTTAAAGGTAGCTTCAATTTTTACCCTGCCTCTAGGTCATGCTATTATGTGTTATGCCTATAAAATATACAAATTACACAATACTTCACTGTCATTAAAATATCCATCTTTTCTGTGTGAAAGACTCAAACTGCAATGGAAATGGTATGGAGAAACAGTGATGACTAGACAGAAAATGCTGTCATGCACAAAGGGGAGAAATGTAGAAATATGTATGCTAATTCAACTGGAGGATTAAGATTAAATGTTACAAGTAATAACAAGGTAAATATTTAGACAGAACTGTCTTTGTTTCTACTTAATACTATCTAATGGCCTTTTTGAAACTCCATGTCTAGACAGAACTTTGTGTGTGTTAAAGGTAATCCACAAAGTGAGGGGAGAAATAGGTCAGTGCCAGTTAATCTATATGATGTACAAAGGCCTGAAAACCTCCCATTCGTCCCCCTTAACATCAGAAAGCAATGACTCTTCTATTCTGGAAGACTATGTGGTAAGTGGAGAGAACTAGTGAAATTAAGGTATCTTGAGACTGGCAGTTGAACAGATGAGATAAGAAAATCTTTAAATGCTGGCTTAAACTTTTGTTTTGTTCAATTCTCTGTGCCAAATCAGCACTTGGGAACAAAGCATATCTTTGTTAATAACTCAACATTGTCCCTTCAGTTAAGGTGTCAGAGAACATAAACGTCTCTACAATCCCCAGGTTTGCCAGGGAAGATCAAATCTGACATTCCTTGTATCATTAAGATTAAAAATATTTCTTTAAAACAATACAAAAACCTTTCAGGAGCTTCTTGTACATAAAGAAGCATGGGGGGAGCAAAACAAAACACCCTTTCATTTTAAGACTGACTTTCCTTTTTCCATTAAGGATAGGACACTTCTTGTCTTAGTGAAGACTTGCCTACATGAGAGAGCTGCACTGGTTAAACCAAAATAAGAGTGTGTACACCAGGATTTCCATTGGTTTAATGAAATAACTTTAAAAAGTCACAAAGTTAGAGTGGCTCATTTTGGGCTAGTGTAAATGGACTCCTAGCGCAGTGGTTTTCAAGCTTTTCTTTTCTGGCTACCCAGTTGAAGAAAACTGGTAATGGCTGTGACCCAACAGAGTTGGGGATGAGGGGTTTGGGGTGTGGGAGGGACTCAGGGCTGGGTTGGGTTACGGGGGCAAGGGCTATGGAGTGGGACCATGAATGAGAGGTTCAGGATGTGGGAGGGGGCTCTGGGCAGGAGCATGGGGATGAGGTGTGGGAGGGGGTCAGGGTTCTGGGCTGGGGTTGCAGGCTTTGGGCTGCGGATGAGGGTTTTAGGGTGGAGGTTGGGGTGTGGACTTGCCTCTGGGAGCTCCCGGTCAGTGGTGCAGAGGCAGACTTCCCGCCTGTCCTGGCACTGTGTACTGCGCTGCCCTCCAGAAGCAGCGAGCAGCAGGTCCAGCTCCTAGGCGGAGGCAACCAATAAGAGTGTGGAGCCAGTGCTCAGGCAGCATGCAGAGCCCTGTGCCCCTCCCCCTGGTCTAGGAGCCTGACCTGCTGTCTGCTTCCAGGGCACAGCATGGTGTCAGAACAGGTAGGACTAACCAGGCAGCATCGCCGATGGGACTTTTAATGGTCCAGTTGGCGGTGCTGAACAGAGTCCCCATGACCCAGTGCCTTACAGTCTGCAACCCAGTACTGGGTCGCGACCCACAGTTTGAAAACCACTGTTCTAGCGGACCTCGGTCCAATCCAGGGGTAGGCAACCTGTGACACACATGCCAAAGGCGGCACACGAGCTGATTTTCAGTGGCACTCTAACTGCCTGGGCGCCCTGGCCACCAGTCCAGGGGAGGGGCTCTGCATTTTAATTTAATTTTAAATGAAGAATCTTAAATATTTAAAAAATCTTATTTACTTTATATACAACAATAGTTTATTTATATATTATAGACTTACAGAAAGAGACCTAAAAATGTTCAATGTATTACTGGCACACAAAACCTTAAATTAGAGTGAATAAATGAAGACTTGGCACACCACTTCTGAAAGGTTGCCGACCCCTGGTCTAATCTAAACCCAAATAAGTTCCTGTCGATACAAAGATTTCCAGTAGTTTAAATAAATCAGTTCTAAATAACACCTTAAGTTAAAACAGTGCAACTGTCTCATGTAAACAAGGGTTTGAGGCTAGTTTGCACTTCAGCAACCATTCATTGATCTTAAATCTTCATTGAGCCCAGTCCACCAGAATGGTAGCTTCTAATATTAATATATGAAAGCTTAACACCATCTTTGGAAGTCTTGTATTTCAATACCTTCATCTGTCAGCCTTGAGTAGCATTTCTCTGAGAGGCACCTTTTTAAACCTAGATTTTCATTGTATGGAGTAATTAGACTTGGAGAAAGTCATGAGGCTTTCTGGTAGGGAAAAATGTAGATGTACTGGTTGTTTATGAATTCTTTAATAGGTGGATGTGAAATCTGTTTGAAGAAAACATTAGATTGATAACCTTGGCAATTGAGGTTCAACCTCTATTCACAAAACTACAGTAGTGCAGTTTTTCCCAAAAATGCAGGATTTGAACTGGTGATTTAGAGCTGATTATGTAACATGGTGATGGGCACTGTAGAAAATCCTTAAGATCAATGATGTACTCATTACCAATCCACTGAGCTGTCTATAGGCATTTTCTGCTTGACTAATGAGTGGGTAAAACTACTTCTTCCTAACTTATATCCCAGGCCAGAAACTAAATTTCTAGATTTAAAATACCATATCTCCTTCCCGTTACTCTACTCTTCAGTTTGAAAAAGGCTTGTAACTTAATCAGAGCAAATTACTGTGTTGTTTTTGTTTTTTGTTTGTGCCTAGACAGGATATTGTATGGTTATTTTAATTAGCTCTGAAATGCAGATTTCTTAAGCTGTGCATCAGCTCCATTATCAGTCTCTTATCTCACATACAGTGTGAATGCATTAATGATTGTCACACTCCAGTACTGATGCCAAGTGTTAGCACACAACTACAGTATGAAATATATTTTAATACTTTTATGAAAACTAGTAATTGAGGGACTTGGGCGGCCATAAGACTGTGGTGACAAATATCTTCAGTGTGCCTCAATATTAATATAAAATTTAAAAACTATACTAAACAATTATTGAGACATAACTTGAACAATTAAAAGCAAAGGAAAACTAAAGGCTGCCCGTGCTACCCTTAATTTACCCATTTTATGCCTAAAATAAGTGCCCCCTTAAATTGAGCACGCAACTTTAAAAAGTGACTACTTTTCAAGAGTCAAAAGTAATTTCAGATAATAAACTGACACTGAAATCCCCTTGCTAGTTTTTAATAGCTCTACAATCATTTTCCTATTCTTAAATGTCTTGTTTTTCCTTTTGAGTGGCTTTTTCACAAAGGGTAGCATGGGCAGCCTTTAGTTTTCCTTTGCTTTTGATTGTCCGCTTTCCCAGACTGGTGGAGTAGGAATAATGAGTGTTTTAACTTGACTCCTGCCCTCATTCCCCATTAATTACTAGCTAGACTTCTGAGTAGATGCATTTTAGGCTTTCAGCAGTAAGGAGAGGGGAAAAACTGGCTTCAAATCTAAAGTCAAATTGTTATAATTGATTTAGTTAATGTCAGTTATACAAATATTTGTGTAAGGCCCACCAGGAGGATTCTTTACATCATTGAAACGTTTATGGAAAGTGGGCTTTTTATTAGTTGGCAGCATTAACAAGCTGCTCTTGAAGCTCACAGATGCTGACTACAACAGTTGTGTACCTATAGCTACTGAATGATCTCTTTGTGACTAAACTAACTCTTGCACGCTTTAATCAAACAGGTGGAAGTTCCTCATGCAGTAGAACTTCCTGCTTTCAGCATTTTCTGGAACCACAACCTGAAGTTGAACTGATACACTGGAATTCAGTCTAAATATAAAAAAGCATAGTATTGCTTACAGCTTGTCTCCATTTACTAGAAAACCAGGGGTTGATTTTTAGCAAGTCTAGTGAAGACCCGCTAAATCAACCGCCAATCATTCTCCCATTGACACTGGTACTCCACCAGAATGAGAAGCATAAAGTAAGTCAATGGGAGAGTTTCTCCCATCGACCCAGTGCAGTGTAAACACTGCAACAAGTCAGCCTAAGGTATATCAACTCCAGCTACGTTATTCACATACGTGGAGTTGCGTAACTTAGGTCGACTTAGCCTTGTAGTGTAGACCTTCCTTTAGCTGCAAAGAGATAGTTACTTGTACTGCGATGGTACCTGGAAGCCCCGCTCATAGGCCAGGAGCCCCATTGTGCTAGGCACCGTACAAACAGCAAAAAGTCAGTCCACAGTGGTCTGTTATAGGCACTCCTGCACAAGCTATAAAAAGTATTTATACAGTATCTGTACAAAGAATTCAGTGGGTTGCACTATAATTAGTTAAATATCTATTTGGGGATTACTAGTGCAAGTGCTTTAAATAATGATGATTTAGAGGTGTGCAGAGGTTTTTATATCTTTTAAGACTGCAAACTAAAATACCAGAATTTTCATTTCATTTGCAAATGTTAAGATCTGCGTAACCTTAAATATTTGTATCTTGCACAGTTGTTTACCAGCTGATTAAGGTGGATCCCTCTTCACATGAGGATAGTCTGTCAATATTGTTCCTCAATAAAATTAAACTTTACTTCAGGATTTCATGTGCATTTCTGTGTAACTGGAATTGAGGTCACAGTTTTTTTTATAGCAGTTTCACTGTTTTGTTATATTAAGTTTTGGTGAACTTTTATGCCATTAGGGTACACTGGTATGGAAACTTGCTGTTGAAAGTACTGTAATACAGTTTTACCTTTCATTGAGCTGAGCTACTTTTGAGATAGTTTTGCTATAAAAATACTCAGACGTATTGCACATCTTTGAGAGAACTGTAGGTGTTTATACAGGTTTTTGGTAGTTACTGTGTGTGCGGTTTTTTTGGTTTGGTTTTTACAAACACACTCACTCTGCATCTTAATCTCAAAGCTCTAAAAGGTTGGGGAAAAGCAAGAATTATGCTTTGATATAGTCATTAATTACATGATCACAGACTAATTTTTTCCACAGGACCCCTGCCTCATTCAGTGCACAGGAGAGAGAATGCTTGTATTTTGAGCAGCTATTCAGTATAATCCATCTTCATTCTTTGTTTACTGTACATCGGGGTCCCCAAACTTTTGAGGGCCATGTTCCCCCCTTACCTGTCCACGCCCCCACCCTCACTCTGGAGCCAGAGCTCGGAGCAGCCAGACCCAGAGCCAGGTGCAGCTCTGCTCCCAGCCTCGCACCCAGCCTCGGCCCCAGGCCAGGAGTGGAGCCAAACCAAGGCTGTGGACGGGGCCAGGCATGGGACCGGGAGCCTGGGATGTAGCTGGGGGTGTGACCAGAGCAGAGCAGGGAGGGGCTGGTGGTGCTCTCTCCCTGCTCCCCACGGGGGCTGACTTGGCCTCACCGCACCCCCTCGGATGTTCCTCCATGCCGCCCTAGGAATGTGCACCCCACACTTTGTGGATCTCTGTACACTATTCAAACCCTACTCTGAAGACAAAATTAACAACTCCTCCAAGTACTTGTGCATATGTAAATTACTCTGTTGATATGCACAACTCAAGAGCTTGAGATTGGAGACCTTTTGGTCAGCAGCATTTATACAGCACACATGTCCTCCCAGTCCTTATGTTTCAAGGCAAAGGCCTATAAAGGCAAAGTATGTTGGCCGCGACTCATTTCCTCTGACACCTTATGGCTTAGAGGCAGAGCCCTCAGTGATTGAGAGACTGCCAGCCTTTCTTTACTAATTATAGTTATTGTTTTATAGCTATCCCTGGATTAGATTGCTAAAGAACTAGACATACAGCAGGCAGTTAATTGCCGACAGCATGGCATTATCTGGTTTTCCCGAATTCTAATGCTACCCCTCATGCAGGAGAGCTAACCCAGCCTCAAATGGACAGTGTGTGTCTGGGAGAATTGCATATTTACAAATTGCATGTTTGTTGCGAGTCCTTCAGTTCTCAGGTCAGGAAAGATAAGGAGACTTTTCTTCAGGTCTTCGCAATGACTAAATCCATTGAACCTGCCTCCAGACCAGGTTCATGAGACACCACTCCTATCCCTGCAGAGGCCCTTGAAGCCCAAAAGTACAACTGCAAGCTCTCTGCCTACAAGAGTCCCGGCGCCAGCTACCCAAACAACAATTGCAAGGTTTGTGTCCTCCTTGGATAGGCCACATGGCTCCTGGAGCCTGGGAGACAGACCACTATCAAGGCTCCTCTAACAGGAAAACCTTCCTGCAGCACCAAACGTCTTCTGAGACTTTGTGGCCCTGAATGGTTCCCTCTGAAGCTCCATCTCATACTGATTCCAACTGGACAGCACTAAAATGCCTAGTACCAATAGATGTGCTTTTGGAAAGGAACTCATCACCAACCCGGGTAGTATGTACCTCAACATCCACAGGGCTGGAGCCAGGACAACCAGGGCTACAGCCAAGTGCCTCTCCTTTACTGTAGTGGAGATTGCAATAGCACCTCAAGAGAACCAGGTTCCAGACCACCATCTACACCTTTGGTAGACGAATTCAGACTGGAAGTAAGGCATATATTTTTACAGTGATAAACTGTTCAATGATTGTTTGTTCAGTGGTCATGGGGGATTCGTTATCACTGTCAATGTTTAAATCAAGATTGGAAGTTTTTGTAAAATATATGCTCTAGGAATTATTTTGGGGAAGAGCTATGGCCTGTGCTAGACCCTAGAGGGATGCAAAGGAACATTCGAGGAGGTGCAGCTGGGGCCAAGGCTATCCCGGCAGGGAGGGAGCGTCACCCAGCTCTGCTGCCAGCCTAGGAGCCCTTTACCCTATCCCCTCCCTCATGAATGGAGTAAGGGGGGGCAAGGTAAAAAGTTTGGGGACCACTAGATTAAATGAACACAATAGTCCCGTCTGGCCTTTGAATCTACAAAAACCACCTAGGCTGTCAGCATCGTAAAAGTACTTGGCATCAATAGTTCACCAGATATATCAGGAACTGCAGTCTCCCTTGATGTCAATTTAAGCCTTACAGTTGGTACTGATTCTATCCATTGGTGTGGCACAGTCAGTCCCAAACATACTGAGAGCCACAATACTGCCCATGGATCCATGTTATATCTTCTCCTTGGCATCTTCAGATTTGAAGGACGAGGACAATCCATACCAGCAGCATCTCTACTTTCCCAAAATATCACCACAACCCTCAACGTAGTACAGAGTCAAGACACTCTCTTTGTGGGAGAAGAGATACTGAGACATGCAAAATCATGAGCCTTTGTTCTCCTAATCAGGGCCACTGGGCTTGTATCCACCAGGGCCCATATGGCCCTATTGCGGATGTTGGTCTCCTCACATCAGCCGTAGCCAATGGAACCAACACCACCACCAGAAGACTGTCATCCATGGTAGTGGTCCCTCAGACCACACAACAACCCCTCTTGGTTCCACTGCAACCGCAGGTGAAATAGGAACAGAGGGAAGAATATGCACCAGAAGGTGACCCCCCCCATCCCAGTGACCCTGTTCTTCTCATCCCCAAATGGGGCCTTGGTGATTACAAAGGTTTCTAAGATTTACTAATAAAGGTTACTGAGGCCCTCACCCTCCAAATAACTCGTGAGGAAGTTCAGGAGCAGAATGGTAAGTAAATGGACATTCTCAAGTCCTCTTCAATGGGAAAGATAACCTCACTGTCAGAAAGGGCTATCATGGACCCAGCCAAACCCTTGTGGTAGACAGCTGCCCCAATTCTTTTGCCTTTTGCAAGATAGAAAATATAAGATGCTTCCCAAGAGTGTAGAATTCCTGTACACACACACACACGCTGTCCCATCATCTCTGGTAGTCACAGTGGTGAACAAAAAGGAAAAACAACTTAGGTCCTCACCAAAAGAGAGAACCAAAGAGATGAGATTTATTTGGCTTGAAAGCCTACTCCTCAGCTAGTTAGTTCCATGTGGCCTATTACTTGGCCATACTGACCATTTGACTTCTGCATACATGAAACTGCTTACCTTTTCAGATGGCCTGCAAATGGAGATTTGCAAGGCATTTGTGTCAATAGACAAAAAGGGCCAGCTAGCGGCCAGGACAAGCCTGTAAGTGACACAGGATGTGGCAGAACGGCTTCCAGATTCATGTCATCAGTGGTCATTATGTGGCAGGCATCCTGGCTTTCGAGATGAGAATTCCTTAGAAGTCTAAATGATAGTGGAGGACTTTCCCTTCAAAGTAGCTGAACTATTCAGCTCTAATGAGGCCCTCCGTACATAGAGAGGCTCACGAGTCTTTCAGAGTTCCCTTGGAGAGTATGTGGCAGTTCTAAGTGGAATTTCAAACTGGCCTATTCCTCTCCGGGATCATATCTGCCTCCCTTCTAGCATCAAAGAACATCCAAACCCCCTAGGAAATGTCACTTTTTCCACAGGAAGACTGTGACAGCGTATTGCTCCATCCCACACCAACCAACCCTTCCAGTCTCAGACGCATCAATTTTGATGGGACAGTTGAAAGAGTTATTCTACTCTAGAAATTCTAGACCAGGGATTCTCAAACTTCATTGCACCATGACCCTGCATTTCTTACAAATATTACTACACCCCCCGAGGAGGGTGGACTGAAGCCTGAGCCCATTCAGGATCTGCCGCCCCATGTAGGGGGACCAAAGCCCAAGCCCCACCACCCCTGGTGCAGGGGGGGAAGGGGAGTCAAGCCCAAGGGCTTCAGCCCCAGCCAGAGGGCTTGTAACCCTAGCCCTGCTGCCAAGGGCTGAAACCCAAGGCTTTCAGCTTTGGCCCTGGGGCTCAGGCTTTAGCTTCAACCCTGGGCCCCAGCAAATCCAAGTCAGCCTTGGCAACCCTATTAAAACATGATCATAACCCACTTTGGGGTCCCAAACCACAGTTTGAGAACCCCTGCTCTAGAGCTTTCCTTTCAAAATAGTCTAATATACCACTGACTAAATCTTTGAGGGCGGCGGTGGTTGCTCGGGGGGCGAGAGGGGGAGAACGACATTGGTGGGGCCAGCAATCTCCCTACCTGGCTCCGCGCTTCCCTGGAAGTGGTGACATCCCCCTTGCTCAGCATCTAGGTGGAGGCATGGCCAGGCAGCTCTTCGTGCTGCCTCTGCCCACAGCGCTGGCTTCATAGGTCCCATTGGCTGGGAACCGTGAGAGCAGTGCCTGAAAGCAGCATGCAGAGCTACCTGGCCGTGCCCCTGCCTAGGAGCTGAGCAAAGAGGATGTCACCGCCTCCGTGGAGCCCCAGGTAAGCGCTGCCCAGAGCCCACCTCACTCCATCCCCTGCCCCAGCCCCAGCCCCCTGCCACATCCAAACTGCTGCAGCTGGTGGGAGACGGGGGCAGACTGGCCCACAACTGTCCCAGCAGCAGCCAGTGTGACTGACGCAGGGGCTGCCTGAGCTCCCCCAGGCCAGACGCACCGGCTGCTGCAGAAGTCACAGTTTTTATCTATATCAGTTGTATTACTGTATTAGACTTAGATTTGCATGCTTTGTTTTATTGGTAATTCACTTTGTTCTGTCTGTTACTACTTAGAATCACTTAAATCCTGCTTTCTGTATTTAATAATCACTTTTTTACTTATTAATTAACCCAGAGTATGTATTAATACTAGGGCAGCAAACAACTTTGCATATCTCTCTATCAGTGTTATAGAGGGAGAGCAATTTATGAGTTTACTCTGTATAAGCTTTATACAGAGTAAAATGGATTTATTTGGGTTTAGACCCCACTGGCAGTTGGGCATCTGAGTGTTAAAGATAAGAACATTTCTGTAAGTTGCTTTCAGTCAAGCCTACTGCTGTTGGGGACGGGGTTCAGACCTGGGTCTGGGTTTGTAGCAGGCTAGCGAGCTGGCTCAACCCAGGCAGGGCACTGCAGTCCTAAGCTGCCAGGGCAGGAAAGCAGGGGCAGAAATAGTCTTGGCACATGAGTTGGCAGTTCCCAAGCTGGGTTCTGTGATCCAACCCATCACAACTATATACATAAATTCGTCACCAAGGTAAGTTTGTGATTAAGCATCTTCCAGTCTTTCTATTCTAAAATATCCAACCCTAGTGTCAGTTCAGTGTTCCTGCAGTTACTCCTCCCTTAAGCACACTATTCCTGAGTCCCCAAAACTTAGGGGGACTGTTGGGCCATTTATCTATGCCAAACTTCATAGGCAGCAAAGCCTTGTGCTAACTGCTTAAGATGATGCCTTACAAGATACAGACCAGTAGGTTCCTTGCATCACTGCTAAGCAAAATTAAAATGGTAAAGCCAGCTCTATGGGCTACAACACCTAAAGCCCCTTCCCCATCCCTTTTCAGGGACACATCTCAAGAGGATCCATTACTTCTAGAGAGAAGCTTTAGGATGTCCTGACATAATAGAAGAGATCACTTCACAATATGGGGGAAATGGTTTACAGCGGCTATTTCCCTATCCTGGACCTGTGGAACCTCAACACGCTAATTTGCAAGCTGAAATTCAGGATGGACATCCTTACATCGATAATCTCAACTCTGGAGTACAGAGACTGGTTTGTGTATCTCAGCCTTCAGGATGCATACTTCTACATTCATCATTCCACACCATAGGAAGTACCTACAGTAGGCCAGGATCACTACCAGTATCAAATACTGCCCTTGAGAATCGCCACAGTATGAAGAAGGCTACCAGTCCAGTACCAAGGTACTATCAGTAGTGGCAGCTCATCTGAAAAGGTGCAGCATCACCATATTTCCTAACTTGGGAGATTGGCTCATACAGGGCAAATCTCAACAGATCTCTGAACACATGTTCACTTGCTTCCAGAAGTTAAGCCTACGTCAACAAACAGAAATCAACTTTAATCCTGGTTCAGATAATCAAATTCATCAGGGCCATCCTAGACAATTCCACATCCAGGGCCTACCTACCTCAAGACAAGTTATTTGAACTGTTTGCCATAACTTTTCAACCAGAGAAGACATACCTATATAAGATTATGTCTCACCCTCTGCGGTCATGTGGCCTTTTGCACATCATAATGCCATATGCTAGACTTCACGTTGGATGCTGATAGATTTTGGTTAAAGCTGGCTTTGACAGCCAACAAACATCACCTGGACATCTCTCCTCATCCCACCCTTGATCCTATTATCATTGAAATGGTGGAAAAACCCAATAAATGCCTGTAGAGGGAGTCCCTTTCTGGGTGCCTTTGCCATCATAGCCTATGTCATGGATCCATCCTTGTTAGGGTGGAGTGTACATATGGACAGATTAAAGGTACAGGACTCATCCTGCCAAGGAAGAAGAGAACGCACATTGATTTCCTAGAACTCAGCTGTACGGAAGATCTGAAAATCCTTCTGCCACCTAATAGGATAGTTGGTACAGATCATGACTGATGAACATGAGCACCATGTTTTATATCCACAAATAATGTGGAGTAAGGGCTTCCTCTCTTTCTTCTGCCAGTCTCCACTCTAAGAGTCCCACTCTAGTTCCCATCCATCCTCCCTCAGTTCTTTGTGCCCAGTCTCCTTGCCCAGCCAATTCTAAATTCCCCCTTTTTGGTTTCTCGTCCAATGTGTTGGGTGCACATGCACCCAGGCTGGATCACAGTCCTCTTCCCCAGCTGCTCCCGGGCTACTATCAGTTCCCTTGTCCTAGTCTCTTTGCCTAGCCAGACTCTGTTTTCGCTTTTCCTCATCTCCTACCCTTCCCAGCTCCTTGTCCAATTTGTGTTTCTCTTCACGTCCCCAGTCTCTCTCCTATCCTTCCTGCCAGTCTGTCTCACTAGATTCCTTGTCTCAATCTACTCCTTCCCCCTTCCCCTGGTCTGGCATTCGTCCCATCTGCATTCAGATCAGATGGTTTCCTCCACACTGCTTGGGTGCCAGCAGGGTTGGAGGGCAGCGATGGTGAGTGCCATTGAATATACAGGAGAGACAGGCTTCATGCTCTCAGTTCCAGTGCTCAGCCCACATTGCCCTGAAACAGCCGTTATGGGGAAAATCCAACTTTGCCCTTGTAGCCTTGGGCTGGGTGGAATATGCTCAGTTGCTCTGGGGTTATGGTGCATTCACAGTCTGGGCAGCCCTAGGAGCTGTAAGGCTTGAGCATGCTCAGTGAGGACTGAATCTTTAGAGACTTTAGCTGCAAACTAACAAGTCTCTACTGACGATGCATAACTGTGATTGCTTTCAGAAACTTATGATATGGACAAATTTGGTCAGATTTTCATGGGGATGGCAAAAGGCACATTTCTGACACAGTCCGTCTCTGCCAAATTTCAAGTCCTTCTTCAAATCATAGGAATACTAGAGCAATTCAGAGGAGAAGTCACCAGAATTTAACATGGGGATAGTAGCGGGAATACATTGGTTTGCCCTTGCCTTGATCTCAGAAATGGCTGAGCTCTTTGGCTGTAATCTTAAAAGCTTGAGGCAGATATCTAACCCATAAAACTCCTGCCAAAATGGCGTTTGTCAGAGCTCTAAGTGATTTGAAAATAGGGTCTTATGGGAAGTGTTGAGCAACCTTAATAGGTGGTGCTATCGGCCCTGCCTATAATTTGCCAAACTTGCCTACTAGTCCTCCAGTTCCCTGTCAGAGAAATAGCTGTATCCAGAAAACATGGGTATAAAGCAAAATTAATATCCCAAACAAAGAGAAAATGTTGAATAGACTGGATATTGGAGAAATTTATTGTCTTATTCAAGGAATTCTGTTCAGTTAAATAAATGTGACATGTCAGTCTCAAACTGTAATTTCAGTGTGTAATCAGAAGAAAGTTGGGTCCGAGCTGCAGAACTCTGATCTGATGCTTGAACCATCTCATTATGTTTGTGTTCCAAAGATGTTTGCTTTGGGACTGTTCATCTTTTAAAATGGTGCCTAAATGATTTGATAGTATGCTTTTCTTCTGCATTTCAAAAAACAGATCTTTTAAAAGTTGTCCTTCTTCTTACAGCATCTGAAGAATCAGAAAGTGACATCTACATGCGATTCATGAAGTCTAACAAGTGTTATGACATAGTTCCAACAAGTTCTAAGCTTGTTGTTTTTGACACTACGTTACAAGTAAGTGCTTAAGACTACATTTTGTTGCAGTTCAGTTGCCTTTTAAAATACGCACATAGATATCCTCCTCGAATGCTGTGTGAAAATTGTTTTCTCTTTAGAGAACTGTTTTTTGAGATGCTTTTTGGATCCAAGAATTGGTAATATGTTTTTGAAAGTGTGTACATTTGTATAGGAGGGAACTTTCATATTTTACTTTGAGTCAATAGTTAGCTTAACCTTCACATGAACACGGAGCTTTACTGACTTTCCAACAAGGGATAGGTAAATGAAATAGTTATCAAAATATCAATATTCTATGATTATGCAGGAGTATGGATATTATGCAAATTATCAATGTTTTAAGCCTGGCTTTTTAAGATTAAATAATCCTCTGAATTAAGTAAGTGTATAATTCCTTGGAGGTTCTACATTTTACCAGTAAATCATCGGTGTATTTCAGCTAGTTTAGATTTTTGGTTTTGTGTGCATGATGTATGCAGTTGCCAAAAGCAGAAAGTACTAGAACTTCAGTCCATTCTGGAAACATTAAGAATAATTTGTTCTGAAATTAGGGGCACACAATTTGGTCCATTCTAGACTCTTCAGATTTTGGTTCTATTTGGAGTGATTTTTAGAAGAAGCAGCAAAAGGGGGCTATTAACTTTAGTCTGATTAAAAAGACTGAGATGAGATGAGATGTGCTCTGCTCCTAGTGTCCCCTGAAAAGATAAATGATGCAGTGGTAACTGTTTGTTTTTGGGTTTGGTTTTTTTTGTTTTTTTTGTTTTTTTTGAAAATTTTAAGAAAAGACCTCTTTCATATTGTAGTATCTTCCTTGCATCAGAATGAATCCACAGGCTGGTTTATTTATTGCTTACTGTAAGTCTGGTTGCTCTTTTGTGGCTTTAAAATTGCAGTTTCACTTTTTTTCTTTTTTAAAAACAAATGTGATAGTGGAATAGCAAGTATATACCGGTCTGTGTTAGCCTCCAGAGGCTATATGTATCAATTTGATTTTACCTAGGGAAATACACCAATCTAAAACTTGTATTTCTGAGAGCTTGTCTAAACTAAAAAATTAAGTTGACATACAGCCACCACAATAATTAAAGCAGTAGTTGACATCTACGCTTGCTGTTTCTGTCAGTGGTGTGTGTCCTCACCCAGAGCAAGTCTACTGTCTGAAGTGGGGCACTGACAGCTGGAGCCTGGCAGCTGGCCCCTGCTGCCACTGACAGCCCAAGCTGTCAGCCAGGCACAGGCCCCAGATGTGAGGCCATGCCCAACAGCTGGGATTGTCAGCTGCAGGGTTGGGGATGGGGCTCCAGCTATCAGGCTTACTCTGGGCTGACAGCCAATAGGCGATATAGTATGTGTCTGCATGGACGCTGTCTCACCCTAACTACATTGACGTAAGGGCTACACCTCTTGTGGAGGTGGAGTTATGTCTGTGTGGCTGGGGACTCACTTTGGTGAAAGCAGCATTCAAGTGTGGACACTGACATAATTAGGTACACAGGAGAGACAAGTAAGCCACCTTGTGTTGATCTAACTCCGCATGTAGACCAGGCCTGAGCCTATTAATGTTTAATGTCTGTCTTGGAGTGTTTTCAGTAAGCCTCCAAGAACATGCTAGTTTCAACACAAATGCCTTAAATTTGTAAGTCTTATGTCTGATCACTGTCTGTACAGTGACAGGTTTCAGTGTGTTAGTCTGAGAGTGCTGTTGGGGTCCCAGTAATAAATGTTGGTGACAGCCATTTTGCTAAAGAAAAGTTACTTGGTTAATGATACTAGCAGCATGAAAAACCCAGTGTGAGAGACTGATTAATCAGTTGTCAAGCCATAGTGAAGTTTATTTGATTGGAAGAAAAACCTGAAGACTTCATAGAAAACTTTTTGAGTAAAAACATTTGTGGAGAGGTTAACTGACACTTATATTCAGGTAAATAAGTGAACAATTGGAACATAACTTAAAATTTTATTAAAATTTTAAAGGAAGTAAACAAGTACATCTGTCCTTGAGAGAATTAATTTGAGAGAGTTAATACCTCAGGATCTTAACATCACAGATCAAATCTTACACTTTACTGGTAATTTAAGACCAAACGCTGTGAGGGAGTCTGTGTTCACAGCACCCATTGAAGTAAGTGGGATTTGTGCATGCTTGACATCTTTACTGGATCTGGTCTTTATAGAAAACTGACTTACCACTTTTAAAAAGTCCCAAGAAATAATTGTATCTTGCCAAGCTCCTTGGTTCCTGTTCCATAGATTACCAGAACATATGTCACTCCCAAATATATTTTTGTAATTTGCTTGCAAAATTCACAGGTTCTATAACTAAACTGTATAAAAGACATAAGATAGTCTTATCTGCCTTGCACCAATGTAAATCAGAAGTGATCAATGGAATTATATTGGTCTATAATAGATAAGGAAGATAAAAATCAGACCTTCATTAATATTTAGTTCTTTATTGTGCTGGTGAGTTACTCTGGAAGAATGTTTTTGAGTAGTTGCTGGATCCTCAATATCCTGTCTCCCCCTAGTAATTGGAGATGGGATTATTTTCAGTCAAGGCTAGGTTTGAGAATAAATAGATTTCTGATTTGGTGGTACAAATCATGTCTTTAAGACCATCAGAAAACTGTAGTTTTCATGGTTAACAATAAAGTTGGTATACATTACATAGTAGTAAGCCTCACTACAGATTATAATACTTCAAAGGTAGATGGAAAGAAAACTCTTCAATACAAAAGGAGCAAGATTCAGTGAAATATAAAAGTACCCAAATATCCTGGAGGATCTTAAACTATATCTACACACTATGTGCCACCACTAGTGATTGTGTAGTACGTGTAGCTTCATGCCACAGAGAAAATCAGGATGTGTCCACACTGGTGTGTGTCTGTGCATGTCAATGAAATATTTTCCCAGAGCGACAGCAGTAGGGAAAGGCTTCATGCTCTCCCTGTGGCTGGAGCTTTTCACTGCAGTGAGGAAACTTTCTGGTAGTGGGGAGGCAGTGGGGAAAAGTTGTGACATGTAAGCGCCGCAACTGATAGATGAACTTTCTGTCCTCTTGCACCTGACACTTGCCAGGATTTACATCTCCCCTAGGACAACAGCAGCAGAGTGTGGGAGAATCCTTGGAGCCCCGATGGTTTTATATCCCATGTGGAGCAAGGAATTCTCTGTCTTGGCAAGAGAGAAGGTAGCTGGATGGGTGTTTTTTTTTTTCAGATTTAAAAAATTCTATTAAAAGAACCTTCAGATTACAAAGTCATTAACTAAAAACTTACAAAATGGTAGAATTAAGGTTAAGACAGCATTAGCTCAGCCCCCTCGCCACAGAACCCCTGCCGCATTCAGTGCATACCATCCAAACTGTACATGCAAATTTATTAATTACATTTGGGTATTAGTGTGGTGCTGTCACCATAATATCTGAGTATTTCACAAGTATTAATGTATTTATCTTCACAACACATGAGATTGGATGGTGGTGTAAAGTGGGGATGATAACACAGGCACAGAAAGTAAGGCCAGAATTGTCAAACTAATGGTGAGTGCCCAATCTGAGAAACATAGACTCTGTTTTTTTGTGTTTTGTTTTTCCTCTCTTCTCCCCCTCTCCTCACCCCAGTACTTATCACTGTTGTGGTAGCTTGTTTTTTGTTTATATTCAGCGCACAGCTCCCATTGATTTCATTTGCAACTATGAACACTCTCACCACTTTTCAAATTCAACCTCAGGTGTTTCAAGTTTGGTCCCAAAAAATGAGGAACACAATTAGTGCCCAGTTACGAAAAGTTTGGTTAGGATGAATTGCCCAGCATCACATACGGACTCTGTTGCAGAAGCAGGGATAGAATCTAGTTCGCCTTCATCCTCCTTAGCCATGATGCCATCTTTTCCCTTCCTACGGTTCCCTGGCCCATTCCCATTGCATCCTGTGACTCTGGGCAGAGCTTGCCATTGCTGCTGAAGGAGGCTGTTGCTGAGGTTTTTTTGTTGCAGCTAGGGAGAGGGGAGCATCATGGAACACTCCCCCGCTGCTGCTCCTGCTGACTACCATCTGCTTGCTTCCCTGCCTGCCTCCAGCAGCCTCCCCTGGGATTACTGCAGCAGAGAGTCTGTCACAAGCACATGTGGGTGCACATGCATCTTGGACTTTCCCTGCGGAGGACTGGTAGGCCTCCTCCACCTTCCTCTGCTTGTCAAGTTGGCTCCCTCCTCCCCACCTGGGGGAATTTTACTCCTGGGGGAATTCTGTGCCAAAAAAATCTGCACACAGTATTTTAAAATTCTGCTTATTTTATTTATCAAAATAACACAGTATATCACACCAGTTTCAATTATTTTGGTAACTTACTTCAAAATGCGTGTCTGTAACAATACAGACAACAAAATAAGATTCAGGAAATGGCTTTTTTGACTGATTCCTTACTAAGCTACAATGCATAAATGTATTTCCTCCACCCCTCAGAAGGAGTGCAAAGGCTTGAGGGGAATCAGGGGTAACAGAGAAGCTGAGGGAGAGGGACATAATTGCTGGGAAGGAGCTGGGGTTGGGGGGATTGTTAGGGAGTTGGGGAACCTCCCTCGTGCAGACCCTAGCTGACCCCTGGACTCTCCCATTGAGTCAGGCACATCTCCCCTGTCTCTGTGTAGGTCTGCACCCCTACTCCCATTCAGCCCCTGGCTCAATGCTGCCTCCTCCCCCAAGCTCCTGAGTCCACACCCTAGTCTGTCCTTCCCATGCCTCCTCACCTGGCTCTGCTGTGAGGAACACAGCCTCTCTGCTGGCCAGCTGCCCTCTCTTCTGGCACCGCAGCAGCCCTTAGTGGGCAAAAAGTGTAACTGCAGCACCTCTCCAGCAGAATCTATAGCAGGGGTCGGCAACCTATGGCACGCATGCCAAAGATGGCACGAGAGCCAATTTTTAATGGCATGCGGCTGCCTGCTGGGATTCCGCGTGTCATTAAAAATCCTGCCGACGCGGCAAGCCGTGTGGTCCGCGGTCCTGCACCGGAGCGCTGGCTGAGCGCAGCAAGCCGCCGGCCCCTCCCCCACCTTCCCCCAGAGCCCTGCTGCCGCCCACGCAGAGCTCTGGGGGGCTGGGGCTGCGCGCTCCCACGGGGCAGCGTTTGGCTCTGTGGGGAGGGAAAGACGCTCTCCACTCACCCGGAGCCCTGCCGCCACGCGCACAGCACTCTGAGGGGCGGGGCGGAGCAGGGCTGTGCCTGGGGGTGGGGCGGGTGGCGGCGGCAGAGCTCCGGATGAGCGAGGAGCCTCATGGTAAGGGGGCCGGCTCCGGGGCTGGGTGGGGCAGTCAAGGGACAGGGAGCAGGATGGGGGGGGCATACTGGGGGGTGGTTAGGTGTGGAGGTCTCTGGAGGGGGCAGTCAGGGAGCAGGGGGGGTTGGATGGGGCATATGAGTCCTGGGGTCTGTTTGGGGGGTGGATAGGGGTCGGGGCAGTCAGGGGACAGGGAGTAAAGAGGGTCCTGGGGGAGCAGTTAGGGTTGGGGGGGGGTCTCTGGAGGGGGTGGTCAGGGGTCAAGGAGCTGGGGGGGTTGGATGAGTCAGGAGTTCTGGGGGGACTTCCAGGAGGCAGGGGTGTGGAGAGGGGTTGGGGCAGGCAGGGATCGGGTTGGATGGGTCCAGAGTTCTGAGAATCCTGTTAGGGCAGGGAGCGATTAGATAGGCATGGGAGTCCAGGGGGTCTGTCTGGGTGTAGGGGTGTGGATAATGTTGGGGCAGTCAGGGGACAGGTAGGGGCTAGGGGCCTGGGGGGGCAGCCAGGCTTAGATAGGAGGTGGGGTCCCAGGAGGGGATAGTCAGGACAAGGAGCCAGGGGGGTTGGGGGCTCTTGGGGGTGCAGTCACCCACCTCTCTGCCCTGAGCCCTGATCCTCCCCCCCCCCACCTCTCTGCCCTGAGCCCTGTACCACCCAGCCCTCTGTTTGTTTGACTCCTTGACCCCCGTCATGACCCCAGCCCTGACTGGCACCCCCACACATACCCAGCCCCCCTACCCTGACACTTGCACCCTCCTCACATGCCCCCAGCCCTCTGCCCTGACTCTTGCACCCCCACATCCCATGCACCCTGCACATCCCCACCCCCACCCTGAGCACCAACTGGGAGCCCCTGCACCCTCATTCACATTCCCATCTGCACCCCTCACACCACGTGGGAGCTGCCCAGGTAAGTGCCGCCACACCCAAACCTCCTGCCCCAACCCTGAGCCCCCTCCGTCATTTTAGCTCCTGGCCCAGCCCTGTGCTCGGTCCACTCCAACTTTCAGATCAGTGCAGAGAGAGGAAGAGAATGGGCTAGAACCAGGGAGAAGGTAGGTACCCACTGTATGCGGGCAGGGCCGGGACCCCAGACCAGCACTGGGCTGAGCGGGTCTGGCAGCCGGGATCCCGGCTGGTAGGAGCCGAGGATGGAACCCCTGAGCGGCAGTGAGCTGAGCCGCTCAGCCCACTGCCAGTCTGGGGTCCCAGCCACCAGCCCCACACGGCCCACTGCCAGTCTGGGGTTCTGGCTGCCAGACCCTTCCCAGCTGGGGTCCTGGTTGCAGGCCCCAGTCAGCCCACTGTCGGCCTAGGTGAACAGAACCCCAGACCAGCAGCGGGCTGAGTGGGTCGGTGGCATGAGATCAACATTTTAATTTAATTTTAAATGAAGCTTCTTAAACATTTTGAAAACCGTGTTTATTTTACAATACAACACTAGTTTAGTTATATAATAGACTTGTAGAGAGAGACCTTCTAAAAAACGTTAAAATGTATTACTGGCACGCAAAACCTTAAATTAGAGTGAATAAATGAAGACTCGGCACACCACTTCTGAAAGGTTGCCAACCCCTGATCTATAGTATGTGGAGAAAAATCGGCGTGGCACGTAAATTGTGTCCGTGTACGGCGGTGCAGAACTCTTCTCCCAAGAGTGCGATTTGTTATCTGTTTCCCAGTCCCATCCAGGGCCCTCCCTTCATGCTCTGTTACCTGCCCTGTCCAGCCGCTTCCCCTGCATTGTTTGGTGGTACTCCTACTCAGCCCTAACCCCGTTTTTGCTGTGTGTTCCCTGTCCTACCCAGCCTTGCTTGCCCTGTGTATCTGCACTCTCCCAGTGCTTGTGATTCCTCCCCACCAGTTTGTTTAATTTTCTGTTCACTGCATCTCTTCAGACAGCTGCCTTTTGCTCAGTGCCCCCAGAGAAGCTGGTGCCCACACAACACTGCCTATTGTACCCCATGCCCTCTTTGCTTTATTTCATTAACCTCTCCAATTTTTGTTTGCACTCTTCTCCCCCATATGCAGGGTACGGGAAAGGAGTGGTTAGCCTCCATTTTTCCTGCCCCTAGCCTTCCCTTTGTCATTTCACTCCTTCCAGTGGCTGTTCTCATTACCTGTGCTTGATTGCAGACCGGGATTGCACCCTGGGGAATGTCACAGTGGCCAATCTGGACTTCTGTGTCCCCTTAGCTCTCCAGTTTGTGATGCCTTTTACACTGCTTTTCTGGTGAACAGTGACCTCTCCAGGCTCTGCTCTCATACAGCCACCGGCATGTAAAATCACTCCAAGCTGAGTACATGAATGCTATGCCCAGCCATCCATGAATTACATACAGGGCAATATCTGCATATCCCCAGTCCCCTTGTCCCCCAGAAATGTGCTTCTTGTTCTGTCCAGCACACTATTGCACCAGTCATGTTGACCTGAGTAGAGATTCCCAAAACACTTCAACCAAAATACACTGGTTTAGGTAAAACAAAATAAACTTATTAGCTAGAGAGAGATTTTTAAGCAATTACAAATGGTAAGGCATAGAAATCAGAATTGGTTACAAAAGAAATAAGAAGTTAAACATACAAGCTAATTTCTAAACTTTACCAAGGCTAATAGGTTTAAATTTAAAAGCAAAAAAGGAGTTTTTCAAACCAAATCTTACAGCAGTTTGTAATGGCTGGAAAACCTCCAGACCGGGACCACTCCCCCAGTTTAATGATGATGCTTTTATCTTTCAAGCAATCTAGCTGCCTTAAGTAGAGAAGGAGGAGAAAAGGTGAGGTGGAGGTCATTACCTCTTATTTTTATATCCTCCTTCGCTGTTTGAGGATTACCCCCCACCAGGGTACAGACAAACAGTCTCCTGTGTAAGTGAGGTTTGAAGTGTTTCTAGGAGGAAATGTAAATTCTTTATTTACGCTTCTCGGTTGCTGAAGAATGGCTGCTTAGGTAAGTGATAGCCCACTTGACTTTGATACCTGTCTGGGGTTGCCAGTACAGTAACTCCTCACTTAACGTTGTACTTATGTTCCTGAGAAATATGACTTTAAGCAAAATGATGTTAAGTGAATCCAATTTCCCCATAAGAATTAATGTAAATGTGGGGGTTAGGTTCCAGGGAAATTGTTTTTCACCAGACAAGACTATATTTATTTATTTATTTTATTTTTACACACACACACACACACACACACACACACACACACAGTATAATTTTTTTTAAACAAACAATTTAATACTGGTACACAGTGATGATGATTGTGAAGCTTGGTTGAGGTGGAGGAGTCAGATAGTGGGATATTTCCCTTCCTGCTAAATGATGAACTAGCAATTGCCTGAGCACTCAAGGGTTAACTCTTTCTCTACACAAGGCAGCAGAAATGGAGGGAGATATGTACATTTCCTTTAAGTACACTGCCTTGTTAATTAGATCAGCTTGCTGAGATGCAGCTCCCTCCATCCTGAGTCCTGGTCTGTCCCCCCTGCTTTATGGAAGATAGGGTAAGCGGGGTGCAGGAGCAGGGGGGAGGGAGACATGCTGACATTAGCCCCCCTCTTCCTTCCCTCCCCCCGCACAGCAACCAGGAGTCTCGGGGAGCAGGTCCAAGGCAGGAGCAGCACATGGCAGTGAGGGGGAGGAACACAGCAGAAAGGGTAAGAGCCTCACCTGGAAGGTGTCTTCCGTGGTGATGGCTTCAACTGCTGCAGGCAGATGGCCATGGCTCTCCCTTCTCCTGCTGTCCTTTCCACCAGCTCTGGGGGTATGGCACCACCTGCTGCCCGGTTACTATCTGCCTCAGCCCATCTACCTGCCACTTCCAGGGTCAGCAGTGTTAGGGGCCCCTTCTCCATCTTGACAAGGAGGCAAAGCATCCATTGCCTTCTGGTGACTGCCTTGCTCCACATCAAAACTTTGTGTGGGCTTTGGCCTGGATGATAGGGCCCTCTGCCATTGTGACAGCCTTGAAGATCTGTTGGAAAGTTGTCTTCTTCCTGATGTCAGAGGCAGCCTCCCAGGAAGTATTTGGAGAAAGGCATCTCACTGGGACAACCTCTTTCTCCCCCATGAATCCCAGGAGGACCTGGGCACATGGGTGGTGCTCATTTCTGCCTTGCCCTTCCTCCCAATGCTCTTCTGCTTCCCTTCACCAGCTCGGGGAAGCTGGTCTCCAGCATCAGCCCTCTGCCACTGGGCTGTAAGGACCACCCACCCTCCTCCATTGCATCCTCTTTTTCTGCTGGCAAGTCACCATCCAGCTGCTGGCAGCATTGTGTAGTGTGGGGAACCTGGAGGGGGGCTTTCTGATACTTTACCAGGGAAGCATGTACCAGATCCTCTGCTCTTCTGGGGAGGCTTGGTGCTTCCTCTGTTGGGCTTCAGGACACCCCTGGAGGGACTGTCCACTGACCCAACAAGAAGGGATGCTGGGTGCCCTTGATGCTTGGGAGGGTGCTGGCTCTGCCACTGTCAGCAGTCCTACCCACTCAGCTCCCCCCTCCTCCTCCAACACCAGCTGACAATCCCGCTTGAGTGTTTGGGGTGTCTCCCTATCACACCCATATCAAGTGGGGTCCTGCAAGGATCAGTTCTGGGTCCGGTTCTGTACAATATCTTCAGTGATTTAGATAATAGCATAGAGAGTACACTTATAAAATTTGTGGACGATACCAAGCTGGGAGGGGTTGGAGGATAGGATTAAAATTCAAAACGATCTGGACAAACTGGAGAAATGGTCTGAAGTAAATAGGATGAAATTCAATAAGGACAAATACAAAGTGCTCCACTTCAGAAGGAACAATCAGTTGCACACATACAAAATGGGAAATGACTGTCTAGGAAGAAGTACGGCAGAAAGGGATCAGAGGGTCATAGTGGATTATAAGCTAAATATGAGTCAACAGTGTAACCCTTAGCCCCCCCTCCTCCCCACCCTCCCCAAAAAAAGCCTCATTCTTCAATGTATTAGCAGGAGTGTTGTAAGCCAGACACAAGAAGTAATTCTTCCGCTCTACTCCACGCTGATTACGTCTCAGCTGGAGTATTGTGTCCAGTTCTGGGTACTGTATTTCAGGAAAGATGTGGACAAATTGGAGAAAGTCCAGAGAAGAGGAAGAAAAATTATTAAAGGGCTAGAAAACATGACCTATCAGGGAAGATTGAAAAAATTGGGGGGTTCTTCGAGTGCTTGCTCATATCCATTCCAGTTAGGTGTGCACACGTCGCGTGCACGTTCGTTGAAGATTTTTACCCTAGCAACACTCGGTGGGCCGGCAGGGCGCCCCCTGGAGTGGCGCCGCTATGGTGCCGGATATATACCCCTGCCGGCCCCTCCGCTCCGCAGTTCCTTCTTACCGCCCATGTCGGTCGTTGGAACAGTGGAGCGCAGCTTAGCTGATCACCACCACCCTAGCGATTCGCTCGTTTCTGTTGTATTTCTGTATATCGTTCAATTTCTATCAGTATAGTTAGTGTTTAGTTGTTAGTTCTATAGTAGTTATTGTAGATAGTTAAGAGGGATCGGGGTCTAGCCCCTTTTTCCTTCCCCCGGTACCGGGGCCCATGCCCGATTCACCGGGCTTCAAACCATGCTCAGCCTGTTATAGGATGATGCCCACAGGAGACCCTCACGACTCCTGTCTTAAGTGCCTGGGTGAATCCCACCTGACGGACAAATGCCGCATCTGTAAGGTGTTCAAGCCCCGGACTAAAAAAGAACGAGACATTCACATAAAACAACTACTGATGGAGGCAGCGTTGACTCCCCAGTCCTCGGCACCGTCAGCGGCACCAGGAGCAAGTGCCTCCTCGGCACCGGAGCACACTCCAACAGCAAAGGCTCCTTGACATCAACCATCACCGGCTCAAGCTTCTACCCGGCACCGTTCGCTCTCACCACGGAGCAAGAAGCACAAGCCTCCTGCGGCTATATCTACACCGCAGTCTGAGCACTTAGCCAAGTCGGACCGCCTGGCACCATCAGCTGCCGCAGCACTGACATCCTCCGCACCGTTGATTCCAGCCTCACTGGAGCTGTCGAGTCCGGTGCTCACCAGCTCCCCGGCATGCGCCGTGGTTGAGCTTGTCGTGCCCTCCACTCCAGAGACGTTTTCCACGGCACGGGACTTGATTGCCTTGATGGAGCCTGAGCTGCCTCAACCCCCGGCACGGGTTCCTCAGTCTATAGGCAAGCCGGCCCTCTTGAGACCTTCTTCGCCCGGTACCACAGAACATCGCCGGTCCCGATCCAGGTCCCTCGGCCGCTCGCGGTCCCAGTACCGTTCCCCATCGAGGTACTGGTCGTACTTGCGGCACCGCTCGAGGTCCTGGTCGCCGTCCAGATACTACCGGCACGACTTGCGGCACCAGACTTCTTGCAGCCGATCTCGGCACAGCGATTCCACGCACCGGTTGACCTCCCGGCACCGCGCTGGTCGCAGGTCCCGGTCCCACTCCCAGCACCGTCACAACTTTCGGTACCGTTCTCCGCACCGCGTAGGGACGGTTCGAGTGGACGCAGAGACCTATATCAAACGGTCACCACTTCCCCGTGGCCGTCCCGTCATCCGTTAGTCTCCTGCCATGCAGACACTGCATCATACGGGGATTCGGATAACCACCAGGGACCTCATCAGTGGCCCTTTTGGACACCTTGGGCCTACCACCAAACCCAAGGTGATCCACATATACCATTGCGCTCTGGCCCTTCTGAACATCGGGCGCCAGAGACCACAGTGAGCAGACCTCCCCCACTGGGTACGGAGGAATCTCCAACACATGTGCCAGACCCTCAAGATCCACCACCTCAGGACATCCTTCAAGACCAGGAGTCGATCCAAGACCCACTGGTTCCCGGGGTTTCATCCTCTTCCTCCCCAGATGAAGCGGTGGCGGGGACGTCTACATCTGGACCACCCCCAATTGACCTCAGGTCACACCAGGACCTTCTGTGCTGCGTCGCCCTCAATATCAACTTGCCTGTAGAGGAAGTTCCTGATGTGGACGACCTGGTTGTCAGTATATTGTCAGCGGAGGCTCCAACAAGGGTGGCCTTCCCTTTCATCCACTCGATACAGGCTAGAGCGGATACCATCTGGCAATCCCCGGCATCCATACCACCCACAGCCAGAGAGGTTGAACGTAAATACATGGTGCCCTCCAAGGAGTACGAGTACCTGTATGTACACCCCCCTCCTTGTTCATTGGTTGTTCAATCAGTCAATGAACGGGAGCACCATGGCCAGCAAGCCCCTGCTCCTAAATCAAAGGAGGCCAGGCGAATGGATTTGTTGGGGAGAAAGATCTATTCTGCGGGAGGCCTCCAGCTCAGAGTGGCAAACCAGCAAGCCCTCCTGAGTTGGTACAATTATAACACCTGGGAGGCAGAAGTGAAGTTTGTAGAGCTCATCCCGCAGGACTCCTGCCAGGAATTCACAGCTGTCCTAGAGGAAGGGAAAAAAGTTGCGTGGACCTCCCTCCAGGCCTCGCTGGATGCCGCCAATTTGGCAGCTAGAACCTTCGCCTCTGGGATTGCCATGCGGCGTATATCGTGGCTGCAAGAGTCAGGCCTGCCACCTGAGCTCCAATACACGATACAGGACCTACCCTTTTGATGGCCAGGCCCTCTTCTCCCAGAAGACGGACCCTCGCCTACACAGTCTGAAGGACAATCGCGTAATCATGCGTTCGCTGGGAATGCATACGCCACAGACACAGAGACAATCTTTCCGGTCGCAACCTCAGTGCCCCTATCCCCCCGCCTCGGCCAAGGCAAGACTTCACCAGAAGGCAAGGTCGTACCTCTCGCAGACGACAGTCTGGACCTCAGAGGGGTAACAATGCCGGTCCCACCAAGCCACCAGCGGGACTGAAGCCAAACTTTTGAGGGTGCGCCCGAGAGCACTGTACCAATGACCTCCCAGGATCCCTTTTCAATTCGCCAACTGCCTTGCTGCGTTCCTCCCTGCATGGTCCCAGCTGACTTCTGACCGTTGGGTCCTCCACACGGTGGAGTCTGGCTACCGCCTTCAGTTTATTTCAACCACTCCTCCCCACCCTCCCTCCTCGTACCTCTTCAAGGACCCCTCTCATGAGCAACTTCTTCTGCAGGAGGTTTCAAGGCTCCTTGCGATGGGAGCTATAGAGGAGGTTCCGGAGGAATTAAGGGGCAAGGGGTTCTATTCCAGATATTTCCTAATTTCCAAGGCAAAAAGGGGTCTCCAGCCTATCCTGGACCTGCGGGGACTGAACAAATTCATGAGAAAGTTCAAGTTCCGCATGGTGTCCCTGAGGACCATCATCCCTTCCCTGAATCCCAGAGATTAGTACGCTGCTCTCGACATGAAGGACGCATATTTCCACGTCGCGATTTACCCTCCGCACAGAAGGTACATATGCTCTGTGGTAAATCGTCAACATTACCAATTTGCGGTCCTCCCCTTTGGCCTCTCTTCGGCCCTTCGGGTGTTCACGAAGTGTATGGTGGTAGTCGTCGAATACACGTCTTCCCATAGCTCGACTACTGGCTTATTCGAGGGACCTCCGAGGCTCGGGTCACCGCTCATGTAAACATCATCAAGGGCCTATTCACCCATCTAGGCCTGATTCTCAACCTGGACAAATCCGTTCTGCTACCTACGCAGAGGATAGAATTCATAGGGGCCATGCTGGACTCCAATCGTGCATTGGCCAGCTTGCCCCCACAGCGCTTTCAAACTATAGTCTCACTTATACAGCGACTGAAAAGCTTCCCAACAACTTCTGTCTGCACCTGCCTCGGCCTCCTCGGTCACATGGCTGCATGCACCTTCGTCACAAAGCACCCGAGACTGCGCATGCGTCCTCTCCAGACTTGGCTCGCCTCAGTCTACTGTCCACACAGGGATGCCATGGACGTGATGATCACGGTTCGACCAAGCGTTCTGGGCTCCCTCGACTGGTGGCTGACGCCCTCCCCGGTGTGTGCCGGTTGTCCATTCCATCCGCCACAGCCCTCGGTGTCTCTGACAACAGACGCTTCTTCTCTCGGCTGGGGTGCTCACTTAGGGCACCTCCGCACCCAGGGTCTTTGGTCTTTTCGGGAGCTGGTGCTTTACGTCAATGTCCGCGAACTGAGAGCGGTCCGACTGGCGTGCCAGACCTTCCAGCATCACTTACAGGGCCGTTGTTTTGCAGTTTTCACAGACAACACAACGGCCATGTGTTACATAAACAAGCTGGGAGGGACGCGATCTCCCCCCCCCCCTTTGTCGAGAGGCGATGCGACTGTGGGACTTTTGCATAACTCACTCGATAGACCTGGTAGCGTCCTTTCTCCCGGGAGTCCGGAACTCTCTACCACCTGAGCAGGTCCTTCCTGTCCCACGAGTGGTCCATCCGTCCGGACAGCCTCCTTTCAGTATTCCGGAAGTGGGGCTTTCCCCAGATAGACCTCTTTGCATCCTGAGAGAACAGGAAATGCCAGGTGTTCTGCTCCCTGCAGGGTCGCTCCCCAGGCTCCCTCTCGGACGCGTTCCTAATTCCCAGGGAAGGTCGTCTACTTTATGCCTTTCCACCCTTTCCCCTAGTCCACAGAGTCCTGCTCAAGCTCCGCAGGGACAGGGACAGGCTAATCCTGATCGCTCCGGCGTGGCCGAGGCAGCACTGGTACACCATGCTGCTCGACCTATCTCTAGCGGACCCGATGCCTCTGCCACTCTACCCGGACCTGATAATGCAGTACTTGGGCAGACTTCACCACCCGGACCTGCAGTCCCTCCACCTGACAGCATGGCTGCTGTCTAGCTAAACCAATCCGAGTTGCGCTGTTCCACGCCGGTGCAACAGGTCTTCCTGGGAAGCAGAAAGCCTTCCACGTGGGTGACATATCTCGCCAAGTGGAAGCGCTTCTCCCATTGGTGCGCCCAGCGTAACCTTACTCCTGCAGGCGTATCGGTCTCCATTATCTTGGACTACTTATGGTATCTCAAGGAGCAGGGCCTGGTGTTCTCTTCGATAAGGGTGCATCTGGCCACGATTTCCACCTTCCATCCTGGGGAATCTGGCAGTTCGATCTTCTCTCATACTATAGCTTCCAGGTTCCTTAAGGGTTTGGAGCGACTCTACCCTCCGGTTAAGCGCCCTTCCCCTACCTGGGACCTCAACCTTGTACTAGCTAGGCTCACAGGCCCTCCCTTTGAGCCGTTAGCCACATGCTCGCTGCTGTACCTGTCCTGGAAGACAGCCTTCCTCGTCGCTATCACTTCGGCCAGATGAGTATCGGAGCTTCATGCTTTGATGGTGGATCCCCTGTACACGATCTTCCACAAGGACAAGGTACAGCTGCGGCTGCACCCGGCTTTCCTTCCCAAGGTGGTCTCTGCCTTCCACATTAATCAAAACATTTTCCTACCAGTCTTCTTCCCAAAGCCGCATACATCGCGCCGGGAACAACTACATACCCTGGATGTCCGCCGAGCCCTCGCCTTTTACATTCAGAGGACCAAACCCTTCAGACGCTCACCTCAGCTATTTGTAGCGGTCGCAGAGCGCATGAAAGGCATGCCTATCTCTTCCCAGAGACTCTCATCCTGGGTGACGTCCTGTATCCGGACATGCTATGACTTGGCCCGCGTTCCGACTGGCCATTTCACCGCCCACTCTACTCGGGCTCAAGCCTCATCTGCCGCTTTCCTGGCCCACGTTCCTATCCAGGAAATATGTCGCGCAGCTACCTGGTCTTCCATCCATACTTTTGCATCCCACTATGCACTGGTCGAGCAGTCTAGAGACGCTGCCGCCTTTGCCTCGGCGATCTTACATTCCGCAACGTCTCGCTCCGACCGCACCGCCTAGGTAAGGCTTGGGAATCACCTAACTGGAATGGAGTTGAGCAAGCACTCGAAGAAGAAAAGACGGTTATTCAGCTTTGTAACTGTTGTTTCTCAAGATGTGTTGCTCATATCCATTCCACACCTGCCCTCCTTCCCCACTGTCGGAGTAGCCGGCAAGAAGGAACTGAGGAGCGGAGGGGCTGGCAGGGGTATATATCCGGCACCATAGCGGCGCCACTCCAGGGGGCGCCCTGCCGGCCCACCGAGTGTTGCTAGGGTAAAAATCTCCGACGAATGTGCGCGCGCACAGCTAACTGGAATGGATGTGAGCAACACATCTCGAAGAACAACAGTTACAAACGTGAGTAACCGTCTTTTTGTTTAGACTGAAGAGGAGAAGACTGAGGGGGGACATAAGTTTTCAAGTTGTCATAACTATAAAGGGAAGGGAACAGCCCTCCTGTGTACAATACTATAAAATCCCTCCTGGCCAGAGACACCAAAATCCTTTTGCATGTAAAGGGTTAAGAAGCTCAGGAAACCTGACTGATACTTGACCCAAAGGACCAATAAGGGGACAAGATACTTTCAAATCTTGGTAAGGGGAAGGCTTTTGATTGTGTTCTTTGTTTTTTGGGGTGGTTCGCTCTTGAGACTGAGAGAGACAGGACATCAATCCATGCTCTCCAAATCTTTCTGAACAGGTCTCTCATATTTCAGACTTGTAAGTAACAGCCAGGCAAGGCATGTTAGGTTCAACTAACTTTTCTCAACTTGTAAATGTTCCTTTTTGCTGAGAGGATTTTACCTCTGTTTGCTTTAACTTTGAACTTAAGGCTAGAGGGGGTTCCTCTGGGCTCTTTGAATCTGATTACCCTGTAAAGTTGTTTTCCATGTTGATTTTACAGAGATGATTTTTACCTTTTCTTTCTTTAATTAAAAGCCTTCTTTTTAAGAACCTGATTGATTTTTTTCCTTGCTTTAAGATCCAAAGGAATTGGATTTGGACTCACCAGGATTTGGTGGGGGGAAAGGATGGGGGGATGGTTAAATTCTCCTTGTGTTAAGATCCAAGGGGTTGGATCGGTGTTCACCAGGGACTTGGTGAAGAAGTCTTTCAAGACTTTCCAGAGATGGTCTGGGAGTGGTGGCAGCAAAACCAGATCTAAGCTGGTAGTTAAGCTTAGAGGTGTTCATGCAGATCCCCACATCTGTACCCTAAAGTACAGAGTAGGGAAGGAACCTTGACACAAGTACATAAAAAAAAATAAGCAAATTGTTACGAGGAGGAGGGAGGGAAAAAAATTCTCATTAACCTCTGAGGATAGGATAAGAAGGAATAGGGTTAAATTGCAGCAAGGGCAGTTTAGGTTGCACATTAGGAAAAACTTCCTGTCAGGATAGTTAAGCACTGGAATAAATTGTTTTGGAATCTTCATCATTGGAGGGTTTTTTTTGTTTTTTGTTCTTTTTTTTTTTTAAGAGCAGGTTAGACAAACACCTGTCAGGGATGGTCTAGATAATACTTAGTCCAGCCATGAGTGCAGGGAACTTGACTAGATGATCTCTCAATACCCTCTCCAGTCTATGATTCTGTGACATTGGAGAGCCCTGGAGAGGGCCTGTCTCAGGGGGAAAGCGCTCCTCCATCTATTCCCCTATTTCTGCATCTCTTCTCCTCCTGCCCCCCAACCCCAATACTATTGCCCTTTTTCCCCTGGACTCACCTCCATGGCCAGCCCTCCAATGATACCACCACGGAGGGCTGTGTACTAGTAAAGGAGAGTAATTTGTTCCAGTGCTTTGCTACCCTTATAATTAGGAAGTTTTTCCTAATGTCTAACCTAAATCTCCCTTGCTGCAATTTAAGCCAATGACTACTTGTCCTGTCCTCAGTGGACATAGAGAGCAATTTATCACCTTCCTCTTTATAACAACTTTTTATGTAATTGAAGACTGTTTTTATTATGTTCCCCCATAATCTTCTCCTCTCTGGACTAAACAAACCTAACTTTCTCACTCTTTCCTCATAGCTAATACCCTACCAAATTCACAGTCCATTTTGGTCAATGTCACTGTCATAGAATTTAAAATATCATAAATTTCATGATTTCAATTAATTAAATCTGAAATTTCAGGGTATTGTAACAGTAGGGGTCCTGACCCAAAATGGAATAGTGGGAGGTTACAGAGTTATTGCAGGGGGATTGCAATATTCCCACCCTTACTTCTGCGCTGTTGCTGGCGATGGCGCTGCCTTCAGAACTGGGTGGCTGGAGAGTGGTGGGTGCTAGCCAGGAGTCCAACTCAGAAGGCAGTGCCACCACCAGCAACAGCGCAGAAGTAGGGGTGGCATGGTATGGTACTGCCACCCTTACTTCTGTGCTGCTGCTGGCAGAGTGCTGCCTTCGGAAGTAGATACCTGGCCAGCAGCTGCTGCTCTCCAACCACCCGTCTCTGTAGGCAATGCAGAAGTAAGGGTGTCAATACCACAACCCCACCTACAGTAACCTTGCCAAAAAAAAAACAACCCCCACTCACCCAGTGATCTCCATTTGGGTTAAGATCCCCAGTTTGAGAAACGCGCTCTCTCTCCTCGGTGAAATCCCTGTAGTATAGGGTAAAAGTACACAAAAGACCAGATTTCACCAGGGAGACCAGATATCATGGTCCGTGATGCATTTTTCTTGGCTGTGAATTTGGTAGGGCCCTACTCACAAGTCATTTTCTAGACCTTTAATCATATATGTTACTCTCCTCTGGACTTTCTCCAATTTGTCAACATCATCTTTCCTGAAATGTGGTGCCCAGAACTGGACACAGTACACCAAATGAGGACTAATCCAGCACAGAGTAGAGTGGAAGAAGTACTTCTCAAATCCTTTACAATACTCCAGTTCTCAAACCCTGGGTAGGGACCCCAAAGTGGGTTGGGACCCCACTTTAATGGGGTCACCAGGGCTGGCTTAGACTTGCTGGGGCTCAGGGCCAAAGTCAAAACCCAAGCTCCAGCATGTGGGGCTGAAGCCCAAGCTCCAACCTGAGCCTCTGGGTACAGATCCCCTGCCTGGGGCTGAAGCCCTTGGGGCTTAGGCGGGGCTTAGACAGGCCCATGCTTTGTTCCCCCCTCGTGGGGTGGTGTAGTAAATATTGATAGAAGGGACTCACAGTGCAATGAAGTTTGAGAACCACTGCCCTAGAATGGTGTTCGGGGTATGTATTTTTTTTGCAGTAGTATTACATTGTTGACTTTTATTTACTTTTGTGATCCATTATAACCCCCAGATCCTCTTCTGCAGTACTCCTTCCTAGGCAGTCATTTCCCATTTTGTATTTGTGCAATATATTATTCCTTCCTAAGTAGTGTACTTTGCATTTGTCATTATTGAATTTCATCATGTTGTTTCAGACCATTTCTCCGGCGTGTCAAGATCATTTTGAATTCTAATCCTGTCCTTGAAAGTGCTTACAACCCCTTCCAGTTTGGTATCATCCACAAACTTTAAGTGTACTTTCTGTTCTTTATCTGAATAATTTATGAAGATATTGACTAGAACCAGACCTAGACCAGATCCCTGTGGGACCCCACTTGAGATGCCCTTCTGCCTTGACTGTGAACCATTGATAACTACTATCTGAGTATGGTATGCCAACAAGGTGATTATCCACTTAGTTGTCAATTCATCTAGGCTATACATCTATAGTTCACTTATGAGGTCATGTGAGACAGCATCAAAAGCCTTACTAAAGTAGACATTTATCATATTTTCTTCCCCTGCATCCAGAAGGCTTGTTACCCTTTTACCATCTTTCTTAATCTAAACTTAAGGTTATTAACAAAGCACAACAGTAAAAATTGAAGAAACTCACTTTCTGCTATGCTACAAGCAAAGCAGAGTAGAAAATGTGGGCATAACAGCTAGGTGAGGGCTCAGAAATTTAAAGGGCATTGGCAACAAATTCTTGTCCTCCATTCTTCCTCTCCTCTCCCCCCACTGCCCTTTGGCATTGTAAGCATTAAAAGTTTTCCTTTGTTTATTACTTTGCAGAGAGACTCAGTGAGTGAGTCCTCTCACAACTGTAAGTGCAGATTAATGGGCGCGAACTAGTTTCTTCCTTTGCCTTAGTATTTAAATCACAGAGTCACCAATTCTGCTGAGGAGAAGTTCCAAAATACTTTCAAAGGAATATGGATATAAGTTTGAATAACATCATATAATATATATGGGTTTAAATTTCAATGAATTATAGTGCTCTATTCCAGTACTACAAGTTGGTTTACTTGTCTCCGGTGGTGTAAAATAGCATTTTTTTGTGATGCCAACACTAGATTTTTGCTGCTGCAAAAATTTGTTGGAGAACTCTGATCTGTTAATTTCTCTGCTTCATAAACATTTTCTTTACCATTGACCCATATTTTTTTCCCATATTGGAGTGAGCAGTTTACTTACATTTCTTGTTAGAACCATTCACTTAGCATGCTGTCACTTATTGTGGGGGCGAGGTGTTTAAAAAAAAAAGTATGTACGTGGTTATTTAAGGCTAGATTTTGCCTGGCCTTTGATGTAGGTGCCCCTTACTCACTACTTTTCTGCCATGCATGCGGACCAGATGGAATAACAGCCCCAGCACTCTTCAGCAGTACAGAACGCTCAATACCCCAGAGGATGGGAAAGGGCAAATATATACCTGTTGTACCAGCCAGGCAATTTGCACCTTATAGTGGTGTAGTAGCATATGCACAGCCTCTGCATTCCCTGGAGTTCTGAGAGGCATTATCCCATGGGGTTATACAGCTGTGTGCAGCCTTTTGCTATGGTCTGTGATTGAAAGACACAATCTAACCCATTAAAGTTATTGATGCTTTACTAAAATTATCTTCAACTTTTTTTGCCCAACTTTTGCTCAAGATCTTGAAGTTAAATATTTGAATGTGGTCAGTATACTAAGTACAGTACTTACAAATCATTATGGTGACTGGTATTATATAAACAAAACCACCTTTAAGGATCAATAGAATATGGAGAAGGCGAGGGAACTTCTGGATAATTGGTGACAGGATCCATTTAGTTAGTCATTCTCTTTAGCCTTCAGTTAAATATGGGCCAGGCTGGTAGTGGACCAAAATAAGTCATTTTAAAAAGTTGGATTTTGCTAACAGTTACTGCACATGAATAACTAAGATACCATTGTTCTCGCCCTATACTAATAATAACTAACTTTGGTGTCTGTTGGTAACTTTTGATGGTGACCAGAGTTTCAAATGAGCTTATCTGTTTGCAGTTGGTTGTATGTTGGTAGGAATGTCACAAACCTCTATAATTAGCATAAATTGGCCCCTGTATGACTGTTTGTTTCTGCAGAGGCCGTTGATTGTATGAGCATAAACATAGTTTTGAACAATGTAGGAGCTTGCAGTCCTGCTGCTTGAACTTTATCTGGTCAGCAAACAAACGTATCACTCAGTCCGCTTCATGTCAGACAGTCTTCACAGAGGATCATTCCCCATCTTCATAGCAATTGGGGCAGACCAGATCTTTGGTCTGAGCCTAGGTTTAGGATCACTCTCTCAAGAAGAAGTCGCCAGAATTTTCTGCCTCTAAGTGGCACACAGGACAGATTCCAGGTCTCCTTTGGAGCAGAGCTTGCAGAGAAAGCAGGAAAGTGTGTGTTTAATTGGAGCCTCCTTAGACTCAGGGAAAGGTAAGATCTCTCCAACCTCCCAAAGCAGCCCTCAGAAAGAAATTCCCACTTCTGGCCAGTACATAGGCAAGATCCATGTTGAGATGATTGAGAAGGCCACAAAGCATTCCCCCTTTTCACAAGTTGTTTTACCTGCAAGGCTTTGACTGCCATGAAAGGTGCCAACTCCTGTGACTTCTTGGAGTCATCAGTGAGTCACTTTTCTCTGGTGGCTCTGGTTCATTCCTCATTCAGTGAAGTTGACCCCCTTAGCCTGAACCCAGCATCAGGAAGCATTGGGTGAAATGAGTTAGATTACCTTCCCTGGGTGATGGGCCCATCTCCTCTCCCCTTCCAGCCCCTGGGGTCCCACAGGAGGTCATAATTTATCTATTTTCTTTAGGGAGACTTGCCTGCAGATGGTCCTTTAATCTCCCTGGTAGATCACTCTTGCCCCTCACAAGGGGTTTGGCCCAGTACTGGTGAAGGATATTGCTCAAATCATCTCTTAAAAGAGCAATATAAAGTCTTAAAATCTATTGAGAGAGTCTCCTGTCTAGATCCTCTAAAAGTGCAGGAGACCTCTCTAAAGCTGAGGTGGTCTGCAATGCTGTTACAGGGTTTTCCATCTCAAACACTGTAGAGTCAACATCCTCAACTCCAATGATGCAGGTTTGGTAGAGAAGGGCCTTAAGGAACAGGAGGCCCCAGTAGTCCTTAATTTCCATTTCAATATTACAGTAAAAGCTGTGTTATTTGGCACTTTACCAACTGGAAAGCTCTAGAAACCAGCATTTCTGATATCCATTAAAAGTCCAGTTGGTGTGGGGTCGGCAGGCTCCCTACCTGGCCCCATGTGGCTCCCCAGAAGCAGTGACATGTCCCTGCTACTCCTAGGCTGAGAGACAGCCACAGGGGCTCCATGTGTTGCCCGGCCTGAGCACTGGCTCTGCAGCTCCCATTGATCGGGAACCGTGGCCAATGGCAGCTGCAGGGGCGGCCCCTGCGGGCAGAGGCAGCACACAGAGCTGCCTGGCCACACCTCCGCCTTGGAGCAGCAAGGACATGTCACCACTTTCAGGGAGCCGCCCGAGGTGAGCACCACCCAGATCTGGCACCACAAGCCCCTTCCGTGCCTCAACTCCCTGCCCTGAGCCCCTCCCGCATCCCAACTCCCTCCCAGAGTCCGCACTCCATCCCATGCCCCAGCCCAGAGCCCTCACCCAAACTCGCTCCCTCTTAGTTAACTGGAATTTTTTACTTACCTGCACTCCCCATTTATCCAACACGCCGGATAACAAAGCTTTTACTGAACATGCTTGAATTGTCCCTCCCTGGTGATGGTGGGGATGGCTTATTGCTTTCTGCATTGCACTACATGGAAGGGATTGAGGAAGTGAAAAATTCTGCCTTACCTACGAACATTCATTCTAGGACTCCATGTCAGATAATTTGGCCAGTGTAGGGATTGCATAGGGTTGTTTTGTCTGTCTGACTATTGCTCACTTGTTAAGTGGTTTGAAGGGGAAGGAGGGTGTTCCTCCAGGAAGCCTCAAAATTTCACGTCAAGGCTCTGCTGCAAATGATTTGAGTTGAATAGCACTCTTGTATAGTTAGTATTTTTCAGCTTTGGAAGCTGTCCTCCTGAAGAGTTATTCCTGAGGGATGATCTTAAACCGAGACTCAGAACAAAGATCTAGTCTGCCTCCAGAGAATGCCCCACTTTGAGGACTCTGACATGTAGAGTCCTTGAATGAAAATTCACAGATAAGCCAGAATTTTCCCTTTGTCCAGCTTCGTGTGTCTGTACGTGAGTTGATTTCTCTGCTCTGTGTTCTCCACAAGGACTTTTTTTACACCTTCTAATACTCATCAAATTCTGTCCTTCTGATTTTTGTTGGCCCTTCTCTGAAGGGATGACCATTTCTTGCCCTCAAAGAATGCTTCTGCTGAGGAGGGAGGAATTTCTCATCTGTTGTCTTTATCAGATAATACTCATAAAGGATTTTGTCTAACATTCAGTAACTTTTTTAAAAAAAATGCAACTATCTGATGCATGTAATCTGTGTTCACAAATTTCACAGGATTATTTTTATTTTAAAGACACTATTTATAACCTGTGACTTTGAAGCAGAAATAAGAAAATTATTTTAAGTAGGAGGGAGAATGTGTGCTCCATGATTATCTTGCAGCAAAACTCACTAACTTGTTGGACAACTTAATCAGATGAAGCTGAGTGGGGTGTGGTTTTTTTTGTTTTTTTAAAGAAACGTATATAATCATTCAAGAGCTCAAAAACTGACAGGAACAGGAGTGGAAATAAGACTTCTGTTCCGTTTCTGCCTTTCACATGCAAATGTTGCTACTAAGTTCAACTAACTACTTTTCAGGTGACCTTAGTATAGTATTTCTAAAAACATTACAATCTCTGTCAAACTATATTCTTGGTAGTCTGAGAGCTCTTACATTATCACAGATGTGGGGTTTTTTGTTTTGGTTTGGTTTTTTTAAAAGTCCAGTCTATTTGTGTGTCACCTTAGGTGCGTGACATAAAACTGATGAAAGAAGCAAATTTAAGGTAAAGTATGGACATATACAAATAACTAGGTACAGATGGAAAAATATCAGAGACTGCCATGTAAAAGACACAACAGCAGAATATAAAAATCTTGGTTTTGGTCAGCATTTAATTATTTGTGTTTTAAAAAATTTTTTTAAACTATCCACTGGTTAACTGCATTCTTACTAGTAATTCTACATATACTACCTTGTTGGTTTCTTCTAATATGATGGTGTAATGTCAATAAGGTTTTGTTTGGTTGCTTTTTCTTCTGGCAGGTAAAGAAGGCTTTCTTTGCCTTGGTGGCAAATGGTGTTCGAGCAGCTCCGCTGTGGGAGAGTAAAAAACAGAGTTTTGTAGGTAAGGAGAGCTGGTGTTTTTCAGCAGGGAGTAATGTGGGGTTGCGGCAGAGAAAGGAGCCAACGCTAGCAGTGTTGTGTTGTATATCCTGGGAATGCATCTGGTGGTGAGTTTTCTTACTTCTCCAGCAAAGGTTGAAGTGTTGCTAATTTCTGTGACTTTATCATGAGTCTCTCAAAACATGGTGATTTTTTTTCGTTAGAGCTTCAGCTGCTGAACTCAGGTAGCTACATGAGAATCTCCACTTTCATTTAAAAATAAAAGTAACGTTCCAGATCACATGGGTTGCAGACACGAACTTGAAGACGTGAACCACAAGGGCTCAAAAAACAGAACACACGCTTTTTGAAATTTCATGATTTTGATGGGCCTGACTCATAACTTGTTAGAGCACTTGGGTTTGTAAATTCTAGGTAAGCCTGACCAGTGAGATGTGGGGCCCCAACTGGTTGGTTGCTTTATCTTATGTTTACCATTCCAGGGGTTGGGACTTGGAGGGTGTAGCATGAGACCTCAAAGGCAGAATACTGAGGCAGGGACTTTCAGAGGTACCTAAGGGAGTTAGGAACCCAACTGCCAACTGACTTCAGTGGAAATTGGACACCTAATTCCCTTAAGCTCTTCTGAAAATGCCAGCCTAAAAATCTAGCTGGTTTTCAGGGCATCTTTCAAATCCCTTTCACTTACATTTTAAATTTATAAATATTCTCAGCAAAAAATAGCCTTTAAAAATCTTTCTTGTCAGTTATTGTAAATCATCTCAAGAGATGTCGCCTGGGTAATAATGCTAGTTGTCCATTCTGAAGGAGTAGTGTTTTACCATTTTAAGATTCTCTTTTCCAGTCTTAACTAATATACATAAAGGCTGACTAGCCCAATGAAAATGTTCTTCCAATTGGAAGTATTGTTTACTATACATACAGCTGGGCCAGCCATAAAGTCTACCATCTTACCTACTTATCTACTTACCTTCTTCACTGTCATCACTTTCCAATATGCTTGTGTGACTGCACAGTAACATGGTGGTAATCTCCTCGAAGGCTTTGATGTATGTAGAGAAAAAAATGTAGCGTCAAGCCCAACTACTTATTTGCTTCAGAATCTACTATAGATAAAATAAAACTCCCAAATGTGTATTACAGGTAACAGGTAAAGAAACAAACTGAAATTATGTCCTTATGTTGCTTTGTGGTGAATAAAGAGAGCCTGAAAGGTCTCTTTACCTCATAAAAAGACACAATCCATTTTTTCCCTTTAAATTTATTTCACTGTCTTATTTTAATATCCTAGTAAGCTGTTCAGAATACATATATATCTCAGTGTGTTCTGTATGGATTGCAAAGCAAAAAAGCATTAAACACAGAACTACTGTGGAATGCTATAACTTAAGTTCATCCTGAGAGGACTGGAAATGCATTTGTCTCCTTATATTGCTGTTTGGAAGCCATAGCAGCTTTCTTTAACACTTTTCTCTAATTTTGGAATATAGCATTATGTCAATATCACATTTGAAAAACAGGATCATAGTGACAGTTATAAATACCTTCTGTGTAACCTGACATGTAGATTGAGAGGTTCATGGAAATAAATTATAAAGATATTTTATAAAGAACTTAATATTTCAAAGCTGTGGGAAGCACTAGTAATTTTATGAAGGACTGTGTGCCATGATCAATGCTGAATTTTGATTTTGGCTCATCTGAGATTTCTGGTCAATTAAAGTTGACCTCTTGAAATTGACATTTTCCCCCTGAACACTTGTTCATATGTCTTTCAGAAGTTCAGCTGTTGGCATAGTAATCAGTTAGGTGGAATGATATTTGCTCAATTTGTAGGACTTCAGTAAAATAAAAAAACATTGTTTTTGATAATTTGGTATTACTGATGGATATTGCATTATTCTATATACCTAAGGATATGATGGACTGTCACTTTGTCTTTTAAATTATAACTGGATATCTTACCAGAAAATATGCTATAGTTCAAACAGAAGTTGTGATCTTGCTGCAGCAATTATTGAGTGATGTTGTTTGGCATGTGTTATACAGGAAGTCAGATTGGCTGACCATAATCTCCTCTGGTCTTAATATCTATGAATCTGCCTGCTGCTTGTATTTTCTTTTAAATGAATGTTTGACTCACAAAAGAGACTAGTGGTGGACCTGAGTCCCAAACTGCATAACTGAATTTTGAAACCCTTTATCCCCCTCCCCCTCCAGCCCCCATCCAAAAACAAAATGCAGGCTGAGGGAAGCAATCCTAGTTCAGAGTTTCGTTTGACTAAAACGGTTAGAGAAAAGGGCCAGCTGCAATATCCAGATCCAGGGGTTTGGTTCCAACTTCTACAAATACAGAGTCTATTCTTTCTGTTATAGTCTATTGTGTCAGTGCTAACTTGGAGAATTTAATATGCACACTTTTGAAATGATTGGCCACTTATAAAACTCTTAGTGTTGTGTTCAGTTAGTCCCCAATGTGAACTATACCAGTTTAGAAGTAAATATTTAAAAAAACACAAACATACTTACGATCATTTTAAGATGCCTTTTCTAAATGCTGTTATATTTTTTCCACTTGTTACAGGAATGTTAACAATTACAGATTTCATTAATATACTGCATAGATACTATAAGTCTCCAATGGTAAGTACCATATCAGGCTTTAATTGTATTATTAACAACCATAGCATGCATAAATGCAAATCAAAAGCATTGAAAATTGAGTAATGTTTGTACAGCCTTTAGAAACTTAACTTGCTATAGAAATGCTTTATTGTGCTTTTGAGAGGAAAGGATGGCTTTGTGGTCAAAGCACTGGACTGGTACTTGGGTTAAATTTCCAGCTCTGCCACAGACTTGGTGTAATCTTGGGCAAATTGCTTAGCCCCTCTCTGCCTCAGTTTCCCATCTGTAAAGGTGGGTAACATTTCTTTCCAATTTGTCTTTTCTAGTTATACTCTTCGCAGCATGGACTATCCTGTATTATGTGTGAATGGTGCCTGCCACAGTGGGGCCATCATCTTGGCTAGATCTAGATACAGAATCTTGGTTGGTTTTGAACTTTAGGCACTATTCTACTACTACTACTACGACATATTTTTTCTTTTCTTTTTTTATTTTTGGCATAAAAGGTTTAATTAAACCTCAGTGTAAAATAGTGATTGTACATAAAAGTGATTTAGTGTGAAAAGTACTTAGAAAAAATATTTGACCATAGTTGTTTAGGGTTTTATTGTACATTTGATTCAAAATATGTGATTTGCACATGTTGAATAACATACAACATTATTCAGGTGGACCAAAAAAAGGAGATTGGGGGGAGTGATGAGTTATATAGATCACACAATGATGAGGAAGGTGCCTGAGAGGCTCTGTGTTCAGGGCTAGCCCTGTCTCTCCAGCTCTGACAATCATGTCATGTAGGAGGAGGGCATTAAAGAAGAGGAAACTGCTGTTAGCTAGGGGGAGAGGTCACCCTGAGCAGGAAACAGCTGTAGCAACTCCTGAAGCCATAGGTGGAATCCCTATCTAGGAGATCTCCTCCTCCAACCCTTTGGGGAGTGCAGTGAACTGCCTGGGTAAGCCTGACAGAGTGAGCCCAAATCAGCTACCCAGCCAGAAGAACTAGAAAACTGCTACTCAATTAGCCCTGCAGTAAAAAAGTATTGCTGGCCTTTTGAGTTGGCTCTGGGAAGAAGTTACTCTTGGGTGCATGGAAACATTTATTTTCCTTTTGATCCCCCCCTGAGCAGAGACATAAGAAGCCCTGCAAAGGGTGGGATCCCCTTGTGCAAGGACTAAAAACTGAGACCTATACATAAGCCACCCACTGTAGATAACTGGGCATGGCCAGCATCTCCCACCATCTGGAAGGAAAACCTAAGGAGTGTTTTTTTGTTTTGTTTTTGTTTTTTTTTACAGAGGGAATCACTAAAAGCAAAAACTCGGTGGTGGTTGTTTTTAAATTAAATTTACTTGAAAAACTTGTCCTACACTTCTTTTAAAAAAAAAAAATTAAATGGTGAAGTCATTTGCTGCAAGCAGTTTGCAGCCCTCAGAGACCAAGTACAGGCTCTTGAGACCAGAGTAGCTGATCTAGAAGAGCAGCGGGAGACAAATGTATGTAGACGAGACTTTCTGGAACACAGTACAGTGGTCCCACCCTCAGTCTGACAGCCTCTGTGCTGTTGAGGAGGATGAAAGTCTTGGGGAAGGAGAACATAAAGCTGCAGCAGAGGGAAATGCTCCCATAGTTGGGACCCTTCTTCCGGATGATGTCATAGTATCCTCTCACACTAAGGATACCTCTCAAGGCGCAAGGACCCCTGTTACTAGGAAGAAATAGGTAATTGTAATGGAGGATTCCGTTATTAGAAATAGTTGAGTTTGTGGTGACTGGAAGAAGTACATGGTAAATGGCCTGCCAGATGCAAAGGTTGCAGACCTCTTGAGACATCTAGACAGACTTACATGTAGTGCTGGAGAGGAGCCAGTGATCATGATATACATAGGTATCAGTGCCATAGGGAAAGGTAGGAGAGAGGTCCTGGAGGCCAATTTTAGGTTGCTAGATAAGAGATTGAAGTCCAAGACCTCCCTGGCAGTATTCTCTGAAATACTTATAGTTTCATGCCTAGGGCCATTTAGACAGGCAGAACTACAGGGTCTCGATGTGTGGATGAGACAGTGATATTTGCAGCAGGGATTTAGGTTTATTAGGAACTGGGTGAAATTTTTGGGGAGGAGCTTACACAGGAAGGATGGACTCCACCTGAAGCAAAATGGAACTAGATTGCTGGCATGTAAAAGTAAAAAGGACTTAGAGGTGTCTTTAAACTAGGGGCTGAGGGAAAGCAGACCGATGTAGAGGCCCACACAGATCAGACAGAAACATGCCTTAGGAGAGGATTTATTAAAGAGGATATTCTATCTACCTAGTCTAGTAAAGAAGAGAGGATAGAAGTTGATAAACAGTCAAATGAAAAAAAGTCCCATTACATTACATCACATCACATTACATCACATCACATGAAAGCAGACAACTAATATGGACAAATTTTATAAGTGCTTATATACAGTGCAAGAAGTCTAAATACTAAAATGGGTGAACTTGAGTGCCTGGTATTAAATGAGGATATTGGTATAATAGGCATCACAGAAATTTGGTAGAACAATGATAATCAATTGGGATTTGGTAATACCACGGTACAAAATATATAGGAATGACAGAAAAGGTCACATGGGTGGGGGAGTTGCATTATATGTGAAAGAAAGTATAGAGTCAAATAAGGTAAAAATCTTAAATGAATCAAACAGTACCATAGAATCTCTATGGACAGAAATTCCATTCTTGAATATTAGGAGTATCGCAGTAGAAGTGTACTACTGACCACCTGACCAGAATGGTGTCAGTAATTGTGAAACGCTCAGGGAGATTAGAGAGACTACAAAAACAGAAGCCTGAATAAGAAAGGGGTATTTCAGTTGTCCCCATTTTGACTGGGAACATGTCACCTCAGGATGGGATGCATAGAGAAAATTTCTAGACCCTATTAATGACTGCTTCATGGAGCAGCTAGTCCTGAAACTCACCAAGGGAGAGGCGATTCTTGATTTAGTCCTAAGTGGCATTCAGGATCTAGTCCAAGAGTTGAATGTAGCTGAAGCACTCAATAATAGCAACCATAGTGTAAATAAATGTAACATCCTTGTAGGAGAGTACCAGAGAAATCCACCACAGTAGCATTTAACTTCAGAAAGGGGAGGTACATAAAAATGAGGAGACTAGAAATGGAAATTAAAAAGAACAGTCACAGGAGTGAAAGGCATGCAACCTGTACCATAATAGAGGCTCAACCTATGTGTACCCCAAATAAAAAAAGCAGTAAGAGGACCAAAAAAAGTCTCCACAGCTAAACAATAGCATAAAAGGCAGTTAAAGGTCAAAAGAGGAAGGAAGGGATAGCTCAGTGGTTTGAACATTGGCCTGCTAAACCCAGGGTTGTGAGTTCAATCCTTGAGGGGGCCACTGAGGGATCTGGGCCAAAAAATCAGTACTTGGTCCTGCTGGTGAAAGCAGGGGGCTGGACTCAATGACCTTTCAAGGTCCCTTCCAGTTCTAGGAGATAGGATATCTATCTTTATTTATTTTGTTTTATTTAAAAAATAGGAACATAAACTCTGGCAAATCAAGTGTAAAAGTATAGTTAGGCATGGCAAAAAAAGAATTTGAAGAGCAACTAGCAAATGACACACAAACTCTCTGCAAAATTTTTTAAAGTTTATCATAAGCAGGAAGCCTGCCAAACAGTAGTGGCATTACTGGATGACCAAGGTGCTAAAGCACCACTCAAGAAAGACAGTGTTTTTGTGTAAAAGCTAAATGAATTCTTTGCATCAGTCTTCACTGCAGAAGATGTGAAGGCGATTCCCAAACCTGAGCCATTCTTTTTAGGTGACAGATTTGAGGAACTGTCCCAGATTGATGTGTCAGCAGAGGAGGTTTTGGAATAAATTGATAAACTGAACAGTAATAAGTCACTAGGACCAGATGGTAGTCACCCAAAAGTTCTTAAGGAACTCAAGAAATTGAAAAACTACTTACTGTAGTATGTAACCTATTGCTTTAAACCAGCCTCAGTACCAGTTGACTAGCAGATAACTAATATAACAAGAATTTTTTTTAAAGGTGCCAGAGATGATCCTGGCAGTTGCAGGCCAGTAAGTCTGACTTGAGTACCAAGCAAATCAGTTGAAACCATAGCAAAGAACAGAATTATCAGACATAGATGAACACGATATGTGGGGAAGAATCAACACTGCTTTTGTAAAGGGAAATCATGGCTTATCAATCTATTAGAATTATTTGAGGGAATCAACAAGTATGTGGTTAAGTGTGATCCAGTACATACAGTGTACTTGGACTTTCAGAAAGCCTTTGACAAGGTCTTCATCAAAGGCTCTTAAGCAAAGTGGGAGTCATGGGATAAGAGGGAAGGATATCTCCTCCATCAGTAACTGGTTAAAAAATAGGAACCAAAGGGTAGGAATAAAGCATGTTTTCAGTGGAGAGATATAAATAGCAGGATCCCTTAAGGACTCATATCGGGACCAGTGCTGTTCAATGTATTCATTAATGATCTGGAAAAACGGATAAATGGTGAGTTGGCAAAATTTGCAGATGATACAAAATTAGTCAAGATAATTAAGTCCAAAGCTGACTGGAAAGAATTACAAAGGGATCTCACAAAACTGGATGACTGGGCAACAAAATGGCACATGAAATTCAGTGCTGATAAATACAGAGTAATCCATATTGGAAAATTATAGTCCCAACTATACAAAATGATGGGGTCTAAATTAGCCATTACCACTTAAGAGATCTTGAAATCATTATGGATATTTCTCTGAAAAGATCTACTCAGTGAGCAGTGACAATCAAAAAAGCTTAACAATGTTAGGAACCATTAGGAAAGGGATAAATAATAAGACAGTAAATACTATAATGCCACTACATAAATTCATGGTATGTCCATACCTTGAGTACTATGTGCAGTTCTGGTTGCCACATCTCACAAAAATATATTAAATTGAAAAAGTATGGAGAAAGGCAACACAAATGATTAGGGATATGGAGTAACTTCCATATGAGGAGTGATTTTAAAAATTAGGACTGTTCATCTTGGAAAAGAGATGACTAAGGGGAAATATGGTGGAAGTCTATAAAATCATGTATGATGTGGAGAAAGTGAACAAGGAAGTGTTATTTAGCCCTTCACATAAGACGAGAACCAGAGGTCACCTAATGAAATTAATAGGCAGCAGGTTTTGAATTAACATAAGGAAGTACTTCTTCATACAAGGCAAAATCAACCTGTAGAACCCATTGCCAAGGGCTGTTGTGACGGCCAGAAATATAACTGGCTTCAAAAAAGAATTAGATAGTTCATGGAGGATATGTCTATTAATGGCTATTTAGCACGATGATCAGGACACAACCCCATGCTCTGAATGTCGCTAAACCTCTGCCACATTCTGGGAGTTGATGACAGGGCAGGTATCACTTGATAATTGCCCTGTTCTGTTCATTCCCTCTGAAGTATCTGGTGCTGGCCATTGTTGGAAGACAGGATGGTGGACTAGATGGAACATTGGTCTGAACAGGTATAGCCAATACACAAGATGCTCTTCAGCTCATAGCTATTTCATAGAGCCCAGAGAATACGCTAAAAGGCATGTACACACTGAGAGCTTCTGTTTGCCTGGTAAAGAGAGACAGATATATGAAAAATTCACTAATACAGCTGTATGTGTATTATTTATCATGTAAACATGGGAGCTGAGTTACATATGTGCTGATGTCTGTTGTGTTTGTGGTACAACTCAGCTAAAGTAATTTGAAACAATCAGTTCCAGACATTCAGTTTGACTGGAGCTAGCTATGTTTTAAAACTCCCATTAGCTATCTTGTTTACATATACACTCATGTGCTTGCCATTTTCTTGCTGCTGCTGGGTCCCAATTGCCCAAATCAATGATTAGTTTACTTTAAAAAAAAAAAACAAAAACAAAAACCTCCTACATTTTTTTGTCTTGTTGCAAAATAACAAGGAATAATTGGGTACAATCACAATTGAAGTAGGTTTTGCAAAACTGGTCAACCCCTTTCCATTTCGCAGTTAACACAGAGCATTTTATTTATTGTATTGGCTGCAAGGAGTTTGACACGAGCTACTGTCACCATTTTAAGAAACTGACAACTGGAATTTTTCTTGGTGACTTAAGAGTAGAACAATTTGGAGGGACTGTACATTGAGAAGTAGTAGTTTCCATACTGTGATATTAATTCTCAGCTTTTGGTAATACCAGTTTCTTTGCATGGAGTATATTATCTGAAAGCCAAATTCTGCTCCCCTTACTTAAATTATGTAGCACCCTATTCCACAAGTAGTCCCATAGACTAGACTTAAAATGGAGCTACTTGCATAGTAAGGGACTAGTCAACTAGAGTGAAGGTGGCAGAATTTGGCTAGTAAAATGAGTAGGAATACTTGTTAAATCTCTGTGTATATTTTACTATTGTGGTGCTCCTGTTCTAGTAAAAATAAATTATCTTATTAACTTTTTCCTAAATAACTGTAAACCAGTCTTTTTTAAAATTAATAACTCCACTTAGGACCAGACTATGCAACCCTTATTCCTACTGGATTGCACTTGCACAAGTTAACCCATTGAGGTCAATGGGACTACTTATGTAGCAAGGTATGACTCAAGATAAGTAAGGTTACAGAATCTGCCCCTAAATTAATGATTTTTCTTTATGTAGCAATTGAATGCAAATCCAGTGTAACTGTAAATTTAAATTAAAATACTCTGATTCTCTTAACTTTGTGAAGCTGGAGTTACTTCACTGCTTTAAATTAAGCTTGACAATCTTAAAATCATTATGATTTGTATATTTTTAAGGGCAATAAAAACCTCTCCTGCTGCTGTGTTAATGCAACAAGTGAATTACATACATTCCACTTGAATTTTCTCCAAAGCCCAATATGTGCCACTGTGCAAGTATTGGATAACCTCTTTAAACCATTTATGAGGAAAGTTAGTGGAGTTTTTTACCTCAAATAAATGCATTTCTATTTTGCATAAAGGCATCAAAACACCATTGCCAAGGGATCTGTAGAAAGTTCAAGGCTTTTACATTGCCACAAACATTCCTATTATTTCTCAAAGCATTCCTACCATCTGCTGCAACTGTCAATGAAAGTCAAACTATATTCTGAATCCTGAGCCAAGTTTTAATCCTTTATGAATATTCTCTTCAAAATGTGGTCATAATAACAGGTATAACTTCATCTCATCAGCCTTTAACAAGATTTCTGATGGTTTAGCTAGACTGAATCAAGCTAAAATATCTCACCTGTTTTGCTGTTTGCAAGCACCCTGAAAACCAGTTTCTTTTACTTACATATATATCTTGCTTTTATATTGCTTCTAGAAATGGTTCCTTTAGGTCAGGGGTCAGCAACCTCTGGGCTGGGCCAGTTTGTTTACTGGCTGCATCGGCAGGTTCAGCAGACCGTGGCTTCCACTGGCTGTGGTTCACCATCCCAGGCCAATGGGGGTGGTGGGAAGCCAGGGCCAGTGCATCCCTTGCCCATTATGCTTCCCTCCGCCCCCATTGGCCTGGAACAGCGAACCACGGCCAGTGGAAGCCGCAGTCCCCTGGACCTGCAGACGCGGCAGGTAAACAAACTAGCCCAGCCAGCCAGGGTGCTTACCCTGGGGAGCCGTGTGCCAGAGGTTGCCGACCCCTGCTTTAGGTAATCTAGTGACTGTGTCAACTAGTCAGCATCTTCTGGCACATTTCAAGGGATGGCGATTGCAGGAATGATCATGTTTGAGGGTGGCCCCTAGCAGTTTAGTGGTTTAATTTAGTAGATGAGCTATCCTAATTTACCCAATGCCTCTAAATACCAAAGCCTCAGAAATACCTGAAGATGATTCATGAGAGGGGTGAGGGCACCTTGGCCCAGAGTAGAGCCAGGGCAGTAGCTGTTATTGAGCATCAAACTAACATGTCTAGACATGTCTAGGTTTTCTAAAGGTGGTAATCATGACATAGCAATAATTAGTTCACAGACAAAGCTGCTAAAAGTATATTCAGGAAACTGTCAGTGAATTGCAGAAGGCCACTAACAACCTTGGGGAGGTCATATAATGATGTCTGGAGCCAGAGCTGCAGGAGGCTGCCATTTGAGCAACAAGAAATTAGGCAGTGTGACAGAGGCTGGGGAGGGCAAAAATGTGGTCTTCTGTAGGTTTTAATAATGAGAACAAAGCACCAGCTGTGGTTGAAAACTCATAATGTTATCTTCATGCTTTCTGTTTTGTACACAGGGAAATGAAGTCTTACAGAATAAAAATTCAGCCACGTCCCCAGTTATTCCTTTAGGGGTATAACAAGACTATCTTCTCTGCCTTTTGGACCACCACACACAGAGTCTGGATGCTTTCTAAGATTATTAGCAGCAGTGTTATTCATTATGTCCCCTCCACCAGTTCGTCACTACAGCCTTGTGCCGCAATATATAAAGGCACATAAACTTGCCCCTTAGCCCACTTTCTGTGGAGGGAGAGGGAAAGATCCAGTATCCCCAGACTCCTGTTAGCAAGGAAGTGCAAAGGGGAAGCTATCTGTTAACTTTCCCCAGCTCATGGGTTCATTGTTCTCATTAGCTTGTCAGCCTCCTGCACCCATCTCCCAATTAAGTCGACTCCAGGGGCAATAGTTCATTAGCTCAGTAGAGTGCTGGGTCAGTACTGCCACAAAGAGGAAAAAGCATTTACATCAGTTTTAAGAGGGGTAGCCGTGTTAGTCTGTATCAGCAAAAACGAGGAATCCTTGTGACACCTTAGACTAACAAATTGATTTGGGCATAAGCTTTCGTGGGCTGAAACCCACTTCATCAGATGCAGGGAGTGAAAAATACAGTAGGCAGGTGTGTGCTTATATATAAACAGCACATGAAAAGATGGGAGTTGCCTTACCAACTGGGGGGTCAGTGCTAATGAGGCCAATTCAATCAAAGTTGGGAATCGGCCACTTCCATCTTGATTGAATTGGCCTCATTAGCACTGACCCCTCCACTTGGTAAGACAACTCCCATCTTTTCATGTGCTATAAAATTATGTTATATATACACACACACACACACACCTGCCTACTATATTTTTCACTCCCTGCATCTGATGAAGTGGGTTTCAGCCCACGAAAGCTTATGCCCAAATAAATTTGTTAGTCTCTAAGGTGCCACAAGGATTCCTCATTGTTTTTACCTCAGTTTTTGTAATTCACAGTTTTATCCATCATTACTGGGTCTTGTCAATGACTTAATACAGATAAACACTGTTCATCAATCTTCCTTTAAAAGTGGCCTGCAAGGAGTTTTTTAAAACTGGGGGGCTTGTGCACTTTTTTCTAAGATACAATATGCTATAATTACTTGGTATATGCCTTTAAACCTAGCACTGGGAAGTGTTGCTCTTGCTTCCTCTATGTTTAGTGCCAGTAAGTTCTGCTCTTCACTGGGCCCATATATTTCAAGAATTATGACCAACTTTGACTTTATGCAATAGGAATCTGCAGTAAAACGTAAGGAAATAATTCGGATCTGAAAGTTATTGTTAAAACCTAACATTCTTTTGGTTGGGATTGGACAATGTTTTAAGCATTATAGACTTTCATGTTTTCATTGTAGGTTCAGATCTATGAATTGGAGGAGCACAAGATTGAAACGTGGAGGGGTGAGAACATTTCTATTAAGATTCATTGATGTCTGTTAAGGAAACTTAAAATTATCTCTGAAAATTTTGGTTATTCATATACTTAATCTCTCTCTTAGTAAGATACTTGAACAAAAACAAGAAATATTTAGAGTTAGTCTTTTTGCTCACACTGCTTATTTTTGCACTTGAAATAATAATCCTGTCGGTGGTAGTGGTGGTGGTAATAATAAACTCTAGTAAAACAAAGGTCCTGTTTTCAGACTGACTTTCACAGAAGTCATTTTTGTTTTAAAACCGAAGTGTCTTTTATAGGATGAGTAAATCTTAAACTAACTTGTTTGGATCTTGGTGGGTTTATGTACTGTGCCTTCTCCCAATAACACCTTCACAATCAATATTACAGTATCCTGCTTTGAAAACTCTTAGTGTTCACTTGACGGTCACATCATGAGCTACAACTAATCACTGTGTGAGAGCTTAAGAAGGACTTTGTTTAACTTCATGTCACTTAATGAACTGTTCCTAAATATAAACGCTCTCCAATTGCCTACAGTTTTTAAAATCTCTCCTACTGTTTTGAACACAGTTAGTGGAATGTAGCTGTTGGTTGGTTGCTTTTTCCAGTTTTATGTTAACAAATTGTGGTAGCAGTTTCAAATATATTTTATAGCCATGAACTAGTTACCTTTTAAAAATGACAACTTACAATTCTCTCTTTTTCTAAGCTAACATTTAATGATGTTGTAGAGAGATGATTGTCATACAACATTTTATCATCAGTTCATGCTGAGTTAAAAGAGTTAAGCAAAAAATTGAAAATCAAATAAGTTGATTAACTTTAGAAGACTAAGTTACCAATTTTAAAAATCACCAGCTAAAAATTCTTAGTGTTTGTTTCATATAAATCTAAATATAAAATCCACTCTTGGTGCATGTGCACTCAAGATTAGCATGTTGGGGCCAGCTGAGCCTGAGTTCCTCCTTACAACTCACCTAAGGCTGTGAGGAAGAGTGACACTGCTCGTAGTTTCTCTTGCAAGCTTTAAAAAAAATTATGTAAATAGTTATCTTCTTAGTATAGGTCTTGGTATTTAGGATAGATAGGTTTTAATAGGCTTCTGTTCTGGGTAGTAGGGCTTTTCATTGCCTGGTACCAAGCTACAGCCCTTATGGTTGAGCAAAAATATCTGTGGTGCAAATATTGTCCATTTTGTGAGGTGGCTATGTCCTTCGATGGACATACAAGATCCCTGTTATGCCTGAGTGAGGGGCATATTACTGACACATGCACTGTTTGTCAATCATTTTCTAAACACACTGAAAAGGCAATAGAGACTCACCTAAAACTTTATCTGCTGGAGAAATCAATGAGACCTGCCTCTGATCCAGGTAAACGAAATTTACCCAGATCTGAGCAGTCTTCCACCAGAAGTATCCGATAAGTGTGGACATTATGGCCAGCTCTGGAACTCCTCTTCTGAAGCATTCTTCTTCTGCTATTATTACCGAGTCCTCTTCAATGACTGATTTGGTAGGATACAGCACCACTATTCTAAAGAGCATATATACAGGTGTTAGGAACCTGGCAACAAGAAAAGGCATAAATCACCTCAGCCTTCCTGGTACAAAGCTGGAGTTGGGATCCTCTGTCACCCAAATAGACTCCATACACCTGTACCAGATAAGGATCACCCTCAAAGCAGTCTCCAGTATGCACTGAATGGCACTGCCTTTGGGACGCCCAGTACTGACATTAAGGCTTTTACTGCTCCTGTTCCAGTGACTTCCGAACTTTCAAAATTGTTGCTCACGGTACAACAGTCTTGAGACAGACATTCACTGTATTTTGGGGTGGGTGGGGAGAAGGGGGAATCTACTTTTGTCTGCCCTCCCTGAGTCACAGTTGTTACCTTTGGTTGTGGACATTCCCTTATCTGTACGCACCACTGCCATTTCCTCAGTACTGAGTAGGTCTTCTTCTGTATCATCTAAAGATTTTCCTAGATCAGGACCTGGGATCCCTGCCAAATCAGCTCCACTATTGGAAGAAAAGTGTTCTTTCTTATCCACTTCAGACCGCACTGGGGAGGGTTCATTCACATACTCCAAAATCTCTCTTATCTGACCCTTCTATATCTAATAAGGAGTCCAAGGCTCAACATTTACCCTAGTAGATATAGGGGATATAAGGAGGGAACCTGGTACCTTTCCTGTGGCCCTCAACTCATTTTGCTTATAGCTGTCATTCATGGCCATTGTGGGCACTATGGGGCTTCCATCACACCAGAAAACCTTCCTCTGCCCTCTCCAGGGCTTATCTCCCTCCTGAAGGTCCAACAGCATTAGCAATCCTAGATGTCACTTGCTGATCCTCAACTATTACAAGTTTCTGATGGAAAAAATCATCAGTCAGCTGAACTTGCCCCGCTGCCATTTCATTGTCATCCCCTGACAAAGCTATGGTCCCATCTGCTCCATCACTCCAACAACTACAAGGCTTTTCAAGTATCAGGGGGGTAGCCATGTTAGTCTGGATCTGTAAAAGCAGCAAAGAGTCCTGTGGCACCTTATAGACTAACAGACGTATTGGAGCATGAGCTTTCGTGGGTGATGATGCCATAGCACAACTGGTTGCTCGGCTCTGTGACTTCACGCACAACTATTTCAAATTTGATGACAATATATACCTCCAGACCAGTGGCACCGCTGTGTGCACCCGTATGGCCCCACAATATGCCAATATTTTTATGGCTGACCTGCAACAACGCTTCCTCAGCTCTCGTCCAGTCACACCCCTTCTCTGCCTACGCTACATTGATGACATCTTCATCATCTGGACACATGAGAAGGAGACTCTGGAAAAATTCCCCCACGATTTCAGCAGCTTCCACCCCACCATTAACCTCAGCCTGGACCAATCTACACGGGAGGTCTACTTCCTAGACACCACGATGCAAATAAGTGACGGTTATGTTAACACCACCCTGTACCAAAAAACCCACCAACCGCTATGCGTACCTTCATGCCTCCAGCTTCCATCCCGGACACATCACACAATCCATTGTCTACAGCCAAGCACTGAGGTACAACTGCACTTGCTCCAACCCCTCAGACAGAGACCAACACCTACAAAATCTTCACCAAGCATTCTCAAAACTACGATACTTGCATGAAGTAATAAGGAAACAGATCACCAGAGCCAGACGTGTACCCAGAAGCCTCCTGCTGCAAGACAAGCCCAAGAAAGAAACTAACAGAACTCCACTGGCCATCACATACAGTCCCCAGCTAAAACCTCTCCAACGCATCATCAGGGATCTACAACCCATCCTGGACAATGATCCCTCACTTTCACAGGCCTTGGGTGGCAGGCCAGTCCTTGCCCACAGACAACCCGCCAACCTGAAACATAGTCTCGCCAGTAACTACACACTGCACCATAGTAACTCTAACTTAGGAACAAACCTCGATGCCAACTCTGCCCACATATCTACACCAGCGACACCATCACAGGAGCTAACCAGATCAGCCACACCATCACCAGCTCATTCACCTGCACGTCCACCAGTGTAATATGCTAGCAGTGCCCCTCTATGTACATAGGCCAAACTGGACAGTCCCTACGTAAAAGGATAAATGGACACAAATCAGATATTAGGAATGGCAATATACAAAAACCTGTAGGAGAACACTTCAATCTCCCTGCACACACAATAGCAGATTTAAAGGCAGCCATCCTGCAGCAAAAAAACTTCAGGACCAGACTTCAAAGAGAAACTGCTGAGCTTCAGTTCATCTGCAAATTTGACACCATTAGCTCAGGATTAAACAAAGACTGTGAATGGCTAGCCAACTACAAAACCAGTTTCTACTCGCTTGGTTTTCACACCTCAGCTGCTAGAAGAGGGCCTCATCCTCCCTGATTGAACTAACCTCATTATCTCTAGCCTGATTCTTGCTTGCATATTCATACCTGCCTCTGGAAATTTCCACTACATGCATCCAACGAAGTGGGTATTCACCCATGAAAGCTCATGTTCCAATACGTCTGTCAGTCTATAAGGTGCCACAGGACTCTTTAAGGCTTTTCAAGACCTCCTCTGTCAGATGGCAGAGCCGTTGGGCATTACAGCTGAGTTAGTGCAAGAGACGTTCCCTAAACAGTTACACATCTGTGCACCTGAATGCCAGACAGACTGTCTATGCCACTCAGCGAAGGACTCTTTATAACTTGCACAGTGCTTAAGGCAGACTCCTGCATCTGTTCCACTGAAATCTAAAAAAGGTAGAGAGAAGGTACCAGGACTATCCTCAGACACTGTGGCAAGATTGATGGTAACATCTATAACAATGAGGTGCGGGCATTTTGAATACCATCCTCGCAGATTCTCAAAGAAATACAGACTGCGATAGGAAGCCTTCTTAAGGGTTGTGATCTGTTCAGCAGAAAGCGGATGATGCGTTGTGCTCATCAGAGGACTCCCAGGCTACACTTGGGTTCTTGGGTTTCTACACCTCACAATCCTGAAGAAAAGAAGCTTAGCAGCCCTATTCAAGGCAGGTTCCTTCTGCCCCCCTTTTAGCCTCTATACTAAAGACTGTAAGAACCACTGAGAAAGAAACAAAGGATACACAGATTACCTGCATTCTTCCTTAGGGGCAGCAGTGTTTTGTTTGATGGTTGGCTGAGAGTTTCCCAAAACTACATCCCGTTTCCCTATCTCATTTGGACACAGCTTATTTTCTTTTTTGGGAAGCTTGGACCAATATTGCCTCATACTCTTGGATCCTGGAAATTGTAGAGGTTGGATATTAGGTTGCATTTTAGATGTTTCCAGGCCTCCATCCACATTCCCCATCCCTTTTCAGTGATCCCTCTAAGAAGAGAATTACATCAGGAGATGTCCTACTTTGGGAGCAATAGAAGTGCCTCTTCAATAAAGGGGGGAAGTTTCTTTTTTTTTTTTTTCTTTATTCTTGTTCCTTTTTCCTTGAACTGAAAAATAGGATGCTGCTCAGTTCAAGGAAACTCAGATTCATTCACAGAGGCAAGTTCAAAATGGCAACCCTGTCTCAGTAATCCCATTCCTAGAGTCAGTACCTTCAAGATGCATATTGCCATGCTTTGATCCACTTAGCCCACACAAGCTCCTGAGAGTCCTACTGGGGAGCTCACGTTTCCAGTTCGGAGTCTTTCTGTTTGGGTTATCAACAGCCCCAAATGTTTTCACAGAAAGTTTGGATAAAATGGCCGCATACATAAGGAGACATAAAAGTTTGTTCCTGACTGAATGACTGGCTTGTTTAGGGGAGCTCATGTCAACAGGTAAGATGCCATTCATCACATCCTACAACTCTTTGGCACCTTGTAACTCAAGATCAATAAGGAAAAGTCATCTTTGGTGCTGACCTAGAAAATACAACTTACTGTGACACTGCTAAACTCCATGACAGATAGGGCATACTTACCTCAGGCCAGATTGTCTAAGGTTGATAGTTCGTGTGGCTTCATGCACATTGGTCATACCACGTACGAGACTTTACTTCAGCCACTTTTTCATACAATGAAAGTAAATAAATGTGTATCCTGAGCAAGCATCTTATCAATGTGTCAGTTCATATTCCTTGAGCCCTATTATTTCCAGTTGATGCAATAATCCCAATCATGTATGCAGAAGTGTTTCATTTTCTCCACTTCTGTCTTCAAAACAGTAGTGACAAACTCCTTCATCCTTAGCTGGGGAGCACATCTAGACAACATGAAGCTCCAGGTTTGTGATCCTCAAAGGAGTCTTTTCTTCTCAGAAATATATTAGAACTTGCAGCAATGTGTTTAGCTTGTGTAGTGTTTTCCTCTGATCCAAGGCAGAATGGTGTAGAGGGTGAGAGACAAAACCACACCCAGCATTGTATGTGAGCAGGCAAGGAGGAGCACAATCATCTTTCTTGTCAGGAATTAGTCTGCTTGTGGACTTGGTGCATCCATCATCAGATCACTCTGATAGCTGTTCACCTTCCAGGACTACAGAACACACTAGCCAGATCACATGAGCAGGCAGTTTTCAGAAAACCATGAGTAAGACTCTTTATAATTCAGTCTTTCACAGGTGGGGTTACTCACACATGAATTTGTTTACCACAAGCACAAACAGGAGATGTGCCACCTGTTGCTTTGAGGGGCCTGAACCTGGGACCACACTCAGACACAATCCTCATTTTGTGGATCCCAGGTCTGATGTATGTGTATACTCTGATACTGAGGGTTTTAAAGAAACTAAAACAAGAGTAGGAGTACTTGTGGCACCTTAGAGACTAACATTCATTTGAGCATAAGCTTTCGTGGGCTACAGCCCACTTCTTCGGATGCATGGAATGGAACATATATTGAGGAGAAAGATATGTATACATACACATACAGAGAGCATGAAAAGGTGGGAGTTGCCCTACCAGCTCTAAGAGGCCAATTAAGTAAGGGGAAAAAAATGTTTGAAGTGATAATCAAGAGAGCCCAGTACAGACAGTTTGATAAGAAGTGTGAGAGTACTTACAAGGGGGGAGAGATTCAATGTCTGCAGTGACTGAGCCATTGAATCTATCTCCCCTTGTAAGTATTCTCACACTTCTTATCAAACTGTCTGTACTGGGCTATCTTGATTATCACTTCAAACGTTGTTGTTTTTTTTCCCTTTCTTAATTGGCCTCGTAGAGTTGGTAGGGAAACTTCCACCTTTTAATGCTCTCTGTATGTGTGTATATCTGTCTCCTCAATATATGTTCCATTCCACGCATCCGAAAAAGTGGGCTGTAGCCCACGAAAGCTTATACTCAAATTTGTTAGTCTCTTAAGGTGCCACAAGTACTCCTGTTCTTTTTGCGGATACAGACTAATACGGCTGCTACTCTAAAACAAGAGTCTGCAGTAATGATCCTGATAGCATCAACTTGGCCCAGGCAATTCTGATACCTCATAAGATTTTCAATTCTGCCTCCTTTTAACATTGCCAATTTAGTCCAGATGTAGTCTGTCCGTCCGTCCGTTTTTCCCCCCTCTATTCCCCCCCCCCCCCCCAACAACAACTAGCATCTAGACCCAGCCTCTCTGTCTCAGAGCCTGGATGCTGGCTGGCTGATTATCATGGAAAGAGGCTTGTTCTCGAGGCCACAATTTCTCCCCAAAGTGGCTTCAAACTTGCTCTTATCCTATCAATGTTCTTCCCTGAACTACATTCCAACAAAGGTAAGCAAGATTCAACTCTTTAGGTGTATGGAGGGCTCTCTCATTTTATCTGTATAGAACGGTCATCTAGGGTCTTACCTACATTTTTTCGTTGTCTCTGCCAAGAGAAAGATGAGCCAGGTCAATTCATCTTAAAGGCAATCTAAATTGATCTCAGATGGTATTACGATTTTGTTACCAGTTAGCTAGTTTAGATTTTCTGGGTGACATCAGGTCTACTGGCCAAAAGATGTGCACCAAGAATCAAAAATATAGCTATATAGACAGCACATCTAAGAACCACAGTTACTGTAAGCCTTTATCCAATGGATGTATCTTCTCCTCATGATGTTTTGTATTGCTATGATGACACCTAGTGGTGATACTCTTCTTTTTCATTACTTTAATTCTTGTTTAAATAATTCCTATAGATCCCTTTGCTGATTGTCCCTCTAACTTCAGTGTAGAGGGCTCACTGTCAAAAGTACCCCTGCACATTTATTTAACTTTAAAAAAGAATTCTAAATGTTTGTCTGATTGTCAGCCTTTGTAACTTCTTATCCGTTTAATTTTATAGCAGGGAGTTGTTATACACATTATAGTAATTGTCCACTTCCTTGTAGCTAAAACATTGACTTTTTTAAATATTTGGCTTTTTTTAATACAGAGCTTTATTTACAAGAAACTTTTAAGCCTTTAGTGAACATCTCCCCGGATGCAAGGTAAGTTTCTGTTGCTTGCTTTTAAATTGTGCTGATCATGGAATTTAGTACTAGGGATTTCTTTATCTACATTAAAGAGAAACAGGATTTTAATTTGTGAACTAGAGTAAGATAACGAAGAATGGAAAGACTCTTTGCATGTTTTTATTCAAGTGACTCAAAGGAAGAACGCTCAAAAATCAGCATTGAGTCCAGTAGGATATCTTGTAGCATTGCAGCAACTTGCGAGCTTGCCACAAACCCCATGTTTAATTCCCTTCAGTGCACTTGTCAGGAAGGGGATGGGGCCAATGACATGACTGCTTTTTAATTTGTATACCTATCAGAGCAGAGAAAACAAATACTATAGGGAAGATGATTCTTACGTACATCACTTCACTTCACAAATCCTAATTATCAAGGAAAATCATTTGTCTGTCTGTGTTACTCTGATAAATACATGCAACTGATGCAAGAAGTGTTAATCAATATACAAACTTTTTGGAGCTATATCCTAAGCATTTGTTCCAACAGTCTGGGAAAACGTCAGTACTTCAAGGGTTAACCTTACATTAAAAATGAGTAATGTCTTGTCTCAAATGATTACAGTTGATAATCAGTTATTTTTCTTGCAGTCAAACTAACATTTTCTATTTCCTACTGTGCTTCCAGTTTTCAAGAAGAGTAAGGCTATGTCTACACTATCGCAGTAAGTCGACCTAAGTTGCGCTACTCCAGCTATGTGAATAACGTAGCTGGAGTCAATGTAGCTTAGGTCGACTTACTGCGGGGTCTACACTGCGCTAGATTGATGGGAGACACTCTCCGGTAGACTTCCGGCTGTAGTATAGACATAGCCTAAGACTAGATTATTCAGTTATAACAGGGTTCAAAAAAGAACTAGATAAGTTCATGGAGGATAGGTCCATCAACGGTTATTAGCCAGGATGGGCAGGGATGGTGTCACTTGATTACCTGTTCTGTTCATTCCCTCTGGGGCACTTGGCATTGGCCACTGTCAGAAGACAGGATACTGGGCTGAATGGACCTTTGGTCTGACCCAGTATGTCCGTTCTTATGTTCAGGGGATTGTTAATATCATACTTCCTCTCCTCTCTTGGTCACTATTTCAAAATCAATCAGTGTTACTGCCCTCTAACATTTGTCCCACCCCCCAATCATCTCTGAGGCATATGTTTAATCAGATAGTGATCTTGGCTCCATTTCTTGTGGACAAGTGTATACATCCTGAAAGGCAATTGCCATTAAATAATAATTTATAATACAAAATTGGCATTGCTGGATGTCTCAACGAACCGTTTGAAAGAGTGTACAGTGAAAGTGAACACTCTTCTCCCTGATGTGATCCTTTCAGCTGAGGATTGAGGTACATCCAATGCAAAAGAGTTGGAATACTGTACACTGTCACTCTGTGTGTTTCTCTTTGAATAGAGGGCATTTGCTTTGAGTGCTATTAATTGGCTTTATTTTTGAAGTGACTATTGTCCTAATGAAAAACTTAAATTGTGGAGAAATGTTGTGTCTACTAACTTCTCTGTTGTAATGGTTCACTGCCCCTCAATATTGACTGATACCAAAGGTTTACTAAAATGTTAATGTATATCTGTGTGCATGTGGTTTGTCTTCAACAATAGTGAAAGTAAACTTGCTGATATTTTTTTGCTATGCATAAGTTCTGCAATTTCTCTAGGATTTTATGGGAAAATTAGGGCAAATAATTACTGGTTTTGTGTATTCTTTGTGATCTTATGTCAGAGTACCTTTTAGAATTTTACAGTCAGAATTCACTAACAGATTTAATTATTTTTCCTCAGCCTTTTTGATGCCGTATATTCATTGATCAAAAACAAAATCCACAGATTGCCAGTTATTGATCCTGTCAGTGGGAATGCACTTTATATACTTACCCATAAAAGAATCCTCAAGTTCCTCCAGCTTTTTGTAAGTAGTTTAAAATGTACGTTGACTGACTGATTTTAAATAAAAAGCAGCAAAGAGTCCTGTGGCACCTTATAGACTAACTGTTAGCCTATAAGGTGCCACAGGACACTCTGCTGCTTTTACAGATCCAGATTAACACGGCTACGCCTCTGATACTTAATTTTAAATAGAAGCCTATTACTGTTAATAATGTAAACCCTTCATTGGAATCTTTTCTTGAGAAAACACTTTAATTTGAACATTTTTGCTTGTAAGTGGCGTTGCATGTTTTCTTGACAGAAAAGATATGATGGAAGGAAAGATCAAAAATGTTGTTGTTGGCTTCTTCCCCTGTCCCTCCCCTCCCCCCCATGCATTTAGAAAAAGTTGGTAGCTGACACAGACTGTCCTACATTCTATTGTTTTGCTGTCTTCTCTCCAGTAACAGTACTGCAAAAAAATGTCCGGTTCAGCTCAAATTCCAGAGACTGGAATTTCCTTAGGTTAGCCTTGCAGCTTCTGTCATGGTGGTGAGAATGAAGCAAGAGAAGATTACTGTAGTTCATACTGTGTTCAGAGAAGCCCTTATAGAATTTTAGAAGATTAAATAACACAAGAACTAAGGGCCACCAAATGAAATTAATAGGCAGCAGGTTTAAAACAAATAAAAGGAAGTATTTCTTCACACAACCTGTGGAACTCCTTGCGAGAAGATGTTGTGAAGGCCAAGACTGTAACTGGGCTCCAAAAAGAACTAAACAAATTCATGGAGGATTCATCAATGGCTATTAGCCAGGATAGGTAGGGATGGTGTCCCTAGTCTCTGTTTTCCAAAAGCTGGGAATGGGCGACAGGATGGAACATTTGATGATTACCTGTTCTATTCATTCCCTCTGAAGCCCCTGGCATTGGCCACTGTTGGAAGACAAGATACTGGGCTAGATGGACCTTTGGTCTGACCCAGTATGGCTGTTCTTATGTTCTTAATGTTCTGAGCAGCCAGAGTAGGTGGTGTTTTGAACTAAGTACATAGTCCAGAATGATTACGCTTTGTCTTTCTGTTCCTGCCATTTTTTTGTTGTTTTTGCTTTCAGTGGATTGAAAAAGGGAAAGATGCAGCTTAGGGTCAAATGCATATTATGTGTTGTCATTACATAAGCTTAGATAAATATACAGTTTCAGGATAGAAAAAATCTCTTTCTAATCTTAATTCTGCATCTCTTTGATAAAATAGTTTTAGATCTGAACCTGTTTTTCAGCTTAACTCAAACATACTTATTAGATTGGTATGAAACTCTATGATGATGATTTGAACTTTCTAGATAAAGCATTGAATGCTGACTTCTTCATGTAAAGTTCAATTATATGAGGGCACTTTAGCCATAAGACACCTATATGAGGAAAAAAAGAGTTACTAACCTTTCTGTAACTGTTCTTCAAGATGTGTTGCACATGTCCATTCCAGTGTAGGTGTGTGCACACCCCAAATACAGTTGCCAGAGTTTTTTTTTCCCTAGTGGTATCTGTCGGATTAGCTCTGGTGCCTGCTGGTGCCATGTGCACAGCACCAATATAAAGGGCCCTGCCGACCCTATGCCCCCTCCTTTCTTTATCAGCTGACTCAGACAAGAGGGGAAGGGCGGCAGGTCTTGGAATGGACATATGCAATGCATCTCGAAGAACATGAGTTACAGAAAGGTTAGTAACAGTTCTTTTTTCTTTGAGTGCATGTATGTGTCCATTCCAATATAGGCGACTCCCAAGCAGTTGTATAGGAGGTGGGCTCAGAGTTCATGAACTTGCTGACTGCAGCATTGCTCAGCCAAAGCTAGCATTGTTTCTGGCCTGCTAGATGATGGCATGGGGCAGCAGTTCTCAAACCGGGGGAGCGGGTTTTAATGGGGTCACCAGGACTGGCATTAGACTTGCTGGGGCCCAGGGCCAAAGCCAAAACCCAAGCTCTAGCGCTCGGGGCTGAAGCCTTGGGCAGTAGGGCTGAAATTACAGGCCCCCTTGCCTGGGGGTGAAGCCCTTGGATTTTGGCTTTGTCCCACACCCTGGGGCAATGGGGCTTTGGCCAAATCGCTGCAAGGTGGACCTTGACCATAGAAATATCCAAACCTTGTTGTTTCAAATGTAAAAAGTACGCAGAATAAGCTGCAAAGAGGAATGCAAGGGCAGAATTTCATGCTGGGAAGACCAGATGAAGAATCGCTTCCAATTTGCAACATAAGTCATCTTGGGGGAGAGCTTCCTACTGTCTAGTAGGACCTTATGGACCTGCTCCAGGCATGCCTGCTCCTCCGGATTCAGCTGTGGGGCTTCCAAGCCATCAAATGGAAGGAGCTGAGGTTCAGATGGAGCAGCTGACCATCGTCTTGGGAGATCAGATACGGATACAAAGGAAGCAGGAGTGGATCCTTCTATTGAGAGGCCTGACAAGATGGCAAACAAGTGTTGCCTGAGCCATGCAGGGGCTATGAGAATGGCCAAGTCCCAGTCCTGTTTGGCCTTCATCAGATCTTTGTGCACTAGCAGGCTAGGAGGAGAGAGGTATAGGTGGTCTGTCCAAAGTAGCAGGAAAGTGTCTGTGAGAGAATCCAGGCTGTGGCCTTGCAGGGAGCAGAACTGGAAGCATTTCCTTTTGATCTGCATAGTGAACAGGTCTATCTGCAGAGTCCCCCACGGTTGGAAAATGACCCTCAGGACATCCAGCTGGAGGGACCATTCGTAGTGAGAGGAGAAAGCCCTGCTGAGGTGATCCATCAGCTGGTTCTGCGCTTCCATGAGGTGAGAAGCCTCGATGGATTGAATGCACTATGCAGAACCGCCACAGATGAATTGCTTCCTGACACAGAGGGGAACAGCACGCTGCATCTTGTCTGATGTAGAACATGGCTGTCACGTTGTCTGTGACACCCAAATCTACCTTGTTCTCAATGTGAGGCAGGAACACCTAGCAGGCTAGGTGGATCACCTAAGCTCTCTGATGTTGATATGGAGAGAGAGTTCTTTTGGGGACCAGAGGCCTTGAAACCTGAGATCCCTCAGGTGGGTTCTCCTGCCCAGCAACAACCATGTCTGAGACCAACAACATCGAAAGTTGGGACTGCGAAAAGGGTACACTTGCACAGACCACGTGATGGTCCAGCTACCACTCCAGGGAGACAAGGACTTGAGAAGGTACAATAAGAATGGAGTCCAGATGGTGATGGACAGGCAAGTACACTGTGGTCAGCAATACTTAAAGAGGTTTGAGATGCAGCCTTGCGTGTTGCACGATGCTATGTGGCCCAGCTCTGCACTTGTTATAACCAGGTGGGCCTTGAGGGACCTTTTTATCAGGGTTGTGATCTCCCCAAACCAATCTCCCAGGAGCAAGGCTCTGGCCAGAATGGAGTTGAGAACCTCCCAGATGAACTCTCATCCTCATCCCACTACAGAGGATAATTTTGTGTGTTTTATTAGCAGGCCTAGGGCCTGGAAGGATGATTGGATTAAGTGGATGTTGGATTCCACCTGAGCCCTGGACTGATCTTTGACAAGTCAGTTGTCTAGATACGGGAAGACATGTACTCCCCTTTTCGTCAGGAAGGCAGCTACCACTGCCATGCATTTGGTGAAGACACGTGGTGTAGCAGCTGACAGGTCAAATGGAAGTATCGTGAACTGGTAATGTCCCTGGATTACGATGAATCTGAGGATCCTTCTGTGGCCTCGGAAAATCGATATGTGAAAATATGTATCTTTTTAAATCGAGGGTGGCATATCAATCCCCTGGAGTCATAGAGGGAATGATGGTAGTGGTTGAGACAGTGAAAGTCTGGAATAGGTCTGAGACCATCCTTGACTTCTGGAATCAGGAATAGAGGAGTAGAACCCCTTTCCTTTCAAGTTTTACAGAATCTCTTCTACAGCTCCCACCCAAAGGAGGACTGGACTTCCTGTACCAATAGTTGCTCATGAGATGGGTCCCTGAAGAGGGGAAAGGAGGGAGGGTGGGAAGGTGAGGTAGACACAAGCTGGAGGGTGTATCTCACTTCTACCATGCTCAGCACCCAGCAGTACAAAGTAGTGCAGGCTCAGGCTCTAAAGAAATGGGATGGGACAGTCCAAAACAGGAAGAGGGGTGGGAAATGGATCTGATATCATGGGAACTGGGATGTTCCATTAAAAGGAATGCTTCAGGCTCCCCCAGCATTCCATCAAAAGGAATGCTTCAAGCTCCCCAAGTTCCTGGGGGTGTCTTTCATTGGATCCAAGGTGAAAACTGGCAGAGGTCTATGCCTAAATCCTCTGTTCTTTCTCCTCTGTGTGTCCTGCTGGGCTGGCAGGGCGAAGTACCAGCCAGCCTGTTGGGTCCTGTAATGTTTCCTAGAAGCCACTGGGGTATGCAACCCCAGGGACTTCAAGGTTGCCCTGGTATCCTTAAGGCCATGAAGCTTAGCATCACTTTGCTCCAAGAAGAGTGAGGACCCTTCAAAGGGGTGATCCTGGAAGGTTTGCTGAACCTCCTGAGTAAATCCAGATGGCTGTAACCATGAGCTCCTGTGCACGGTTACAGCTAAGGTCATGGATCTCGCTGCAGAGTCAGCCACGTCCACGGCTGCCTGTAAGGAGGCCCTTGATACTGTTTTTCCTTCTTCGATCAGTGAGGAGAACTCCTGTCTGGCTTCTTGAGGGATCAGGTCTTTAAACTTTTGCATGGCATACCATATATTAAAGCCATAGCAGCCCAGTATGCCTGCTGGTTTGCTATGTGAAGTTGCAGTTCTCCTGTAGTATAGACCTTTCTACCAAATAAGTGTAGCCTTTTGGGATCCTTCATTTTAGGCATTGCTCCCAACTGACCTTAGTGATCTCTTCGTTAGTGGCTGAAACTACCAGGGATCCTGAAGCAGGGTACAAGTGTAAGAACTCATAACGTTTAGTTGTCATGAAATACTTCCACTCTGTACGCTTTGCCATGGGAGGAAGGGACACAGGAGTCTGCCATAGTACCTTGACTGGGTCCATGAAAGCCTCAGTGAGTGGCAGGGTCACCCTCGATGAGCCCACAGCTGTCATGATATTCAGTTTTGAGGCCACCCACTTTAGTAAGTATTGGTGAGCCTTGTGGGCAGCCTGGGGAGGAAGCACACCAGCTGTCACCACAGCCTCATCTGGGGAGGAGGAAGAGGAATCCAGCACTGGCTGGGGGGCATCCACCTCTCCTTGTGTTTTTCCCGGAACTTTTTCCTCTTGAAGTTTGGTACCAAAGTCCAATCTCTCGGCAAGGTACCAGTGGTCCTCTGTTCTCAGAGGCCACCAAGTAGGAGCGCCTTTAGAAAGAGCCCTGGGCCGGAGGGGAACCATGGATTCCAGAAGGCCATTGCATGTACTAGGTGTCACCCCTGCATTTGGGGCAATAATGGAGTAGGAGTGCCTCAGGGAGTAGCGAGGGTGAGATGAGTATGAGCCCATTTCCAACGAGGAGTCCTGGTGAGGCAACAAGGGCAATGCAGACCCTGTTGGTGCCGGAGATGATGGCCAGTGGTGAAGCCTGCAGTGAGGCTGTCAAGGAGCCAGGCGGTGGCCGGAGAAAGATGGTTCCCTGCCACTCAATGGCACTGGCAACACTGATTCCAGCATTGCCAAAGATGGAGGCACTGGCAACAAAAGGAGGTCCCTGGCTGCTGCGAACATTTCAAGAATTGATGGCACCATAAATATACTGGAACCACGTTGCCTGCCTGAGGTCAGTGCCTCTGCAGAGTTCCACTGAATTTATAGGTACTAGAGTTGTTGGTGCTGAGGTGGAAGAGTGTCCCAGCACAGATCTCAATGTATCCCAGTCCCCATGTCTGACTGACTTCTGTGCTGGGGATCAACCTCTTTCTGGCTGCTTCTGCATCGACACCGAGGCACTTGGCACAGAGTCCGAGCAATTCAGTTCTAAGCATGTCTCAGAGCTGCCTCCATGAGAAAGCCCTTCAGTCTTGCTTCCCGGTCCTTTTTTGTGCAAGATTTGAAGTCCTTACAGATCTGGCAGCGGTCCCTCTTTGAGCCTCTTCCAAGCATTTGAGGCAGCTCAAGTGTGGGTTGCTCAAGGGCATTGACTTGCTACAGGAAGCAATGGGCTTGAAGCCCGGTGACCAAGGCATGCCACAGCACCTGGAGATGGACAAACTTCACTAACTGTTCAGGGAAGGGTCCAACACTAATGTAACTGAAAAAAAACTGACTAACTGATTAACTATTTACTCTAGAAAATAGCAAAAACCATTGTGAAGTTTGCTGAAGCAACCAGAGCAGTTCCGTCAACTGTCATGGGCGGTAACAAAGAACTGAGTTGGCATAACATCATCAGGGCCCTTTCTACTGGCGCTATGAGTGCACAACACCAGAGAGCGCCAGAGCTGACCTGCCAGATACCACTAGGGGAAAAAAATTCCAGCAGCTGTTTTCGGGGCATGCACACATCTACACTGGAGTGGAGATGTGCAAGCACTTGAAGCAAACTGCATTGTAAACCCACAGATTCATAGATTTTTAGGCCAGAAGGGACCTTTCTAATTATCTAGTCTGAGCTCCTGTGTAACACAAGGCACCGAACATACCCAAAATCATTCCTAGAGTATATCTTTTAGAAAAACACATAATCTTGATTTTAAAATTGTCAGTGACGGAAAATCCACCATGATTTGTGCATGAATGTATTTTTAACTCTCCTAGGTGTCAGAAATGCCAAAGCCTGCCTTTATGAAGAAGAACTTGGATGAACTTGGGATAGGAACTTATCACAACATTGCCTTCATACATCCAGACACTCCTATTATTAAAGCCTTGAACATATTTGTAGACAGAAGGATATCTGCATTACCAGTTGTGGATGAGTCAGGTCTGTATTAAGCTGTACAAGAATATAGTAAGGGGGAGTGATAGCATGTTTTGTTTTGAATTTGCTATTTTGTACAATTATCTGTGCTGAAACCATCCCTAGATCTCTCTTTATACCATCCAGCCACTTGCTTATCAAACAAGAATGAGGAGGAGATAGAATATAATTTGAGATGCAAGAAATAAGCAAATGAAAAATCCAAGTTAACAGGCCTAGAAGATGTTGTTATATCGCCACCCTGTTCAGTTAGCCAGATGTTCACTGTAACATGTCAAAAGTTTTTTTCATTCTTGATCTGAATTTTTTTCCTTGTAATTAATGAAACTAGGATGCAAGGAAAATAACTTTTTTTTTTCTTTTTGTTTCTAAAATAGTTTACTAACTTTTGTTTTGTTTTGTTTTTAGGAAAAGTTGTAGATATTTATTCCAAATTTGATGTAATAGTAAGTATCTTTTAAAGTTTGTAAAATGTTTTAAAGTGTGTCTTGAAATTGCAGTCCTTCAGTTGTTTGCTTCAGCTATTACTTATTCCCTAACTATTAATTTGATGAACTTGCTAAAACACCGCTTTCATTCATTTTGCGCAGTATTTTTTCTGGCTTATTAGCATTTCATATACATGTGCATCTGGTGGTCTACGTTACTCATGGCATCACAATAGAGGATGTATAGGTTTCATCCTCTCCCGAGTTCAGACATCCTCTTCTTAATTACTGCTGCATCAGAGCCCAACTCTTTCAGAGAGTTTTAGAGTGAGGATTTCCTCTTACAGGTTGCTGGGAGTTTCATGAGACTGGATTTTTACACCTGGGGGAATTCTTCCACTGCGCACATGCAGAATTCATGTTCCCCTCCTGATTTATTTGCTTCCCCACAGAAAATGATGGAGAAGCAAAGGGAAACTGTGCAGAGAAGTGGGAGCGGGGGATTCTCATGGGCATAGTTTGGGGGCATATTATACCCCCCAAACAGTGGTGAGGTGTGCAGGGACACTGCCATCCCATTTCTGCAAGTGCAAAGCTACCCAGCTGAAGAAAGGTGCCACTTGGCTGGCTGTTGCTGACCCTGCAGCTGGATGCCACTTCCTGAATCCTAGTGCTGGTTGTGCTCCCCTTCTGTGTGCTGGGAGCCATCCTGTTTTCTGAACAATGAGTGCCTGCAATGGGGCAGGGCGGTGGGGTGGAAGGAACAGAATGAGGTGAGATAGGGCAAGGGGAGGAGGATGTGGGAGTGAGGGGCTGGGGGTGGGGCAGGGAACAGTAGGGAGGGGAATAAACAGATGTGCAGTTTGTAATGCCCATGAGTAATAGCCAAACCTCATTATGAAAGGGAAAGATAGTTAAGTTCCTTACCTGTAACTCTTCTCATAAGAGAATCCAGTGGTCTGTGCAAAACTCTGAATATGAAAGGAGTACTGATCCAGACTGTAGATGTTGTTATCCATAATACTTTTAATTAACCTTCGCACTTCAGTAGTGATACTGGTGATGTGTTTTATCTAGTTCACGTAGTTCCAGCTTTGGAAGTTACCTTTTGGTGTCAGATTGCAGTGCCAGAACAGTCTAGAAGTGAGAGTCTGAGCTTAAGCAGGGAAGAAGATGGTGGGTCTGGGGATGAAGCCTAAGATGCCCCCATTGTAGCATACTGAGCAGGTCTAACTCATGAGTAATGCTCATAGCAGTGGATATGCTACTTCATGAGAAGAACAAACTACAAGTAAGGTAGCCAAGTTTCTCTTTATTGCTGATGTCTCTTAACTCTCTAGAACTTCAGTTGACCTTCAAATTTTCTACTCCTTGTACAAAAGTAGATGGAGCAGCATTGAACTGCCTACCCAAAGATCATTCAGCAAAGGGAGTTCTTCATTGGCCTGGTGAACAATTGTGTATTAATTGTTTTGTCAAGTTTGTTTTGGAGTGTTTAACAGAAGTGCTTACTTGGCTGTTTTTATAAGTTGAAGGACTTTGATATACTTTGCTTAATATATGAAGCGGAATAGCCATCAATTTACACCAGAAAATCTAACTTGATATTTGCATTGATAGTTTAATGCCACATACCTCCTTGTCTCTTGTGAAGACTAATAATAATTCCTCTAATTTATTTTTCAGAACCTGGCTGCTGAAAAAACCTATAATAATCTAGATATCACAGTAACGCAAGCCCTCCAGCACCGTTCTCAGTATTTTGAAGGTGTTGTGAAGTGCAGTAAACTGGAAACACTGGAGACCATTGTTGATAGAATAGTGAAGGCTGAGGTGAGCTTACTTTGTTCACTTTAGTATTTTAAAGCATTAAGACAACAAGGGTACCAAATAGTGCATAAGCATCCTTTCATCAAAGTCCAATAAAATAACACAAAGCAATGTTGATGGTTCACTGTAGATGTTGCTTCTTACATTAGCATGTGTAGATGTCAGTGTTGATTTACTAGGTTTATCAACGGGGGCACTGGTAATTTGCAGGTGATTTTGGTGAAATCAGTACAACTTCGTTGAGGACTTGGCAGGTGATGGGGGAATTGCACAGTATTTTTTGTAGTTTGTATCTCCACTTAGCCCCACTGCTATGTTTTCTACTTGATATCAGTGGACAATGCAAGAATCTTTCAAAAATAATGTTGTTGTTCAAAAGAAATGCTGCTTTTGGAACATACTTGGCAACAAATGCACAGTCCTGCAAACTGCACTGTGGATGGCTAACGCTTTGCAGCTGACAAGCTGTGTCTGAGTGCATTTCATTTTTCAGAAGTAACCTCAGGATCAAAACTATTATTAGAGTGGGTGAGGGCCTATGCAAAGATGGCATACTTCTTTGTGTAGCTGTAAGATAATTATATATGTATATATATTAATAATTAAAGCTGAATAATATAGTCAGTTAAAGGAGGGTAATATAATTAATGCCAATCAACATAGGTTTATGGAAGATAAATCCTTTCACACTAACTTGATTTTTTTTTTTTTTTCCCCATGAGATTCCCAGCTTGGCTGATAAAGAGAATAGTGTTGATGTAATATGCTCAGATTTCTGTAAGGCATTTGATTTGGTACCACATGACATTTTGATTAAGAAACTAAATAATACAAAATTAATATGGTATACATTAAATGGACTTAAAAATTGGCTGATTAGTCTCAAAATGTAACTGTGAACAGGGAATCATGACTAGGCGTTTTTAGTGGGGTCTTGTAGGGATTGGTTCTGACCCCATGCTATCTAGCATTTTTATCAATGACCTGGAAGAAAACAAATTAATCTCTAAATTTACTGATGACACAGATTGGAGGAGTGGTAAATTAATGAAGAGAACAGGTCACTGACAGAGTGATCTGATCGCTTGATAAGCTGGACACAAGTAAGCAATATGCATTTTAACATGGCTAAATGTATACATCTGTTGACAAAGAATGTAGGTGAGACTTACAGGATGGGGAACTCTGTAAAATATTTGAGGATCATGGTGGATAATCATCTGAACATGAGCTCCCCGTGCAATGTTGTGACCAGAAGAGCTTATGTGATCCTGGGATGCATAAATGTGAATCTCAAGTAGGAGCAGAGGTCATCTTATCCCTGTATCCTGGCTCTGGTGTGACCACTGCTGGAATACTGTTGCCAGTTCTGGTGTCCATAGTTTGAAAAGGATGTTTGATGATGATGATGATGTTGTTGTTGTTGTTTTTGGGGGGGGGGGGGGAGAAGGAGGGTTCAGAGTAGACCAGGGGAATGATTAAAGGGTTAGAAAACATTTCTTTATAGTGAAGAAATTCAGCCTATTTATCTTAATAATAAAGAGAAGGTTAAGGGGTGACTTGTTCACAGTGTATAAGTATCTACATGGGGAACAAATCTTTGATAATGGGCTCTTCAGTCTAGCAGAGAGGCATAACCTGATACAATGGCTAGAAGCTGAAGCAAATCAAAATCAGACTGGAAATAAGGCACAAGTTTTTTTTTAACATTGAGAGTAATTAACCATTGGGACGCTAATGGGGGTTGTGGTGGATTCTCCATCACTAGCAGTTTTTAAATCAAAATGAGATTTTTTTTCTAAAAGATCTGCTCTAGGAATTTTGAGGAAGTTCTATGACCTGTGTTATATAGGAGGTCAGTATAGATGATCACAGTGGGCTCTTCTGACCTTGGAATCTGTGATGCTGAGTACAGTATGTGGAAGGCACTGCAGGTATTTGGAACTAAAAGTTGTGGAGATGCTGGCTGACCAGATGGCTAGTGATCATACTGTAATTGAGTCTTAACCAAAGTTTCAGTATAATCTGTTGGCAGATTAGGGTACTTCCAGAAATTAAGACTACTGGGAAATTGGTCCCCCATTGCTGACTGGATGGGGAAGAAATATGATAGAATATTATTGGCATCTTTTAAAAGTTTTGTGGAATGTCCTTTCAGATTAATTTACTGTCCAGATCATATGACAAGTATAAGTGAAAGAGTTAACAGTGATTTTTAAATTGTTTATAAACTGCAGAGTAACTACTACTTTGAGATGGATGGAGCAGTATATATCTTCCAGCTATTTTAGTATGTCTCTAGACTCCAGAAGATCATACTATTTTTTTTGTTTGTTTTTAAAAGCTTTATCTTTACATAAAGAGAGGAGGATTACAAACTTGGCTTTCTAAATGAAATCTTTAAATGCTGTAGAAACCATCCTGGCAGATTTTTTGACTCTTGGATGTCTTAAGCATTGAAACCTTTCACACAGGTTTCCAGCACCCCTGGTTATCAGATGTATTTACAACGAGGCAAACTTTAAACAACAAATAAGAGTTCAAGCATGCTAAAAGCATAAAGATATGTGTAAATTCAAATGACAAATACATAATATTAACATTACTGCGTCATGCATCCCTGATCATGTTTAGTTATGATATACATCTGGTTCTTGATTCTGCCATGTGATGTTAACTGACTGACCAGAGAAGCAGACATTATGAAGTCTAAATCCATTTCACCTATAGCTGTATCTGCCAATGTTTGGGTGCTGTTATCCTCTGTCTGTCTTCCTTCTCCAGTATCAATAGACTTCATATAAGGGATTAAGACAGAGGTGTCCACCTATCAAGCCCATTTCAGAAAAATCAAAATTACCCATTTCAGTCATCTTCATGAGTCTTTTAAAACATATTATTTCAGTTTCTGCATCCACGATGTTGAATATTCAGGACCCCAATCTTGCATTTATTTAATTTGAGTTAATTCTCAGGATTGTCAGTCCTATTCCTCAGTATTCCATTAGAACTGTAACAGCAGACAATTCCATATCCTTTGGCTTTTTCTGTGCCCGCTAAAGCTTGCACTTTGTACTACAGTGTGTCTAGAATGACCCATATTATATCTAACTTTCTGTTAATATCTTTAGAGGTCTTAAGTCCATTCCAACAGTTTCAAAAAAGATTCCTTCCCTTGGGAGTGCAAGCTGAGCCTGGTAAGGCCATACTTATCCTCCCTCAGTCTGTAAGAATTACACTGTGTTCCTCAATGGACTCACTTTTTTGCTCACAAGCTTTATGGAATGTCTGGATCCCCCAGATAAGCCAACCATAAGTGCAGAAATACAATGGGAGTGATTTGGACAGCATGTCACACAAGGATGTGGCCCATCTTGGCCTGCCTGCCTGACCCTTCCTCATTAACCTTTGTTTTACCAGGTGACAGCTTCCCTGAGAAGGAAAATCACTTTTACAAGAGGAACCTGCTTCTTGAGACTTGCCACTTGATAGCTGCAGTATAGTTCAATTCACACAACTTCAAACATTCACTTAACATCTAATAGGAAAAACTGTATGTATTTTTGTGCACATTGTATAACAAATGAAATTTTTCTATATAAATGGATACACTATAAATACACAAATATAAAATATTTCTCAATGAGTCAGCTTTATGTAGAGGTCCACAAATATTCTAGAAATCTGGCCCTGTTCCCGAGTGATGTTAAAAGCTGCCCATTGGCTGGGGGGATTAGTTTGTGTCTTGTATGTAAAACACTTATTTTTACTATAAAAATTCCAGGTGTGGTACTAAATTGATCTTTTTGGTTGCTAAACAAGAATGCTTAATCATACTGGTATTAAGTGTTTAATTGATATACTAATAATTTTTCTTAATGGAACTCACAACACAATGTGAGAAAGATGACCAAGTGATTAAATGTGCATAATATACAGAAAATAATATCCATGTCCGAAGTATCACCAGCACAGTTTCATTAGAAGAAAAAAATATAAAAACAGAATTTTCCCCCTTTTCTTTCTGTTTCTTTCCTGTGTTCCCCATTTGCATCAGGTGGGTATGACTGTTCAAATACAAGAGAAGAGGAGCTCTAAGGTATCCTGACTGGTATGTAGCTAACCTCAGTCCTAAATTAACGTACCATTACTTCAATCAAACCAGAGATGCTGCTTTCATTCTGTTATCCCCTTGGTGAGGGTGATGAGGTTTCTTCTTTGCACTTACTAGCATTTGAGAAATTTTATTGCCTTGCGCTAAGGGGGTTCCAAGGTGTTAATAAAAGAAACAGGAAAGTTGTTAACATTTCAACTCTGTTTTTTGCCCTTATCACTTGTATCTGTCATCCCTAATCTCATCTTTGAGAGAGAATAATGCCAGTTCTCATCGAAATACTGTGCTGGAAGCAGTAATCTCACTATTTACATTTTTACTCATTTGGACATCTTTCCCATGGAAAAAAGTGGTGTCTTACAGAAAACTGATTTTTAATGATATTAAAAAAAGAAATGGTTAAATGTTGAACCTTAAGATAAATGATCAAGAGTATTCAACTGTTAGATATCTACATTTTATACTCAAGTAGATGATCAACTCTTTAAGTTTGTCAGTATAACTGTATGTTGCAGTTAAATTTGATTATTCAAACTGAAATTGTTAAACTTTTCACTATTTATGCAACAAGTAAATAATATTGCTCTCAACTTGTAACAAAACTAGATTGGTTAGCTTCACTTTGTTTCTGCTTAGGTTCATTTTTCTGGTCCTGATGAATGTTGCAATGTTTAGATTATAAACTTGGAAGGTGAATATTTGTTGATTGAAAACTCTGTTTCTGCTAAATATAAAAAATGTGAAACATTTCTGTTGGTCTTAAAATTCTACTCTGAAAAGTGACTGTAAAAATATCACCTTGCTATTCACAAATCTCTCTGGATATTGAGAGTTGGATCTACTTGGTCTAGCAACCCATCTTTTCTACTTCACTCTCCTAGCTGTGTTATCTCTGCAATATGACATGAAATCTGTTCAGGCTTCGTGCAAAATTAGCAGAATTCTTATTTAAGTTCCAATTTTAGAACCAGATTTGGCCCTCAATCTCAGCTGTCCAATCCCTTTATAGAGAAGTGTCACTGAAAACAACTTGAATACAATGACCTTGAATAAATCTGACTGCAGAATTTGACATATGCAGTCTCCTCTTCCTGATGATGGTGCACATACAAGGGCACAGCTTGTGAATATAAGATGCCAGGTTGAGTTGGCAGAGACTGTCAGTTGGAAAAATCTCTCTTTAACGTCAAGTTCTTATCATTGTACTCTAATTTGTATCAATGTATTCAGAGGTTATTGACTCAAATTTGAAACTCTCAATGGCACTTCAGAGTTGCTTTTCAGAACAGAGCTATGCTAAGTCTTAGTCTTTTAGGTTTTGTAAAAATAAATTATTTCTGGATTGATGTCGCTTGACAGGGTCCCTTCTGCTGCAAAATCACACAAATATTACAACTGTGTGCTCCTTTAAATAGCAGCTTAACCATGTTGTGATACCACCGTATTAAAATGTTAGTCAAGAAACTGAACAATTTCTTCCCTCTAATTCTGAAAATTTGCCCACCTTAAGCACTTTATATTAGGACTCTTGTTTCTCTGTTGCCATTATTTATAAATCAGAAAAATAAAATTCCTATCGAATAAAATGTGTTTTCCCTGCTTGCAGGTTCATCGTCTGGTAGTAGTGAATGAAGCAGATAGCATTGTGGGTATCATCTCCCTCTCTGACATTCTACAAGCATTGGTGCTCACGCCGGCAGGTATAGATGCTGCCTTCTGACCTCTTTTCATAAAACTTCAGGTACAGTAGGGTATAGCATAGCATGCTGTTTTTAGTCTGCTTGATTTGTTGCTAATGTCTGTTTATAGACTTTAAGGTCCGAAGGAACCATCAGGTTCCTCTAGTCTGACCTGCACATTGCAGACCATGGAATCTTGCCCACCCACTCCTGTAATAGACCTTTAGCTGAGTGATTCAAGTCCTCAAATCATGACTGAAAGACTTGAAATTACACACACTCCACCATTTACACTAGTTTAAACCTGCAAGTGACTCTGTGCTCCATGCTGCAGGGTCTCTGCCAATCTGACTTGGGGATGGGGTGGGGATTCTTTCCTGCCCCCAAATATGGCAATCAGTTAGAGCATTTCAGCCAGATCCAAAAGACGGTTACTCACCTTTGTAACTGTTGTTCTTCGAGATGTGTTGCTCACATCCATTCCAGGTAGGTGTGCGCGCTGCGCGTGCACGTTCGTCGGAAACTTTTTTACCCTAGCAACTCCAGTGGGCCGGCAGGTCGCCCCCTAGAGTGGCGCCGCCATGGCGCTCTATATATACCCCTGCCGGCCCGCCCGCTCCTCAGTTCCTTCTTGCCGGCTACTCCGACAGTGGGGAAGGAGGGCGGGTGTGGAATGGATGTGAGCAACACATCTCGAAGAACAACAGTTACAAAGGTGAGTAACCGTCTTTTCTTCTTCGAGTGATTGCTCACATCCATTCCAGGTAGGTGACTCCCAAGCCATACCTAGGCGGTGGGGTCGGAGTGAGAAGTCGCGGCACGGAGCACTGCAGTTCCGAAGGCCGCATCCTCCCTCGACTGCTGGACCAGGGCGTAGTGGGAAGCAAAGGTGTGGACCGATGACCAGGTCGCTGCCCGACAGATTTCCTGGATGGGCACACGGGCGAGGAAAGCTAGCGACGACGCCTGCGCCCTGGTAGAATGCGCAGTCACACGGCCCGTAGGGACATGGGCCAAGTCATAACAGGTCCTGATACAGGACGTAACCCAAGAGGATACCCTCTGGGAGGAGATAGGAAGCCCTTTCATACGGTCCGCTACCGCCACGAAAAGCTGGGGGGATTTTCGGAAGGGCTTAGTCCTCTCTATGTAGAACGCGAGAGCCCTACGAACATCCAGCGAGTGGAGCTGCTGCTCCCTGCCTGAGGAGTGAGGTTTTGGGAAAAAAACCGGAAGGAAAATCTCTTGGTTGACGTGGAAGGCTGAGACCACTTTGGGCAGAAAAGCAGGGTGTGGTCTCAGCTGCACCTTGTCCTTGTGGAAGACCGTATATGGGGGGTCTACCACAAGAGCTCGGAGCTCCGACACCCGTCTAGCTGAGGTGATAGCCACTAGAAAGGCAGTTTTCCAAGAGAGGTAGAGCAGGGAGCAAGTAGCTAACGGCTCAAAGGGGGGCCCCATGAGCCGGGACAACACCAGGTTAAGATCCCAGGTTGGAGCAGGGGGACGGACGTTAGGGAATAAACGTTCCAGCCCTTTAAGGAATCTCGACACCGTCGGGTGAGAAAAAACGGAGCGACCGTCCGCACCCGGGTGAAAGGTGGAGATAGCTGCTAGGTGGACTCGCAACGACGATAAGGCCAGACCTTGCCCTTTGAGGGACCAAACGTAGTCTAAGATTTCGGTTACCGAAACTTCCATAGGGCGGAGATTTCTCTCTACGCACCAACAGGAGAAGCGCTTCCATTTCGCCGAATATGTGGCTCTTGTGGACGGTTTCCTGCTGCTCAAGAGCACCTCTCTCACAGGCGTGGAGCAGCGCAGCTCGGAACCAGTCAGCCACACAGGAGCCACGCCGCTAGGTGCAGCGACTGCAGGTCTGGGTGACAGAGGGTCCCGTGGTCCTGGGTAATCAGGTCCGGATGAAGGGGCAGGGGAACTGGGTCGGCTATGGCCAAGTCCAGCAGCATGGTGTACCAGTGCTGCCTGGGCCATGCCGGGGCCACCATGATCACGAGAGCCCTGTCCCTGCGCACCTTCAGGAGGACCTTGTGGACCAGAGGGAACGGGGGAAATGCATAGTACAGGTGGGTCGACCACTGGATGAGGAAGGCATCCGCTATTGACCCCGGCTCCCTGCCCTGAAAGGAGCAGAACGCTTGGCACTTCCTGTTCCCTTTGGACGCGAAGAGGTCCACCCGGGGATAACCCCACCTCCGGAAAATGGAGAGAGCGACGTCCGGGCGAAGGGACCACTCGTGTGACAGGTAGGATCTGCTCAATCGATCTGCCAGAGTGTTCCGTACTCCAGGGAGGAAGGAAGCCCTGAGGTGAATGGAGTGGGCTACGCAAAAGTCCCAGAGTCGTATCGCCTCGCGGCACAGGGAGGAGGACCTGGTGCCTCCCTGCTTGTTGATATAGTACATGGTCGTCGTGTTGTCCGTGAACACGGCGACACAACGACCCTGAAGCTGATGACAAAACGCTTGACAAGCAAGGCGGACCGCTCTCAACTCCCGCATGTTGATGTGGAGCCCCACCTCCTCCTGGCACCACAGGCCCTGTGTCCGCAGGGTCCCTAGGTGGGCCCCCCAGCCTAGATCTGAGGCATCCGTTGTCAGGGATACCGAGGGCTGAGAGGGGTGAAAGGGAAGACCCGCACATAATACGGACTGGTCTAACCACCAGCCGAGAGAATCTAAGACCTTCTGGGGGATTGTGACTAACATGTCTAAAGGTTGCCTTGCCGGCCTGTAATGACTGATAAGCCACAGCTGGAGAGGCCTCATGTGGAGCCGAGCGTAGTCGGTCACAAAAGTGCACGCCGCCATGTGGCCTAACAGGGTTAGACATGTCCTCACTGACGTCAATGGGGCTGACCGCAAACGTTGAACGATCGCCGCCATGGTCTGGAACCGTTGCAGAGGCAGCGAGGCCCTGCTGGCATCCAGGACGGCCCCGATAAATTCCACCTTCTGCGTGGGCCTCAGAGTGGACTTGTCTGTGTTTATCAAGAGGCCCAGACTTGCAAATATGGCGGTGATCATGCGGACATGGCTGTTGACCTGCTGTTCCGACGTGCCCCGAATCAACCAGTCGTCCAGATAAGGGAACACGTGGACACGGTTGCGCCGAAGATGCGCCACGACAACTGCCATGCATTTTGTAAACACCCTCGGGGCCGTGGACAGGCCGAATGGGAGGACTGCAAATTGATAATGAAGAGCCCCCACAACGAAGCGGAGAAAGCGTCTGTGGCGCGGCCAAATGGCAATGTGGAAATACGCGTCCTGCATGTCGAGGGCGGCGTACCAGTCTCCTGGATCCAGGGATGGAATAATGGTCCCCAGGGATACCATGCGGAACTTCAACTTCACGAGGTATTTGTTGAGTTCTCGCAGGTCGAGGATAGGCCTGAGGCCCCCCTTGGCCTTGGGGATCAGAAAGTAGCGGGAATAAAACCCCTTGCCTTTCTCGTTTTCCGGAACCGCCTCTATAGCTCCTTTGCTGAGGAGCGTCTGCACCTCCTGCCGAAGGAATTGCTCGTGAGAGGGGTCCCTGAAGAGGGACGAGGAAGGAGGGCGGGAAGGAGGAAACGAAACAAACTGCAGGCGGTATCCCGTCTGCACCATGCTTAAGACCCAGCGGTCCGATGTTATTTGGGACCACGCCGGGAGGAAAAACGAAAGGCGGTTGGAAAATGGGGGGGAAGGATCCATAGGGGAAACTGTTACCGCGCCCTCGGGCGCACCTTCAAAATGAAGGCTTAGGACCAGGCGGGGGTTTTGAGGAGCCTTGGTTCTGCCCCCCTTGGTTCCCAGACTGCCTGCGCCTGCCGTTCCTGCCGCGGCGCCTGTAAAGGTCCTGCCGCTGGCGGAACTGGGAAAACGGCCTACGTTGTTGCTGTTGTTGCGACCTAAAGGGTCTACGCTGCGTCACGGGGGTGTGCATCCCGAGGGACCGCATAATGACCCGGTTGTCTTTTAGACTCTTGAGTCTGGGGTCTGTCTTATCAGAAAACAGGCCCTGGCCTCCGAAAGGAAGGTCCTGTATAGTGTGCTGGAGCTCCGGCGGAAGGCCGGAAACCTGCAGCCAGGAGATGCGACGCATCGTAACTCCTGACGCGAGGGTACGGGCAGCCGAGTCCGCAGCGTCCAAGGAGGCTTGTAAGGCCGTGCGGGCGACCTTCTTGCCTTCGTCCAAGATGGCCGTAAACTCTTGGCGAGCATCCTGTGGCAGCAGCTCCTTAAATTTGTCCACTGCCACCCAGGAGTTAAAGGTGTATCTGCTCAGCAGGGCCTGTTGGTTAGAGACCCTGAGCTGCAGCGCCCCAGCCGAATACACCTTACGGCCAAGGAGGTCCATCCGCCTGGCTTCTCTGGATTTGGGGGCTGGAGCCTCCTGGCCGTGACGCTCCCTATCGTTCACCGATTGCACCACCAGTGAACCGGGAGTCGGGTGAACATGAAGATATTCGTATCCCCTAGAAGGGGCCATGTACTTTCTCTCGACTCCTTTCGCTGTCGGAGGGATGGAGGCCGGGGACTGCCAGATAGTATTGGCGTTGGCCTGGATGGTCCGTATAAAGGGCAGGGCGACCCTGGTGGGAGCATCAGAAGAGAGGATGGTGACAATTGGATCCTCTATCTCCGAGACCTCCTCTGCCTGCAGACTCAGATTTTGAGCCAATCACCTGAGGAGGTCCTGGTGCGCCCTGAGATCCAGCGGGGGGGGACTGTTGGAGGAGGTACCCGCCACCGCCTCATCCGGGGAGGAGGATGATGAGACCCCAGGCACGAGAGTGTCTAACTGAGGGTCTTCCTCAGCCCTCGCCTCTGCCTCCGGAGCCGCAGCGGAGTCCTGCTGTTTGGACCCTTCCTCCCCTTCCGGGGAGGGAGGGGGGCGAGACAAGGAGGCTTCAGGGGCCCTACGCTCCGCAGTCGCCGGTCTAGCAGGGAGCTGCTGGGGGCCCTGGGCCTGATGGTATGCCCAGGGTGTCCAGAATCCCCACTGTTGTGGGCCTTGGTCTTGCAGCGGCGGATCACCGAACAGCGCCGCCTGCCGGTCGGTGCCCAGCGCATACCCGCTGTCCGTCTGGGAGGATACGGACAGCTGTCTCGAGGGCCACGGTGGGGCCGACCCCGGATGGTAAGGGTCTGCGCGGGCCGGCACGGAGGATCGTCTCGGTGCCGGGGACCGGTGCCGGGAGTCATATCGGTGCCGGGACCGGGATCGGGACCGGGATCTGTCACGGTGCCGGGATCCTGATCGGTACCGGGTGCCGCTTCGGTACCGGGACCTGCCACCAGCTCGGTGCCGGGAGGTCGACCGGGACCTACCACCAGCTCGGCGCCGGGAGGTCGACCGAGACCGGGACCTGCCACCAGCTCGGTGCCGGGAGGTCGACCGGTGCGGCGAGTAGCGTCGGGACCTGCTCCTGGAGTCGCGGTGCCGGAGTCGCCGACTGGAGCCTGACCGCGACCGCCTCGATGCCGACCGTTGCCGCGAGTGCGACCGGTGCCGCTGAGGGGAGCGGTGCCGGGACTGCGAGCGGCGTCGGGATCTGGAGCGCCCAAGACGTCGGGACCTGGATGGCGAACGACTGTCTCTGGGCGGCGCCGACATCATGGGCTTGCCTCTGGACACAACCCGCACCGGAGGTACCGGGGGTGGCAGCCGAGTGGGCTCAGTCAGGGCAATAAGGTCCCGAGCCGAGGCGAAGGTCTCCGGTGTGGATGGGACCACTACCTCAACCCCAGATCTCATGGGGGAGCTCGGCGGCACCGGACTCAACGGACCCGCCGGGCCCGGAGTCAACGGTGCTGACGGTGCCGGCGGCGCCGCGGCCGATGTCGAGGCCGGGCGCTCAAGCCGGGTCTGCCTGGCCGGAGTATCAGACTTCGACGGCCTTGGCTCTGATTCCAGCGCCGGAGAGGGTCGGTGCCGAGGAGTCTTCTCGGTGCCGGAGCGATCCGGTGCCGGTGCCGATACCACGGCCTGCGAAGCCGACGGGTCAAGTGCCGCCTCCATTAGGAGAGTTCGGAGCCTCTGATCCCTCTCCTTCTTTGTCCTCGGCTTAAAAGCCTTACAGATGCGGCACTTGTCGGATCTGTGCGATTCCCCGAGGCACTTCAGGCACGCTTCGTGGGGATCGCTGGTAGGCATGGGCTTCTTGCAGGCCGCACACTGCTTGAAGCCCGGCGAAACAGGCATGAGCCTGGCGCCGGGTGCCGGGAAGGGCTAAGCCCCCGGCGAAGAACTACTTAACAACTATTTAACTAAACTATCTACTTAACAAACTAATTAACAACTATAATGGAACTAGAGATGAACTATAGATAAACGATAGAGAACTAGGAGAGCTAGGGACGTGGAGGACAGCTAAGCCGCGCTCCACAGTTCCAACGACCGACACGGCGGTAAGAAGGAACTGAGGAGCGGGCGGGCCGGCAGGGGTATATATAGAGCGCCATGGCGGCGCCACTCTAGGGGGCGACCTGCTGGCCCACTGGAGTTGCTAGGGTAAAAAAGTTTCCGACGAACGTGCACGCGCGGCGCGCACACCTACCTGGAATGGATGTGAGCAATCACTCGAAGAAGAACAGCCAGATACCTGGGAAAGAATTCTCTATAGTAACTCAGAGCCCTCCTCTCTAGGGTCCCATCACTGGCCGTTCGGGATATTTGCTGCTAGCAGTCACAGATCAGCTATATGCCATTGTAAGCAGTTTTATCATACCATTCCCTTCATAAACTTATCAAGCTCAGTCCTGAACCCAGTTAGGTTTTTTTACCCCTACTGCTACCCTTGGAAGGCTTCCAGAACTTCAGTCCTCCGATGGTTAGAAACCTTTGTCTAATTTCAAGCCTAAACTTGTTGAATGACCAGTTTATATCAATTCGTTCTGGTGTCCACATTGGTGCTTAACTTAAATAACTCCTCTCCCTCCCTGGTATTTATCCATCTGATGTATTTATAGAGAGCAATTGTATCTCCCCTTGGCCTTTGTTTGGTTAGGCTAAACAAGCCAAGCTCTTTGAGTCTCCTCTCATAAGATAGGTTTTCCATTACTCTGATAATCTTAGTAGTCCTTTTCTGCACCTGTTCCAGTTTGAATTCATCTTTCTTAAATATGGAAGACCCGAATTGTACACAGTACCATTATACATCTCATCTGGAATACTAACGCTTCCCTGTCTCTGCTGGAAATATTTTGCCTGATCCAGCCTAAGATTGTATTATCCTTTTTCACAGCCGCATCATGATCATCTGTCTTGGTGTCAAATACTGTAACTGTTAAAACATATTGTCTAGTGTACTTTCCATTTTTGGCAGAAAAAACAACTAAATCTCCATGTTCAAGTTTGTAGGGAAAGGTGAATCTGGATGATTTATCTCAAGTATTATACCAGCTTTCACCATTAGAGTCCAACTTTGCTTATGGAGTGTAGAACAGAGCATTCCATGAATGCTATTGCTGTTGGCTGTAGAGGCTGCTGCTCCTAGATCTCATTTCTAGGGGAAAAAAAACTGGGGCTTATGTTTTGAGAGGAGGAAGTATGGAATCACAATGTGGGATACTTAATTAAAACTACTGATAGGTATCCTGTCACATAAATCAGAAGTTTTATAAAACTCTCACCATTCATGCTGATGCTGTTTTGTATTTCTCTCAGCTTAAGCAATGGAAAACAATAGCAGTTTCACTTTTTTATAGTAAGTTTTCACTTTTACGTTCTACAGTTAGTACAGTGCTGCAAAGTTTTAAGCAAAAACCCTCTTTCCATTTTAACGGGGTGAAGAGACAGACAGACATTTGAGTCAAGATTTTTTTTGTTTAAACACAGTTTCCTGAATTTTGGGCCAAATTTAATCTGATACTGCCCCTTTAAAAGAGTGTCTAACCATAAGCCCAAGTGGAATTTTTCATTTGCATTGATAATGCTAAATTTAGCTTGAGACCAGTCATGATGTCTGCCTATGTATATGGAGAAAGGAAGTGTGACTGTTAGGAGGAGAGACTATAGGATTTCTCCTCTTAGTGGTTGCTGTAGTTAGGAAAAAAAACAAGTGTGCGGGGGAGAACTTGTGGTATTGAACATAGTACACAATCTCTCTCCACAACTGTATACATTTGAAGTCTAGCTGTCGCAACCCCAGGTTTCCTGTGGCCATCAGCTGCTACCCCCAAGCTTCTCACCTTGGTGCAACCCTTCCTCTGCTCTCTTGTTAGAAGGACCCAGTTGTTTCAAGGAGCAAGGGTCTCCGGTAGGTGTTCTTTGAAGGCCACTCCAGAAATTACCACAGCTCCACTCCAGATTGAATTCACAAATTTGTAGTGTATTATTTACAATTAAAACCTATGAATGAACTGATCATCTGGAAGTGCTCATTGGTCTTTCAAGCCATGGAGTCTTGTGTTCTCCCAGTCTGGTCACACTGCAGCCCCCTCAGCAGCCCAGACCTCTTCAGTACTTGATCGGCCAGTCTCTGGAGTCTGGAGAAACCTTTCTTGGCAACTTTAGAAAACTGGATAAAACCACCTCCTGCTGGCAAGTCTCCACATTTAACACTCAGTCCTCTTCCAATTGCTGACTTTCAAACAAACATTCCAGGGTTGCTCTGTCATAGTATAATTCCCAATTCTGGACCTTAGCATCCAAAATATGGGTACTAGCATGAATTCCCCTAAGCTTAATTACCAGCTTAGATCTGATAGGCTGCCACCAATCAGGACTTAGAGTAGAGCACCTGATAGACTCTGGTCTCCCCCAAAAACCTTCCCTGGGGGTCCCAAGACCCAAATTCCTTGAGTCTCACAACAAAGGGAAATAACCCATTCCCTTCCCACTCCCTTCTCCCTCCCAGCTTCTTCCCATCCTGGGAACATTAGGAGATCGCCTGATTCAACTTCTTGAATCACCACACCAAGAGGAGTGTTACCTTCCCCCTCCCTTCTTCACCCTCACCCAGAGGCCATACAGATTCAAGCTGCGTGAATCTAACACAAAGAGAAAAGTTATCCTTCCCTTCTCCCCACCAATTTCCTGGTGAGTACAGACACAATGCCCTTGAACCTTAACTAGGAGAGAAAAATCAAACAGGTCTTAAAAAGCAAAACTTTTAATAAACCTTTTACTTTTTCTTTTTTTTTTATCTCTGCACTTTAGATGGTAAAAAGTTACAGGGTCTTTCAACTTATAAACAATAGAAAGAAACTTTCTCCAGCAGAAACATAATTTAAGCTACTTCCAGCAGGTACACATATGTAAATGGGGGAAAAAAAAAACAAATTAAAAGACTATGACGGCCTTTTCTTTCTTACAATTCTGAATAGATAAGAGACTGTAGCAGGGAGATTGGCAGAAACCTGGTTGCACCTCTAGTCCCATCCAGGACCCAGAGAGAACAAAGCCAAACCCAAAACCCACAAACAAAGGCTTCCCACCCATGAGATTTGAAAATATCTTGTCTTCTGATTGGTCCTCTGGTCAGGTGTTTGGGGTCCCTGTTTGTTAACCCTTTACAGATAAGAGAGACATTAAGCCTTAACTATCTGTTTATGACAGGCTCCCAGCAACCTCATGGGCCCTCAGAAGTCTTGGATTTCAAATCTCTATCTTGCTTCCTCACACATTTTATCTCCCTGATACCTAAAATAATAATAATATAAATACAGCACATACCCAGCTGGCTGCCTGGAACTGTAGAAGAGAGAAAGGGCTTGATGCTGCAACCTAGAAGCAGAGGCAGTGGTGAAGAGCCTAAATGAAATCCATTATACTGGATGGTCTTCCAGCCCTTCACCACTTGTTTTTCCAGGACAGTTGGACCACCCATTAATCAGGCTCTTCCTCTGTGCTAAAGTAAACTGATGCACCAGCATAATACAGATAGTGTGGGAATCCTTTTTGGCTAGGTCTCAAGTAGGTCTTCGCCTTAAGGGAGCTTTAATGCTGATCTTGACTGCCGTCAAGAACCAAAAAAATAAATAAATCACCAAGGGTCTTTTGTGCCATGGTTCTTGACCTCATCCTAGAAGAATCATCACCATTGGTTCAGCAACTGTGTTGTTGATTTGCCTTCTATGGCACTTGGCTGCTATGCTTAGGGGCACCTCTTTTTTAAAAAAAATAAGCAGTAGTGGTCCAAGTGCCCCTCTGGCTTTGCTCATGTTCCTAATTACTAAAATTAACATGTCTTCAAGAATGGTATTGACAATTAAGAGTCTCATATATAGTGAGTCAGTGTTGCAATATCCCAAATAAGCTCCAGAACAGTTTTTATTTTTCAAACTGCCTCTTCATGACTCTGAAGTACAGTCTGAGCAAGGACATTACATGTTTTTGAAAAGTCTGAATTTTTTTTCTCTATGAACAGGTGCCAAACAAAAGGAGAGTGAAACTGAGTGACTGCTGTGAATGTATAAAGTTTTCTAGGAGAACTTGAACGAAGTTTCTGAGTCAAGTTTGCCTCAAGAACACTGACTGCAATAGAAACGAGAAGAACGGTTATGAGAATGTGTATTGAAACTCAGTGATGGGTAACGTCTGTATTTTCCCCTAGTGGTGTCGCAAAAAAAGCAGCATGACAAAAAACCTTATGTTAAAAAATGTAGGCTTGCATTTCAAAATGTCTTCAAAACATTTGCTGAAATACTATGTCCTTTGTTAAAATGCACTGTATTCTGAAACTGTTTCATTCGTATTTGACAGAAGTCACTGGTCAGCAGCAGACATCTGACATAAGGCAAGTGTATGGCATATTCATATCATAGTGCCTTATGTCAAATACAGCAATATGTCATCAGTTGCCCATCACTGTCAGAGGAAGTATTGTGCTAAACAAGACACTGTATTTGAATGTGAAAGTCTTTAAACCTAAAACCAAATCAGTTTCAGTTCTCATTAGATTTGTCACAAAGGTTGTAATTTGAATATCAGTAGATTACTTTAAAACTTTAATGACGGTTTCATGTTTTTATTGTTGCATTCTGAACTGATATGTAAAACAAGACTGATTTTAAAAACAGCTTTATTTATTTTTACTTTCATGGCAATTTTTTACACATTTTTGGTGGATAGCTAAAATTTCACCATGTCCATTAATAAACTGTTGATTGTTATACAAAAAAGTGGCAGATTTTTCTCATTTTTTAACACTTGGGAGCTGCGGAAGCTGTAGCTTCTAGATCAGCCCACATTACTTCAGTCTAAGGTTTTCAAAAGCACATGTTGAAAAGTGTTATTCTGTACTGTAATAGACAGGTACCGTGGAGGAGACTAAGTGCCAGAGAGCTATATATTTTCCTGTGTACTAAAATGTTAAATCATGTTTGTAAGATTGCAGATACGATTTTTTGTAAATTATAATGGATATACAGTTTTTGTACAGATGCAAAGAGCGAGGAAAGGTTTTTGCTAATGTAAATGCACTGTAAAGCTTAGAGATCACACTATATAATTGTAGACTTTCTTCTGCAGATGGAAGAAATTAAACAAACCTTACTATATCAGTTTGTTCATAGCAGTTTTTGAAAATGCCAGGTATCTTTGCATGTACAGATTTTACATGCTGCTTACATCCTTTTTTTCCCACCTGGATATTTGTAAGAGTGATTCAGTGTCTTACAGTATATCTCCCTTCCCTCTTTACAGGCTAATTATACATTAAATGGACACTTTTACTTTTTAAAAGCAACTGTCTTTACCTGGGTTATTGTGCAACACCTTACACTGTTAAGACTGAATGACTGTTCAGTCTCGCTTTGATGGAGTGTTTCTCCATTTCTCCCAGATAGGACAATGAAAATGGATTGATTTGTCACTCTCTAATTTCAGGCACAGGATGGGAAATGTTTAAATTAAACTGAAAACTACATTAATGACAGGTTTTTATATATTTTTTTAAACAAGTCTTGTCAAAACTTGCTTTCTATAAGCCTGAAGTTTGAGTCTACTGTTGACAACTCTTTTTTAATAGAACCTCAAACTTTTTTTCAATATAAAATCTGAACACATTCACACAGTACACGGTCAAAAAAATTCTTCACTAATTTTTTCTCTCCCTTGCTTATTCCCTCTGAAAAGTTAAAGGGTCTTTCTTTAAAAACTTTTTTCCTTTCTGACTAGATAAAAATTGACTCCCATATAGTTTGAATGGTGCTGAAATTTAAATGGCTGCTTTGGTTTAACAATAACCTCAGCATGTAGAGTTAATCGTCTCCATCATAAATACCATTGTCCAAGCTCTGGGAATAATGGTGGTGGAGAGAGAGAAATAAAACTGAATAGAGTGGCTCTTGTGGGTTTTTTGTTTGTTTTTTGTTTTGTTTTCTCCTGTGGCAGTGTGGTAGAATTTATTTTTCTTTGCACCTTCTTCAAAGTTAAGGCCTCAACACTGTCCCTTTTTTAGAGAGCACTTGCATAATGTATGTGTTCAACACAGTCTGTTTTATTGGTGGTGTGTATTTGTAAGCCCACTGTTCTGTCGAAGAAGGGATGAAAATTTTATTCAATTGATGTGGTAAAAGACTGATCAAAGCAGAAGTTTAGTCACTTGAGAATTAATTATATTGGCTGAACTCCCTCCTGTCATAGGGAGAATCACAATCCAGTCTAAGTCTTTTAAGAAAAAGGAATTATCTGAATTATTGCATAATAGTTAAAACCAAAATGCTCTAAATTCATAAAGGAGTGAGAGACTCACAAAAAGAGGCTGATGTTTTTGCTTCTGATTCAGCAAAGCACCGAAGTGTGTGCTTAATGTTAGTGTTTGCTGAATTGTGTCCTAAGTCCAGAACAGTACCCTTTTCTCCCACTTTTTATTTGGGCATTGCTGAGCACACAAACACATTGTAAGACCCTCTGATAAAAGGACTACAACCCTGTTACCTACCACTGGGGAAATATTTATCACAAATACAGGTGGTGTACAGACTGCTGTACTGTTCCCAATATGTACTGTTCTCAATACAGCATTATCTGTTTTAAAACACACGAGTTCTTACCTTCGTATGCTGTAAATAATATGTATGGCCTATGTACTGCATTTGGTAAAGTGTTGAATTTGAGTCATCTACATCAAAATTGAACAGCTGTAAAATAAACATATAAAGCATTGCTCTTATACCACAAAATGAAATGCATTCAAATTTGTTTTTGTGTGTTTAAAAAACCATGAATGTAAGGAGTTTTTTTAAATACAATCAAGTGAAATGAAATATGTTACAAAACTTGAAATAGCTTAGTTTGTGAAATAAAATGCCAGTTAGACATGCAGAGTTGCATTAATTTTCAGTACTATGAACTTACTATGCAAATAATACTTTCAAAACCAAGGCCTTCACAACCCTAAGCAAATTCTGTCTGCTTCCCCTTGTAATTTCCCCACCTCTCACAGCAGGCCCTGCTAATAGTTAAATTGACATTATAAATAGGCAAAATCACAATGATTTCAAAATTATGGTAGCTGGAGCTAACACTTTAATTATGTAATATACTGTAAAAGCAATTCAAATTCATTCCTTGAGTAATGAGGAAAGTGCAGAGCAAGGTCTGCAGAAGAAAGTAGTGGAGTCTAGTCTCTTCTCAACCCTTTCTTCTTGAGATTCTATGTGGAAGTTTATCCCATTGTTGTTGGATTCTAGAGATTCTCCATATCCCATCTGTGATGGCTTATGTCATGTCATGCAGCACAACTCCTCCCTCACAGACCTATCTTATATTTGAAACCTTCTATTTGAAAGAGTGCATCTCCATCTGAAATTCAGCTCTTTTTCTCAAATAGGCAAGTGCTTCTGTCTTTGCAGATGTAAAAATCACTCCCTCCCTCCCTTTCCTTGGGGCCATATTACCTGTGTGCCACATTATCTATTTTAATTTATGATTTATCTATGAAGAATTTCTCATTTTAAAATAATCCTTTATCGGTCAAGCTGGTCTTTGTTCCATAGGTAGCCAAAATTGTAAGGGTGGGATCAAGAACTAGATATTGAACAGGAGCATTCCTTCAAAGAACAGAGCTGGCCATTACTCAGGTTTTTTTTGTTCTTTGTAGTTGACCTTTAACTTGTCAGGAAGCTTAGAAGCACTCTCATAAGCATGAGAGTAAGTCTTCCTCTAAGTTCACTTCAAAGAAGTCAGACTTGACTGCAGGCAAGCCCACCAGCTTGGCCCATGAGGACTTAGCACATTCTTTGTCCCAGAGGCATGACAAGAAAGGCCATAAACATTGGGCTCCATGAGTACTGCACTCCATTCCATCAGTCCATCATCCGCAGCTCTGCTCTGCTCAAAATCTAGGGTCTGTTGGTACGAAGTCTTACCACCACCAACTTTGGATACCACCCCACGGCCTGACAGTCCGGACTAGCAGAACCTCTCCCACAGTTGGGAGATCTGAAACTGTTGCCACCCCACAGGACATTTTAACTTTTTCTGGATTCAGAATCCCCTCCTCCATCAGGCCCCTCCATTTCCAGGGAGATAATATCACCTCAGAGAGAATCGACTGCTGGAAGGAGCTTGTCACCTGTCTTATACACAGAATACATCTCCTTTCCAACAGTACCAATGGTACCACCACTGGAACCAGAATCAACCTTCTCCTCATCAGAAGATTGAGCCATTGAATGAATCACTCTTCCCTTATCCTGTGTGTCCACCACCATCCAAAAGGCCCACACCAGTTTGGGACCAACCTCCGCCTTATTTAACTCAGAGTGGCTGGTACCGTATGCAATGGGGGTCCCCTGAACACCTATTGACTCCCTCCTACTGGCCATATTGGGGGCATTGGGACCACTGCTGCTCCTGCAGAGAGGGGTGGAGAAGAATTATTAAGTGCTGGTCAATGGTGTGGAATTTTTGGTTTCTCTCTACACTCCCAAGTCACCGGTAGTCAATGCCACTTCTGAAGGAACTAGATAGCAACAACCTCAGTCAACTCCTGCTGACAAAGAGGGAAAACACCTGGATCTGATGGGAAGAAAGGTCTTCTTATCATCCAGTCTCCAGTTAAGGATGGCCAATTACCAGTCACTAGTGGCTAAAAATGATTTCCTAAACTATGTCAAGTTTGAGGAGTTTGTGATGGCCTTTTGAAACTGGATAGAGCTTGTTTTCAAGCTTTGAGAGATGAGGGCAAACTGATAGGACCAGCTCCAATCTTCAGTCAATTCTACTGATACTGCCTCGAGGGCTATGACTACTGCCAGCATCATGTTAAGGAAGTCATGGCTCTGTGTCAGGGTTTCCTAAGGAGGTCCAGAATACCATTTGAGGACCTACCCTTCAGTGAACTGCACCTCTTCAGTCAGAAGATGGACAAGTCCTTCCAAAGCCTGAAGGATTCCTGAGCTACCTTCTGCTCACTGGGGATATACATGCCTGCCTCTAAGAGGAAGTTTAATCACCCAGCGGTCAAATCTAGACATGGCTCAGCAGTTTTTCCAACAGAGGTCCTATGAACCAGAGACAGAAGTTTCAAAAGTCCTGCTTGCCTACACCCTCTGCAACAGGATCAGGATCTCAATCTCAGCCCCCTGTGTGATGTTACTTTTGACAGGAGCTCAAGAGCAGCAAAACACTAAGGCCTTAAGGTACACAATTTGAGTTTTGTGAATAGCATAACTCAAATTGACGTAGCTTAAATCTACTTACCGCGGGGTCTACGCTACGCAATGTCGACGGGAGACACTCTCTCCCATCGACTCCCCCTACTCTTTTTTTTGGTGGAATACAGGAGTCGATGGGAGAGCAACCTGCGGTTGATTATAGCGGGTCTTCACTAAACAATGTATCCATCGCCGATCGTCGATCCCCCAGTAAGTGTAGACAAGCCCTCAGTCCAACACCTCTTAACTCACACATACCATTAGGGAGCCATCTAGCACCCTTTTTCAACATTTGGAGTGCAAAAACAATGGACTAGAGTGTGCTGAATGTCATCCACTCTGGCTATATGATAGCTTGTATCCCTCTCACCTCAAAAAAAAAAAAAAAAAAAAAAAAAACTCCCAACCCTCCTTCAGGGATCACTCTCACGAGAGTATTCTCAAACAAGAAGAGGTGAACTCTTTACTGCAGCAAGGAGTGGCAGAACACATCCCTCCTCAATACCAAGGGAGAAGGTTTACTTGACCTACTTCCTGATATCCAAAAAGAAGGGTGGTTGGAGACCAATCCTCAGCCTCTGCCATATCAACTGCTCCATTTGCAAGCTCAGATTTCACATGGTCACATTGGCAGTGATCATTCCATCTTTAGAAAAGGGCATATGGTTCACAGCTCTCGATATGAAGAATGCCTACTTTCATGTAGATATTCATCCTGCCCATAGATGCTTTCTCAGATTCATGGTGGCTCTCACCATTTTCATTACAAAGTATTCCCCTTCAGAATAGTGACCACCCCCAAAAGTCTTTACCGAGATATTTTTGGTACTGGCAGCCCATGTCAGATATTGTGGTCTCATTGTCTTCCTCTACTTCGACTGGCTTCCTGTTGCCAAGTCCTACCAGGAAGCCTGTGCATCAACTTCCATGATGCTAAACCTCCTCTCCTCCCTGGGAGTCATAAATGCTGAAAAATCTGTTCTCACCTCCATGCACTCTCTTGACCTCATTAGGGCAACCTTAAATTCTATCACCACGAGCATACCTGCCCAAGGACAGGTTCCAGACCATGAACAATATCATAGCTTACGTCACAAGCAACCCTCGAGTACCAGTGAAGACATGTTTGTTTTGCCTAAGTCTTATGTCCTCATGCACCTACATCACCCCATTCTCAAGATTCCACTTTCATTGCCTTCAAACTTGGCTGCAGTCAGTATGCTTCCCAAGCTGTCATTCCATGAATCTCATGGTGACAGTTCTGGCCAAGGTACTGTCTTCCCTACCGTGTTGGACAAAACCTTATCAGTTATGTGTGGGCGTCCCCCTTCCTCTCCAGACAGGACCATTATTACAGATCCATCCTTATTAGGTAGGGGGGCCCACATGAACAGTAACACAGCATAAAGTGCCTGGACATCTCGAGACTCCAGGATGCACATCAATATCCCGGAGGTGCGAGCAGTCTGGAAGAAATGCAAGTCGTCTTTTTTTTTTTTTTTTTTTGTTCATCCGCGCTGTGTCCCCTTGTAATGTCAGACAACATAGCAACTGTCTTCTATGTCAGCAAGCAGCAGGGAGCGAGATCCACCTTCCTGTGTGCAGAAGCAGTCAGCCTCTGGAACTGATGTATCAGCAATCAAATCATCCTATCGGCAGATGAACTTCCAAGAAAGCAAAACGTGCTTGCAGATTCCCTCAGAAGATATTTTGGGATTGACCACACAAGGAGTGCCCTGATTCAGTACTGTGCACTATTTTCACTTTATGGGGAACTCCAACCAGGGATCTGTTCACCTCTTAAACAGGAAATGCGCCTGTTGCACCGAGGTTGCTACTCCCAGATGCCACTCTGATTCTTCCTTGCCTGGACCAGTTCAACTGTGCCTTCCCTCTGCTACCACTTCTGCCACAAGTCCTACACAAAATCCAGCAGGATTTTTCTCACCCCCTTTCGGCCCAGACAGTTCTAGTTGCCCAACTACACGTCATCCCAACCACCATTCATCCTTCCAATATTCCCCAAGCTCCTGACCCAGTGGAACAGCAAGATCAAGCACTCCAATCTGTGTCCACTCCACCCCAGGGCTTGGATGGGTATATTTATGCTCCACAGCCATACAAGATATCCTCTCTTACAATAGAAAGGACTGTACTAGAAAAATTTACCTAGCTCAATAGAAGTGAGTTCTTTTGGGCACATTAAAGAGGGATTCTCCAAGAGACTACAGATATCCATCTCATCTTGGATGTGGATCTTATCTGATTTGTGGTAGAGAAGGAATACAGATGGGGCCATACTTCTCAAAGAACCTCTAATTACAAATAAGTAATCTCTTCTGGTGTTCCCTTACGTAGATGATTGGCTTCTAAAAGGTTGCTCCCGGGACACAATTTCACAGGCAACTTGCAGGGCCATAGATCTCTTCCTCAAACTAGACCTGCAACTGAACATTCAAAAATCCACCTTGACCCCTGTACAAAAGTTAGCAATAATAGTTCATCTCTATTCAATAGCAGCAAATTCCTACTTCAGATGCATAGGTTTGTGGCCCTGTCCAACATAGTCAACACAGTCCAGATCAGTACTCAAATGTCAGTCAAGAACTCTCGTCAGCTATTGAAACATATGATAGCTGGTACTTTGGGGATAGACCATGCAAGACTTCAAATGCATTGCCTTCATAGGTGGCTCAAAACTGTTTATTCTCTTAAAAGACACAGTCTAACTACACTAATTTCCATACTCATCTTTGTAAAGGAATCTTTCAATTGGTGGAAATGCTCTCATAATGTTTGTGCAGGTGTCCCTTTTGCCTGCCCTCCCCCAATGGTTATTATAAAAACACATGCATCGCTGTGGGGTGGGGAGCACATCTGAACACCCACATGACCCAGGATAGGTGGATACCTCAAAAGCCACTCTGCACATCAACCTCCTAAAATTTAGGGCAGTCAGCTATGCCTGTCTCCCATTTCTACCACTAAGCAGGGGCAAATGCATAAAGGTTACTCCTAGGGGAATTCTGCAACTAAAAATTTTGTGCACAATATTTTAAAATTCTGCATATTTTATTTGTGAAAATAACAATATAATCATACCATTTTCAATTATTTTTTGCATTTAATTCAAAATACCTGTCAGTAAGTATAACAATACAGACAACAAAAGAAGAGTCAGAAAATGTTTTTTGACAAATAGGCATATTAATACAGAACTCTGAGTAATAATTCATTTAAACTACACTACAGAACCATATTGCTTGCACCCCTCAGAACCAGTGCAAAGGCTGGGGGGAGTCAGGTAACACAGGAGCTGAGGGAGAGGAAAATAATTGCTGGGAATGTGCCTGGGTGTGAACTTGGAGGGTTGTTCAGTATGGGTGGGAAAAGTATGGAACAGTTTTTGGGGGAGGGGGACTGTTGGGGAGCTTCCCCCATGCAGACTCTGGCTGACCCATAGCTTCTCCCATTTAGTCAGGTACATGTGTCCCTCCACACCACTCAGACACCTACTCTCCCAATCCCCATCTGTCCTTGCACCCTATGTGTCTGTGCCTCCACTCAGTCACCCTCTGTCCCTCTGTGCCCCCACTTAGCCACTCCCCTTACCTCTGTAGCTCTGCACTACTTCCCCCTCTGCCCATGGGGCCCAGCATCTTCACTCCCATTCAGCCCCAGTCCTCCCTCACTAGCTCTTCTGAGCCTCTGTCTGCCCCCTCCCCCAGCAGCCCCATGCTGTCTGTCTCCCCATAGGCCCTGTCTCCTGATCTGGCCCAAAAGACACTGTGAAGAAAGGGAGGCTCTTTCTCTTCCCTAGCTGTCTGGGAGCTGCTGCTGTGTTCTATTGCCACATCGCCCTCTGGTGGGGAAAATGCAGAACTGCAGCAAATTTTCAGCAGCAGCTTTTTTCTGCACAAAAAAATTAAAAATATATGTGACTCATTAATTATGCACATGCACAGTGGTGCAGAATTCCCCCAGGAGTATAAAGGTCATGTCAGACAATATGTCACACATGTTCTATATCAACCAGCAAGGAGGGGCAGGATTCCCCCTCTGAGTGTGCCGAGGCTGGCCAGCTTTGGAATTGGTGCATACTCAATCAGATCATCACCACAGCAGCTTACCTTCCAAGAGCTTAGAATGTGACCACAGATACATTCAGCAGGCACTTCTCACAAGACCATGAGTGGGTAGTAGATTCCATTGTACTTCACTGCATATTTCAACAATGAGGCACCCCTCGGACAGATCTGTTCATCACAGCCACAAGCAAAAAAATGCACTCAGTTCCGCCTAAGTGACAGGGTGGGTCACCAATCCCTGGAACATGAGTTTCACCTTCAATGGTATTCGGATCGTCTTTGTGTTCCCTCTGGCTCCTAATATCCCAAGTTCTACTCAAAAAGGCCAAAGCCAGAGTTATTCTAATAGTTTTGACTTGGCCCAGACAGACATGATTTCCTTACCTTATACAGTGGGCCATTTGCTCACCAATCACTTTCCAGCTTGCCTCTCACCTTCTCTCTCAGGAAGAGGGGAAGATCCCTCACCCCAATCTCAAGAGTTCTTTGCCTCAAAGCATGGCTGGTCAATGGATCACAGGATTAAAAACAACCTGTTAAGGCAAAGTGAAAAGAGTGTTATTACACAGCAGAAAACTGTTTATTCTTCATTTCAACTATGGCCAGATTCGAAGTGTAACTGTCCTCCCTCTTGGGTTCAGGCCACCCCCTTTTAGAGGCATCAGGAAATCGGTATGCCCTCCAGCAGTTCGTTTGGTGGTCCGACTTGCGGCTGCTCAATTGCCCAAATTACAGTTCAGAGTGCAAAAAGGAAGATTCAGCACACCACCAGTGAGCTGGTGGCCCTGTCCTACTGGTTGGCATGGACAGCAATAGTCTAGGGGCTTCAGCCCTCTGGACATGGACAGAGCAATTAAACTCTGTCACTGGCCTTCTAGCCTAAAGGTTAGTGCGCTGTCAGTCCCTCATACAAAGGCTGTGGTTAGGGAGTAGGGGAACCCAGGCCCACCCTGCTCCACCAGGTCCCAGCTCAGGGCCCTAGCAGTGGCAAGTAATCTTGCCACTGGGTTGGTGGGGAAATGTGTGGTTATTGCCTTGCTTCCTGATGCACAATCAAACCAAAGTCTTGCTTTCCTGGGCTACTTCCTACTAGTTTCTGCTGTCACTGCTCTGTCACTTCTGTAACCTGGCTCTCAGTCTCACTGTCAGGAGGCCCTTCCTCCCATCTCTCCCCAAAGTGGTCCATATCCTGGGGCAGTGGGTTGCCTTTTCTTCCTGCTACCACTCATGGGTTTCACTGAAAGCTCAGCTCCCTCGGAGAGATGTCTGCCTCCTTCCCTGGTCTTACCATAACTGAGCTGCAGGGCCATAGTCTTATACTTCTACTCCACCTCTGCACTTCCTGTGAGGGGGGCAAGGTGGAGTTGGCTGCACCCATGTGGGGCATTAACCCTCTCTGTATTAGATGGAAGTTGTTTTGCCTTACTACACAGAGTATCCACAATCTTCACCAAGATGCTCCCAGGATGGATCTTTGGGTGTATTATTGCATGTTACGACTTGGCTGACATTCAACCTCTTTCTAGAGTGATGACCACCTTTACAAGATCACAGTCTACATCTGTAGCATTACTCAAAGATGTCTCAGTTACTGAAATCTGCAGAGCTGCAACTTGGACTTCTGTACATACTTTCTCCAAAAATTATGATGTTGTTCATACCTCTGAGTCAGATGCTGCAGTTGACAATGCAGTTCTCTTTTCAGTATTGGACTCTATTCCAAAGCTCCCTCCTCTTTATTGGAATACTGCTTGGGAGTCACCTGAAGTGCAGCACCTATAGGGACACTACTCAAAGAAGGAGAGTTTACTCGCCCTGTGCAGTAACTGGAATTCTTTAAGATGCATGTCCCTGTGGGTGCTCCACTACACTCCCTCCTTACTCTCTGTTTGGAGATTCCTCTGTGAGACTTTGTGGTCAAGAAGAAACTGAGGGCAATTCACCCACAGAGCCTTATATATCCTGGGAATGGGGCATAAGGATGTGTTGGGTGTATGTGTGGATTGAACGGGCACTGCTACTAAAAATCTCCAAAGACACAGGGGCACATGCACACCTGAAATGGAGTACCCATAGGGACATACATATAGAAGAACTCAGTGGGTAACCTCTCCTTTTCTCTGGAGGGAGACAGATCCTCACTACATGTAGAAAAGGCACTGTCTGGAGAGAAAGAGATGGCAGGAGAGCTTTTTTCTAGCCTGAAATGCTGACAAGAGTTCTGACTCACAGAAGGGGCGAGATCAAACTAGAAACTAGTAGAGGGGGTTGCAGCTCAGTACTTGTTGTTTTGCAAAGACTTCTAAGTCTAATGCTTTCAGAATGAAGTGAATGTAGTTAAGAAATTCCTTTGCTAAGCTGGTGTTCCTTGCCTTCCTGCCTGGTTAGCCCCAAAGATGTTAAATTTGATGCCCAGCCTGAGAACAGCATAGGAGGAACATTAAGAGAGTGTGCATAAGCAACTAAGGGAGCTCTGGAGGTCTGAGGCACTGGCCTTCAAATACTTGAAAAGCTGCCATAAAAAAGATGGAGAAAAAGTATTCTCTCTTGCCACTGAGGGCAGGACAAGAGGCAATGGGTTCAAACTACAGCATAGCAGGTTTAGATTGAATCTCAGGAAAAACTTACTAACTGTAAAAACTGTAGGACAATGGAACAGACTGCCTTCACTGCAGGTTTTCAAAAATAGGCTGGCTAGCCATCTGTCTTAGATGGTAGACACAACAAATCCTGTATCTTGCCAGGGGGGTAGACTAGATGACCCTTGCGGTCCCTTCTAATCCCATGGTTCTATGATTCTATGACATAATTGTGCTGACAGAAATCCTTATGGTATGTCTACACTGCAGTGTAAGCCCAGGTCTGTGGGATTCAAGCCTGCAGGCTGGGTGTTTGTAAGCCTGGGCTTGAGCATCCACACTAAATATTGAGCCTAAATTTACAGTTTCTGAACCTGAGTCTTACACATCTATACCACATTACACAGAACATAGTCAAATTAGACTATCCCAGGCTTCCTAGTGCCCTCCCCAGCTATAGTCGTGCTAGCCATTTGTTTGTGGTGCACTGTGGGAAAACTTAACTGTTCATCTCGCAGCATTTTACACAACATTGTCTCAGCACACCAACACATCTGATCAAACTATTTTGGGGGTCTGCACGCTCCTGGCAACTGGAGCAAGCTACGTGGAGGAGTCACCATTTGAAGAACTTGTCTTGCTTGGGCTTTCACTCCTGTTTCAGAAAACGAGAAAAGCATTCACAAGTCACTGGTGCACATTTCAGTGGTGTTTTCTGATGTACCGAAGGCATGATACAGACATGGCAGACTCAATCTGGCTGTTGTTCACAAATTTCAGCATACCACCGCTGTCTCCTATGTAGACTGGCACATCTGGAGCAGGGCCACAAGCACAACCTGATGGGATCACATTATCATTCGGACCTGGGATGACCAACAGTGGCTCCAGAACTTTTGCATAAAGCAATCTACATTTCTGGAGCATTATGAACTGCTTGCCTTGACCTGCCAGCATCACAGCACATGTATGAGGGCAGCCATGGTGGTCCAGAAGCAGGTGACCATAACCATTTAGAAGCTAGCTATCCCAGACTGCTATAAGTCTGTTGTTTACCCACAGGTAACTTTCCAACACCAAACTGGTTAAGTGGCTGCAGAGGGTTCTGAAGCAATCAGATATATGATTTACCCAAAGATGGTGGGCATAAATAATGTCCCTAAAGTAATTGCTGACTTTGAGAAAATGGTGTTTCCAAACCGCGCCAGGGCCATTGACGGGTTTCATGTGTCTGTTGTTTGCCCTCCTCAAGGTGCACCTAAGCACATAAACTGCAAAGGGTACTACTCCATTGTTAGGCAGACCCTCATGGACCACAGAGGTCAATTTATGGACGCCAACATGGGCTGCACTGGAAAGGTTCATGATGCCAGGGTTTTCCCGATTGGGAGTCTACATTCTTGGATAGGCCAGGATACTATTCCCACCCAAGAAGATTGTCATAAATGGAGTAACTGTCCCCCGTGTTATACTAGGGTACTCCTACCTACAACCTTTTGTGTTGGTTTATGAAATTATATCCTGAGTCAGAGGCCCTGGCAAATGACACTCTCAAGTGTAGAATGGTGGTCAAATGTGCATTTGGCAGAGTGTATCCCACTGGTGCTGTTTACAGAATTGTTTAGATTCCAGTGTTATCAATGTTGTCTGAATTATTGTGGCTTGGTGTGCCCTGCACATTCTTTGTGAATTCAAAGGTGAGCCATTTGCCCCTCAGTGAGCCTATGATAGCAATTGATTGCTAATTTGGTACACTTAGACAGAAAGTGCTCCTGTAACAGCTAGAGCAGGCACCCAGGCAAGCGAAGTCAGCAATGCTTTGTACTCCCACATAGTGAACTTGCATGGATCAACTGAAGAGGGAAAACAGTATGTTTATGGTTGTATTTGTACCATGATTTTTGCAGTAAATGAAGTACTGTTGCTGTATGCTACGACTGGTGTGTGTGATTGTCATGAATTATTAATTGTGGATGAAATGACTGCTTATACCATGATGGTTTGTATGATATGAACAGTGGCTTTTCATTATGGATTGCTCTGAATAGATGAACTGAAAGAAAATGTCTGATACAGCTTCCCCGTTATGCCTTATCATGTCTTTATCTTTCTTCTAAATATAAGTTATATGATGCAGTGATGAGAATAAACTTTATTAATAAATAGGGCTGTCAAATGATTAAAAAAATAATTGCAAGTAATTGCACTGTTAAACTATAATAGAATACCATTTTTAAAATAATTTTGGATGTTTTCTACATTTTAAAATATATTGATTTCAGTTACAACACAGAATACAAAGTATACAGTGCTCACTTTATATTTATTTTTTATCTAAAATATTTGCACTGTAAAAAACAAAAGAAATTGTATTTTTCAGTTCACCTGATACAAATACTGTAGTGCAATCTCTTTATCATGAAAGTTGAACTTACAAATGTAGACTTATGTACAAAAAATAACTGCATTCAAAAATAAAACAATGTAAAACTTTAGAGTCTACAAGTCCACTTAGTCCTACTTCTTGTTTAGCCAATCACTCAGACAAACAAGTCCGATTACAATTTGCTGGAGATAATGCTGCCCGCATCTTGTTTACAATGTCACCTGAGAACAGGTGTTGTTCGCATGGCACTATTGTAGCCGACGTTGCAAGATATTTACGTGCCAGATGCACTAAAGGTTCATATGTCCCTTCATGCTTCAACCTCCATTCCAGAGGACATGCGTCCATGCTGATGACAGGTTCTGCTCGATAATAATCCGAAGCAGAACAGACTGACGAACGTTCATTTTCATCATCTGAGTCAGATGCCACCAGCAGAAGGTTGATTTTCTTTTTTGGTGGTTTGGGTTCTGTAGTTTCCGCATCAGAGTGTTGCTCTTTTAAGACTTCCAAAAGCACACCTTGACCCAGATTTTGGATGGCACTTCAGATTCTTAAACCTTGGGTCAAGTGCTGTAGTATTTTAAGAAATATCACATTGGTATCTTCTTTGCATTTTGTCAAATCTGCTGTGAAAGTGTTCTTAAAAAGAACATATCATCTGGGACTGCTATAACATGAAACATGCAGGTAAAATGGAACAGGAGACATACAATTCTCCCCAAAGGAGTTCAATCACAAATTTAAATAATGCATTTTTTTTAACGAGCATCATCAGCATGAAAGCATGTCCTCTGGAATGGTGGCTGAAGCATGAAGGGGCATATGAATGTTTAGCATATCTGGAATGTAAATACCTTGCAATGCCAGCTACAAGAGCCATGTGAATGTCTGTTCTCACTTTCAGATAACTAGGAAGCAGGCAGCAGTATCTCCCATAAATGTAAACAAACTTGTCTTAGCGATTGGCTGAACAAGAAGTAGGACTGAGTGGATTTGTAGGCTCTAAAGTTTTACACTGTTTTGAGTGCAGTTATGTAACAAAAACATTCTACTTTTGTAAGTTACACTTTCACGATCAAGAGACTGCACTACAGTACTTGTATGAGGTGAACTGAAAAACACTCTCTTTTATCATTTTTACAGTGCAAATATTTATAATCAAAAATAATATTATAAAGTGAGCACTGTACACTTTGTATACTGTGTTGTAATAGAAATCAACATATTTGAAAATGTAGAAAAACATCCAAAGATATTTAATAAATTTCAATTGGTATTCTGTTTAACAGTGTGATTAATCACGATTAATTTTTTAAAACTCGATTAATTTTTTGAGTTAATCACATGAGTTAACTGCAATTAATTGACCGCCCTATTAACAAAATAAAAGCCTTTATTTGTGAACACAGCTGTATTATAAAAAAATATTAAAGCATTCTCAGGCAGGCCAGTTGCCAACAAAATACCCAAATCAGTAATAAAATAAAGTGCATAACACTACCACTGAACAGGGAAATCAGTACAAACAAAAGAATTATCTACTTTTGCATGTCACCAGGCCCCCATTCTCCTTTCCTGCACATGGTGCTGCTGCACAGGGTGGAGGACTGCTGCGAGTACATTTTCTCTGATTAGCTCGGGTTTAGTCATGGTTGCATGGGGAACCATGCCACCCAACATAGTACTGTCCGTGTTCCTTGTCTGCAGGTCGTGGTACCATGGAAGAGACTCAGGATGTGGAATAGGAGCCTGAACTCTTGTGGCCATTAGGCAGGCCTCTCCACACTGCCACCCAGCAATACCTGTAACTAGCTTGTGCTCCACTACTCACAACCTGCCATGGATGCAGCCCATGGGAAGTCCTGGCTCAAGCACTCTGACAGGGAGCAGCCTCATGACTCCTGATTGGCTCCCTGCCCCTATATAAATCCAACTAGTATTCTAGGACAGTGGTTTTCAAACTGCACCATGTCACCATGAGTTTCCCACCCCCCTGCAAGATTAATTTCAGTTTTTCCTCCTCCACCTCATCTCCACAGATGCAGGAATGGTCAAAAAAAGGAGGTTGCCATCTGTCCTTTCCCCACCCCCATCCCAATCTACCTCAGAATTTGCTCTTTTGGTGTCCCACTCACAATTTTGTGCTCAATTTTCAATGTTTGTGTGTCCGTATTTTGACCACCCACTATCTCACAGCCTAGGCACATGCCTGGTATTTATGGTTTGCATTTATTAGCTGTGCTTATCATGCTCTAGACTAGTTTATAATAAAAACAGTGCACTATGTCATCTAAACCAGTATTAACACATACATATAAATCACTCCTTCAAACAAAAGCAAGAAGCTGGATAAAACAGATAGGCCTTGCACTCTGCCCTAAAGGTTGACAAATTGTTATACTGTGTTCATCCTGATTTTCTGTATTATCTGAGCATGAAACTCAGGCTATGTTGGACCCAGACAGGGAGGAAATTTCACAGTTGAAGGCTGTTGAATGGCAGTGCCTTACCCATAGACAAACAAAACTAAGGAGGTTCAGCTTATGTGCCCAGCCGATCACAACTATCAAGGTAAAGCTCAGGAGAGAGGCTGTTTCTGAGATAACTATGGCCCTTTGGTGTCTATGTATCAAAACGAATATCTTGAATTAGGTCTGGAAACCAATGTGGAGCCCATGCAACCTCTAGAGCAGAATACTAGGCCTCCACCAGCTATCCCCTTTTGCCAAACATAGATACATCTTATAGGGCCTAGGCAAATTTATAAACCTCTGGGATGCCAATTATCCCAATACATGTGTGGAGAGACTGGACCACCACCCACTGGCTGGCTGTGTGGGGGATTGGGTGGACCCGGTGAATGGGTGGTGCAGTGGGCACGATCTCCCTGTGCACTGGAGAGCTGCAGGAGGAACTGAGAGTCTATGTGGGCTTCTGCCTTAAAGGCACGATGTCTTTTAGGAGGGGAAATGACATGGTAGCTTTTTCCTTCCTACTGTTATTCAACAAGCATGCACATTGTTTGGGCTGAAGGACTTTTAGCAGGAGGAGGAGGTAAGGATCGTTGAGGCGAAAAGGTTGAGACTGGGCAGTTGAAGAGAGGAGAGAGGGTCAGAAAACACCTGTGCTAGCCTGTTCCCACCCAGTGGAGGGAGGCAATGAGTGGAAGTTAACAGGGAAGAAAAACAGTGAAGAGATGAGTACGGCCCAGGAGGTGAAAGGGAAAAAAAGAAAAGGGGGTGAAGCAAAAGAAAGATCCCGTGGAACCAGACTGATATCCCCTGGAGGGAGAATGACTGCTGCTTACCAAGCCCTGCCTGGAAAGTGTCCAGGAGGTCAGACCTACCTTTTAAATATAAAATATTTTCTGAATGCTGTAGGGAAAGAGGAGCAGGGAACAGTGCCCAGATGTCTCAGCACTAGTCATAAGGGGATGTGCAGATTTGGAAAGCACAGCCATGGCTTCAACAGAACCAGCAGGATCCTCCAAATATAGTTACAGATTCACAACAATTAAAATAATAAAATGCCAGCAAAGCAACACAGCTCTTTTTGCTTCCGCTATCTAGCAAATGACCCAAACACTGGACTGTACAATAGCTACTAGACCCAGAGAGGGAAGGAGCAAGGATTCCTCCTTATCAGACTGCGGACCACTATGGCCACAGTAGCCCTTTGCAGTACTAACTTGCCCTGGAAGGTAGAGAAGAACAGGAGTATCTTCATAGCGCCAGATCCTCTACTTCCATAACCTGTAGATTGGAAGCTACTGTGAAGTGCCAGAAGGCATATGGGGGCACAAATCCTACATGCCACCCCTCTCTCCCCATCCCCACATCCAGCCTGTCATAGACGAGGCAAGAGGACTTATCCCCTAATGAATGCAAAGAGTTCAGACATAAATGTCAAGGTCAAATGACTGTGCTGCAGCATCAGCAGAATGCTATCCACATCGTGCTATCTCACTATCTTAAAATATTATCTCATAGATTCTATGTTCTCATATCAGAGAACTTCTTTCTGTTGGTGCAACTTATAATTAAAGGCCAAAACATACTCCAATTTTCACAATATAATCACAATTATCCCTGCCTTGAAGAATTTAGTCTAGAAGACAAAGTCAGATAAGATGTACTGGGAAAACCAAAGGGGGCTATTTCCTTAGATAATACTGTTTTTGCTTCCACTTCCTAATGTTTACCATTTTTTCATGAATGATGGGAAGGGCTGTCAGTGCTCCATACTGTCCATTAAATCAATGGACATGCGCCTGATGAGGATGTGCACCACTGACAAAAGGAGTGTAGGGCGGACATGTAAAATTGATGTAATTACTGCGGTGGCTGTACATCAAAGTAACTTAAGTCAACTTAATTTTGTAGATTTGCCCTCAGTGTCACAGCTAAATACAAGATGGAACAGATGGTTTAATATAAGTAGTTACACATATTTCAAGGGATCATTCAAAGTGAAGTGGCCCATCTACACTCCTACAGTTACAGGGAGAAAATGGGGGGTGGTTGTTGTTAGCGAGCTATAGATTGTAACAATCCATAAATCCGGTGTCTCTATTTGGTCTGTGATTTTTAGTGTCTAGCAAAATTATGACTTTAAGCTCTGAAGCTTGTCTTTTGAAGGTGTTGTGCAGGTGTCCTTTAAAGATAAGGCCTGGTCTGATATAAAGTGATTTCTTTGTACAAAGTGTTACCCATAGGTAACAGTGTGTTTTTGTCTGTTATTTTTCTAAATGATTGTCTAGTTTCACTCATGTAATTGCTATTGGGGCATTTGGTGCATTGGTGAGGTACACCATATATTGTCCTATTGGCACGTATAGGACCCGTGGATTTTGAAAGGTGTGTTGGGGAGTGTTGATCATTATACCACTGGAAATATGTCTGCAGGTTTTGCATGTTGTTCTGGCAGGGTCTGGTCTGGTGCCACTTTGAACTGGTGTGTCCTAGTCTCGGCAGAGCTTGCTTCTGTTGATGAGCTTGGAGAGGTTGTTTAAAGGCTAAAAGACTGGAGGTCAGGAAAGATTTCTTTCATGATGGGGTACCCATAAAGCAGTGGTTGTAGTCGTTTGACGATACAGTAGAACCTCAGAGTTAAACACCTTGGGAGTGGAAGTTGTTCATAAGTCTGAAATGTTTGTAACTCTGAATAAAGTGTTATGGTTGTTCTTTCAAAAGTTTACAATTGAACAGTGACATAATACAGCTTTGAAACTTTACTATGTAGAAGAAAAATACTGCTTTTAACCATCTTAATTTAAATGAAACAAGCACAGAAAGTTTGCTTACCTTGTCAACTTTTTTTTTAAACTTTCCCTTTATTTTTCAGTAGTTTACATTTAATACCATAGTGAACTGTATTTGCCTTTTCTTTTCGTCATCACTGCTGCCTCAATGCATACTTCTGGTTCCAAATGAGATGTGTGGTTGACACAAAGTTATGTCAATTTGTAACTCTGGTGTCCATAATGCTGAAGTCTTACTGTATCCCAAATAGGTTCAAGTGTGGAGTGGCAGCTGACAGCTAAGGGTGTGCAGTTGGCAGGGGGTGGTTATTTTTGTATTATATCCATGTACAGCATATATTTCTTTTAGAAAATAACAGCTCCTTCTAAATTAGTTGCACAAATTAGCAGAACACGTTTTCCAGAGATAGAGAATAGAAACGTGCGGACAGATCATCAGACTTCTGCCTGGAGTAGAGTTCAAATGTGCAGTGCCCGAGTGTACCTAAGGGCTTGTCTACATCACAAAGTTGCAGCGCTGGTGAGGGGGTTACAGCGCTGCAACTTAGGAGGTGTACGCATCTGCAGGGCATCACCAGCGCTGCAACTCCCTGTTTGCAGCGCTGGCCGTACTCCCGTTTTGTCTCGGGTGTAGAGGATCCAGCGCTGGTAATCAAGTGTAGACACTTACCAGCGCTTTTCTTGACCTCCGTGGAATAAGCAGGTATCCCAGCATACCTGAGGAAGCCTCTGGTAATCAAGCACGTCTCCTTCCCCGGTTTGCTCTCGCGTTCCCCGAACCCCCGAGCAAGCAGGTCTCCTTCCCTGCGATTTGCAGGGGGGTTCGGGGAACGCGAGAGCAAACCGCTGCAAAGCTGGTCTCCTTCCCCGGTTTGCTCTCGCGTTCCCCAAACCCCCGTGCAAGCAGGTCTCCTTCCCTGCGGTTTGCAGGGGGGTTCGGGGAACGCGAGAGCAAACCGCGGCAAAGCTGGTCTCCTTCCCCGGTTTGCTCTCGCGTTCCCCGAAACCCCGTGCAAGCAGGTCTCCTTCCCTGCGGTTTGCAGGGTGGCTCCGGGAACGCGAGAGCAAACCGCGGCAAAGCTGGTCTCCTTCCCCGGTTTGCTCTCGCGTTCCCCGAACCCCCCTTGAAGCCGCCCAACGGCGCTGCAGTGTGGCCACATCTAACACCACTTGCAGCGCTGGTTGCTGTAAGTGTGGCCACTCTGCAGTGCTGGCCCTATACAGCTGTACTAATACAGCTGTAACAACCAGCGCTGAAAAATTGTAGATGTAGACATACCCTCAGAGTCAATGACTCCAGCACCACATTACAGGGAGAACTCCCTGCACGCCCTTAGCTACAGTGCGGAGCAAGTCCGACCTCTGACTGGGCCTGAACCGCCCTGCAGATTATATACTTTTTCCAGGGTTGCTGCCCACGTGCAAGTCCGTCTCTCAGGCTCGCTAGTCTAGCGCAGTGTTCTAGGGAGGTAACTCATCCTTCAGTAACGTCTTCCGCCAGCCCCGGCAACGCTGCAGTGCGGCCCCCGCTCTGACAGAGGGGCGACTGGGCCAAGCTGGCGCCTGCCATGGTGCCCTGCCTGGCAACGCCCCCTCACGCTTGCCCCGGCCGTTTTTCCGCACCACGCAGGAACACCCGGCCCACACCTGCAGCCCACGGCAGCTGCCCCATAGCTAGCGCAGCCTGGGGCGGCGCGGGGTAACTTGAACAAGCAGAGAGACCCCACAGCCAGAGCTTCAACGGCGCAGGCGCTTCCCTGGCACAGCGCGCGAGCAGCCGGGTTCCACAGCACTAGGAAAAGCGGCATATTCAAAAGAGGCCCCAGCCCAACCGCCACCGCGCCTGAGCGCGCGCTCCCCCCGAGCATCCCCACCCACGCCCCAGCCTCAGGGCGCAAGGCCGACCAATCCCACTAACGCCCCTCACGCACGCGCATTCTCTACCCTCGCCACCAATCATGATTTGACCGCCCCACCATTTAGCCCCGCCTCAGCCTTCAAATACAGCCAATCGTTGGAGCTGGTTGTTAGCATCCACAACCTGCTGCCAATCCCGTGCCGGATATTATAATTTATATTACGGTTCAGGCCCAATCAGCTCGCACTTGCTCTGTAGCTAAGGGGAGGTGCGAAGGCCCGGAATGATGCAGCGACTTTTCCGCGCCCTGGCGTTTCCGGCCGGTTTTTAACTCCGCAATCTCGGACTCGGTTCGTGACGTAACGACGTTCACCTACGTTCGGCTGGTGATGTAGGGGTCACGTGAGGACAGCGCCGCTGCTGCGCTTAGGGAGCTGCGTCCGGTCGCTACGGCCGCGGGTCCCTGCATGTCGCTCGTCGCCGTCTCCTCTTTCTCTCGCCCTCGGGGTCTCCCGTCCAGTCTCGCCGCCCCGCCTTGCCGCCGCCCCCTCAGCCGGAGCCGCCGCCCTTGATGTGGGTCGGGGCCGGGCGGGGAGAAGATGCCGCCGTCCAAGTCCCGCAAGATCGCGATCCTGGGCTACCGGAGCGTGGGTGAGCGCGGGGCTGTGGTTCCCGGAGCGGGGGCGGTGAGGAATCGAAGCTGCCGGGCCGGGCTGGGGCGGCGGCAGGCGCTCGGGCAGACCGGGGGACGCTCTAGAGAGCTCGAGACCGGGCTCTGCGGCCCTAGGAAACTTGCCGTTTCGAGGCTGTGGCGGCTACCGGTGAGTGGCCGGGCCGGTTGCCTCTCACTGACTGCGCGAGTGAGTCTCCCCGGAGGCGGGGAGTGCGGTGGGAGCTCGGCGGCTGCTGCGAGCCCGGCCGAACCCCAGGAGGGGGTTCCCTTCCTGCCGCATCGCGCCCCGGAGCGTCCTGGTTCCGCACCTCGCGCTGAGAGTCCCCAGCGACAGGTGTAGTCCGGCCGGGAGCTGCCGTGGAAGCGGGGAGTCCGATAGCTTCACTTCCCCAGGAAAGCCTGGGGCGCACTAAACGTGCGTTGTGCTGCCAAAAAAGTGATCCGAGTGACGGGAAGGAGCCGCCTTCCTCGCCGGTCTGATGGCTGGCACCGTGCTCGGCCCTGTAGGTGAGGGCGCCGCCTGCCCCGGGATCAGTCTGGCCTCAGGCCCCTTCTCTGGTCTGCCAAGGGCTGGAGCCGGTGAAATTCTGAGCGCTACAGCTCCAGAGGTGCCCTGTGGCTAGGAGAGGGGCAGTGTGCTGACCTCACCCAGCCCTCTCATGCGGCTTTCTGGAAAGGTCACCTGGTCAGAAATGCTGCTTGTGAAAAGTATTCTTAATTATAATGACCAGGAGCCTGCTGGCATCACTCCTTTCAGTAAGACCACTGTTTATGGCTCACTGTAAAGCTATCATTCTGGCTACCAAGTTAAAATTTCTAATATAAAACGTTCACTTTAGCAGGGTTCACTGTTACATGAATTCTCATGTTTTCCTACATACTATTGTGTGTTTAATGGAGTGATTGTTTGCCCAGAACCTTTTTAGTAATTTATGAGCCCTTGAGATGTGATGTAATACCAATTAGGTACAGTACTTGGGGTGCATCAGTTCCATTGATTCAGGGAAGCTATGGGGTGATTCTTTTCACTATTAATTCCCCTGCATAGAGAACATGAGCCCTCTCCGGCTGCTAGATTCTTCCCCTGGAATTGATTTGCACCTGTCTGGGTGAAATATAGTGGTGTGTTAAATGTCCAGTTCGCCCTGTGTCTCTCTTTCTCCCACTTGTGACTCTGCTGTAGCCTCAGTCTTCACGGATATCCCTTCTTTTTGATGGCTGGTCTCTAGATGTTTTTCTCATCCCAAATTTATGAAGATGTTCCAGGTTTATATAGTAGTAGTATTGACAGTGCAGTGCTGGGTCTGTGCCTTATAACTTCACTGAACATGTGCAGCACTACTGCTGTTGATCTATGCAAATTAACCCAAGCAGAAGAATTCCCCAGAACCATCCAGCTGCAGTCTGAAACTAACAGTTATAATCAGTTTTTCTTTGTCTGCCCACGCTGTATGATTACCCTTTTCTTCAGGTGGATCTTAGGGTTCTCATGGCTTTAATGGAACACAATTTCTGATCTTGCAACAAAAGAAATGTTTTAAAAATTAACATAGCTAAGCCACTCCCCGTGTCACCTTTGTGATTAGTAAAAGTTGAAAATATGATCTTCTGTAGGGACCTATATTTAGATGGTTGGGAAACTTGAAGGAGAATAAAATCTCTGTGCTTTGTCTGCCCACAACAGGGGCTTCCAGAAACAACTGCAATATAAATGTTGGTAATTGTCTGAATCTGCTCAGTTTGGCCCCAATTCAGCAGAAAAGCCCCCAAATGTTGAATTTTGTTGATTGGAAGAGTTAAGCATTGCTGTATGCTACATATAAATAGGTGTTTCTTAATAGTCACGTGTACAGTAATAAAAAGGATGCATGCTAAAAAGTACGTGGTAAGACTGTTTGACATAAAGTTATGTAACTGCTTAAAACTGAGAAACATCAATTACTTCCCTGTAGAATATGGGTCCCTCCCTGATACTTCTACTATTTGAGCGATTTGATTCTAGAAATGGATTAAGTCTCAACTCAATTCTTTCTTTCTGGCCACTAAAGAGATATATTGGGTGAGGTAATATCTTTTATTAGACCAAGAAAGACAAGCTTTTGAGCTACACAGAGTTCTTCCTCAGGTCTGGTGAGCTTGAAAGCTTGTCTCTCTTGATCCAAAAATAGATACTGCCTCACCCTCCTTGTTCTTCTAATATCCTGGGACCCACATGGGTACAGCAACACTGCAAACAATCTCTGACCACTATAAATTAGGAGGGAAGCCTTTAGGCTAGAATTCCTGAATATAGTCTCAAATATTTTTCATGTACTTTTTTTAGTAAAAAATTCAGACTACAGCAAGAACTACTAAAGAGTTCATTGGAACTTTACTTTCATTCTGTAAACTGCTTATTCATGAAGGACACTGAAGTGATAAGATTCATAGTTTGTTAGTATCTAGGATACTGACAATGGCTTCAAAAACTCTACTCAGTAGAGAGACAAATTGACAATCTCCACCAGATAAAGCAATAATTTATCAAGGCTTGAGTAAAAGAAAAATGAGAAAAGATACTCAGCTTAAAACCCTCTCTCAAGTGCTCCCTTTTGGAAGCTCCCTAAAATTTGAACTTTGCAGCATGTTCTGCAGAACTATTTTTGAGCAAGATTGGGGCTAATTCCAAAACTGAAGGGCCCTTTTATAGAATGTTCTGCTAACAGTTCTCTTTCAAATCAAGAATGCTTCATCTCATTAATACCTACACCAATCTTGACTCTGGCTATATGGCATGAAGAGAGTCTCTTGAGTAGGCAGGGCCTAGACTGTTTACAGCTTTATAGGTTAACACCAACACCTGTGTAGCTTGATAGTTAATGTTCAGGAAATAAAATACTTGAAAATTCAGTGTGAAAATAATAGGTTTGCATGAAGTGAAATGAAGTAAGACTGTGAGGCTGTTTTTGAGTTGTTAAGCCTTTCTGAGTCTCTTGAGGATGGCAGACTATTTGCTGAAAAGCAGCATAGGTGGGTCTGATGTTTGCCATTGGATCGTCTTATTGTGGATTAGCTGTTTGAGGCAGACACACTTGTCTTCCCACTAGAATAGTGTCCCTTTCTTAAATGAGGTAATTTGTTAGAATAGCCTGAGAAGGTGACTGTTGGGCTTCCCAAAAGTATTACCCCATCAGTGTCTCAGTGTGTCTGCTGTGGTATGATGGACCTTTGGACATGACATTTTTTCCTGCCTTTACGTTGCTTGTTGGACTGCAGGTCTTGGATATGTAGCTGAGGACATAACCTGATGGAATGAGAACTTCCCTTATCTGAAAGTTCAGATTTGGGGCTTATCTGCACTTAAAACACTGCAGGCGAGCTGCTGTAGCACTTCAGTGAAGACTCTACCTGTGCCAGCAGTAGAGATTCTCCTGTCAGCATAGGTAATCCACCTCCCCAAGAGGCAGTATTGAGATCAGCAAGAGAAATCTCTGTCTACACTGGGGGTTAGGTTGGTTTAGTTGCATTGTTCGGGTGTGGATTCTCACATGGGAGGGTACATCTACACTATCTGCCGGATCAGCGAGTAGTGATCGATCTATCAGGGGATCAGTTTATTGTGTGTAGTGTAGACACAATAAATCCGTTCCCGATCTCACTCTCATCACTGCTAAACTCCAGCTCGGTGAGAGGTGGAGGAAGTCGACAGGGGAGCGGTGGCTGTCGATCCTGCGCCGCGAGGACACGAAGTAAGTGCTTCTAAGTCGAACTAAGATATATCAACTTCAGTTATGCTATTCTCGTAGCTGAAGTTGCGTATCTTAGATCGATTTTTCTCCACCCCAGTGTAGACCAGGCCTTAGTGATATAGTTATGCTGACCCAATTTCACAATGCGGACCACACCTCAGAAGTGATCTGAAAGAGTCTTTTCTATGTTAGAGGCTCTCATAGAACTAAAAAAACTAACTGGGCTTTTGGTTACCTGCCTGTCTTTTAGCTGGACTGTCTGTTATGACTTTCTTAGATTTTGCATGATGTGGCATGTTTATCTGGGTGTAGAGCAGGGGCTGGTAACCTTTAGCACACGGCCTATCACAGTAATCAGCTGGTGGGCCATGGGATGTTTTGCTTATGTTGACCATCTGCAGTCACAGCCCCCTGCAGCTCCTAGTGGCCCAGGTTCGCTGTTCCTGGCCAATGGGAGCTGCAGGAAGTGGCAGCCAACACATCCCTGCGGCCCATGCTTTGGTCAGTGGAACTTACAACGCTCGGGAGTTGGCTTATTCACACCTCTGTGCAACATGAGTTATATCAACCTAAGCTGTAATGTAGCCATAGCCTAAGGCTATGTCTACACTACACACTTTTTAGCAGCACAGCTGTGTTGCTAGGACCATGCCACTAAAAGGTGTGCAGTGTAGCCGCTCTTTGTCAGAGAGAGTTTTCCTGCTGCAAAAAAAATCCCCCCCCCCCCCCCCCAGTGGTTTGTCTGCAGGAGAGCAAAGAGTTGTTCACACCACTGCTTTTCATCGGTAAAATTTTTGTCGTTTGGGGATGTGCTTCCCCCACCCCTTAATGACAAATGGTGAAAGTCCAGTGTAGATAAAGCCTTAGTCTGTGTGCGTGATCTGGAAACCCTATCACAGTGTGTTATGAACCTCAGCTCACTTTTCTTAATATAGTCATCTGAAAGCCTTCATGCTTGTCACGTATAAACAAAAAATGCAAGAAATAATGCAGCCATCTCTGGAGTAGACTGTGACATTGCTATAGCATTTATAGTACGGCAGATTGCAAACACTGTACTGGGGAATTTAAGCATTTGTGCAGGAAAATGGAGCAAACATCCCCTTATTCTGGCAAAAAGTTACAGTATTTCTAATATTACAAATGGAGTCAGGAGTTTGCTTTTAAGTCATTTGGAATGATGGCACCTCGCAGTACAGGACTCAACATCATGATGCGGTATCCATTCAGTATTAAATCAGAGGGAACAGATATTTCTGTTACATACTAAATAGCCAGTGTCACTATTGTATCTGACGAAGAACAAAAACCTGCTGTCATGTCAAAGCACATCACTACAGAATTAGTGGAGCCTGTAACACACCAAAGCCATTGCATTAGAGCCACCTAGGACCTAAAATTAAATTCTAATGGTCAGGATTTATGCAATATTTAATACTTAATTAGTAACATTATTAAAACTAAGAAGTCTTAGACTGGGAACTGGATTAAATGGTCTTTACGGTGGTGATGCTCTAGAATACCAAGATAAAACAAAATGGCTGCTCCCAGCAGGGGACTGAAATGAGACTTAAATGCCAGTTTAATTAAAAACTTCTTTTTATGATTGGTTTTACCCTTTAGACGTCAAACTTACTGCAGCAAACTTTTTAACAGTAGCTGGGACACTAGAGGCAGCGTGTTCAGCTGTAATATCAAGCCACATTGGGGTTATTTAAGGACACTGTGCTAGGATTAACTCTTGATTTGCCTGCTTTATAGTTTTCTCTGTCAGATCTTTAATGTTTATGGTTGTAGTTTTCTGACTCAATGCTAGCTCACTCAACCAAGTGATAACATCTTTGTATGAAAGGAAGGGACTCCTTGTTTGAACAAAGCATGGATCCTGCTATTGCTATATTTATACAAAAGTTGAAAGTCTATTGTTTAGAATACAGTAAATAACTTACAAGGGTAGGTTCTGCTGCAATTAAATGCTGGATGTCAGGGTGTGCAGTGCTGTCTTATGGAAGTGCCAAACACTTCTTTGGCTTCTACAATGCAACACTTTATAATTGAATTTGGAACTAGTATAAGACTAAAGTAAAACACTAGTCTACTTTAACTTCCTGCAGCTCTCAACAGTGACCTGCAAGAATTTTTTTGAAATACTGTCTAGCTGTAGGAATATATGCTGAATAATTAAAACATCAAGGGCTTATCTACATAGTGAGTTAGTCTGGCATGCCAAGGTATGAATCTACAGTGCACTAGCTTGCTGTGCAGTAATGTCCAGGGTGGACATTGCTATAGTGGACTAAAAGTTTTTCATAGTGTGCTTTGATGTACCGCTGTTTGAAGTGGTAGTAAGTCAAAACATACTAAGTCCATGTCTGTACTGCAAACTTTGATCCATGCAAGTTATGTCAGCATAAAGCTGCCACAGTTAATATATGGCTTGTGCATGTGCATGCTTGGTTGCTTATGTCAGTGCTGCATGTACTCACCAGGAGTGCTTGTGTTGATGTGCAGTGCACTACGGGTAGAAACAAGTTGCGTGGGAGTGTCTGAGAGGAAGGTGTCAAATTCATGTGTGTTTACTCACAGAATGGTATCTCAGTGCGAAAAATATCCCAAGGGTTTTAGTTGCTTGTTGTCCTTCAGAATATCTGTAAGGCAAAGAGGGAAAAGTTGCTGCCAGAGGGTGCAGGGCAGAGGTGGAGTGGCTGTCTGATGACTTGAAACAGCCAGACGCAGGGGCCAGTAGAGCTCAGCATGAGATTGTATGTCCAAGGGAGGCCTTGAAAGAGCACTTTCACGGTCTGCCACATTAATGTGGTACGCAGGACTGCATGTTAATGTGGTGTGGGGGACTGTGCTCTACCTTGACCTGAATTTTTGAGGCAGTTAGGAATTGCACAGTGCTTGGAATACATTTTTATGAATATTCCACTGTCTTTTCATGAACCTATGAATTATGCAGTGATTGCTATACATTTATAATAGATCTACAAAATTCATGGCCATGAGAATTAGTGGCTTCAGCCTTAGAGGGCCTCTGCACAACACCTCTCTCCAGCCCCAGGCATGGTGAGTGTGAGTATGGCCTGACGGTGAGGAGTGGAGAAAATGAGGGAATTTTTCAGTTGCATGTGAAACTATATAACATTTTGGCCCCTGTTTCCGAACGTATGGGTACAGGGCAGCGATGCTGAGTATAGGTACTATTTTCAACAAGCAGTGGGGACTTTAGCTGATATCTGACTCCTGACTCTAACAAAGGAATTGTTAGGATTAACCTAATATGTGATGTTTTTTGGTTTTGGTTTTCATCACAGAAGTTCAGCTTGTCTGAGAGGCAAGATTCACTGGAGAGCTTAAGGGGACGCTGAGTGGCTCCATAGTGAGACTAATACAGTAGTCCTTTGTTAAGACAGCTATTGCTGTCATCCCAAAGTCACTCAAGCCCATATGCTGCTAACCTGTTTGTTGCAATAATGCAGGGGTGGCCAGCCTGTGGTTCCAGAGCCACATGTGGCTCTTCAGAAGATAATATTGTATAGGCACCAACTCCAGGACTGGAGCTACAGGTGCCAACTTTCCAATGTGCCCGCAGGGTGCTCACTGCTCAACCCCTGGCCCTAACACAGGCTCTGTCCGCACTCCATTCCTTTCCACCCCCTCCCTCAAGCTTGCCGTGCCCTCACTCCTCCCCCTTCCTGCCAGAGCCTCCTGCATTCCATGAAACAGCTGATTGGGAGGGAAGGGGAGGTGCTGATTGGTGGGGCCCCCAGTGGGCAGGAGGTGCGGGGGGCAGGGAGCTGATGGGGAGGCTGCTGACATATTACTGTGGCTCTTTGGCAATGTACATTGGTAAATTCTGGCTCCGTCTCCGGCTCAGACTGGCCACCCCTGCAGTAATGCTTGCTGAAATCATCATGGAATGGCATGCAAAAGTGCCCTATCACAAGGGAAGAAATGAGACATCCTTCCCTAGAAACCTTTGGGAGAGGATTGCAGAGTACCTCCATAAAAGTTTGACAGAATGATTGTCTGTTTCTTGTTGTGGTCCATTATCTCTCTTTTTCCAGTCAGAAGAACTATACTGTCCCTCTAGGCTATAATTCACAAATGAGGATAAACTTCTTGCAATTCATATCAATGCAATAGGGTATGTGAAACGGTAGGTGAGTTGGTGTACATTCATCAAGTGTCACTGAGGATCTCAAGTGCTACAAAGCTCAATCACAAGTGGTGCAGGAGGCTAACATACAGCACTGTCTCAGGTGACAACTCCTTGGGAACAAAGGAGCGGACAACATAAGGCATGATAACACTTAAAATGTTAGTCACTTCTTTGCCCTCTTTTTAATGACCATGATAACAATGACGTCTGAAAAACTGATATATTGAAAGTGCCCTATAAAAAGCTTTATAGCACTTTTACTAGTTCTGCTTCATGAGTGAATGTCGTAACATCTACTTTATAACTAGAAGCATATAGTGGAGAACATCTTTGATGATGTAACAGCCCATATCACTCCTCTTCCCATTCCATCCTCTCCCCAGCATTCTCATGTATACATAGATTCTATGTTCTGAACAAATAAAACCCTGCGCAAACGCATCTTCATGGCAGTCACTCAGCTACCTGCTATCATCTTTAGGATCTCAATAGAAGTAAATCCATTCAAGTGCCATTGTCCCTCCCCTCCGAAAGTCTGAAAACCCCCAAAATCTTGTCAGTACTTGGAATCACCATTGTTACTTGACCTGCCTGTTATAGGATTGGGATCAGTGCTGTCTCCTTACTATATGTGCCCAGACTTCACATGGGTGATATGGATCCAAGGAAATTCAGAGTCTGGATGATATGACACCTAATAGACTTGCATAAGAGGCAAGTTGATAGTTACCTATAGGTGCTTGTTTAAGAGACGTTGGCACCCTGCCTTTCTTTGCAGCAGAAGTCAACCCCAGTCTTTTCCAGCTTGCCTGAAAAACATGAGTAACTTACAAGTGGCATCTCAAAGTTCTTACAACACGTTCAGGATCTATGACCTAATTAGCTGAGCCATAATTAGAATATGGGTTCTTTCAGTGACTATCACTACATATTCTACTTCTAGTGTACATTCTTCCAATGGCATCTCTTTGCCAGCAGTGCCCAAAGTCCCCAGGATCCAGGGAGGAGGTGGAGTGGGGCCAGCTGTCTTAGTTCCTCCTTCCACCATTAGCAGTTTCAACTAGCAGCCATGGGTAATATCTCTTGTGCCTTACAGTTAGACTTAGATCCTGGCTACAGTTGCAGATTTAGAGCGCTGTGAGTTAAACCAGCCCTTGGAGACTGTAGCCAGGAAAGTGCTGCAGTGTGTTCACGCCGTCAGCCCACTGGTTTGGCCACGTTTGTGGCACTTGCAGGGGCATTGGGAGCAGTGCATTATGGGCAGCTATCCCACAGAGCACCTCTTCCCATTTTGGCCCTGTGGCTTGTGGGCAGGGGGTGGGGTGCAGGGTATTCTGGTTCCTGTCCCAATGCCCCATGATGCATTGTTTTGCATGGCAGCAATCTCTGTGCTTCCATTCACATTTGGCACCATCTTTCAATGTTTTTTGTACTGCGCACTCTGTCTTCCCTTTCGGTCTGTGGGAATGGATCCCAAACTACTGAAGAATATGCTGATGGGTCTTGCCAGCACATCATGAATTGCAGTCAAATTACTCCTTAAGCTACAAACTGACAGTGAGGAGTCCAATGACAATGTCGACTCGAATAACACATGACAAGATTGCTTGTGGTATTCACAGATATGCTCACCACAGTGGAACGCTGCTTTTGGGCTCAGAAAACAAGCACTGAATGGTGGGATCACATTGTCATGCAAGTCTGGGATGATGAGCAGTGGCTGCAGAACTTTTGGATGAGAAAAACCACTTTCATGGGACTGTGTGCTGAGCTCGCCCCCACCCTGCGGTGCAAGGACATGAGATTGAGAGCTGCCCTACTGGTGGAAAAGCAGGTGGCTGTTGCAGTCTAGAAGCTGGCAACTCCAGACAGCTACCGATTGATCACTAACCAATTTGGAGTGGGAAAGTTGACCGTCTGCTTTGATTAATTATATAGCGTTCCATACTTAAATACACTCATAATATTCCAATCTTGCGTTTGGCCATTATCCCTGTGTAACATTCTCTAGAGCACTGAGCAAGAATAATTATGAAATGGATTCTCATCACATGCTTAACTTTTTGCGTTTGCAAGGTTTTGGGAGGAGTAGTGTGGCACACAACTATTGAATTTCTTTGATTCTTCCTATCTGTTTTCTCTTTGGTACTCTTTCTGAGGGAGAGGAGGGAAATAATTCAAGTAGATTTTTGTAGTACAGGCCAGCATTAAATTTTAGCATTGCCTTCTATTTTTAAATATGCATCCACCTAGTATTTTATATGCTCATTTTATAGTATTTCGTGGCCAAAATGATCATACTACTGACAGTGCTGTTGTAGGCAAAATTTTCACTTGCATTAGAAAAGCTGGATGTTCTTTCCATCCTCTCATTTTCAAAAGCAGCTATTTATTCCAGATAGCTAAATTTTTACAGATGCCCTTAACTGATCAATGTTATACTGACTGTTCCTACAGTTGGCTAACTCTTCTCTAAAACTGAGCATGTTGGCTTTGTCTGTGCAGTTCCTGGCTGTTTGCAGTTCTGAATCGCTTCAAGAATACTACTTCAGTATGCTATCCTATGCAGCAAAGAAAACTGTTCTAAGCTGTGCTTATACTGAGCAGAACGAAGGTCTATCTGATTTCCATACTGCATATATGTAATCTAACCTACGTAATACCACATTTGAGCATCCTATCTGAAAACACCAAAGTATTCCAAGTGTATTTTAGTACAACTCTGCTTCATCTTCATTTGGCTATAACCTCAGTTGAGCTATTTCTAATCCCTTGAGTGGTCACTTAAAATACTGCTTGCTGTATATAATATCAGTTCACTTTAAATGTGTGAGCTGAAGATCTGTTTTATTCTTAGGTTGGTTGTAGGAGGACATGATGCTTGATTTAGCCTGAACTCTTTTCTCTAGAAATTCAATATGACTTTTTGGATGGTGCAGTGGCTTATTTTTGTAGCTTGGGTAAACTGGTGTGACTTACTGGAAGTAGCGAGGAGACAACTACAGCTGAACTGCATACAGGCTTATTTTTGCCTCACAAACAGTAAGATTATGATGAATACAGGCTGTTTTTTAACTGAAAGGTCCTGAAGTGACACCTCTTGAAGCATCCTTTCTTTTGGCTCAAATGTAGCCTCTTCGAGAAATTAGGTCTTGACAGCACTAGCTCTAATAGCTTAATATGGCTTTATGACAACACGTGCTCTGTTCCTGGCTCTGAGCTTAGCTAAGATCTTGCCTTCTGGTTGTTAATGGGACCTGAGGCCTCTTGTCAGAATACCACATTCTACTGAAATAATTTTGATGGCGCTGAAATTAGTATCCTCTGGGTCAAGAGCCTTGTAGCCCACTTCCGTGAGTCTGGTGAAGAATGAATTCAGACTGATCACTTCTGGATTTTGTTCTCTAGTCTGTAGGAAGATTTGGGAAAACATGCATATAAACTGATGTTTAGACAACAAAGTATAACTATGGATTAGTCTTAAACTTTTTTGGGATAAATTGTCTGAGTCACAAACAACTTTTTTTCCTGTAAACTGTTTTTTAAAAATGAACCTTATATGCCTGTTAATCTTCATAGTGTCTATCAATTAAAGTTCTCGAATCTTGCTCTCATCATGGTGTAGAAATGCACCCAATGCCAAGAGATTACTCAGTATTACCCGATATGTCTTTAGGCTAAACAAGAAACTAATCAAATTTTTTGACTATTCACTGTTTGGAAGTGTCTTTCCCCGGTACACTAACGTGGGTTACAAAGGAGCAAAAAAAAGCTAGTGTCCAGGTCCAAAAATATCTAACACGTAGCAATGTTTGTGGGATTATGTTGCAGTGTGTTGGTAAGCATATGTTGAAATAGGATCTGGCAAATTCCTGCATGTAGGGAAGTCACTGCAATGGAAATGGTGCTGTAAGTTCAACCGTGCTTCCAAATGCTTGCTTCACAATAGTAAAGTGATGGCAATCTCTCTGCTTAAAAGTACTGTCTAAATCGCACAGATTGCATGATGTTTTGTTTCACCATCACACAGAGTCTATAACCAAATGACCAGACTTCCCAGGAAATGCTATATCTTGTGGCACACTGCACACTCAAACACCTGGTTCTGGTAGGGCTGAGGTGGTAAACTTGGGCCTGGGGATGGGAGAACATTTGTTGTGCCTTTCTAAAACAGCCCTTATCAAATCGGGCAACATCCAGTAATCTCTGAAAAGAAGTATGTTGTGGTGCATGGAAATTAATGCTGGGGAAAGCTTGAGAGCTTGAGAATCCTGGTTAATATGAGCAGTTGTCTACCCTCAGGAGAGATGTTGCTAAGTTCCCTTAGCCTCTAGTTAAGACATAACTGGACAGAAGTCCAGTCTTCAGTAGTTGCACAAGTTTCATTTTAAATTGTGACCATGTGAATCACTTCAATAGCTGAATTTTGTCAGACTAAATTAAAATGAAGTCACTTGTCTAATGGTGTATTTGCAAGGCTTTAATTTGCAAAGACCTACGGTCAGGGTGCCCCTCCCACGTAAGAGTTGATTGTTCTAATACTTAAACTGTGTAAGGCTCGATCTAAGATGTGTCGACTTCAGCTACGCTGTTCTCTTAGCTGAAGTTGCGTATCTTAGATTGACTTAGAATCACTTACTTCATGTCCTCGCGGCACGGGATCGATGGCTGCCACTCCCCCATCGACTTTGCTTCCGCCTCTCACCGCTCTGGAGTTGAGCAGTTGACAGGAAAGCGATTGGGGATCGATTATCGCATCTACACTACACACAATAGATGGATCACTACCTACCGATCCGGCGGGTAGTGTAGAGGTACCCTAAGAATCAGTATTTTCTTCACAGCTTTAGGAAGGATTAGCTGTCGAATAGGAAATTTGTCTTGCCTGTGAAAAGTCTTTAGCTTCTTACATTTTTAAGTGGACTTGATAAATATATATACTATTAGATTGAATTAAAAAATAAAAACTCATTGGTGCGGTTTTCTGTCAGCTCTTTAGTGTGATACCAGAACTTTTCTAACACTTGAGGGAGTAGGTGCAGCACAGAATGTGAACCTGGCCCTCTAATAGTTGTTGCATGCTGTTCCCTGCCAATTATGAATGCTGCCGTCCAAGTTTTTTGTGGAAGTCTTACAGGGAACAAAGAGTGATTGGGACAGACTGTCAAATGGTTCTCTAACTTCTGTAGTGCAGAAACTCTCTGGATATTGCTTGTCAATGTCATATGGCTTACTGTAGCGGCCAACAGTGATTCACGCCTGCCAGAGGCCTAGTCTGGCTCATTTGTCTTCCTAAAATGTGGTTGAGTAAACAATTTTTTTTTTGTGTGTGTGTGGCGCATCCTGGACCCCAGTTATCTGTGTGAAATTGGTTGTCCAGTTCTCCTTCCTAGCTCTTTGAAGTAGGACATACTGGGGTGCACTGCTCCTCATTGTGCTCTGTTTGCTTGTCTTAAGGTGTAAGCACACAAATATGGTTGCAATGACAGAAAAGTTACTGAGTAGACACAAATTGAATTACTTGCCGCTGAGCTTTGCTGCTTAACCATGACTTTTAAAACTAGTTAAATGTGAGCAGGATCTTAAATGTATCCTTCTTAGTCTTTGTCGTACTATTGAGATGAATAGGGAAGTTCATACTTCTCACTGATTTCAAACTGTTTTCAGAATTGGTCAGACATTCTTGCATCAGTTTGTTAACAGTATGATTTTCAGAACCATAAGGGCTGGACATATAACTGTTTTTTTGTTTTTTAAATTACAGGCCCCTGGATTAATCATGAAAGATGTGGTTAATGGAATGTGAAATTCTAAGTTCCTCACTGATATGATTTGAAAGTCAAATTTGGATCCTAAAATCATCTTAACTTTTTTCTGATGAGGGCAGAGGGTTAAATGCATCTTAGAGTGAAACAATTAAGAGAGTTTTAACTATAGTATAGTGGTTTTATTCTTTAAACTACTACAGATTGGATGAATGCCTTTTAATAAAAACGTTATCTGATTTGGCACAGCCATTCTCTAGTGTTCCAAACTGGTAAATGTAACTGTTCACCACTCCCAATACTGTATAGGTGATAGAATACCTGCGTAGATCAGGTGACTAACTTTGCCCTTAAATTTTTGTGTGGAACAGTCTTTAATCCTGACACTGCAATGATTTGCATTATTGCCATTATTTAGCATCTTGCTCCCTTCTCTTTTTTTCTTAATGTAAAGTTCCTGTTCTTTCTTGCATAGCTCTTGTCTTTATAATTATCAAAATGCCACTTTGTCTTGTGGGTACTTATATCACAGTACATGTTAACACCACTTGGAATAGAAATTGGTTTCCTATACCAGGGGTTGGCAACCTTTCAGAAGTGCTGTGCCGAGCCTTCATTTATTCATTCTAATTTAAGGTTTTGCGTGCCCGTAATATATTTTAACGTTTTTAGAAGGTCTCTTTTTATAAGTATGTAATGTATAACTAAACTATTGTTGTATGTAAAGTAAAGAAGGTTTTTAAAATGTTTAAGAAGTTTTATTTAAAATTAAATTAAAATGCAGAGCCCCCCAGACCAGTGACCAGGACCCAGGCAGTGAGTGTGCCGCTGAAAATCAGCTTACGTGCTGCAGGTTGCCTACCTCTGTCCTATACTGTAAACTGGAGTGAGTGCTCTGACTATGCTAGGAAACAGAACCCTTGCTGAAAACAGCTTGTCAGACCTGTCTGTGCAAGTTCTTACATCAGTTTCGATACTGCTTGAGAGCAGGCTATTTAACTGGTACTTTCAGTAACAGGGTTCAGTAGCCAGCTGTAGCCAGGGTTTAAGCCACCACAGGTTTGTATGCTTATTTCATAAAACACATTCAACTTTGATTATTGTAATATCACTTTGTACTTGGTAGCAGACTGTTGCTCTAATGGCTTAATTAACTCATTGGAGTATGTTTCTGTACAGTGACATTTAAATTTGGATTTAAATGAATATTCTTTTTTTGCTTCCTTTATAGGGAAATCTTCATTGACTATTCAGTTTGTGGAAGGCCAGTTTGTTGATTCATATGATCCAACCATAGAAAACAGTAAGTATCTTTAGGTAATTGAAGCTGCTTTCCAAGTGCTTCCCTATAAATTAAACTTGTCCTTTTTGCATAATCCCAAAAAAGGCTTTTCACATGGAATCATCATCCATATGAGGATTTTCATTTTAACACTGAACCTTAACATGCACTGAACAGAGTAGCAGTGTTTGATAGAAAGCTGCTTTGCATATATTACAACTTGTAATATGCAAAAGGAACAAGATAGTATCTCTGGTTTGACTTCAAACGCACAATGCAAGGAAAACAATACTCAAATCTGATTTAAAATATATCCTGGTCTTTGTCTTCCGATAGTAACATTGTACTCATTAGTCATGTTACTCTCTTATGAATTGTAACTTCATTGGTACGTCCTGATAATTATCCAGTGTATTAAAGCCCCCAAAATTCATCCAGTTTGCTTTTAGTTATGCTGTTTGTTCTCTGCACTTCTGTTTGGATAATAGAAAATTTTAGTTTAAACACTAATTTCTAGTCATTTGCTTTCAAGTGTCTATGCACTAGCATAATACTGCAAGGGGTCTTTCTCCAGAGATACATCTGTGCTAGAATGAGAACTTGCACAGAGGTGGGCAAACTACAGCTCACAGGACCGTCCTGCCCGGCCTTTGAGCTCCTGGCCAGAGAGGCTAGCCCCCGGCCCCTTCCCTTCTCCGCCCCCCGCAGCCTCAGATCACTGTGTGGCCAGCGCTCTGGGCAGCGGGACTGCGAGCTCCTGCCAGGCAGCACAGCAACGTGGCTGGCTCCGGCCAGGCTGTGCAGCTGCCAGACATGCTGCTCTGAGCAGCATGGAAACGGGGGTTGGATAAGGGGCAGGAGGTCCTTGGGGGCGAGGCGGCAGTCAGGGAGCGATTGGATGGGGTGGTCAGGGAACAGGGGTGCTGATAGGGGTCGGGGAAGTCAGGAGCCAAGGAGCGGGAGGGTTGCATAGGGAGTGGGTCCTGGTGGGGCAGTTGGGGTGTGGAGTCCTGGGAGAGGGCGGTCAGGAGACAAGAGGTGAGGGGGTTGGATGGGTGGGGTATTCTGAGGAGGACAGTCAGGGGGTGGGAAGTGGGAGGGTGTCAGTCTGTTTGGGGAGGCACAGTCTTCCCTACCTGGCCCTCCATACAGTTTTGGAACCCCAGTGTGGCCCTCAGGCCAAAAAGTTTGCCCACCCCTGTTCTAGCATCTGAGCTCCTTAGCACAGGACTGACTTTTTTAAAATCCTTAAGAGCAGTGGTAGCAGGGTCCTTGCTGTCCATTGAATTCCACCCTGGTGGTGATAAATGCTACCTTCTTACAGTATCTGTACTTCACTCACTCTGCTCCAGCTCTTCTGCAGAGATCGAGGGATGTCATATCAGATATTCATTCTCATAAATCTTTCCTTCCAGTCAGATCTGTTTAAATCATTGAGGGTTTCTCAGCACTTTGTAATTTAACAAAATAGTTACTTCAACTATAGACAACTTCTAATTTTCTAGAGACTTGCTTCTGCTAATTGGCACTCTGTCAATAACTTATTTTGGAAAAACTCCCACCACATGATTAAGATGGCCAATCAAAATTGGAAAAACAATCTCACAGAATAGGCTTTTTTTAAATTAAAAACATAAGAATGGCCAAACTGAGTCAGACTAATAGTCCACCTTGACCAGTATCCTTACTTCCGACAAGGGGCTGGTGCCAGATGCTTCAGAAGGGATTAATAGAACAGGGCAATTATTGACTGATCCACCCTTTGTCATCCAGTTCCAGCTTCTTGTCGTCAGAAGCTTAGGAATACCCAGGGCATAGGATTGCATCCCTGACATCTTGTCTAATAGCAATTGATTGACCTATCCTCCCTGAGAATGGACTTGTATCATCATAGCACCTGGTAGCAATGCTGTCAGATATACTGTATTGGCACTCCTTCTAGGCATTGGAGTAGGCTTTTCTACAAAACATATGTATCTGGTGTGTAGTTCGTAGAGAAGAACACTATTGTAGACTGAATTCACAAGTGGCCTCTGGATTGGGAAACAGGCTGGATCTTCACTAGGTGAGGAACACAAGAGTCTTCGCCATTAAATGGACCAGGAAGCTACTTGTCCTCTGCCAGTGCTATCTAGAGAAGGCTGTAAAAGCAAGGGACATTTTCTCCATTTCAGGCTGGAGAAGGAGGCACCTTTATGCCTTTCCACTAGTCCCTCTATTAGCTAAATTAATAGCAAAGCTCAAAGGTTTTAACTGAATAACTGTACATGTTTAGGCTTGACTCACGCAGGTCAGTATCAGATTGTCTCTGAACCTCGCATCTCCTTCTAACCAACTCACCAGTTTTATTTCTAACAGATCTATAGCTGTAGTGTTTCCAAAATGTGGCTCATATGCTTCTGGCATCTTGAGGTGGCGGCGAGGGGTGCAGTGAGGGGGGAGAGAACTGCCAGAAAGGCCTACAATTCTAAGAGGGAAAAGAACTGGGGGATAATGTAAACAGGTATGCATGAACCTCCTTACTTGCTCCACACAAACTGCTCAACTAGTTAATCATCAGGTTAAACTCAAAGAACTTAACTCCCGATAGCTATGCCAGGAGGCTGCATGGTGTAATATGAACTAGTCAAAGGTAGACCCATCTCTGAAGTTTATCATCAGGTTCATGCAGGGCTTGACACTTCTAAACCTTCTCCCAGTAAAAGACAAAATTGTCAGCTATTGTGGCCCTGACAAAGCTGCTTGAAAGCTTTTGAACATTTTTGTTCCTGTGAACTCAAGTCTTACATGGAGGGCCTCTAGCCCGGAGACAGTGAGAGGCTTGTGGAACAGGTGAGTTTCAGCCCTTCATGACCCACCTTAATACTAAGCTTCAACTGGATATGGTTCTAGGAAGTCAGTCACTTGATGTTCCTTAGGCTTAACGAGTCTGTGAAACTGCCAACATACTTTCCCGGTTCTCAACCTCACTCACTAAATCTCTTTTCTATATGCTAGGTGTTAAAGGGTCTTCAAGGTTGTTTTGGAGCGCACTAAATCCCTTACAGTCCAGCCAGCTGTTTTATTTGACACCAATATGATGGACAATGCTGTTATCAAGAGGACTTTCTGAATCTCGTTATGCTTAGAGCATGATTGACCACAAACTGGGAGGCCATGGCAAAGCCCACTAGTTGGTGTTAGCTTTACTGTTACTGCTGAATTCTGCAAAGATGGATGGTGGGCGGGGAGGAGCAGTAGATGTGATATATCACATGCAAAGATGCCTTTTTTAGAGACGTTCTTACCTTGTAAATATTTTTCTCCTGAGAAACAATTTTCAGGAATTTCTCTTCTGTTCCTCTCCTTTATTCAGTTTGAAGGTAGCTTTTTTTTTTAGGTCTTTAAAGTATGTATCAGTCTCTAATTGGCCATGTGCGAGATGCAAAGCTCTCAAAGTGTAAACTGACTACTATATTGAGAAGGTGGTGGTCTTACTCTGGTAGCATACAGTGGACCGCTGCTATTGCCCTGAAGGCCCAAACCTTTAAGAGAAGTAGTTCTTCAAGTGCTTGTTCACGTCCATTCCACATCAGGTGTGTGTGCTGCATGCACGAGCATCAAACTTTTCCCTAAGTAGTACCCATCGGGCCAGCAGGACCCCCACCTGAGCAGCACCACTGTGCCGTGCATATATACCCCTGCTGGCCCAACCCCCTCCAGTTCCTTCTTACTGTCTGTGTACCAGTCCCTGCACCGACGCTCCTCCATGCGGGAAGCTACAGTGTCCAGGCTACCTGTGCCATCTCCAAGCGAGAGACTGGAGAAACCGGCACAGAGTCCAGTGCCACCCCAAGGTCAGCTGTCCGGGTCCGAGCTAGAAGCAGGAGGAAGCGGAGCAGCTGCTGACCTCCTTATCATCCCCGGATGAAGTAGTGGCAGGCACGGTGGCATCAGGACCTCCGCCAGTAGACCACAGCCCACCAAGAGCTACTGCATAAGGTTGCTCATGACTTGGGGTTACAGGCCAAGGAGGCAGTGGAGCAGAAGGACCCCATGGTGGACATCCTGAGCCCAGAGGGTCCATCCAGTAGAGCGCTTTCGCTTATTAAGACCATACAGTCAAATTATAAGACTTTTTTTTATGGCAGACCCCAGCCTCCAGCACCCCAACAGACAAAGGTGTGGAACGCAAGTACTTCGCCCCATCAAAGGGGTACAACTTCTTGTTTTGCCACCCAAGCCTATCTTCCCTGGTAGTCTCGGCAGTAAACGAGAAAGGGGCTGGGGCCTGCTGCCTATGGCGCTCTAAGGCCAAGGAAGCGAAGCGTTTGGACCTGTTTGGCAGGAAGGTGTTTTCCTCAGGGGGCCTCCAGTTGAGGATTGCTAACCAACAGGCATAACTTCAACTCCTGGGCAGTAGTGGGGAAGTTTGACAGCCTCCTGCAGAGTTCCCAACAGGAGTTTACTGTGCTGGTGGATGAAGGCAATGCCGTAGTGAAGACCTCTCTCCAGGCATCCTTGGATTTGAAGGTGCACTCGAGGACAGCATACCAGACTAATCACCGGATCCATCCCCTTGTTTCCTGGACCGCCTGTCCCGCTTCTCCTGTGTGTTGCCCAGTATTACATTTTACTGCTGGGTGTTACGTGCGGTGCAGAGCGGTTATAGGCTGCAGTTCTTCCTGCCTACCTCCCACCCGCTTCAGGGACCCTTCTCACAAGCACCTCCTGGAAAAGGATGTTCACACGCTCCTAGAGGCAGGGGCGGTATAGTTGGTACCAAAGGACCTAAGAGGGAAAGGGTTCTAATCCTGCTACTTTCTCATTCCCAAGGCCAGAGGAGGCCTTTGACCCATTCTGGACCTGTGCGGGCTCAACAAGTTCCTGGTCAAGGCCCGGTTCCACATGGTGTCTCTGGGCACTATCATCCCTTCTCCGGATCCGGGGGACTGGTACACTGTCCTCAACATGAAGGACACATACTTTCATATCGCCATCCACTCGGCACATCGCAGATTCCTGTGTTTCACTGTGAACCAAGAACATTACCAGTTCACAGTTCTCCCGTTTGGCCTAGCTACGACCCACAGCTGTTCACAAAATGCATGGTGGTGGTGGCGGCCTTCTTATGGAGGCAGAGGGTTGGAGTTTACTCATACCTCGACGACTGGCTCCTGGTGGGCCGGTCCGAAGAGGTTTGGTCCCATGTGCAAGTGGCCCTGAGACTATTCCACACACTGGGGCTCCTGGTCAACGTCCCCAAGTCCACCCTTTTTCCAATGCAGAGAGTGGAATTCGTAGGGGCGGTCGTAGATGCACTACAGGCAAAGGCGAGCCTCCCTGTATCACAATTCCTGGCTATCCAGCAAGCGGTGAACTCCCTGTGCCAGTTTCCCACTACAACGTCCAGATGCTGCTTGAGGCTGCTTGGCCACATGGCAGCATGGACACATGGTCAAGCATGCCAGACTGAAACTCAGGATGCTGCAGACTTGGCTTGTCCGTGTATACCGCCCAGGCAGGGACCCCTTGGACTTGGTGGTGACAGCCCCAAGGGAAGTGTTGGACTCCCTACAGTGGTGGCTGTCCCAGATCGTGGTTTGCAAATGCATCACCTTTGCTGCACAACAGCCAGACCTGATGCTTGTGACGGATGCGTCAGACCTCGGATGGAGTACTCACCTAGGAGGACTTGAGGCTTGTGGCTGTGAGTGGTGCAGTCACTACATATTGATGTGAAGGAGCTCAGGGCGGTTTATTTAGCCTGCCAGACCTTTCACGCCACTTTGAGTGGTCACAGCATGACAGTTCTGACAGACATGACCACCATGTTTATGTAAAACACAAGCAGGGCGGAGCCTGCTTCTCACCACTCTGCCACAAGGCTCTCCTCCTCTGGAACTTCTGCATAGCCCACGGCTTTCACCTCAAGGCGTCACATCTCCCAGGGATGTGGAAGGAACTAGCGGACCACCGCAGCAGGTCGTACTGCATGCATGAGTGGACGCTCAAGAGTGGACGTCATGTATTCGCTCTTCCACAAGTGGGAGTTTCCCCGGGTAGACCTGTTTGCCACCAGGGGCAACATCCAGTGCCTGCAGTTCTGCTCGTTTCAGGGCCGCAGCTCAGGCTCAATAGCAGACGCATTCATGATCCCGTGGGGAGGGGAATTAAAATACGTCTCTTCCCCCTCCCCCCACTTCCTCTGATGCACAAGATCCTGCTCAAGGTGCGCAGGGACAGAGTGGCGGTCATCCTCATCGGCCTGACCCTGCCTGCACTGGTTCACCGTGCTGCTGGAGCTATTGGTGGAAGCCCCAGTAACCCTGCCACATGCTGGGACCTCCTCATGCAGGACGGAGGGTGGCTCCTCCACCTCAACCTGCAATCACTGCATCTGACTGTATGGAAGTTCTGTGGCTGACCGCTTTGGAGAGCCAGTGCTCCCTCCCTGTGCAGCAGGTTCTACTTGGTAGTAGGAAGCCCTCTACCAGGACGACTTACCTGGCCAAGTGGAAAAGGTTCTCTTGCTGGTGTGGGGCCCAACAGGTCCAGCCACACCAGGCTCCGGTGCCCACCATTCTAGAGTACCTACTGCACCTCAAGCAGCAGAGGCTGGCCCTGTCCTCAATCAGGGTGCATCTGGCGGCCATCTCTGCCTTCCACCCGGGGTTTTCAGGGGGCTTGATGTTCTCCCACCCAATGGTGGGGTGGTTCCTTAAAGGACTGGAGAGGGTGTTCCCTTACACCCCCTAGTTCCCTCATGGAATCTCAACTTAGTCCTTTCTAAGCACATGGGGGGGCCCCGTTCGAGCCCCTCGCTATCTGCTCCCTTCTCCATATTTCCTGGAAGGTGGAATTCCTGGTGGCCATTACCTCGGCCAGAAGGGTATCTGAGCTGAGGGCACTCACCTCAGAGCTGCCATATACAGTATTTCATAAAGACAAGGTGCAGCTCCGCCCAGACCCCAAGTTCCTCCCAAAGGTGGTCTCATAATTCCATCTAGGCCAGGATCTTTGTCTGCCGTTGTTTTTTCCCAAACCCCATGCAGACACGAGTCACCGCAGTATGCACTCCCTGGATGTCCACCGAGCTTTGACGTTCTACTTTGAGTGCGTCAAGCCCTTTTGTAAATCCACACAGCTGTTTGTGGCCGTGGTGGAAAGGATGAGAGACCTCCCGGTGTCGGCGCAGCGTATCGCCTCCTGGATTGTAGACTGCATTTGGTCGTGTTATGGCCTCTCAGGTGTTTCGACCCTGGCAGTCATGGCCCACTCGACCAGGGCGCAAGCAGCTTCAGCAGCTTTCCTGGCACAGGTCCTGGTCCAGGAGATCTGCACACTACGCAGTCAACCAGCAGGCCCGAGAGGACACGGTGGTTGGCGTGGCTGTCCTCCAATCAATTGCTCCGTGATTCCTACCCTCCTCAGAAGGTAAGCTTGTGATTCGCCTAACGTGGAATGGACATGAACAAGCACTCGAAGAAGAAACAACGGTTACTTATCTCTTTGTAACTGCTGTTCTTCGAGATGTGGTGTTCACATCCATTCCACCACCTGTCGTCCTACCACTCTGTCGAAGTCGCTGGCAAGAAGGAACTGGAGGGGGTTGGGCCAGTGGGGTTATATATGCATGGTGCAGTGGCACCGCTCAGGCAGGGGCCCCACTGGCCCGACGGGTACTGCTAAGGGAAAAGTTCCGATGCTTGTGCATGCAGCGCGCGCGCGCACCTAATGTGGAATGGACGTGAACAACATATCTCGAAGAACAACAGTTCTTCAAAAAGGTAGGTAACCGTTTTTTTTGTCTTGTCCTCTGGAGCTAAGGCTGTAGATTGGGTGTCTTAGAAAAGCGTCAGTTAAGATATTTTTCCTTTTATTAGTGATCTAGTAAAAAGCCTGACAAATCTAAAAACAATATTTTTGTGACCAGACTGGTGTCTCAAATCTGTCCTGTTGTCTTGTCAGTTACTGATAAAACTTCTTATAAGGCAGTGTATTTGCATTACTATCCAAACTGTTTTGAAAATGGAAATTATTGAATATGCATTTCTGATCACTAAATCTTATTTTGAAGATCTCTCATTGCATGCTTCTGTTTAAGTGAGAAGCACAAGACAGTGGGAAACATAAAAGCAATTCTGTTTTCTGTTTCTTCAGAATCTGTGTAGTCTCAGGTCTGAAGTGAATAATAGTGGCTAAAGTGGTGGGGGAATTCAAATGCTGTGCCTGGGGGAAGGTTCGCATGTCTCCAGAATATTTAGTACCAAATTATAAACCTTTGACCTGAATCTAGTGCCAGAATCTCTGCTATAATGTCTTAGAAGTAAATGAAATGTAAGCTAAAAAAACAATATAGCTTTTACTGCCGTCTAGATATCTTTGCAGTAACTTCTTACCTTGTTATCAGTTTCTTTACATTTAACAACTTAAGGTATTCTTTGTACTACACATTCTTGTATAAGGACTTCTGAATGATTCACTCTTGCCAAATGCCATATACAAAACAGTTCAACTTCTGAGGCTTTTTTTACACTACTTCAAATTTAGTGCTCTCATGGGTCTAGTCTTTAAAATTTCTCCCAAATTTTGTTTTTAATTCAAATGCTGAATTACTTAGGCACAGAGCTGTAGTTTAGTTTTGAAAATGCACATAACCATTAATGAAAGCTCTTAATAAAGCTGCATAACAAACTATAAAGTCAGGCTGCTTTTAGGGCACAAGACACAATTCATCCCATCAGTTTGCCTTTTTAAACTGTGGAACTCAGTTTTGTTTCTAGAAGTGGGCGTGAAATCTGTGATGCAGGAAAACGAGGAAATTTTATCAGTTAGCTCACATTGACTTGGTAAGCATAGATCTTTAATTCTTCTTCTCTTTTTATTGACAAGCAGGTAGGGACAAGATCAGAGGCTAAAACATGAAATGAGTTACACCTAGCAAGAGAGACAAAAAGGCAATAAGAGATTCTTTAAATACACTAGGAGCAATAGAAAGATGAAGGAAAGTGTAGTTCCCCTATGTGTAGGTCTATATAGTGGGGAAGGAGAGCTAATAACTGATGACATCAAGAAGGCGGAGATGTTAATGCTTATTTTGCTTCAATCTTCACTAAAAGGATTAATGGTAACCAGATACCCAATGCATTTAATATTAACAACATGAGGGAAGGAACTCAAGCCTGAAATAGAGAGAACAAGTTAAAGAAAATATGATGCGTTAGATGTATTCAGGTTAGCAGGGCTTGAGGAAATTCATCCTCAGGTACTTAAGAAGCTAGCTGAAGCAATTGTGGAACCTTTAGTAATTATCTTTTAGAACTCTTGGGACCTTACCTATCCTCCATAAGACTGGAGACAGGCAAACATAACACCTATCTTTAAAAGGGAAACAAAGAGGACCTGGGCCAGTCAGCTTAATGTCAATATCTGGAAAATTACTGGAACAAATTATTTGACAGTCAGTTTGTATGCACCTCGAGGACAGGGTTATAAGAAATAGCCAGCATGGATGTATCAAGAAGAAATTGTGCCAAATCAGCTTAACTTTTTTGACAGGTTTAATAAGCCAGTGGATGGTGGGCGGGAGGGAGAGCAGTAGATGTGATATCTTTATTTTTAGTAAGGCTTTTGACAATCCCACAGGACATTCTCATCACAAAATGTGGTCTAAATGAAATTACTTTTTAAATGGTTGCATAACTGATTGTTTGAAAGACCATACCCAGAGTAGTTATCAATGGTCCGAGAGGAGGATATACCTAATCCTGGGTCTGGTACAAGTGCTAGTTGGTATTTCAGTTAATGACTTGTATAATGGAGTGGTGAGTATGCATATAAAATTTTTGCAGATGACACCAGACGGGGGTGATTGTACTTTGGAGGATAGGAGAATTCAAAACGACCTTGACAAATTAAAGAATTGGTCTGAAATAACAAGATGAAATTTGGTAAAGACAAGTGCCAAGTACTACAATTAAGAAAAAATTAAAAGCACAATTACAAAATGTGGGGAATTATTGGGTAGAAATAGTACTGTGGGAAAAGATCTGGAGGTTACAAGTGGATCACAAATTGAATGAGTCAATAATGTGATGCAGTTGTGTGAAAGGCTGATATCATTCTGGGATGTATTAACAGGAATGTTGTAAATTTAGGTGGTGGTGTGTGTGGGGGGGTACTTGTCTGGTTTTACTTGGCACTACTGAGGTTTCAGCTGGAGTACTGTCCAGTTCTGGGCACCAGACTTTAAGAAGGATATAGATAAATTGGAGAGAGTCCAGAGGAGATCAGCAAAAAAATAAAAGGTTTAGACAAAATGACTTTGAAAAAAGGTTAAATAAAACTGGGCATGTTTTGTCCTCAGAAAATAAGGCTGAGAGGGGACCTGATAGAGCCTTCAAATATTTTAGGGACTGTGATAAAGAGGACAGTGATTAATTGTTCTCCATGTCCACTGAAGGTAGGACAAGAAGGCTTAATCTGCAGCATGGGAGATGTAGATTAGATATTAAGAGAAACTTTGTAACTGTAAAGATAGCTAAACTCTGGAGTAGTCTTCCAAAGGAGGTTGTGGAATTCCCACCATTTGGGGGCTCTTAAAAACAGATTGGATAAACACCTGTGAGGAATAGTGGAGGTTTACTTGGTCCTGCCTCAGCACAGGTGGCTGAACTTGATGACCTGTTGAGGTTCCCTCCAGCCTGTAACTGCTGTGGTAAAGTACCTCTCAGTGTAAGAATTTAAATGGATTTGGGAGGTGTGCAGTGATGCAATTAATGTGTCTTGAATTTTTTGCTTATAACTCCAAGCGGCTGAGCCTGATTGTATTGGTAAAAAACAAAGAGCAACTTTGTTGTTCTGGTAAATTTCTCGGCTCCTTCTGTGTCTTAAGACTAATGTTGGAGCAGCGGAGCTTGAGGATAAAGTGAGATGTTACTTTTTCCTTTCTTCTCCCAAGCAGCGGTGTTGCTTTAGATTAGTGTTGCTTCTGCTGGACCCTGAGGAAGAAGGAGTGACTAGGATTTCAACTGTTTAGACAGGTAGAGACTACTGCATGCAAATTGCTTGTTCAGAGCGAGCAGAGTGGCCAGAATTCTGTGTGAAGGTGTCACAAGGTGGAGAGGAACCAGAGGCTTTCCAAAATAGGAGTAAGTAGAGCACAAGTAGACTGACTTGGTTTACCAAAAGCACCTCAGTTAAGAGCTAAATTCATTTTCTGCTTGCCATGCATACTGGACTGAATGATGTGGAGACAGCACACTGCGCCTGTGGGGAGAAGACGTGGTTCATGTTGGTCACCAGGGTTGTCTCAAGCCATCTGAAAGAGCAGCAACAAATGTCTCTGAGGGTCCCTGTCTAAGGGTAGCTCTGTTCTGCCTTTGTGTAGAGTGTAGTAGGAAATATCTTGGCTAAAGCCTAGAAAGGCAGAAACAAAGGGTTTGGGAGCATGAATGAAGAATAGATAAAATTCAAGGAAGAGCTGCTGAAGTAATAGCTCAACTTTTGAGAGGCAGCTTCTCTATTGGTACCAGGCTGTTAGTTATTCTTAAAAAGTTTGCCATTGTCTTTTATATCTCCCCTCAAGGATGATCCTGCTGAGCTATAAACCCATTTGAATATATGCATTCAGTGGCACTCTTCTTGTGGCACAGACAGTAGCAGTAGGAACATGACTAAGATCACCCTCAAATGCGCACTGAGTCAGCAGCTCATATAAATTCTATTGCCTGCCAGTCTTCTCTTGCTTATGTTGCTGCCACATCTCTCACCTGTGTTGAGATGGAAGTTAATTTGTCTGGAAGCCAAAAGACTAAATGCCCAAAAATCCTTTGTCCTCCTTCCCAACCTGAAGGATTGAGGAGATATAAAGTGAAAGCTTTGTTGTAAATAATCTAATGCAATTAAGTCTGAATATCTTCAGTTTTAGAGTCTTGATCACAAGAGCAACCTAAAGTACTATTAAGAACAAGTGTGTGAGCAAAGGAATAGTATCCATTGTGGACTTGCTGTTTCAGTGCAGAACGCTTTAGCAATCCAATTGATGTGCTTATCATAGTTCCTAACCTGCCTCCCACTGGCCAAAAGTGTTGGAAGTCCCTTACCAGCTGTGAAAACTTCTAGCTTCCCCCTTGACAGCCTCCACAATGCAGTCTCTTCCTCTGCCAGTATAAACTTTGAATATTAATTTTTGTGCTTTACCTTAAACTAAACAATGAATACTGCAAAGACTCTATTATTCATTTTCATGTTTTGTTAGACCTGTGAAGGTTTGTTTATCCGAAGGCTCTGCATAATGGCCGGTCAGGGTGAAGCAGATTGCCATCAGTAGTAGTGAAGTTTGTAGCATTATAATTTGGGTGCCTGCTGCTCCTGATACTTAGTAACTCCTCCACTGCACATTTCTCTTCTTAGTCTTGTTACCATTGACTTTTAGTAGTGATGAACATTTCTTCATTCAGCATGCATGTTGAGTTTCTATAACACACCCAAAAGAGATGCCATCAGTTTCTACCCTTTTGAACTATGTAACAGCACATATGGAGAAGTTCTAACATTTGGAGTCATTTGACTGGTTAGAGCTTTGATATGGTAGCTAGTAGTACAGTGAAACCCTGCTATAACACGATTGGGGTCCAAAAAATTCGCAATAAATACGGGATCACGGTATAGTGAGGTTTACCATTTCAAGCTGGTCAATTTCTCTTGGGCAGAAAATGACTTGCGTTTGCGAACTGCCCATAACAGTAACTGAAAGGGGGCAGCTCCAGCAGTGGGGGCTCTCAGCCATGCAGCGAGAGAGGGAAACACTTGGGGAGAGCAGGGGAGACGTACAAGGGACAGAGGAAGAGCAAGGGGCAGCTGGAGAGGAGAATGGCTCTTCTCGCCAAAAGAAGAAGCGGGGCTAGGAGGAAGAGCCAGTGGGGAAGGCACATTCCTTTTTTTTTTTTTTTTTTTTGCTTGGGGCAGCTGGAGCCACGTTATGATCGTGTTATATACGAATTTGCGTTATTGCGGAGCACTTTATAGCAGGGTTTCCCTGTATTATCCCCGTCCAGTTTCTGGACCTCTTAAATATTTCTGTTAATGTGGCCTTTTTGTCTAAAGGGTTTGTTTTTCCATCTGACTAACTTGACTCAAGAACCTTGCAAATTGTGACTTTGCTCATTAACGCTTTTTGAGGTAATAGTGTGTTTTCATCGACGCCCCCTAATACTTTTCTCATATAGAGCAAGAATATAACTGCTGTAATTTTTTAACCTGGAGCTCTTCATTCCAAAAGAGAGCTAGAATAGTACGGGGCATGGTATAAGCTTATTGAGAACACACACCAGTAACTTATCCAGACAGACACCTCCAATTATACATGTCAAAAGGCAGACTTGTGCCTTTTATCAGAGGCCATTTCTACTCATCATTTCTTAGCTAGTTGAGGCTTTGCCCCGGTAGCCCCAGTCTCTACAATACTCATACTACATGTTATGCATTTGGAGGTTACCTGGTAGGATTAGTTAGTATGAGCAGGGTTTTATGTCTATACTAACTACTTCACCTAAATTCCTCAATAGGGTGCTTAGATTCTTCAGCTGTCCAGTATCCTTATTGGCAATTCTGCAGTGGCTTTGGATAGATAAACCTCCAAGTCTCACAAAACACAAAAATGAATAATAGTCTTTGCAGTATTCATTGTTTAGTTTAAGGGAAAGCACAAACATTAATACTGAAAGTTATCACCTTCAATGCACTGCAAAAATTTATGTTGGCAGAGGGAGAGACTGCATTGTGGATATTGTCAACGGGGAAGCTAGAAGTTTTGGACTGACAAAACATTTGTCCACTGGGAGGCAAGTCAGGAAAAATATGATTAGCACATTAGCTTAATGTTCTTGCTAAAGTATTCAGCACTAAAATATTTAATGTTAAGGTGATGTTTGTTTGTGACTTTCATCCTTTCAGGAAATCTATGCTGCTTTAAACACTAGAGGACCTAAGTCAAAATTTCAGTCCATAGCATTTTAGTAACCCTAGAGGCATATCAAGAGTGTTTAAAGCTAGGGTGTACTTTTGAAAAGTACAAAGACTAACTACCTGGGCCAAAACAAAAAGCTTTGAAATTGGCTCCTTATGTTCTCATCATGAATGTGGTAGTAAAATACTGGAGGCGACTAGCTTATATTACACTTAATATAACATTACTATGCTAATATACACTCAAAAAAGCAAAAAAAAATAAAAAAAAATGGAGTTGTGGCTTCCAGATAATCCTCTGCTTATAATGTGCATTGGCATTTCTTGAAATATAGTAAGATAAATAGTGTTTTGTTTTCCTCTAATAGTACTGAATGTACTTCCTGATTAAGAACTGAATGTGCTGCAATAAATGCAGCAAGTTAAAACTAGTGGTGTGACAGCCTCAAGTCAGAATTTCAGTGGTCCTGTGTGCAGTATGTTCGCAATAAATCGCTATTTTTAATTCCATTGTGCTAAAAAGTTCTTGGTGTTTTGCTTCATCGTGGGTATTCAGATGAGGAAACCTGGATTTAGAGAATGGTTTTGAAACTGAAGACCCCATGTTAAATCTTAATGAACTTTGATGTTGACTTGCATTCAGGTAACTCTTAATGTGAAAATCCAATTAGGTCTACAACTTGACCACTAGCTTTTATCTATTTGAAAAGTCTACAGTCTTAAAGTGCTTTAAATGTGAAGAAATAACACTTAAGAGAAATTCTGCATCCAATGTGTGCAATTTCAATTTTCAGAAGTTTTTAAATTACTAGTTAACATTAATGTTCAGTATATGCAATATACTAACTGTATACAGAGCACCCCAATTTAGTCTTTCATTCCTGCTTTAAAAACTTCAGATTGTTCCACTAGAGTTCTTGCCACTAATTTCTGGTCTGCATAAAGCTATTCAGTTTTAATTCTGAAGTGCATTTCTCTTGTTTCCTCTAGCTTTTACAAAATTGATCACAGTAAATGGGCAAGAATATCATCTTCAGCTTGTAGACACAGCTGGCCAAGTAAGTGATCTTTGTTGTCTGAACCATTCCTTCAAAGTGAAGGCAACATTTGTTACTGCTACTCCTGTGGGATTAAGTTGGTATTGTCCTGTGTTGAGCAAAACGTTGAATAAAGGGGGTCTGGAGACCTTTACAGTTCACTTACTAAACTAATATTTGCTAATTTAGCAGTAATTGAATGTAACTTCCAACATGATACTGTCAAATAGTTTAGTCCCCCAAAATTAGTAGAAATGTGTTCAGATTGTTTGGGGTTAATAGGGGCTATTAAACATTGCTAAAGCAATGTGTACTGAGTGGGTTGTTTCTTGTTGTGTTTTTTTTTGTTTGTTTTTTTTTTAAACTAGTGTTTGGAAAGTGAATTTGGCTACATCAAACAAAATACAAGAAGTAAGGTTATGTCGATTTGAGTCATGGTAAATGTAATGTGTCTTTTAATGTAATGTGCTAGTAATGCCTATTGGCGTTCTTGTCTGTGTTCATTTAATACAGAAGGGCTAATCTGATAGAACCTATTATTGCAGACTCCAAGAACCAACTGCCATAGGCTATGCATAACCAAAATGAAAGTGGGACCTATTTCCCAGGGATTCAGAATGTGACTGCAGATGCACTCAGCAGACACTTCTTCCAGGACCACGAGTGGGAAATAGACCCCAATATATTACACCACATATTCCATCAATGGGGCAGCCCTCAGACTTGTTTGCCACATAGTCGAACAAGAAATGCACCCACTTGGCTCATGGGGTGGACTGGGTCACCATTCCTTGAGGGATTGCTTTTCACCTTCAGTGGTCATCAACCCTACTGTATGCATTTCTACCAACTCCCTTGATAGCCAAAGCTATGCTCAAAATAAAGATAGAGCCATAGTCATTCCAGTTGTTCCAACCTGGCCCAGGGAAATGTGGTTTCCTTACCTGATACAGCTGTTTTGCTATCAGATTACTCTCCATGCTGCTCCTGATCTCCCCCAGGAGGGCAGGAAGATGAAGCAGCATGAGATTGGGATGAAACATTTAGAGCATAGTTGACTCACAGGATTAGAGACAGTCTGCTCAAAGACGTAAAGAGTACTAATACACAGCAAGAAACAATCTACTCATTACCCGTAGTCTTAAAAAATGGGGACAATTTGTCAGCTGGTATGACTGTAGACAGATTCCACCAATGACCATGTCACTTCCAGATGTACTGGAATGTGCCCTAACTCTGACAACCTGAGTCTATCGATTGAGCTCTATACAGGTCCACCTGGCAACCGTCATGGCTTTCCACTCCCAATAAAGGTTTGTTTCAACTTTGCCTATCTGACCACAGTGAGATTCCTTAGAGGACTGGGAAACCACCAATCCAATATCCTACTCCAATATGGGACTTTTAATCTGGTCCTCAAATGCCTCACAGGACTGCCCTTTGAACCTTTGGCTACCTGTTCGCTGCTCCGTTTGTCAGTGAAAACAGTGTTCCTGATAGCCATTATATCAGCGTGACACATTGAGAAATAGAGGCCCAGATGTCATGTGCATTCCCCCAGTGTGTTTTAAGGATAAAGTCCTGTGCGCCCGCCCCCCCCCCCCCCCCCCAAATTCTCACCTAAGGTTTCTTTCGAGTTGCATCTCAATCATATCACTCACATGCCTGGCTTCCACTCCAAAGCGCATTTACATCTCTAGGATGCACTGTTGCACATCCCGAATGTCAGGAGAGCTCTGGCCTTCTATCTAGACAGAACAAAGACTATCAGAGAGACTCACAAGTTAATTGTTCACTAGCAAATAGGTCAAAAGGGTCAGCAATCTCTCACCAGAGATTTTCCAAGTGGCTATCAGGCTGCATTAACTCTTGTTACCGGTCTCGCAACATTCAACCACTTTTGGTTATAAGCATCCATTCTACAAGGGTTTATTGCCACTTCTACGGCCTTCCTCAAAAATGTGCCAATTATTGAAATCTGTAAAGCTGCTACTTGGCATCTGTATTAATAAACAAGCTAGGGAAATACAACCTAGATAGAGCTACTAAAGTTGGGTGCATAACTGGTTGGGAAAACTGTTCCCAGAGAATAGTTATCAGGTTCATAGTACAACTGAAAGAGTATATCAAGTGGGGTCCTGCGGGGATCAGTTCTGGGTCTGGTTCTGTTCAATATTATCTGTGATTTAGATAATGGCAAAGAGTACCCTTACAGAATTTCCAGATAGTACCAAGCTGAGCGTATTTGCAAGTGCTCTGCAGGGTAGGATTAAAATAAAAAATGATCTGGACAAACTGAAGAAATGGTCTGAAGTAAATAGGATGAAAATCAATAAGGACAAATGCAAAGTGCTCCAAGTAGGAAGCAACAATCAGTTGCACACATACAAAATGGGAAATGACTGCCTAGGAAGGAGTACTGCGGAAAGGGATCTGGGGGTCATAGTGGACCAGAAACTAAATGAGTCAACAATGTAATGCTGTTGCAAAAAAAGCAAGCATCATTCTGGGATGTATTAGCAGGAGTTGTAAGACAGATATGAGAAGTAATTCTTTCGCTCTATTCTGTGCTGATTAGGTCTCAACTGGAGTATTGTGTCCAGTTCTGAGTGACACATTTCGGGAAAGATGTGGACAAATTGGAGAAAGTCCAGAAAAGAGCAACAAAAATGATGAAAGGTTTAGAAAACATTACACATGAGGGAAGATTGGAAAAAATTGGGTTTGTTTCATCTAGAAAATGGAAGACTGAGAGGGGACATAAGTTTTCAAGTACATAAAAGGTTGTTACAAGGAGGAGGGAAAATAATTTGTTCTTAACTTCTGAGGATAGAGTAAGAAGCAATGGGCTTAAATTGCAGCAAGGGAGGTTTAGGTTGAACATTAGGAAAAACTTCCTAACTGTCAGACTAGTTAAGCACTAGAATAAATTGCCTAGGGAGGTTGTAGAATTTGTCTGTCCTGCTCTTAAAAATCTCCAGTGATGAATACATATCAAGAATGGTCTAGATCAGTGGTTCTCAACCCATGAGCTGCTTGTGGCCCAATCATCTCACAACTGCAGCCCATGTGACACCCTAGGGGCCTTACAGGCTTGTATATTCTGTGGATGCAGCCCACATAACTCATGGAGAGCTGCATATGCGGCCCACAATGGTAAATAGATAACGAACCACTGATCTAGATAATACTTAGTCCTGCTGAGTGGAAGGACTGGACTAAAAGACTTCTCAAGGTCTATTCCAGCCTTATGACTCATGATTCTATGTATACATTCGCCAAATGCTATGCAGTAACTCATGACTCTGCCTCTGATACTGTTTGGATCAGCTATGCTTTCCTTTCTACTGGACTTGACTCCGAAACCCCCTCCACCTTAGAGGCAGTACTTGGTAGTCACCTTGAGTGGAGCACTAAAAGGGACACTACTGGAAGAAGAAATAGTTACTCACTCTATGCAGAAACTGTGGTTCTTAAGATGTCCCTGTGAATGCTCCTCTACCTGTCCTTCCTCTCTGCTTCAGAGTTCTCTGCCATGGGACTTTGCGGTAGAGAAGGAACTGAGAGCAGATCTCCCGCACAGTACTACATAACAGCTCAGGGCATGAGACTGCCTAACACGCAAATGAGGGCTGAACAGAGACTTCTATGAGAAATCTCCAATCAAAGGTGCTGGGAGCGTTAGTGCACCTAGAGTGTAGCACCCATAGGAAGTCGCATCTCAAAGAACCACAGTTACTGCACAGGGTGAGTAACTTTCTTTTGGTGCTAATATTTTTGAGTTTCTTATATGCTATGCTGGCCAAATGGTGCTTCCCCACACCTTGCTGTCTTCTGGAGTGGTGTTGAACTGTATAATGCAGGCTAGTGGACCAAACATGATTTTTGGTCATTTGTGTCAGGAGCTGGGTAGCTACCTTTCCTTCTCTTGCAAATTGTAATGTTTGCAGAAATCAGAACCCGCTTTCTCAAGAACATTAGTTCAGTCTAAAAAGAATACCATAACTCAACCAATTCCCCAGCCAACACAACCTTAAACAGAGTTCATTCTCAACGTTGAGGTTCAATTTCAGTATCACACAGCTGAAACTAATTCTTAACTAAAATAGCACTGTCTCATCAGTGGTTATTTTTAAATCTTTCTTTCCCATGGATTGTCTTTATTTTCTTTGTTGGCTTCAGTGGATTAGAGGGGAGAGATCTTGTGAGTAGATGTCGAAAAGCACTGTAAATGCATTAGGACAAGCTTTGCTCAGTTTTGTTTACTTGCCCAGTGGACCAGGGGGGCTGCTTAAATGGATACATATGATGTAGCAAAGATTATAGGAATAACTACTTTAGGTGTAAAGTGATTTATGTGAATCTGTAATTACTGGGCCACATTATGTTGTTAGTTGGCATCATAACATCGTTAAATGTTAACTGTATAATTCCAACATAAGAATGGCCATACCAAGTCAGCTCAAAGGTCCATCCAGCCCAGTTTCCTGTTGCCCAACAGTGGCCAATGCCAGGTGCCCCAGAGAGAGTGAACCTAACAGGTAATGGTCAAGTGATCTCTCTCCAGCCATCCATCTTCACTCTGACAAACAGAGGCTAGGGACACCATTCCTTACCCATCCTGGCTAATAGCCATTAATGGACTTCACATTCCAAAAAGCATCTCTAACAAGCAAATAACAGCCAAGTAGACAGTTGTGAAAGTGTGAATTAGAAAGGGTTGAGATAACAACTCTCAGCACAACACAGGATTTGATACAGAAACCTGTAAAGCTAGAGGAGTGAAGTGATGGGTTGATGGGAGTACTGTGAAAACAAGAGCCTTGGTTAAGAGGTACTGGAGCAGGGGTTGGCAACCTTTCAGAAGTGGTGTGCCAAGTCTTCATTTATTCACTCTAATTGAAGGTTTCTCGTGCCAGTAATATATTTTAACATTTTTAGAAGGTCTCTTTCTATAAGTCTGTAATATAACTAAACTATTGTATGTCAAGCAAATAAGGTTTTTAATGTTTAAGAAGCTTCATTTAAAATTAAATTAAAATGCAGAGCCCTCTTCTCCTACCCCTCCCCCCGGACCAGTGCACAGGACCTGGGTAGTGCGAGTGCCACTGAAAATCAGCTTGTGTGCCGCCTTCGGCACGTCTGCCATAGGTTGCCTACCCCTGTACTAGAGTTTGGAGACAGGTGGTGATAATTGTTAACAAAGCTATTCCAATTGATAGAAATCCTGTGGAATGTCAAGTACAGTCTAATGCTTAGTTTGCACATCCACCATCTGTTTCTTGCACATGCTATAAAAGTGATCCAAGTCATTTACTTTACAGTCAGTAACCAAGTTGCGCATTTATCTGATATCTGAGCAGTGGTGGCTTTGCCGCACATTAGAGCTGAATATGAAGCACAAGCAAAGACAAGTTCTGTCTAACTTCATCTTGCTAGAAAGTTGTGAAGGTGGGGGAGGACTTGATAAGGGTCTTTTCCCACTTGCTAATTAGGAAAGGGGGAAGGTTCCCCTGTGTTATATAGGCTGGTGACATGTGAAAGTGAACAGTTTGAGCAATTGGATTGACTGACAAGATGAAGTGGTCTTAAACTAAACTTTTTAAATCTAGCATCAGAACAACATCTATATAGAATTTACGGGAGGGGTAGGGAACATACATGAAAGTAAGCATTTTGATATCAGCATTCCATTCTCAACATTACTCACAAAAAAAATTTTGATATTAATGATTTATCTTGAATTTTATTTTACAGTATAAGAAAATGTCAAAATTGAAACAAAACACATTTTGACCTGAAACAATCTTCTTGATTTCATTTTGTGGACAATTTTTGAAATTCTTTGTTTTTGTTTAGCATATATTGTGTGTGGGTAGGAGTGGGGGGAGAATCTACAGCTTCTTACCCCTAGCTTGCTTGACTTTTTCTGGGCATCCTATGTAATCCTTAAGGAACAGGCAGCCTCCACCATGCCTGCTATGGAGTCTAATTCACTTGTATTGGCATTGTTTTAAATCTTTACAAATGGTGGTCTTGCAATTCATGTCTTATAAATACAGTCAGTGTATAAAACTGCTGGTAATCTGCTGTCACTAAGATTCTGACTCTCTTGTGGCAATAACCATTTTTAAAAATACCATTTTCCTTCCACAGGATGAATACTCCATATTTCCTCAGACATACTCCATAGACATTAATGGCTACATTCTCGTTTATTCAGTCACATCAATAAAAAGGTAAGAGTTCTTCTGTGTATGTATTCTTATGAGTAAGCTACTGATCTGAGATTCATGTGGCTTCAATCCCTGGCTCTGCCACAGACTCCCTTTATGCCCTCACAATTCTTTAATATCTGCCTCCATTTCCCATCAGAAAAATGGGAATAACAGTTCTCACAAAAGCATTTGATCTTTACTGTACCTAAGCAGCTTGCAAACTACAGTGGTTGGGGGCAAGTAAAGCTAGAATCCATATTCAAGTGTATTGATTATGAACTTTGAGTGTAAAGATGATCAAACTTAAGTATTCCTAGTGCTCCTCATTGTGGTATGTGAGTACAAAGAGGCATAAATAAACTGTAACAGGACCTAGAATAGTAATGGCATTGCATGTTTTCTGCCTTTTTTCTCCTTGGGTCAGAAATCATGTGAACATAAGAACCATATTGTTGGTTTTCTTTCCTCTTAGCCGTATAACCTTAGGCTGTGTCTACACTAAAGCTTATTTTGGCATAGCTTATGTCACTCACTGGGGTGAATAAATCTCCCATCTCCCCGCCCTACTCTGCAATCAATGTAAATTACACCAACGTAAATGCCAGAGTTGACAGCACGACATCAGTGGGAGAGCTGCACCTACTGACATAGTTACTGCCGCTTGCAGGGGCTGGAGTAAGTAAGCTGATGGGAGAGTGCTGTCCTGTCTGCTTAAAGTGTCTGCATTAGCAGTGCCACAGTGATGCAGCTGCATTGGTATATCTGCGCTGCTGTAAGCTCTGTAGGGTAGCTGTAGCCTTGCACTCAAATAGAGCTGATTCTTCTTTGTGGGTTTTTTCTGCCTTGCCCACCTGTCCAGTTGACTGGTAGAAATTGCCTGTTTGTTGCTATGAGCTTCCAGGCAATAGACAGTGTATATGAATTTGTCTTGTTGGCTGCTTTTTTATTTGCAGTATTGAAGGACATGTCTTACTGTAAAATAGTTTCTCTGAATAGCTATTCAGATTTCAGAGTTTGAATTAAGATCCTTTCTGGCTTGAGGGCCCAGCTTTCTTCTAGGTAATCTCTTTACTGGTAAGAAGCACATTAACCTCTTAGGTTTTTGTACAGTTATTGGCACCATATTCTATTAATCCCCTTCCTTTTTTGGACCCCTACGTTTTTATTTCTGTAAATTTGGTGGGTTTTAGCAGCAGGATTTCTTTTTAAAGTTACTTTGTACAGCATCTGCATATCGGTAGAAAAGGAAGAGTTAGCAATGTAAAAATAGTAGCTTCCTTATGTAAGCTACTAAATAAGTAAAATCTAAGAACCTTCAAGTGGTTTTTTTTTGTTTTTTTGTTTTTTGTTTTTTTTAAACAGAAGGTCCTGAGCTACCTCTCTTCCTCTTCAGCACATAGGGACACTTTGCAAGCAACTGTTTTCTTTCATTCTTGACAGGTTCTGCAGTGTCTAGTACGTTTGTCCTAATCTGAACACTTTTGGGCTGCTCAATTGCTCTTATGGTTGCTCATTATGTTAATACGTAAAGTATACTCAGAGTAGCTTCGTCAGATCTACCTAATGAAACAAATTAACATTCTGTAATATTGAGGAATAATGTTAAAGGAAGCATAAGTTTTTTAGACAGCTGCATCTGTCCCTATTTACAGGATCTTTCACAGTAACAGGTGATGAAGGTAAGAATTGAGTCTTAAGACAGTGTGAAATAATTATAAATCACCCCCATGTACAGATTCTGTAACAACACAAACTTGGTGATAGCATTCTCTCCTTCTAGGGGGAGGCATTGTGGCTTAATTTCAAGACAGTACTTGAAAACCTTGGGATTTATGGGACATGGAGTCTCCCATCTTCTTGGTCACTAGTTCAGATCTGGGCTTAGCTAGTAGCGTGGTCCTAAGTAAAATGAGTTGGTGGTCTCAATCTCCGTCCACTTCAAAGCGACAATTGCCTGCATCTGCAGCAGTGTACTGAAGATCTAAAGTTCCCTTATTTGTAGTTTCATCCAGAGACATGGATAGATTAGCAACAGATGCTGAATCTTTGCTGCTAGAGTTACTACTTTTCAACCAGAGTTGAGGCACGTTGATGACCTGGAAACTTCCACTGATTGTCCTATACCTGATCAGTAATAACTAGAGGATTTAATTCTTTTTAACTCTGGCTCCAGTTCTCTATATAGTGTTGCCAAGTCAAGCAGTCAGGTGAAAAATAGAAGTTTGTCCTGCCTGACAACTGTTGGGATGCCACTATGGAGGAGTCAAATTCTAGTGTAAGCTTAGCAAAGAACTGCAAAATGTATTCAGACTGCCCTGGGTCTATACCTGCAAGTTCTTTTCTAGTTTTTTTTTTTAATGGCTTTTTATTTACTGCTTGGCTCTTCAGGTAGAAATCTACTTGAAGTATAAGGTGTCATATCCTGTTCTTCTGCTTAGACTTTGGATGCAGGACAGAACATATCATGTAACACCGCACCCTGATTGCCTCAGTACTCTGGAAAGCCAAAGAGGCTTTGATTTGTCTTCTGCTTGCTTGTTGGCTGCTACTCCAGTCTGACACATGTTTGCCAGTGTTGCTCTTGTTTCATATAGCTAGGTCACTGGCTATATATTGACATAGGAACTGAACGTTTGAGTACTGATATGGTAGGGTACTTGTTTCTTTCCAGGCTTTTGTTGTAGATCCTTTTGGAAAATCCATTCTTAAAAAAAAAAAAAAAATTTCTCTTCTATATTGAGTAACTCGAGTGCAGTGTTTGTCAAATGGAAATTCATAAAAACGCTCCTGAAGAAGCAAACAACGCCCTACTTCTCTAACCTAGTCTTAAATTTGCTCACAAGGTTATTGAAGGTTTCTCATTCTGATTTACTTAAATTCCTAATTTGTATCACAAAGTAGGTTCCGTTACTTTGTATCATGTGTCAGTCATCTTTTGCTGGTGGTCCCTGCTTCCATGGATTGTCTTTCTTCCAGTGAGCAATAACATGCATTATAAACCAGTTTATACCTCCTTAATGAATCCTCAATCTCTGTTAGCCTGCAGAGAATGAACTGTGGCCCTACAGTTACCTTGTCTTTTTAAATTAAAACTTGCTAATGTAAGAAATCCATTCATAAGGTAGTAAAGGTGAAGTGATATGAAACAAAGGCTACCTTGTCCATTGACACTCCTCCATCCTCCCCCTGCCCCTCTGTCCCCAGTTCTGTTTTGGGTTTATTGGCAATTGTTTGGTCCATTATAACAATCATTAGAATTCACTGTCTCTGGGTATTTCTATGTTTGTATTTTCATTGGCTCTTACAATCTCCTTCCCAAGTGTCCACAGTCTGGCTTTAGTCCTTACTGGTTTAGGCAGGAGGGTGCATACCTAACTGTGGGCCAGATTCTACAGTCAGGCTGACCTATAATATGCCTGTGGTCAGCTGTTGGACAAAAGAGGCAAAGATGGCTTTAGGCTACTTTTGTGGATCCTGATTTGTGACTAGTTTGATACCTAGCTGGTTTCCTCGTGCAGATTAGACCAATCTTGTATAGGGAGGCATTCAAGGCATCTCCCTTTGTGGCCCGTATTCAGTGTAAATCTGTGCTTGAAGAATCAGGCCCTTGGAATTCGAGCTCTGATTAAAATGCCATGTAAATGAGCACACTACTTATGGCAATAAAGTTTTGAAAATCAGAACCTACCTTATCTACCCTACAAATTTTTAATTGCAATATTTGTGTCCAGTCCAGGTTGATACATGGTATCGCTGTTAAAATCAAAGTTGTCTGTCAAACTCTCTAATAGCTCAGTTACTCCAAATGTAATAAAATGGTTGCCATTGCACATCACTGGCTTCATTTGTTTACAACTTGCTTATTCTGCATGTACTAAATATCCAATACCCATTAAGGTAGCTGGGTTTGAGGCTTCCTGGCACCTCACAGTGTTGCTTCTGGCCTTAGTCACTCAAGTCTTCATGTACAGACTTTGTATTAGCACCCATAATTGTAGTATCTGAACAAGCAATGTTTCTCATACCACCTGACAGCTCAGTTTGTGCTTCTCTTGACTTGGAAAGTCACAGTTTAGGCTTTTTCTTCATTTTTAAGTGCATAAATTCTGATTCTACTTTAATTTTGAAATTGAATATTGTCCCAATTTAAAATGGAAAGTGCTATGAATTTCAGCAAAGCAATAAATCTTTAGTAATTCTGTTGCACCTTCTGTCTTAGTGCTTGTTTGTTTTTTGAAGCTGTGCTTTTAACTTTACCTTCTTACCCAGACTTCCTACATTTGTGCAGCTAAATCTTATTACACATTCTGCCTAAAGTGTACCTACAGCCCAAGCAGATGCATCAGACATCCAAATAATGCTTAAAGCATGACTTTCCCCGTCTTGATTCATACACTAGCAGTGCCCTTTATCAAAAGGGAAACCAAGTATATTAAGCAGGATTATCTTGGTCTATGTAAGAATATTGTTAGATGGTATAGTGTTCTATGGAGTTCTAGCCCAATTTGCCTCTTTTTTTGTATAGGAATCAGTAACACATTTACAGCATCTCAGTTGTTTTACATCTAAAGTGAGAATAAAGCTTAAACTCAAGCAGTCTACTGGTGGAATTAATTGCTTGTGTATTGGGTATTAAGGCTAAACATCAGAGTGCATGTGTGATTTCATCCCTTTATTTTGCAGTTTTGAAGTGATTAAAGTTATCCATGGCAAGTTATTGGATATGGTGGGAAAAGTCCAGTAAGTAGTAACACTTTCATCTCATTTCATTGCAGGTATATTACTAGTACTTTGTTCAATATACTGTAACAGCTGTTCTAAAAGTGGTTCACTTTTTTCACAGAATACCCATTATGCTGGTTGGAAACAAAAAAGACCTGCATATGGAACGGTATGTACTATAAATACAATATTTTTCTGAAAAATTTAAGATACTATAACTGTTCTCTGCTGCAACATCACTTGTAACAATTTCAATGAAATTTTCATCTTGGGAACTAAATTATAGGTACATAATTTCCCGTAGCTAAAAAGTTAGTTTAATTTAGAATTAGGTTAGCTTATGCTAAGTTACCATAACTAAGGTACTGTGGACTTGAGGATGGAACTGAGAGCCAGGAACTACTGAATTCTAATCCTGACTCTCACTTTGGGGCAAGTCACTTAACCTCTCTTTCACCTACAAAATGGAGTAGTTGCATGTTTACTTCATAGGAATGTTGTGACAATAACTTTAAAGCACTACATAAAATGGAGGTAGTATAAAATATAGTAAAAATGGAAAGTAAGTATTGCAAGACCCAAATTTTACTTTGAGATGTTTATACTGCATGTGAGGCAGTTTAATACTTCATAGAAGTGCTGCAGGGAAGTAACTGCAGTTGCGCAGCAAATGCTTTAACTTCTCCACAAGCCATCAAACATTTTCTTTGCTGTTATAATTTATATTGTCTTCTATTTGGTCAGGGTGATTAGCTATGAAGAAGGGAAAGCTTTAGCAGAATCCTGGAATGCAGCTTTCTTGGAATCCTCTGCTAAAGAAAATCAGGTAACCAATTAACATCCACTTTGATACGCTGCAGTTTAAATAGTGGGATTCGGTATCAAAAGATCTCTAAATGTGTCTCTGTACCTCATCGCAATGGGAAGAAAACTAAAATATTCTGTATAGTTGTGTATTGGCAACAGAAAGTGAAATGATTGCTTGCAATGATGTCCATATGTGCAAGCTTGTCCAGATAATTCACTGAATTGTAGATGAAGTCAGGTTGCTGAAAGGAGAAATATGGGACTAAAGGTGTAACTTAATTATATATGTGTTTGGTTCTGGTGCTAAAATGGAAAGAGTTAGATTAAGTGTCAACTCTCTCACCTTAAGTTGAAGTGGTAATGACTTGATCTGTATCGGTACCTTCACAAATAGAAAATTAATTGCTGAATCCTTAGCAGGAACATACTGCTACAAGGATGAAAGGATAGCATTGTGGGTAGGGCACTAGCCAGCCCTTAGATTTGGGTTCTTTTCCAGACTTTGTCAGTGTGCTTCTATTCCCTCTGAAATAGGAGTAATGTTTTCCTGCCTCATAATCATAAATAAATCATAAATCTTGTAGTGATGTGTGTTGTGTTGATGGATGGATGGATGGATGGCCACAATCTGACCAAATATAACCAGGAAGCATTGTAAGTGTTACCATTGTTGTTTCTAAATGGTGACAAAACTAGCAGATTTAATTTCATTCGAACCTAACACTAATCCTTGTTGGTGTAATAGCTTCCTCATTTACCCCCTGAATATGTTGTACATTTCTGTGAAATACTGGAGCTGAAAAGGGTATTGAGAGTTCAAGTTCAGCCCCCTACATTGAAACAAGACCAAGTAAACCTAAGCAATTTAGCTTTGTGATGCCATCTTTGTTGTGGCGCCCCAAGGAATTGCCCTGGTTCTTGTATACAGAAAAACAATTGTCACGGTACAGCTGGGCTATGGAGGTTTTTATAGCATGTTGGGGGGAATCTCAGAAAGAAAGTTTGCTGCAGATTAAGCCCATCATATGTCCTACCTTCAGTAGACATGGAAAACAGTTGATCACTGTCCTCTTTGTAACTGCCCTTAAGACATTTGAAGACTTAAGAGGTCCCTTCCCGCCAGTCTTTTTTCTTAAGATGATAAACTGGGTACGCATTTAATCTTTTTTCATAGGTCAGGTTTTCTAAATATTTTATCACTTTTGTGCTCTCCTCTGAGCTCTACCCTATTTGTCAACATCTTTTTTTTTAAAGGTTGGCACCCAGACCTGGACACTGTATTCCAGCTGAGGGCTCGCCAGCGCCAAGTAAAATGTGACAGTTATCTCTCTTGTCTTACCTATGGCACTTCTATTACTACATCCCAGAATATATCAGCCTTTTTAAACTACATGACATTGATTCAGATTTTGTTATCCACTGTAATCCCTAGATCCTTTTCATCAGTACTGCCTCCATTTTGTAGTTCTGCATTTGATTTTTTTTTCTTTCCTAAATGTACTACTTTACACTTGTCTATTGAATTTCCTCTTGTTGACTTCAGACCAATTCACTAACTTGTCAAGGTTGTTTTGAATTCTAATCCTGTCCTCCAAAGAGCTTGCAACCTCTCCCAGTTTAGTGGCATCCAAAGTTTAAACCTACTCTTCACTCCATTATCCAAGTCGCTAATGAAAATATTCAGTAGTGACAGACACCCATGGGACCTCCACTAGATATACCCTTCCAGTTGGATGAGGAGCCATGGATTAATACTCTGAGTGTGGTCTTTCAGCCAGTTGTGTACCCATTTTATAGTAATTTTATGTAGCCCACGTTTCCCTAATTTCATTGAGAATATTTTGTGGGATTGTGTCAAAAGCCTTATTAAAGCCATATATCATGACTGTTGCTTCCTCCAACCCAACCAGGCCAGGATCCAAGTCAAAATCCATGCTAGCTATTCCTTATTAATCCTGTTACCCTCTAGGTGCTTACAAATTGATGGTTTAATAATTTGTTCCAATATCTTTTCACGTATTAAAGTTAGGCTGATTGGTCTATAGTTCCTCAGTCTTAGTACCCATCTTAAAAAATGGAAACAATGTTTGTCCTCCCGTCCTCTGGGGCATCCCCCAGGAGTTCTCGAAGATAATTGCTAATGATTCCAAGATTGCTTCAGCTAGTTCCTTTAAATTGTTCTCAGGTATTGATCAGCCCCAATAGACTTGGAATACATCTAACTTAACAGGTTAAAGAATATTTAGATCTTTCCCTATTTTGTCTTGAGTGGCCTCCCTCCATTTTTTAATATCAATTGTGTGGAGTATCTGGTCACTATTTACCTTTTTTAGGGAAGATTTAAGCAAAATAGGCATTAAACATCTCAGCCTTTTTGTTTTCATCTATTATTCATTCTCCTTCCCTGCTCAGTAGAGGACTTACATTTCCTTAGTCTTTCTCTTGCTCCTAAAGGGTTCAAGGAACCTCTTATTGCCTCTTATGTCTCTTGCTAAGTGGAAGTCATTTTGTGCCTTTGCTTTTCTGATTTTTTTGTCCCTTCATGCTTGTGCTGTTCTTTTGTATCCTCCTTAGCAATTTGCCCATGTTTCTGCTTTCTGTAGAAATTCTTCTTAATATTTTTCAGGTCGTTAAGGAGCCTCTGATGGAGCCATGTTGACATCTTACTATTCTTATCTTCCCTTTGCGTCAGGATAGCTTGCAGTTGTGCCTTTAATATTTTTCTCCTGGGGAAACTTCCACCTTTCCTGAATTCCTTTTATCCTAGATTTTCTTCTCATGGGACCTTACCTATCAGTTCTGAGTGTTTTTTTGTTTTGTTTTTTTTTTAAAAAGCAGACTTTAAGTCCATTGTCTTTATTCTGCTGCTTCCTTTTCTTTAGAATCATAAAATCGATCACTTCATGATCTTTCACCCAAATTGCCTTCCTCTTCATATTTGAAACCAATACTCCCTGCTAGTTAGAATCAAGTATAAAATGTCTGTCGTCCTGGTTACTTCCTCCACTTTCTGAAAGAAAAGTTGTCCCAAATATGTTACAAAATTTCCATTAAGTTTTTGGGTTTTGCCATATTACTTTTCCAGTAGATGTTTGGGTAGTTAGTCCCCAAGAATTACCAGGTCTCGTGGTTTTGAATATTTCTGTTGCTTGTTCTAGAAATGCTTTATCTACCTTCTCTTCCTGATTTGGTGGTCTATAGTAGTCCCCTACTGTGCAGTCATCCTTATGTTTTTTTCCCTTTTTATCATTAGCAGAGACTCATCTGCCTCTCACCTCCTTCTGGACTCAGAACAAGGTATATATTCTTGATATATAATGCAACAGCACGCCCATGTTTTCTCTGCCTGCTCTTCCTGAACAAGCCTTACTTCTATATACCAATATTCCAGTCAGGAGACTTAGCTGACCAAGGTCCTGATGCCAGTTGTCATAATTTAGCACATATACTAATACTTCCAGATCTTTCTGTTTTGTTGTTCATACTCCTTGCATTTGTGTATAGACATCTAAGTTGCTAATCAGATTTCCCCACTGATTTTCTTGTTCCTCCTATGACCGTCTTGTAATTTTCCACGTCTGCCCCTCCACTCCAAAATCTAGACCTTTTTAAAGTCTCCTTTTTATGCTTACCTGGTGAGTGTGTCACCTTCACTAGGTTAGCAAGTTGGGGGAGAGCATCTCCATGCACTTTTTGATCCGGCTGACCCCGTCTTCCCAGCAGCCCTCCTTCTCAGACCAGCACTCCATTGTTGAGGAAACCAAAGCCCTCCCATCAACACCATCTTGCCTAGCCATGCATTTGTCTATTGAGTGCGCTTGTCTCAATCTGGGCCCAACCCTCAACTGAGAGGGTGGACAATATCACAAGCTGCTCTTCCCAACTCCGTCACCCTCACTTCCAGAGCCTTTAGTCACTGCTGATCTTCTGTGGGTGATAAGCAGTAACATTTAATGCCCACATGAATGAGTCATAGGTAGAGGTACCGATGAGCCTCACCAACCTTTCTGTAATGTCACTGATGTGGGCTTCAGGCTGGCAGTACACCTCCTGGGGCATCAGGACAGCAGATGGATGCCTCTGTCCCCTCAGAAGGGAAACCCTGACTATTGGCACCCTACACCACTGCCTTTTGGGTGTGGTGGCTATGAGCCTGCCAGTCTTGGGGGCAGATGTGGCTCCCCTTCAGCAATTGAGGTCTGCTTCTCACATCCTGTTGCCATACAGCATACTGGGTCTTGACTTCTGTGGACTTAAAGCTGGGGTTGAGGGCAGAGCACTGTCTACTGCCCAAAGTGGCCAGCAGCTACTCCTCCCCATAGAGCAGCTGTTTCTTTGTCATTGGCTAGCATCCTCCATCTCAAATGTTGACATGTGTGCCCTGTCAAAGAGCTTGTGCTCTCGTATGATGTAGAGATGAGCCACCACCACCTGCAATTCGTATCTGCTTCCTGAGATTCCATCAACACACCCCTCACCCCAGGTGGTTCCCCCTGCCTGGCTTTCACTGGCCAGGATATGCAGGCTGCATCCCCAGCAAGTCGACACAAGGAGCCTCTAGGGTCAGGATGCCTCTCTCGTGCAGGCAGAAGAAAAGCTAGCGGTGATGTACCATTTTCCTCCCATTCCAGGCTCTTCACTAGCACCTCACTATACCTAAAATTAAGAATCAACTGTGTATCTTTACTGAAGTTCTTTGTGCAACCAAACAGACAATCCTGCAAGGTGGAACCTTGTTTCCTGGTAAAAAATCATACCTCTTCTATTCTTTCATACATGTAATTGCCAGAACTTGTGCTGCTGGCACTGAACAGTCAAGAAAATCCAGTTTCCACAGGGCAAAAGAAATAAGAACCTGCCAAACTGGGTCAGAGCAAAGGTCAGTCTGGCCCAGTATCCTGTCTTCTGTCAGTGGTTGATGCTTGGGGCTTCAGAGGGAATAAACAGAACAGGTAATCAAGTGATCCATCCCCTGTTGCTCATTCTCAGCTTCTGGCAAACAGAGGCTAGGGACACCATCCCTGCCCATCCTGGCTAATAGCCATTGATGGATCTATCCTCCATAAACTTATCTAGTTCTTTTTTTGAACTCTGTTATAGTCTTAGCCTTCACAACATCCTCTAGCAAGGAGTTCCACAGGTTGACTGTGAAGAAATACTTCCATTTGTTTATTTTTAAACCTGCTGCCTATTTCATGTGGTTACTCCTAGTTCTTGTGTTATGAGAAGGAATAAATAACAGTTCCTTATTTACTTTCTCCACACCAGTCAAGAAAACTGATTGTACAAATCTTTCAAAATCTTCTGCAGATCCAAAGGAAGTCACGATTTAATTTTTGTAGTACTTGAATTCTTGGTTTAGATTTTGGCAAGTTTAATGCCACTCTTTTTTGTCTTAGTTCCAGAGTAGTGCAAAAATATGAAGATTGTAAACATCCTGTAAAATCCTTCAGTGAGTAATAGACTTGCAGCCAAGTGGTTTTAATAGACAAGTTGTATACAAATGCTCCACTCTAGAACAAATTCTTTAAGCTAAATCTGACTTAACTGCAGTCAACTTTTCTTAGACAGTCTAGCTAGCATTCAATTATTTCCCATTGCTAAATATAAATTTTTGTAACTGCTCACTAATTCATATTGTGAACTTATTGATAACTTTCTGAAACTTAAGTGACACTCTTGTTATGTAGCTTGCTTTTTTTATAACACCTAGCAAAGGGATGGGCAAACTTTTTGGGCCAAGGGCCACATCTGAGTGGGGAAATTTGTATGCAGGGCATGGGGTTGGGGTATGGGTTTTCGTAGGGGTCTCAGGACAAGGGGTTGGGGTGCAGGAGGGGTGTGGGGTTCGGTAGGGGGTTGGGGTGCAGCAGGGGGCTTGGCAAGGGGTTGGGGGCAGGAGGAGTGCAGGGTGTACAAGGTGGCTCAGGGCAGGGAGCTGGGATGCAGGCAGTGGCTTTAGGGCAGGGAGTTGAAGGGCGGGGTGCAGGAGGGGTGCGAGGTGCAGGCAAGAGGCTTAGGGCAGGGGGTGGGGGTGGGGTATAGGAGAGGTTTGGGCTCTGGCCTGGCACTGCTTACCTCATGCAGCTCCGGGGTGGCAGCGGTGCACACTGGGGATTGTGCAGGCTTCCCTGCATGCCTGCCCTGTCCCCGGCCCTGCGCCACTCCTGGAAGCGCTGCGGCCCTTGTGGGAGATGGGGGCGGAAGGCTCCGCGTGTGCTGCTTTTGCCGCGCCTCCAGGTAACTCCCCTGAAGCTGCCATTGGCCATGGTTCCCCGTTCCCGGCCAATGGGAGCTGCGGGGCGGGGGGGTGCCTGGAGGCAACACATGGAGCCCTCTGCCCCCCCTGCCCGGGGGGCCACAAGGACATAGTGCCGCAGGCCAGATCCGGCCCATGGGCCGTAGTTTGCCCACCTTGACCTAGCATATTAAATTGCTGTACTATCATACAAAGTCTCGTTAACTGACTGGCATGGGATTTGTTGCTTCCATAATAAAAAGTGTGTACTGTGTGATGCCTGGACATCAGAACTATTAGATGATATGCTGTCATCTGAAATATGTAGCAAACCTGTGCAGATTAGACTCTGTTTCAAAGGGTATGAAATACTGTGGGGAGGAACAGTAATTGTACGTCAAATGTATGAACTTCTCCACGAGCCTCCCAGTTTCTTTATGAATCCTGCAAAAATTCTGTTTTTAATCAGTGCTTCCAAACTGCAGTGAGTACCTAATACTTAAGTTGGTACAAGACATATTGCTACTGATATAAAGGTTGCTGGACGAGATTTATATTAAGGATGACCTAGTAACTTTAACTGGAGACTTTCTTGTTTTTGTGGTTTTTTTAAATCATTGGTATTGGCATAATGTAATGCAGGTTCTTAAACATCAGGTGTAAATGATTTCTTCTGATCCTCTGCCAGTCCAGATGCTTGAGTATAGCGCCTTTCCATCAGATGGAGAAAGTACACAATCATCTCGGCGAGGTCGCTTGTTCTATACAATATGCTTGGTAAATCCAGTAGTTTTCAAGAAGTGGAGAAATCAGTACCTTTGCCAGCCAGTGAAGACCAAGCAGAGAAGTATCAGATTCCACAAACCTTGCTAAGACACACCAACATTGTGTGGTTGCCTTTGTCTACAGCCAGAGAATTACTGTCTAGTATACCAAGGGGCTCAGGTACTCCAAAGGCCAAAGCTGGGACAGCCACCCTTGGTACTGTAGGCAGCTGCCAGGGATCTTGTGATTTGCACTCGTCAGGAAGGAAGGTAAAAGATGGGAGATAGGGCTGCATCCATCCAAGACTCCCCTTAACTAAAGAGTTCAGGCAGGGAGCAGGACAGGGGAGCATCCCTTTCAACAGGAGCCATAGACGGGAACATCTTACTGGTTCTGGAGATGCTTCCTCCTCTTTGGCAAGATCTCACACTGGCACCAAGGAACCTCTGGGATATGGACCCCCTTCTGAGGAGCCAAGATTGTCTTCCATGACTTTAAAGCCCCCTCCAGTTTAGAGGGCAGAAGCTTCCTCTAGCTTGGGAGCAAGACTTGTTGTTCTCTGGGTGGTAGCTGCTGTCTTGGGTGAACAAAGGGAGCGTCCTTTAGGAGCAGGAAGTCCCTGAGCACTTGCCTTGTGGTTAGATTCATAAATTCTCCAGCTGCTGTCTTCTGGCCATGATAATACCAGCACCCTGACTATTGGGACTGGACTATGACTATGCTCCACCCTCTTTATCCTGCTGCTTGCAGGAAAGCTAGCTTCTTACTTAAATAGGACTACCCAGATTCTATAAATCTGGAGTTGAAGTTCTTCCTTCTGACAACAAAAATTACTGCACAATCCCAGGAAAGGGGACAGAAGCCTGAGCTGCTTCACCCTGGATGTGGGGGAGGGAGGCTAAAAGCTGAAGCCTGACCTGCAGCCCCTGGGGTTGTGTGAAGCCAAAGCTTGAGAGCTTCCACCATGGGTGGGTGGGGGCTGTAACCGGAGCGCTGAAGCCCTCAGGCTTTGGCCTCAGTCCTGGGCGGTGGAGCTCGGACTTCTGGCTTCAGCAGCAGGCCCCAGCAAGTCTAATGCCACCCTGGCGACCTCATTAAAACAGGGTTGTGACCCATAGTTTGAGAATCACTTGCTTAGATCATCACATTCCAACGTGGCCTTCACATCAGCTACTCAGTATTTTGCAGTGCTGAGGCTATTACAATCAATGCAGAGCTCTCCCATTTGGGCCACCAGGAACAACATCAAGAACACTGACCAAGCTTGCAGCAACCTTTGATAGAACACCAGGCAAAGGAAACTGTGATCCAGCTATGGCTCTCCAGAAAGAAATCTACAGCCGCAACAAACTGCAGTTTTTTGTCTCCATCTCAACTGGTGTACTTAGCAGTGGGCAGAAAAAGCATCTGAAGACGTAATTCCCTGCTGTAACTGCAGATAGTCAAATCTAGGATTGCTTATAGGTACTGGTTTCCATGGTGGTGAGCTTGGAGGTGGTTCCTTGAGTCCACATCCACATGACCTCTGCACTTTTCTCTTGCTAGGAGCTAGAATCAGAACTCTGAAATACATTTCCTATTGCCAGCTGCAGTCAGCGTACTTCTAGGGTGGTGACTGCACAAGAACCTGAAGAAGTCTGCCCTGGAGCTAAACACCAAGCTTGAAATACAATATAACAGATGTTACGTTGTGTCTGAAGCCCAGCTGCATTCCCTTATCTTCTGTTCCCCATCACATTCTAGGGCTTTCTTTCCTCCTCTTGTACCAAAACACATTAGGAGCTTATGGGGCAAAGCCACAAATGAATCTAGTTCATGCTCCTCAGCTGTGAGGCATCCTGTACAACTCCTTGAGGAGGACAATTTTTTGTAGCACAAAAGTCAGATCTGCACACTGAGTGCATTGCCTGATCTTACTGTGCCAGGGAAAGGCAAATTGGTGTGTTTAATGGAACCATCCAAAAGGTGTCTAGTAATATCTTGTGTGGTAGATGTTTGAGGACCATTAGCAAACTATTTCAACACTCTCTCTCTCTCTCTCTCTCCCCCGCCCCCACTGATAATCAAAACATACAAATAGGCAAAAATTTAAAAAAAAATGCTGCTTGGGAACTTGGTTTGATTTAAGAATATTTACTTGTATGTTTTGACATGTGGTGATGACCATTGGTTTTAATGATTATAAAACCTTAACTTTTTGAATCACAGTATTTACTGTCATTAAATAGACAGGCCCTCCCATAATTTCATGCAACTGTGAAAACTTAAATTGATAAAAATAAAAATGCTTAAATCTGAAATTATATTTAAAAAATTATTTATGCCAAGCCTACTCATAAGCACTCAAACTGTGGAGCCAAGCAAAACATTTCACACAAACTTAAATGCAGAACATGAGTTCAAATAACTATGCTTTTATGGTGTTCTCAGTAGTTTTCAGTTTCTATAATTAGGCCATATAATTGTTCCATGACCAAGTGTATTAGTAGCAAAGGAAGAGCAAATAGACTTAAAGCCTAGTACTTTCTGTAAGATTAGGTAGAAATACCCTTTTCAGATTTGATTATACTCAGTTTGGATTTAATGCCAGCTACTACCATTTGCTGTGCTGTCCTCAATTTGAAAAAACTAAACTGAAATCTAGAAACAAGCCAACATGGTCAAATGGCTGATCAGAGTTCAGTAATTCTGATCACCGTCATCAAACTATCAAAGACCGGATCTATATGTAGGAGCACTTCGCTGGTACAGCCATATCTGTATACTATGCTGGCAAGTGCTTCTAGTGTAGACACAGCTTATGGTAGCCAAACTGTTCTCTTGCCAGTACAGCTTATCCAGCCCTTGACAAAAGTTTATAGTGTAGACCTGACCAATTGCGTTGAACAGCATCGCAGTACCCCTGTGAGGTAGGGGAGTGGTTCCCAGTGAAGACTGTATTGTTCATGCAACAGTGGCACCTGTCTGTCGTCTCATGACCTTGTTTTGCTGAAAAGATTTACCAGCTTTAAAATATATTCTTGGTCTTTCTGTGTAGATCCATAAAGAATGTATGTGACTAAAACTTGTTAAATATCCCATCTTTTCTGTGAAAGGTATTCACTGGCCACCTACATCTTGGTGAGTGGCCCAGACAAACAGTCTCTCTGAGAAATAACACACATTCTGTCAAATGAGACAAGACTAAATGCTCTTTTTTTTTTTTTTTTTTTAAATAGCTGTTTCCAGTCAGGAATGTAGAGAATAGTGTCTGCTAGAGCCAAAATAAAATGTCAACTGTTTACATAACAATGTTAAGTGTATTGTAGGTCAGACAAGATTTTTCCTTTGAGTTGTCACCCAAGGAAAATTTGTCAGCAGAAAGTAGTTGATGGGATCTGTAATCCTGTCCAGAAATCTGCTAAAATCTAATATGCACAGGAAACGTATTGTGCAATTTGACTAATCAGCCACTTATGTCAGTTTGCCTTTGGATTGCTTGGAAAATTATATTGATGAATAGTATTTTAATGGCTCCTGAGACAGTACAGAACATGTGGTATTAAATGTGAGAGAGGCTGTACATAGAATTCAGCCTGCTATGATCTTACTATAATTACTTTAAGATTGTGGGGCCATTTGAGTCCAGTGGAATTTATTTGGAAGTGAGCCAACTGAAAAATTGTACTTTACTGGAGAAATAACTGCCAGGACAGAACACATAGCGCACAGAGCTTTTCAGCATGTTTATTTTAAACAAATTATAGTCTCTTGTACCAGCTTCTTCCAGTTCTCATACATTTGCTTCCATATAATATGAATATCTTTTCTTTTCAATACAAACTGAACTTGGTGCTCGTGAAGTTATAGTAATGACACTTGGATAGACTAAAATTGATACCCAGGGGGCTTTTGACCAAACGTCCCTTAGTCAGAATACCAGTGTCTGTCTTTAACTTGATCAATGCTATCCTCAGACCCAAAATAAAGATGAGAACTTGAGCATCACTATTGGCTTTAGGATAATAATGTAGAAAGGAATATTTAATAAAGTGACTGCTGTAAAATATACAAAAACACAGTAATCTATCTACAGTCTGCAGTCGAACCATACAAACTGAATCCCACAAGGAGGTGCAGTGGAATGCTCAATTTTTGCATATTAACTTTTGTAACGGGGTGGGCTAGTATTCAATAATCCTTCAACCTGAATGTGTCTTGGCATAAACTCCCTTATTCAAAGTGTTTCTCAGTCCATATAAGTACACTGGCACTTCATCAGACTGGATGATCATATTGGTCCCTTCTGACCTATGAGTCTATTTAATAGAATTTTTGAAGTGAAGAGTAACCTCTGGGGGGAAGTTTAAAGAAATTTGACGTTTCTGCATTTTAACTTTTCATGCTTTCATGAAAACCTTGTAAACTAGTCAAATGTTCAGTCTATCGCTTCTGTCAAATCTGTTGAAACCTAAACTCTCTAATGAATCAAGCTCCTACTTACATTGAAGAGGAATGTCTGATTCAGTTGTTCAGCTTCCTAGTCCAGCAGGTTGTAACTCACAGATGAGGACTTAAATTCCTGCCTAGTTCTGACCCAAGTAAAGGTGCCACTCCTTTGTGTCCTTGCACAGATCCATTCTGCCCACCAAATTACTGTCTAGGTCAGGATCGCATACAGTAGAATAACAATATGGGTCCTCCCCACATCTGGAAGGTGAGTCCAAAGCATAGAGGACATGATAGGGTGAGCAGGTGAGGGAGGGACTATCAAGAAGATTCCTAACTAATCTGAGAGAATAGCATCAAGTAGATTGGAAAAATGTTATCCGGTGATTACTGTATCCTAAGCTTGTTCACTTTAGCTAGGAGAGGGTCCAGCAAGGAGTTCTAAGTGGAATCAATAACTGGAAAGATGACTCCTACTCAGAATAGCAGTTGCTCTTAGCTGCTGAAGGGATGAGGGTTGGGGGTGGGGATGTGTGTTTCCCAGGGGTTTTGGATTTTTTCCTCAACTGTGTAAGGAAGTGGCAAGCTTATAACATATGGCTACATGCAACCAACATATATTAATGCTCACTGTTTTTTGCAGTTTGAGGTTTCATATGTATAATTTAAGCCCTGACCCGGTCGGAATATTTACTGTTTATCTGCTCACATTAACTCTCTTCAAAAGGATTTTGGTTAAAATTAGATACTTCCTCTTGAAATTTAACTTCCTTCTGTTATTGCTGGAGCATTTTCCTGCGGCAGGTGTCAAATCTCATTGCCCCATTCTGGTAGAGCTGAACATCTCGGACAATACTTGTAAATTAGGCAGTGTCTGATGGTAGTCATACAATAAAATGTAAACAAGCAGTATAATGTAGGAACATTCATTGTGCATGACAAAAAGACCCAAGACACTTAAAACTGAATTGTTTTTTTAATTTCAATTGGAATTGCCTTCCTCCATTTTTTCCTCTCCTTTTGATGTTAAATTACTTGCTGCTTTACAGAGATAATGTCTCTTCTAGTCTGAATTGTAATAGTATTGCTTGGAGTATGTGATTTAATTTATACTTGTGTATTGTCTTTTGGAGAGGCAGAATATGTAATATTGTCAATGAGCACTTACTATTCAAAATGGCTACAGTACAAAGCAGAATTATAGTAATTAGCTTTTTGTTTGTTTGTTGACAATTCAGTTAAAGCTTGTTCTCTGCAGAATATTTTAAGTTTCCCCATGTAAGCGCATATACTGGGTTATGCCCATTTTCCAAAGAGTTTCTTGTGGTAAATGTTTCAATTGCACCTACATTTCCTACTTGCCCGAATCCTGCCATATTTGTTTGGGACCTGACTCGATATCTAGAGCATGCATTTGTCTATTAGAGTAGCCAGCAAAACTGTACCAAGTTGTATGTGTGTCAGTAAGTGGTGGTTGCAGCCTTCATGCTAATCACACTCCTCTCTTTGCAGACTGCCGTTGACGTTTTTAGGAGGATAATTTTGGAGGCAGAAAAGATTGATGGGGCAGCTTCACAAGGAAAGTCATCATGCTTAGTAATGTAATTCCACTGCAAAACCTGAACACTGGGAATACATTCTACCTGAAGAAGCAAACTGCCCGTTATCTTTAAGGATACACTATGCTTCTTTTTTCTTCTGTTTAACCTGAAAGATACACAGTTGGTTGGAGCCTTTCCCCTCAGATTATTAAACTCTGACTCCTGGGTAAATGGCTTCACTTCCATTTTCAAATTTTAAGCAATCATATTTTCAGTTTATATTGTATTTCTTAATATTATGACCAAGAATTTTACTGGCATTAATTTTTCAGTGTAGTCTGTTGGTTAGAATAATCATCAAAATGATGCATATTGTTACACTACTCTTAACTAGGCTTGGATATCTGTGTTTCTTTGTGTTAAATGTATACTTGTAAATAAAATAGCTGCAAACCTTATTGTGTTGCTCTATTTAACTGTGGTTTTAAAATAAGGTATAATAAATGTAGTAGTAACCTTCTATAGGTTTTCCTACAAACTGACCGCCTCCACCCCCCAGGACTAGTGGAGATGGATGTTGAAGCCAATCACTTGTTTAGCTTTTTCAGAGTGTGTGTTTGCTGCAGTGATCTGAAGCAGCCCCTCTAGCAGAACTCCTGGGTGGCTGACTACAACCTCAGATGAACCTGTGTACCAGCTGATAAGGATGATGCACTGTGGTATTGCCTGTTAACTTGATGGAAGAAAGTGCTAAGGATGCAAATGCATCACTCTTCTCATTAACATGACTCATCTGATAGTGGCCACTCAAATATAGCTATAATGAAGGGTCTGTTGACACTTCCATTATAAACTGTTTACACAGGCTTGTACGTAGGGGCAGTATTTTCAAAATAGAATGAAATAATGGAGCAGTTCTGGGTTATAAATTCAAACTGGTTCTTGCAAGCAGTTATATGCGCCTTGAATATTTTAGCATGCATTATTCAGGGTATTTCCATGTGCATTTTCCATACTGAGGCCACCATTGACACGGGTGAGGAATGGTTTCATATTTGTCCTGCTTTTCAGAGTGTCATACGGCAGAGCAGCCAGAACCAATTAAGGTAAATGTTTACTTTCTTGTGAAAGTTCAGGATCATTGACCTGAACCATAGAAAGTTAAAAGCTTTTAACTGTAGCCATATCAGAAATCATAATCAGAAAGTTTCAAAAATCTATAACTTTAAAGAAGGTACAAAGCTTTAAATATATTTGGGACAGTTGTGACGGATGAGCCTGTCTAGCTAAGGAGACATTCATAGGCTGAATTGGGGAAACAATCTTGTCTCTTGAATGATGGGCAATTGTAATGCATTTTCTTCACTGTCATCAGACCTCTCTTTGACGGTGAGGATAAAACTTCAGTGGAAACCTCCGAAGCTTCTACATCTAAGCAAGTTATCTTATGGAGGTGGCCAAAAATCTCCTGAGTGGTGAGGAGATCCTGCATGTGAAAGAGGATTAACTGTTTCTTACAATGGCCTAGTCCATGCTACTGAATAAACTGCATATTTCACTGAAGGTTTTAGATTTTCTCCCTTGCTCTATAGATCATCAATTAAATAGTCAAGTAGCTGGTCTCAGTATTGGCTTGAATTTAGTGGTTCAGCTGGCTCCTCAGTTCCCTCGAAGTCTGAAACAAGAAGTTGATCAATTTCTTTGCACTTAAGACCCAGTTAATATTTCTCAACTTTGCTTCAACTCTGCGCATGTACTTTAATTTTTTGTACTGAGTTAAACGTCAGTCTCAACCAGGTATGTTAAATTTGCTGCCCAGGAAGGATTACTGAAGGGTAGATTGTTGATCATTCAGGAAAACATGCACTTCCCTTTCTTCAGAGTCAAATTAGCATTTTACATCAGCCTCACTTCAGTAAGAGAGAAGCTATTGGTGAAGGGAGCCCATGGCATAACGGAGCAATGCAAAAAGTTGTATTGGGCAGCCTTTAATGAAGTTCATTACAGCTTCATGAACCCGCACCAAATTCTTCATGGAGCTGTTTTCAGGCACCTCCTGTGAAGCTTGGTGTATGTAACAGTGAAGCTGTGCTGCATTAGATGCAGTGTTAAACTGGGTGATCAAGCCGTTTTTCTTACCTGCTGTGGCACCGTAGGTGCAGGCTGCAATCTTACTGATATGGAAACTTAACCTATCCTGAAATGTGTAAGTATTGTATTTGCCATTTTACAAAAGAATCAAGTCAACTGAATTGTCAATCTACAAGTGCTAGAAGCTGTGCCATGTCAGGGAAGTTGAGTTCTGGAGTAGTCTCATTAGCAGGCTTTTGAAAGCAATTGCTCCTGCTGTGTTGACAGTCTCCAGTTTGGTAGATTACTCCAACATGACTTTCAGTTGCAACTTGTGTGTATACTTAAAAAGGCAGGGGAGGGAGGAGAAGAGAGTACAGTGCCAGTATGGATAATCAAGTCTCTAAAATTTGGACTCCTTCCAAGACTTAATACACTCAGCAACACTTCAGAATGCAATTTGACATCACCTGCCAAAAACGGTTACATCTGTCACTGTTTCTGAAGTTTTCTTCGAGTCTCCATTGGAACAACTTGTCATTCTTATGCGATGATCCACTTTTCTGAATGGCCAAATATGAGTCAGAGACTGAAGGGCATATCATCCATTATCTGAGGTTGCTTTGAGCCTCAACAGTTTATAGATATGCCCAGTATTCCAATGGAATGATGCTTTGTTGTGTTTGCAGGAGTGCTGGAATGTCAGCCTCAGATTTTACTAGGACTCATAAGGCACAAGACCATGTAGTTGCAGGCTTAATATTGCTTCAGTAGATCTTTTTGTAGTCTGCTCCATTCTCCATTCTATGTCAAGCCATTACCTAGCATTTTCAGATTCTTCATTTTAAAGGCCTTAAATGGCCACATTGATGTAGGCCTTATGTTGTTTGATTTTTATCACTTATGCTTAATTTTCTTGCAAAAGTTGTACACAAGTTCTGTGCCACATCTAGTGACTCCCCATGTCGCTTCTGCAGTGCCCCCTGGATTGTGGCCCTGAATTTAGAATCCCTGGCCCTAAAATAGTTAGAGCCTTGTTGCTATCAGAAGCACAGTGTGGGAAACTGGCAGTGTTATACTCAGACAGAGCTGCCCACTGGGTTATGGGGAAGGGGCACCCCAAGAGCATAACAAAGAAACATTTTATTGCATTCCTAAATCTGACAGTTGTTTTTGCTCATGGAGTCAATTATGGCAACTCTTAACCAACAATAAATGTGAAGTTAACCAATTGCTACTGGGGCTGGGCTTAAACCTGTGACTGCATGGGGCCTTCACAGCACAGGAGTACCATTTCCACTTCCACATCTCTCTCTAATCTGACTCCAGAACCCAAGGACGTGGAAGGGAATCTACTTCCCCACATGTCCTCCACCATTTGGCTTGGAAAGCTGAGTTGCTTTTCCACCTCTCATTTGGTAGGCAGATCTCCAGCAGCTGCAGAGCATTAGGGATGGGTGAATGATGATGGTCACCAGCAGTGAGTAGAGATTACAGGCAGAGTATGGTGCATGTATGTAGCAAGAGGAGGAGAGGAAAATGGACAACTCCCTGCTGCTCTGTCCTGTCACTAAGCCCTGAAAAGCCTAGAGCAGCCAGGGCTTACAAAGTAGATGTCTAGTTATGACACAGCAATGCCAACGGCTTTGAAGTGCCTGAGGCAATGATGATCTTCCTTTTTGGCTTGGCAGGGTAGGAGTTGGTGGGTCCCAATTTCTCATTCTCTGGGCGAGCAGAGAGCTGCAGAAGTGAGCTTACTGCTTCTCTGTTTCAGTAGCTAGACTGCTCCGTTAGCTGGCCCAGTGAATTGAGCTCCTGCTCAGAAGGGAGAGCAGCATGTGCTAAAGTCTGCCTGTTTGGTGCAGGAAGTGCTGACAGATGGGGGGAGGGAGGGGCAGTTGTTGGCTTTGGGCTTTCCTTAAATCATTCTTTCTCCGAATGAAACTCCCACATCCAAACATCTGGCCCTTCATGTGAGTGACTAGCATACAGATGAGAGTCCAGCAATGCTGCTATTGTTGAGGTTGGTTTTGTTTCCATACAATATTCCTTCATTGTCACCACTCAGTAGATAGGTAGATTGCCAAGTGTCAGCTTGGAGAAAATTATTACAGGCAGGATTTATTTTTAAAAAATAAATAAAGGTGCTTCTGTCGTGTAGAAATGCCAAGTATCCATTTTCAGATTCTTTTCAGATAAACATAAAATCTTATATGCCTGCATTCTGCAGAATGTCTGAATGGCTTGCACCATTAGTGTTTACTAGGGGTACTTGGTACAATCCTGTGTAGCTTGAGGATGGATCAGAACTTGCATTCCCTGATCATGACTGCGGTGGAGATTCTGGTTATTGTACCCATGACTGGTAGGTTATAGTCTGAGTAGCACTGATATTTTGTGTGTATCCTGTGGTTGAGGAGGAGGAGGAGCAGGCTACAGGTTATTTATACCATCATAGTAATTTTATAATCATAGTGTTGCTCAACTTCAAAGTATTTTACAAATGCTGACTGATCCCTCCCCACCCATCCCCATGGGTATTCTCCCCATGTTATAGAGGATGGTGGAACCTGATGCAGATAGGTTTAATGAGTTACATAGGCCCACAGAGTGTCTGTCAGACCTGGGAGTAAAAATCAGGACTGTCTGGCTTCTAGCCCAGCTCCTCCTCAGATGTCATGTTACCCTGAAAATGTCCTTCCTTTTTTAAAGCAAAATGAAAACAAAGGATTTCAGCGGCTGTCTTCTTATTCTAAGGCTCTAGTACAAACTCCAAAGCAGACAGTAAAAGTTACAGACTGTGTCCATTGTTAATTCAGTCCTTAGTTCCTCCATGCTGCAGTGTGGACTGGTGCAGCAGGCATTGGCAGTAGTGACCACGAGGGACAGGACCTGGGCACCCATTTTCTCTTTTCTCCTTATAGACTCATAGACTTTAAGATCAGAAAGGACCATTATGATCATCTCATCTAACCTCCTGCACAACGCAGGCCACAAAATCTCACCCATCCACTCCTGTAACAAACCCCTAACCTATGTCTGAGTTATTGAAGTCCTCAAATCGTGGCTTAAAGACCCCAAGGTGCAGAGAATCCTTCAGCAAGTGACCCACGCCCCATGCTGCAGAGGAAGGTGAGAAACCTCCAGGGCCTGTGCCAATCTTCCCCGGAGGAAAATTCCTTCCTGACCTCAAATATGGCGATCAGTTAAACCCTGAGCATGTGGGCAAGACTCAGCAGCCAGCACCCAGGAAAGAATTCTCTGTAGTAACTCAGATCCCAACCCATCTAACTCCCATCACAGACCACTGGGCATATTTACCTGCTAGTAATATATGAATTAATTGCCAAAATTAGGCTATCCCATCATACCATCCCCTCCATAAACTTATCAAGTTTAGTCTTGAAGCCAGATATGTCTTTTACCCCCACTACTCCCCTTGGAAGGCTGTTCCAGAACTTCACTCCTCCAATGGTTAGAAACCTTCGTCTAATTTCAAGTCTAAACTTCCTAGTGCCAGTTTATATCCATTTGTTCTTGTGTTCACATTGGCACTAAGCTTAAATAATTCCTCCCTCTCCCTGATATTTATCCCTCTGATATATTTATAAAGAGCTATCATATCCCCCTCAGCCTTCTTTTGGCCAGGCTAAACAAGCCCAGCTCTTTGAGTCTCCTTTCATAAGACAGATTTTTCCATTCCTTGGATCATCCTAGTAGCACTTCTCTGTACCTGTTCCAGTTTGAATTCATCCTTCTTAAACATGGGAGACCAGAACTGCACACAGTATTCCAGATGAGGTCTCACCAGTGCCTTGTATAATAGTACTAACATCTCCTTATCTTTACTGGAAATACCTCACCTGATGCATCCCAAGACCGCATTAGGTTTAACAGCCATATCCCATTGGCAGCTCATAGTCATCCTGTGATAACCAATACTCTGAGATCCTTCTCCTCCTCTGTTACTTCCAACTGATGTGTCCACAATTTATAACCAAAATTCTTGTTGTTAATCCCTAAATTCATGACCTTGCACTTTTCACTATTAAATTTTATCCTATTACTATTACTCCAGTTTACAAGGTCATCCAGATCTTCCTGTATGATATCCCGGTCCTTCTCTGTGTTAGCAATACCTCTCAGCTTTGTGTCATCTGCAAACCTTATTAGCACATTCCCATTTTTTGTGCCAAGGTCAGTAATAAAAAGATTGGTCCCAAAACTGATTCCTGATGAACTCCACTAGTAACCTCCCGACAGTTCACCTTTCAGTACAACCCATTGCAGGCTCCCCTTTAACCAGATCCTTATCCACCTTTTCAATTTTCATATTGATCCCCATCTTTTCCAATTTAGCTAATTCCCCATGCAGAACTGTATCAAATGCCTTACTGAAATTGAGGTAAATTAGATCCACTTGTGTTTCCTTTGTCTAAAAAATCTGTTACCTTCTCAAAGAAGATCAGGTTGGTTTGGCATGATCTATCTTTTTATAAAACCATGTTGTATTTTATTCCAATTACCATTGACCTCAATGTCCTTAACTACTTTCTCCTTCAAAATTTTTTCCAAGACCTTGCGTACTACAGATGTCAAACTAATAGGCCTATAGTTACTCGGATCACTTTTTTTTCTGTTCTTAAAAATAGGAACTATGTTAGCAATTCTCCAGTTGTACAGTACAACCCCTGAGTTTACTGATTCATTAAAAATTCTTGCTAATGGGCTTGCAATTTCATGTGCCAGTTCCTTTAATGTTCTTGGATGAAGATTATCTGGGCCCCCCAATTTCGTCCCATTAAGATGTTCAAATTTGGCTTCTACCTCGGATGTGGTAATATCTACCTCCATATCCTCATTCCTATTTGTCATCCTTCCATTATCCCTAAACTCCTCATTTGCCTCGTTAAAGACTGAGGCAAAGTATTTGTTTAGATATTGGGCCATGCCTAGATTATCCTTAACCTCCAATCCATCCTCAGTGTTTAGCGGTCCCACTTCTTCTTTCTTTGTTTTCTTATTTATATGGCTATAGAACCTTTAACTATTGGTTTTAATTCCCCTTGCAAGGTCCAACTCTACATGGCTTTTGGCCTTTCTCACTTTTATCCCTACATGTTCTGACCTCACTAAGATAGCTTTCCTTCCCATCTTCCACTCCTTATAGGCTTTCTTCTTTTTCTTAATCACCTCTCTGAGATGCTTGCTCATCCAGCTTGGTCTACAACTCCTGCCTATGATTTTTTTCCCCCTTTCTTGGGATGCAGGCTTCTGATAGTTTCTGCAACTTTGACTTGAAGTAATTCCAGGCCTCCTCCGCCTTTAGATCCACAAGTTCTTCAGTCCAATCCACTTCCCTAACTTCTACGGACACTGAAGAGTAAACAGTGACTGCCTGCTGGTGGTGGATTAGTGTAGACTAGTGCAGGCTGTGTGGGCACTCCAATCTGCTAGGGACTCTGGCCTTCACTTTCAAAAAGGACTAGTGATTTGGGGTGCACAATGTGGGACAGCCTGAAAGAGGCTCATTTTCATGGAGCAGGTGCTCAGCACTCTTTGAAAACTGGGTGAATACCCAGAGTCACCAATTACTTTTGAAAGCTTAGGCCTCTGTTTAGATGCAAATCTTGGCTTGGACTATTCAGTCACATGAGACATTGCAAACCATCCATGCCATAGGCTGCAATTCCCACCATCTCTCATAGATGAAAGGATGCCAACAAAGTTTATTAACCAATATTAAACTCTGACCTTTACATGTGTCCTGATTTACTTTCTATAACACAGTATGAGCCCAATTAAAAAAAATATATACATATGGGCCAGATCTTCAACTCATGTAAATTGGTGTTACTTCAGATACTTGGATGGAGCTGCACCAGTTGAGACTCTAGCCTGCTGTCTGCATCCCAAAGTGCAAGGGATAGCTCAGAAGTCCACTCATGGCTTTGATGTCTCGCTATGAGTTGATGGGAACACAGTACATTGTCTGCCCCAGACTGCTAACTGATGGGAAGACACAGCCTTTAAAGTTCTTGGGGTACTTCAGAACTGAAGATGAATGCCAAACTTTTTTCAGTGAAAACGTGAAGCCTTGGAAAAAGCAACAAGATTTGATCTTTCAAACCGGCACTGTCAATACACAGAGTCAAGGTGGGTGAGGCAATATCTTTTATTGGACCAGTGGCTGTTGGTGAGAGAGACAAGCTTTTAAACTACACAGCTTCAGCCATACTGGAAGAAGAGCTCTGTGTAGCTTGAAAGCTTGTCTCTATCACCAACAGAAGTTGCTCTAATACAAGATGTTACCTTACTCACTTTGTGTCTCTAATATCCTAAGACAACTATAGCTAAAACAATCCTGCCTACTGTCAATACAGACACTACTGGGGTCTTTGATTATCTGGGGTCTTTATGAATGGCATAACAGCATAAAGTGCATTTCACTGCAAAAAAAAATATCTTATCCTGCCCCCCCCCCCCAGCAAACATGGTTTCAAATGTTATATGTTGAGGATGGCACTATAAAGGGATGCACCCACCAAAGGTGATGCCTCTTTTTGACTACCACTGGGGCTCAGCTCTCACCCAATCTGGCAGCCTTGGTTACTCACGCTGTGACCCCACCCCTCTTTTTGACTCAGGGTGCTCCCCCTTCATGACTCAGCCCTCTGGCCAGGTCACTCTATAGTCCTTCCCTTCTGGGGTAACAAAGTTCCTCCCAACCAGCTGTCTGGTTGGTATCTCCAACAATCCTGTGCCACTGCCCAGTGGCTGGTAGGGGAACCCAGATCTGCCTTCTACACTGGGTTCCAGCCCAGGGACCCTATAATGAGCACAAAGGTCTGTTCAGTCTTTCTCCTTCCTTCTGTTTGCCTGAGCTGCTTTCTACTCAGCCCTCTCGGGCTGTCTTTCCCCACAATTCCTCTATGGTTGGCCCTTTTTCCAGGGCTAGGATCCCAGGTCTTATTCTTCCTCTTGGGTATTCTCCTCCCCATTTCTGTGCTCCGAGTGAGTGACTGCAGATTCTCTTAAAGCGGTCGTCATCTTCTTCTTTTCCTCATTTTAATGGCAAAGCAGACTTAACTGAATAGACTATAACTGCCACCAACTCTCATTTCTCAGTACTTAGCAGTTTAGATCCTCTCACTCTGCCCTGTGTCTTTCAGATAATGTCACAGCACCTTTTTAATAATACTCCATTTCCCAGATGATTTTACTAATAAGGTTAAAAAAATCACAAGATATTTGAATGCCTCAAAGTTTCTTTATCAAAGCTCTAACATACCCATGAAAGATGATCAATTGTTTCTTCCACTTTACAGAAATCATATAGTCCATCTTTGTGTCTTTTTATTCAAAAAACATTTTAAGCTACAAGGGCCAGTTAGTACTCCAAACAAATCACATCATTAGTCCTATCCAGGCCCTGACATATGGCAAAATCCTCCACTCTAGGGCACAATTCAAAAAATTTACTTCCTCTTTTTTCATTAATCCAAATGTTTTGCCATTCCTTGTTTAAATTTTTCTGTACTAGGCTTTTGAATTCCTGTTTACTCCAGGGTATTTCTACGTCAATCCTTCCACTTCTTACAGCATTTTTAGCTGCTTTCTTCACCATTTCATGCCCTGTTATCCCACTGGGGATCCAACTGAATGCTACATGTATCCCCATCTGCACTAACTCTCTTTTTAGACATAGAACTTCACTGATGAAATCACTTCTGTATACCGAGACACCCGTTTTTAATCACCGTAAGATTGAATCTGAAAAAAAGACCATTGTTGCTGGCTATACATTCCAGATCCAATTTAATGCTAGCATTATGGCTAATAGTTTGGCTGTCACGACAGCTACATATTGAGGTATTCTTTTAGATGTAATAATTCACCATTTGGATATAGAATATGCCCTTCCTACTCTTCCTGTGTTTTCTGTTCTGGACCCATCTGTATATGCTTGACAAAACCAACTCCACTTTTCATCTATAGATTGGTATACTTCATTTTTAATACCTAGTGCCTTTTTTTTTTTACTCTGAAGTTTAGAAAAATAAATCTAACTCAATGTTAGGAAACGCAGCTTTCCATCCGTAACTAATTTTACCCTGACTGAAAGTTTTGATTTCATTCAGCTTTTCTGTGGCTTTCAACTCCTGCAGCTGCACTTCACCTTCAGCCATATGTGGCGTTCTAACACCATGTGCTATGGTTTGACTATTGAGTTCCCAGCAATCTTCATAAATTTGTTTGATACTTACATTGCTGCATTTCCCATTAACGTTGGCCCAGAGAGTTAGGTCCAGTAGTTTAATTTGTAGTGTACCTGACATTTCACTAGATCAGGAGTAGGCAACCTATGGCACGGGTGTCGAAGGCAGCACACAAGCTGATTTTCAGTGGCACTCACACTGCCCGGGCCCTGGTCACCAGTCCAGGGGGCTCTGCATTTTAATTTAGTTTTAAATGAAACTTCTTAAACATTTAAAAAACCTTATTTACTTTACATATAACAATAGTTTAGTTATATATTATAGACTTATTGAAAGAGACCACCTTAAAATGTATTACTGGCACATGAAACCTTAAATTAGCATGAACAAATGAAGACTCGGCACAGCTCTAGATGCTATATGTAGCTAGGGTGACCAGATGTCCTGATTTTATAGGGACAGTCCCGATATTTGGGGCTTTTTTTTTTTTATATGGGCTCCTATTACCCCCCCACCCTCTGTCCTGATTTTTCACACTTTCTATCTGGTCACCCTATCTGTAGCACACATATAGATGTAATTCATAGTGCCTGGGCTTTTGTTAAATCTATTTTTTTGAAGTTCTGATTTTGCTGCTGACCTGAAGTTTAGGCAGCCATATTCAATAACTAGTCTGAATAAGTCTCTGGATAGCACCAGCAGCTTTTTCTCATAAACCCCTCAGTTAGTCCCAGCAAGATTTTAAAGCAGATTAATCCCCCCTGTACATTTATCTGTAACATGATTTTTCCAGAGTAATTTAGTATCATATATTACTCCTAAGAATTTGAATCTTTTAACTATATCTAGTTGTTCTTCATACAGATACAGTTTACATTCCTTTGTAACTTTCCGTTTTGTAAAGATAAATCTTTTGGTTTTAGCCATGGAGAACTTGAAACCCCATTCCTTTCCCCAGTCTGAAGTCTCATGTTACTCTTTCTTGATTCTGCTTTCTGCCTCTTCAGTATTCCTGCTCCTTACATGCAGAGCCCAGTCATCTGCAAGTAGAATGACGTACTCAGCACTTACTTGTTTTGAGAGATTATCTATCATATTAAATAGGGTTGGGCTGATAACACTTCCCTGTGGTGTACCATTTTTAATATTATATATATTCAACATAACTTTTCCAACTCTGATCTGCACGGTCCTTTTACTCCAAAAAGTCTCTAATCCACTAGACATTCTTTCCCTTATCCCTAGTGCATTTACTATGGAGGCAAGGCTTATTGTACAAAGTATGCCATATGCGTTTTCAGTATCTAGAATGACAGCTATCATGAAACCCTTGTGCTTCATACACGTTTGTATTTCAATTTCTAATTTAGCGATGTGATCAATGGTGTATCTTCCCCTCCTAACACCACTCTGCTCCTTATCTATAATTCCAGTGTTTTCCAAACAGGCAACCAATCTTTCATTCATCATTTTCTCCATCATATTACCTGGACTTCATTAGATCTTCACTATTCATTGTATTTTTTGCTTTTGTATAGACTTTGTTTCTTTCTTTAACTGCCATTTTGCATTCCTCATTCCACCATGGAAGTGAGTTTTTAGTTTTGGGGTACTTCAATGTCCTAGGTTTGGCTACAGTAACTGCTAATATTAATCCCTTTGTTACATTATCACAGAACTTCTGTCATTACTCACACATTGATTATTCACAAATTCAGTACATTTGCTTGTAAATAGCTTCCCAGTTAGCGCTTTCTTTTTTTTTTTAATTCCAGGTGGGTAATTTTCCATTACCTTCAATCTTACCTTGCCCTTGAAAAGTAATAAGTACGGGGAAATGATCACGTCCAGGTCTGTCTTCCTTACAATTTTTTCTAGTTACATTTACTTGCCTTATCTGCTGTTATAAGTCCCAATGTCTAAGCAGGAAAAACTACCATCTGCTGCATTAAATCTAATTGTCAATGTTTAAAACCACTAGATTGTTTTCATCAGTGAACTTTTCTAAGCATGCACCATTTTATCAGTTGTCTTACTTCCCCATAATTTATTATACCTATTTAGATCATAGCATGTAGCATATGGTCTTTTAGTATTCTTCACTACTTCTTGTAGCTCCAAACTTTCTAATTTCCCACATGAATTATAGACATTATAAATCCTTAAGGAAATATCTTCTGCGTTGGGGTCTCAATAGCATTATATTCTAGGCTTACTTCTTCATTCTCTACTGTTGTGTAGTTTAATCTTTCCTTAATGAAAGTACAAACGCCTCCTCCTTTTTCCTAGTTTTTGGCCTTGCGTAAAGCCAATATACTCTGGAATTTTAAATGTAAGCTCTTCAACCAACCATGTTTCCTGGATACAGACGACATATGGTTTAGCTTTCATTTCCAGGATATTTTTTTGTAGTTCCTGACCTTAGACTGCGCATTCCAACAAAAGATTGAGATCCCCATACTTGTCATATTTCACCACTAATTTCATTCAAAATTGCATGAATAAGGTCCATTGACAAGCTGTTAACATAAGTATTTTTCCATTGCCCTTGCTGTAATTTTGGTTTGATTTTCCCCCAGTTTGTGATGTGTACAATTTATCACTTTCATCATAAATGCAAAAAAAACCAAACCCTTTTTTCTTTCTTCATTATTATCAGTGTATCATCACCTTTTCCTTCTTCAATGTTTATCATATTCTTTACTGAATGAGGTTGTGACTGCAGTTCCCCTTTTCCTGTGTTGACTGACTGTCTTCCTTCTCCACCTGATGCTTTGAAAGTCTCCTTACAGCTTCTGCATAAGGTATGTTTACAGTTTTTGCCTTTTGTATCTCTTTAGTTTGCCTTGCCACAATACACCCTCTATATGCTTGAATGTTATTACCACCGCGGTTACAACATTTGACCTCTGTCCCTTCTATACAATTTTCATAGGATTATTCTTCCCCATGTTTACCACATCTTGTTTTCCCTTTACAAACAGCTGCTACATGCCCATACTGTTGACACTTATAACACCATACGAGAGGGGAGATATATGACTTGGTTCAGAATATCTGAAACTTTCACCCACAAAAGCTTATGCTCCAATACGTCTGTTAGTCTATAAGGTGCACAGGACTTTTTGGTGCTTTTGAAACGCTACTGTTACTTTCTCAAGTAGCAATAACTCCTAAATGTAATCAGTGCAGCTGCTGATGGCTTACTTTCTTTGCCTTGTTTACTAATTAGTCACTTACTTACTAACACTTTATCTTCTATGCTTTTGTTATCTCATAATTAAGGCTGCATGTTTGTCATGGAGGTCATGGAAGTCACGGATTCTGAGACTTTCCATGACTTGTGCTGTGGCCGGTGCTGGCTCAGGGTCTGCCCAAGCCAGGCAGCCCTTGAGCTAGTAGTAGCAGCAGCAGCAATTTGGGTGTGTGGGAGGGGGCTCAGGGCTGGGACAGGGGGTTGGGATGCAGGGACTGGTGGGGAGGGAGCTCCCTGGCTCCCACCGGCAAGTCTCTGCAGCTCCTAGGCAGAGGGGCAAGGGGGCTCCATGAGATGCCCACGCCCACACCCACAAGCGCTGCCCCTGCAGCTACCATTGGCTGTGTTCCTGGCCAATGGGAGCTTCAGAGTTGGTGCTTGTGGCGGGAGCAGCACATGGAACTCCCCAGCTGACCCTCGTCCTAAGAGCTGCAGGGACATGCTGGTCAGAGCCAGATAGGGAGCCTGCCAGCCTGTCAAGGTTTTTTCCCCCCCTCTGAACTTTAGCGTCCAAAAAGTGGGGACCTGCATGATCACTTTTAAGCTTAATTACCAGCTTAAATTTGGGACGCTGCCACCAGCCAGAAGTCTGTGTCTGGCACACTTCTGTTCTGCCAAAACCTTCCCTGGGGAAGACAGATTCAAACCCCTTGGATCTTAAAACAAGGAGAAATTAACCATCCCTCCTCCTTTCCCCCCCCCCAAGACTCTCCCCTCCCTGGGTTGCCCTGAGAGACTACACAGATCCAAACTCCTTGGATCTTAAAACAAAGAGGAATTAACCCTCCCCCTTCCTTTCCCCCCACCAATCCCTGGTGAGTTTAGACTCAAGACCTTGAATTCTAAAACAAGGAAAAAATCAATCAGGTTCTTAAAAAGAAAGCTTTTAATTAAAGAAAAGGTAAAAATTATCTCTGTAAAATCAGGATGGAAAATGTTTTACAGGGTACTCAGATTCATACAGACTAAAGGGACTTCCCCCTTCCTTCTAGCCTGAGATTCAAAGTTACAGCAAACAGAGGTAAAAATCCTTCCAGCAAAAGACACATTTACAAGTTAAGAAAACAAACATAAGACTAATCTGCCTTACCTGGCTATACTTACAATTTTGAAACACAAAAGACTGATTCAGAAAGATTGGGAACACCTGGGTGTATGTCTGGTCCTTCTTAGCCCCAACAGCGAACAAAACAAAACAAAAAAAGACTTCCCTCCACCAAGATTTGAAAGTATCTTGTCCCCCCATTGGTCCTCTGGTCAGGTGTCAGCCAGGTTCACTGACCTTCTTAACCCTCTACAGGTAAAAGAGACATTAACCCTTAATCATCTGTTTATGACACAGCCCTACCAACCCTCCCCTCCCAGCACCAGTGGGGGTCCCAGGCTACATGTTGCTGCCTGGCTTCCCCTCCCAGCACCAGCGCAGGTCCTAGGCCACTGCCCCCATCACCTGCAGCACCCTCGACTGCCCCCCCGTAGCATCTATGGCCTCCTGCCCAAGGTATAGTTAGGGGTATATAGTACAAGTCATAGACAGGTGACAGGCCGTAAATTTTTGTGTACTTTCCATGACCTGTTCATGATTTTTACTAAAAATATCCGTAACTAAAATGTAGCTTTACTCATAATTGGTCTGCTCTCATGGCACCGCATATATTCCCCCCTTTATTTCAGTCAAATACTTTGTTTAACTTTCCCTGGCATTTCAGCATTTATCAGCTTGCTCTTTGTTTTTAGATTCAACTAAAAGATCACCATCTCTCAGACTAGCGCTTACAGTATCCCCTATGCTTTTTTAATCCAGTTAGCTATTTTCACAGGGTTAGCATCTCCTAATCTTATTTCTTTGGCTAGGGATCTTACAACTATCACATTTTAGTTTATTTCCTTCCTCGGCTTTGCTTTTTTGCTGATATCATCACCTGATTATGCTTCTACTCTTTCTTTGTTTTCCCACTTTTTATAGATGCTTCTTCAGTTTCCAGAGTGACTTCATGTGGGTTAGAGAATCCTCCATCGCCCAGTCCAGCCTCCTTCTGCTCTCAGCTTCCTGGCTTTCTACTAACCAGCCTGCTCCTGCCCAGCTGGACTTTGTGTTCTGTTAAGTCTGGCTCTCTCTTCAGGTGCAGCCAGATACCATAATTGGCCTCTCATGCCCAGGTGCACATCCCACCACAGACACCTTTGACAATGTTTCATTCCCTATTAGTGGCATAGCTGAGGCTGCATGAGAGCTTCTGCTTTCATCACTCAAGACAACTCAATAACTACTTGACCAATCTACTGCTGTGCCTAGTGCTACCCAGCTTCTCGTGTTTGTGCAGAATGTTTCTGTTGGTTCATTTGAAGACCTGTGTGCAGGATAGCGTTCATCCTAGGCTTTCCCGAGTGCAATCAGAGCCTCACCTTAGAATCAGAGAAACATAGGGCTGGAAGGGAAGGGAATGGGTCATCAAATCCAGCCCCCTGTGCTGAGGCAGAACCAAGTAACTATAGATCATCCCTGGCAGGTCTTTGTCTAACCAATAATGGGGTTTCCACAGCCTCCACCTTCAGCGGGAATGGAGTATTGCAGCCTGCACTGAGGTGCTAAGGCAATGAGTGTTGAGAACTGGCCATGCAGTCCAAAACATGGCACCCGAGGCCTTATGGCTTCAGTGTTTCATACGCCATCAAGCGCTTGCTGCTGTGGAAAGATTTGAAAATCTGCCCCAGCTCTTTCATGAAGCTGTTATAGTAAGTTTCACTAATGGCTTCTCAATGAATTCAGCTTTGGGCCTTGTTCTGTGTTGAGATGGGCTCCCTCCACCCATATCTCCTCCAAGCCAGGTGGTCTCATTAGGTATAGTACTAACTCAACTCCTCAGAGATTCCGCTTTTCTGGAGTGATAAGCAATCTCCTCTCACCAGGGCCCTCTGTGATTGATTGTGGGTGGTACACTTAGCCTTACCCTTGCAGATTTTTGAGCACCTGGACAAGATGAATTCTCTTTCTCCCCTGGGATGGGAGATGAAAGCTTTACCCTGGTGTGACAGAGTTGAAGCAATAATCAGGGAAACTTGTCAATGGTTCTTCCCATGTCATTCTGCCTCTTGTTCAGACTTTGAGTGAACGGAGAATCTGGTCTGGGACCACCAGTATCTCAGATCAACATCTGCGTGCACTTAATACCCAGGTGTGGGATTAGTCTTCAAGTAAATGACAGAGAGGAAAGATGTGGCTTGCTCTTCCCTTTATCCAGGATGCTGTTGGCTTGGCATCACTGAATCTCATAGACTTTAAGGTCAGAAGGGACCATTATGAGTCTGGGTCCCTTCTGCAAAACAAATTATCAAGTCTCTTGTCACAGGACCATGTAACTAACTGACTCTCTAGCCAGGAACTCAGCAGTTTTTGGCCATCTCTGAAGGAGGAGTTCTCACCTTTAGGTTTGAAAGCTGTGAGTTGGTTTTCTCTTTGGTGGTGGCCATGAGAACAAATTATTATGATCAGCTGTCAATAGGAAATGGATTAAGATGCTATATTTCCCCAATAGATATTATGTGGATCATCTTCTATCAGCTAGACAGGTACATCCGCCAGACTGAACTGAGAGAAATGTTACATTCAATCTCCTCTATTGACATCTTCTCTTATGTCTTTATTTTTTAAACACGTACTTATTTCTGTGTGACTATAGTTACAAAATTTCACCAGCTCATGGTTAGAGTTGGAGCTCTTGAGAGAGACAGGTCACAAAAAAACTTTAACGAGGTTTTGACAGCTGCAAAAGTTTGAGAAACCCTGGGACTGTATCTAAAAACATTTTTTCCATCTCCAACTTCTGTGATTCTGTCATTTGCTTCTAGTGAGTAATTGACTTCAATGTGTTAAAATGTGCATGTTTTACTGCATTTGATTGACAGTTGTTAATAAGAACTGGGTTCAGCCTTATTTGGATGAGAGCCATGTTTGACATCAGACAATTGTGAGAGAAGCTATCTCACCTGCAAATTTCACCATTCCAAACTACAGTAACTGGGAGGAAATAGAATATCGAAGCTGAAGCATGGGAGAATGAACAGAGCCTTAGAGAGTCATATATATACTTGCCCCTGGAAATTTCCACTACATGCATCTGACGAAGTGGGTATTCACCCACGAAAGCTCATGCTCCAAAACGTCTGTTAGTCTATAAGGTGCCACAGGACTCTTTGCTGCTTTTACAGATCCAGACTAACACGGCTACCCCTCTGATACTTGACATCCCTGTCAGGAATCATGTGGACAGAACCTCTGTTGTGCAGAGAGTCTGTGCTTAAAAACTCACACAATGTATTCGTTATTTGTCATTTTTGTTTATGTTCTGGTATTTCAACACAGATGCAGCTATACACCAAGATATACATATATAATGTGGGATTAAAGTGCTTCCCAGGGATTTTAAGTAAAGGCTCCCTAGGCATACAGCTTCACATTCTATAATCCACAAGTTTCTTAAAGGTGACCAGCAAAAAAAACCCCAAACACATAGTAAGACAGTGTCTGCCCTAAAGCGTGTACAGTTTTAATAGAACATAACAAACAAAGAGTTGGAGGAGAAAGGGAGACAAACTGACTTGTTACTGTTCACACAGCAAGCCTGGGGCAGACTGGAATAGAACCCAAGTCCCCTGGCTCCCAGTCTATGGCTCAAACCACTAGACAACTCTGCCTCACAATATAGACATCTACCTATTTTTGCATCTTTCTTTATGATGTAAAGAGAGCCTGGAAAAAACTGAGTTTTTTAACTTTAGAAAAATAGAAGAAGCTGCCGTATGTAACTGTAACAAGACTGACAATTTCCTACAATATTCTGAGTGAACTTTATTGATTATAGGTCTTGCGTACACTTAATATACTGCAGCAGCACCATTGCAACTGCACCGCTATGGCACTTCCCTTAAGATACTACCTACACCAATGGGAGGGAGTCTCCCATCAGCGTAGGTATCCCACCTTCCCAAGAGGCAGCTCTGTCTTTTTAACTGTGTTGCTAAAGGTTGTGGATTTTTCACACCCCTCAGCAAAGCAGTTATACCAACCTAATTTCCCAGTGTAGACTAGGCCTAAATTAAACCTTATTGAATTAGGTTGAATACCTTTGGAATCCTGTTGTATTAATTTAGATGGAATACATGGGCTAAAGGTCTTAACATAACCCAGTCACTGTCCAACGTTAAACAGTGATACACGAGAACCAGGGCTTGGTCTACAGAGCAAATACACCATTAAAATCCTTTTAACTTTTTATTAAAGATACAGAAAAGGAAAAACAGTAAAGCATTTGAAATGTAAAATATTTAGGAAGGCTTCCTTTTAACAACTTCCCTTGTTCCTTTCCCTTTAGCTGTAGACAGTTTTTAGAAGGAATTCCCCCATCCCCACCCTCGTTGGCAGTCTTTTAGTTGGTATTAAAGATGCTAGTAACTGTCTTTTTTAGTGGGAAAAGAGAAGTTAGTTGAGATGGGCTGGGGGTGTCGTTGATGTTGTTTTAAAGGCCAGTGACGGATGGGAATGCACCCTTGTTTGATGGTATTGAAGATGGTAACTATCATTCCAGATGGTGTTTTGGATTCAGCTGGAGCCTATTGGGGTGGCAATGTCATCTGGATCCTTTTCTTTCTGGTCTGTTCTGGTCAGGACATTTCTCAGGGTCAGGATGATGAAGACCCAGGGTCTCAGGAAACAGTGGGGTGGCAGCTGGGATGGTGAAGCTGGCTTCAGTAGCTTCAGTCCATTCTTTCCAGTTTTTCTTTTAGTTCTTTCTTCCCTTCCTCACAAAAATCTCTTCCTTTTAAGGACTTAAAAAAAGGATGATGGGTGGAATAGCTCATCCCCTCATTATTTTGTCTACCAATTAGGCTAAGAGTCAATGAACCAATTTTGGCTCATTAACTTTGGCTTCACATCTCTTGTTTTTAACAAGCGTAATTGTCATAAACAGATAAGAAAAGTTAATAGCACAGAAGTACTTTATATCTCTTTGACTATAAAGGGTTAACAAGTTCAGTAAGTCTGGCTGTCACCTGACCAGAGGACCAGTCAGGGGACAGGATACTTTCAAATCTTGAGGGAGAGAAGTTTTTGTGCTGTGCTGTTAGTTTTGGTTGTTCATTCTAGGGGCTCAGAGGGATCAGACATGCAACCAGGTTTCTCTCCAATCTCTCCAATCCAGGCTCTTATAAGTTCAGACTAGTGAGTACTAGGTAGATAAGGCGAGCTAGGCTTATGGTTTATTTTCTTTATTTGCAAATGTGTATTTGGTTGGAAGAAGTTCAAATGTGTATTTGGCTGAAAGGAGTTCAAATTGGTATTTTGCTGAAAGGATTTTAATTTGTACTTGTATACTTAGGCTGGGAGGGTGTTCCCAGTGTTTATAGCTGGAAGACCATGTAACATATTCCATTTTTTTAAAATTTACAAAGATAATTTTTACTGTTTTTTCTTTCTTTAATTAAAAGCTTTTCTTGTTTAAGAACCTAATTGTTTTTTTATTCTGGTGAGATCCCAGGGGACGGGGTCTGGATTCACCAGTGAACTGGTGAGGAGAAAGGAGGGAAGAGGGAGAGAGAGGCTAAATTCTCTCTGTGTTAGGATTACTCTCTCTCTCAGGGAGAATCTGGGAGGGGAAGAGAGAAAGAGGGGGGAAGGTGCATTTTCCTTTCTGTTTCAAGATTCAAGGAGTTTGAATCACAGTGATCTTCCAGGGTAACCCAGGGAGGGGAAGGCTGGGAGAGGCAACGGTGAAGGAAAGGGTTTACTTTCCTTGTGTTAAGATCCAGAGGGCCTGGGTCTTGGGGGTCCCCGGGCAAGGTTTTGTGGGGACCAGAGTGTACCAGGCACTGGAATTCCTGGTTGGTGGCAGTGCTACAGGTTCTAAGCTGGTAATTGAGCTTAGAGAAATTCATGCTGGTACCCCATTTTTTGGACGCTAAGGTTCAGAGTGGGGAATTGTACCATGACAGAATATTAACACAGTCCTTGAATCATATCAGTTTGGCTTTTTTGTTTGGACTAAGTCAGTTACTTTGCCTACTTTTTCCCATCAATATTTGTTCTTACGGGCTATCATACCATTGTATGAACTTTTACATGCTTTTTATATCTGAGCTCACAATTCAGGTACATTTGTAGTCTCAATATTTTGTATAGGTGAGCAGAGTTTTTAAATAATTTCTCACTGTCCTGGACCTAGGTGCGGATTGGGAAACAGAGAACTGGAATGCAATAACGGAGGCTGTGTGATTTCTTATTTTGCTTCTTGGTAACCAGTGTAGGGGATCAGCAGCACAGTTTGTGACTGGTTCAGGAGTTTAACTTCAGTGTTACGCACCAGTCTGGGGAGTAACTACTCTCCCTTTGGCAGCCTGCCCTGCCCCTGGCATTTCCAGTGAGGCCTGCCCCCAGGCACCACGGGTTCCACTGGTGTAGTCATGGCAGGATCCACAGAACCAGATCATTTGAGTTTTGGATCAGAACCCCACGCTATTCCAAATTTAACATTTAAAACAGAGTGTTAAAGGTTAAAGCAGAGTGAGTGATCCACAATCAAAACTGCAAGCCTTGAGAGATGGCCAGCATCTTCAGCATGAGAGAGAAATGGCAGAACTTCAGATGCAAGAGAAGCAAGCCTTGTCCCAGATGGAAAAAGAAATGGAGGAGAGAGACAGAGAATCTCACAGGAGGCGAATGAAGCTGCTGCAAGCTAAGACGAGGTGGCCAGACTTAAACTCCAAATCAGAATAATGAAAAAACAGCAGGAACTGTGTTATCCTGGTAGTCCAGCTCCTCTCTACAACAGAACGTGTTCAGTATATAACAATGGTGGTATGTTGTTTAATAATGATGTGGTAACTATGTTTAGTCAGGGGAGTGTCACAACCCAATCCCAGAAAAAGTCTGAATGTGGATCCTCTGTATTATCTGTAACTGACAGGGAGATCTGTGAAGAGGGTGTTTTGACTCCAAGCAGCTGTATGTTTTTAACCAGCTATGCTATAAGAAGGAGAGTGTCTGTCTGTAGCCTTGGGATTATGGAAAATAGCTTTTTGTCCAGTCAGAAAAGAAGTTTATATGATGAAGAAATTTCTGAATGTCTGTCTAATATCACAGAAGTGAATCTGGAATTAGATGAAGCGCAGAAAGAAGCTCAGGAAAACTTTTATTTGGAGCAAATTAATATTGATGGTCAGTTTGAAGCCCTAACTTGAGGAGAGTAGGGGTAGATTTCTTGTGATGATGGATTGCTGGCCAGTGAAGTTTGTGAAAGTGAGCCTGAACAAAGTAAAAATGATTTGCTTAAAGTATCTCTGTATGATGAGACACTGTTTGTTTGTGGAAAATTCAGCGTGCAGATGTGATCGCTCCATTTCAAAAAAAAGATATATTGGAATTGTAAAAGGTTCAGAAAAGGGCAACAGAAATGATTAGGGGTATGGAACAGCTTCTGTATGAGGAGAGTAATAAGATTGGGACTTTCCAGCTTGGAAAAGAGACGATTAAGGGGAGATATGACAGAAGTATATAAAATCATGATTGGTGTGGAGAAAGTAAATAAGGAAGTGTTACTTACTCCTCCTCATAACACAAGAACTAGGGGTCACCAAATGAAATTAATAGGCAGCAGGTTTAAAACAAACAAAAGGAAGTATTTCTTCACACAATGCACAGTCAACCTGTGGACCTCTTTGCCAGAGGAAGTTGTGATTGCCAAGGCTATAACAGGGTTCGAAAAAGAACTAGATAAATTCATGGAAGATAGGTCCATCAATAGCTATTACAAGATAATTTCACAAGATACTGCTCTGCCCTGAGCTCTGGTACCCTTCCTTTCCTGATACAAGCTGTAAATACAGTGGAATGAGTAGGATACATAGGCACTCTGCTTCAGCTTCACACTAGAAGTGGTGGGGAAAAAAGTAAACATTTTTGAACATCAAAAGAGGCTTGGATTTGAAATGGGTGTAAAAATGGCCCCAGGTGTACAGATGAGGGTTGTTGCCTATCAACCATCCCTAACTTACATGAGAGTTGGAATCCAACATTCAGCCTGCGCAAAATTTTCAACAGCTCCTATGTCACAGGGGTGCCTAAATTCCACTGAAAAACCAGTGGACTAAGGTTTCTAAAGTCACTTAAGTGATTTTCAAAAAAAAAAAAAAAAAAAGGGGGACTTAGGTTGCTTTTGAAATGTTTACCCTGTATCCTGTTCACTCCCTCTCTGATACCCTGGTTTGAACAGTCTATTCTTTTTTATATGGGTTCTTATACCACACTCATCAATGTAGTATCTGAGCACCCTCAGATGTAGTCAAGTCTTATGGAACACGCTGCAGTACTGCGGGGCTAATTCCTCAGACTAGCCATAATGAGCAGATGTACAGTGAGACTGGCTGGCTGCTCCCAGGTCATTTTTGCATTCACAACAACACTCAGCAAGGGCACTTACACAGCATTTCAAAAATATAAACATTGGCTGATTAATCCTCACAACTTTCCTGGGAAGTAGCCAAGTATCAATAGCCCCATTTCACAGATAGGGACATTGAGAAGCAGGGCAGTCGAGGTCACAAAATGAGTCAGAGGCAGAACTCAGGAGTGCCTGCCTGTCAGACCTATGCCCAAGCCACTATGTTGCTTCACTTTGACCCCACTGCATGACATCAGCCTCTCATATAGAAAATAAACTGATTCTGTGTTTCCAACTGGATTTGTATTGCTCATTTCTTGGCTGGCTCAGAGATGGTGGTATGGGGCAAATTCACATTAGCTGTGCTCTTACCATCGTGCTTCCTCAGTCTACTGTACATGTTCAAAGATCAATAGTTCTGTGGGTCTCTCTGGTTCTACCTGCCCCATGCTGCTCATGCCACTCTGACCTGCCTCCCCTGTTATGAGTGATTTATTCATGCTTGAGCTGTTTTGCATATTAATATTTTCTTTTTCAGTCTCCATATCACCCTGGGATCTAGTCAGGCATGAAGGACACTGCTGTAGCCCTAGAGAGGTGGCAGCTATCCCTAGCCACATTAGCAGTAAGAAGGGAATGAAATGGCTGTTGTCTGCTTTTTCTCCCTCATCACTGTGCATTCCCTCCCCACTCATTGAACACCAATGCATGTTGTTTTGATGATGAATGCTGGCATGTAATCCACTACAAGATCCCTGCAACCTGTGCAGTCATCCTTCACACCCCTCTTCAACAATCTGTTCACACGCCCTCTCCATTATCTTCTGTGCTGGCATCAAGTTTATTTGGAAGAGGACTCATGATTTCACCACTGCAGTCCTTCACACGCTTGCTTGCTCTGTATCTCAAGTTAAATTGCCTTGATCTTTATCTCAAATCAGTGGCTTTATTCTTCACCTCCCAAATGTCATCTCAACAGTATGTTTCTGGTCAGGAAAATTACCTGTCACCAACACTTTCTTACTCAATAAAACTTGTGTTTGGGTGTGTCCTTGTTCCTGACACAGAAGGGATAGCATAGTGGTTTGAGATCTACCTTTGAAATCTCTAGGGTAGTAGTTTTTCAAACTTTTTTTCATTTGCAGACCTGGGGTTGCCAATTTTTGTTGGATATATTCCTGGAGATTTCATCACATGACACATTCTTTAATTAAAGATTAATCTTTAATTCCTAGAGACTCCAGGCCAATCCTGGGGGGTTGGAAACCCTATTGCAGTCCCCTAAAAATGTTTGAATTGAGGTGCAGACTGCCTTGGAAATCTTAGACATAGTCTGTAGACCCCTGCTTGAAAACTACTGCTCTAGAGTACTGAACACCAGAGGTTCAACTCAGGCCACATCATGGCCAGCTGAATCCTTCTTAGAATTTGATGAGGAGTATTCTTCAGAAAAGACCTAAAAAATAAGAATATGAAGCTCCTGTGGCACTTTTTATAGAAAGAGTTGGGGCTTGATGGAGTGTTCTTCGGCAAAATGCCTTTCAATCTATTGTGCTTTCTGATGGCCTCCCCTCCTCCACAGGAGGGGCTACAATTTAGAATCCTTATAGATGAAGGGTGCTATCAAAAGGATGTATGATTTTTATATGAGAGTGAGTTAGATTTTAATTCTGTCTCCTGCATTGCCAACAAAATTGTCAGCTAAATTCCAACTACATCTCTTTATTAATAATACTCAGGATTCATACGGGTCTCCATTCAACAAAGCACTTAAAAACATGCTTAACTTTAAGCACATGCTTAGTCCATCCCTATTCAGCAAAACACGAAGTTAAGCATGTGGTTAAGTCGTATTAACTTCAGGGGGATCTAAGTATGGGTTTAAGTACTTTGCTGAATCAGGGCCCAAGTGCTTTTCATCTTTAAAGGATGCAGTGAACATGAAATATCACATAGTGGTAGGCATATGTGTAGGTATGAAAGGGTGTTGAGGACACAATTGGCCTTGGACCCTTCCACACAGACAGGGTCAGCTCTGACTTTTTTGCCAGCCCAAGCAAAAAAAACCCTAACAGAACTGCGGAGGGCGGGGGTGGAGCAGTGAAGCAAAAAAAAAAAAAACCCACCTGTGGGGCGGCCGGAGCAGAAAAGCACATATACAAACAAAGCAGGAAGAGCGGCAAAACAGGAAGAAAAAAAAAACCCCCGCGGGGCAGCTGCCACAAGCAAAAAAAAAACAACAACAACCTGCAGGGCGACCACAGCCAGGGTTCAGGGGGACTCCCTGTGCTGCAGATGTGCAGCAGAGTGTGCACCCAGTCTAGCAGGGAGGAGGGGAAGGGAGCAAGGGGGGGAGAGAGAGAAGAGGGGCAGCCAAGGCTTCAGCGGGGTGCTCGCCATGCGGCCCTGACCGCCTCACCGCCTGCTGGGAGGGCTCTGTGCCCCTCCGGTAGGCTGGGAGGGAAGGATGCAGGCTGACCTGCAGAGTTTGCTGCAGAGTGCTCCCCTCCTCCGCACTGCCGCCCCCTATAGGGCAGCTGGAGCAGCAAACCAAAAAGAAAATAAAGGGCAGCTGGAATGCCACCCCCTGGAATCTGCCCCCCAAGCACGAGCTTGCTCCGCTGGTGCCTGGAGCCGGCCCTGCATACAGAGGCTGGCTACAGTTGCAGCGCTTACTACTCATCATTGGCTCTCCTGCAGGCACTAGAGGAGACGAGGTGTTTGGCTTTCAGGAACTCTTGTCTAAAAAGTTTTAAGGATGGACGAGAAGCAGTTCCTTTGATGGATGAAGTACAAATCATTATTGTTAAGGAGTCTTCCAAGGATGCTCACTTTCAGGCTCTCCAGCCCCAGTAGGTAAGAGTGAGCTGAAAAGCAGCAGCCCATTTAAAAAGAAGATGACGACAATGCCAATAAAAAAGCCCCTGCTTCTGAGCAGCCACCTTTTCATAATTTCCTTATTGCCCACTCTAAAAACAAAGTCCTCTAAAGGGAACTCTAAATGTGCAACACTAATCAGTCGAGTCCCTGCCAAACAAATCTTTTGTTAAATTATACGCACTAAATCAAAACTCTGGACTCAGCAGGGCCTGATAGTGGAAGTTCTGCCTACTAAGCATGATTTTTTAAAGCCTCCTATTCCTGATGTATTGTTAAGCAGGGCTCGCGATATCAGCCTCGTCTCTCCTCGCTGGTATATAGTGGAGTATCCAACATTTCTGTAGATCACACTTTTGGTTTGGCTTCTGCTTTGGCTTTGGTTTGCATCCAGCAGAAAATGTCTCAGTATTCGGGAAAAGTAAGTTAAAAAACAACTGCTTGGTCTTCAACTCAGGCCAAAGAGCCAGAGTTCTCTCTCAGCAGAGATAGGAGGAATTTTCCTAGGTTAGGATGGAGATCATGTGATGATCATGTTAGTAATGAATGTGGAGAAGTGGAAGCAAAGTTGTTAAGGAGGGGAAAGGAGCAGCTAGAATGAGGTGTACTTTGATAGCTGTGCTTGCTGTTCAAACGTTTATATTTACAAAAGAACAAGAGAGAGCTGATATAAAGCCACATGCAGTGTTGTATACTTGAGCTGGATTACAATTCTCATTGAAACAAATACTCCAGTGACAATTCAGTTCTCCGCTGGTTAGACCCAGAATTTAAGAACCACTATGTCTGCCAGAATAACAATGCATAGTACAGACAGACAGTCTGTGTTTGCATGTGCCACAATACAGCATCCTCTCCCTCCTCATTTCAGATCACTTTGTATGAGGGCAAATACTTCACAGGCAGGAAGCTGGAGGTCTGTGGGAACTGTAATAATTTCCAGGACAGAGGTTTCATGAACCAAGTGAACTCTATCTGTGTACAGAGTGGAGCTTGGATCTGTTTTGATCACCCAGACTTCTGAGGACAGCAATACATTCTGGAGCATGGGGAATATCCTGACTTCTACCGTTGGAATGGTTATAATGATCACATGGGCTCCTGCAGGCCTGTCGGAATGGTTAGTGCCAACTTTCGGTTAGTTTCCAAGAGGTTTGTTTTTGTTGCTGAAATATCTGGTTGAGGGGGCTGCATTTGTGCCTTTAGCTTCCATGTTAGTTGAAGTCTAAATAAATATCAGAGAAAATGAGCTTTATAGAAATAATACACAGTTAGGAAGTAAACAGCATTCTGGGGAAAGTAGCCCCTCTATGAATAGTCTGCACAAGCCACAAAATAGCGTAACAATTTCCCATGTTTTCAGGGCAAGGGGAAAATCTGTATCCTGTCTTCCAAGTCAGCAGTTTTAATGGGTTACGATTTTGCTGTGGCTTCTATATGTGAGGGCAATGCCCCTTCAGCATCACATGCATTTACTTGTAATGTTATGAAATATTTACATGCAAATGAATAGCAAAGTTCTGTGCACAATTCAGGACTCTACTCTAATAGTCTGCTCTCTCTGTGTGTGCAGAGCAACTGATGACGCCTACTAGCAAACTGTGTGTATCTAGGGAGGACAGGCCATGGAATCACAATCTGTTGTGCAAACCAGAGAAGAGAATGTTGCTGTGGGACAGCTCTCAGGCCCTTGGCAATGTCACTCACATTATCTCCTGTGTTTCAAACTCTGAGCACCCTGGAATGAATAGCAAATATGGCCCAGATCACACAAAGAAAACAAACAAACAAAAACAGAGCAGGGAGCCTTTACCACTCTGTGGAGGAAATTTAATTGGGAGGATTTGCAGCTGGAGAAAAAAATTGAACCTGGTTTGAGCTTTCCATTTGATCCCAGCGTCACCTGCTGCTGATGGGAGAATGATTAAAGAAAATAACTCACAGGTTATGGTCACTTACAGGTTGATACCGTCTCCAAGTCCCATTGGGTTGTAGCTTTCTTTGGTTTTGTGTAAAACTTAGCCTAAAAGAGTGTGCGTGTGCATCTGTCTGTGTGTGTGTGTGTTGCACATGGACTAAAACTCCACAGGAGATGCACATAAGACCACACATATCAAGGGTACCACACAGAACCTTATCTAGAGCATCCTCTCAAATGTAGGAATCTGCTCATTACTCCTAAACAAGCAGCTCATATTGGAAGTCCCAAAAGCTGGCTGACCAGTACCCAGCAAACTGAAATGAGGCTGTACATCAACAGGCACCTCTTTAGACTAGGTCTACTGAGGGCCCTGTTCTCCATTAAATAAATCTGTTGTCTCACTAAACCCTAAGGATTTGTCAGCCAATGAGCCAAGCTGCTGAAGGGGACCTTGTCTTACATTTTAAACTGCCATGAGAAGGGATCAGTGGGAGCTGTACAAGCCAACACTGCGGTCTGTCCCATGCAGCTCTGGTTGGTGTATGTGGTTGGAGGATCCTGCACAGAGTTGCTCTTAGAAATCTGCCAAGGATGTGCTGACTGGGGCCGGGAGGCAATGGATACACCACATGAGAAGAATGAAGGGTGTACAGGGCTGGTGCAACCATTTAGGCAAATTAGGCAGCCGCCTAGGGCGCCTAGTGGTTGGGGGTGCTTAAAAGTCCCCTCAGGTGAGGAGGTGGCGTGAAGGTGAGTTGAGTGGGGGGGGGCACACGGGGATCGCTGCCTGCAGTCACGGGGGAAGGGGCGCAGAGAGGAACCGCTCCCCGCCCCAGCTTACCTCCATTCTGCCTCCTCGGCTGAGCACACAGCCCAGGTCTAAGTCTACTCCAATCAGCGCCACAAGCCTGGGTGGGGAGGAGAATTAGAGCAGCGCCAGCGTGCTCAGTGGAGGAGGCGGAGCCAAGGTGAGCTGGGGCGGGCTACCCAGGCAGGGTTAGCTTCCGCGGGGGGAGGTCTCCCCAGGCAGGGTTAGCTTCCGTGGGGGAAGGTCTCCCCAGGCAGGGCAGGCAGGGTTAGCTTCCATGGTGAAGGGGGGAGGTCTCCCCAGGCAGGGCAGGCAGGGTTAGCTTCCATGGTGGAGGGGGGAGGTCTCCCCAGGCAGGGTTAGCTGCCCTGGTGGGGGGGGTAGGGGAGGAATTATCCCCAGGTAGGGTTAGCTGCTGTGGGGGGACAAGGGGAGTCTCCCTGGGCGGGGTTAGTTGCCGTGGGGGAACTGGGGGAGAAGGGTTAGCTATCACGGTGGGGGAGGGTAGCTGCTGCGGGGGGGCTCCCCGGGTATGGGGCTGAGTTAGCTGCCGTGTGGGGAGGCGGAGTTAGTTGGGTGGGGGGTGCAAGGTGGAAGTTTCGCCTAGGGCAGGAAACTTCCTTGCACCGGCCCTGAGGGTGTGTGGTGTCACCCCCATTCAAGCATGTGTGTTGTACAAGTCAAAAATTGGCTGTAGCCCTATGCTTGGTGCTCCACTGGTTGACCCCCTGCCAGCCCTCCTTAGTATTAATTGATTTTTTCTTCTTGGCTGGTGCACCCTGCGGCCTGTTGCTGATATACTAACTTTGCTGGGTGAGTGACCTCACATCAGCCAGGATGAAATGCATCACTCCCTTAGCCTGGCGTGAGGGCAGGTAAATGTAGATCTTTAGGGTAGTGGATTCTTTCTCTCTCTCTTTCGGCTGATGTTGGAACCAGGCCTTTTCATTTAGCGAGGGGAAAGGTTATCTTTATATTAACATTTCTGCGAGACTCCCACAGCATGCCCAGTGCAGCTCCCCCCGATGGCAGAATTATAAGTCTATTGTGCAGGGGGTGGTTTCCAATATTTAATACAGAATCCAGAGAGGGGAATATAAGCTTTTGTCAAGGGTACCACACAGAACCTTATTTCCAGATCCATGGAGAACCATTGAACCTCTGTGGGCCAGTAGCCATGAATGATTTCTTCCCCTCAGGCCTGTGCTCCATCGCTCTTATACAAGTGAGAGTTTTAAAATATTTCAACAATTCAGGCAACAGTTACACTGAAGAATGTTTGGTCAGGAATGGTATCTGAGATTCCACTGCTGGAGATTGCTATGGGATTTTTGGCACTACAATGTAGCTTTTTCATGCATAATGCAATTTATATGAAAAATTCTTTCGACTAACTCCATGACAAATACCTATGGAGAAGACAGCAAAAGTCCCCCAAAGATATTTACCGCAACTCATCCTGGAAGGCTTTCAGGGCTAGGACTCTGGGAAGATATTTTTCTTTTCTTTTAAAAGAAAGGCACAACATCTTGTGTAAATAACCACAGATAGGATCGGAACTGAAGGAAAGTACAAACTGGGGAAATAGTCTACCATCTCTGTGTATTTTGGATTTATTAAATTGTTTTGCACTATGTTCTTATACTTTTGTTCATGCAAATTTCCAATTGTGTGTGTGTGTGTGTGTGTGTGTGTGTGTGTGTGTGTGATTTTTGGGGTTTTTTAAGTGTATATGTGGAGTGCGAAATAGTTATGTTTATAGTGTTGTTTGTGTGGTGTGATCAGTGTTTAAGTACTTGTTTGGTGGGGGAGGGGATTTAGAGGTGAAAGTTGTGGGGGGGTATGTGCGGTAAACATAACATGAGCAATAAGCTTGTCTGTGAATAGTGGTTATGCAGGTATGTGGATGTTTGCAGAGGTATATTTTGGAGAGGAGTTTCTGTGTGTGTTTTTGTGAGCGAGTTGTTTGTGAGAGACATTTGTATGTTTATGTGGATATTTGGGTGGGTATTGTGAGGGGCGGGCAGTGTTATTGTTGGGTTTTTGCAACATTTCCATGATAAAATATCCTTGCTTGCTGTTTATCTTTTACAATCAGGGGAAACAATCTGATGCATTTTCTTTTGAGTTTACTGAAATCTCTTTGTCCCCAGCACGGTGAGCATTACAGAATGGAGATATTTGATGGGATCCATTTTAGTGGTCACTGCATGGAGTTCACTGAAGATTGCTCTTTCCTGCAAAGGCAGGGCTGGAACAAGAACTGTGTCAATGCCATCAAAGTGTATGGAGATGGAGCAAGAAAGGACATAAAAGGAATGCAACTGCTATGTCATTCTGTCTTGAAACACAATGAAGCTAGCTCTCCACACAAGCCCAATCCACTCTGTCACAGGCAGCAGCGGCTCCTGGCACCAGCACTCAAAGTTTGTGCCTGAGGCGGCAAGCCGCGGGGGGCGGCCTGCAGGTCCCTGCAAGGGCGGCAGTCAGGCAGCCTTCGGCGGCATGCCTGTGGGAGTCTGCCGGTCCCATGGATTCAGTGGCAATTCGGCAGCGGTTATGCCGAAGCCACGGGAGCTCCCGCAGGCATACCACCGAAGCCGCGCTGTCTCTGGTCACAGGGTAGCTGGTCTCTGTGGATAGACTGAGCCCACCTCCCCGGACTGGAGCAGGTGAGCCTAATTCAGCTAATTAAAGAGGGCCGGGCTTCACCTGCGTTCATAAAAGGGGACTGTGGCAGGCTGAGCCCTGGGCAGCAAAGGCCACACTGGAGTGAAGCTAACTTCTGTGGTGAGTCCTGGAGCAAGAGGTGGGTTCAGGGAAGCAATCCTGCGGCTGCCGCTCCAAGGGGGGAGCGGAGCTGGTTGAGACTGGGAAGTTGCCAGGAGCTGGAATGTCAGAGACTCGTAGGCAGTGCTTAATCTGTGCCAGGGCTTGCCAGGGCTGAGCCCTGGCCCTCTAGGCTTGGCAGTTCGTAGCCCCAGTGCCTCTGGGCTTGCTGCATCAGTTATGACCAGGGCCGACTTTAGGCCTGTTCCACCAATTCCTCCAAATTGGGCTCCACGCCTAAGAGGGCCCTGCGCCAAGTGAGAATCCCTTCCCTGGCTAGATGCAGTGTTTTAATTTTTACTCACCTGGTGGCGCTCTGAGTCTTCAGCGGCATTTGGGTGCCAGGTCCTTCACTCGCTCCAGGTCTTTGGCGGCACTTTGGTGGCGGGTCCTTCAGTGCTGCTGAAGACCTGTCCGGTGAGTACAAGCCCCACGTTGTTTTTTTACATTTTTTTTTAAATTATCCCTGCCGGGGCCCCTCCGAAACTGTTCGAATTGGGCCCCGCACTTCCTAAAGCCGGACCTGGTTATGACTATAAAAAAATTGCTTGAGCCCTGGCATCTCTTTCATTACAAATTAAGCCCTGCCCATAGCCAGGGTGGCCCTGGAGCCTGGGGGCCAGATACTGACTTAAGACTTCACTCTGGTTATTTGTTTAACCTTTATCACAAAAGAATAAACCTCCTTGACTGGAACTGGGGGTGGCAGTGCATGCTTGGGGCTGGGGTGCAGTGATGGCCATCCCACTAAAATTGCTGCAAAGACTCCCATTGGCTACGAAAGGGCTTGCACTGGTGGAGCAAGTTTGGTTATCTTGAGCTATACATTTATTTGTGGGGGAGGGGGTTCAATGTAAGTTGAGTAATCTTGACATCTACTAGAGGTTGCTTATGCTTCAGATAAGAAGTGACGTTCTTCCTGGTAGAGTTTAGGCATCATTTGAGTCTTTACCTTGAAAATAATTTTTCTCTGACAGACAATGGTAACCACCAGTTAAAATGTAGTGGATTGGGTGCAGTAAATGGCTATCTGGCTTGCTATTTCATTTGCTAGAGAGCTGACAGTATTGAATAAATGCACGGACTGGGAGGATTGGCTACTTTAGGGATTTGCTATTGGGACATGGAGCCTTTTGACCCCGAGTTTGCTGGTTTGACTCCAGCCCAGGTTAGCAATGAGTGTCTACATGTGCTGGTTATTTGGTGGAATATTTGAAATGAGCAGGTGGCCTCAGTCCATTACCTAGTTGTCAAGGTTTCTTTCCCCCATTTGAACTTTGGAGTACAAAAAGTGGGGACCTGTATGAACACTTCTAAGCTTAACTACTAGCTTAGATCTAGTACACTGCCACCAGCCAGAATTTAGTGTCTGGCACACTTTCTGTTCCCCCAAAACCTTCCCTGGGGAAGACAGATTCAAACCCCTTGGATCTTAAAACAAGGAGAAATTAACCATCCCCCCTCCTTTCCCCCCAGACTTTCCCCTCCCTGGGTTGCCTTGAGAGGCTTCACACCGATCCAAACTCCTTGGATCTTAAAACAAGGAGGAATTAACCTTCCCCCTCTCCTTTCCCCCCCACCAATCCCTGGTGAATTCAGACCTAATCCCCTTGGATCTTAAAACACGGAAAATCAATGAGATTCTTAAAAAGAAAGCTTTTAATTAAAGAAAGAAAAAAGTAAAAATTATCTCTGTAAAATCAGGATGGAAAATGCTTTACAGGTACTCAGATTCATATAGACCAGAGGGGACCCCCCCCCCCAGCCTTAGATTCAAAGTTACAGCAAACAGAGGTAAAAATCCTTCCAGCAAAAAGAAACATTTACAAGCTGAGAAAACAAAAATAAGACTAATCCGCCTTTCCTGGCTATTACTTACAATTTTGAAACATGAAAGTCTGACTCAGAAAGATTTGGAGAGTCTGGGTGTATGTCTGGTCCCTCTTAGTCCCAAGAGTGAACAACGAATAAAACAAAAAGCACAAACAAAGACTTCCCTCCACCAAGATTTGAAAGTATCTTGTCCCCCTATTGGTCCTCTGGTCAGGTGTCAGCCAGGTTTACTGAGCTTCTTAACCCTTTACAGGTAAAAGAGACATTAACCCTTAACCATTTGTTTATGACACTAGTAGTCAGGTGTCCGCATCACAAAGCCAACACCTTAGCTAGCACTAACTGGAGTCCTTTGGGCCAGCCTCAAGAGAAAGGCCAAGATGTGAGCTGGCAAGGAGACTGGACAATCCTCTTCCCCTTAGAGGTGGTCCTCCAAATCAGGGTAGAGCCATGTCAGTGGGCTATTGTGGGGGAAGATTTGCTTTGCTCTGTACCTTTTTGTGGCTATGGAGAGGATGTCCATGTCCAAGGTGTGCTGGTCTGACACCTTTCAGAACACTACACTCATTACACAAGACCAAACTGAAATAAAACCAAAATATCATGGACTGGAATGAAACCAAATGAGTGAAGGAGGCAAAGGCCCTGCCTTCACCAAAGCTGTGTGGAAACAGCACTCTCTGCCCAGAAAGGTGAGCACATTGCCAAGGGTCAGAGGAGCAAATAGAAACTTTCTTCTCTTCTTCCCAAGAAGAGTCAGCCCAGGAACTGACTTTTTGCTCTGCTCCTGCTGCTAGAAGAATACAGGGTCCTGGAAGTGAATTGTTTCCCTCTCTCTTTGACTGGTGCCAAAAAGTGATGGGACCAATCAATGCACTGCAAAGCTTGAATGGGACATGTGGCTGGCTGTGCTTGTGGGTGAAGCCTACTGGACAGTGCAGACATAGCAGACAGACCAGAAAAGGGAGCAGCTCAAGGCTCTGTTTCCACACACCCAACCTGGGCAGTCTGGGGCCCTGTAAATCATAAAGAGCCATCCTGGCTCCAGTTCAAACCACCATTTAGACAAAAGCGCACACTTGGAGCAGGCAGCCCCTAGGATCACTGTTTTTGGAGCTCTACAACCCATCTAAATTGATCATCTCATGGGCCTGCCTGTCTCCCTCTCTAGCACTGGGACTAGAAGGGGAGGAAGGAGCTCAATGCCAGAGTCCCACCCCTCTCTGGCAGCTAGACCAGAGGAGGAAGATGGGGTCTGATCTTTGCTTCTGACATGTTAGGACCCTGCTTTTGGTTGAGGCCACTGCCCATAGTGCCGTGTAGTTCCACTTACTCAACTCTGACTAGTCAAAGAGTCAAAACTCTCTTTTGGGGGAAAGTCAGTGCCCCCCTGCACACCCCAACCATGTGTACCTGGTATTGCTCCCCGGCTTAACCCCCCCTTCTTCTGGATTTGTGACACAGGACTGAAATTATGAAACCTGGGTTCTGATCTTGGCTGCAGAGCCATTGTTTGATCTTAGACAAGTCACTCATGTGAACATTTTCAAACCCGAGTGCTGACAATTTGGTGCCTAACTAAGCCTGATTTTCAGAGGCACTGAACTGCCACAACTCCCATCGAATTGAATAGCACTCTGAAAAATCAGTACCCAGTTCATTGCCTAGTGAACGTAGATTTCTAACTTCTGTCACTCATATTTGACAATGTTCTCTCTGAACTTCATTCTCCTTGTGTTTAAAATTAGGATAATAATAAGATTTCTCTGTATCACAGTACTCCTCTGAGGCTACATTCATTGTTGCCTTTTGATCCTTCACTGTAGCATGGGCCAGCTATGATCAGCCCAGTTTCTGTCTCCCCCTACATTTTCAGACATCCTTGAAACTTTTTGCAAAGTGAGGGTTGTGCAGAGTTTGCCTTTTGTCACTGTTTCAGGGGAATTAACATATTGGGGGGGAAATTGTCTCCTTTTTTCAGGGATACATTTGTTGTTTTTATGTCCTGTTACCGGTTATTTTTCTGTTTTCGTTGTACCACATTTCCTTTTACCAACAAACACATTTTATTGGCAGTGTGTGCTGGGGGCAGGGGAGTGTGGAGGGGAGGCAGAAAGCTGTAGAATTCTCTAAGAGGGGGAAGTGTTTGGCTTGTGCAAGGCACAGCTAGGTCTGTGGTTACACATGATGCTTGCATGCCAAGAAAGCATCTTCACTGACCGGGATCGGTGAAAAGAAGGGGAAGCTCTTACTAAAAGACGTTGGACAAAGGAGCCCATGACCATCATGTGATTTGGTGGTCCGTGTTGCAGGGGATTGGCTTGGGTTATTGCACAACCCACACCTACAAATGGTTTTGATGCTGGGCATCGGAGGCAGATTAAGATTTCCTGGGGACCTGGGCACAAAGAACATTTGGGCTCCCAACATGCCATCCCTGCCACAGGGCCCTTCCCCCTACTAATCCTCTCCCCCCCAAGACCCTGCCCCCTGGCCTGGCCAGAAGCCAGGCTGTGGTAAGAGCTGCCTGGGGAGCCCTGAACCCTCCACATTTTGGGGGGGCAAGGACTGCTCTCAGCCCCTCATCCAAGGCAGGTGCAGGGTGCAAGGCCAACCACAGCTGCCTGGGCTCCCTGGGTGGCTCTGACCACAGCCTAGGGCAGTGGTCCCCAAAGTGGGGGTGCAGTGGGACCCTGCTCTGTACCCAGTCCCAGCTGTGGTTCTGCTCCCAGCTGTGGCCCCACTCCCGGCCTCTCAGGATGAAATGCAGAGACAAAATTTCTCGATACTTTAAATGACTGCTTCTTGGAGCAGCTGGTACAGGAGCCCACAAGGGGAGAGGCAAGTCTCGATTTAGTCGTGAGTGGAGCGCAGGATCTGCTTCAAGGGGTAACTATAACAGGACTGCTTAGAAATAGTGACCATAATATAATTTAACATTCCTGTGGTGGAAAGAACATCTCAACAGCCCAACACTGTGGCATTTAATTTCAGAAAGGGGAAGTATACAAAAATGAGGAGGTTAGTTAAATAGAAATTAAAAGGTACAGTGATTAGAGTGAAATCCCTGCAAGCGGCATGGACACTTTTCAAAGACACGATAATAGAGGCCCAACTTAAATGTATTCCCTAAATTAAAAAACACAGTAAAAGAACTGAAAAAGAGCCACTGTGGCTTAACCACCCTGTAAAAGAAGCAGTGAGAGGTTAAAAAGGCATCTTTTAAAAAGTGGAAGAAAAATCCTAGTGAGGTAAATAGAAAGGAGCATAAACACTGCCAAATTAAGTATAAAAATGTAATAAGAAAAGCCAAAAAGGAGTTTGAAGAACAGCTAGCCAAAAACTCAAAAGGTAATGACAAAATGTTTTTTAAGTACAGCAGAAGAAGGAAGCCTGCTAAACAACCAGTGGGGCCCCTGGATGATCGAGATACAAAAGGAGCACTTAAAGACGATAAAGTAATTGCAGAGAAACTAAATGAATTCTTTGCTTCAGTCTTCACAGCTGAGGATGTTAGGGAGATTCCCAAACCTGAGCTGGACCTTGTAGGTGACAAATCTGAGGAACTGTCACAGATTGAAGTGTCACTAGAGGAGGTTTTGGAATTAATTGATATATTTAACAGTGACAAGTCATTGGGACCAGATGGCATTCACCCAAGAGTTCTGAAAGAACTCAAATGTGAGATTGCGGAACTATTAACTATGGTTTGTAACCTGTCCTTTAAATTGGCTTCTGTACCCAATGACTGGAAGCTAGCTACTGTATCACCAATATTTAAAAAGGGCTCTAGAGGTGATCCTGGCAATTACAGACCGGTAAGTCTAACGTCAGTACCAGGTAAATTAGTTGAAACAGTAGTAAAGAATAAAATTGTCAGACACATAGAAGAACATAACTTGTTGGGCAAAAGTTAACATGGTTTCTGTAAAGGGAAATCCTGTCTTACTAATCTATTAGAGTTCTTTGAAGGGGTCAACAAACATGTGGACAAGGGGGATCCAGTGGACATGGTGTACTTAGATTTCCAGAAAGCCTTTGACAAGGTCCCTCACCAAAGGCTCTTCTGTAAATTTAGTTGTCATGGGATAAGAGGGAAGATCCTTTCATGGATCGAGAACTGGTTAAAAGACAGGGAACAAAGGGTAGAAATAAATGATAAATTTTCAGAATGGAGAGGGGTAAGTAGTGGTGTTCCCCAAGGGTCAGTCCTAGGACCAATCGTATTCAACTTACTCATAAATGATCTGGAGAAAGGGGTAACAGTGAGGTGGCAAAGTTTGCAGATGATACTAAACTGCTCAAGATAGTTAAGACCAAAGCAGACTGTGAAGAACTTCGAAAAGATCTCACAAAATTAAGTGATTGGGCAACAGAATGGCAAATGAAATTTAATGTGGAAAAATGTAAAGTAATGCACATTGGAAAAAATAACCCCAACTATACACACAATATGATGGAGGCAAATTTAGCTATAACTAATCAGGAAAGAGATCTTGGAGTCATAGTGGATAGTTCTCTGAAGATGTCCACACAGTATGCTGCGGCAGTCAAAAAAGCAAACAGCATGTTAGGAATCATTAAAAAAGGGATAGAGAATAAGATGGAGAATATCTTATTCCCCTTATATAAATCCATGGTATGCCCACATCTTGAATACTGGCATTAGAAGATATACTAGCATTAGAAAAAAGTTCAGAAAAGGGCAACTAAAATAATTAGGGGTTTGGAATGGGTGCCATATGAGGAGAGATTGAAGAGGCTAGGACTTTTCAGCTTGGAAAAGAGGAGACTAAAGGGGATATGACAGAGGTATATAAAATCATGAGTGGCGTGGAGAAAGTGAATAAGGAAGAGTTATTTACTTGTTCCTATAATATAAGAACTAGGGGCCACCAAATGAAATTAATGGGCAGCAGGTTTAAAACAAATAAAAGGCAGTTCTTCTTCACGCAGCGCACAGTCAACCTGTGGAACTCCTTGCCTGAGGAGGTTGTGAAGGCTAGGACTATAACAGGGTTTAAAAGAGACCTAGATAAATTCATGGAGGTTAAGTCCGTTAATGGCTATTAGGCAGGATGGGTAAGGAATGGTGTCCCTAGCCTCAGTTTGTCAGACGATGGAGAGGGATGGCAGGCGAGATATCACTTGATCATTACCTGTTAGGTTCACTCCTCTGGGGCACCTGGCATTGGCCACTGTCGGTAGACAGGATACTGGGCTGGATAGACCTTTGGTCTGATGCAGTATGTCTGTTCTTATGTTCCCCAAATCTGCCCTGCTCCTGGCCCTATCTCCCGGAGGGTGCAGTCCTGGTTTGAGGAGGGGCATGACTGAAAAAGTTTCAGGACCTCTGGCCTAAGGTGACCATATGTCCTGGGCATTTGTCCTGCTTGCTCTTGCCAACTGATCAGTCACATGCACTCACATCCATTCTTTGTCGCCCATCTAGCCAGTCAGGGGTTGATCACACACATAACCGGCAAGCTGCTGTTGTTGACTGAAGAGAACAACCTTCGGTCATGGTTCAGATTGCCAGTTACATGTGTGATCCAATACACAACTTCCACCCTCTTGCCCAGGATCTCAGAGATGAAATTCTTTCTAAACTGTCCCTTTCACCAGATAAGAAAGGGTTACAAATGCAGTATGGGCAAGGCTGCATTAGCCTGTGTCTCATCAATTTAGGTTGCCGCAGGCATGCCACATGCCAATGCATGACTGACACAATCTGGCAGGGCATGCTGCCGAATCACCCCTTTGGCCAGTGCTGCAGTGATCTGTTCTTCTGAGACTCCAAACCTGGTGAGAGAGCCCCTGCGAATGCTCACTGGGGACAATACATGTGATCACTTGCTGGTTCGGGGAAAGAAAGCTTCAGGGTGTAGGTTTTCTGTTAAAACCCTTTTTAAAAAGGGTTGCTTGGCCCCTAAAAAGCTCTCCTCCAGTTGTGCTGTAGTATTCAGGGTCAGAAGGCCGGAATAGGCTCTTAGAATATTGGAAATAAATGATTTAATTGGTTTTTAAATTCTATATTTTACCTTTCCATGTAGCTAAGAGTGGGATTCTTTTAGGATTGTCCCGTTCCACTCCTTATCTCAGCCTCAAAGCCCCCATGTCAAGACAAGCCACTCCCCCAGATTAGGCCGGTTCTAGACACAGTTCCTGTCCCTGTGTCAGGTCAATCGTTTCCTTTCAGCTGCAAAGGACGCTGGACACAGCTCTGGGCCACGATGCCAGGCAAGGAGGGATCTGTACCAACTCTCTCCAGATCTTGCCAGCAAAACTCCAGAATCATCCTGAGGGTGCAAGATACAGAGAACAACATGAGGGATGACACCCACCATCATGCATGAACATGCTTTTTCCAGAGCATTGCACAGCCCCTTCCAGCCAGGAGTTAAGATGAGAAACTTAGAGGATTTTACTGTGTGTGCAACAATAGATTACAGCAAACTCTTCCTCTACACTACCCTTTTGCATACATCTGGCAGCTCCCAAACTCAATCCCATCCTGCACTACTCTGTGAACAGGTCGGGCTTTTGTAATAATACATCCTGTTTTATATATAGCAATTTTTATCCCTAGCTCTTAAAGCTCTTTACAATGGAGGGTAAGTCACATTATCCCTATTTTACAGATAGTGAAAATGAAGCACAAATTTGAAGTGGCCCCACAACAGGTCAAAGGCAGAGCCAGGAAGAGAATGCAGGTCTCCTGAACTCCTAGTTGAGTGCCCTATCCACTAGACAAAGCTGTCTCCCATAACAGGTTATCAGGAGGATGCAAGGTTCTTTGCTCCTCAGGGACCTTTTGATGATGTATCCTACTTGTGGCTTTTGGAAGGTAATTATGTTCCTTTGCTGATTTCCAATGCACAATGTCAATTGGGTACAGACATCTTCACTTCCTGTCCTAAATTCTTATCTAGTGTTGCTGTGTACTGCAACAGCTGCCACATTCTGTCACAGAGGTGGCTGCACTTCAGGTGTTAGTGTCCAGAATGATTTCTATCTTATGTGTAAATGAGTGCACTGCATGTAATTTGAATGAAAAGTCTGTCCATCTAAGGGTATAGCTGGATGTAAGTGAGCATAGCATCTACCTTATATAACGTGGGTCCATTATTGGGGCTTCTAGGTACAACTTCAATGTAAATAATAATAATAATAGAATTGTAAGGCATTATTGAAAATGAAATCTGAAGACGAGATTTTGATTTCATAGCAATTTCTAAAATAATACTGTCCAGCAGAAAATGTGACAGTTTTTGGGTGAAATCTGGTATTTTGCTTTCAATAGACGTTTTCTGTTCCTCATACAGTATCATGCGCCATTTCTCTTGCAGTACCACAAATGACATAATCTGATATGACACGTGTCTTGTTCCTTTGTAAGGTTCAGTGATTGCGAGAGATTTTGTTTGGCAAGAAGAGCATTCAAGAGCTGGAGGGTTTTTGTTTTTGTTTTTTTAAAAATGGGGGACAATGCGTAAAAGTAATTTGTGAAAATTGAGATCACAGCCTTGCGATTAATAATTGATGATAATGTTGAAGATTTTGTTTAAATTCACATTTACGTCAGAGCCACTACTAAAATTCCAGCGATGACTATGTCGGAGTATTTGAATTGACCAAAGTATTGTGGTACTTCTTGCACTCAGACTAGAAAGCATTTCAAATTCAACAGCAAAGTCAAATAGTGGGGCCCAGTACATGTTTTGTCTCCAATGGGAGATCACTGTGTGCTGTGCTGATCAAACAGATTTGCGTTTAAAATAAGTTCATTCAACCATTGCTCAAAACATGAGGTTCAGAAGCTGTGGGGCCCTGTTTTGATTAAAATACTCAGCCTGCAGCACTCCCTTAACTTAACCAGGAGGTTGGTTTGAGACCTTCCAACATTTCAAATCCAAATTGGAAAAAAAACCAGCCAAGAAATGACCCTTGTGGAATTCCATAGAAGAAAGGCCTTTGAGAAGATCAGTTATCACCAGTCAGAGAGAGAGAGAGTGTGGCAAGATGTGGGCATGGGGAACCAAGCTTACTTTTATAGATAAAGGAGTGGTTCAGGAAGATGGAGTGTATTTAGATTGTTTGGGGGCAGGAATGGTCTCGTACTGTGTGTGTACAGCACTCAGCGAGATGGGGCTCCGATCTCAGTTGGGACCTGTAGGTGCTATTGTAACACAAATAATAAATAATATGATGGAGTGGTCCAGGATGGTTGTGGAATAGTCAAAAGGGAGCACAGAAGTCAAGGAGAAGGAGCCAGCAGCACTAAGGAGGTTAACTCCACAGAGGACAGCAGTTTCCATTCTGTGTCCAGATTGAAACTGGACAAATATATTGACTGGGATTTGACCCAGAGGCGAAAGTCTTGTGCCCTTAGCAAAACAGTGCTCCCTAACTTCCAGGGTGCAATCTGACAAAGGGATTCGGCAAGGGACCAAAGATGTTTTTTACTACTGTACTGTATAAATGCTTTCCTGAGTAATCCGCTCATTCTCTGTTTTAGATGGGTGCTGTATGAGGAACCCAACTATCGTGGCCGTATGTACGTTGTGGAGAGGGGAGAGTACAACAGCTTTAACACGTGGCAAGCTCACAGTGCAAATATCCAGTCCCTCAGAAGAGTCGTCAACTACTTTTAACTGAATTATTCTTGTACAAACAATGTCCCGGTGCAATCTAGAGTTTAATCTTCCCCTCTGCTCACTCCAAGTGTGGAATAAATTCTTAAGAGCTACTGTTGGCTGCAGGTATTTTCCCCCCATTACGTGAGACAAAGTATGCTTTGCTTGTTTATATGGCCTGACTGTACTTTGATTCATGAGCAGAGCACATGGGCTTGTTTTGCTGCTTTCCAGATGAGGTACCAGTAATGGCAATGCTAAACCAGCACATTATTCACGTGCAGTCTGGTGCACCTGCTCCAAAGCCCACTGAAACAATTGGGCATTTTTTCCACTGACTTCAGCGGGCTTTGGATCAGGCCCATTATTATTATTATTTTTTTAAAAGCCACCATCCCACAAGTATAACATCTCCGAACATTGTTCTGTTTATTTCCAGAAGGGTGACATGTAAACTCATGTGGCCACAATCCGCTGGGATTTTCTGTGTGCCTTCGAAAAGCAATATAAGAATACAGATGTTTTTCTCACATAGTTCACATAGCACCTTTCCTTTTCTTCTTCTTAAATGGATACATGTAGCCCTTGTATTTCTTGGGTATTTTCTCTGTTGCAGCTTCACATGAGTTGCCAGGGAGATATAGGTGGGGTTGGGCTGAAAGACCAAAATCTCTGTCTTTTAAATTATTTACAAAATACGTAATGCGATTGCTTTTGTGCTGTCAGCAACACATCGCCCCGAAAGGTCAGGTGACTCTTTTCCCATAGGAGTATAAACTGCATTTGATATTAGCTACAGTGTTTCTGGCCAGTTTTTAAAGGGATAATTTTATTCTCCTTTTCACTCCCTCTGTGGTATATATTGGTTTATTATATTGGCTGTTCAGGCTCATTTGTCTGATGGTTACTGACAGGAACTGGAACAATTCCTATAATGCTGAACCATTGCTTCCTCACTGCAAGTCTTAGCAGACTTTTCAGTGGACTAATGCAGACCTAAGCACTTTAGCTGTCTCTTCAAAGGGACACTGGAAAGGATGGCAGGCCCAGAGTGCATCTGGATGTGATGCAAGAGTGCACTTACAAAGGGATGCTACATTCAGCAGTGCATCTCTGTTCTGCCCTTGTGGAGTGGCCTGCAGTGGAGTGAAATATACAAGAATTCTGCAATTTTAAGAGTCCAGAAAAAAGCAGAAGTCTCTATTAATTGCACATTTATAATGGAGCACAAGGATACACTTTGGAAGAATGGCAATCTGGATTGCAACTGCACGCAGGCCTGAGTCAATATAGGGCCACAGACATGTTGCTGATGGGTGGTGTTTTTTCTTAAACAAATCTCGTTACATCCACTGGGTTTTGTTTTTGAAAAAGAATCAGCTGGACCTTGGAATGCCAAGAATGAGTTTCTAAGGTGGAATTTTACGAGCTGCTCACAGCATCAGTGTTCCCATTAATTGCCTTTATTTTTGTGGCTTATTTTCCAAACATATATATTTTAAATGTACTTTGTAACTTTTTTGTTCACCTTTTGAGTCAAGAGTATTTGCTTAGTACACCTCTACCTCGATATAATGCTGTCCTTGGGAGCCAAAAAATCTTACCGCCTTATAGGTGAAACCGCGTTATATCGAACTTGCTTTGATCCACTGGAGTGTGCAGCCCCACCCCCCACCGGAGCGCTGCTTTCATGTTATATTGGGTTACGTTATATCGAGGTAGAGGTATATTGTCCTGTACAAATAACAAAATTAGAGCATTTTATTGGAATGATGCTGTAATAGATGGGCCTGTAGTTGTATGAATATGTATGAAGCCATCAGTAGTGATGCCATAGTTAAGATTGCACTGAGATTTACAGTTAAAGCAGGATTAAAATCCCTTTGTTCCACACCTTAGTAATGGCACTTTTAGTGTCCAGTTTTGGCATAGTAGGACATGGGACGGTTTGGTTTTCTGTAACATTTGTTTACAGAGGTATTTACTAACTTTTACAGAAGACACACTTATGGTCCCTTTTTGAAATGTTACCCTTTTCCCTCAAATTTCTTCAGGGTCTTCTATCTGAATCATCACTGTCCTCTCACACTGGAATATTCTTTCTCACACACTCACACAATAACACACACCTACAACGTGTCTCTGATATATGCCACTTTTTAAACTTTAAAACTAGATAAAAAGGGGCCAGATTCTCAACTGCTATAAATCAGCACAGCTCCATTGAGTTTGATGGTACTCTCATCGTTTACACCAGCTGAGGATTTGGCCCATGAATAGTATAATTCAGAATAACACAATTAACGTATTAGTTTTCACCAAGACAAGCTAACACAACTGCTCATATCCATCAGCTGCTTTCATTTTCAGATGTTGGGAGCTTGTCTCTCCAACTCCCCTGCAGCTGTTGGTGTTTGAATTGCAGTAATGCTAAGAGGCCACAAACAGGACTGTGAGCCAGCTTGGTAAACCCTGTACAACCCCATAGTAAGAGATGGTCTTTGCCCTGAACAGCTTAAAATCTGCACAGGACAGGAAGAGAAACAGCAGCACAGAGAGATGTGGTGGTTTGCCCAAAGTCACACAGCAGGTCAGTGGCAGAGCTGGTAATCAAACCTCGGTTTCCTGATTCCTACTCCACTAGTGCACACTGCACATGGCCCTGCATCCGGTGGACTCTGAATCAAGCCTCTGTCGAGCTGGTAGGGCTGGTCATCAAGAATATGGAGGTGGGCTCTGGGAGAGAGCAACAAGCACTAAAGCAGCCTTAACATCAACCATAAATAGGATGCCCCAATGTGCACTCCTGCAGATTTCCTGTCTGTCATTTCAAACAACACCCACCACATTTAGAACAACCATTAACACAAATCAATTGCTGACAGAAAGCTTCCTAAAAATTACAGGCTGTGTCTCACACCACACACACTTACTTTCTGGAATCCACACTAACCCTGTGTGAATCACTGCAACATATATGGCTTTGTTTTCACAGCTACAGATGACCTGCAGGTTCCATTGATTCCAGCTAGAGCTGTGGGTGCTTGCACTTCTGAAAACAAGGCCCCTGGGTAATAAACATGGTCAGTGTTAAAGCTCCCCCTTGGGGTGGAGATATGTGGGCTGTGGGTGTTGGAAGGCGGGTAGATAAGACTGAGGAAAAGAAATGAGTGGATTGTAGGTGGGGTGAAGAATGACAAGTGTTTGTTTCCCTGTTTTTTTAGGATTTGTGTTGATGGTATGTGCAGTCCAGCGACCTTAGCTCTAGGGAACAAAGGTTTTTCTGTATGGGAGTACATATAAAATATGCTCTGCTGGTTGGAATCAGAGTGTCTCAGCTATGCCATAGGTCTTGTATTGCTATAGCTAACGTAGCCTTTGCTTTAGCTCCAGTGGGAGGGGCCTGTGCTTTTAACACTGGAAGATCTGAATTGAAGTCTCACTCTTGCCAAGAAGATCTTGGTGGCCTTCCTGTGTAGCATAATGACAACCATGAAGTCCCTGGTGGTTGTGGATTCATGTGTTTGCCCGCTCAACTGTACGTGCAGAACATAATTGAATAACAGGACCAACAAAATGTTCAGAAACTTGCTAAAATGTTTATTTTCTAAACTGTGACATAAAGAATATAGCTGCAGAGGCTGTAGAAAGCTTTGGTTAGCATTTGTTTGGAGTCTTATGCATAACTCATTCTTGGCTTAGCAACTCCTGAATAACGTAGCCCTCCTAGCCTCGTGCTGATTAAAGTCTGCATATTCCCCCATAACGTCAGGTATTGTACCTCGGCAAAATTCTGCAGCCCTTACTCAGGTAAAACTCCCTTTAAAGTCAGAGACTGAGAGATGATCAACACTCGCAACTCTCATTGAAATCACTGGGCTTCATCCTGTGCTCAAGCTGACTTCAATGATTCCTGACTTCAGTAGAAGTTGAGGCTACTTGACATTTTGCAGGATCAGGGCCAGTGGGAGTTGCCAATTCCAGCATCTGTCATGAGTGGGCTTAATGAGTTTTGCCTTAGTAAGGATTCAAAGGCTGATTCTGATCTCACTTACATGAAGTACATCAGAGTAAAACTGATATGAGAGGACAATCTGGCTCTGAGTATATACTCTGTAAGAGATGTGACCCTATGTGTACTCTCAGTGTCCTGGGCTAAATCCTTGAAATCAATGGAGCTATGTTGATTTATACCAGCTGAGAAACTTAGCCCATTATATATAGCCAGATAACGTGCGTGTCTGCCTATTACAGTGATATAGAGATAGATAACATATATTGTGAACTTAATAATATTTGGATTGTGTTTGTCTCAAAGGCAAGCTGGGCCATCCTGTCTTGTCTTGTGCTCAGCTCCGTGTTCATATGTTCTGGAATGTTGTCATCTAGTCAAGATATCAAATTATCTTTATAGTAATGCCAGAATAGCCCTCTATTGTAATGGGCATTTCCTGTGTTATTCAGGAGGTCACACAAGATACTGTAATTAAAATGGTCTGTTCTGGCCCTAAAATCTATGAATCTTTATGAACTACAAGGTTTTTCATTTCAGAAAGGAAAATAGGGAAATGATTCATTTACTGAGTGGGATGCAGAAATGCACGTTTCATGCCTCGGCTTCTGTGTATTTCATTTTCTTTTAATTAAATATGGCTTACAGAGTTTTTTGGAGTCCTTTCAGGAGTGAGATTGTTGTTGTTTCATCGGGGCGCTAATCAGCTCCTGAACTCAATGCACTCTATTAAATGTTAATATTCAGTAATATGCATTGTGCTCTATTGCAACCACCTCTAATCTGTTAGTAAGGCAAAATTTGGTCTTGCAGAAAGATAGACATGATTTCAATTGAGTTGTGACCTGTTTTTGAGTCAGAATTGTCAGGGCACAGTACAAGAGGATAAAGAAGCAAAGACATTAAAATCAACCCAAACTGCACACTCGGGTGCTGTAGGGGTGGTGTGTAATACGTGGCATTTCACCAACCTGCATGCATGTATAACTGTTCCACCGGGGCTCACACTAAAACCATGAACTGAGCTGAACGACCAAGTCCTGAAGAAAAAAGAACAAGGAGTACTTGTGGCACCTTAAAGACTAACACATTTATTTGAGCATAAGCTTTTGTGGGCGAAAACCCACTTCATCGGATGCATGCAGTGGAAAATACAGCAGGAAGATATATATAACAGAGAACATGAAAAAATGGGTGTTGCCATACCAACTATAATGAGACTAATCAATTAAAGTACTCCTCATTCTTTTTGCTGATGCAGAGTAACACGGCTAACACTCTGAAACAAATCCTGAAGCACGCTCAAAACCTCTTAGGTAGACTAGCCACTAGAGGGAGACAGACCTACATTATCCTAGCATGTGTTGTACAGTATATGCTCACTCACCCCACCCTCACAGTATTATGTATTATTTTGTGGTAGCACACTAGGACTAGGATCTTATTGAGCTAGACCAGGGGTGGGCAAACTTTTTGGCCTGAGGGCCCCATCGAGTATCGTAAATTGTATGGAGGTCTGGTTAGGGGAGGGCATCATGGCCTGACCCCCACCTATCTGCCCCCCCTGGGACTTCTGCCCCATCCAACCCCCCCTGTTCCCTGATGGCCTTCCCAGGACTCCTGCCCCATCCACACTCCCCCGCTCCCTATCCCCTGACCGCCCCTGGACTCCTGCCACCCCATCCAACCCCTCCTCTCATTCCTGACAGCCCCCTGGGGACCCCTGCCCCATCCAACCACCCCTTCTCCTTGTCCCCTGGCCACCCCTGGGCCCCCACCCTGATTGCCCCCCACTGCCCCATGCAACCCCCCCTTCTTCCTGACAGCCCCCCTGGGACTCCTGCCCCATCCAACCATCCCTTCTCCCTGTTCCCTGACTGCCCTCGGACTCCCACCACCCCATCCAATCCCCCTCATTCCCTGATGGCCCCCCTGGGACCTCTGCCCTATCCACACCCCCCGGTCCCTATTCTCTGACCACTCCCGGACTCCAGCCACCCCGTCCAACCCCTTCTCTCATTCCTGACAACCCCCCCCCCGCATTTTGTATTAACTACTAGCACAACATGTCTTCTAAGATGACTAGTTTGAATGTTTGTCCTCAGTCCTTGAAGCTGTATGATTGTCCCTTTTGGTATTCACTTTCCATGACCTTAACCAGGGTCGCGCAAACTTTTTGGCCTGCGGGCTGCATCGGGTTTCATAAACTGGATGGAGGGCCGATTAAGGGAGGTGGTTGTGGCCCCCCACCTCCTATCTGCCCCCCGAGACTCCTGCCCCATCCAACCACCCGTTATCCATGTCCCCTGACTACCCCTGAAACCCCTGCCCTGACTGCCCCCCGGCAGCCCATCCAACCCCCCTCCTTCCTGACTGCCACCCCAGGATCCTTGCCCCCATTCAACTCTCTGTTCCCCCCCAACCACCCTGACCTCATCCACACCCCCGCCCCTTGACCACCACCCTGAATTCCCCTGCCCTTTATCCAACCCCCCCTACTGCTCCCTGCCCCCTTACTGCGCTACCTGGAGCACAGGTGGCCGACAGCCGTACAGTCGTGCTGCCCAGCTGGAGCCGGGCCATGCCGCCGCTGTCACCACCACACAGCACAGCTCACCAGGTCACGCCCTGGCTCTGCAGCTGCGCTGCCCTAGGAGCTCACAGCCCCGCTCCCCAGAGCATTGCGCTGGTGGAGGGGCGAGCTGAGGCTGCGAGGGAGGGGGAACATCAGAGGAGGAGCTGGGGTCTAGTCTCCCTGGTCAGGAGATTGGGGGCCAGGCAGGACTTGCCCGCGGGCTGTAGTTTGCCCACCTCTGAGCTAGACACTGTACACACACACACAACAAAAAGACTGGTTAATCAGTTATAGAGTGTAATGATTGTCTATGATCATCTATAACACACACTACACATGTCTGTAGCATGCTTATAACATTTATTCATCATTTAATAACACTTTAATGTACTATTTATGAATTGTGACCCTTAATATAAGGTGTGGCGATGTACATGCACAGACACAGTTAAAAAAAATTCTCCTTACATTTTCCTCTGACACTAGTCGCTGTCAGAAGTAAATTCAGCCCCATACGTTCTTCTTGACTTGACACTGTACTATGACGTTTTTGTTTTTTTCCCCTGATCCCTAAATGGAAAACACACCTATGTCAGAATCCTTGGTCCTTTACATACTCTAATGTGTGAGGTTTTTTCTTTTGTCTTTTGTGTGTGTGTGTGAGGGGGGCATGATGACATTGCTCAAGCAATCAAATATTATTTGCTAAACAACGTGACTGATCAAACATGATGTAAAACTAATATATGGCTTTGCAGTGCAGACGAGAGCTCTATTTCATTCAGCTGTAGGCCTGAATGAGTCTTGGTAAGGTGCACTGATAAGGAAGTCTTGGTAAGGTGCACAGTGGACAAAGTAAAATGGAAACTAGTCTACACAACTCTTAGAAATCGCCAGAAATTCCAAAATGAATAAATGTGAAGTATTGTTAATTACAAGGAATAAGGCTAAATTAAATAAAAACTCCATCTGGAAGACCATGCACTAAGTAATATTGGGCTTGGCCGGACTGCTGGAATACAGACTGAATCTGTACAGAATCTGACTTCAGAGCAAGCTGCTGTTAGAATAACTGTGTATGTGGATGCACTCTATTATGCAGATCTGGGTAATGGGTGTACATGCTGCAATATTCACTTGGCATGAACAAATGGGAAGCACTATGCAACCTCACTGTTTTTCAGTTATACATTCCCCAGTACATTTATTTATCTGGTTGGAGCTAAGATGAGTACTGAAGAACTGTCGCTTGGATATTCGAATGCTGGGGTTCTTGAAACATGGCTAATCATTGTAGTTTCAGGTTAATCTATGTTGTAGGCTCACTAAGGGTCTGGGGATGCAGTTGGAATTTAAAAGGGAACCATCCTGACAATGACATTGTACTGTTCTGGAAGGCTGCACTGTGTTGCCACTATCCCTTTCTGTCAAAGACCTCAGCCTAGGCCCAGTGAAAACCAGCTCAGTCCTAGGTGTGCCGCAAGGGCTGTAGGCAGCACTTTCAGTCAATGAGTAGAGGACAGAGTGTTTAGCGGTGACCTCTTTGGCCAACTGAGGGGCAGCAATGAAATGTTTCATAGGGTGTTCTAGTCTCCTTGACCGTATGGAATTTAGTGGGCACAATGTGAAGCATGAAGAATGGCTGGGTGTAAGCAGGATGGAGAAAGAGATCCTGATATCAGACAGGGAAGATCAATCAGCATCCTAATTCTCGTCCTTAATTAGTTTATTCTATTTCCAGTCATGGTCTCATGAAATGAAACTTGATGAGTATCAAGAGTGATTGGCTGTGAGATTTAGCTCCTTTGTGACAGCAAAATGGGCTCAGACTCTTGTCCTAGAGTAACCCTGACACTGCTGAGATGTTTCAGCATGAAATGTTATATTCTTGTTCATAGATTCATTTTTTAAGCCCAGAGGGACCATTAGATCAACTAGTCTGATCTCCTCTATATCACAGGCCATCCAATTTCTCCCAATTACCCCTGTATCGAGCCCAATAACTTCTGTCTGACTAAAGAATAACATCATAACTATGGACTTGTAGCTTGCTTTAATATTGAATAGAATGCCACTGGCCAATGAAATATCAGTTCTTCGGGTTTTTTTTAAATCCACCATTATCTTGGAGAGAAATTAAATAAACCACCACTAGTTACTGTTTATGTCAGATCTATCATGTTTTGTGCTCTACTGCTCCAGAACTAGCCATTTAATCAGCAGCAGAAGCACAAAGCGAATGACAAGTCATCTTCACAGAGCTGCGTAGATATTCACCGGCAATACTAATCCCAAAGAAGTGAGCCAAACAGAGCCATGGTGGATAATATGGAAAAGGACAACATCTGAAGGGAAAGTGTGATGGGGTGTATAAACTCCACACCAGACAGGAAGTGGTTAAAGATCAGCCTTGGGCTCAGACAGCTCCACCTGGTCACTCCTGCAAAGCATGCCAGTCTTAGATGAGGAGCCTTGTAAAAGGAGAAGTTTGGTGCAGAAGGCCCCATCCTGGGGAGGCTGACAGACCTCTCATCCTCAACTCCCAGAAAGGAACACAGCAGAGAGCCAAGCCACAGAGCAGAAGGACAGATGGCTGAAGGAGCCTGGTAGGACAGAGAAGCTGGTGCCACTTTCCATTTCTCTTAGTTTTAGTTTCCTTTCCTTTGGTGCCTTGAGAACTGGCACTGCGGACTTGAGCCCAATGCAAATCCCTGTTGAGTGCATGAGCCCCCCGAAGAGAGGATGGGTAGGAAGTAATCCAGGGAAGAAGCAATAAGTCTGACCAGACCACTTACTACAAGGGCCTCTGGCTTGGAACCCAGGGTAGAGAAAGGGAATGGGTTCTCCTATAGCCTCTTTAGAAAGACTAGTGAGAAGGTGCAAAACACAAGAGGCCAGAAGAATTCTTGGGCTTGGACCAGGGTCATTGGCCTGGTGTGGGGCCATATGACTGTTTTGGGTGAAAACTCTGGTTTACCTCCAAAAGGGTGAGACCAAAGGCCAGAGGGCCAGAGGGCCAAGACACAGGGCAAAAGGGAACCACCAACTGACCTGGTCAGCAGGACTACACTGCACTGACTCACAAGGCAACACACCAGGTGGTGAGTCACTTTGCCACAGAGACACCATTGATTATCTAGACTATCCCAGACAGGTGTTAGACAAACACCTGTCTGGGATGGTCTAGATAATATTTAGTCCTGCCATGAGTGCAGCAGACTGGGCTAGATGGCCTTTCGAGGTTCCTTCCAGTTCTATGATTTTCAAGGTTCTAAGAGGGCATCAGAAACACTGGATAGAAAAAAAGGAAGTGAGGGCTGCTCTACAGGCAGTTTGTGCCATCCCCCTGTAGTGTGAACACCCTTTAATCAGTTTAGCGTAAGTGAGTTTGTAGCTGGTATAAGCTGAACTGATTTAGGACTGTCCACACGAAGGGGGATTGCGCCACTTTAACTCAATTGGTTTAGAGTTAAATTGCTGCACACACTGTGTGTAGACCAGCCCTAAAACCCTATTGAAAATGATACTTGTGTGTCTTTTAAAGGGTCTGTGGTTGAGATACTAAGTATTCCAGTTTTGTCTTCCCCATCATAAATGTAACTCAATGAGCCTGATTCTCTGCAGTAAAACAGTTACTGCACTAGAATAAAAGCATTTTGATCTAGAGCAAATTGCAACGCAAGGTGCAGGCTTGTGGAGAACCAAGCCCTGTAATTGAAAGTAGAGAGTTTAGTTTAGAATAGACACTCATGACTGTTTTTTAGTCGTTATAGAAGATAGGACCCACACTACCTCTGGAGACCTGATTCTCCTCTCATTTACCTTGGTTTAACAATAGGTTAGCTCCTCTGACTTCCCTGGAGTTACTCCTGATGGACCCTGATCCAAAGGAATTGGGCTCAAAGTCTATGATGTGGTAACAGAGTAGTGGGACCCTTTCATTAAAAACCCCAAAGTTAGGCAAGACAAAGCCCCGAACTAAGGTTTATGAATATTTTGGGAGAACTTGAGCCAGCCTTTGCTCTAACCACCCTGTAAGCAACTGGGAGGGATTCCTGATTCTGACTGACAGATATGCAGCCTTCTGTGGTTTCAGCTAAATTTCCCTTTGCACTTTTTGCTTTGTTTGAGCCTGAAACACAAAGGAAAATTTGGCAGACGCTAACTGAGCCCATCCTCTTCTTCTATGCCTAAAATAATATAGTTCCCTCACTGTGTGAAGTAAGGTCCAGCCTATGCTATGAAATCATGTCCCATGCTGAGCCCAGTTTCACCAGGGATGCTTGTGGCATGGTAAAGACACATTTCAGTCTTTCAGGGCAGACAGGAGTGAACCCCATTTGTGACTCCTGCTATAGCCTTGAGGAACACAGTGAAGACATGGTCTGGCCTGTCTTCACTGCAAAGCAGAACTGTTAAATTATGTAAACACAAAGGCTGTTCCTTCATGTAGCTGGGAAGCAAAATTGCTGAGACTTGCAGCGCTCTATGTGGTCAACAGCGGTTTTTTGCTGGTAATGCAAGAAGGAAGCAATAACACTTGAGTCATCTGAACCTGTAATAATAATAATAATAGGACTCCAAGTGTTTTGTTTTATGTGTATCCTGCTGTGACCATAGTCTCAATTTCAGAAAGGGAATGCCAATCTCCCTCTTCATTGTGGGGGATAGTCATTATCCACTCACATACACACAAAGGGCAAACACAGCTTTGATTTTTGGAGCTCATAACCCCATTTTGCTTGTGAATATAGGAGTTAATAACCTGTGCTTCAAAGTGTTCTGCCCTAAATGTATTAATGAGTATGGCATTGGCTTTGCTGAAGGTTCTTTTCCAACAGGCAACTCCCCAGACAATCAGCGATCCCCATCATACTGCAGACACGAAACTCCTTGATGCTGAAAAAGCTTTCGCACCGAGTGGCCCTTCTTTTCAGTTGTATTCAGACAATATGGGTTTGGAGACAAAAAATCCTGGTAGGAATCCAAAAAACACCCCCCCACTCCCCAGGCAAGGGATTAGTCTAATGTTGTTAAAGAGTTTTTTGGTTGGAATGAGGTACCAGACAGAGCTCCCTTTTGTTCCAGTTCTTGTTTTATTTATTTTTTCAAATGTAGTGTTGAGCATTTAGCGCCGGCTCTCTGTCAAAATGAAGGGAGATTAGGGAAGGGGTTAGGGGAATTAGGTTACAAGATAGTCCAAGGTTCTGCTTATTCCTTCCACAAGCTGATCACACTTTTTCTACCATTTCCAGATCTAATCAACAGATAATGAGTGGGGCCTTCATCTGGACAGAATAAAAAATATTACAGTAAATCAGCAATTTTCCCTTGGGTCAAAATCCTCTCTTTAAAAGAAGATGCACAAAGCTTTAGTCTAACGGGATTGATGAATCGTGTTTCTTTTGGATTCCTGTGTTGATCTTTTTAACTTAATTTATATGCCATCCAGTTATTGCTGAAATCAAGACTTCTATCCTGGCCTGGGAGTTTTCATTGGATAAAAATGGATATTGACCCTTGAGCATGGCTTTAATATTTTCAGCACCTTCTCTCTAGGTACTGATATCTGTCACCATAATTTATGAGCACCCTTAGAGTATTAATGGCTCTATCCTCACACACCCCTGCATGGAAAGGGAAGCATGACCCCCATTTTACAGATGGGGAGCTGAGGCACAGAGAGATTAAATGGCTTGCCCAGAGTCACCCAGGAAGTCTGTGGCAGAGCTTGGACTGAATCCCAATCTCGCGATGCCCAATGATGGGCTTTGACCCCAAGACTAGCCTTTCTCACTCTTGCCTTTTCTGTTCTAGCTAAAGGCTTCATCTGTGTTTTCATAATTTAAAAAAATGAATAATTATAGAGCAGAATGGAAAATGTCAGACTGTTTGGCATGGCTCCCAAAGGAGGGCTAAGGTTTGGTTCTTTCTAGAATCCAGTTCTGTTTCTGGACTTGCAAACTCAGCTTTTACCAGTGTGGGTAGCTTGCTACAAAGGCAGTGATTTGAGATCCTCTGCACTCTGCTCCTCCTACATTTGCCATCATCTGCTTTGCTCACTCAGATATCTAGGTGGCCATTGATACCTTGCAATTTAGACCAAATCCTTCTCTCTGTTCCAGAGGTGCAACCCTACTAGGGTGACCAGATGTCCCAATTTTATAGGGACAGTCCCAATTTTTGGGTCTTTTTTTTATATAGGCTCCTATATAAAAAAGGCTCCACCCCTGTCCCAATTTTTCACATTTGCTGTCTGGTCATCCTAAACTCCGCTGAAGTCAACAGGCTTTCACTGGTGTAACTAGAGCTGACTTTTGCCCTAGCTTTGCATGGAAACAAGGAAATAGATGTCTGAAACTGTCTCGTGAGCGTGAGGGCTTAATTCTGTGCTGCTTTCAGTCTCCATTGGGTGCAGCAATTGTGGGGAAACTGGTTGCGAATGTCCAATGCTAAAAGCACAAAATGTGGAATTTGGCCCCCAGTGTAGTTTAGATTAGCTTCAGGGCTGTGCCCTGGCTTCGGTAATCCACAAGGGGCAGCCACAGGCCAGGCTTAAGAAATTCTGATATAAAAACTGGTTCATAACCACATAGGAACAGCTCCTCAACCGGTGTAAGCCAGGCTAGCTCGACTGACTTAAATAGAGCTACACTGCTTTCCATCAGCTGGGGATCTGGTCCATACACTGTGCACAATCCTGATCATTCTCTGTATCTTCAACCCTCACTTATGGTCTCCACTTGGTACCTATTTAATAAGTGCCCCAGCCTAATAACAATTATTGTTCTCATTATTTCAGTGGTTTAGTTGTGAAATTTATGTTGGAGAGAGAACCAGAAAAAGGTCTCAATGGTAAATAGCATCTCATAGGGCCTGAATCTCCTCACACTTACACCATTTTTACACCATAGCACATCCATTCTCATTCTCCACTGCTTTGCACCTTGCATAGTCATTTTCACCCATGCAAAGTGAGTACAAAATGCTGCCAATCTGATGTAAATGGCTGTACAAGCTGCATAACCCTGGTGACTCAGACCTAATTGCTTGAGTGAAGTTTCTTCTCTCACTCACAGGCATGTAAATTACGAGGCTCAGCCCCTTACCACTTAGCAAATGATAATATAAATCACAGACACATATACAGAGAAGAAGGAAAATATATTCCCTAAGGTTCAGCTCCTCAGCTAGCCTAGACTGGCATAGCTCCAAATCCATGTGATGCGGCATCAGGCCTGAAATGTTCTGCTTTTCCAGTGACTGGCAAAGCTAAACTGGGAGCCAAGGGGTTAATAGTACAACTGCAAATCTCCTTTTTGTTTGTCTGTGTCACTGTCAGTAATGCATATTTTGAGCACTTGCATCCAAAATGAATAGATCTGTGAGATGAAATGGATCACTTACAGGGCAGAACAGGAAGAGCCTGCAGCTGTCTTCCAAGTGCGTGGAGTGGTTATTTTCCAGGTCCTAGTGCCTTCCACAGCATTTCTGAGATGCTGATGAGCTTGAGCATGCTGATTACTAATCACATAGGCTCTCAGAGGGATTTTTTTACACTTTGTTTTTATTAAACGATCAGTCCCCAAAACCTCAAAAGTACGACTTTGGCTGAGCCACATGCCAGGAGATAAATTCAGGCAAATGCATCTTGAAGTAAGCTGCTGCTTGCAGCTCACTTGGCAGTAGGTAGTATGATGCTAAACACTGGGCCTGACTTTCCTGCCATACTTGCTTTGTACTGGTGAAAGTTTTGTGATGTCAGCTGAGACATTCCTGATTTACATCCATCTGAGTGAGGGGAAAATCAGGCCCATTGGGTGTAAACTGATTAGCAATCAGGTGTAAATGGATATAACTGCTAAAATTTGTTAGTCTCTAAAGTGCCACAAGTACTCCTGTTCTTTTTGCGGATACAGACTAACACGGCTGCTACTCTGAAACCTGGCAAAGCAGTGTAATTTTTCACTGATTGGGCATTGAGGGATTGTGCAAAACTTAGCTGACAAAGGGCCTGTAGAGCATGTTGCCAATGCTTGAGATTTTATCATGTGTCACACAATATTTGTTTGGCTTTTAAAATGCCCTGGCTCCTGGAGTCCTGTGATTATGTGGAAATCTCAGCTTTCATTTTTAAAAAGACTATATGTTTCTAGACTTCGTTGTTGCAAAGAAAAGCTTGAAAATATGGTCTGAGTGCACACTTATGGCTGAGAAAACCAAAAGGCCAATAAAAAGAGCTCCGAATTTATTATTGTTTTTTATTTTTTAATCTCATGATTTTTAAGTCCATCTCATAATTCTGGGGAGGCCTCACAGAATGCTGGGCTTGGCAATACTGTGTAGCGGGGTAGTTGGGAAAGGAACTAACACAAAAGAAGTGTAAGATAAAATAGGCCCCCAACCAGCTTTAACTTAGACCTTATTATACTCTAGAACTCTTGGGAGTCAAACTCTGACCTTGGTATAAGCAGGCACAACAATTCCCATGGACTTCCATGGGAGCTGCAGCGACTTACAATGGGGGATAAATTTTGTCTAGAGAAAATACCAAATTGGTGCGAGTTCCAGTCCTTTTATGCATCTTCTCTTATGTGTCAAACTGGCATAAATCGCATGACTTTGCCATTTACACCAATTTTCTGGTCAACTTACACATGGGGTAATTTTACACCACAATTCACATCATGGCTGAATTTAGGGTTAGGTGGTGTTCATTCTACCACTAGATCATCAGTTTTTAGCATAATGTTCCCTTGCAATCATTGGGGGAGTTCGGCTGTGTCATAAACAGATAGCTAAGGGTTAACGTCTCTTTCACCTGGAAAAAAGTAATCTGAAACACCTGACCAGAGGACCAATCAGGAAACAAGACTTTTCAGGTCTGGGTGGAGGGAAGGTTGTGTCTGAGTTCTTTGTCTTGTGCCTATCTCCCTCTCGGCTATGGGAAGGATTTCTCTATTTCCTACTTTCTAATCTTCTGTTTCCAAGTTGTGAGTACAGAGATCATAATACAATAGGGGTTATTGTTTTTTCTTTTGTATTTACATGGTATAGTTGCTGGAATGCTTTGAATTGTATTCTTTTTGAATAAGGCTGTTTATTCATATTTCTTTTAAGCTTTTGACCCTGTATTTGTCACCTTGATACAGAGAGACCATTTTTATGTATTTTTCTTTCTTTTTACATAAAGCTTTCTTTTTAAGACCTGTTGGAGTTTTTCTTTAGTGGGGAACTCCAGGGAATTAAGTCTGTGCTCACCAGGGAATTGGTGGGAGGAAGAAGTCAGGGGGAAATCTGTGTGTGTTAGATTTACTAGCCTGACTTTGCATTCCCTCTGGGTGAGGGGGGAAGAGAAATTAGCTCTCAGTACTTCTGTTTTCCAAGGCTGGAAATGGGGAGGGTGGAATCCCTCTGTTTAGATTCACGGAGCTTGTTTCTGTGTATCTCTCCAGGAACACCTGGAGGGGGGAAGGGAAAAGGTTTATTTCCCTTTGTGGTGAGACTCAAGGGATTTGGGTCCTGGGGTCCCCAGGGAAGGTTTGGGGGGACCAGAGTGCCCCAAAACACGCTAATTTTTTGGGTGGTGGCAGCTTTACCAGGTCCAAGCTGGTAACTAAGCTTGGAGGTTTTCATGCTAACCCCCATATTTTGGACGCTAAGGTCCAAATCTGGGACTAGGTTATGATAGGTTGAGATGCAGCAAAGGTATAAATCAAGAAGTTGTGCAATCACCCTTTTTTTTTTTTTTACTATTTTTTTTCTTCCTCATAAAAAGATAAGGAAGATAAAAGGAGAGTGAATTTGATAAAAGTAAACAAACAAGAAAGGAACAAATCTGGCTATTAAGCCAGTGCAACTCCATTGACTTCAGTCAAGGTCCAGTACTCCTCATGATTTGTAGCAGTGAAAGTGCAATCAGATTAGGCTGCAGGAGGGTTATCTTGGTTTTCCCTCTGATGTTTGGACATTTGGGTGTGGGAATTGTGTCATTTGATCATTGGGGAGCAATATGTCGGATCCTGCCCTGTTGCTACTGCTGCTCCATCCTTGGCGGGCTGATGCAGTCAATGCATTGCTCCCTGACCATCATCATTCAGACCATGTCATCTTGGTATCTGCTCTGTGATCCTGTATACATAACACTCCCCAAGGCCCACCCTGCATTGGACGCAGTTCAAGTCCACCTGGAATCTGTCAGTGCATCATTTTAGTGGGCAGCTGGAAAACCTATGGATGAAGAAACAGATGCTTATGGATTGGCTGAATTACACGTTGTCCTCACATGAGAGGGAGGAGCTGGGTTGCTTTTTTAAAAAATAAAATGGTGAAAGCCTTTGAAAATTGGGGGAGGAAGCGAAAGGATTTATAGACGAAGGGGGATGTAATGTATATACAATAACTGGGAGGAGAATGTCTATCTGTCGTTCTGTTATCTGTGAACAGTGCCTTTAAATATAGAGGGATTTCCCTGCTAAAGCAAAGGGAGCTGTGAGGTATCTACCATTTTGTTTTCCATTCAGATGCAGAATGTTAGTCCCTATGTTCTTTCTCCCACTTACATTAAGATATTGAATTCAATGAGGTTTTGCTTGAGAATGGTATGATGGAACCTCTAATGGATATGTGGCATATTCTAGACACACTCAGCTCAGCAGAACATATGGCCAAGCCATTGAGACATGTTAGAAGGATTTGTGACTCTGGTGGTAAGAGACAGATGGAGATTTAGGATTGAGGGAGTCACATTCACCTAGGTTATGTGCCAGCTACTAGAGAACGGCTCTGGGTGGCAGAAGGTCTACTGGGGGAAAGTTACAGCTGTGTAAGGTGGCTGCAATCCAGCCTTAAGGATCTGATCCAAAGTTCACTGAAGTCAATGGGAGTCTTTCCATTGTCATCAATGGGTTTTGGACCAGCTCCTTGTCTGACTTTCCCAGCAGTGAAAATTGATAGGTCAGTAATGATCAGTCAGAAAGAGAAGGTAATGGTGGGTTACATTTTGGGCTCTGGGGGCTGCTCATTGTGCACCCTCTACCTATGAGGTAAGGTCTCTTGGCGGACACATTACTTACTAAGTAAGGGAAAAAAGTAATGTGGCAGCTTTCAGAGTTCACCACTTCCATGTTTTGAATGCATTAATTAAAATACTGTATAGACCGGCATTTGCAGTGAGAATAGCCAACTTGGGTTCTATTTATTTATTTTTAAAATGTGTTTTATGACCTGTTTCAAAGCCATAAGGCCCATTTCTTCTCTGACACAGTTGTAAATTAGGAGTGGCTCAACCAAAATCAAAGGAGTTGCAGTGTTTCAAAACCACTGTGAGGTCAGAATGAGGCCTATAGCATTACCCTCATGTCACATTTTGAAACATTTCTTTTGGCCTTTATTTAGAGTTGGCCCTTAGGAATCCATCATAAGAGATATATGGTTTGGGCAAGAGACCAGTTTACTGTCTGGAAGGAAAGCGAGGACTCCTATCAAAGTACAACAGGGTTGAATGAGGGTTTTTTTTTCCAGGAAATTTTGTAAAGTTTTGTAATTTTGAGTTATTTTGTAACATTCCAGAAATACAACATTATTGCAGGGAAGTCTGCTGCCTGTCCTAGCAGAGAACAGGATGGAAGAAGCTGATTGCAATAACCCTTCCTGGAACAGCTGTGATCACAACTGGCTATAGGTCAGGAAAATTAATCTTGAAAGTTTCTTGGAAATTATAGTTGGTTTGTTAGCAAAGAGAGAAGACTACTATACAGAAGAAGTTCCTAAACTATTGAGGCAACTCTATCCATTCAACATGCTACGGCTCTGAACCCATAGATCTTGATAGCAATATTCTCATTGGTTTCAGTGAGCTTTGTGCCAGATCCTAAAAGACCTCATTTGTAGCAGCCAGTAAACCCACTTTCTCTTGTTCAGGTCAGCTCTCATCTGCCTGGGAATCTGTGTTTCTCCAGACTCTGCTCTTAGAGTTACTAGACTGGAGTTTGGAGCAGACCAAACAGCAAGAGTTAGTGCTCACATGGCTAAGTAGATTTACAGATTCCAAAGTCAGAAGAGAGCACTGTGATCATTTAATCTGCCCTCCTGTATAACAAGGGACATAGAACTTTCCAAAAAATAATTCCTAGAGCAGATTTTCTAGAAAAACATGCAACTTGATTTAAAAATGGTTAGTGATAGAGAATCCAGCAATATCCTTGGTAAATTGTCCCAGTGATTAATTACCTTCACAGTTAAAAATGTACGACTTAAGTTATTTTCAGTCTGAATTTGTTCAGTTTCAACTTCCAGCTATTGGATCGTGTTATACCTTTCTCTGCTTGACTGAAGAGCCCCTCATTAAATATTTGTTCTCCATGTAGGTTCTTATAGACTGTAATCAAGACACTCCTTAACTTTATTTTTGTTTAGCTAAATAGATAGACACAAGGAGCTCAGTATCTATAAGGCATGTTTTCTAATCATTCTAGTGGCTCTTCTCTGAACCCCTTCCAATTTATCAACACCCTTTTTGAATCGTGGGCACCATAACTAGACACACTATTGCAGCAGTGGTCATAGTGCCAAATACAGAGGTAAAATACCTCCCTACCCCTACTTGAGGTCCCTCTGTTTATGCACCCCAGAATTGCATTAGTTCTTTTAGCCACATGTCTCACTGGCAGCTCATATTCAGCTGAGTATCCACCACAGACCCCACATCTCTTTCGGAGTCTGCTTCCAAGGATAGACTCCCCCATCCTGTAAGTATGACCTACATTCTTTGTTCCTAGATACATACATTTACAGTTAGCCATATTAAAACACATATTGTTTGCTTGTGCCCAGTTTACCAAGTGATCCAGACTGTGCTGAATCAGTGACCTGTCCTCTTTGTTATTTACCACTCCCCCAATCTTTGTGTCATCTGCAAACTTTATCAGTGATATGACGTTTATGTTTTCTTTCAGGTCATTGATAAAAGTATTAACCCGTTTAGGGTCAGAAACTGATCCCTGCATGACTCCACTGGAAACAACCTGCTCTATGATAATTCCTGATTTACAGTTCCATTTTGAGACCTATCACTTAGCTAGCTTTAAATCCCTTTAGTGTGTGCCATGTGTAGGAGTGGAGTGCTCGAGTTTAGCAGATAGCTTAAATCATTAAAGTAGGGAGAGGGAACCTAGAATACCAGTGATAAAAACTACCACTAGTTGGGAACTACTGCTTTAGAGCTCATCAAATAAAGTGAAGAGCCTTTGTGAATATTGATAGGAAATCCAAGTCTTTGAAATTGTCCCCAACAGGGTTTACCCTGCTAGACTGTGCATGGAATTTGCAAAACCATTCTACTCAAGCAAGGCTTGTCAGGAAGCTGGGGCATGCCTACCTGCAAACAATCTGGACAGAGTGACTGGACAGAAGCCTAAAATTGTTGTACTTGATCAGACCTGTGGTCCACCTACTCCAGTGTCCTGTCTCTCACCAGATGCTTCGGAGGTAAATACAGGAAACCCTGTAGCAGGCAAATATGGGATAGTCTGCCCAGCAGAGGGAGAATCTCCACCTAACCCCTCTAAGGGATTGTCTTCACGACCAGGGTAAATTGACATAAGTTACGCTAGTCCAGCTACATGAATAATGTAACTGGAATCAATGTAGCTTAGGTCGACTTACCCCAGTGTCTCCACTGAGTTGCGTCGATGGGAGACACTTTCTGGTCGACTTATCTTAGTTCTCGGGGAGCTGGAGTACTGGGGTTGACCAGAGGGCGCTCTGCCATTGATTTAATGGGTCTTCACTAGACCCACTAAATCAATCCCTGCTGCATCAATTGCAGCAGCATTCTTTTCACAGTAGTGAAGACAAGCCCTAATAGTTAGAGGCTGGTTTGCGCCCCAAAACATGTGGTTTTATATTCTTTCTAGTACTTTTTTTTGTATCTTGTAAAATAACTATAGATATTCCTATTATCCATAAACATATCTCCCTCTTTGACTCTTGCTAAGTTCTTGACCTCAACAACATCCTGTGGCAATGACTTCCACTGATTATGCATTGTCTACAAAGTATTCCCTTTTATCATTTTTAATTTGCTGATTTTCATTGAATGTCTCCTTATTTTTGTGGACAGGGAGATTAGAAGTTCCTGATCTACAGTCCCTACACCATTGCATAATAATGTGAACCTTTGCTCCACATATTAGTTGAGGTGAGTCCAGACTCCTGACCTACAGTTATTTTCTGAGCTCATGGGGCTTGAAGGAAGAGCAGTTTCTGTCAGAGTTTTGATGTGGTTGGAGGGCCAACAGAGAGTGTTACCATTTCTTTCCTTAGCTTTTAGTGAATTTGATGCTGGCAAAAGGATCTGAATTGATGGTGCAGGAAATGAAGGAATTGGCATTTATAAAGCATATACAGAGCTGGGTTTTTCTTATTGCCCAACCAATATGCCTCTTTTCTTATCTATAAGAACCATCTCTAAGGTCTGGTCCATGAGAAATTTCACCAGTTTCACCAATGCAAATTCCTAATGCACTTAAACCAATTTACTCCTTGCTAACATACTGCATTAAGCAAAACCAATTCAAGCAAGGTTTAAGCCAATTTTAGCAATATAGAAACTGGTTTAAGTGCATCTACATTAGGGGTTTGAACCAGTGTAGCTAGAGTTATTTTAAATTAAAGTCATTACGATGGTGCAACTTTTCTAGCCCAGACCAGGCCTAGCTGCCGAAGGGCTATGTCAGAGGAGACTCCACCTAACACACTTCAGAAGGTAACAATTTTCATTCACTAACATGATGTGGATGCTCTCAAGAGAGTGACCTAAGTGTGGGAAGTGTCATATGCCATTACCAATCTCCTGGGCCCCTGGCAGCTGTTCCATGAGAGATTTCATAGAATCCTAGACTATCAAGGTTGGAAGGGGCCTCAGGAGGTCATCTAGTCTAACCCCCTGCTCAAAGCAGGACCAATCCCCAGACCGATTTTCACCCCAGTTCCCTAAATGGCCCCCTCAAGGATTGCACTCACAACCCTGGGTTTAGCAGGCTAATGCTCAAAGCATTGAGATTTGCTTGGCTTGTGAAATCTTTTGGGTTGGGGAAGAAAGGAGGTAATATTCAATTGTTAGCAGTTTTGACATTGATTAGGCTTGATAGCTTGAATTAGGAAGCAGAGTGATAAACTGCAGTAGAAAGACGTTTTTAGCTGGTAGCCAGACAAGCCTCTCTGCTGGAATGTGCGGAGAGAGAGCTGGATTGCTGTGGTGGTTAATCTTCTAGGGAAGTTAATTTGTATTGCTGGACACTTTATTCTTTTGTTTTTAGTTGAGTGAGAGGAGCCTTGAGTGCTGACTACTTTAGAGCATTATTGCCTCTGCTTCTTTGATGCAACAAAAGAGCCTCTGTTGTCTGTGGTCATTCCATCTGCTTACACCAGGTTTGGATTTGGCACATATAAATAAGGGGAGGGGGGAATAATCTCCTCCTCCTTCTCTCGCTCAGAATAAAAGTGAATAATGTCAACAAAAAGTAGCAGTTTGTCCAACATTATTCAAATCCTGGACAGAGTACAGCCAGGGGTTGCTCTAGGTTTTTTGCCACCCCAAGCACGGCAGACAGGCTGCCTTCGGTGGCTTGCCTATGGGAGGTCCCCAGTCCCGCGGATTCGGTGGCTTGCCTGTGGGAGGTCCCTGGTCCCGCAGATTTGGCGGCTTGCCTGCAGGAGGTCTGCCGGTCCTGCGCCTTCGGTATACCTGCCGCCGAATTGCCGCTGAATCCGCAGGACTGGTGGACCTCCCGCAGGCAAGCTGCCGAAGGCTACCTGACTGATGCCCTCACAGGGACCAGCAGGGCACCCTCTCTCGGCTTGCCACCCCAGGCACATGCTTGGAGCGCTGGTGCCTGGAGCTGCTACTGAGTATAGCAAAGGAGGTAAAATGCTATTCTTCTGCGTCTATCTCAGTGCTGCTCCAAATGAAGCTTACCGTCGGGGCTGGAAGCCTATCCTGTGTGTTAGAAGCAAACTCAGGCAGGCAAGATCAGGCTTTCACACAAGTCAGAAGGAAATGCAACCAGAGGCCTCCCTACCCCTACAATCCTGTTGTGTCTGGGGGAGAGGAGGAGCCCAGCCAATTACAGTGTCCCCCTAGGTCTTGCTGTCTCTGGTTAGGAGTGGGGAAGTAAACCAGTCACAGACCCTTGAGAGAAATTTGGGGCCTGCCCCACTTCTTTCTATTTCACCTCCATTCCACCCCAGTTACAGATGTCCAGGGGGGCACCCTGAACTTGGGGCCCTGGTACAATTGTTCCCCCCTTTCCCCACTTTCTTGTCAGCTGTTGCTAGCTGTCGGGGGGAAAACATTTCATAAAATGAAAGTTTAGAAATTAAAACTCTTCTCAAGGATTTATATTTCCCAACCCATCACCCCAAGAATGCTCTGCACCTCTCTATATGTAAATCGTTACTTAACAGATCAGGTGCCAGTAGATGCTGCTCAGGAATACATAGAATTGTCACTGGGTTTTGTAAGACCAAAAAAATTTCTTGTGGCCTGCAAATAGCTTCTTATAGCAGCTCTTGATAGCCACTCTTAGCATGCCTAAAAATATTCTACTGAAATAATAAATATTAATAAGAATTGTATTCATGTAATTAGATTTCCAGGAAAAAAACCCATTAAGAAACCCATGTCTAAAGGGTGTAGGCATATCTGATCTGCATGAAAAAAACTTACCGGCTTGGCCCCTGAGCGTGCAGTGAGTTCTTTGCTTGAAGATCCCTGCTGACTTCAATGGGGCTCTGAGCAAGAGGGAGGGAATCTGCCTACATAGAGCTCATTACAGGATCAGGGCCTTAAATAGCAAAACCAAACAGATATTTTTCTGGCTCCTTCCTTGCAGTGTGGTATACAAACAAAACACAATCAAATATAATAAATCCTAAAATTCGAACAGATAAAAGCAATAGAAAAAGATGAAAGGGGCTGGGGGAAGGTAATAAAAATAGGGCAAAATGTTCGAAAGCTTGGACAGTTTTGAACATTTTATCCATCACGACTAATAATGATCACAAGGGAAAACCACCTTTGAAATAGAACTTTGAAATATGTCTTCAAAATAGGAAGTGACAGAACAATTTCTACACTCAAGGGCTCACCAAAAGCCAAAACATGGCCTCCTGAGATATAACAGAGTGATCCCCTATGGCCCAGTCTAAGCAGGAGTTTTATACCTGTGTAATGAAAATGTGTGTATATGCCTGGCACTTGAATTTATCCTTGCATCCACCCTGCAGCAGTATAGTAAAGTAGTGTTTGTGCATCTTTCCCATAACCTGGGGTACCTTCTGCAACTATACCTAGCCCAAAAGATTATCAGGTCTAAATTTTCAAAAGTAACTAGTGATTTGGGGTGTCTCGAATTTTGGATTCTCAAATTGAGACATGTTAAAAAGGCCTGATTTTTCTGAGGGCAAGTGATCAACACTCAAGTTGGGCATCCAGAATCACTGGTCATTTAAAAAAAATCGGGTCCCAGTTGTGGTCCTGGCAAATGTTTTGAAATGTGTGTCATCAGAGAACGGCCTTTACAGGTAAGCCATTAGGCTTGATTCTGCTTTCACATCAGGCTTACATTGTTGTAACTTCTCCGTGGTATAACTGAGCCCACGTCCAGACTAACCCGCGGCATCGGCGGGTTAAAATCGATTGCTCGGGGATCGATATATCGCGTCTAGTCTGGACGCGATGTATCGATCCCCGAGCGCGCTTACATCGATTCCGGAACTCCATCAACCCGAACGGAGTTCCGGAATCGACACGGAGAGCCGCGGACATCGATGCCGCGCCGTCTGGACTGGTGAGTACCTTGATTTTAGAAATTCGACTTCAGCTACGTTATTCCCGTAGCTGAAGTTGCGTATCTAAAATCGATTTTAATACCTAGTCTGGACGTGGCCTGAGAGAAGAAGAAGCAGAAGTTAACTGTATGCTCTTCTTTGTGGGCGTGATATATTAGGTCTGTCTTATGTAAGCCATAATGCGCTGCACTGAATATGATTCCTTCTGAAGTACGTTTAATTTGTGTATTTCTTAACACTGGAATAATTTACATAGATAGCAACCCTTTGGGGCAGGGAACTTATCTTCTTATGTCTCTGTAAAATGGCTAGTGTATTTTTGTTACTAAATACGACAATAATAAGGTGGGTTGTCCTCTGACAGTATCTTGCAGATCTTGCCTAATGCAAAAAAGAATGGTTTTGTGGCTAAAAAAGACTGGGAACCAGGAGAAATGCATTCTGTTCCCACCTCTGCCACAGACTTCTTCAGTGAACTTGGGCAGTCATTTGTCCTCTGCATCTCAGTTGCCCATTTGTTACCTAAAAACCTGGGTTCTGTTCCTGATTAAGCCACAGACCTGGTGTATGATTTGTTGGATCAAATCACTTCACCTTTCTGTATCTCTATTTCTTCTCCTCTTCTTTGTATAATTAGGCCATGCTTACACTTAAAAGCTTACAGTGGCACAGCTGTACCGATGTTGCTGTAAGGTGGCTTGTGTAGCCGTGTTATGCCGATGGGAGAGAGCTCGCCCACTGACATAATAAAACCAGCTCAACGAGCAGCGGTAGCTATGTTGGCAGGAGAGTGACTGCCGTTGATATAAGAACATAAGAACTGCCATACCGGGTCAGACCAAAGGTCTATTTAGCCCAATATCCTGTCTTCCGACAGTGCCCAATGCCAGGTGCTTCAGAAGGAATAAACAGAACAGGTCATCATCAAGTGATCCATCTGCTTTCACCACAGGTGCTGACTTATTTTTCCTGGTGGGTGCTCCCCCCGCACTCACCCCAAGGCCATGCCCTCAATCTGCCCTTTCCCCTGAGGCCCCACCCTCACTCCGCCTCTTTCTGCCCCTGCTCCACTCCCTCCCTCGAGCCCCATATCCACCGATCACTGCTCTCTGCCCTCCCCCTAGCGCCTTCCATCAGCAGCGAAACAACTGATGGGCGGCCCGGCCAAACAATCATGGCTGGTGTGTGCTGAGCACACCCTATGCCTGTCACCCAGTCCCAGCTTCTGGCACACAGAGACTAGGGACACAGTCCCATGACATAGTGCTGTGCACAAGCATGCTTATGCCAGCAAAATATATGTCACTCAGGGGTGTGTTTTGCACACCCCTGAGCAACAAAAGTTTTTCCGGCATAAGCGCTTGTGTAGACATGGCCTAAGACTAGCTCTTTGGTGCTGCAACGGGCTCTTTCTACATATTTATACAGTACCCTACACAATGGGCCCTGATCTTAGTTGGGGCCTTTGGGCAGGGTGAAAAAAGAATGCTTCCTTATGTCACAGGGGTGTTGAGACAACTAGTGCATGTAAAAACCCTTCCGATTCCTAGGATGGAAAGTGTTAGGCCACGTCCAGACTACCCGCCCTATCGGCGGGTTAAAATCGATTGCTCAGGGATCTAGACACGATATATCGATCCCCGAGTGCGCTTATATTGATTCCGGAACTCCATCAACCCCAATGGAGTTCCGGAATCGACAGGGAGAGCCGCGAACATCGATCCTGCATGGTGTGGATGGGTGAGTAATCCGATCTTAGATATTCGACTTCAGCTACGTTATTCGTGTAGCTGAAGTTGCGTATCTAAGATCGATTTCCCCCCCGTAGTGTGGACCAGCCCTTAGAGAAGTAAAAAAAAAAAGAAGAAAAAAGTCCTGTGATGAAGCCAACTTCCTCTAGGACCTGGCGGACGCCGGAGGGGTGGCGCTTTGGTCCCCTGCGCAGCTGATTGACGGACAAGCTGAGCTGTGACCCAGCACGTTAATGAGAAGCAGGGAGAAGGCGCTGGCAGGGGATGCAGAGGGAATGGGCTGGGGATGCCCGTAGGGACCTCGGCCGGCCGGCAGTTCAGATGAAGCTCTTCAGACAGGCGCAGCTGAAGGGGGGCCAGGACCCGGACAAAAGGCAGCGTGGGCTGAACACGAAACCTCTTTAATCCGACCTCTCTGCAGCTCTGTTCCCTGCACTGCAGCAGCGCCCACAATGCCCGGGGCTACGATCATCCCCAGGAGCATCTTCCCAGCAGGACCCACGCTTGGGAAAGTTTAGGCTTTAAGGGCTCGCTAGGCTGCCCCCCCGCCCCCCCCAGGCAGGGCAATGGATCTGCCTGAAGGTGAATTTTAGTCGGTGATTTGGTTGTTTTCTGGGTGCCCCCCGGACTTTCCCTGCCCCGCTCCCTTTGTGCGGGGAGAAAGTTCCTTGTTTCAAAGGACAAACCTTGCTGCTGCTGCTGCTGCTGCAGGGACGTGTCCCTGCCCCTGCAGACGAGCCCGGGGACGCTTTGTTTTCTGGTCTTCTCCAGCAAGTGGGTGCCTCTGCCCCACAGACTCTGGGAAACAGGATCTTCCTCGCCCACCCTGGCGGGTTACAATGGGGTAAGAAACAGGGATTGGGGGTGAGCATGGGGGGGTTCCCCTGGGGATGGTGGCGAGGCAACACAGACGTGGGGGGAGGTGTCCGGTATGGGGCTGGGGTAGAAGCACAGAGAAGGGAAGACTGGATGGCCTGGTAAGACAGGGGGGCAGTACAGCAATGGGGGGGTGTCTCCTTTCCTGGGGAGTGTCAAAGGAAACAACATGGGGGGGTCGTCTGTGGGGGAGTCGGGCTGCACAATTTGAGGAGGGGTGTGTGCTTGGGGGCATTAGGAGCAAAACAGCCCTGGGGGGGGCAGAAGCTGGGGGTTAGCCCGTGGGCGGAGCACCTATGTGAGGGAGCAGCAGAGACAAAGGGGAGTGCGAGTGTTAAGGAAGCAGCACAGATGTGGGGGGAGGGCACAGAGGGAAGGAGCACAGACGTGGGGGAGGGGGACGCTGCTGTCCTGGGGGGTGTCTGCTCAGGAAGGGAGGGGAGGCTGGCAGTGGTGGGGAACAGTCAGATTGGGGCTCCTCTCTTGAGAGTGGGGAAGGGCAGGAGGGGATCAGCAGCCATGGGGGGGCTGAGAGGGGGCTTCTCCTGGGAGGTGGGGGAGAGCAGAAGGAGAGCAGCACAGCCATAGGGGTGGGAGGATGAGCGCAGAGATGGGTGGGTTTTTTCTCTCTCCTGGGGGCAGAAGGCGGCCTGGGGGTCTGAGCACAGAGATGGGCATGAGGGGGGTCTCCTCTCTGATGGGAGGAGCCAGTCGGGGTTTATCATCCTGTTTTGATTTTACACAGAGGTTGAGATATTTTGGGGGGTGGGGAAGGTAAGGCAATAACCCAGGGAAAGAGGGGAGAGCCCTTGCCTGGTTTCTCGCCCCCCCTCGGTGGGAAGGGCAGGCAGAAACCTGTGTGCTTGTACCGCAGAGGAGGGTCACCGAATAACAATAGTAGGAACTGTACCACCAGGGAGAAACCCTGCCCTAGCCCCTGCTCCTGGGCCGGGAGAGGAGGTGGTGTGGGCATTCTCACCGCTCTCTTTGGCATATGACCTCTTTTCTAATGTGTCTATTCAGGTCTTGGCACAAAGGTGTGAATAGGTGCTAAAGGCAGAGTTAGGGGTGCGAGAGAGCGGTGCTTAGAAAGGACAGGTTTTGTGGGGCCAGGGTGAGGGGTCACTGGGCTGACATCATGTCCAGTCAGTTCAGTTTGATAATACTGCATTGGCATGACAAGCTAGGCATGTTTTGCAAACTGTAAAAAAGACTTGACCTCTGTCAGGACTGGGCTTTATGCTGCTTTAAGGTGTTAATCGCCTGTGTCTAGTCAGAGCTGGTTTTAGCCCTTTCAAGGATACATTACCTCTGGGATGGTCAGGACACCAGATTATTGGCAGTATAGCCAGCCAGAGGGAGCAGTGGGAGCTGCCAGTGCTCTTCACTGCAGAAAATCAAGCCCTTTCTTAGAACCAGAATAAAGTGCGTGTGGCAAGGTGGCAACGTAGATTCAGCCCCGTGCCCTATAGCAGTGAGAATTGCTGCATTTCCCGTATTTACTCATAAAAGGACAGGGATTGGTTAGTTTCATATGTCCTGGCCAGGGGAGGGGAAAAGGGTAACTATCCATGCTAAGGATCAGTTAGTGTTGTGTGGCCTGTTCTGTGACCTGTGCACTTTTGCAGGGGACTAGGCTAGCCTGATGGTTTCTCAGGGCCATAGTGATGGCTGAAGTTGGTCTCTGGGAGCCCGCTGCAGGCTCATACTCCCTTCCTAGAGTGATGTGGAGCCAGTGAGTCAACCCCTGTCTGGGTCCTCTGCCTTTGCTGGGGCCTGTGCTGAGGCCAGCAGGATGGGGAGCAGTGGCTCGGCACTGAAGGTCTGTACAGATCACCGAGGAGGCATCAACTGGCTCAGTCTGAGCCCAGACGGGCAGCACCTGCTGACGGGCAGTGAAGATGGCACTGCACGTCTCTGGAGCACTTCAGATAGCCAGTGCCATGGCCATTTCCAAGGTACAGTATGTGTCCCTTTTCTCCAGGCTCTGAGTCCAAGTACAGTTTATTCTAAGGTATGGTACAAACTTGACACAGCATGATCTATCCTCCAGTCTCTGGAGCAGGTTGAGTGGCCAAATATGCTTAAGAATCAATAAGAGTAATATTAACTAGAAGCTCTTTCATCCCAAAGCAAGTTTCAAACGTTCGCGCACAGAGGAATCCCTTTGCCTCTCAAGTAGAACACAGCAATTTAACTTCTGCTTCCTTACTGCAGTCCTCCGCATCTAACCCAAGTGTAATTGTCGTTTTTTTAGTTTTTCACTTTTATTCAGAACTTCTTGACCTTACAGTTGAGAAACAGGCCTCAGTGAACAATGGGATTTTTTTTCAGTAGAACAAAACATCCCCATGTGTCTAATGAAAACTTCTAGGCTTTTTTCTTCTGAAATTGTTTTTACCTGTTTAATGAGATTTACATCTTCCTACACAATCCCTAGACTTACCTCAAAATGATTGAAGAATGCAGAAACCCTGCAGGAGGGGATTGTGAATTGAAATCTTGAATTTCCAGTGCTAAAGCTGCCCTTTAGATAACTTCCTGCATACCCCTTTAGGATTATAATTTTTTAATTCACTCAGTAACTGTTGGGTATATTCACAACCAGGTCTACTTACTGCTAGGGTTTGTGGCTCTACCCACACATAATCTCCCTTAAGTATGTTGGTTGGTTTCCATTCTACGTGAAACAGTTTATCATATTTAATGAAAAAAATCATATGGATTTAGTGTTGTGAAAGTCACCATATTGACAGCCCTCTGCCAACAGAACAAACACCACTGCAAGCTTCTCCCACGACATAACCAAGATGCCTCAACCTCACCCATCAGTGAAGCCTCATCTGCAATGAGGTTTTTGTGAATTATTTACTGTTACTCTAATACATGATGGTCAAAGCACTATTTACTCCTGAGGGAATTCTGCACCAAAACATTAAAAATTCTGTGCAAAATATTTCAAAATTCTGCATATCTTCTTAGTCAAAATAACACTATATAATCACTCCAGTTTCAATTATTTTGTTAATTTATTTCAAAATACCTGTCAGCAAGTATATCTGTAACAATATAGACAACAAAAAAGATTCAGGAAATGTTTTTGACAGATTCCTTAATAGGCATATTAATACAGAACTTTGAGTAATAATTCATTTAAACTACAATAAAGAAACATATTTCTGGAGCCCTGCTTGGATACAAAAATGTGTATCTGCATCTGATCTGTAATCCGCAAATGTTGTCTGAGGATACCTGCTGATATCAGCAGATTTGCATGGCTCTCCTTGCTGTGGTCGGGATGAGGCTCTGAGGCACCCTGCCTCCGGAGCCGGGTCATGGAGAGCCACGTGGGCAGCTGTGGGGAGCCGTCATGGACCCTCCACCTGCCCTTGGCCAGGCAGGGAGCTGGGGGATGGGGACTGGCTGGGGGCTGCTCTCAGTCTCTCCTCTGCACTGCAGGCAGGTGGAGATTCTGCTGTGGCTCCCTACGGCTCCCCGGCTGGGTTGGGGAGAGCTGCTCTGGCAGCTGTGGGGTGTCTGGGTCCCTCCACTTGCCCTGGCCAGAGGATCTGGGGGCCAGGGAAACAGGCCAGGGGCTGCTTGGGTCCCCCACCCACGGCAGGTGGAGGGTCCGCCGCGACTCCCCACAGCTGCCAGCGTGGCTCTCCCTGACCCGGGTCTGGCCAGTAGGGGGTAGCTCTCGGAGCCACAGCTTGGCTATGATAAGAGCCAGCTGTTGGGAATCACGGTGGACCCTCCATCTGCCCTGGGCAAGGGGCCTGAGCAGGCGCCCCGCCCAGGGCAGGTGGAGAGTCCGTACCACGGTTCCTCACAGCTGCCTGCCTGGCTCTTCCCATCAGAGTCCTGCTCGGATACAAAATTTGTATCTGCATCCGAGTGGCTATCTGCAAAATGGTCCACGGATATAAAGCGGATACCAGTGGATTTGCAGGGATCTATTTATTTTCTGCACCTCTCAGAAACGGTGCAAAAGCTTTTGGGAGTCGGGATAACAGAGGAGCTGAGGGAGAGGGAAGTAATTGTTGGGAAGCAGCCTGGGAGTAAACCTGGAGGGTTGTTGGGTGTGGGTGGGAGAAGTGTGGAACAGTTGTTTTTTGGGAGAGGTTGTTAGGGAGTTGGGGAGCCTCCCCCATGTAGTCCCTGGCTAACCCCTAGCCTCTCCCATTCAGTCAGGCACATCTGCCTCTGTCCCCACGTATTCCTGCACCTCCACTCAGCCACCTGTTCTCTGCCATCCCCATGTGGCCCTGCACTCCCACTCCCATTCAGCCTGTGACTCAATGCTATCACCCACTAGCTCCTGTGCTCCCACCCCAGCCTGTCCCCCCCACTAGCCCTTGTGAACCCTAGTGTATGTGACCCTCCCCCCCACAGAAGCCACATGTGCCCTGCTCTGTCCATCCCTCACATGCCCGGTGTCTCCTCATGTGTCCCCACAGGCAGAGCGCTGTGAGGAAAGCAGCCTCTTCTGCCCATGAGTCAGCTGTCCTCTTCTGGTACCACAGTAGCCCCTGATGGGTGAAAAGTGTAATTGCAGCGCCTCCCCTGCAGAATCTATTTTCTGCAAGGTGAGGTGGGGGGGAATCTGCAGGGGACATGAATTTTGCATGTGTACAGTGGTGCAGAATTCCTCCAGGAGTAACTGTTGTAGATAGCGATGAAGTGATTCAGTCACCGGGTTGTCTAGATCAGTGGTTTTCAAACTTTTTTTCTGGTGACCCAGTTGAAGAAAATTGTTGATGTCTATGACCCAATGGAATTTGGGAATGAGGGGTTTGGGGTGTGGGAGAGGGCTCAGGGCTGGGGCAGAGGGTTGGGGTGTGGGGCCAGGAATGAGGGGTTCAGGGTGTGGGAGGGGGCTCTGGGTTGGGGCAGGGGGTTAGGGTGCAGGGGTCAGGGCTCTGCGTGCAGTCTCTGGGGTTGGGCTGGGATGAGGGGTTTGGGGTGAAGGAGGGGGCTTTGGGTTTGGGGGGGCTCAGAGATATGGGGTAGGGGTGTGGGGTTGGGGCGCAGGCTTACCTCTGGTGGCTCCTGGTCAGTGGCACAGCTGGGGTACAGAGGCAGGCTTCCTATCTGTCCTGGCACTGCTGACTGCGCTGTGCCCCGGAAGCAGCCAGCAGCAGGTCTGCCTCCTAGGCGGAGGTGCGCAAACGGCTCCGCATGGCTGTCGCCCGCAGGCACTGCCTCCACCTCCCTTCCCCCCAGCTCCCCATAGGCCAGGAACCACTAGTTTTTACTGGCCAGGTACCAGAGTCCCTGGGTGCTGAGGAAGGCGACCCAGTGCCTTGCATTCCACGAGCCAGTATTGGGTCTTGACCTGAAGTTTGAAAACCACTGGTCTAGATCTGCTCAGAGCAGAATTATATAGATTGGTGATAAAGATGCTGGTGGATGTCTACACTAACACTCCCAAATTTGCTAGCAATGGTGGAAGGTTTTCACAAAACCTAAGCATAGGTACAAGGGTTCATAGTATAGATCAGATGGCCTGATTCTTGACCAGTGTGTTGAGTCTGCTTATAAGGGGGACAAATTTTGCTGGTTTTTTTTTTTTTTGGTTGCACATTACAGTCCCTGGGTAATTGAACTGAGGCCTTCAAGCTCGCTTTTCATTGGCTGTTGATAACAACTTTTGGTCACATGACCTAGGTTGGACTTGACCCAGCAGCTGGAAGAGTGCTGTATCATATTACTAATCTCCAGAGCCATCTTTTATTTACTCAAAATGCATCTTAGTTTACCTTTGCTAGTGATACCATCTGGAAGGTCTCTTACTTTCTGGAAGTCAGCCATGTATTCATTTTTTTGCAAAGAATTTATGCTGTAGTTGACAAGATGTGTAATATGCTGTCAGATTAACAATAAACAAATTCTTGTGCACGGCATGGTCTACAGTTAGTCTGACAGTATATTGCGTGTGTCCCTCTTCTAGATAAGTATTTGACTAAGAGCCTAGATTAGCTACAGCATTTGTTGGATTCCAGAAAGTAGGATGTCCAGGTGCTACTGCTGTTAATGTGAATCAGTTTTGCTATATTTTTGAAAGGCTTGAGAGGATTGCAGTAAGACTGAGCAAAAATGGATTAAAATTAAAGAATGACAAATGTAACAGCACAAGTCAGAGTGGAACCCTTCATTAGTCAAAGAATCCTATATCAGACTAGCACCTCAGGACTCTGGACTGCAGTGACATCTAATTGACCATCTTTAGTCACTTGTTTTAAGTCACATGTTTTTGATGCTGACAGTTAACTATGTCTGCTTGCCTCATTTTACCATCTGCTCTCCTCCTGATCCTTACCTCTACCCTTTCCCATTTCCCTCTTCTGCATAACTCTCCCTACTCTACTGCTCCTTCCTCTATATCTTTGTTCCTTCCTCTTTCCCTCTAACTTCTTCTACTTGTCATGTTCTACCTCTTCTCCCTCAAGGCCGGCTTTAGGCCGATTCACCCAATTCCCGGGAATCGGGCCCTGTGCCTAAGAGGGCCCCGCGCCATAGGCACCTTTTTAATTTTTCTTTTTTTTTTTACTTACCCCGGGTCCCTGGCTGCGGTCTGCTCTGGGGTCTTCCGTGGTCCCGCTCCCTTGACCAAAGCGCAGGTGGGAGTGCGGCAAGCCCCGGGGCCCTGCTCTCCCAGCTGGAGCTCTGGCCAGAGCTCGGCAAGCCCCGCGGCCCCGGCTGGAGCTCTGGATGGAGCGTGGTAAGCCCCGCGGCCCTGGCTGGAGCTCCGCTCTCCTGGTTGGAGCTCTGGGCCCTTTAAATAGCCTCCAGAGCCCTGGGATAGCGAGGGGCTCCGGGGGCTATTTAAACGGAAGGGGCTCCAGCTGCCTCTGCCACCTCGGTCCTTTAAATAGCCGCCGGAGCCCCGCCATCCCCATGCATTCCTCAGGGCTCCTGCGGCTATTTAAAAGGTCCAGGGCGGGGTAGAAGCTGGGGAGCCCTGGGCCCTTTAAATTGTCCCCAAAGCCCTGGGATAGCAGGGGACTTGGGGGCTATTTAAAGGGCTGGGGCTCCAGCTGCCTCTGTTGCACCCTCTGCCCTGCCCACACCAGCCCTGCTTTCAGTGCCTGCAGCCAGGTCTGCACCCCATGCCCACAGCCAGCCCCTGCCAACCCCCCTGCCCTGTCTCCAGTCAACCCCTGACACACACCCCTGCGGCCTTGCCCAAAGCCAGCCAGCCCCACACATACTGCTGCCTGCACCAGCCCTGCACACCCTGCCCTGTCTCCAGCCAACCCCTGCTGCACCCCCCTGCCTGAAGCTAGCCAGCCAGTCTCACACTCCTCTGTCTCCAACCCTGCCAACCCCTGCTGCACCCCCCTGCAACCCTGCCTGAAGCCAGCCCGCCCCACGCACCCCCTATCTCCAACCAGCCCCGCACCCCTTGCCCTGCCTGCAGCCAGACCCTACCTCCAGTCAGCCCCTGCCCAGCCTCCAACCAGCCCCATGTCCACTGCTGCCCTGCAGTTCCAGGGCAGTAACCCTGCACACCTGCTTCAATGACGGGGGCAGGGAGCAGCTGGGACCCACACATGTGCACACCCCCAGGGAGTGGTGGGGACCCACACATGTGAAACGGCAGTCATTAATAACCAATCAACAGCATATATGATGCAATGTACATAATATATAATTTTATTATTTATATAGTTATGAAAAGTAAATAATACATGAAAGAAACAAAAGGCTTTTTTTTCCACTTTTTTTTTTTAAGTTATCCCTGCCAGGGCCCCACTGAAAATGTTCGAATTGGGCCCCGCACTTCCTAAAGCCAGCCCTGTTCTCCGCCCTGCCCCCCCCGAGCGGGGCAAAACACCTCAAACAAACCCCAGAGCTACCTGGAATAATAATATTCATCAGTTGTATTATAACAGCTCCTAGAAGCCCCTGCTGAGATTGGAGTTCCATTGTGCTAGGCACTGTACAGCCGCATAGTAAGAGATGTTACCCCAAGAGTAAGCAATATAAACAGATGAAATGAAGCGGGGGTGGGAGGTGGGATAAAGTATTATCCCCCTATTTTACAGATGGGGAACCAAGGCCCAGAGAGAAGATGTGACAAGGCCAAATTGGAAGGCTTATGGCGGAGCTGGTGGGAACTGAACTTTGAACTCATGAGTTACAGTAAAATACACTTAATGGTACAATCAAGTAACAACTCAACCTAAATGTTGTAACCCTTGTCCTCCTTGCCTCTATTCCCACACTTCTGTCTGAGTGTAAACTCTTTAGGGCAGGGACCATGTCTATTTTTAATCTGACTGTAAAGCCTAGTACTCTCTGATCACTTTATAAATAGTAATGACAATGCCTTTATTCTTTCTCTCTACTTTATTTGCTTAAAGAGGTACTCCTGCCATTAAAAGCATATTTAGTATTTCTCCTTGTTGTTAGATATAATGGGGGGCATACGGCTGATTTACTTTACATCACTCATGTTCTTTTAGTTGCTTGCATTTCACTCATATTGGACTATTTAAATTAGATTGGTAACTAAACTTTCCAATTAGTCTTTTGTATTTCAGGATTTCCTGCACTAGCCCAGTGCTGCTGTTTGTCTAAAAGCACAGAGGGTAATGTTGAAATACACTTTTTTCACCAAATTAAAATAGAGCAGAGAAAAGACACGTATTTATATAGTGAACCAAATTCCTTACTCCTTTGAACTCAATTGATTTCAGTTGAGTTACACCAAGGATGAATTTGGCTCATTGTTTCCATAATACCCTTTAAAACAACAAGAAGCTCAGTCATGGGCCTTAATCTGGTTGACAGTAATCCCTTGAAATGGCCCACCATACCTCTGTTCAGTGGTCCTGGAACAATTTTTGTAGTGGGGGAATGCGGAAACCATTTATTTGGGTTGTTACTACTTCAAGCCTGGAGGTGTGGCAGCACTCTCAGCACCTCTAGTTCCCGCACCTTTGCCTCTGTTTAATTTATTCCTCATATCAGTGAAGCAGTAAAACAAAGATGCAGTTCATGCTTTTAAAATTAAAAGTGCTGTGTTTTCCACGAGCTCCTGCTTGTGATGAACTCAGTTGTGGATTTTAAAACTACAGCCTCAAAAGTATTACGGTCTGGGGTTTTGGATCAGGCCAATTTCAAACTAGGTTGTTTTTTTTTTTTAACTAAACTAAAGAGAGCATGTCACAGCTTTCCAGATCTGTTATGTTTGCAACATACTGAATATTTTTTATCTCCATCATTTGTTCCTAGGACATGAAAGCTACATCACCTTTTGCCACTTAGAAAATGAGGTTGCATTCACATGTAGTGCAGATCACACAATTAGAAAGTGGGACGTGATGACAGGCCAGTGTCTGGCCATTTACCGAGGGCACACATCAATTGTCAACAGGTTGGTAATACAGATTCTTCATTTAAGAGGATCATTCCATTGTGCTTCTGTAACTTGACCACAGATAAATGGTCTGCAGTGCTGTTATAGCCCTGTGGGTCCCAGGATGTTGGAGAGACAAAGCGGGTGAGGTAATATCTTTCGTGGGACCTGAGGACGAGCTATGTGTAGCTCGAAAGCTTCTCTCTCTCTCTCTCTCTGTCTCTCTCTCTCCAACTGATGTTGGTCCAACAAAAGATATTACCTGACCCACCTTGTCTCTCTACAAATAAATTGTCTTTTTACCAGTAAGCTCCATTATGCAACTAAATGGGTTGTGTAAATCTTTGACTCTCTGCTACTCATGTTCTTTGCTGTAATGATGAGTTATCCTAGCAACAGTGCTGACACAGCTATAGACTGGAGATGGGAGAACAGCAAAAGGCTCACAGCATGGTGAATCTGCCACTGGGAATGGAATTCTAGAAGAAATTGTTCAGCTGAAGGCAGATGCCTGTGATAAATAGATTTTAAAAGCAGCACGTCAGCCATTCTTGTTAGCAAAAAGGACATAGTCCTGTTTGAATGATTTATTCCTTATTGTTAAAACTAAGTTTAAAACTACACTGTGACTTCTTACTGATCTTGCATAAAGAAAACCAAATACACACATGTAACAGAATCTGTAAACAGATAGGAGGAGAGAGCTCAAATACTGGGTCAGCCAGTTTTCATGACATCTTCAATTAAAGGAACACCAAAACATTGCCCATTTTAGATGGCTGCCTTCACAGCCTGAAAGGTGCCAAAAGGCCATGTCTGGGTTGTGAGTTCAATCCTTGAGGGGACCATTTAGGGATTTGAGGATTGGTCCTGCTTTGAGCAGGGGGTTGGACTAGATGATCTCCTGAGGTCCCTTCCAACCCTAATATTCTATGATTCTATGATCCTCCCCACCCTGCCCTGTCTCTAATTTGGATGTTTGGCTTCTGGATCTAAGTGGACCAGCTGCTCTTTCTCATTAAGGTGAAGGTGCTGTTAAGTGCTGTGTAGAACTTTATGGGCTGCATGCTGCTCTTTGATCAGATCTTCTGTAGTCCAGTGGATGGAGTGCTGGACTGGGTGTCTGATCTTACGTCTGTCACCGACTCCCTTTGAGAGTTTAAGGAAGTCACTTAACCTCTCTCTGCTTCAGTTTCTCTGGCTATGTCTACACTACAGCTTTTGTCAGCATAATTTATGTTGCTCAGGGGTGTGAATAAACCACCCTCCCCAGTGACATAAATTACACCAACATAAGCGCTGGTGTGGACAGCACTGTGTCAATGGCAGAGCTTCTCCTGCCAGTATAGGTAGCAGCCACTCGCTGGGGCTGAAGTAGTTAAGCCGTTGAGAGAACTCTCTCCCGTCTGCTTAGAGCAGCTACATTAGAAAGCTTACAGCAGCGCAGCTGTAGTGCACGGCTCTCTAGTGTTGCCGTAGCCTCTGTCTGTAAAATTGGGATAATGATGATTATCCTCTCTTTGTGAGATCCTTGGCTAGGTATTTATTTAAATGTCATTTTTAACCTGCCTGTTTGTCAGACCATTGCGTGATAATTGGTTTTAGGAACCATCATTTATGGTTCAACTTCTTGGAAACTAAATGTCTGATTAGTTTAATTGCTGTTATTGTTGGCTATTGTCTTAGGCCAGCATTTGGACAACTAAATAGCCATAATGAAAAATGAGCTGCTAAATAACAAGTTTAAAAAAGCAACTCATAACTAATGAATAACACATGGTAGCGCTGCTGGTCAAGGTTATTTTTTAGAGGGTGCCCAAAATTAATCAATTTTAGGTGCCTAAATAAGTTACATGACTTCAAAATGCTGAAGCAGGCTTTGTTTTGGCTTGGGTTTTAGGGGGGGGATGGAGGAGAGGGAAAGGAAGGATAGCATGTGATTATGTATAATGCATATGCATCAGGGCCAAATTATTTTGCACAAGCAACCTTAATTCTGGCATTTCCTAACTTCTGAGTGTTTATGTTTGCAACTTTAACATTCTTTTTATGTAGTTTTTTTTACACGTAATTCATATAGTTAATGAAAACATCAGCAATTAAATGAGGATAAAAATTGCTAAAGGATTAAACTCTCATTCTTCAGGGTATAAATATTCCCTAACTAGCTGGGATTAGGAAGAAACTTCTTTTATGGGCAAGTTATTCCATATGTAATTGTCCACTATGGGATTTTTTGTATCTTCCTCTGAAACATCTGGTGTTAGCCACTGTTGAAGATAGGATAGCAGATTAGATGGACCTCTGATCTGGTTTGGCAAGTCTTATGATCCTGGGACACTGATAATGGAAGATTATCAGAAATCTAGATACTTCCTGCAGGTTCAGTGGGGAATTGGAGTTGCTTGCTAGCAACATGGTGTGCTAAACTGGAAGGGAAATATTAAGAAGAAGAGAATCAAATGCCAAAGGCCAAAACCTCGATGAACCCTGAATGGAGTAGTCTTCTGCCTTGCAATGTGCCTGTTTTCATTTGTAACTGGGTAAGGCTCTAAAGGACTGTGTCATGTCCTTGCGTGTGGCAATGAGGTGCTCACACTGATATATTAAATATATCTGATGGTTGAACAATTATTTGAGGGACAGTTGCTTCTAGTACTTCATTGCACTCTTGGTACAGAACCCTTTATGCAGTCACTGGTGGCGAGGGGGGCGGAAGTTAAAGCACAAAGCAACAGTGTGTATACTAGTTGTTTATTTTTAACAGGATCCTGGTTGCCAAAGACTATCTATTTAGCGGCTCCTATGACAGGACAGCTCGGTGCTGGAGTGTGGAGAAGGAGAAACAAATCCAGGAATTCCGGGGCCATCGGAACTGTGTTCTGACTTTGGCTCACTACTCCTCCCGGGATGTTCTTGATGAGTCAGAGGAGGAGCAGCAGAAACTGAACAGAGACTTCCTGGTGACAGGAAGCACAGACTGCACTGTTAAGGTCTGGTGGGTGTCAAGTGGGCGTTGCTACCAGACTCTGCTAGGGCACACGGGGGCTGTTTTATGCCTTATACTTGATGCTCCAAACAGGGAGTTATTTTCTGGCAGCACAGATTATACCATCCGAACATGGAATATTGTGACCGGCGAGCAGTTAAAAGTGTTCAAAGAGCATCAAGGATCGGTTATCTGTCTAGAGGTAAGAACCAGTATGTTTCATACTGCCACCTGGAGGTGGGTATCCACATCATACCATTCTTGGCCAAGAACTGAATAGGCCAAGGGGACTGAGCCACCTTTTTCTACTCAGAAGAGGTTTCTCTGAGACAGTGTACAGAAATGACATGCAGGAAACCTGCCCAGTTGTTGCCTCATCCATAGCTAAAAAGCTTCAATACTGACAAGCTATAAAACAAGATGTTTCAGTGAGCACGACTAAGAAGCACAAGCTTTAGTCTCAGACCACAAAGTAGCCAGAAACTGGTGTTTGGGATAGAAAGCCAGGTAGAAGCAAGGCAGGCATTCCAGCTGGAACAGCTGCAGAGAAGGGCTAGTCGGATGATCAAGGGAATGGGGAACCTATCTTATGAGAGGAGACTAAAAGAGCTTGGCTTGTTTAGCTCTACAAAATGAAGGCTCAGAGGGGATATGATTGCTTTCTAGATACCTCAGAGGGATAAATACAAGGGAGGATGAAGAGCTATTTAAGCTAAAGGACAAAGTTAGCACAAGAACAAATGGGTATAAACTGGCCATGAATAAATTTAGGCTAGAAATTAGAAGAAGGTTTGTAAACATCAGAGGAGTGAGGTTCTGGAACAGCCTTCAATACGAGTAACAGTGGCAATCAGCCTAACTGGTTGATAAATTTATGAATGGGATTATATGACAGGGTTGGCTCCAGTAGCAGGCAGCTGGATTTGATGACCCAGGAAGTCCCCTCCAATCTTAGGTTTCTATGAAAGAGAACAGGGAGCTTTTTATCAGATCCATTTTTAACTTTTAATGTAATATTTTTGTTTAGCAAATGGGGTGAGAGCAAATTTTAACTTGGGGGAGATGGGTCTGTCTCTGGCCAGGCTTTAAAATATAAATAGTAAAGGAAACAATGGCATTCTGTAACCTTGAAACAACTCCTCTTCCACAGAAGCTGTTCTGTCTTTCCTGTGGCTTTCCAGTAGCTTCTGTATGGCTAAAGGCGAAGCAGGTCTAATTTTCCTGGATCTGTTACTTAGATCCTTTCTGAGCCTGGAATTCATGTGAGTTAGAATCATAGAATCATAGAATCAGAGTTGGAAGAGACCTCAGGAGGTCATCTAGTCCAACCCCCTGCTCAGAGCAGGACCAATCCCCAACTAAATCATCCCAGCCAGGGCTTTCTCAAGTTGGGCCTTAAAAACCTCTAAGGATGGAGATCCCACCACCTCCCTAGGTAACCCATTCCAGTGCTTCACCACCCTCCTACTGAAATAGTTTTTTGTAATATCCAACCTAGACCTCCCCCACTGCAACTTGAGACCATTGCTTCTTGTTCTGTCATCTGCCACCACTGAGAACAGCCTAGCTCCTTCCTCTTTGAAACCCCCCTTCAGGTAGCTGAAGGCTGCTATCAAATCCACCCTCACTCTTCTCTTTTGCAGACTAAATAATCCCAGTTCCCTCAGCCTCTCCTCGTAGGTCATGTGCTCCAGCCCCCTGATCATTTTTGTTGCTCTCTGCTGGACTCCCTCCAATTTGTCCACATCCTTTCTGTAGTCATAGGCAGTGAGTTATGTCGGCCTATGGTGCCCATGCTCCACCAACGTTTGGGCTTATATTTTCAGAGCTGTCTCGTTCATAGAAAGGACTGGGGCAACTGCCCCAGGCCCATGCTTTGGGGAGGCCCGTGCTTCAGGGGGGCGCAGGGTCCAGGGTGGCCTGCGGGGTTACTGGAGGGCCTGGCGCTGGTAGCAGCATGCGACCTGGCACCAGCCCCACCTCTTCCTGCCACTGCTCCACCCCGCCCCCATTCCACCCCTTCCACCGAGCCCCTGCCCCAGCGTCTTCCAGGCTTCTGTCCCCTCCCTGAGCAACTCTGGACCCTACCCTCCAGCGTATCTACCTTCCCCCCAGCTTAATGTCATCCACAAACTTGCTGAGGGTGCAATCCATCCCCTAATTCAGATCATTAATGAAGATATTGAACAAAACCGGCCCCAGGATTGACCCCTGGGGCACTCCGCTTGATACCAGCTGCCAACTAGACATTGAGCCATTGATCACTACCTGTTGAGCCCAATGATCTAGCCAGCTTTCTGTCAACCTTGTAGTCCATTCATCCAATCCATACTTCTTTAACTTGCTGGCAAGAATACTGTGGGAGACCGTATCAAAAGCTTTGCTAAAGCCAAAGTATGTCATGTCCACCGCTTTCCCCATAATCCACAGAGCCTGTTATCTCAGCATAGAAGGCAATGAGGTTGGTCAGGCATGACTTGCCCTTGCTGAATCCATGCTGACTGTTCCTGATCACCTTCCTCTCCTCCAAGTGCTTCAAAGTGGATTCCTTGAGGACCTAATCCATGATCTTTCCAGGGACTGAGGTGAGGCTGACCAGTCTGTAGTTCCCTGGATTCTCCTTTCCTTTTTTAAAGATGGGCACTATATTTGCATTTTTTTCTAATCGCCCAGGACCTCCTCTGATCACCATGAGGTTTCAATGATAATGGCCAATGGCTCTGCAATCACATCAGCCAACTCCTTCTGCACCCTCGGATGCTTTAGATCCGGACCCATGGACTTGTGCACGTCCAGCTTTTCTAAATAGTCCTTAACCTGTTCTTTCACCTCTGAGGGCTGCTCACCTCCACCTCATACTATGCTGCCCAGTGCAGCAGTCTGGGAGCTGACCTTGTCTGTGAAGACCGAGATAAAAAAAGCATTGAGTACTTCAGCTTTTTCCACGTCATTTGTCACTAGGTTGCCTCCCCCATTCATTAAGGGTCCCAAACTTTCCATGACCACCTTCTTGTTGTTAACATACCTGTAGAAACCCATGTTACCCTTCACATTCCTTGCTAGCTGCAACTCCAATTGTGTGCTTTGGTCTTCCTGATTACACCCCTGCACACTAGAGCAATATCCTTATACTCCTCCTTAGTCATCTGTCCAAGTTTCCACTTCTTGTAAGCTTCCTTTTTGTGTTTTAAGCTCACCGAAGATTTCTCTGTTAAGCCAGCCTGGTCGCTTGCCATATTTGCTATTCTTTCTGCATGTCGGAATGGTTTGCCCTCAATAAGGCTTCTTTAAAATACAGCCAACTCTCTTGGTCTCCTTTCCCCCTCATATTAGCCTCCCAGGGGATCCTGCCCATCAGTTTCCTGAGGGAGTCAAAGTCTGCTTTTCTCAAGTCCAGGGTCCATATTCTGCTGCTCTCCTTTCTTCCTTTTGTCAGGATCCTGAACTCGACCATCTCATGGTCACTGCTGCCCAGTTTGCCATCCACTTCTACTTCTGCTACCAATTCTTCCCTGTTTGTGAGCATCAGGTCAATAGGAGCATGGCCCCTAGTTGGTTCCTCCAGCACTTGCACCCGGAAGTTGTCCCCAGCACGCTCCAAAAACTTTTAGCTTGTCTGTAAACTGCTGTATTGCTCTTCCAGCAGATGTCAGGGTGATTGAAGTCCCCATGAGAACCAGGGCCTGTGATCCGGAAACTTCTGTTAGTTATCTGAAGACAGCCTCGTCTACCTCCACCTCCTGGTCTGGTGGTCTATAGCACACACCCACCACAATATCACCCTTGTTGCTCTCGCCTCTAAACTTAACCCAAAGATAACAGGCTTTTCTCCAGTTTCATCCTGGAGCTCTGAGCAATAACACTGCCCTCTTACATACACTGCAACTCCTCCACCTTTTCTCCCGTACCTGTCCTTCCTGAACAGTTTATACCCATCCATGACAGTACTCCAGTCATGTGAGTTACCCCACCAAGTCTCTGTTATTCCAATCACATCATAGCTCCTTGACTGCCAGGACTTCCAATTCTTCCTGCTTGTTTCCCAGGCTTCTTGCGTTCGTGTACAGGTCCCTAAAATAACTAGCCAATTGCCCTACTTTCTCAGTATGAATCAGGAGGCCTCCCCTGGTCCACCCTTCTTCTTGTTTCCTCCCGGTATCCCACTTCCCCACTTACCTCAAGGCTTAGGTTACCACACTCCATTGAACCTAGTTTAAAGCCCTCCTTATTAGGTTAGCAAGCCTGCCTGCGAAGATGCTCTTTCCTCTCTTCGTTAGGTGGATCCCATCTCTTCCTAGCAATCCTTCGACCATGGAATGTTGTTCCAGGAAGAAGAATCCAAAGCCCTCTCTCTGGCACCACCTGCTTAGCTATGCATTTACCTCCACAATTCGATGGTCCCTACCTGGGCCTTATCCTTCAACAGGGAGGATGGATGAGAACATGACTTGTGCCTCAAACTCCTTTATCCTTCTTTCCAGAGCTACGTAGTCTGCAATGACCTGCTCAAGGTCATTCTTGGCAGTATCATTGGTGTGCACGTGGAGAAGTAGGAAGGGATAGCGGTCCAAGGACTTGATCACACTGATAGATGAAAACCAGGAAATGGTAAAGGAGAAAAGACATGATGTAGTTTTTAGCAAAATCCTGTTTCATTTGTACCTCTTGCTGTCTATATTTCACTGTTTCTATGGCAAATTCCACCCCCTCACCCCCACCCCGGCTGCGAAATGGCAGAGCTGGGGGACATCTGGCATGAGGAGACTTGGATAAAATTGCTCCTCTCTTCCGAGTGTGTAGTTGAGATAACAGGTCATTTTTAAGAGGATATTTTTAGAAATTCCATGCTCTGGTGGCCGTAACTTCAGGGATTTCAAGCCCAAATGGTTTTAAATAGATGTATTGTGTTAGCTTCCAGGGGAAAACACATGCAGTCAACGCTCTTCTTGTTTACTGGTGTGTAAAATGATTGCTGCTCCTTTGCAGGGGAAAAATATATTAGTATCAGTTTAATAAGTGTTGCCATTGTTTTGTAAAGAAAATAGTTGCTGCTAGTTTCTACAGGCCAAAAAGCCTACTGTAATATGGGAATTTTAGTGTCCCTCTGTCTTAGAGGGAAAATTTAAAGCTGAATTATGCAACCACCAAATAACCTCTGTTTTGTTTGGATACATTTTTTGGGTTGTTTCTCTGCTCCCTCTGTGCTGCTATTATAGTAGCATGTTTTGAGGATGCTCTAGTAGCCAGTTACTGCTCTTAAAGGTATCATCAGAAGGCAAAAATAAGCAGAGAAAATAAAATGATTCTAAAATGTAACATATGCTTAATTCCTGCTTCAGACCCCATAAGAAGTAGGGTAAATTTCTGGCCCTGTTTCTGTCAATGGGATTTAGGCCATTGACTTCAGTGGAGCCAGGTTTTCACCCTACCGCTCTTCAAGAAACCTACTTTTCCTGAGTCTTGTTCTCAAAAGTAACTAAACTGCTTTTGCTGAAACTTTGCAAAAATCTGTGGCCTGAGGCAGAAACCAAGCCTGGAAAATATCAGTCCAAATGGTTAAAGTTCGGCAAGGTTGTAAGCAAATGAAAATGGACTGTAATGAAAAGTGTTAGGTAGTTTTAACTATAGGCAGCGCTACATGCATAAGCCCTGCCTTAGAATACCGTAAATCAATGGAGTCAGACCTCTTCAATCTGAGGGCCAGACATATTGTTTCAGAAAGAGCAAAGGGGTCACAGTGAGTAGTTCGGGGCTGATTTTTCTGTCTTGTTCCCTTTGCATTTTTCTGGTGGTGAAAAGGGAGCAGAAACCACCTGCAAGATTCCCCTGGTGTATGGGGGACAGTGTCTGGTGGGAATACAGCTGGGATACCATGGTTTTATACTTCATTTCCTGTGGCTCCAGGTTCAAAAGACATATTGGGAGGAGTGGGGACAGTGAAGTGGCAGGATTGGGCTGTGTTCTGGATTTCCTCAGTTGGCATGTGGTCTCTTGAGTATCCCTGCCAGCTGGCACAAGCTAAAGTAGCCTCCAGGCTGTTCTGGGGGTAGAATCAGGAAGCCGTGAGTGGTGGTTGGTTCTTAGGTTTTCTCCCTGTCTCCCGCTCCCCCCTTTTCTTGGGCTGTCCTTTGCTAGGTGCTCCCATTGGATTAGGCAGAGCCAGTCAAGCTTCCAACCTGCTCCCTCTGAGACTTCCATTGCCTGTTACCTAACCAGGTTGTGGAGCAGCTAGAGCTACTCACTCTTTCCTCTCCCTGCAATGCAACAAACAACCAGCCTGGCGGCTGCATCAGGGAAGGTACAGCAGCTGCTTGGAGACCGCTGGGGAGGATGTAGCGATGCAGTTGATTCAGACCTATGCGTTTAAAAATGTCAGGGCATGGCTAAGGGAACATTATCCATTCATAACCAAATACATGCTTTCCTTACCACAACCGTTTGGACAACCTTCCCTAAATATATACAGTACCTCTTAACCTGAGAATTTCCAAGGTGTTCTACCAACTGTCCCCAGATTTTGCTTCATCTACTACTGATGTACAGCCTCTGGGGGTATTTGTCAAAATGACGCTGCAAGAGGAGGTTGCTCTGGTGGGGGAGTGGCATTAATGTGAAAGAAAGCATAGAGTTAAATAAAGTAAAAATTAGAGGTGTCCAGTGATTAAAAAAATTGCACCGTTAAACAATAATAGAATACCATTTATTTAAATATTTTTGGATGTTTTCTACATTTTCAAGTATATTGATTTTAATTAACACAGAATACAAAGTGTGCAGTGCTCACTTTATATTTATATTTGATTTCAAGTTTCTGCATCAGAATGTTGCTCTTTTAAGACTTCAGAAAGCATGCTCCACAACTCATCCCTCCCGGATTTGAAAGGCACTTCAGGTTCTTAAACCTTGGATCTAGTGCTCTAGCTATCTTTAGAAATCTTACATAGGTACCTTATTTGTGTTTTGTCAAATCTGCAGTGAAAATGTTCTTAAAATGAACAACATGTGCTGGGTCATCATCTGAGACTGCGATAACATGAAATATATGGCAGAATGCAAGTAAAACAGAGCAGGAGACATGCAGTTCTCCCCCAAGATGTCTAGTCACAAACTTACTTAATGCGTTATTTTTTTTAACAAGCATCATCAGCATGGAAGCATGTCCTCTGGAATGGTAGCCGAAGCATGAAGGGGCATATGAATATTTAGCATATCTGGCACGTAAATATCTTGTAGTGTTGGCTACAAAAGTACCATGCAAATGCCTGTTCTCACTTTCTGGTGACATTGTAAATAAGAAGAAGGCAGCACTATCTCCTGTAAATGTAAACAAACTTGTTTTTCTGAGCAATTGGCTAAACAAGAAATAGGACTGTGTGGACTTGTAGGCTCTAAAGTTTTATGCTGTTTTTTATTTTTGAGTGCAGTTATGTAACAAAAAAAATCTGCCTTTGTAAGTTGCACTTTCATGACAAAGGGATTGCACTACAATACTTGTATGAGGTGAATTAAAAATACTGTTTCTTTTGTTTATCATTTTTACAGTGCAAATATTTGTAATTAAAATAATATACACTTTGATTTCAATTACAACACAGAATACAGTGTATATGGAAAATGTAGGAAAAAATCCAAAATATTTCATAAATTTCAATTGTATTCTATTGTTTAACCATGTGATTAAAACTGTAGTTAATTGTAATTATTTTTTTAATTGTGATTAATTTTTTTAAGTTAATCACGTGAGTTAATTGTGATTAATTGACAGCCCAGATAAAAATCTTAAATGAAACAAACTGTGCCATAGGATATCTATAGATAGAAAAATTCCATACTTGACTAGAAACAGTATAGCAGTAGGAATATACTACTGCGTGCCTGACCAGGATGGTATCCATGACTGTGACATGCCGAGGGAGGTTAGAGAGGCTACAAAAGCAGAAATTACAATAATAATGGGTGACTTCAACTATCCTCGCCTCAGGACATGATGCAGATAAGATTTCTAGACACCATAAATGAGTGTTTCTTGGTGCAGCTAGTTCTAGAACCCACAAAGGGAGAGGCAATTCTTGATTTACACCTAAATGGAGCACAGGATCTGATCTGTATAGCTGAACTGCTCGGTAATAGTGACCGTAATGTAATTAAATTTAATATCTTTGGAGAGGTGATAATACAAAAAAACCTGTCATGGTAACATTTAATTTAAAAAAGGGAAACTACACAAAAACGAATATGCTTGTTATATGGAAAATAAAAGGTGTTGCCACAAGGTTTAAATGCCTGCAGGCAGCGTGCTGGACTACTTAAAAAACCGTAATAGAGGCTCAGATTAAATGTATACCACAAATCAGAAAAGACAGTAAGAGGAGCAAAAGAATGCCACCTGGCTTTTATAAAGGGAAATCATGCCTCACCAATCTCCTAGAATTCTTTGAGGGGGTCAACAAGCATGTGAACAAGGGTGATCCAGTTGATATACTGTACTTGGATTTTCAGAAAGTGTGTGACAAAGTTCTTCACCAAAGTCTCATAAGGAAACTAAGTCGTTGCGGGCCAACAGAGAAGGTCTTTTCATGGATCAGTAACTGTCTGAAAGATGATAAACTAAGGGTAGGAATAAATGGTCAATTTTCACAATGCAGAGGAGTAAACAGTGGTGTTTCCCAAGGATCTGTACTGGGACTTGTGCTGTTCAGTATATTCTCTAATGATCGGGAAAAGGGGGTGAACAGTGAGGTGGCAAAGTTTGCAGATGATACAGAACCAGTCAAGATAGTTAAGTCCAAAGCAGACTGTGAAGAGTTACAGGTGGATCTCAAAACTGGGTGACTGGGCAAGAAAATGGCAGATAAAATTCAATGTTGATAAGGACAAAGTAATGCACAATGGAGAAAAAATAATTCCAACTACAGTAATATATAACATAAAAATGATGGGTTAGCTTTTACCATGCGAGAAAGATCTTGGAGTCACTGTGGATAGTTCTTTGAAACCTTCAGCTCAATGTGCAGCGGGGGCCAAAAGGGCTAACAGTAGGGCAGGAACTATTAGGAAAGGGATAGATAACAAGATGGAAAATATCATAATACTGCTATAAAAATCCATGGTGAGCCCACACCTGCAATGCTGTGTCCAATTCTGATTGCCCCATCTCAAAAGGGATATAGTAGAACTGGAAAAGGTTGAGAGAAGGGCCACAAAAACGATCAAGGATATGGAATGGCTTTTGTCTGAGGAGAGACTAAAAAGATTAGGTTTGTTCAGCTTAGAAAATAGTTAACTGGGGCAGGGGTTGGGGGGGGAGGAGGAGTCTATAAAATCATGAATGGTGTGGAGAAAGTGAACAGAGAAGTATTATTTACCCTTTCTCATAATATGCAAACCAAGGGTCACCCAATGAAATTAATAGGCAGCAGCTTTAATACAAACAAGAGGAAATATTTTTTCACACAATTAGCTGGTGGAACTCATATCCATGGATGTTGTGATGGCCAAAAGTATAGCTGGGTTAGAAAAACAACTAGACAAGTTCATTGCTGATAGGTCTATTAATGGCTATTAGCCAAGATGGTCAGGGATTCAGCCCCATGCTTGAGGTGACCCTAAACTTCTGGCTGACAGAAGCCAGAACTGAAAGATGGGTGGATCAGTTCAAAATTGCCCTATTGTGTACACTCTCCCTGAAGCTTTGATGCTGGCTACTGTTGGAGATGGGATACTGGGCTAGATAGACCATTGGGTCTGACCAGTATGGCATCTCCTATGTTCTTATGAGGAACATAGGTTAGTAGAATGAAGTTATCCAGTTTGGGATTTAGTTTGGAAGCCAAAGGAAACATTCCTACTGTGGTGTAAAGTGCAACATGACCAAAAACAGGCAGGGGCTTAGCTCTGGGTCTCCCAAAATACGGCACCTTTAGTAGGACAAGTCGCCCTAAAGATGTATTGAATTTTAGTACTCGGGATGGAGCAGTGCCACCTACTAAATTGTCACTTGCACTCCATTTCCTGATGCAGTGTGATCACAAGAGGAGGAACAACTTGTCCTGTTGTTCCAGTTGTTAACTGGATTTGAAATGTTCTTAAATCTCGTAATTTGCCTCAGTATTTATTTTATAACTAGTCAGGTGATGCACATATAAATCTGTGTAGTGTATTTTTGTACAGTACCTGAGGGGTACTAGAGAAGCGTAGTTTCAGCACCAATCCAACAGATCAAGCTGCAGTGGAGGAGTTGGTCTGTTTGTTTGTTTTCTGAGAATCCAGCCAGCATAACAACTATGGTCTTATTGTCAGAAAACAACCTCTTGTCTGCAGATTTTTTTTTGCTCATTAAAATGAATGTGGTTGGAATAGGATCTTGAACGGCCAGCTCAGCTGAAAGCTCGTATAGTTGGTCCTCAGGAACTGGTCCCATTAGTGATTCTGTATTTAGCAAGCTCAGTTTAAATGAGTCTCCTGCTGAAAAGTTGTGGGAATGCAGCCCAGTGATGTGGTGAGTAAGTAGATAATTGGGAATTTGATACGCGAAGAGACACAGGAGTGGCTGGGAATGTGCATGGATGCACTGACACCAATAATGTTTGTCCAGATCTGATTGAAGGGCTGAGAAGTGAACTTGTTCTCCTTGGCTGAAAAGAAACTGCTGAGCGTCAGTTCATTTGCAAATTTGACACCATCCGCTCAGGATTAAACAAAGGCCTGGGCTACACTGGCGCTTTACAGCGCTGCAACTTTCTCGCTCAGGAGTGTGAAAAAAAACACCCCCCTGAGCGCTGCAAGGTACAGTGCTGTAAAGCGCCAGTGTAAACAGTGCCACAGCGCTGGGAGCGCGGCTCCCAGCGCTGCAAGCTAAACCCCATCAGGATGTGGAGTACGTGCAGCGCTGCGACCACACTCGCACTTCAAAGCGTAGCCATACCCATAGACTGTGAATGGCTTGCCAACTACAAAACCAGTTTCTCCTTCCTTGGTGTTTACACCTTAACTGCTAGAAGAGGGCCTCATCCTCCCTGATTGAACTAACCTCATTATCTCCAGACTGATTCTGGCCTGCATATTTATACCTGCCTCTGGAAATTTCCATTACAACCGTCTAACAAAGTGGGTATTCACTCACGAAAGCTCATGCTCCAATACGTCTGTTGGTCTGTAAGGTGCCACGGGACTCTGTTGCTTTTTACAGATCCAGACGAACATGGCTACCCCTCTGATATCTGGCAGAGATGTACCTGTGAGAGGAAAGGGCATGTCTATGCGCCTTGGCATAAGTACCAGCCAGGCAGTTGTATTGCAGATATTTTTGGCCGTCATACAAAGAGAAGGGAAATTTTGAGCTGCTTTGCATGTTCAGATCCACCAAACTGCTGAGCATTAAGCCATTACTGGCCACTTCAGTCTTGAGAGCTGCCTGGATGGGAACATTGCTATTAAAGTAGTGTTTTAGAGGCCCAACCAAGAGCAGAGCCACTCAGAAGATGACCTCACCATAGCTAAAGCGGTAACAATTTTACCATTATGATCTGTTTTGCTCCTGCCCTAATTTTGCTAGTGCTAAACTGGTCTGCCTGAAATTTCTCATGCAATAGCATATCTCAAATGGTGTGGCCTGAATGATCAGATTTGTTCTATTCTTCCGTGGTAGGTGAGAGCTAATGTTTCAGCTGGCACAGAGTGCAGAGGAGAAGCCTCTCTCAGCAACTGGGCTAGTGAACAGGTCGGCGTTCTGGGCAGCTATACAGTGATAGCCACTTGTCATAAACAGATAGCTAAGGGTTAATGTCTCTTTCACCTGAAACACCTGACCAGAGAACCAATCAGGAAACCGGATTTTTTCAACCTTGGGTGGAGGGAAGTGTGTCTCTGAGTCTTTTGTCTGTCTGCCTGTTTCCTCTGAGCTTTGGAGAAGTAGTTCGATTTTCTAGTCTTCTGTTTCTAAGTGTAAGGACAAAGAGGTCAGATAGTAAGTTCTATGGTTTCTTTTCTTTGGTATTTGCATGAATATCAGTGCTGGCGTGCTTTGATTTGTATTCTTTTTGAATAAGGCTGTTTATTCAATATTCTTTTAAGCAATTGACCCTGTGTTGTATCATCTTAATGCAGAGAGAACATTTGTATTTTTTCTTTCTTTTTTATATAAAGTTTTCTTTTAAGACCTGTTGGAGTTTTTCTTTACTTCAGGGAAATTAAGTCTGTACTCACCAGGGAATTGGTGGGAGGAAGAAATCAAGGGGAGAGCTGTGTGTTGGATTGCTAGCCTGATTTTGCATTTCCTCTGGGTGAAGAGGAAAGTGCTTTTGTTCCAGGATTGGGAACGGAGAGGGGGAATCACTCTGCGTAGTTTCACAGAGCTTGTGTCTGTGTATCCCTCCAGGAGCATCTGGAGGGGGGAAGGGAATCAGGATTATTTCCCTTTGTTGTGAGACTCAAGGGATTTGGGTCTTGTGGTCCCCAGGGAAGGTTTTTCAGGGGGACCAGAGTGCCCCAAAACACTCTAATTTTTTGGGTGGTGGCAGCAGTACCAGGTCCAAGCTGGTAACTAAGCTTGGAGGTTTTCATGCTAACCCCCAAATTGTGGACGCTAAGGTCCAGAATCTGGGAATAAGGTTATGATATGGTGTGCAGCGTTGTGGGAAAGATACAATCCAGAAGCCAGTAGGAATATTATATTTTTCTTTTCTCTGCTAGGGGCTTTTTAGCAGAGAGAAACAGTTTGGTTTTAAAAGGGAACCAGAGAGAATTTTTTTTTCTGCTCTCTAGCAGTTTGTGGTTTGCATGTTAAGCGAGAAGCCATTACCAAACTGTTAAGGGTCTTTTGTCATGCAATAGCCCTCCCATTAGGTGGCAAGTACCAGCACTTATATGCATGTAAATACCAAAGAAAAGAAACCATATAACTTACTATCTGATCTCTTTGTCCTTACACTTAGAAACAGAAGACTAGAAAGTAGAAAGTACTTCTCCAAAGCTCAGAGACAGCAGGAAGACAGACAAAAGACTCAGAGACACACTTCCCTCCACCCAAGGTTGAAAAAATCCGGTTTCCTGATTGGTTCTCTGGTCAGGTGTTTCAGGTGAAAGAGACATTAACCCTTAGCTATCTGTTTATGACACCACTCCATATAATTCATTTCTAAATAAGGCTTTAAAACCAGGCAGCTGGTTGCCATCTCCTTTTTTTAGCTAATTAGCTTTCAGATGTTTAGACCCCTTTGAATTAGGCACTTCAGGATCTACTTTTCTCATTGATATTGGATCTGCAAATCTCAGCTGGTGCTCTCTATTTATTAGACGTTTCCGTGGTTTGCCATGCTTTTCCCCGGCCAAAATTGGGAAATCGGCCAAAGCGATCAAGGCTTCTCCAAAGTCAGCCAAGGAAAGTACTGCTCTGAGGATATCACTGCTTCTCCAGGCCAGTGGCAGATTAGAATTTGTAACTGTATCTTCTGATCACTTATAAATCAGGAGTTGACAGACCTGGGTATATTTAAAAAAGCTGTTGGGTAAAGTTTTTGGTTTTTTCCCCTCCCTCACCTAAATCACGGAAAATTAATTTGCACTCTTGTCAGCATAAGGCATCTGTATCTTTGTAATGAAACAAATAAAATTAAAAATTATAATATTTGACATTTTGTAGTGAGGACCTAATTTAGGATTTTGCGTACTTGATAATCTATATCATACAATGCATATCTCATACCTGAGATTGCAGTCATTTTTCTATTTCATTAGCCAAATTAATTTTTTAGGGGATTGCCTAAAGTATTTTATTTCATATTTTATATTCTGTGAACTAATAAAACAAATGGGTGAGGCCTTACTAAACTAGAAAGTTCATTAGCGTGACCGGACAGCAAGTGTGAAAAGTTGGGACGGGGGTGGGAGGTAATAGGTGCCTATATAAGAAAAAGCCCCTAATATCAAGACTGTCCCTATAAACTAGGGACATCTGGTCACCCTAATGTTCACTCTCTTTGGTCTGTATAGTTTGTTTTTGTATGTAAATAGATTTTGCTTTAATAAAGGAACAGGATTGGATAAGTCAAGAGTTGGTAATGATATATGGAATATTTCACATCTAGGAAGAATTGTCTAGTGGTTAGGGCACTAGCCTGAGACTTGAGACCCACGTTCAATTCCCTGCTTCACCATAAACTTCCTGTATGATCTTGGGCATATCTAATTTTTCTTCCCTAATTCCCCATCTGTAAAATGGGTGTATTATTAATTCCTTGCCTCGCAGGACTATTGAGAGACACTCAGATAGTAAAGGGATGGGCGCCACACAAGTACAAGAGGTGGATCTAGGTTATAATGGGATGTATCCCCAGGGTGAAGCCTGGAAGTTGTTGGAACCGCTGTGCTCCCCTAACTATTCAGCTGGGTTGGCCTCTCCCCCTGCTCTGCTGGCGAGACACAGCCAGTCCTTCTGGGCCCTGTTATCACTCAAAATGACAGCAGGTGGCAACACACACCCCACTAAGTCACCTGAGTACTTTAACTTAGCCACTTATGGACCAACAATGGAGGCACCAGCCAATTTCACAGATCTCCATCACTGCACTCCTGTTGGAGCATAAACACAGAATTAGACCATCTTGCACTGTACAGGGATCTGTATCTGTACAGTGCAAACTCATTAATTAGTCTGTTCCCCTCTCGCTGTGGGGAAGATATGCCCAGCCTTTGCTAACAGAGCTAAGATTTCCAAATGCTTCACTCAAAAATACTCCAGTTAAGATAAAACATAAAACAGGTTTATTAACTATAGAAAGATAGATTTTAAATGCTTATAAGTGATAGCAAACAGATCAAAGCAGGTTACCTAGGAAATCAAACAATCACACTCTAAGTCTCATGGAAACTGGATTGGATTTGAATCAACAATATCTCACCCTGGATTGCAGAGTCTTGATGTGCAGGCTGCATCTGCTTTTCAGCCTGAGTTCCCCTCCCCCTTTCAAAGTCCTTTGTCTTCCATAGGTTCTTTCAAGTGTTGAGTTGTGGGGCAGTGAAGAGAAATCAAGATGTCGCTCCCTGTCTTTTATAGTTTCTTCCAGTTTGCTGGAAAGTCTATAAATGTGGAAGGGAGGAGTCCACCTCTGTTGGCCAAACATTCTCCATTGTCTCAGTGCTCCCTGGGAGGAGGCTTCCTTATCATAGGGTCGGAAGGGACCTCAGGAGATCTTCTAGTCCAAACCCCTGCTCAAAGCAGGACCAATCCCAAGATAGATTTTTTGTCCCAGTTCCCCAAATGGTCCCCTCAAGGATTGAACTCACAACCCTGGGTTTGAGCAGGCCAATGCTCAAACCATTGAGCTATCCCTCCCCCCTTATGCAGAGCTCCTGTGTCAGTGGGTTCTTCCCTTGATGAATGTCTGGCTACTCCACTGTTGTACCTGAAAGGCTGGTTTGGGGTGCTTCACATCATACTTTAGTAACTCACACATAGCAAGATTTCATAACTTTACATACAATGATAGCACATACAATCCAACAAGATGTTAATGTTTAGCTTTCGCAGATCAAGACTTTTAGAATGATACCTCACAAGGAATACTTTGTACAGAACATCTTGTTATTACATCACCATGGTAAATATGAGGTGCTTCGGGGTGCAGAGTGCCATATAGGTTACAGCTTCAAATCCAGTGGGAGTTTGTGAAAGCTGTCACCAACTGATGGCTGACAGGTGCCCTAGGTGCAATGAGATGGTGGCTTCAGTTCAGTTCCTATTGCAAAAACAGCAGTAAAAGGAGTGGAAGGATTATGTTATGGTTAAGGACTGGGACTTGAGAGATTTGTTCCTGATTCGGCCACAGACTTCCTGAGTGACCCTTGGCAAATATTTAACATGTTGATACTTCAGTTTCCCAGTCTGTAAAATGAGGCTGGTAATACTTTTCTATATCATATGGGTATTGCAGGTCTCTAGCATCATTAGATTGGTGTGATGCCCAGTCAGCCTCTATGCAGGACTCCCCTTGACATCAGAGAGCGTTTGATCAAGCAAGGGGTTATCTTCTGGACAGGGCTTATATTCACAGAGTATTTCCCAGGGCCCCCACCCCCATTCCTCATGGGAGGTGCCTGGGGGCTTGGGGGCTCCCTGAAACCAGCTCGCAGCCCCCCCAGAGGGCCCTGGACCCCTAGTGGGGAACTGTAACACCATCAGACAGGAGTCAAGTTTTTAAAATATTTACTGGTGCTCTGCTCCAGTCAGCTCTAGCTGAATTTAAGCCCTGCTTCTGGATGTGGCAGCCTTTAACCTGTGTGCTCATATGGGAAAATAAGCCATTATTCCTTGTGCAAGTTCTCTTCCAATTGCCACCTGTTTCTCCCTCTTCTTTACGTGTTTAAATCAGTCCCAAGGGGGTTCCTACCAGCCCTTAAAAACCTGATATGTGAAACTGTGATTACCCTGGCACCTGAACTGGAACTTTTGGTATGAGAAATTTCTTTTTTTTGTTAGTGTAGCACCAGCTGCATGCTAGACGCTTTACAGACAAGTGTCCAACCAGAGTCCTTGCTCTGAAGAGGTTACAATCTTAGTATTTTAATGATGCCTGTTTTGTCTTGGTTTATTTTCCTTATCGATATGTTTGAAGAACTCAGTGAGATCTTTCCCATAGTAGGGAAGGCTGATGAGAGGAAGGATGGCCTTGTGGCTAAGGCACTGGACTATGACTCAGGAAGACTGGGTTTAATTCACAGCTGTGCCACAGCCTTGCTACAACATGATCTTGCACTAGCCACTTAATCTCCCTTTGCTTCTGTTTCCCATCTGTCTGGTGGAGGTAATCCTGCCCTTCCTGTCTTGTCGGTTTAGACTGTAAGGGATTGTCTCCTACTATGTGTATTTACAGTGACTAGCACAATGAAGTCCTGATCTCAGCTGAAGCCTCTAGTCTAGGAAGTTTTGCTGTAATACAAATAATATTGGAAACCGTTTTAATTGCTACATCGCTAAGATCATTTATGAAACACTTCTAGGATCCTGTCTGAAAACAGCATTTTAAAAAATGTTATTGCATCATTGAACAATACTGGAAACACACATCCAAAACAGTTACAAAGAAAACACAGTATTTCAAAACACTGACCTTGTCTGTTGTTATCCCATTAGCCTCTGACTTGGTTTATTTAATTTGCCTTTTTGTCCCTTAGGATTTGTTCTTTGAGGGTTTATTTTTATTTGAAATTTGTGATCTCACAACGTATTTACCAATTGTTGTTAGTCTAATACTTTTATAAACTGACAAACTAGTCCAAACTCTCTACTAGTGCAGCTCCATAAACTTCAAGAGAGATGTGCCCACTTTCACCAAAAGAGAATCTGGCTCTTAATCTCTCCCTTGTTTGAAATTTGGAAACCATTTTTAGGGCCCAGAAGTCCCATGAGGGACGTGGTTGTGCAAAGAATACAGGATCAGGCAATTATGTTTCAGCTCAGAGAGGACTGTTTAGCTGAAACCTCCCTCTAAAAGCTAATTGCCTTTTTTTTTTTTTCAGTTGGAAGATGTGACTGAGGATGAATCACTTGAGTGCAATTCCCTGAATTTTCCCTGGAGGCTATTGCCAATGTTCTTTTCTCTTTCCCCCTCAGCTGGTGAATCGATACTTGTATTCAGGAAGTGCAGACAAGACGGTGAAGTGCTGGTTAGCAGACACTGGGGAGCAAGTCCAAACATACAAGACTCACAAACACAGCGTTAGCACTTTGAAATACCATGCAGGAATCTGTAAGTTGCCTTTCCACAAATGTTGTCTCATTTTCCCTGCTATTTATGGATGTTTTTCCTTTGATTAAAAGTGAATAATAAAAGTAACATTATAGTTGTGAGGAGTGAGATCTTGTGAAATCTTCACTGACTCTTCCTCCTGCCCTAGTGCTACTAGATTGAGCACCAAAGTATGCCTTCACTTGTCCCAAGCAGAACATCACTGCAGGTGCATGCAGCTGCTTCTACTCCCTAGCTGCAGTGGGATCCTTCTATTTCTGCACATCTCAAAGTATCTCTGGATGGGTTGAAGATGTGGCTAGGCTCTATCATGTTCACCAGTTAGCACTAGAGCATGCAGGTATAGCAAGGTATTGGGTTTGTGAAATGCACAATTTATTGTTCTCAAACTAAAATATATATCTGTGAAACTTGGCTCCTTCTCCTTCCAAAACATTCTGTCTACTTTGTCCTGAAAGCTGAAACTCCTCTTCAGACCCCCATAATCTCCCACCCTGATTCCTGCAAATAACTAACGTCTTTTGCCTACAAACCCCATCAAGGCCTCATTGTACTAGGCACTACTAACAATGAAGATAGTTCCTGCCTCAGAGAGTTTACAGTTTAGACCTCTGGCCATATCCTCTCCCCTCTCCGAATTCCTTTGTTGGCTACCTCTTCTAGCATGTCTCATTTATGCTTCTTGTTCTTGGCTTCAGGATCATGTATAATGCTGATCCTAGATAGTCATCATCCTGAGCCTTTTTATGTATCATCTTCTGGCCTGATCTGCGAATGATATAGCCGTGGTGTGCTATTTGCCCAATAAATGTCTCCATGCCTTCTTGCATACAGGCAACATGGAAGAAATGCCCTTCCTGAGCCAATCCACAAGACCACTGCTCTCTCCTCTTCAGCTCCCTCTTCCACATCTGCCTCAACTAGGGCACCTGCAAATAACTCTAACTGCATTTTTGTGGGGTATTGGAAGTAACTGTCCATCCCTATAGGTGAAAGGACAGTACAATGGTAGGTGAAATTCACTGTTGACAAATACAAAGTAATGCACATTGGAAAGAATAATATGAACTACTCAGACATACAGATCATGGGTAAACAATGATTAGCTGACATGATACTGAATATGGTTTTCCTTGGTCCACACTGACTGGTTGGTCATGATCAGAATCAAGTAAGTTAACTTGATTTCATTGTTGTACTTGGGCATTTAAGAAGTGTTCATGTAGACAAGCCCAGAGGCATGATACTGAACTATATACACTGCTGGTCTGATCCACTGCTGTAACTCCTACTTCCTATTAGGGAGGAGGACAGGAGAGGTGAAGGGTTGGGAGGTCTTTCTTTGTTTAATGAGAGTATGAGAAAGACAAAAGTCTCAAAACAATTCTCGCTCTGTAGCTAAGCTGGGAAATCGATGGACATTGGCTCACTTGAAAGATTACACACTAAGTTCAAATCAAACTTTCCAAGCTGCTACTCCAGTATTGCCAGATTTTGCACCCTCTGCCATCTTTCCTTTCATCCCCTTCTCTTTCCATAGCACTCCATGCTGTGGGACTGAGCAGTCAGCATTGATATATTTAGTCAGACCTGGGAAAAACATGGTGTTAGTGCGACAGAGGTGTTCACAAGGGTATTATTAGCCTTTAATATAATGATAAAAGCTAAAAGGTGTTGGAGAGAGACAGCTGACTTGTCCCATTTGGGAAATAGAACATCAAGTGGGCAATGAAGAACATTAGGGACCTGTTTGGGAAGAATAAACACACCAGTTTAACCTTGTAAAAGAGAAACTTCCCCCTTACAACCAGTCATTTGTTTACAATATGATTTTATTACAGTAGCACCTAGAGGCCCCAGTGGAGATAAGAGCCTCACTGCGCTCAGCACTGTACACATACATAGTCAGAATTAGCCCAAGGTCACACAGGAAGTCCACAGCAGAACAGAATTAAACCCACGTCTCCTGAAGGCCAGACTAGCATCCTAACCACACAACCAGGCATCTTCTCTTTGCTCTGTAACTAATAACACCACAGATTTATTAAAATGAGATTCTTTTCAGTGCAACTTACCTTTCACTGATTGTGCTTGTTTCTCTCTTACATTTCTGGACTTGGACAATGAAAGTGAATTTAGTCAATTCAGATGTCTGTGCTGCAGTTTTTGTGTTGCAAAGAGTGCCAGGGAATCTTGTTTAAGAACTGCTCCTTCCATTGAATTTTAACCCCTTCTTCTCCACCCCTCCAAAAAAAGGGTTTTCTATTGGGTTTGCAGGTAGGTTTGGATACAAATTTATTTATATACAGTCTAAATGTTGGCCTGAACTTGATTTGACATTGCCCCTTTGAAGCTCTGATGTACAAGTAACCTCTTTAAATGCAAATGGACAGTTCACAGGAAAATAAAGGATATCTGTCAAAAAGCAAATCCTGAAAGAAAGGGAGAACTAAAATGTACGCTAAGAGCAATCCAGTTGCTGATCCAGCCTTCCCTTGCTTAATTTGAGATCTGCAAAGCTTGTGCCACTAGATGTATAGTGACAGGTTGCTTGGTATCCCCGTAAATAATACTGAACTACCACGTTTGTCATTTCCTCTCTTTCAGTAGTCAATCAATGCCTTGTCATTTGTTTTGAGGGGTGAGGCGCTGGAGACAATGTGAATCCTTGGATGCCCTTCTGTTTCACACAACTTTACACACTGGCAGTTTATGATGAGGCATGAAATACAAGGATCATTGATTTCACCTATTTTTTATCTTAGTTCTGAAATAGTAGCAGTCCAGCAGCACAGGAGCCAGGAGCACAGGAGCCAGCAAACAGAGCTGTAAATAGGGGAGTTTCAGTGGGAGTTCTGTTGGAGGAGCAGGTTTTTGTAGTTTGTAGTTTGTGGATTGTAAAGTGTGTGTGTGTGTGTGTGTGGAGGCTGCTAGGGGCAGTGTGCTGGGAGAGCAGTGGAGCCCTGATTAGGGGGCAGGGCTTACCTGATTACGGGTCCTATATAAGTAGCCAGCCAGTCAGGCAGTAGCACAGACAGCTGCAGCAGCACAGGAGCCAGCAAACAGAGCTGTAAACAAGGGAGTTTCAGTTGGAGTTCTGTTGGAGGAGGTTGCAGGGGAGACTAAGACAGAGGAACCGGCAAGCAAGTCAAGGGATAGGGTGGTGGTCTGGTGCCTGCTGGAGACTTGTGTTGCGTTGACTACTAGGCGTCAGGTGGGAAGGCTATGACCATACAGAGGCAGCAGTGAAAGACACAATGAGGATGACTGGATGTGGAAACTGCGGCATGTACATGATCCTGGAGAGGGCGCCTGAAAAGAGCTTTGTCTGCATGAAGTGCCGCCTGATAGAGCTGATGGAAGAGAAGATCCGAGGACTGGAGATGCAGGTGCAAACTCTGATTGAGTTCAGAAGGGGGGTTGAGCAGACGATGGAGCACAGACACAAGGAGGCTGAAGGGATAAGCTCAGATGTGCAGATGGAAGAAGGACCAAAGAATTCAGAGGAGAGACTGCTGGGGGAGGAAAGTGGACGGTGGAAGCATGTGACTAAGAGAACCAGGCAGAGGAAAAGACGGGCCAGTGAAGGAGAAATAGAACTCAGGAACAGGTTTGCAGAGTTGGAAAATGAAGAAGGGACACAGCAGGTGGTCGCTGAAGGAGAGAGGGCAAGGAAAAAGAGAAGAGCTGATAGTCCTGCAAGAGGAGGGGAGGAGTCAATGGAGGCAACACCAAATATAAGCCCCAGGAGGATTTCAAGGGGGAATAGGAATCGAGAGGACTTGCAGCCGGTGGGTGCGGGAGATAGACCAGAGAAGCGCACTGTCACCAGGAAAAGGCAGGTCTACGTGATTGGAGACTCCTTACTGAGAAGAATAGACAGGCCTGTGACTAGAGCTGATTGGGAGAACAGAAGGGTGTGCTGTATGCCAGGTGCTAAGATACAGGATGTGGACCTGCGGCTGAAAAGGATACTAGCGGGAGCAGGGAAGAATCCGTTGATTGTCCTTCATGTGGGAACGAATGATACGGCTAGATACTCTCTGGAATGTATCAAGGGAGACTATGCCAGACTGGGGAAGACGCTTAAGGAAATCGAGGCTCAGGTGATCTTCAATGGGATTCTGCCAGTTCCTAGAGAAGGGCGACAAAGGTGTGACAAGATTTTGGCTATCAACAGATGGCTCAGGCAGTGGTGCTATAAGGAGGGCTTTGGGATGTACGGCCACTGGGAAGCATTTACGGACAGAAGACTGTTCTCTCGGGATGGACTTCACCTGAGCAAGGAGGGAAATAGACTTCTAGGATGGAGGCTCGCCGACCTGATTAAGAGAGCTTTAAACTAGAAATTTGGGGGAGATGGTTGGGAGATGTTCGTGAGATCTCCACGCCGGAATTTAACCTTGAGAGGGAAGTAAACAAAGTAAGAGGGGATACAGCCATGGACAGAAGAATTGGCATAAGGAGGAAGGGCAGTGTAGATAACAGACTAACAGATGATGTTGGTGGTAGAATGTCTGTGCCTAACAGGGTACAGAATGTGAGTGAAGCCAAACTGCAAAAATTAAGATGTCTGTACACTAATGTGAGGAGCCTAGGTAACAAAATGGAGGAACTAGAGCTACTGGTGCAGGAAGTGAAACCAGATATTATAGGGATAACAGAAACGTGGTGGAATAGTAGTCATGACTGGAGTACAGGTATTGAAGGCTGTGTGCTGTTTAGGAAAGATAGAAATAAAGGCAAAGGTGGTGGAGTAGCATTGTACGTTAATGAGGAGGTTAACTGTAAAGAAATAAGAAGTGATGGAATGGACAAGACAGAGTCTGTCTGGGCAAAAATCACACTGGGAAAGAAAGCTACTAGAGCCTCCCCTGAGATAGTGCTTGGGGTGTGCTACAGACCACTGGGATCTGATTTGGATATGGATAGAGACCTCTTTAATGTTTTTAAGGAAGTAAACACTAATGGGAAATGTGTGATCATGGGAGACTTTAACTTCGCAGATATAGACTGGAGTACAAGTGCTAGCAAGAATAGTAGGGATCAGATTTTTCTGGATGTGATAGCTGATGGATTCCTTCACCAAGTAGTTGAGGAACCGACAAGAGGGGATGCCATTTTAGATTTGGTTTTGGTGAGCAGTGAGGACCTCATAGAAGAAATGGTTGTAGGGGACAACCTTGGTTCGAGTGATCATGAGCTAAGTCAGTTCAAACTAGATGGAAGGATAAACAAAAATAGATCTGGGACTAGGGTTTTTTATTTCAAAAGGGCTAACTTTAAAGAATTAAGGAAATTAGTTAGGGAAGTGGATTGGACTGAAGAACTTGTGGATCTAAATGCGGAAGAGGCCTGGAATTACTTTAAGTGGCAGCTGCAGAAACTATCGGAAGCCTGCATCCCAAGAAAGGGGAAAAAAAACATAGGCACGAGTTGTAGACCAAGCTGGATGAGCAAGCATCTCAGAGAGGTGATTAAGAAAAAGCAGGAGTGGAAGAAGGGTGGGATTAGCAAGGAAAGCTATCTTAGTGAGGTCAGAACATGTAGGGATAAAGTGAGAGAGGCTAAAAGCCAAGTAGAGTTGAACCTTGCAAAGGGAATTGTAACCAATAGTAAAAGGTTCTATAGCCATATAAATAAGAAGAAAACAAAGAAAGAAGAAGTGGGACCGCTACACACTGAGGATGGAAAGGAGGTTAAGGATAACCTAGGCATGGCCCAATATCTAAATAAGTACTTTGCCTCAGTCTTTAATAAGGCTAATGGGGAGCTTAGGGGTAATGGAAGAATGACAAACGGGAATGAGAATATGGAGGTGGATATTACCACATCTGAGGTAGAAGCCAAACTTGAACAGCTTAATGAGACAAAATCGGAGGGCCCGGACAATCTTCATCCGAGAATATTAAAGGAACTGGAGCATGAAATTGCAAGCCCGTTAGCGAGAATTTTTAATGCATCAGTAAACTCAGGGGTTTACGACTGGAGAATTGCTAACGTAGTTCCTATCTTTAAGAAAGGGAGAAAGAGTGATCCGAGTAACTATAGGTCTGTTAGTTTGACATCTGTAGTATGTAAGGTCTTGGAAAAAATTTTGAAGGAGAAAGTAGTTAAGGACATTCAGGTCAATGGTAATTGGGACAAAGTACAACATGGTTTTACTAAAGGTAGATCGTGCCAAACCAACCTGATCTCCTTCTTTGAGAAGATGACAGACTATTTAGACAAAGGAAATGCGGTAGACCTAATTTACCTCGATTTCAGTAAGGCATTTGACACGGTTCCACATGCGGAATTATTAGTCAAATTGGAAAAGATGGGGATCAATATGAGAATTGAAAGGTGGATAAGGAACTGGTTAAAGGGGAGACTACAACGGGTCGTACTGAAGGGTGAACTGTCAGGCTGGAAGGAGGTTACTAGTGGAGTTCCTCAAGGATCGGTTCTGGGACCAATCTTATTTAACCTTTTTATTATCAGCCTTGGCACAAAAAGCGGGAATGTGCTAATAAAGTTCACGGATGACACAAAGTTGGGAGGTATTGCTAACATGGAGAAGGACCGGGATATCATACAGGAAGATCTGGACGACCTTGTAAACTGGAGTAATAGTAACAGGATGAAATTTAATAGTGAAAAGTGCAAGGTCATGCACTTAGGGATTAATAATAAGAACTTTAGGTATAGATTGGGGATGCATCAGTTGGAAGCAACAGAAGAGGAGAAGGACCTTGGGGTATTGGTAGATCACAGGATGACTATGAGCTGCTAATGTTCATAGATTCATAGATTCATAGACTCTAGGACTGGAAGGGACCTCGAGAGGTCATCGAGTCCAGTCCCCTGCCCTCACGGCAGGACCAAATACTGTCTAGACCATCCCTGATAGACATTTATCTAACCTACTCTTAAATATCTCCAGCGATGGAGATTCCACAACTTCCCTAGGCAATCTATTCCAGTGTTTAACTACCCTGACATTTAGGAACTTTTTCCTAATGTCCAACCTAAATCTCCCTTGCTGCAGTTTAAGCCCATTGTTTCTTGTTCTATCATTAGAGGCTAACGTGAACAAGTTTTCTCCCTCCTCCTGATGACACCCTTTTAGATACCTGAAAACTGCTATCAGGTCCCCTCTCAGTCTTCTCTTTTCCAAACTAAACAAACCCAATTCCTTCAGCCTTCCTTCATAGGTCATGTTCTCAAGACCTTTAATCATTCTTGTTGCTCTTCTCTGGACCCTCTCCAATTTCTCCACATCTTTCTTGAAATGCGGTGCCCAGAACTGGACACAATACTCCAGTTGAGGCCTAACCAGCGCAGAGTAAAGCGGAAGAATGACTTCTCGTGTCTTGTTTACAACACACCTGTTTATGCATCCCAGAATCACGTTTGCTTTTTTTGCAACAGTATCACACTGTTGACTCATATTAAGCTTGTGGTCCACTATGACCCCTAGATCTCTTTCTGCCATACTTCTTCCTAGACAGTCTCTTCCCATTCTGTATGTGTGAAACTGATTGTTCCTTCCTAAGTGGAGCACTTTGCATTTATCTTTATTGAACTTCATCCTGTTTACCTCAGACCATTTCTCCAACTTGTCCAGATCATTTTGAATTTTGACCCTGTCCTCCAAAGCAGTTGCAATCCCTCCCAGTTTGGTATCATCCGCAAACTTAATAAGCGTACTTTCTATGCCAACATCTAAATCGTTGATGAAGATATTGAACAGAACCGGCCCCAAAACAGACCCCTGCGGAACCCCACTTGTTATACCTTTCCAGCAGGATTGGGAGCCATTAACAACTACTCTCTGAGTACGGTTATCCAGCCAGTTATGCACCCACCTTATAGTAGCCCCATCTAAGTTATACTTTCCTAGCTTATCTATAAGAATATCATGCGAGACCGTATCAAATGCCTTACTAAAGTCTAGGTATATCACATCCACCGCTTCTCCCTTATCCACAAGGCTCGTTATCCTATCAAAGAACGCTATCAGATTGGTTTGACACGATTTGTTCTTTACAAATCCATGCTGGCTATTCCCTATTACCTTACCACCTTCCAAGTGTTTGCAGAGGATGCCTTTGATTACCTGCTCCATTATCTTCCCTGGCACAGAAGTTAAACTAACAGGTCTGTAGTTTCCTGGGTTGTTTTTATTTCCCTTTTTATAGATGGGCACTATATTTGCCCCCTTCCAGTCTTCTGGAATCTCCCCCGTCTCCCATGATTTCCCAAAGATAATAGCTAGAGGCTCAGATACCTCTTCTATTAACTCCTTGAGTATTCTAGGATGCATTTCATCAGGCCCTGGTGACTTGCAGGCATCTAACTTTTCTAAGTGATTTTTTACTTGCTCTTTCGTTATTTTCTCTTCTAAACCTACCCTCTTCTCGTAAGCATTCACTATACTAGACATTCCTTCAGACTTCTCAGTGAAGACCGAAACAAAGAAGTCATTAAGCATCTCTGCCATTTCCAAGTCTCCCGTTACTGTTCCCCCCTCCTCATTGAGCAGTGGGCCTACCCTGTCCTTAGTCTTCCTCTTGCTTCTAATGTATTGATAAAAAGTCTTCTTGTTTCCCTTTATTCCCATAGCTAGTTTGAGCTCATTTTGTGCCTTTGCTTGTCTAATCTTGCCTCTGCATTCCTGGGTTATTTGCCTATATTCATCCTTCGTGATCTGACCTAGTTTCCATTTTTTATATGATGCCTTTTTATTTTGTAGGTCCCGCAAGATCTCAAGGGTAAGCCAAGGTGGTCTTTTGCCACATTTTCTATCTTTCCTAACCATTGGAATAACTTGCTTTTGGGCCCTTAATAGCGTCCCTTTGAAAAACTGCCAACTTTCCTCAGTTGTTTTTCCCCTCAGTCTTAATTCCCATGGGACCTTGCCTATCAGCTCTCTGAGCTTACCAAAATCCGCCTTCCTGAAATCCATGGTCTCTATTCTGCTGTACTCCCTTCTACCTTTCCTTAGAATTGCAAATTCTATGAGTTCATGATCACTTTCACCCAAGCTTCCTTCTACTTTCAAATTCTCAACAAGTTCCTCCCTATTAGTTAAGATCAAGTCTAGAACAGCTTCCCCCCTAGTAGCTTTTTCAACTTTCTGAAATAAAAAGTTGTCTGCAATGCAGTCCAGGAACTTATTGGATAGTCTGTGCCCCGCGGTGTTATTTTCCCAACATATATCTGGGTAGTTGAAGTCCCCCATCACCACCAAATCTTGGGCTTTGGATGATTTTGTTAATTGTTTGAAAAAAGCCTCATCCACCTCTTCCGCCTGATTAGGTGGCCTGTAGTAGACTCCCAGCACGACATCACCTGTGTTTTTTACCCCTGTTAGCCTAACCCAGAGACTCTCCACCCTTCTGTCTCCTATGTCCATCTCCACCTCAGTCCAAGTGTGTACATTTTTAATATATAAGGCAACACCTCCTCCCTTTTTCCCCTGTCTATCCTTCCTGAGCAAATTATACCCATCTACACCAACATTCCAGTCGTGTGTATTATCCCACCAAGTTTCAGTAATGCCAATAATGTCATAGTTGTATTTATTTATTAGCACTTCCAGTTCTTCCTGCTTATTACCCATACTTCTTGCATTTGTATAAAGGCATCTAAGATACTGGTTTGATCTCGCCTCCCAGCTTTGCCCTGACCCTCCTTCCTCTCTGCCATTATAGCCCGTGCTCCCTCCTGTTACCAACCCATCTCCCAGGTCTTGTTCCCCACTTACCTGTGGGCTTTGCTCACCTGTCCCCGTCAAACCTAGTTTAAAGCCCTCCTTACTAGGTTAGCCAGTCTGTGCGCAAATAAGGCCTTTCCCCGCTTCGAAAGGTGAACGCCATCTGTTCCTAGCAGTCCTTCCTCAAATAGCATCCCGTGGTCGAGGAAGCCAAAGCCCTCCTGGCGACACCATCTTCGCAGCCAGGCATTCACCTCCACGATGCATCTGTTTCTGCCCGGACCCCTACCTTCAACAGGAAGAATCGAAGAGAATACCACCTGCGCTCCAAACTCCTTAACCCGTACTCCCAGAGCCCTGTAGTCACTCTTGATCTGCTCAGCATCACACCTCGCAGTATCATTTGTGCCTACATGGATGAGTAGCATGGGATAGTAGTCAGAAGGCCGGATAATCCTCGACAAAGCCTCTGTAACATCTTGGATACGGGCCCCTGGCAGACAGCATACCTCCCGGGACGAACGGTCAGGGCGACAGATTGGTGTCTCCGTCCCCCTCAGCAGAGAGTCTCCAACCACCACTACCCTACGTTTCTTATCAGTGGTGGCAGCAGTCCTCCCAGCCTTAGGGGTACGAGGCTTCACCCCCTTAACTACTGGGGGTGATTTCTTCTCTCGTGTATCAAGAAGAGCATAATGGTTATCTTTTACCACAACAGGAGGGTTCGCAGCAGCGGTGGAGCACTGCCTGCTGCTAGAAGTAACCAGCTGGCTGTGTCCGCCCTGAGCCTCCTCCTCCACTGGAGTGTGAAGCATCTCCTCCACTGGAGTGTCAGTAGTCCTGTCAACAGGGACAGCACCATCAGCTGTCTCCACATGGATACTGTCCAGGAATTGCTCATGGGCATGGATGTTCCTCAGCCTGGCCACCTCCTCCTGTAGCTCTCCCACCTGCTGCCTGAGAGATTCCACCAGCAGGCACCTTTCACATTGGATGCCACCCCCAGCCTGGATATCAGTAAGTGGAAATTGCAAATTACAGTCTTTGCAAGCCCACACCAGAATCTGGGTAAAAGCATCCATGCTTTGGTGCTCTGTCTGGCTACAGGCGCAGGTGGAGGAGACAGAAGTAGTGCTAGCACAGGTGTTGCGGGTCCTCCTCACCATTGTAAGCCTCCCTCTGTCAAACTCTCTCAAAGTCCTCTCTGCTGTAAACAGAAAGGTTTTCAATATGGTCAGGTTATGGGTTCAGGGGACCAGTGGGTCACAGATGAGACCGACAAGGGACACCCCCTCCCTTCCTACTCCCCTTGCAAACTCCCTTGCAAAACTCCCTGTTAGCAGCTCCTGTTCGCTAAGCTCCCTGGTCGCTTGTGCGCAGCTTTATAAAGCCCTGGCCTGAGTGAATGCCCCGCCCACTGGTTAAGGTTCAGCCAATTACCAGAGGCTTCTAGCTTTCAAACCTTCCTAGTAGCTCCACCTCCAACTGCCAGCTACAGCACACGGTCCTTCAAACAAACAAACCAAACAGACTGACAAACACAAGCTCAGCACACAGCAAGTAACCCCCAAACACACACACAAACCCAAACACTGCAGACAGTCACTCACCCCACAGATGCTGTAGGTGCTTCTCCTTCACCTGGAGAACTCCCTTGCAAAACTCCCTGTTAGCAGCTCCTGTTCGCTAAGCTCCCTGGTCGCTTGTGCGCAGCTTTATAAAGCCCTGGCCTGAGTGAATGCCCCGCCCACTGGTTAAGGTTCAGCCAATTACCAGAGGCTTCTAGCTTTCAAACCTTCCTAGTAGCTCCACCTCCAACTGCCAGCTACAGCACACGGTCCTTCAAACAAACAAACCAAACAGACTGACAAACACAAGCTCAGCACACAGCAAGTAACCCCCAAACACACACACAAACCCAAACACTGCAGACAGTCACTTACCCCACAGATGCTGTAGGTGCTTCTCCTTCACCTGGAGAACTCCCTTGCAAAACTCCCTGTTAGCAGCTCCTGTTCGCTAAGCGATGTGATGTGATATGGCCGTGAAAAAAGCTAATGCGGTTTTAGGATGCATCAAGCGAGGTATTTCCAGCAAAGATAAGGAAGTGTTTGTACCGTTATATAAGGCGCTGGTGAGACCCCACCTGGAATACTATGTGCAGTTCTGGTCTCCCGTGTTTAAGAAGGATGAATTCAAACTGGAACAGGTTCAGAGACGGGCTACTAGGATGATCTGAGGAATGGAAAGCCTGTCATATGAAAGGAGACTCAAAGAGCTTGGCTTGTTTAGTCTAGCCAAAAGAAGGCTGAGGGGGGATATGCTTGCTCTTTATAAATATATCAGAGGGATTAATATTAGGGAGGGAGAGGAATTATTTAAGCTTAGTACCAATGTAGATACAAGAACGAATGGGTATAAACTGGACACTAGGAAGCTTAGACTTGAAATTAGACGAAGGTTTCTAACCGTTAGAGTAGTGAAGTTCTGGAACAGCCTTCCAAGGGGAGTAGTGGGGGCAAAAGACATATCTGGCTTTAAGATTAAGCTTGATAAGTTTATGGAAGGGATGGTATGATGGGAGAGCCTAATTTTGGCAATTGATCTTTGATTATCGCCAGATAAGTATGCCCAGTGGTTGGTGATGGGATGTTGGATGGGATGGGATCTGAGTTACTGCAGAGAATTCTTTTCTGAGTGCTGGCTGGTGAGTCTTGCCCACATGCTCAGGGTTTAGCTGATCGCCATATTTGTGGTCGGGAGGGAATTTTCCTCCAGGGCAGATTGGCAGAGGCCCTGGAGGTTTTTCGCCTTCCCCTGCAGCGTGGAGCATGGGTCACTTGCTGGTGGATTCTCTGCAGCTTGAGGTCTTCAAAGCACAATTTGAAGACTTCAGTAACTCAGGCATAGGTTAGGGGTTTGTTATAGAAGTGGATGGGTAGGGTTCTGTGGCCTGCTTTGTGCAGGGGGTTGGACTAGATGATCACATTGGTCCCTTCTGACCCTAGAATCTATGAATCTATAGGAAAAGTCAACGAGCTGGGAATAGTTAAGAAAAGTGCCATTAGAAGAGAATGTTCTCCAACCATTAAAGCCGGTTGGTATGGTCCTTACTCTGTGTATTAATAGCTAGTCGTTCATAGTCTGAAATGTTAAAAAATGTCTTGTGATTTTTGTGTGTCCAACCTGAACTCCTTAAAGGTGCTGAGCATATACCCTCTGAAAATCAGGCCCCTGTAAAGTATTTCAAGTTGGGCACCCAAAATCACTAGTCATGCTTGAATTTAAAATAACCTCCCATAGTTCATATAGTATGTGGTATACAATATAGACATGACAGGACATGTTCAATCATTATAAACTCCTATACTGTAATGGAATTCCAACTCTAACCTGTGCCTTAAATCACTCAAAGGATGTATTGCTTGCAAGGATCCTAAGCTACAGGTGTTAATTGAAAAAATCTGCTCTTATGAAAGGAAATTTGTAGAGTTGCTTGAAAATGCATTTTCACTGCTGAAGAAAAAGGATTGTGTGATATCTCTGCACAGAGAAATCCTACCTGCTAATAGTAAGCTTTTTTGGTTGAAAAGTCCAGGCTTTATTCTAACAGTGGTAAAGCCGTGCTTCATATATTATGAGAGAAAGTGTTAGACTCGTACTTAATTACTGGGGTTTGCGGTTTATCTTTCAAAATCAGAAGGGTACTTACCTTCGCTGCTTGATGCAACAGAAGAAACTAGGGACGATACTACAGCAATGAATGGGCCCCTGGGACTATATGGTGTTCAAAGATATTGAAAGCTTCGGGAAAATCTTTGAAACCAAGGATATCTTGTCTGCTCTAGAGACTGTCAAAGCATATGTATAGACAGGGAAACATACAGAGAGGAGGAAGGGAAACCTAAATGTGTGCAATGAACGTGGTCAGGAAGACTTAACATGAGAAGGAACCGTAGACGTGAGGAGGAGTTCAGTACTTTGAAAAATGAGTGTTGTGGTGAGGGGAAACAAAGTCTAGAAGGAATTTAGGCTGAGTGTAAGGAGTATGTAGCATGGAACAGCAAATATAGCCACAGAAGCAGCAACTGATTGCTTTACAAATAGAACAAATGTTTTTGAGTGGGGTATGTATGTTTCAGGGGTAAAGCCAGTAGCTGGTTGGATGAACCTGAGTGGGCTGCCTGGCAGCCTCTCTTGGAGAAAGATACTCATGTTAATAAAACAGGATCCTTTGTTTCATGTTGTGTACAGTAACTTCTTCCTCCCAGTGGATTATGTACATTGGAATTCTGGACCAGATCCTCAGCTACAGTGAATCAAGGTAGCACCATTGAAGTCCAATGGAGCTCTGCTGACTCTCATCAGCTGAGAGTCTGGCCCCACATCATCTAACCCTGCTCAGAGCAAGCCTATATTTCATGGCGATTAAAACATCAGTGGCTACTGGTGCATTGTCTACACTACTCTGCTTTTGGATCTCCAGAGTTCTTAGCAATGGTGGGAAAGACCACAGAATCATAGAAATGTAGGACTGGAAGGGACCATGCATAGAAGCTGGACAAGGTATTATCTAAGCCATCCCTGACAAGTGTTTATCTAAACTGTTCTTAAAAACCGCCAGTAATGGAGATTCTAGGTAATTTTTTCCAGTGCTTAACTACCCTTAAAGTTAGGAAGCTTTTCCTAATTTCTGACCTAAATCTCTCTTGTTGCAATTTAAGCCCATGACTTCTTGTTCTGTCCTCAATGGTTAAGGAGCACAATTTACCATCCTTCTCTTTATAACAATCTTTTACATACTTGAAGACTGTTATGTCCCTCCTCAGTCTTCTGTGCTCCAGACTAGAAAAAAATGGGTTTGTTTAATCTTTCCTCACAGGTCATGTTTTCTAGCCCTTTAATCATTTTTGTTGCTCTTCTCTGAACTTTCTCCAATTTGGCCACATCTTTCATGAAGAGTGGTGCCCAGAACTGGAAACAATACTCCAGTTGAGGCCTTATCAGCGCTGAGTAGAGTGGAAGAATTACTTCTTGTGTCTTGCTTATAACCCTCCTGCTAATACATCCCAGAATGACCGTTCTCTCATTTACACAGGACTAAATTGGGAGCAATCTTACTGGTGTCTATGAAGCTAAACTGGTATGAGCAAGTGGAGAATCAGGCCCAGAAAGTGTTTTTCCTTGAATAACTGATTCTTTATGATTGGTCACAGGGCTATCCTCAAAAGGCCTCATTGCTCCTTTGTGTTAGTGTTTACAGGAAGTGGTGATGCCTGCGCTCGAGCTTTCAATTCAAAGACAGGCGTCCTGCAGAGGATCTTCCGAGGACACAAGTTCATCATCAACTGCATTCAGGTGAGGAGGGGATTTAACTTTGAAAAACTCAACATCCAGCTCAGCACATTTTAGTATAGATTTCTCCATATGTTCGGTAGAAACTGACATGGCCAGTTACCTGGGCATTAGAACACTTGGATTGCCAGATGCTCTGACATGCAATGGGGAATTGGGCCTTAAATGTACAGGACTAAGCCTCCTGTTTACTTCCGAGCTGCATTTGGATTGTGGTGACTCTGAAATGTGCAGTATGGGATTAAGTCTAACCCTGTTGTTCCAGATTCACAATGAATTATTGTACACAGCTTCCCACGATGGCACGCTAAGGATCTGGGACGTACAAGGAATCTGCAAGCGAAACAAGCATCGCCTGAAGAAGGAGCCTTCTGTCCCGGGCAAGAGCTCTCAGAAGGGAAGTCTGTCTCGTCTTTTCAATAACAGAGTTGGCTGCACAATGCAAGAGGAGAATGGGGAACTTGAGGCTGTTGAACTAATGTGATTGCCTGGGACAAACTGTCTGTCAAGGAGGAAAAACTGAGCCATCTTCTGTGCCCTTGGGTGCAGATAAGCCAAACCTTGGGAAGAGGTGGGAAATTACATTGCTCAAAGTGTTCAATCCAGAGTTCCCAGTCATGTGACTCATGAAACTGCCTCTCTTCAGAATATTACTGATGTCTCACAGCATCTCATAGTACATTGTAATGCAAAGGAAACTTGTGTGGATGACTTACAGACCAGGGCAATATGGGGTCAGGCACCATTGTAGAGAGCAGTCCATGAAATACGCCTTCCCCTATATTTTTGTTTGTAATTGTCATTTGTATTTAAGATTCCTCTTCCTAGTTCCTTCCTGTACAGTGGTATTTGACCCCACTGCTGCCTCACGCTGGTCCCTGACAGGAGGAGAGGCAGGAATAAGTAATGAACCAATAGGCTCCCTCCCCTTTTTATTGCCTCTTACAACACACTGTGACGGAGCAGAATGTGCAAGCGAAAGCTGCCTTGCAGGATGACTCTGAATTGAATTTTCTCAGCTCCCTTTGGAGTTATAATGTCCTTGCCTCTCACTGATCTGAATGACTTTAATGTAGGAGAGTTTGGCTGAGGCACACAGATGCCTGAAGTCTCTCTGGTGCTTGAGTTTAGAACACCAGAGCAGAGATTTAAATGGGCTTTGAAAAAACCCCAACAAATGACCAACCTGAACTTTAGGCCTGTTCCTCCCCATACAGCGCGAGTGGGAGAGCAGGATGGCAGTGAGTTCCCCTGGGGAGGTCGGGAGGTGGGGGCGAGGGCTTTGTTTCTTTGTTGTGGGACAACAGGCTTCATGTAAGGATGCTGGTTCTGAAGGATGTGATCGAGGGGAGTTGAGTGAATGCAGCCACCCAATATCTCTCTGGCTTCACTGCCAATGTGCCCAGAGGATTCAGGGGGCCTGGGGCAAAGTGGGGGAGCTGCAGTGCTTGTACTCACCTGGCGGCAGTCTGGGTCTTTGGTGGCAGGGGGCCTTTCAGTCGCTCTGCATCTTCGGAAGCACTAAAGGGCCCCCCGCCGCCGAAATGCTGCCAAAGACCCGGACCGCTGCTGGGCCAGGACTCACTGGGGCCCTGCTGGGCCTGGGGCAAATTGTCCCACTTACCCCACCCCCTCCGACCCCCAGAGGCCCTGTTCACTGCTGGGCCTGAGCTCCTTTCACATCTCATGAACCTGTCAGCGGTGCTGCAAATTCCATGACAGGTGACATAGGAGCCAGACAAAATCTAGAGAGTGCCTGGAGACCATATGGGCTTTGAAATGAAGAGCATGTTACCATGGAAGAAGGTGGGGACCTGATGGAAGGAAGGTGGTGGTGTGTAAAGATCTAGAGTGAAATTGTTAAAGATCACCTAGGTGTGCCTGAAGGAAAGGGATGCAGTAGGTTTGGATAAGCATCTGAATCAATCTGTTTCTGTGGCCCACATTGTGTTACATGGGCTGCAAGTTGAGAACCACAGTGCACCCGCCAACCACCCACAGTCCCCTATGCCAGGGAGGGGCCAGGAGCCGATCCCTGGGTGTGTGCTGGTCAGCAGCTGGACCTAGACCCCGCCATGTGGGGCTGGATAGCAGCTGGGACTCGAGCGCTGCTGCGTGGGGCCAGGCAGCTGGGAGCCCTGGCTCTGGGCCAGGAGCTGAGCGCCTGGTGCCGGCTGGCAGCCAGGACCCAAGAAGGGGAACCAAGAGGCCCCCCCCTCCCCGAAACCTGGGGGTGCTATAGCACTCTGGCAAATCCCTAGTTCCCTTGCCCCCCTCACTGCCCAGAGCCCGCTCCAGAAACCTACTCACAGACCCACTCTTCCATCCCTTGTCTCCCTGAGGCACTCACCTGCCCCTGCTGGCAGGAGCGCTCCAGCAGTCTGCATGATGCAGTCTGCCTCTCAGTCAGCCCTGCCCCGCCAGACCAGAATGACAAAGTTTGAATTTTTTTTAGCACGTAGTTGGGCTGCAGCTGTGGGCTGCAGGTTGAGAAATGCTGATCTAAATTTGGGAGTGTCGCACTCATCTCTACCAGGTTCACTGTGCCTTGATAATCACTGAGCCATAAATATTCAAGTGTCCTTATTTTTTTTGTAGATATAGCACACTTTGTAGAATCAATGAAACAGATACTTAACCATGTGTTTTTATTTTTGTGGCTTTATTTATTCTGTATTGTGGCAGATAAATGCTGTAATACTCTTTGTGAATGGGTAATAAACACATGGCATCTATAGATGAAACTGAAGCCTTTATTTGTAATTGCTTGCTGCATGCATAGGATTGGCTGCAGACAAATGGCAGTCAGAAAGGGAGGGGAAGGGGAAAAGCAGAGGGAAAAAAATCATGTGAACTTTACAAACATGCCCTCACTTTCCCCTCTTAGATGGGCTGGAGTCAAGTCTGTTATTGGTGAAGCAGGACGGTCTCTAAATTTTTATGTCCTGCCTGCTGCAGTTGTATGACTGCCAACATCTCAACTCTTTAAACGGCTGCGTTTGACTGACAAAGCCACAAAATACACTGCAGCCTTGGGACAAGCGTGCTGTGCTGGGAGCCGGGACACCCTGTTTTCACCTCTTGGCTCTCACTAGCTGTTGCTCTTCACGACCCTTATTAGTGAGCGAGGGATCTCATCCCTCCCCCACCCCCTGAGACAGGAGAATGGTACGTCCTCCGTTTTACAAATCAGCAGAACCTAGCTCTTTGGTAGCGCAGTACCTGCCACCTCTCAGTCACACTGTCTGTAAGAGCTTGGCTCAGCCTAACAGTTACCACGCTCTCCTCCCAATGCACCATATGCAACCAAGGCAGCCTTACTCCTACAGTTCTAATCCTTTCTAGCAGCTAGGTGTGAAAACTGGGGCAAAGCCTGTGCCATACTGAACCCCTCACATAGTGCTTAGGCCACAAGGATAACACCCCACATCGCCATTGGTTGTTCCTGTAGTGCAAGCAGTGAGATGGCTACTGGGGATCAGATGGTCATGGGTCAAAGCCTGCTGTCGCACCCTGTGGGGAAAAGTAGCAGGTGCGCGTATGGTAAGGGTTGTCCTAGAAGTGTTTAAACAAGCAGCCACAGGCCTATCTTTTTTTCTCTCTCATAAATGAAGTGGTGAAATTCTATCCTTGCCCAATGACGGGCTCAACACACCTATACTCAGATTTCAAGGGACTGCCAGAGCACTTAGTCTGACCCTGTGTATATCACAGGCCCACACCACCATCCAGGACCAGCTCCCTAACACCCCACATTAGAGTGAAGTATTACAACCCACAGGAGACTGTTATGTGCTGCAGGCAGAGAATAGGAGGGACTGAGGTGTACAAGTGCCCGAGGTGCTGCAGTGGCAGAGAAATGATTGAGATAGACCCAGATAATTCTGGGTAGCCATCTACTACAGTGGAAAGCAAACACCCTCACGGTCACTGCCAACCTGACCTGGAGGAAAAGCCCCTTTCCACCACCATATATAGTGATCAGTTAGACCCTGAACAAGAACCAGCCAAGCACCTACTACTTCTGAGGGACTTCTGTGCCAAAAACATTAAACATTCTACACCAAAAAAATAAAAAATTCTGTGTGTAACATTTTAAAATGCTGCATATTTTGTCAATAAATAAAGGTAGAGGCTGCAGCATGGTGGGAGGTGGTGGGGAACAGGGACACAGGGCCCTGGCTGCACAAAGGTAGGAGATCACCCTGTACCCCCTCCAGATTTGGCAGTGGGGCTGCACCTAACCCTCACAAGGGCCATGCCGGCCGCGCACTCCAGGGCCCTGCCCCTCCATGCAAAGTGCCAAGACAGTAAGTGAGAAGAACAGAGTCTCACTTGCATGCCCAGCCCTGGCCACTGATCCAGGTGTGGGGCAAGTAGCTCTGCCCTGCAGGATCCAAGTGTAGAGGGGCTTAATGTGGGGGATCCAGGTCTGGGGTGAGGGTTCTGTGTGGGGCAAGCTGGAGACAGGCAGGTCAGCAGTGGAAGATCTGGATGCACAGGGGTTTCTTGCGGTGGCAGGGGTTCTGGGTGCAGGGGGGGGATGGGACTCTGCAGGGGGTGGGGTGTCCAGGTGAAGGTGGTTGGGACTCAGCCAAGGGCAGGGTCTGGAGCTTTGGGGGCTCAATGTGGGTAGGATGGGAGTTCAGCGGGGGGGGGGGGGGAATCCAGGTGCTGAGGGAGTGAGGCTTGGTGGAGGTGGAGGTCTGGGTGCAGCAAGTTGGGGGCTCAGTGGGGGGGAGGGTCAGTGCAGGGGCACTTGTTGACATGATCCAGGTGCAGGAGGGGTGGGGGGTTCAAGTGTGTGGGGGGGGCACTTGGCGGGGGGGGGAGTGAGGCTCAGCTGGGGTGTGTGTCTGGGCATGGGGTGTGAGGGCGCAGTGCCCTGTACAGTGACCCCCCCACCATCCCCAAGGCTGAGGAGCGACAGGTGCAGGAAGCGGGAGGGAGGGAGGGAGGGTCATCCCAGATGCATTGGAGGAAGATTTAATATAAAAAACAAACAAAAAAAACACCCAAAAAACCTCTCCCTGACTACTTTGAGGGTGGGGGAAAAATCCCTTCCTGAGCCCCCTCCAGCTGGCTGGCTGAAACCCTGAAGCATGTGCTTCCATGAGCGTAACATGGACATGAGCCCTACCCCCTCCCCATCACAAGTAACCCCTTCATACAATTACACCCATAACTTTGTCCAGCTTGTTCTTGAAATAAACTAATTTACTAACCGATCCTTCTACTGCTTAGAGACCTTCAAATGTCCAGCCTGAATTTATTCACGGCCAGTTGACCCCCATTTGCCCTTGAACCAACATTGTCTATTACAGCGGTAGGCAACCTATGGCACAGGTGCCGAAGGCAGCACACGAGCTGATTTTCAGTGGCACTCACGCCACCTGGGTCCTGGCCACCGGTCTGGGGGGCTCTGCATTTTAATTTAATTTTAAATTAAGCTTCTTAAACATTTTAAAAACCTTATTTACTTTACATACAACAGTAGTTTAATTATATATTATAGACTTATAGAGACCATGTAAAAATGTATTACTGGCACGTGGAACCTTAAATTGGAGTGAATAAATGGAGACTCAGCACATCACTTCTGAAAGGTTGCCAACCCCTGGTCTATTAGCTTAACTAGCTTGTAACCTACCGTGCTATTAGCAACACCCAATCCATGTAGTGTATTTATAGAGCGCAATCATTGCCCCTCTCCGCCTCCTTTTGCTTGACTAAACAAGCACCATCCTGCTTTTCTATGCAGATGGTTTTTTTAAACCAGTTGTTGCCTATGTCCAGCAGGTGCCACCACCACTTTGTTGGCTGGGACAGAAGTTTGTGTGTTTAACTCAGACTAAGTGTATGTCTGCACTTCAAGCTAGAGGAGTACCTTCTAGTTCCAGGTGAATGACCTGAGCTTCCTTGTCCAGAGCTAGCCTGGGGCTGTCTCCACCAGTTTGAAATTATACTTCCAGCTTAACGTGTGAACACATCTAGAACTGCTGGGTTAGGTACCTACCCGGAAGCAGGACTGGCCCTGTATTCTACCACTGTCAGCCACTACTCCATCTTGCTATGCAGTTCTGTACTAACCATTGGTCGCTGGGGGTGGAGGGGACATATTTATAAGATGGGTTTCAGAGTAGCAGCCGTAATAGTCTGTAAAAAGGACAGGAGTACTTGTGGCACCTTAGAGACTAACAAATTTATCTGAGCATAAGCTTTCGCGGGCTACAGCCTCACTTCATCGGTTCCCTCCTCAACAGCCAGGAGGCTCACTTTATTCATGGGCTGTCTGTGAGCTCCCCGATGTGTGTTAGCAGTTCAGATGAATAAACAGGAGTTCTGGCTGGAGGACCAGTAAAGGCTTATTTTTTTCTCTGATGGGTAAAGTGCACCTACACCCTTATAGAAATTTGCAACAAAACAATACTGTACATGTTTATATGAACTTAACAGGCTGCCCTGCAGCAGCACATGGTGCTGGGAAATAACGATAAGTGGTGATGATGATGATCCCTTGGATCAGAGTTGGGTGAATGAGTCACTTGAGTTTTTCCTCTTGCTTGTAAGCACATCACAGTATCAAACATATGTTTGAAATTACTTAGACTTCAACTCGTAATTCTTACTCAGCAGGTCACTTGCCAGTAGCAGATAGTTACTATTTGCACATGGGCCATTTGGATTAGTTACATGACTGGTGGAACTGTTTCTGTTGGAATGACCTTACACGTTCAATAGTACATTTTAAATTTCCCTATGGCAAGCATTTCATTGTAAAGTGTACTGTCCTGCGTAAGCAAAGCTTCAATACTTAAGGAAAGCACAAAGCAGGAGACGTGCACAGTTCCATCCAAACTGAATGCACATTCCTGCTATTCACTCTGCACTCTATCAAGCTATAGAGTCCATCTACCCCCACCTACATCATTTGGTGGGAAGCGCTGTCTGGTAACATAGTATCAATTTAATAAGGGCTCAAATCCTGCCAGGCACTGAGCCTCCTCAACTCCCACTGGTTTCAATAAGAGCTGAGGGTTCTCAGCCCATCACAGGCTCAAGTCCAAATCCCTCAGAGCTAAATGACTTCCTTATCCTTCCTTTGTACAGCTGTCCTGGAGGATATCATATTTCTTCCGTTTGTTTCTAGGGTAGTCCCGGGGCTGATCTTTTTCACGTTTGTTTAATTCCAGCCACGGTTTATTGGGTGTTGGTATGCTACCAGCATTCTCATAAATGCATAACTATGCATAACAACTTTTGTACTGTCCATTGTATTGGTGTACAAAAGCTGTAAATAAGATCAAATATTAAAGCCATACAAATAATACTACTGTCTACCATTGCTGTGAGCTGTAATAGCTGATCCATATTTGCCATAACAAAAAGAAATCTTTGTACTAAATCAAATAAATATGCTTCATACTGGAATTTGAAGATTGTTATACTGGTGGACCGAACTATAGCTCCATGTTTCCTCCTCCTTCTAACAGGACCACAGGGTGCCACTGTCCTTGTGTTTTCCAGAGAAGGCTAATTCATTAGAATTCCAGCACATATCAATTAACAGACCCCTGAATAACTTGTGTGTACAGCTTGGGCAGTAAACTAATCTTTGAAAGGGCTTCATCTGGGTTTAGATACAGATGATTATGACCACCACATGTTGCTGTCATATTCCCTTCTTTCCCAATCATTGTTTTCCTCAGTGAAGCAGGGCCATTTAAATGGACTGACACAATGGATGGGACTCTACTGATTGAATGAAGTTAATGAAAATATGACACCACATTCTCTGTTCCAAAATAGCCTCTCAAAAATGGAGAACAAGGTGGAGGAGGTAATATCTTTTACTGGCCCAACAAGCTTTTCGGTTTACACAGAGCTCTTCTTCAGTTTCCCAGACTTTAAGAAGAGGTCTGTTTAAGCCTGAAAGCTTGTCTCTCTCACCAACAGAAACTGGGCCAGGAAAAGATATTGCCTCCTGCATGTGGTCTCTCTAGTCTCATGGGACCAGCAGGACTACAGCACCACCACAGATCTCAAAAACGGAACATCTCCATTCAGCAGTTGCATTTGGAGGGGCACCAGAAAGAAGAGGGCTAAGTGTCAGAATCAAAAGGAAGATAAAGAGCATTAGGAAGGAACATTGGGCTAAATTTCTGAAGGCAACAAAGTGACAGGTGAAATGAGCCTGGCCCAATTTCTGTCTTTATTAGCTGGCCTGTGTTTTGTTTCGTCCTCATGTTTAAATTATCTAAAAATTGAGATAGAGACAGCAGTGTCAAATCTATGGTCCACGGGTCACGTTTGGCTCTCAAGGGTGATTTTGTTGAGAATTTGTGTGATTATAAATTGTAAAATGCATCCCTACATCATGCCCACCAATTTTTACAGAAAAATGTTTAAATCAGCCCCATCACCCTGAGGCAAAGATGGGGGCATGATCTCCCCAGCTGCTTCCAACTGCCCTTTTTTAAAAAAGAATATTTTTATGTATAAAGTATGGAAAAAAATCTCAATAAAAGCAAGATGCGCCATATGTTTTATTTGTATTAGTTGCTGTTGCAACATCTGACATGAACAGAGAAGAAGAGACATCATCAGTTCATACACAACTGATCGGGTAAGTGATTTTTGGAAAACAGTACTTCAAAGAGAAAGAAATTGGTTTTGTAAACCGACAGCTCTATAAATGTATTAACTAGGTTTCTGATTTACAAATGTAGATTTTGTTTTAAAACAGATGATGCAAAATGCTGTAAAATGCTTTTATTTGCTATATTAATTAAATGGGCTAATTTCACACCCATATAAATATATATTCAACTCTCTACTAAACAATGTTTTTCAGAAAAATATTTGTTTCTGCTTCATCATTAATCTGATTATGACAAATTATAATAAACCAAAAAAAAGCAGATTTTGAGCATTGTTGTAATTAACTGATAATTAAATAATTCATCTATAATTGAACTGAATGTAAGGCATTTGACAAAAGATAAGCTTGAGGATATAGGTATCTAAATTCAAACTCAAGAGTCCAAAATGTGATACGTAGCCAAAGTAATTTCGTGTAACTGAGCGGTGAGTAATGAGATTTCAGGGTTGTTCCTCATGCATATAGGTTAAGTATTCTTTAATAACCTGTTCTTCCTCTTCCAGAGTTAAATCCAGATAATCTTCTTCGTGTTCTGGAATATCCTCTAAGATTTCATTGACTACATCTGTTTCCATGTCTTCATCCGTTGATGAACTAGAAGTACCTACAAAAAAAAAGAAAAAAAAAGAAAAAAACAAATAATCTCTTCTCTGAAAATCAGCTTCCCACGAAACTCTCTTTTGCCAATCGCGCTAATTTTATAAACCTTTCACTGGAGAATTAGTTTAAAATTATTGCATCAAAGGATGTCCGGGGTGAGATGCACCAATTTTTTTAAGCAGTAAGAAAAGCCTTAATTGTACATTAGGTGGCATTGTAATTTGAGGACTTCAGTAACTCAGACATAGGTTAGCGGTTTGTTATTGAAGTGGATGGTTTACAGTCTGTGGCCTGCATTGTGCAGGAGGTCAGACTAGATGATCATAATGGTCCCTTCTGACCTTAAAGTCTATGAGTCTATGAGTAATAAGTTGGGGTTAAACTGTAACTACCGTAGAGAGATAGTGGAGGGAAGGAAAAGAAGAGATGATATATAAGTGTAAGGGGACTGTTATCCCCTTACTAACATTCAGTGGGGGTGTTTTGGTTGCTAGCTCCCAGCACTAAAAGGGGAGGGATCGATGACAAATCAGGACCCTGAGACTGACAGTCCCCAGGAACAATGGCAAAAGGCCAGTGCTCCAGGTCAGCCTGATTGACAGGGCGGGCAGCAGGGCCGTCCTTAGCCATAGGCAGAATAGGCAGCCACCTAGGGCACCACTAGGTTTGGGGGCACCGCTCTGCTGGGAGCCTGGACAGACGGGAAACAGTGGAGCATGTAAGAGCAGGGCTGCTGGGTCCTAGAGAGAGCCGAATGCAGCACAGTCTGAGGGAGGGGATTGGCTGCTGTGGTCTCTGGGAAGAGGTGGGGAAAGGAACTCACCTGCAGGGAGACCAGATGTCCCGATTTTATAGGGACAGTCCCGATTTTTGAGTTTTTTTCTTATATAGGCTCCTATTCCCCCCACCCCCATCCCGATTTTTCACACTTGCTGTCTCGTCACCCTAGGTGGGGGTAAATGGTACCTATATGAGACAAAGCCCCAAATATCAGGACTGGCCCTATAAAATCAGGACATCTGGATCTGGTCACCCTAGCTAGGGAGTGCGTCTCTCCCCTGGGCTGGCAGCGATCCATTCATCCAGGGGGGAGCTGCACAGGGCAGGATGAGCTGCTGTGGCTCCATGGGTGCCCCATCCCTGAGATCAGATGCTGTGCTAACTTCACCATGGTCTGTTGGGCTGGCGGTGGTGCCCACTGGCATGTGATCGGACTTGAGGGTTTGCTGCTGCTGTTGCCACTCTGCACCCAAAGAGGTGGATTTTGGGGTCCTGCAGTTTTCCACCTATCGCCTCCTCTATTGCAGCTGTTGGACCTGCAGGCTGGGGGGTGAGCCAAGCATGAAAGCAGTACTGCGTTGCCATTTAACAAATTTGTTTGCCAAAAATGCTTGCTAACAATCCTGAATTCAATTTCAATATTTTTTGTTAAAAAAAATCAATATCTTAGCCAAAATCAGAAAATTAAGTTGTTGACAATTATTTGTGACAAGCTTGGTATGGGGAAGGGAGTGGGCCAGTTTTCATCAGAGAAACAAAAAATGTTGACTGACTTTCCTATAGCCCTGTTACTGCTAAATAGAGCCCTCCAACAACTGTAATATGCTCATCTCCTTACTAATGTACAGAGCAGGGGTCAGCAATCTACAGCATATGTGCCAAAGGTAGCATGCGAGCTGATTTTTGGTGGCATGCAGCGGCGGGCTGAGCGGCTCAGCCCGCCACTGCTCTGGGGTTCCAGCTGCTGCCCTATTGCCACCCGGGGTCCCAGCCACCGGCCCCATTCAGCAGCCACTGCTGGCCTGGGGACCCCCAAGGAACCCCAGGCTGGCAGCAGGCTGAACAGGCCGGCACCTGATACCCTGGCTGAGCCACTCAACCCGCTATTGGCTTGGGGTTCCATTCACTCAGCTAGTACGTGGGCTGAGCAGAACTAAATTCAATGAAATAGGAAAACAAGAGCAACTAATGACAAAGTGCAAGAACCTAGAACAGTGGTCCCCAACTTTTTCCGTCTGGCGGGCGCCAGATGAAGGACTGTGGGGGTGGACGAGCATCTGCCGAAATGCCACCAAAATTCAGTGGCATTTCAGCAGCGACGCCTCTGGATGACGCTGCTTGTTGGTGGCAAGCGGAGTCATCCAGAGGCGTTGCTGCCGAAATGCCGAATTTTGGTGGCATTTCGGCAGATGCTTGTCCGCCGGCCAGTATGTGGGTGCACTGAGAGGCCCCAGCGGGCGCCACGGCACCCTTGGGCACCGCGTTGGGGACCCCTGACCTAGAGAGCCTCCTGAAGCATGGCGATCGTTTTGATTTAAATGGACTTGAACTGTATGAAGAATTGAGTACACTGTCATCAATGGTGCCACATGCAAAATCAATGACAGACATTTTACAGTTTACTCATACCAGCAAACTTGTTGACATATATCCTAATATTTACATTGCCACTCGTATTCTACTGACAATTCCTGTAACAGTAGCATCAGGAGAACGGAGTTTCTCAAAACTAAAGGTCATTAAAAACTGTCTCCACTCTACAAGGAGTCAGGAACACTTGATTGGTCTTGCTATTCTTGCAATCAAACAAGACATCACTTTGTCTTTGTCATACAATGACATTACTACTCATTTTGCAGCCAAACAAGCCAGAAAGATTGCTTTTAATTAAAAACAAATCCTTGTTTCAATACCTCTTCATATAAATTTTCAATAAAATGTTGACAATTTAAAAAAATTATATTATTTGCATCATTCTGTCAAATCAGAATATTTTCTATAGTGCTGCTTCTTTAGTGCTAGTTCATCAGCATTACAGTGTGCTTAATTAAGTTAAACTGATTTTAATAACATGCATGTGGCAAATTTTCCAATAGTGTAAGCTTATGTTTGTGTTGCTAAGAGCAAGACAGGCACAGGGGCACCAGCTTAATAATCCCACCTAGGGCACCATAAATCTTAAGGATGGCCCTGGCGGGCAGGCTAATCAAAGAGACAGAAGGCCAGGGTGGGTCCCGTCCTCCGTGTGAGCTGGAATTGCCTGGGTCAGACAGAGTGGGGTCGAGCTAAGGTGAGAGTAGGGGCCCAAGCTAAGCTGCTGGGAGCAGAGCTGCAACCCAAAAAGCCAGAGCACAGCCCAGAGAGAGACCTGCCCTGGGAAGAGAGCTGCAGTAACCAGAGCCATAGGGGCCAGACAAGCAGCCCAAGAAGTAGGTGAGAGCTGAGAGAGACACAGAAGCAGCCTGCAAAGCAGACCTGCCCTGGGAGCAGAGCTGTAGCAACTGGAGCCAGGGAGGCCAGAGAAGCAGCCCAGAGAGCTGAAGGCAGAGCAGCAGCAGCAGCCGTGCTGAGGCAGTGTAGAGCTGGGGCTGGAGCAGTCCGGAGCTGGGTGCGGTGAGCAGCTGGGGAGGGTGAAGGGGACCCTGGGCAGTAGGCCCAGCACAGGGAGACGCCTCAGCCAAGAGGCTCTGCAGGCCAGACTTGGAGGGGGATCATAACCCTGACAGAGCGGGAGTGACACTGGGGAGAAGGGTCCTGCCACCCAGAGCCTGAGAGTGTGTGGCCACCATCAGAGCAACTGTCTGACCCGCAGCGTCCGTGCAGCACAGCCAGGGCCTGAGAAGGAGGCCTGGGACCTACAAGGAACAGACTGTGAAGTGCCCTGATGTCCAAAGACACTGTTTGTGATGGTCCCTGCCACAGAGGGGGGTGATGTGTTTTCCTTTAACCTTTCCCATTTTTCCTTATTCTTTTAAAAAATTAATTGTTAATTAAATAACTTGTATTTGCTTTAAATTGTATGATGTAATCAGTGGGTCAGGGAGGTGCGCAGTGCAAAGAGAGTACCCCGGAGTGGGGATACCCTAGCCCCTGTCCTGGGTGACCACAGCAGGGTTGGGGATTGAGCCACCCAGGAATCCTGGGCCCAGCCTTGTTGGGGTTACGAGGACTCTGCCAGACAGGAGAGTGGAAAGGGTGTCCTCAAGGGCAGGGAGGCCTCTGGGTAAAGGAAGTGGGAGCGAGGACTCAGATCCTTTTGCTAGCCCACTTCACCGGGGTAGTGCAGAAGCCAGGAAAGTTCCCCACAATAGCGGGACCATTCCCCTGCTTACATAAGCTCTCACCCCTCCTTTGCACAGGGCGTAGTAACATTTCTAGTCCTTGTACTCCCTGAGATAGGCCTCAGCAAGGAGCAGCTCTTAGGGCTGTTCTACACTGAAAACTTACATCTGCAGAGCTACATCTCTGAGGGGTGTGGATTTTTAACATCCCTAGACATGTAGCTAGGCTGACCTAACCCCCACTGTAGACAGTGCATGGAAGAATTCTTCCATTGACCTAACTATCGCTCTTTGGGGAGATGGATTACCTACAGCAACCGAAGAACCTTTCCCATCACTGTAGCAAGTGTCTACGTTGATGTGTTACAGTGGTGCAGCTGCAGCACCGCAACTGTGCCGCTATAGTATTTTCAGCATAGACATACACCTCGACCCCGATATAACACGACCCGATATAACACGAATTTGGTTAGAATGCAGTAAAGCAGTGCTACAGGGGTGGGGAGGGGGAAAGGGGCTGCACGCTCCGGTGGATCAAAGCAAGTTCGATATAACGCGGTTTCACCTATAATGTGGTAAGATTTTTTGGCTCCTGAGGACAGCGTTATATTAGGGTAGAGGTGTACTCTTAATTAGGATGTGCCATTTTCATCACTGTTCTGTCCCTAACTCAAATTAAGTACATAGCGTTCTATTGCTTCCATGATGGTAGTACCCAAATGCCACATTCAGGATTGGGGCTCCCCTAGTGCTAGGCGCTGTACAAACACATAAGATGACATGGTTTCTGCCCTGAAGAGCTTACGATCTAATTTAGGACAAGTCACATCAGGTGAGTGTAACAAACACTCCAATGGAAGGGGGAAGGAGGACAAAGCCTACAGTTGTACCAGAGGTTTAAAATGGCCAGCTGTAGGCTCAGACTGATTGTTCTGAGACTTTTTACAAAAAATAAAAGCTTGGTAACTAGACCTCAGCAAGTCCCATGGGCCATCCATGTAGCCATTAACAAAAGGTCTCACGGAAGGATTTGAGGGAGGAAAGGATCATTGTAAAATGGATGGTGGAAGCTGGTGTTATTGGTGGAGTGTAGGGGGCAAGAGATTCTTCAGCACTGAGATTCAAACACACAAGCACATCTGTGGCTTGTTTTCAGATGTTTTGCATCTAACAAGCTAACACAAACACTCTGTGCTCAAGTCATGGAAGGCACAACACCAAACTGCATCTTCCCAGTCCTTATTAACTCCCCTCCAGGGCAGGCTGACCCTTTTACAGGAAAACTTTTCCCAGCCCACCTTTCTGAATGCTGCCCCTTAAATATGTCAGAGCTAAAGAGCTGCAGTTTTAAAGCAGTCATTTCATTCCTAGCAGCTATGGACTGCATTTCTGTCTCTCACTCAGCTGGTTAGTAAGTGTTCTGTTTTTCCTTATTGTTGCTGGGCAGACAGCACACTGTCACAGCCCAAAGCCTGCTCCTAATAACAGCTATCTACTAGATAGCTATGAAAAGCTTCAGTGATTCTTGAGATATTCAAGGTAATCATCCAATATATTCAATATTCAGCAATCATTTTCCCCTCCATATTTGTTACATGCTGCAAGTCTTACCTGCAGACTCTGTAGGAGAATCTTTTGACGAAATGGATTCTTCTGATGGAGTGCTCTGTTCGGGTGACAGCTGCAACTCAGCAGGGAGAACTCCTCCATAATGAGCAAGTGTTTGTGCAGCTAACTGGATGTTGCCCTGAAAGACTTTCAGAGCTTCCTCCACTGACTCACGATTAAAACCCATGTATATCAACTAGACAAAAAAACAACAAAACACCCTTAGTCTGAGAGACTGACTTGTTTGTATAGTCTAGAGTATTCTACACCAGCCATCTGAATGTGCCTGTTTATTTTTTCTATCACGGATTCTTTGAAGTGCTGTCATCCTCTTTGGCATGTACTGACAAAGAGGGGGAGGGATAGCTCAGTGGTTTGAGCATTGGCCTGCTAAATCCAAGGATGTGAGTTCAATCCTTGAGGGGGCCACTTAGGGACCTGGAGCAAAAATCTGTCTGGGGATTAGTCCTTCCAACTCTGATATTCTAAGTCATCCAGCTTTACTTAGATACCCCAGCATGTGCTCAGTTGGTGACATCACACTGACTACTGAACAGCACTAGAGCAGGGCAGCTGCCTTCAAAGTGTTTTCTCCCTGACCCCTCCAAATATTGCAAGATGTTTAGGGTTTGTTTTTTTTAAGTCTCATTTCTAATCTCTGAGCCAGAACATTAAAAGAGAATTTTACTTCCGCTATATCAGAGGAGAAGAACTCAAGGCCTCTAGAATCTGCATTCACAACCAGGATTACTTAGTAGAATGCATGACTTTGCACCAAGCGGTAGGTGAAGATCAGTGGGGATTTGATGAGTCCAGGAGGTGGCGGGGGGGTAGAACATGATTGTGGCTTTGCAAAGGAAGATCTAACATGGTATGTTTAAACAGCTAATGGGATGAAATGAACCTTCAGAATTAAACTGGTTTAATTTTTCAAAAAACGCCCCAAAAACCTACCCTACACTCCATCTTTAAGAAAAAAAACGTAACTTACTTGGTCAACACTTTCCTTAGGAACTTGAAACTGGTGTGGGGTCATAGGATCATCATCATCATCATCATTTAGCAAGAGTAACTGAGGTTCATCGAGAAGAATCTAGAGCAGAAAGACAGCGATCAGTGTAAGTTAGAAGGTTGTAGTATTCCTCAAAAGAGATGTACACACGATTACAGAACCTGGAAAAGACTCATTAGCTCATGTAGTCAATATCTCACCATACTGTTCCCTAGAGTAAATTTATCTTACATAACTTGTGATACCTCATGTTGTATCTCGGGTCTTTCACTCCTTGCCTTGTAAGACTGTTTCAGTGTTTACATCATCAGCCTGAATTCCTAGTACCTGCCCACTTGTACTACTCTCAATGAGAGAGGAATCTAGTTTATACCCTTCACATACTAAAAGACAATTGAAGACTAGTGAAGATACGATAAATCGACTGCCGAGTGCTCTCCCATTGACTCCGACACTCCATTGGAGAGGCGTAGATGGAATTGACGGGAGTGGCAGCAGTCGACCTACTGCAGTGAAGGTAAGTGGTGGTAAGTAGCTCTAAGTACATCAACTTCAGCTACGCTATTTTCGTAGCTGAGGTTGAGTAACTTAGGCCAACTTAACTCGCCCCTGCCCCGTCCCCCTCCCCCCCAGTGTAGATAAGGCCTAAGTTTCAATATTTTGTGTTCTTTCCACATAAATCAATCTGACCTGCCCCAAAATCTTTTTTTTTAATTGATTTTGTCTGACCTCTGTCCAAGTTTGTCTACTCTTTCTGATACGAAAACATCCATAAACTGAAAGTTAGTGTCCTATAGTAAAGTACATGTAGAAAACAGGATACCCACATGTATTAGCCTTTGTCTAAATAAAATGCTACTAGTCAGCCTTTCTTTAGAGAGAGAACATGACATTAGTGTGATTAGATTAGATGATCAAACTGGCCTCTTCTGGTCCTAAGCTCTATGAATCGGCATTGGCTGCCTATTAGTTTTTATGTTGTTTAAGATGTTGGCTGTGACTTACCTAGCTGGGACTTCCTCTCCTAGTACACTACCGCAGTAACACTCAAACTGGAACCCATCTGACTTTGACTTTGTTTTTCATTTTCCCCTTGGTCCAGAGTAGCCATAATTTGTTGGCTTTCAGGGCTTTCTTGGAAGAGGAACTGGATGAGGGCTGGTATGTTGAGGGAAGGAGTGCATTTTAGTCTTTTAGCAAGTTAATCTTTGATATGTGAATGAGACTAGCCTGCTGAATTTATTTTTTGTATCCCTTGTGTTCTAGAAGTTTTGTAAGTGTCTAGAAGTTGGGACAGGTGTTTATCTTGGTAAATACATAAAGAAACATTTGTGTTTAAAAAAAGGATTAGCCTATGTGATGCTGGCAGACCATGTGCCAGCTCATGCCAAGAGCCCAAGCCCAGGCCCCAAGCCCCACTGAACACTGACCAATGTGGGTTACTACAGTTAAACAGATATATTTATTATAGGATATGTTTAGACTTCATGGATTGCTGCATGTATTAATCCTACTTATACTATCTGTATTCCACGCTATAAAGTGCTACTTCAGTGTTTCCTCTGTAACGGTAAAATATCTGTTCTGAAACTACGTAACTCACCAAACAGGAAAAAAAACTTCAACTAATGCAAAACGCTGGATTCCTACACGTGTTATCTACTGCCCACCAGGAAGGACTACTGAATCCAAATGGGCCACTGTAGAACAAAGATTTTGTCGATTGCTCCCCCAACCCACTCATGAAGAGGTTACACGCAGAAGCGTTTGTCTCATCAGCTTGGATGCTAGGGAGGTGAGGATAAAAATTCGTGAGCATAAGGAATTAGGTCTTTTTATGGACTCTGAGGGGTAAAGATTTCTAAACATAAACAAGAGATCCTCAAGCTGCTTGGCTTCGGTTACCCCCAATGGAATTAAAGCTTCTTTATTATAGAAGCTTCTATCACCTTTTGAACTTAAGATTGTATCTTATTTGTGTGTGTATGCTTACCTGCTTTAACCTTGTTAATAACTCTTATTTCTTTTCCCCAGTTAATAAACCTTTAGTTAGTTTGTTACAGGGCTGGCTACAAGCGTGCTCTTTGGTGCGAGATCTAAGGTGCAAATTGATTTGGGGTAAGTGACTGGTCCTTTGGGACTAGGAGTAATCTGAATATTTTGTGATCTTTTGCGTAAAGTGACCATCTATCACAAAGTCAAGCTTGCCTGGGGGGCAAAATAAATCAGCATGGCCAAGGGGACTGTCTGTGACTCCGTGTTAAGGCTGTACAGTGCCTGAGGAGTCTATACTTGTTACTTGTTGGTGAAATCTAAATATAGAACTCAAAACCAGTTTGAGGTTTGTGCCCTGCTTCTTATCACACTGCTCAAAGGGTGGCATTCTTGCTCATGGGACACTCCACATAGCATGACAGTCTGATTCACCAGTTTAGAGAGTGAGTCAATAAGAGAAAAAGAAAATGTCTAGAAAACGCATTTTTGGCAGCTGTATTTCTATGGCATCCAGTGGAAAAGGTCTACCGTATGAGAGTGATTTACCTTAATGGCTTGGTCCAAGTTTCCTTGTGCCCGGTGAAGTGCTTTTTTAGCAGCTCGCTCTGAATAGCCCATAGTTTTCAAGGTAGTTATATCATCCAATCTCCTCCTCCTCTTGGCTCTCTCCTCTCTCCTTATTTGTGCCTTTTCCTATAAAAGCAGGGTCATTAAAGTGCCAAGTTTGTATATGAATACTGTCAGCTTTTGACTAGAAGATGGCTCCACTACTTCTTTGATAGATGCATACAAGGTTTCTTCTGTACATTTTTCTCCTCTTTACAAATCTTCCAGGGAGAAAGGAAACTTTTTTTAAACAAATTTGTGCTGCTCAATGATCTTTAGAGACATTCCCTCCTCCAGTATAAGGTTGTATATACACTAGCAAACTCTGTAATCCTAATTCACCATTTTGTAGCCATACTGTGCCCATAGAATCAAAGAATGGTAGGACTGGAAGGGATCTCAAGGTGTTATCTAGTCCAGTCCTCTGGCAGGACTAAGTATTATCTAGACCATTCCTGATTAGTGTTTGTTTAAACTGCTTTTAAAAATCTCCAATAACAGAGATTCCAGAACCGACCTAGGCATTTTATTCCAGTGCTTAACAACCCTGATAGTAAGTTTTTCCTAATGGCCAGCCTAAACTGCCCTTGCTTCAGTTTAAGTCCTTTGCTTTTTATCCTATCCTCAGAGGTTAAAGAGGACAATTTATCTCCATCCTCCTTGTAACAACCTTTTATGTACTTTAAAACTGTTATGTCACCTCTCAGTTGTCTCTTATCCAGACTAAACAAACCCAGTTTTTTCAATCGTCCCTCATAGGTCGTGTGTTCTTGACCTTTAATCATTTTTGTTGCTCTTCTCTGGACTTTCTCCAATTTGTCCACATCTTTAAGGAAATATGGTGCCCAGAACTGGAAATAATACTCCAGTTGAGGTCTAATTAGCGCTGAGTAGAGTGGAAGAATTACTTCTTGTGTTTTGCTAACAACACTCCTGCCAATACATCCCAGAATGTTTGCTTTTTTTATGCTTTGGATTCTCTCAGGATCAGGCCTGAGTTTATGAAGTATATTAAAATCCCTGTGAGGTAGATATTTTATTAGTTTTACAGATGGGTACATAGGTAGGTCAAGTGACTTGCCATGGTTGGACAATCAGTATCAGAGCCAGAAAATTAACCAAGGAGTTCAGCTCAGTCCCTTTCCACTCAACTACTCCTGTACCAATGTTTAAATAACTATCTAAAATTAGAAAGATACTGCGCCACATTCCCAATCCAAAGCCAAAATGTGCAGCAGTGTGAGTAGCTACTCTGTGGCCACAACTGCAGCCTCTGCGGTGCCATACCAGCTAACCCTGAAATGGGAGTTTTGGCTGGTAAATATATGTAATTTGGATTCCCCATCTGTGCTCCCAAAGAGCACACTTAAGTGGTAAAAACTGATGCAAAGTATCCTCGTGTACCTCTTCAATATCATGGCAGTTCTACTTCTTTAGGCCTTGCACACTTGTGCCAGGTAGGAGAGAATTTTCCCCTTAGAATTTTCAATTTCTATTTTGTACTTGCAACAACATATGGCAAACTGTTCAGTTTCACCACCAGAATACCAATGCAGAATTGATGAAAGCCCTTGGCTTTGTCTCATGTCTCAATATATACGTAAGATATACATTCTGGAACATAAGTACTCAGACCTGTTCAAGGGCCTGTTTAATACTTTCCCAGTACCGTACCTCTCTTCTGCTGGTAATAAGACTGGCAGCCTCCTCCAGGTTCCCATAAGAAGCTCGTAGACCAAGGCGAGCTTCCTGAGCAGAGAATCCCAGGAGTAACAAATTATTGATTTTTTCAGGATCTATGGAGAGCTCTTGATACAAACCATTTGCCTATATGTAGAAAGAATAGAACAATCAAATAGACTCCACCACTGGCATATATATTAAAGGTCCCTTCCCAAATTCCCTGTGGGTGAGGGAGGGGGTGGGAAGGAGAGGGGATAGAGAAGAGGAGGACTGCAAGATCAGGCAAAACATGCGAGCTCTGTTTCCAAATGAGTTCCTATAATGTGATGTGTTGCACGGTGCAATGCCTTACCTTCTGAAGAAGTTCAAGAGCCTCTTTTCCTTTGCCATTATGATAGTTTCCTATCCCCTGAAGGAGGTAAAGCCTTAGAAATAAAACTTTCTCACTTCCAGAACTTCCCTAAAGAAATTTTCAATAAAGAAAAAAGTTAGCATATAACAGACCATCAGTCCATTCGATGCTAATTGTCATGGCACTCAACAAGCAGGTGAAAAACTTTACATTCTAAAAGGATTACAGATTTGTGCATGTGAAAGTTACAGACACTAGACCTGCTCTTGCAGTCAAATCCATGTGGGCAGAGCCCCACTGAAGTCAGTGGGATTCCACACAGGTGCAGGGATCCAACAACAGGATGGAGGTCTGAAAAGCTATTTAAATCCTGTTACATAGTGCACTATGCTATGGAAAACAGACTGAGAAGCAAAGAAAACCATTTTACATAAAATTAAAATAAAAACTGAAGAAACTTTTTAAAAAGTTTCAAATTTTATTCTCTTTTGGATCCATTTCATACGCACATACACACAAAGACACACACACGATACTCTTGGTTTTTTAAATATATTTATTTATAAATATGAGTATCTTCTCCCATCGCAATATTATGTGAAAGATTCTCCTGATCTATCCTCTTGCTGGAAGAGTTCACTTTAACAGAGCCAAAGATCCAAAAGAACACTTTTGTTCACTTTAAACAGATCCAAAAGAAATCTGATGAGGTTCAGCAAGGACAAGTGCAGAGTCCTGCACTTAGGAAGGAAGAATCCCATGCACTGCTACAGACTGGGGACTGACTGGCTAAGCAGCAGTTCTGCAAGAAAGGACCTCGGGATTACAGTGGATGAGAAGTTGGATATGAGTCAGCAGCATGCCCTCATTGCCAAGGCCAACGGAATATTTGGTGTATTAGAAGGAGCATTGTCAGGAGATTGAGGGAAGTGATTATTCCCCTCTATTTGGCACTGGTGAGGCCACCAATACCTGGAGGCCACCAATACCTGGAGTATTGTGTCCAGTTTTGATCCTCCCACTACAGAAGGTATGTGGACAAATTGGAGAGAGTCCAGCGGAGGGTAATGAAAATAATTAGGGGGCTGGGGCACATGACTTATGAGGAGAAGCTGAGGGAACTAGGGTTATTTAGTCTGCAAAAGAGAAGAGTGACAGGAGATTTGATAGCAGCCTTCAACTGCCTGAAGGGGGGTTCCAAAGAGGATGGAGCTAAGCTGTTCTCAATGGTAGCAGACAACAGAACAAGAAGCAATGGTCTCAAATTGCAGTGGGGGAGGTCTAGGTTGGATATTGGAAAAACTATTTCACTAGGAGGGTGGTGAAGCACTGGAATGGGTTACCTAGAGAGGTGGTGGAATCTCCATCCTTAGAGGTTTTTAAGACCTAGCTTGACAAAGCCCTGGCTGGGATGATTTAGTTGGGAACTGGTCCTGCTTTGAGCAGGCGGTTGAACTAGATGACCTCCTGAGGTTTCTTCCAACCCTAATCTTCTATGATTCTATGATCTTTAATGTCTGTTGGTTCATCTGGTCATCCCTGCCTCATGCCTACATAAACCCCTTTGAAGCCTGCAGAATCAGTCTCCTGTTGCTAAATGCTTGTGTATTGGGGTTAGTGTTTTTGAGAGAAAATTCAGCCTTGTTTCCTTTGTTAATGAAAACTGTGTGACTAACCGTGGTGCTGCAGTGAAAGTACTCCTTTATTCTTGAACTCATGATGCAAGGCCTCAAATAATTCAAGACTGGAGTAGAAGAAGAAAGCTACAAAATGTGAGACCAATTTTAGGGTAACAATTACATTTTTAAAATATTTTCCTTTGTTTAATACTACTTCAAGCAGTACTTTCAGAAGCCTCTAACCAATTTATATGAACACTATCTTCAAATTCTGATCAAGAAGTAGGGCAACACGTTACTACCACCACCACCACCACCTTTCTTTTATGTCAATAGATATCAAGGCTCATTACAAAAGAGGGAAGTATAATTTCCCCCATTTTCCAACAGGGAAACTTCGGTACAAAGAGATGAAATGACTGGTCCAAAGTCACCCAGCAGGAAAGTGGCAGAACCAGAAACAGAACCTAGTTCTCCTGAGTCCCAGTCCAATGACTTATCCACTAGACAGCTGTCAGTGTGCATGTTCAAAATGTAACTCAGTGAAAATATATATAGCAACTGTGAAAAATCGGGATGGGGGTGGATGGGGGATAGTTGTCTATATAAGACAAAGCCCCTAACAGCAGGATGATCTTGATAATATTGGGACATCTGGTCACCCTAAATATGTAATACCTATTAAAGAATTCCAACATAGGTGATATATATACTGAATTAGCCAGGTAACATTATTTCCCCATCAGACAGAAATGTGATGCAGTTTGAAGAAAATGTCATTAACAATATAGTGAGGTGGGGAAAGCAGCTATGTTGAATTCTCACAATGCATGTCTAATGCTTTTACAGTGTTGACAATTACACATCTGGAAAGAGTGAAAAGTAAAGGTTAAAGGGGACATATGAGTACTTTACATTCCTAAAAAAGTTATGAAATACTGGAACAATAAATGAATATTTGCTAAAACAAAACCATCTTCAGTAAAATCATGCCAGCATACTTTTATTGTGAGAAGTCTTTCGTGATTTTCCCCATAACACCTCTTGAAGCATTTGTAGGCTGTGGCGAGCTTTTTCTCTGCATCATCAAGGCATTCCAGCTGTCCCAGGCGGAAGTAGCACCATACTATATCCAACTGCAACACTGCATAATTATCAACTGTATTCAGAAGTTCATTGCCACAATCACTGTAAAACAGCAATAAAATATTAACTAAGTTGCTTCTTCATTCCCTACAGTGTTGAAGAACTGGGACAGGACAATGTGAAAAGGAAAACGTGTGTGAGTGTGTACGCACATATCATGTGCATTCCGAACATTTTTACAGTTTGACCATCACACTGATATAAATGTAACATACAAAATTACTTTTTAATTTATCAAAATAATATGCTCTTCTCTCATGTCATGAGAGTCCCTGGTATATCAAATTATGGTATATTACATTTGACTTAAATCTACACTATCTTTACTTTATCTTGTTTCTACATATGATACTGCAGTTTTAAAAGTATAGTGGAGTTACAACACCCTAACCTTTTGGGAGGGTATAGAAACCAATCATCCTCATTCGAGGCATGTAAAGATCCAAATTGTGCTCCTTGGAAATTCCCTCAGAACGTGTTGGCATATCAGAAACATATCGGGAGACCACCACTTTTTTGGACACCAAAGGAGGCTGCATTAGACTAGAGTAAAGCAATTTTATCAACCATTGCCCACTAGTGGCATGCTTGTGGAAGAATACCATGTAAAATAGTGGCTGTCGTTACTATAAAACGGTGGTTTTCAACATGGCCTCTGCAGACTATCTGAGATTTCCTAACGGGACGCACCTTCATTTGATATTTTTTAGGGGTCCGCAAATGACAGAACGTTGAAAACCACTGATGTAAAATGTACGCTGTGCAGTATGACTTATGCTGTTCCCATAACTGGTTGGTACTCTTAAAAAGCCACATGACAATTCAGAAAGGTTCTTACCAGAAGCGTTTATCAGCGTCCAGCAAGAATGGCAGTGCTACAGCATATTCTTTTTTCTTCATGAATGCTCTGCCTTTTTCATGATAACCCATAGCTAATAGAAGGGACTATGAAAATGGATGAAGAAGATATTAAAACCTTATTATGTTCACAATTAAAAAGAAATATAACTTACATTATTTGTTGTCTATGGAAAAAACATTCCATCAAGTCATTTTATCTCCCATCATTTAATGCTTCTTCCCACCTATCTACCCATCTGTTGTCCAATTTATTGAAAACAATGATTGCTACTGATACATGACATACTTCACCTGCCTTACTGTGCATTCACTTTTAAAGTGCAACCCTAAATATGTTTTCAAGAATTTACTCATAAACAGGATAAGTCTCTTACTGAGCATAACAGTACAGAACAGCATCGGGCCAGTGTTCACAAATAACCAACTAACCCTACTATTTCCAAATAGGTGATAAAATCCCATGAGTCACCTGCCAAAAATCTAATCTTAATTTTTCAATTCTACTAAACTAAATGACAGTGAATGTTGCTGAGAACTTTCTGGTTCTTGCACTATGACAATGAACGGCATCATAAATAGCAACATTACTTTATCTAAACATTCTACAAGATTTCTTCTTGTACCTTTAACGTCTTGTGTTCAGCACTGAATAAAATCCTTAAGGTGATTTTTCATTTCTTGCAATGTTGCATCAGAACATGCAGTATATATGCTATTTGGGGTTACCTTTGTAAAGTATACTGAAATATCACCTGGGGCAGAGTAACATTATGCACCATGTGAGGAAATCAGGTCACAATTAACACATTGCACTGGTGCTGCATGCTGGCTACTTCTTTGCTTCTGGGTGCTTGTTATGATTTTTAAATCGCTGAATGATCTAGTTATCTAAGAGATTGTCTCTTCCTCTGTTTTTCTGCCATAGTGGTCAAGATCTAATGAGTTGCTCTTGCTGTCGGTTCCTGGAGTTTCACTGTCCAGGACCAGTAGCAAGGCATTCTCAGTTGAAGTCTCCCAGATGTGAAATTCTCTCATTCTAATGGTCTACCAGAACCTAGGCTTGGTGACTTTCCAGGCACAAAACGAGAAGACGTATTTGTTTAATTAGATTTGAGTTCACTATTAGCACATTTCCTGTAGCTTGTGATTTAAACTGACTGAGATCTTATGAAGAAATTATTTTATATTGTTCTAACTAAGACACCCAGAAGCTACAACAATAGGTGCTGTGTAAAATACATAAATTAATGTACAGCTCCAGGCATGAAGACAAAATGCAAACACATTTTACAAGAGACTCTACAAGAAATCACAGACATTAGATAACTGTCCTGAGACCATCAAAGTATTCTCAAATGTGCTGGAACACAGTTCTGCTTCACTTTTATCAGAAGACCACTTCTATTAAGCAATCAGTTTTTGCTGGCACCTAGAGAGGTTGTTTAAGAAACAGTTTTGACCATTTCAATATACTACTTAAAAGTACCACATGTGAAGATTATTTAAAAGGTCACTAAATAATATCTTCCTTGAATGTTATACTTACTTTTTTGGCTTGCTGAGGAATCTTGATAGATCTTCCAGTTTGGTTAGCTATATCCAGATATGGAGTGGTATCTGGATCTAAATAATCCTCTGCAACAAAAAAAAGAGTGTCCATTGATTCATTATCAATGCCTTCAACAGTAACAACAAAGTATGATTGTGGTCTTAAAACTAAATCAATATGTATGTTGTTAAAAAAAACTGTAAATAAAATGAAGTAGAATAATGTATGTGGCTTCCAGAGAGAGTTCTCTATTATGGCATCTATTGTGCAATGAGAAATCTGATCCATGAATAGCCTTCATGGAATTGTTTGCAGGATCTGGGCTTCTCCTTAGTTCAAGCCTAAGTTTTTGAATGAAATTCTAAATTGTGTGTGCTGTAAAGAACTTATTCAGGAGAGGAAAACATCTGTATTTCCAATGGTGCATAATGCATTTCACTTAATAGACTGATTACAGCGAAATACAAAATAACTAGCTTTATTCTCTATGGTTTATTCAACTAAAACTAAATATATTTGCTTCCCTCAGTTTCCCTTTGGTGCTTGCAACCCAATGATCTGTTTCTTATTTGCTTTGGTTTGACTTAACATGAAAAGATGTTTTGCCAATTTACCAATGCCATCCAGGGAAAGCTCTGTGATCTCCGGATATGCAAAGCTTCTGTCCTGTAACTTTCTTCAACCCAGGCAACTGGGTTCTCAACTCCCTCCTATTCTCTCATGTTCATTGACTTGCCCCAATCCAGCTATGAGCTGTGTGGCTTGATCCTTGAGCCCTGCCAATGGAGCCAGTGAAGTCTTCCCATAGATCCTCGATACTCTAGTGCTGCACTGTATACTCCTGGGGGCGTTCTGCACCAAAAAATTAATTCTGTGCACAATATTTTAAAATTCTGTGAATTTTATCTGTCAAAATAACACTACATAATCATGCCAATTTAAATTATTTTGGTAATTTATTTGAAAATACCTGTCAGCAAGTATGTCTGTAACAATACAGACACAAACAAAAATTCCCCCAGGAGTAGAGAGTTAAAGAAACCCCTATGACAACCCGGTTCCTATTTCTCTGTCCCCATCCCTCCACCCCAGCCCAGCTAGGGGGCCAGACACCCACAACCGCTCCCCCCATTGCCCACTTGCGGGCCCCCACAGCCAATACACCTGAATCCCCTCCTTCCCAGAGCCCAACAACGGCCCCCACATCCCAGATACTCACACTCTGTCCCCCGCCAGAGCCCAGCCGCTGGGCTTCCCAAGCCCAGATACCTGTCCCCCTTCCCTCCCACAACCCAGCTGCGTGGCCCCCCTTGCCCAGACACCTGTCTCCCTCCCCCCGCAGAGACCAGGGATCTAGAGGGAGAAACAGCCTGATGCTTGGTCCTAGACTTGCAGTTTACTGCATGCCAGGGGTTCTCAACCTTTTTCTTTCTGAGATTCCCCCAACATGCTATAAAAACTCCACAGCCCACCTGTGCCACAACAACTGTTTTCTGCATATAAAAGCCAGGGCCGATGTTAGAGGGTAGCAAGGAGCACAACTGCTTGGGGCAGCATGCCACTGCGGGCACCACAAAGCTAAGTTTGCTCAGGCTTCAGCTTTAGCCCCTGGTGGTGGAACTGGTGGTTCCGGCTGCAGTCCCATGTGGCGGGGATTTGGCTTTCTGCCCTGGCCCCTAGAAAGTCTGATGCCAGCCATGCTTGGCGGACCCCCTGAAACCTGCTTGCGGCCCTCCATGGAGCCTCACACCCTGGTTGAGAACCACTACTGTATGCCACCCTCTCCTTCCCTCAGGGCATGTTGGGAACTGCAGCTGACAGGAATCCTTGAGCTTTCTCTCCCTCCCCCCAGCAGTGTCTTCTATGTGCAAACTGGCTCTGCCGAGTTCAGTGGCCCTAGACAGCAGTGCAGCCCATTTGGGGGGCGGAGGGGGGAAATTCAGGCACAGAATTCCCCAGGAGTAACTTTACAATGACTGTGTGTATTGTTTCTACAATACTTGCTCAGTATTTCTGGAACTAAACTTATGGAGGTCTATGCAGGTGCAGAGATCTACCTGCAAAGAGCTTACTGAAGAACTGAAATCTAAGTTGCCTAACAGGCCCAAAACAGAGCGGCATTTCCAACTACTTACATTTTTTGTTACAACCTAATATTACTGCAAGCAACCCATTGTAAGAGAAGATTAGAGGAAACTCGTTTGCATACTTTTACATTTGACAGGACTTTAGTGAATAGTCCTGTTAAGTTTTCTATTTGTGGGTCTTTCAAGCAGAAACTAGGGAAAAATACATTTTTAAAACTTCAAACTAACAAAGGGCATCCTGGGCAGGCGTAGTGCCTAAAACTACTCTTAACTCACGTTTTGAAAATGACTACTTTCAAACTGACTGTTTCTTTAACTTGGTCCACAGTTGCCAGCAGTCTCCATCAAAACTCATGGAGAAGAGAATGGCCTCAACTGTGGACTAAAATGACAAGTGAACTACCTTGCATAGTGAAATCATGGCCACCTATGATCATAACAGAGGTAACTAACAGAGAAGGGTATAACAACTTATAATTTATCATTCTGGCCTAGCTATTTCTGCAATAAATACAAAACACGTTTCCAGAGTTGTCAGTATCTTAACTCTCAAGTCCCTCATTTAACAACAGATTCATACAGTACCTTCCTCAAAACTCAAAATGTTCTATAGAATCACTTCATCTTGCATGGTCCCCTTGAAATATGTGTTAACAACCTAGGCTAAACAATCTGTTCCACCTTATATTCAGCTATGACTCACAGGACATTTCCCAGACTGAAGAAAATTTTGGTGTAAGCAAAGAAGCTCGTCTCTCTCACCAACAGAAGTTAATCCAATAAAAGATATTACCTCACCCACATTGTCTCTCTTATGGAAACACGAGCATTATGCAAATAAGGTCTTTTAAGACAGGAAATGAAGAAGAATACTATAACCAGCTGGAGAAACCAATTTTCAAGTGGGCAGAAAGTAATAGCACAAACTGGAATCTGGCCAATTTATTGGCTTTAATACCCTTAGATTCATAAGATCAACTAAAAGTAGCATGGTGCCTCCTAGGATCATGACAATGGCTTTGTTCAGCATCAATTTAGGAATGAATGAATCACCTAGTCCACTTCCTGCAGCACTTGGGTTTTGCTTGGAGGTTTCCCATCCAAGTACTGACAAGGCCTGACCTTGTGTAGATGCGATTAGATCACAATCCAAAGTTATACTAATTTTTCCACTTTGCCTTGTTTTCTTTAAAATAGAAGTGTTGTTTTTTTTTAACTCATACTGCTGTCTTCTACTGCATGTAAGGATAAAAACCCCGTACCTCTCGTTGCCAGTATTTCTAAACCCTTTTTAGTTCTTTTCATCCTTTCCTTTCTCTCATTTTCCCTCATGGTCTCTTTTTCATGCTGCATTTCTTCTTCCTGAACTTTTTTTTTGGTATCCTCCTCACTTTGTCTTAGCTCAAGCACCATGACCTTTACATTGTGTGTTACACCTTGCTCTTCAAGTGTTTTTCCTGAAAAACAGAGCATGATTAATAGGCAAATTACAGTTACAAAGACAGTACATTTCATGTTGTACTACCAGATAACATTATAAAACAGCTATTCCTGCTAGGAAGATTTCAACAGGAGCAACCACCTAAGGGCTAGTCTACACTGGCAAAGCTACAGCACTGTCACGGCAGCGCTTTAATGTGCCTTGTGTGGTCGCCTCCACAAGAGGTGTAGCTCCCAGCACTGTGCTCAGGGGGGTGTTTTTTCCACACCCCTGAGCGAGAAAGTTACAGCACTGTTAATTGCCAGTGTAGACAAGCCCTAAGACAACGCATTTTCCTCAACTCCCTCTACCCTCCATTACTGTAGAACTATTTGCCAATGTACGAGCACTTCAAAATGGTTTTCTTCTCCTCAGAAGCATACAGGGGTAACTCATCCTCTAAATACAGCTCCTCCATATTAATACTTGCATGATCTGGTACTTTTTCCTAAGCCAACATTTAGTGGTTGGCTTACGTCCTCTAATGTGATGGGTGATACCCCTTATACATTTATTCTAGCTAGCCTAAGTGTGGATATGTTTATTATTCACAGAAGTGTCTTATATTCATGCTGCACTGTTTCAAATATTAAACTGAAAGTCTCAAGTACTGACTAATGTAATGTGCAACTAAGTACCCTTAATTACCAAAATCTTCAGTGTGAATTAAAGGCGTTTAGAATCTTTCAGGATCAGGTCTGTATCCCCCAAAGCTTCCATATTTTAAAATGCCCTAGTCCTTTTACTCAAAACATGCAGGGCTAATTCCTTCTCTCAATGAAGTTAATAATTTCAACCAGAGGAAAAACTGGTACCAAAGTGATGAGACAGTTCTGTGTTTGTCGATCTGTCTATGTATCTAAGATACTCAAACGGCTCCCATTACTGTAGCATCTGAACATCTTGTCACACTACACCCCCATATTCTTCATAGAGATATTGTTATATATATGATATGAATATGGCATAACTTTGATATTTTATACCAGATAGGTCATGTGAGGTATCATTGAAAAAGTTATGATTTACTGAATATGATTATCCTATTTTATGCATGTATTATTTTTGTATCTGAAGCTAGGAATATTATCTATGCATCTATTACAAATGTGTTTACACCTGAGGAATGCCCACTGGACAGAATGCAATCAATCTGGATGACCCACTGGGAAGGGCCATTAGGGAAAACAATAGGTCTTCGAAGATGATAATCACCCACTGAAAAGTCTTCCTGGGGATGCTACAAACAGCCTCTGAGTTATGGCTGCAGGGTCATGTGACCAGGTCACTTGGTACTGGACCCCATAATACTAGTATTTTTCCACTAACCAGGAGTGGGAATCTGCAATCTGCCTAGAACAATATTTAGAGTGAGAACTTGCTCTTTACAACCAGTTTCTATAGTATATTAAGCTTAGATTGTGTGTTGGTGTTATTTGCTAGGTAATCTGTTTGCTATACCTTATAATTACTCAAAATCTATCTTTTGTAGTTAATAAACTTGTTTTTGTTTAGTCTAAAACCCAGTGTGTGGAATTCATAACTAGGGGACAAAAAAGCTGTTGCATCTCTCTCTCTCCACCTTGAGGGAGGGAGCAAATTTCATGCGCTTATGCTGCACAGTTCTCTGTGCAGCGCAAGACAGAATAATGTTGGGTTTTCACTCCAGAGGAGGCACTTGAGTATTGGGCAGTTCTTTAGCTGAGCCTTCCCATGCAGAGCTGATCTCAGCGTCTGTGTGTAAAGCTGCAGCTGGGTGTGTCCCCACTTGTATGTATGCTGGTTAAGTGCAGTCTGAAGCCTATGGGGGGCGGGGACAGGTTGGCTGTCTTGCCTCATCAGTACTGTGTAAAGGGAGCCCAGGCTGATGGGTCAAGCATACTCAGTGGCACCCCAGTTCCAAGTGGCACCCCAGGGGAAAACCCGTCAGACATCTGACAATCTTTTTTAAAATAGCACGGGGTAGCCATGTTAGTGTGTAACTGTAAAAAGCGACAGAGCCCTCTGGCACCTTATAGACTAACAGACGTATTGAAGCATAAGCTTTCATAGGTGAATACCCACTTCGTCAGACATGAAGACATAAATGTATTTACCCTCACAACACCCCTGTGAGGTACGAAAGTGCTTTTATCCCTGTTTCACAGATGGGGAACTGAGGCACAGAGAGACTAAGGCCCAGGGTCACATAGGAAGTCTGTGATAGAAGGAGGAAGGAAACTGAACCCAGGTTCTTGATGGCCCAAGCTAGCGCCCTAACCATTGGTCCATCCTTTCTCTCCATTTACATCATGATTTCTTCCAAGGTAGCTAAATGTGTCTTAGACACTGAATTTAGGACATCAATGAATGAATTAATAAAGAACAGAAGAAACTTAATTTGTAAAGACAAACCCTCTGTTCATACAAATGTCTCACAAATCAAAAAGATGGTAAAGATAAAGAAAAGTTTAGAACATGTCACTTTACAACATGAGGTTTTGGTAAATTATGTGATTTAAATCTGAGAATGTGGTACACTGAGCTTTTAAAATACATAAAGTTATCCTCTTCCATAATTCTCTCCTTTGATTTTGACCATTACAATAACTCAGACTTCCTTTAGAGTAGAATCTAACAAATCCGACTGCTGTTACTGTCTAGCTCAGGGTTCTCAAACTTCATTGTGCTGCAACCTCCTTCTGACAATAAAAATTACTACATGACCATAGGAGGTGGGGACCAAAGCCTGAGCCTGCCCAAGCCTCGCTGCCACGGGCGGGGGTGAATCAAAGTCTGAGCCCCACTGACCTGGCGTGGGGGATGCCAAAGTCGAAGCCCTGTAACCTGGCCCCGCACCTAGGGTTGAGGCCGAAGCCTGAGTCTCGCTCAGTCCCGGGTGATGGGGCTCAGGTTTCGGCCATGGGGCCCAACAAGTCTACACCAGCCCTGGTTACCCCATTAAAATGGGGTCCCGACCCACAGTTTGAGAACCGATCTAGCTCTTATTTCCCTGCTATTAATATTGTTTCTGTGACTGACAAAATTACAAGGAAGATGATTTCTAAGAAAGACATAATTACAAAATAAATATAACATATATTCAATTGGTGATACATACCAAGGTCAAGCTGCTTCTTATTTATAATTATTTTGATATATTTTTCTTGAAATCCATACATCTGTGCAATCCTGTGAAATAAAGTAGTTAATTCCAAAGTATAAATACCTTCTTGTTGCACTTTGATATGAAATATTTTGGCAACATATTGCAATAAAAATTAAAATGTTATATATTTGTAACTGGCTTCAAACTTTTATACAAGTCTGCTTGAAAATAAAATAACATTATTAGTAACTGGATACAAATTCACCATATCAGGTGAGGAGAGGATAGAACATTGATATGGTTTCTGATTTTAATCAATAAATAGCAATAAAACACCCCCAGTAAAAAGAAAAAAAAAGTATTTATCCAATAAACTATGGAAAAACACTAGAAATCAGTCCTTGTATCTAAGGGCTTATCTACATGAAATAGTAATGCAAACTACATGGCACTAATATGTTGCTCATTAATTGGTCCACACAGACCCTGCTGGTGAGCACTAAAGGTTCCATAGTGTGCTTTAAACAGTACCGTGTTAAACTGCAATAGGGAACATTGCAAAGAGTATTTACTACTCATTACATAATATATACTGTAATGTATACAATATACATTACTCATTACAGTATATATGAGAGATTCCCCCAAAAAAACTGATTTTGGGGCTTCTACTAGAAACTCAAAAAATTGCTAAAAATAAACCCTAAAAAATGAAATCAATAAACCCAGAAAAACAGAAGCCTAAGGTATTGAGAAGGGGAAAGCAGAGCAGCCAGGATAGACCAAGTAGTTGGAAGGCATCCATAAATGGTATATGTTGTAAAGGAAAACACTTTGTACTCTCAGAAGCTCTAGCTGGTTATTGATTTAGAGTGGCAATTCTCATACTGTGTCCATGGGTCATTAATGGCCTGTTAAACACATGATGGCGGTTCATGGAGAACTAGCTTAAAAGTCATGTGGTGCTAACCCTACACCTTGATTCTACAAGTTAAAACACATGACTTTTCCATGTAAGCAATTGGCAGAGTAACTACAGAGATGTTGTGTAGTCATAAACAAGATGTGTCCATAAGACACACTCTATCAAGCTGTCAAGTATCAGAGGGGTAGCCATGTTAGTCTGGATCTGTAAAAAACAACAAAGAGTCCTGTGGCACCTTATAGACTAACAAATGTATTGGAGCATAAGCTTTTGTAGGTGAATACCCACTTTGTCAGATGCATGTAATGGAAATTTCCAGAGGTGGTACAAATATGCAGGCCAGAATCAGTCTAGAGATAATGAGGTTAATTCAATCAGAGAGGATGAGGCCCTCTTCTAGCAGTAGAGGTGTGAACACACCAAGGGAGGAGAAACTGCTTTTGTAGTTGGCTAGCCATTCACAGTCTTTGTTTAATTCTGAGCTGATTTGCAAATTGCAGTTCAATTTGCAAATGAACTGAAGATCAACAGTTTCTCTTTGAAGTCTAGTCCTGCAGTTTTTTTGCTGTAGGATGGCTACCTTTACATCTGCTATCGTGTGTCCAGGGAGGCTGAAGTGCTCTCCTACAGGTTTTTGTACATTGCCATTCCTAATATCTGACTTGTGTCCATTTATCCTTTTACGTAGGGACTGTGAAGTTTGGCCGATGTACATAGCAGAGAGGAATTGCTGGCACATGATGGTGTACAAAACACTGGTGGATGTGCAGGTGAATGAACTGCTGATGTTGCAGCTGCTGGTGTAGATGTGTGGGCAGAGTTGGCATCAAGGTTTGTTGCATGGATTGGTTCCTGAGTTAGAGTTACTATGGTGTGGTGTGTGGTTGCTGGTGAGAATATGCTTAAGGTTGGCGGGTTTTCTGTGGGCAAGGACTGGCCTGCCTCCCAAGGTCTGTGAAAGCGAGGGAACATTGTCCAGGTTGGGTTATAGATCACTGATGATGCGCTGGAGAGGTTTAAGCTGAGGACTGTAGGTGAGGGCCAGTGGAGTTCTGTTGGTTTCTTTCTTGGGGTTATCTTGCAGTAGGAGGCTTCTGGGTACATGTCTGGCTCTGTTGATTTGTTTCCTTATTTCCTTGTGCGGGTATCGTAGTTTTGAGAATGCTTGGTGAAGATTTTGTAGGTGTTGGTCTCTGTCTGAGGGGTTGGAGCAAACGCGATTGTACCTCAGCACTTGGCTGTAGATGATGGATCGTGTGGTGTGTCTGGGATCTAAGATGGAGGCATGAAGGTAGGCATAGCAGTCGGTGGGTTTTCGGTATAGGGTGGTGTTAATGTGACCATCACTTATTTGTACCATGGTGTCTAGGAAGTGGACCTCCCGTGTAGATTGGTCCAGGTTGAGGATGATAGTGGGGTGGAAGCTATTGAAATTGTGGTGAAATTTTTCCAGAGTCTCCTTCCCATGGGTCCAGATGATGAAGATGTCATCAATGTAGTGTAGGCAGAGAAGGGGTGTGAGTGGATGAGAGCTGAGGAAGCGTTCCAGGTCAGCCATAAAAATGTTGGCATATTGTGGGGCCACAGAGCTCAGCAACCAGTTGTGCTATGTCATCAGAAGGTTGAAAAAGCTACCGGGGGGAAGCTGTTCTAGACCTGATTTTAACAAATAGGGAGGAACTCGTTGAGAATTTGAAAGTAGAAGGAAGCTTGGGTGAAAGTGATCATGAAATCATAGAGTTTGCAATTCTAAGGAAGGGTAGAAGGGAGTACAGCAAAACAGAGACAATGGATTTCAGGAAGGCGGATTTTGGTAAGCTCAGAGAGCTGATAGGTAAGGTCCCATGGGAATCAAGACTGAGGGGAAAAACAACTGAGGAGAGTTGGCAGTTTTTCAAAGGGACACTATTAAGGGCCCAAAAGCAAGCTATTCCGATGGGTAGGAAAGATAGAAAATGTGGCAAAAGACCACCTTGGCTTAACCACGAGATCTTGCATGACCTACAAAATAAAAAGGAGTCATATAAAAAATGGAAACTAGGTCAGATTACAAAGGGTGAATATAGGCAAATAACACAGGAATGCAGGGGCAAGATTAGACAGGCAAAGGCACAAAATGAGCTCAAACTAGCTTTGGGAATAAAGGGAAACAAGACGACTTTTTATCAATACATTAGAAGCAAGAGGAAGACCAAGGACAGGGTCGGTCCACTGCTCAGTGAGGAGGGAGAATCAGTAACAGGAAACTTGGAAATGGTAGAGATGCTCAATGACTTCTTTGTTTCAGTCTTCACTGAGAAGTCTGAAGTAATGTCTAACATAGTGAATGCTTACGGGAAGGGGGTAGGTTTAGAAGATAAAATAAAAAAGAGCAAGTTAAAAATCACTTAGAAAAGTTAGATGCCTGCAAGTCACTAGGGCCTGATGAAATGCATCCTAGAATACTCAAGAAGTTAATAGAGGAGGTATCTGAGCCTCTAGCTATTATCTTTGGAAAGTCTTGGGAGATGGGAGAGATTCCTGAAGACTGGAAAAGGGCAAATATAGTGCCCATCTATAAAAAGGGAAATAAAAACAACCCAGGAAACTACAGACCAGTTAGTTTAACTTCTGTGCCAGGGAAGATAATGGAGCAAGTAATTAAAGAAATCATCTGCAAACACTTGGAAGGTGGTAAGGTGATAGGGAATAGCTGGCATGGATTTGTAAAGAACAAATCGTGTCAAACCAATCTGATAGCTTTCTTTGAAAGGATAACGAGCCTTGTGGATAAGGGAGAAGCAGTGGATGTGGTATACCTAGACTTTAGTAAGACATTTGATACGGTCTTGCATAATATCCTTATCGATAAACTAGGCAAATACAATTTAGATGGGGCTACTATAAGGTAGGCGCATAACTGGCTGGATACTCAGAGAGTAGTTATTAATGGCTCCCAATCCTGCTGGAAAGGTATAATAAGTGGGGTTCCGCAGGGGTCTGTTTTGGGACTGGCTCTGTTCAATATCCTCATCAACAACTTAGATGTTGGCATAGAAAGTACGCTTATTAAGTTTGCGGACGATACAAAACTGGGAGGGATTGCAACTGCTTTGGAGGACAGGGTCAAAATTCAAAATGATCTGGACAAATTGGAGAAATGGTCTGAGGTAAACCGGATGAAGTTCAATAAAGACAAATGCAAAGTGCTCCACTTAGGAAGGAACAATCAGTTTCACACATACAGAATGGGAAAAGACTGTCTAGGAAGGAGTATGGCAGAAAGAGATCTAGGGGTCATAGTGGACCACAAGCTAAATATGAGTCAACAGTGTGACACTGTTGCAAAAAAAGCGAACGTGATTCTGGGACACATTAACAGGTGTGTTGTAAACAAGACACGAGAAGTCATTCTTCTGCTCTACTCTGCGCTGGTTAGGCCTCAACTGGAGTATTGTGTCCAGTTCTGGGCACCACATTTCAAGAAAGATATGGAGAAACTGGAGAGGGTCCAGAGAAGAGCAACAAGAATGATTAAAGGTCTTGAGAACATGACCTATGAAGGAAGGCTGAAAGAATTGGGTTTATTTAGTTTGGAAAAGAGAAGACTGAGAGGGGACATGATAGCAGTTTTCAGGTATCTAAAAGGGTGTCGTCAGGAGGAGGGAGAAAACTTGTTCACCTTAGCCTCTAATGATAGAACGAGAAGCAATGGGCTTAAACTGCAGCAAGGGAGATTTAGGTTGGACATTAGGAAAAAGTTCCTAACTGTCTGGGTAGTTAAACACTGGAATAAATTGCTTGGGGAAGTTGTGGAATCTCCATCTCTGGAGATATTTAAGAGTAGGTTAGATAAATGTCTATCAGGGATGGTCTAGACAGTATTTGGTCCTGCCATGAGGGCAGGGGACTGGACTCGATGATCTCTCGAGGTCCCTTCCAGTCCTAGAGTCTATGAATCTATGAATCATCAGGGATGCTGTTTCTGACAGCTTGTATTCCAGCTGTGTGTGGGATATTTGTGTAGAGACCCTCCACATCCATGGTGGCTAGGACGGTGCTTTCTGGAAGATCACCAATGCATTGTACTTTTCTCAGGAAATCTGATTTTTGCCTGAATATTTATACCTGCCTCTGGAAATTTCCATTACATGCATCTGACGAAGTGAATATTCACCCACGAAAGCTTAAGCTCCAATACATCTGTTAGTCTATAAAGTGCCACAGGACTCTTTGTTACTCTATCAAGATGTGCTCCACCCTATGAAAGTTTGAGATCCCCTGATCTAGAACATACTGTAATAAAGCACTATGTAAAAGCGTGACACGAAACCAAAAGAGGACACTAACCATTTAAAGGGGAAATAAAACAAAGATTATTATACTTACTGGGATCTTAGTTCCTCGCCAGTGATGATCAATTTAGTCTCCAGCAAGCTTTTTCTGGTCTAGTGTAAATATTTTTAAAAGTTATGGTATCCAGGTACTTTGGGCATTTTCGTAATTAAACTACTTTTGAGCAGCCACAATTTCTCTCTTTATTTTAAGACAAAAACTATGTTAAAATAGCATTAAGGTTTAGAATACACATAGTAACGATTTACAGGGATGCTGTAATAATTATCCCAAAATAATCATTATAAAGCCAGAAAATTCAGAGTTATGGTTAACTCAAATCCAAACAAGTTATAGAAATGCACAATTAAGGCACTCAACCTTAACTCTGCTTTTTTTGTCTTGCCACAGAATAGTCAGATTATAAATTAAAGCCTATTAATGTTTCTGATCCCAGATCAGATAGAGACATATTAAGTTGTTTTTCCTCATAGCGATGCTACAGAGCTGAGTTAAGGTTGTTTAGGGTGCATACCCTGAACCCATAACGCATTCCCCATTGAGTAGAGCTATTCCAATGCACAGTTTTTTTCAAATAAAGTTTTACCATTAAGGTTTTTTCCCCCCCAATATTTTTCATAAAACTTTATCTTTCAGCAGAGGCTGGCACATAAAATCTCCTTCAGAAACACTAAGTATTGCATCTTTCAAAATGAACACCATTGTTGTCAATACGAATAAGAGCACAGATTGCCCTCAGCAGTGATGGAAACTACCTTCTATTGTTATCAGTGGGAGTGAAGTGATCTTGACCTACTCCACGACACAGTCAGGAAACAGAAAGTTGCTGAATGGAGGTGGTGGTCATCTCTGCTAAGGGTCTGTCCATCAGGGAAATTTATATCACTATGTATTCCAGAATAAAAGTGTTTAGGGACTAATAAAAGGAATTATGCCAATATAATGACAGTGGTATAATTTTATAGCAGCATAATTATACCGGTTAATTTCCCCATGCAGGCAAGCCTCCCTAAGAGCAACCCGGGGCCTCAATCACATTAAAAATAGGAAACTGCAGCCATTTTCAAACAGTTTATTGTTAATTTCTATGGAGATTATTGTCCAGCCTCTGCTGAACGATAAACTTTCAGTCATGAAGACTAATTCTAATTTCTTTAATAAAAACAAACAAAAAAAAAATCTACCCATTATACTAGATCTATTCAAGAAACAATTTTTGTGTAGATAATACCTGAGTTGAGATCATTTGGAACAACAACAACAACAAAAATAAATAAATAAATAAATAAATAAATAAAGAGTCTGATAGAAGGGTGCTAAATTTTTTTTTTAAGACTCCTTTTTAGTAAGTATCAACAGATTTACTTGCAAAAGTAACTTCATTCAGAAAACTGAGTAAATGTTCTCTCTTTTAAACAGAGGGTGCAATTGTTCTTTGTACATAAAATAAGAGGTTGAATCCCTGCTTTAAAGTGCAGAAGTCAGCATTAAAAATGGAGCTTCAACTGGTGTGTCTATAAAATGAGATAATATATTTTTTTAAATTTTGAGGAAAATTTAGTCATTTTTGTCAGAAACCGTGAAAACCAGGGACTAACGGTGCTGACTTGAGGCAGGTACATGTGCATAGTGTCCACAGATTAACTCATCTATCCAGCTATATAGTCATATACAGTATTAGAGTTCTAACCTGATATTTCTTGAAGAAAAGTTCTCAAATATGCTGAGTCCTCTATCTGGTGGTTTTGTAACATGGCCAAGTGTACAAGACACACTAGACAAACTATTTTTCCACTCTGTATCAAGTTCAAGCAATGGACTTAGTCAGTTCAAGCTAATTTGCCTCAGATGGCTAGTTTGGGAAAGTAGTTACCTGACCCATAGATTAACCAATGCAAGCATATCTGCAGGTTGCATCATGAAAAGTCAGACATCTACCAATTAAAGTAGCTAAGTTTACAATTTACAGTATTACCCAAGTATATAGGTATATCATAGTTAAAGTAAATATTAGCACTGGCAAACAATTTTAAAAAATCTCAATTAATTGCCAGATTAAAAAACAATAGTTGTGATTAATCACACTGTTAAACAATAAGAGAATACCAATTTAAATTTAGCATGGAAGCATGACCTCCGGAATGGCAGTCGAAGCACAAAGGGACATATGAACGTTCAGCATATCTGGCATGTAAATACCTTACAACGCTAGCTACAACAGTGCCATGAGAACGCCTGTTCTCCCTTTCAGATAACGATGTAAACATTTGTAAGGTTCACTTTTATGATAAAGAGATTGCACTACAGTACTTGTATGAGGAACTGAAAAATACTATTTCTTTTGTTTATCTTTTTACAGTGCAAATATTTGTAAACAAAAATAAAACCCCCGCATTGTACACCTTGTATTCTGTATTGTAACTGAAATAAATATATTTGGAAAATGTAGAAAACATCCAAAATATTTATAATACATTTAAATTGGTATTTTATTATTGTTTAAAAGTGTGATTAATCATGAATTTTTTTTTAATTTAGTTGATTTGTTTTGCATTAATCGTTTGAGTTAACTGCCATTCATTGACAGCCTCAGTGAATACAGTTGTCACATAAGTATCCTTTACATGACAAAATATAGTATTGTTTTGGGCTTACTTACTGTGCCTAACCAAGTATTTTAATTAAAACTGTGATTAAACAAAGAATATATAAAAAGAACAATATCCATATACTGACAACTTAAGATGTTTTATAGAAGTAGTGAAACTGAATGAGCACTATACATAAACTTTTAACTTGGCTGGTGAGATCAGAAAAGATCAAGTTAAATTTGGTTCATTTTTCATAGATTATTAGGGTTGGAAGGGACCTCAGGAGGTCATCTAGTCCAACCTCCTGCTCAAAGCAGGACCAATTCCCAGACAGATTTTTACCCCAGCTTCCTAAATGCCCCTCTGAAGGATTAAACTCACAACCCTGGGTTTAGCAGGCCAATGCTCAAACCACTGAGCTATCCATCTCCACTCAGAATTTGTTTCTGAATGACTCTAAAGAGGGAAAAGCTGCAATGTGTTTTATTTTTTCCTAGATAGTTTTATGACTGAACTGAATTCCCTCCTCCTCCAATCAATTTAGCTTTTCTGCACAAATGAAATGTTTTGCATCAGATACAGAATTTATGGAAGTTGTATGGCCTTTACTGTAGATTTTAGTTATGCTTCTTTTCATAACTTTAGCGTATACAGACTTACCTTTCTCATCTTAAGAGGTAAAACCACTTCAAGTTTTGCAACCCCTGTTGTCTTATAAGCTTCATTTCCTGTTCCACGCTCAATTGCTTCACACCGTATTTCTTCAAGAATGCACTCCGTTTCATTTTCACTGAGCTTCACCTTGGCTGAATATTTCTGCGCAAGCTCCTAACACAAAAATAAAAGAACATACATTAGTAAAACATAAAATAGTAAAATGTGTCGTGTATGAAATAAAAGTGAAAAAAATGACTGCAGAAGAATGAGGCAAAATACGTACCTTCAACTCTAGACCAGCTTCTTTATTTTCATTTGTGTATGGAGGTTTCCAAAGCTGAATTTTGTCTTCTCTTAAACAATTTTTAAGTTTTGCTGCAAGATATTTCTTTTGTGCCATTCTTTAATACAAAACAAACAGGAAAAATGAAAAAACTAACTAATCTTTTTGTATGGTTGTTTCTCTGATGAATCAAAAGACCTTGCTTAACTCAGGCCCAGATCCTCAAAGGTATTTAGACATCTACCTCCCACGGCGTTTACTTAGATCACCTAATATCTTTGAGGATCTGGGCCTCAGGGAACATGAACTGTATTGTTCAGAGTTCTGTAGGCAGACTGCATTTAATATAGGATTTTAAAAATACACTAAAAGCAAATTTACAAAGATTCTAATTCAATTTTTATTGTGATCTGATAATTATGTAATAATTGGGATAACTTTTCTATTTAAACATTAACATTTTTTCATTTTATTACACCAGTTGCACAGGAGGATGGAAATGTGTTGGCCAGTGTTGATTTCAGCAAGATAATGGCTGCCAGCAAAACATCAGTAATGCAGTTTTTAAATATAAATAACCAAACAAGTGAAGTACAATGTGAAACCAATAAATGAACTCTTCAGATTTCATTTAAACTTGGAGATGGAAATTTGCTGACAATTCTACAGTATTTTCTTTAGTTTGCTTTTATATACTTCTCTTTATTGTAATTTCACTGTGTATAAGGAAAATTCATAGGTTAAAAATAATATATTAAAAAAAAACAAAGACCCTGCTCCTGCAGCTGGCTCCATCCAGGTTAACCACTGGGTCTGCACAGAGCTAGCCGGAGAATCCGGGCTCAATGTTTTTTAGGGTACCAGTGACATCTTGGATTATAAAAACTAAAAGAATTTTTAAATCACTTTTTAAACCATATATGCTCTATTTTTTCTACATTTTCTTAACTGCCAGCAGTTCTGGTTTTGGCCACGACTGCTCTGTCTTTAGTAACCTACCTAGCTACCATTCTGGGAACGTTGGCAGCTTGTGGCAACAGCGGGAAGCCAAGGAATAGTTTCAGCTCCTGCTGTCTGCTGGAGTTTACTCTCACTGGTTAGATAAGCAGGAGGCTATTAGCTCAGCTAAACTTCTGGCCCCCATTGAATCAAATCAGAACACTCATTATATCAAAGTGTCAACTCTGCTATACTGAAGGTCTGGCATCATTTTCTGTTTGAAGATCAACTCTAAAATCGGCATGCTTACTCAGCTTGTCTTGAAAATTTCTGTGCCTCATGGGGGTGCTGGGTAGTGTTAGTGGTCCAAATTTGGGGTCATTTCAGCAAGGGGTTCCTGAGTTACAGCCCTTCAAAAAAGTCAGCATTTTACAAAATCAACAGGTTCTTTTAATTTCTTTTTTCCACATACCATGGCTCTACTTGTCCCCCCACTGATCTCATTCACTTGACATTTTATCTCAGCTGGTCCATGGCACCCACTGCCCCTTTAGAAAAGCAATACTGACAAAAGCGACAAAGAGTCCTGTAGCACCTTATAGACTATCAGACATATTGGAGCATAAGCTTCTATGGGTGAATATCCACTTCATCAGATGCATGTAGCGGCATCCGACGAAGTGGGTATTCACCCACAAAAGCTTATGCTCCAATACGTCTGTCAGTCTATAACAGGGGTCGGCAACCTTTCAGAAGTGGTGTGCCGGGTCTTCGTTTATTCACTCTAATTTAAAGTTTCCCGTGCCGGTAATACATTTTAATGGTTTTTAGAAGGTCTCTCTCTACAAGTCTATATATAATATAACAAACTAGTGTTGTATTGTAAAATAAACAAGGTTTCAAAATGTTTAAGAAGCTTCATTTAAAATTAAATTAAAATGTTGATCTTATGCCACCGGCCTGCTCAGCCTACTGCTGGTCTGGGGTTCTGTTCACCTAGGCCAGCAGTGGGCTGAGTGGGCTGGGAAGGGTCTGGCAGCCAGAACCCCAGACCGGCAATGGGCTGTGCAGGGCCGGCAGCAGGGACCCCAGATCGGCTATGGGCTGAGCGGCTCAGCCCACTGCCGCTCAGGGGTTCCATCCTCCAGCTCCTGCCAGCCGGGATCCCGGCTGCCGGAACCGCTCAGCCCGCTGCCGGTCTGCGGTCCCGGCCCTGCCCACATACAGTGTGTACCTACCTTCTCCCTGGTTCTGGCCCATTCTCTTCCTCTCTCTGCACTGATCTGATGGTGGGAGTGCACTGAGCACAGGGCTGGGGGTGAAGAGTCTGGCCAGGAGCTAGAATGAGGGAGGGGGCTCAGGGCTGGGGCAGGAGGTTTGGGTGTGGGGACACTTATCTTGACAGCTCCCATTTGGTGTGAGGGGTGCAGGTGGGAATGCGACTCCCATTTGGTGCTCAGGGTGGGGATGTGCGGGATGCATGGGATGTGAGGGGGCTGGGGATGTGGAGGGTGCAAGAGTCAGGGCAGAGGGCTGGGGGCATGTGAGGGGGTGCAGGTGTCAGGGTAGGGGGGCTGGGTATGTGTGGGGGTGCCAGAGTCAGGGCTGGGGTTATGGGGGGGTGAAGGAGTCAACAGATGGCTGAGTGATACATGGCTCAGGGCAGGGACTGGGGGGTGGCATGGGGATGCAGGGCTCAGGGCAGAGGACTGGGTGTGTGTGTGGGGGGGTCAGAGCTCAGGGCAGAGGGCTGGGTGACTGCCCCCCCCGAACCCTCAATCCCCCACCGCTCCTTGTCCCGACTACCCCCTCCTGGGACTCCACCCCCTATCTAAGCCTCCCTGCCCTTTGTCCCCTGACTGACCCCCTAGAACCTTACCCCCTATCTGTCCCCTGACTGCCCCAACCTTTATCCACACCCCCACACCCAGACAGACCCCCTGGACTCCCATGCCTATCTAACTGCTCCCCGCCCCCTGACAGGACCCCCAGAACTCTGGACCCATCCAACCCCCCCCCCCCAGCTCTCTGCCTGCCCCAACCCCTGTCCATACCCCTGCCTCCTGACAGGACCCCCAGAACTCCCGACTCATCCAATCTCCCCAGCTCCTTGTCTCCTGACCACCCCCTCCAGAGACCCCCCCTACCCTAACTGCTCCCCCAGGGCGCCCCTTGATCTCTGTCCCCTGACTGCCCTGACCCCTATCCACCTCCCAAACAGACCCCAGGACTCCCATGCCCCATCCAACCCTCCCCGCTCCCTGACTGCCCCCCTCCAGAGACCCCTGCCCCTAACCACTCCCCTGGGATCCCACCTCCCACATCCAACCCACCCTGTTCCCTGTCCCTTGACTTCCCCCACCCCTTACCATGAGGCTCCCTGCTCATCTGGACCCCTGCCACCGCCACACGCGCAGCTCAGCCCAGCCCCACCCCTCAGAGCAATGTGCATGCAACAGCAGGGCTCTGGATGAACGGGGAGCGTCTTTACCCCTCCACAGAGCCAAATGCTGCCCCGCGGGAGCGCAAGCGCGGTGGCAGGGCTCTGGGGGAAGGCGGGGGAGGGGCCGGCGGCTTGCAGCACTCGGACGGACGCTCCGGCCCGGGACCGCGGACTCCGCTGCTTGCCGCTCGGCAGGATTTTTAATGGCACACGGAGTCCCAGCAGGCAGTCAAGTGCCATTAAAAAACAGCTCGCGTGCCATCTTTGGCACGTGTGCCACAGGTTGCCGACCCCTGGTCTATAAGGGTCCACAGGATTCTGTCGCTTTTTACAGATCCAGACTAACATGGCTACCCCTCTGAAACTTAATACTGACAAAGTTAATATGGAAGAGTTTAGCTGTCTAGAACAGTATGTGCTAAAACTCCCAAGCCAGAGATTGAAAGGCGCATGTGCAGCAAGCCTATGCATGAGGGTGTGTCGGCAATCCATTGTCACAGTAATTTAGTGGCTCCACGGGACATAGCGCAGATATAATTGAAGCTGAGCTGCACACATACACTATAAATTCAAACCCTACCCTTGGCAGAAGCCTGAGAATGACCTTTAGGCATGCAGCTACCGCCTCTGTTAAGGATTCTTCTACTTTTGGGAAATGTGTCCTGCTAATTTGTACAGATAATTTAGAAAGGGCTCTAAGTATTTTCTGAAAGATAATGAATTACACATGCTCTATGCTGATACATGAGAATGATTGCTAGGCATGTCGCTACTCAAATGCCTAATCCATTTTACACACCCCGTTCACCCTTACAGACAGGATTCTATGTACCACTACTATACTTTCATTTACCCACCATAACACTCACATACCACTCATGCATCCTACTTCACTATTGACAATCCTCATGGGAAGACGACCTTGGGCTCAGCTACTGACACTCTACATAACTCTGTCCTGAAATGAGGCAAACTGCATCCCGCAGGTACACACTCAAAACGAGGGGCAGGCAAAGGCAGTCAGAGGCTCTGCTTCCTAAGGCCAGGGCCCTGCAGATCACCTATCACAATCACAGCTCTTACAAATTTATCCAACGAATCCCTCCACTATTCAACACAGCCACACTTAAAAAAGCAAACACAGCTGAAGTGCATGCAGATAATTCCGCAGTGGCTACTGTCAACCTCAGGAGGGGCAGAGTTAAGGTTGCACTAGTGTGTACCTTAGCCTCTGAATACCAGCAAATAAAGTTATGTTTTACTGAACCTGATGTTATGAAAAGGCATGAGATACTACCAGGCAACCTTTACTTTGTGTTAATAAATTGCTTTGTGACTCTAACACTCCATCTCTGCCTCTGCCAGAATAGGAAAAGTGAAAGCAGGGCTCAGAGTGAGGGGAGGTAAGACTCTTGAACAGCTAATATTGGCCTACCAAGTTAGAGGAGTCACATCCTGGTAAATTAGGAAACCAAGGTAGTGGGAAGAGGAAGGAGGTAGAGATGAAGGAGATACAAGTGAAAAAATGTGAATGCACAGGAAGGCTTCTCGTGGAGGACTTTTGGCCCCTAGACACCCAAGCTTATTTAGAAAGTATTCCTCAGCTTACATGGAAATGTTTTTTAAATGTTGGCATTTACACATTCATTCCTCTAAAACTGCGTGGTTAAAAAAGATTCATCAGTTTCTCTTTTGCTTGTAAATAGTTTCACTTTCTGATCTTTTATATTAGGACAGCGCTACAGACAGTTCATGGGAAATGGGAAAAAAAATTAGAAACATTTCTATTAATGTTTGATTTTGAAAAGGTCCTCCCTTCCTAAAAACAAAAACCTAACTTGTAGGCAACGGCTACCCTTACCAGGTGACAGTCTCCCTGTAATCTGATCGACACTAGATCAATTTACACTTGGATGACATTTGGAAGCTTCTTTGCAACCACAAAGACAAGAAACTGTTTTGTTTTTAAAAAGAAAAGTAAATAGTGTAGAAATTGATGTAAGCCGCCCTGTCCATTTTGTTTCTATTATTTTGTAGTAGCCCTTCTCCAGGCTTAAGAGTAAAGGGCTAACACACACACACACACACACTCTTGATTATTAGTCCCTGGAAGTTGCCGGTGCCACAGCACAGAGTGAGCAGTGTAATCTTCTACTTGAAGGGACTTTTTTTAGGCAGTGGCAGAATATCATCTTCCAAAAGAAGTGGAAACAGAATAAACATATTGAACTCCAAAAAATAGGAATAAAGGGGGTATTACTAATGCAGTCTTCCCCCTATGTTTTCATCCACACACTATTATTTATTTTTTAGGCAACTTTTTATTCATTTACCCATTATTATTTACTACTTTTATCTTTTTTTTTAATTCTGGAAATCATTTCATAACAGATATTTTACTTAACAGATATTTTACTTAACATATATTGCCTTAAATGCCAAGTAACAGAGACTTTGATATTTGCTGAGATCAGATTAAAAAAATCTCAAATTGTTACACCATATCTACATGCGAACCCTCTTTACATGTTTTACTAAAACTCCAAATCTGTTCTTTTTGTAACAGCTTCCACTTCCCTAAGTCTTCAAAATATATTTGTCACATTGGAAAATATACTAACAGCAATGTGCAGAATTTTAAATTCAACCTGAATCTGAAAACTGATCATATATACAGTGGCTTTACTATCAACATTTTTTGGTATAGTTTTGTAAATCAAGCTTAGTTGTGATTGTTATTAAACTATTAAAGCAGAAAATAGGGACTGAAAAATCATAAGTTAAATGTATTTTACTCCTGTTCTAACAAACTATCTTAAGAATATTTATACAAAAAACAAAGTAGTTTCACTTTTGTAAAGGCAAAGATGCAAGCCATCTTTTCACCTATAAAAATCATCTGTTTATTAAACAAAGTTTAGAGCCATTTTCTGATCTACTATTAATAGTCATTTATGACAAGTAAACTGCAGTATTCAAAACAGAATTTTTAATAAAACATTTAGACATACCTCTCCATTGTCCGACATTAATGTTTCTCGAACGATTCAACTTTCACTTTCGTGATGCGTCACTAAAAGCTATGGGGTATTTCCCAAAGTTGTTTTCAATAAAAGATTAGGGGTATTTCCCAATGGATGTTTTGAATGTAACATCAGATGTTTATGAATAAAAAGCAGTCACAGAATCAGTTGCTCCCCTATTCTATATGACACACAAGAGAAAATGGGTAAAGAAATAAGATTTGGTAGCCATACAGAAGGAGAGGGTCAGGGGCTATGTAGTGAAAGCTCGCTGAGCAAAATAATGTGGGCTTTGCTCGAAGTGAGGTGGCATGGCCAGCTCAAGGGGGAAGCTGATGTGGCATGGTCTCCTGGAAAGGGCCCTAAAGACCACAGTAGTGTCATGGTGATTAATGTTAGAAGTTCCATGGAAGGACTTAGACCCATACACTAACCATGCATCTGAGGAAGTGGGTATTCACCCACGAAAGCTCATGCTCCAAAACGTCTGTTAGTCTATAAGGTGCCACAGGATTCTTTGCTGCTTTTACAGATCCAGACTAACACAGCTACCCTCTGATACTTGACCCATACACTGCAGATTCTCTACCAGGCATGCAGACCTGGACTTTCCCAGAGATTAATCTGGCCTGTACAGCCACTAGTCCTACAAAACCAGCATCCCTGCTTCAGTGAAAGAATGATGCAGCAATGATGGGGTATTTCATAAGTGCAGACTGGTATATAAGTACTAAAATAATTATAGGTCTACATTTTCCTTTTCTGTGGCAGTGGCTATTTCTGCCCTTAACCGTTTGCAGGTAATCAAATCCAGCTTGGTCTTTGTGGCACTGTTCAACTTAACCATGTCAAAAAATCAAGCTTAATGGAAATGAGAGATTAGTTATTCTGGGGGGGAAATGTCATTATCTTTAGGATATGTGGCTATGGTGATAAAAAGTACGACCAGTTCCAGAACTTGGGTGTATTTTTAAATATAAAGTATCCAAATATAATAAGAGTAGGGTGGTATGCTATGCTCTATAAAGACCTGTACACACTAGTAAAACGCTATGGCTATGTCTACACTATAGCCACCACAGGGGCACCACTACAGTGCTGCAGCTGTAGTGACATAGTGCAGACGTTTCCTATAGTGATGCGAAGCATGTTTCCATTGATGTGGTTATTCCATCTCTCCAAGAGCTTGCCTACGCTTACATTGCTCCAGTAATGCTGTTGTAGCGCGTAGTAAAGATGCTATCTAGGCCAACAGGAGAGCTTCTCCCATCAGCACAGGTCCTCCACCTCGAGAGGTTGTAGCTATGTAGATGGGAGGCGCTCTCCCATACACACAGGGCTGCCCACAGTGGGAATTAGGTCAGTATAATGGTGTCGCTTAGGGGTGTGAACATTTCACACCCCTGAGTGATGTAGTTACAGGTAGTGTAGACCTGGGTGAAGAGGCAATTCCTACATCAATGGAAGAATTCACTGGGCGCTAGGTCAGCCTAACTACCGTGCTCAAAGCAAGCCATTTTTCACAGCCCTGAGCCACATAAGTCAATCTAATTTTTAAGCATCCATCTAGACCTCAGGTTTGCAGCTCACTCCCCATGCAGCTTAAGAGCTGCACTACAAGGGGGGGGGGAGGATTAAACACGTGTTATCTAGCCTCTCCCCACCTCTGATCTAACCAGGCCTGTCCGCCTAACACTGGGTGTCCACTCGGGGGGCGTGGCGAGCAACGGGCCCGGCCCCTGGCAGTGCAGACGAGCCGAGCCCCCAGCCCAGCTGCCGTCTTTGGCCCCAGCGGTGGCTGCTGGTCAGTGGCCGGTGCCGCGATACCCACGCAAGGTCGGCAGGTCACGGGGCGAGCTCCTCCCGGAGGAGGGGGGGATCTGCGTGCCGAGTGAGTGTGTCGGGGGGGGGGGGGCACCAGGCAACCCAGCGCCTGCGTCCCCCCGACACAGCAGGCGGCAGTTGGGGGCGGGGACAGTTGAGGAAGGGGAGGGGGCGGGGCCCGGCTGCGCCAGCGCGTGGCTGAGTCTCTCCCAGGGGCGGGAAGGCCCCGCCCCCACCCTCCGGGGGATCGCTCACCTTGTACCTGCAGCGGCTCAGCGAGCTCCCGGCCGTTTGTTTACGTCGCGTTCGCAGGGTCAGCGGGAGGCGGGGCAGCCGGCTCCCTACGGAAGCCCGAAAGCGGCGAAGGGTGCAGGGAACGTGAAGGCTGGCGCCGGCGCCGCCGCCATCTTAGCCTCAGATCCCTCCGCGCCCCGAGGGGGCGCCATCCGCCCGGGCCCCGCGGGGAGGGGTCCAGTGAGGTGACCGGCCGGGGCCCGAGCTTGGGCCTCGCCGTGGTAAAAAAGAGGCGGGGCGGGAACGGGAGACACCTCCCCAGCCCGCGGTCACTGTAAATGGGGATGGATTTGAACATCTAGCTGTAGCTCCTCTGTTTTACACGTCGAGGTAAGGACTTGGCGTGGGACAGGGTAGCAGCGAGGGAAACTGCTACCAGGAAAGAGAGAGTCTGGGAAAGAAGCATTCCTCGTTCTCTTACGTGCCCTGCTTTGCCAAGGTTTCCCCCCGCTGCTCGCGTCTCCTCCCTTCCCTCTTCTCACAGGGCCCATCTGCACGTGTAGGCGCCCAGGTATCCTGGGGGAGCCTCTCTCTGGCCTTGTCTGCATGGGGGAAGTTGACACCAGCATTAGCTATTCCAGGATCCTTATTATGGTGTAACTGAGCTACTCCAGAATAGCTGTGCTGGTCAATTTCCCTGTGTAGACAAACCCTGTTTAGGCAGCACTGTGACTGTAACCAGGATAGCTGATGTTGCAACCTTTTAAATGTCAATCCCACAGAAAGCACAGTCCGGTGAATAGGGCACTGAACTGTGTGGTTCAGGAGCTCTGGCTCTTCCACTGACCTCCCCTGTGACCTTGGGCAAATTGCCTCAGTCTCCTGACCTGTAGGATAGTGATGTTTACCTGTTTTTCAAGAAATAGGTCTGTGGCTGAAAAGTGCTATGCAAGAGCTAAGGCTATGAATATACTAGGAATGCTTCACTGTTATAGGAATACTGGTATACTATCCTAGCAAAGCATTCCTAGTGTGGACACAGCTGTACTGCCAGCCCACTACAAGTCCTGCCCAGGTCAATGGTATGGTACAGAGGACAGTGATGGTCATGGTAGTATGTAGTTATAAGTGCAGATTTGGGATTGTGGAGGGGCACAGAGAAAATGGCAGGAGTTGTTAGGGTGGGCTAAAATACTATTATGTTCCCAGCTGTTTTTGTTATCTTCATGAGCATGTGAGCAGCCTGTGGTGCACAGCTGCAGCTATGAGTCTCCTGAGGTAGCAGCATAAGCTCTGACAACCAGATGCAAATGTTCCCAGACTCAACACTGCTCCACCAAGCATAGGAAGGCTCAGGGGAAGTTTATGAATTAGTAGTGATTTGAAGTTGTGGTGGCCACAGAGAAAATGGAAGGTTTTTTATATGCTTTTCCTGCCCTAAAGAGGGCAGTGTGGCTGTGTTGCTGCTAAGCAAACTTAACCTCTCTTCCATTTTTTGCATGTGAATTTTCTCTGACTTTGAGATAGTGGCAGTAGTGAGGGAGGAATGGGGATCACCTATGGAGGGAATGAGGGAGTTTCATGCACTTCACTGCACACCCTTCACTTCTCCCTTTATGTCTCTTGTAGGGTTGGAGTGGCCATGGGGAAGTCAAGGGCTGTGAGGAACACAACTACTATCTGGAAGCCGTGTTGAGTCCTTAACCCACATTAGTCCCAGTGGGGCTCTGCAGATGCCTTGTGTCCAGGAGTGGTTGGTAGAGAATCCCAGAGCCCCTTCCCTGATTGCAGAGAAATGGAGGAGGAAGTGGCATGGGTCTCCCCTACCCCCACAGACGCTGCAGCTGCAGGGAGAAAGGAGAGGCTGAGACCTAGTCTACATTTAAAACTCAAGTATCAGAGGGGTAGCCGTGTTAGTCTGGATCTGTAAATGCAGCAGAGAGTCCCGTGGCACCTTATAGACTAACAGACATTTTGGAGCATGAGCTTTCGTGGGTGAATACCCACTTCGTAGGATGCATGTAGTGGAAATTTCCAGGGGCAGGTTTATATATATGCAAGCAAGAATCAGGCTAGAGATAACAAGATTAGTTCAATCAGGGAGGATGAGGCCCTCTTCTAGCAGCTGAGGTGTGAAAACCAAGGGAGGAGAAACTGGTTTTGTAGTTGGCAAGCCCTTCACAGTCCTTGTTTAATCCTGAGCTGATGGTGTCAAACTTGCAGATGAACTGAAGCTCAGCAGTTTCTCTTTGAAGTCTGGTCCTGAAGTCTTTTTGGTGCAGGATGGCCACCTTAAGGTCTGCTATAGTGTGGCCAGGGAGGTTGAAGTGCTCTCCTACAGGTTTTTGTATATTGTATATTATTAGGAATGGCAATATACAAAAACCTGTAGGAGAACAGGTAAGCTCATGCTCCAAAATGTCTGTTAGTCTATAAGGTGCCACAGGACTCTTTGCTACTTAAAACTTAGACCGGCATGACTATGTCATTCAGAGACAGTGTAGGCACAACTATGTTAACAGACGTGTCCTTCTGTCGACATAGATAATGTCCTTTGGGGAGGTGGTGTTCCTATACTAAAAAACTCCTGTTGGTATCTGCTGCATCTGCACTAGGGCACTATGTCATTATAGCTATGATAGTATAGGCTCAGGGTATGTCTATGATATAGCAGCTGTGCTCTGCTGCTGTAGCATCATAATGTAGATGCTTCCTACATCCTTGGGAGGGTTTTTTCTGGTGGTGGTAATTCATCTCTTCAAGAGGAGCTTGCTAGGTCAACAGAAGAATCCTCCTGTTTCCTAGCCATGTCTACACCAGGATTTAGGTCAAGCTACCTGTGGTGCTCAGGGCATGACATTTTTCACAGTCCTGAGTGATGTAGTTAGGTTGATCTAATTTTCAAGTGTGGACCAGGCATCAGAATATCTTCCCCTTTCAGAGAGACCTCAGCTGGTTTGCAGCTACATATGTGCACTGTAGGAAAACCTTAGGCCTTGTCTACACATCAAGTTGTATGCCTTTAGCTATGCTGGTAAAACCTGAGTGTGGACACAGTTATATCAGTATAAAGATATAATTAAAGTATATTGTATCATAGAAATGTAGGCTTGGAAGGGACATTGTGAGGTGATCAAATCCCAGCCCCTGTGCTGAGGCAGGACCAACTATACTTGAACCATCCCTGACAGGTGTTTGGCAGTCTGAAGGACAATGTTGTGTTCATAGCAGCCTTTGCAAGACTTAAAGCCCTTCTGGATGGAGCTGATGGCTTCTCCATTCACCGACCAGTCTGTGATCCTAGCCACAAGGCAGCTGGCATACAGTTTGTATATGGTGGAATAGAGAGAGATGGGTCTCCAGTTGCTGGGATTGTTTGGCTTGCCTTTCTTGTAGAGAAACACCATCATGGACTTCTTCCAGAAGCTGGAAGTACGGCAGAAGTGTTTGCATTTGTTGAAAATGGCAATTAATACCAGGCAACTGGGGTCTTGTTTTTTCATGAAGCTATAGCAAATACTATCTTTTCCTGGGGCTGCGTATTTGTTCTTTTGTAAATCTGGTCATTACTTCCCACGATGTAAAGTCTTGTTCCAGGTCCACTGCACAGTCAACCCAAGGTAAAGGATGAAGGTACACTAGACGCATCTTCTGTTGGTGTAGGCTGCATCTATGCTCTGGGGTTATGACAGCATACCTATGTGGTTCTGTTCATATGGTGCCATAGTGGTGTAGATACAGGCTACAACAATGGAAGAGGTTTTTCCATCGCTGTAGGAACTCCAGGATCACTGTAGGTCGGTTGGCAAAACTGTATCAGACAGATGTGTGGATTTTTCAACTCTCTGAGAGCAGTAGTTGTGTCAACCTAAGTTTTAAGTGTAGACCAAGCCTTAGGCCTGGTCCACACTACGCTGTTAAACCGATTTTAACAGCATTAAATCGATTTAACGCTGCACCCGTCCACACTACACTTCTCTTTATATCGATTTAAAGGGCTCTTTAAATCGATTTCTGTACTCCTACAAAACGAGGAGTAACGCTAAAATCGATATTACTATATCGATTTAGGGTTAGTGTGGATGCAGATCGACGTTATTGGCCTCATTCTTTTACAGTAGCTACCCACAATGCACCGCTCCAGAAATCGACGCTAGCCTCGGACCACGGACGCACACCACCGAATTAATGTGCCTAGTGTGGACGTGCACAATCGACTTTATACTATCCGTTTTATAAAATCGGTTTTAGCTAATTCGAATTTATCCTGTAGTGTAGACGTACACTTAGAAATTAACCCATGATCTCTGCCAACAGCCTGATTCAATAGCTCTGAGGTATGAGCCACCAGTTTATCTCAATAGAGTGTTTGCCACTCAAAGAGAATACCTTATTGAGATGAATACAATTAATATAAAAGCTCTAAGATATATGAACTGTCCATTCAGTTCAAAAGAATATTAAGTACAATATTAAAGTCTCTAGTTGTAATTTGCCCCCCCTAAATTGCAAGGAAGTCTGCAAAGATTTACATTTAAAAAGTAAGTCTTGCTCTACATTTAAAATGTAGGCTGACATTGCTATGTCCTCCTCTCAGAGTATGCTGTGTCTATATTTTCTGTGCCTTTTAATTATTGCCTAATAAAAATAGATTGTCTTCTATTGATCATTGATTGATTAAAAAATCAAAACATTAAAAAATAATAAATTACTGGTGATTTCCTGGGTTCCTTTGTGTGAGGCTGGTTAATTTAGTGCCCAGTCCAACTACCATTAAAGTAATTGGGTATCCCATCTTTGAATTTAATGGAAGCTGGATCAGGCTCTTAAAGCTGAGGGCAAAAACTTCACACAGTTATCAGCGTTTAACATCTGTGTTTACCATCCCTAACTGTAAACTGACTGGAGAACTCGGCCAAAAATCACCCCAAAGCATATTGCGCAGTTAAGATGATCCTGTTAAAAGTTCGGAGCAACTAATTCTGCGTAGTGTTCATTAATATTTGTAGACCATTTTTAATATAAAAGTTGTCTCATATTATTATGGTTATTAGGAAACTATATTTCCTTGAAGTTTGTCTCATAAAGCAGGTGCCCCACTTACTCAGAGCTTATTTTAAGACTTGTCTACAGGGGAAGTTGACTGGCAACTGGTATTCCCCTATAGCTATGCCAGTCCCTGTGTGGACACTCTATTCCAGAATCAGTGTGACTTTAGAATAATTATGGAATAAAGTCACTTTTATTTTCATAGACTCATAGGTCAGAAGGGACCAATATGATCATCTAGTCTGACCTCCTGCACAAGGCAGGCCACAGAACCCTACCCGTCGACTTTTATACAACCCCTAATCCAGGACTGAGTTACTGAAATCCTCAAAACTGGTTTGAAGACCTCAAACTGCAGAGAATCCACCAGCAAGCGACCCATGCCCCACGCTGCAGAGGAAGGGCGAAAAACCTCCAGGGCACCTGCCAATCCGCCCTGGAGGAAAATTCCTTCCCGACCCCAAATATGGCGATCAGCTAAACCCTGAGCATGTGGGCAAGACTCACCAGCCAGCACCCAAGAAGGAATTCTCTGCAGTAACTCAGTTCCCATCCCATCCAACATCTCCCCGCAGACCATTGAGCAGACTTATCTGGTGATAATCCAAGATCAGTTGCCCAAATTAAACTATCCTATCATAACATCCCCTCCATATACTTATCAAGCTTAGTCTTGAAGCCAGATAAGTCTTTTGCCCCCACTACTTCCCTCGGAAGGCTGTTCCAAAACTTCACTCCCCTAATGGTTAGAAACCTTCGTCTAATTTCAAGTCTAAACTTCCTAATATCCAGTTTGTACCCATTCGTCCTCGTGGCCTACATTGTTACTAAACTTAAATAATTCCTCTCCCTCCCTAACGTTAACCCCCCTGATATATGTTATATAGAGCAAGCATATCCCCCCGCAGCCTTCTTTTGGCCAGGCTAAACAGCCAAGCTCTTGAGTCTCCTTTCATAAGTGCAGGTGTTTCCATTCCTCGGATCATCCTAGTAGCCCGTCTCTGGACCTGTTCCAGTTTGAATTCATCCTTCTTGAACATGGGACACCAGAACTGCACACAATATTCCAGATGGGGTCTCACCAGCGCCTTATATAACGGTACTAACACCTCTTTATCCTTGCTGGAAATACCTCGCCTAATGCATCCTAAAATCGCATTTGCTTTTTTAACAGCCGTATCACATTGGCGGCTCGTAGTCATCCTGCTATCGACCAATACCCCAAGGTCCTTCTCCTCCTCCGTCGCTTCCAACTGATGCGTCCCCAACGTATATCTAAAATTCTTATTATTAATCCCTAAGTGCATGACCTTGCACTTTTCACTATTGTATTTCATCCTATTACTCTTACTCCAGTTTAAAAGATGGTCCAGATCTTCCTGAATAGTATCCCTGTCCTTCTCCGTGTTAGCAATACCCCCCAACTTTGTGTCATCCGCAAACTTTATTAGCACATTCCCACTTTTTGTGCCAAGGTCAGTAATAAAAAGGTTAAATAAGATCGGTCCCAAAACCGATCCTTGAGGGACTCCACTAGTAACCTCCTTTCTGCCTGACAGTTCACCCTTCAGTACGACCCGCTGGAGTCTCCCCTTTAACCAGTTCCTTATCCACCTTACAACTTTCATATTCATCCCCATCCTTTCCAATTTAACTAACAGTTCCCCATGCGGAACCGTGTCAAACGCCTTACTGAAATCGAGGTAAATTAGATCTACCGCATTTCCTTTATCTAAGTAATCCGTCACCTTCTCAAAGAAGGAGATCAGATTGGTTTGGCACGATCTACATTTAGTAAATCCATGTTGCAATTCGTCCCAATTACCATTGACCTCTATGTCCTTGACTACTTTCTCCCTTAAAATTTTTTCCAAGACCTTACATACTACAGACGTCAAGCTAACAGGCCTATAATTACCCGGATCACTTTTATTCCCTTCCTTAAAAATAGGGACTACTTTAGCAATCCTCCAGTCGTACGGCACAACCCCTGAGTTTATCGATTGCTTAAAAATTCTCGCTAACGGGCTCGCAATTTCACGCGCCAGTTCCTTTAATATCCTCGGATGGAGATTGTCCGGGCCCTCTGATTTTGTCCCATCAAGCTGTTCAAGTTTGGCCTCTACCTCAGTTGTGGTAATATCCACCTCCATATCCACATTCCCGCTTATCATCCCTCCATCATTGCTAAATTCCTCACTAGTCTTATTAAAAACTGAGGCAAAGTACTTATTTAGATATTGGGCCATGCCTAGGTTGTCCTTAACCTCCATTCCATCCTCAGTGTATAGCGGTTCCAGAATAGGGGTTCACATGTGGGATTTATACTGCCATAGCTATAAAAGCTCTAAGATATATGACATTAATATTTTGCTAAATAAGTGCCAATCAATTTCCCTATACAGATAAGTCCTTTAGTAACTTTGGCTGTGTAACACGTCAAATGGAAAGTTTACATCTCAGGACCAAATCTAATATTGAAGCTAATTTTGGAAGGTGAAGAATGTTTTTACTACTACAGAATATCAAAGAATGAGAAGTGATACATGGAAAAGAGATTCTAGGTTTTCTAGTCCATCCCTTGACCACTGTAAAATAATTCTCCATAGTGTTCAGTATTTCCTGGGGCTTTGCTCATTCCATCTTGGAATGACCCAAAAAATTGTTTCTCCACCATGACTCTTGGAAGTACATACTGTACATCTGATTTATCTTGTATTTTTATGTTAGCTGGCACCAATTCTTTGATTGAAAACCACATCACAACTTGACTAATTCATCTTACTATGGCGGCAACAACACCACCACAAGGCACAGGTGTGTTTCTAATTCACAGCTGGAAGAAACAATTAACAACGTGGGATTTATAATAAGGAAAAGTATTTGGATATTTGCTATATTTAATGTTGTTAAGGACAGCAACAGAAATAGGATCTGATGGTTTTATTCACTGTTTTAGGATATACGCAGGAAAATCAATCATAAATAACTTGTGAAAGTAAATGAATAATAAACTACATGTTAACTAGAATGTATTAATCACCCTTGCTACTGTTGTTCTAAAACCTGCTTCATTTGTTGCTTGTTAATACAGCTAATCGAATTTTGCAGTACTGAAATCTAATCCTGTTGGCTTAATCAGCAATTTTTGTAAATGCTAATCTTTGCTACGGCTTTTTCAAATGATTTGTAATCTCACTATGATAGGATTCTTGTCCCTCAAAAACCAGTAGTTTGGATTTAGAAAAAAAAAAAGAAATCAATGCAAAATGAGTTAACATTAGTTCCTATATCTGAAGGTACAAAAATGAGTATGGATAATCCTGATGACGCTCTAGGTATAAACATTCTTTATTGACCAATACCCTTTATGACATTGTAACTCATTTAACAGACTTCTCCCTCTATGAACTTCTAAAACATATTGATTGGCCCGTGCAAATTCTTACAAAATAAAGTACTAAACCTTTAGCTAGTAAATCAAAATTACTTTGAAAAATTAGTTTACTGAAATTTTATTTTAAATTTTAACTAAACTTTATACATTACTGAAATTTCTTTATGGTGAGACATATAATCCAAGTCTTTTTGCAGCTTCTGAGATCCTGGGTGTTTTTTTCTGAGGGAATGGATAGTAGTTTAGCTTCCTGGATATGGGTATACATTTTGTGGATGAAATCTGTTGGTGTGTCCAAATTGCTGAAGAGACTGACTTCAAAGGATACTTCTGGCAGATGCCTGAAATGGAATTGCTATTCTCTTCAGTAGGACTGTTTAACATACTTGAATTTCCCAGCTCATTGAGTGATACTGTGGATTGTTTACTTGCAGTTAGTGTTTTTTCATATGGCAGCATGACATTTTCCTTCATAGTCAATCTCTCATTGTCAAAGCTAATCTGTTCGTTCTTGCAGTGGGCAAGATCACATAGAGCCTTCTGATAATCAGCTTGTAGTAGACGGTGGATACCCAAGTGTGTACGCCATGGTGAACTGTCTTGTACATTGCCATTGGAAGTTAACTCCAGGGTGACCTTTCTGACAGGAATGTGTTCTTTAAATTCTTTTGGTTTCCTTGTTTCTTTATTAATTAAAACGGCATTGACCATTGATTCCCCAGGAACAGACTGATTCTCACCTGTGAAGAAAATGCATATTTCTGCATCACTACATTGGCAAAAATTAAAGATCCAACTTCCATGGTGTAAACTCAACCTTAGGGTCTCTAAGGAGTCCATGTGTCTGCACTTTTTCTCTGTGTCTAATTAGAATGCAAGTTCCTTTAGTATATGGGTGTGGGAGGGGAAATGTTGTTTCTTAGCTACAAAGTCCTGAGTACCCAGGTTGTGCTCCATCAGTCAATCAAATAATAATGGAGACTTTTATAAAGGAAATACTGACATTAGCATAAAACCCAATAATAAACTAGATCAGGGATCGGCAACCTTTCAGAAGTGGTGTACCGAATCTTCATTTATTCACTCTAATTTAAGGTTTAGCGTGCCAATAATACATTTTAGCGTTTTTAGAAGGTCTCTTTCTATAAGTCTATAATATATAACTAAATTATTGTTGTATATAAAGTAAATAAGGCTTTTAAAATGTTTAAGAAGCTTCATTTAAAATTAAATTAAAATGCAGAGCTCCCCGGACTCGTGGCCAGCACCCAGGCAGCGTGAGTGCCACTGAAAATCAGCTCGCATGCCGCCTTCGGCACCCGTACCATAGGTTGCCTACCCCTGAACTAAATGATCTTTTAGAAAGAATTCCTATGATGAACATGGGATCTCTTCAGTTGAAGATAGCTCCGTAGTCACAAAGATGCAAAAGCTCTATCTGTTTGATGATTATGATGTAACTATTCATACAAATTAAAAATATACACTAGTCCATTTGTTGTGGTATGTGCTTTGCTGCCCTGTACCGGATTGAATTGGAACTGCACAAGTGTGTCATAGGCTTTATATTACCAACAGTGCATTTATCTACATTAAGAAAAAATCTATTTTGACTATGTGTTAGCTGACAGGTCATAACTATCACATGGCAAACTTCTAGTGTAGACAAGGCAGTTGTAGTTTTAACATGTCAAGATAAATCGTTTATCCATGCCAGGGGAATTCCTATCTGTCAATTTAGGGCCAAATTCTGGCCACTTTGTGTCATCTGAGTGGCACAAAATGGCTGAAATGGAAAGAATCTGCCATCTTGGTTTTTTTTCCTCTCATCTGTGGATTTCCTTTTTTGCTGTTCCCTGACCCAAAGAAGGGGAGCTGAAAATAAATGTCTTCCACAGTCATCTAATAAAGAAACATTGTTTTAAATCAGGAAGGTGGCAAGACAGCAGCATTACCTGTATTGCGCCTCAAGTTCATGAGACAGTGCCATTTTCTGCCCCAACTTTACTCCTGCACACCATCAAATTTAATGAGATTGCAGAGGGGACAAAGTCAGGGTAGAATCTGACAGCGTTTATTTAAAGCAAAATAATGTGGTATAGCTTCTGAACCAGTTCTCCTCCCATGTCTGTCGCTGACTGAGGTAATGGGCCAGTTGTTGAACATCAGTGCTTCAGTTTTCACATTTATAAAATAGAGAATAATATTTATTAGCTAATCCTCATGGAGAGATGTTGTGAGGATCCATTAATAAATATTTGTAAAGCATTATGTAAGTATTATTGTTAATAACATACAAGATATAAGAAACAGAATTGCTGCAAAAGCAAAGGCAGTATTAGCATACAGCAATCAAACTACTAAAAACCAATGGTCTGCTATACATTTAAAATGACTAGAAGTTGATCCCTTAAAAATGTATGGCTCCTACTGACATTTCTACAAGTTCTCATTAAATGTATTTTCAGTTGGTGTATATGTTGTTTAACATAGGAGTTGTGCAGTGTGCTTGTCTTATGTTACTGTAATGATTAGCAGTAGGTGTGTCTGCTGAAGTAAGGAGTCTGAAAGTTATTAAAATGGAAATTTTGGGGACAGAAGAGTGTAGATTATATTTTGACAAAAAAGCATCTGAACAGTCATTTAAAGTTAATGAGATCACAAGCACTAGATAGTGCAATGAGACCTTTCAGCCTTGGATTTGAAATCAAAGTGGTGTTGAAAGAAAATAAGATTGTGTTTTTACAAATATTGTAATTGGTTTTCCTTTGGTGCAACGGCCTTTACAGTGAAATACTTGAAGGTGTGCCAGATCCACCTGTTTCACTGGTAATTCTCAAAACAACAACAAAACACTATTTTTTTCAAGATACTTCTCTTAAAAGTTCTTCTCTCTGTTTATGTTCAGAGAGAAGATATAAAGTTTTTTGCTTTGAAGATAGACATGCCATCCCACTTTCCCACATTCAGGATCTGCAGTAATCCATCGAACTCAGTAATGACCTTTTAACAGAACTGTGGAGGTTATGCAGTAAGTTATATTAGCAGTTTATTACATACTCTCCAACATTCCAAGGTAAGGTCTTTATTTAAATCTTCTTGCACTGAATGGAACTTTTTTCTATTTAATAAGTGTATATAATGGTTTTATTCCAAGTGTATTTATTGTTTAGGCCTTTTCACTTGCACTTTCATAATAAAGGAACTATGATTACAGGGTCTTTACATTTTTCAAGGTTTTTGAGTGACACAAGTTAATCAAATTTCACAGGAGCTTTAGAAACTCTCTGAAGAAGCTTTCTATAGGCATGTGTTATTGTATGTGACTGTCTCCTATTTTATACTTTGGGTGTCCCCCTAGTCTAATTCCCAGGGTAAGCAATACTTTTTCATTTCCTAGTCTATGATAAATAATGAGTTCATTGGCCTATTTTTCCCCTGAGTGAAGATTTTCAAAGCCTTCCACCTCCTGTTCCTGAATATCAGAAGGAGACTGAAGTGTCACCGTGTGTGTCACGGGAAGGGACAGAAGGAAATCAAATGACTCCCCCACTTACCAATTGAAAATCTGAGAGAACTGATAAATCTAGAAAGTGTTCTAAAAGTCACCAAATCAGGGCTCGGGCAGACAGAGATGGGAAGTGACCATCCAAAGCCAGGACTCGTTGGAGAATGTCTTGCTGCCAGTCCCCTCCCGATTAAATCAGGACACAAGTTTTGGATGATCACGACTACTTTGTTATCAGGGGAGGAGAGGCGGTCTCAAATATAATCGTAGAAATAAAATGCTGGAAGAGACCTTGAGAGGTCATCTAGTCCATACCCCATGCTGAGGCAGGACCACGTACACCAAGATAATCCCTGACAGGTGTTTGTTCAACTTGTTCTTAAAAACCTCAAACGATGGGGATTTCACAACCTCCCTTGGTAACCTATTCCAGTACTTAATTGCCCTTATAGCTAGAAAGTTTTTCTGAATATCTACCTAAATCTACTTTCCTGCATTGCTTCTTGCCCTCTCTTCAGTGGACATGGAGAACAATTGATCACAGTCCTCTTTATAACAGCCCTTAACATATTTGAAGACTATTATCAGGTCTCCCCATAGTCGTCTTTTCCAAAGATTAAACATGCTTAGTTTTTTTGGACCTTTCCTCATTGATCAGGTTTTCTAAACCTTTTATTCTTTTTGTTGCTCTTCTCTGGACTTTCTGCAGTTTGCTCACATCTTTCCTAAAGTGTGTCGCCCAAAACTGGACACAGTAGTCCAGCTGAGACCTTTCCAGCGCTGAGTAGAGTGGGACTGTTGGGTCTGTTACAGGAGTGGGTGGATGAGGTTCTGTGGCCTGTGATTTGCAGAGCTTAGGCTAGATGATCACAATGGTCTCTTCTGGCCTTAAGGTCTGTGAGACAATTACCTCTCATGTCTTACATACAGGACTCTTGTTAATACACTACAGAATGATATTAAGCTTTTTGCAACAGCAATACGTCATTGATTCATATTCAATTTGTGATCCACTATAGCCCCCAGATCCTTTTGAGCAGTCGTACTGCCAAGCCAGTTATTCTCCATTTTGTGGTTCTTCATTTGATTTGTCCTTCCATTTTAAGTGAAGTACTTCACACTTATCGGTACTGAATTTTATCTTGTTGATTTCGGATCAATTTTCCAATTATTCAAAGTCCTTTTGAATGTTAATCCTGCCCTTCAAAAGACTAGTAACTTCTCACAACTTGGTGTCATCCGCAAATTTCATAAGCATACTCTCTGCTCCATTATCAAAGTCATTAATGAAAATATTGAATAGTATTGGATCCTGGGCAAACCCCTGTGGACCCCTCTAGATATGCCCTCCTGCTTTGACAGAATACCATTGATAACTATTCTCTGAGTGTGGTTTTTCAACCAGTTGTGCACCTACGTGATAGTAATCTCAGCTAGACATTTCCCTAATTTTCTTATGTGTGTGTCATGGAACAAATAGGCAGGATCCATAGAATTTAGGGATTTATTGGTCAACACGAAGACCCTAGGCTGGGATTTTCAAAGTGTCATAAGGGAGTTAAGTGCCCAACTTCCACTGCATCAGAGTGGGAGTTGGGAACCTAACTCCTGTGTGCTCCTTTGAAAATCCCACCCTTAATTGTGAAAAGGTCGACATTTGAAAAAGAATGCAGCCATCTTTCCACGCACTGATGGAAATTACTGCTACCTGAGTACTCATAAGTAGTTGGGTATTAATAAGCTCCCCAGTTTGTTAACCTTAAAAACATGGAACTAGATTGTCAGCCCTGCCAAAATCCTTACTTAGTGAGGGCATGTGCCTCTGTACAGTGTCTCGTACCTGACTGGTGCATCTGGAAACTACTGTAACATAAATATTAAATAAAAGTGTAGTACCCTGCTGGACAGTGCTCTTAGACAGAAGAACAGTTAGCGGGTGCTACCGTCAGGGATCTCTCAGAGAAAAAGGAACATAGCCATCTTTGTAGCCATCCTCTGTAATATAAATGTGCTGCCCTCCCAAAGTTATTCCATCAACAGTTTCATGTGTCTGAATGATTGTGTTTTAGTGTGCTGGCCAAATTTCAACTCAGATAATTACATTCAATTTATTTGCAGTCTTTCTGGAATTTCATTTGGATACAGTGCATTTCACTTCCTCTCCTAAACTGTTTTGTATTGTTGCTATGTTCTGTTAAATACTTGAGGTGTTTCATCCCAGATGTAGCTGCATTTCAGTGTTGGATAAACTGGTTCTTCTGTATGTATATACTTTCCCTCTTCATGGGGTTAATTAATATTTATGTTTCAATGCCCTTGAATTAAAGGAGATATAGAACTGCATCTATTACATATTATTATTTAATTACATTATTTACTTTTTCTGCACTTCTACATCCAGCCAGAATCCAGAACTGCCGAAAAATGCGCAGGAAAATGTAACGTAAGAAATAGGCTAAATTATTTTAACACACACCAAATTTGGTTTGGACACAGGTTTGGGGGTTCTTAGCTTATCAGATTTATTTCATTCTCCTCTGAAATAAACACCAAACTCTGTTAAATCACATTAATTTTATTCATGCTGCAACTATTAAACTAAAGTTTAAATTCCTTTCTTTACTTTCATGGCTCTTCAGATCAGCTTAGAAAGAAAAGAGAAGCAAAGCAATATAATACCTGTAAACAATATTGTAATAAACTTTAAAAAATTTGCTAATATTGGTTATACCAAAACCTGTCTGATGTGGCAGCTAAGTGTCACATGTCATTTCTTTCCCTGTGGGCACATATTCAAAATAATATACAGTGAAACCACTTCCATCAGGCACCCCTCTGAAGCTAGCACGTTAAAGTTACACCCGTTGTTCCGAGAATAATTTAGCTCATTTTAAACTAAAGCCTATATTCTGCTTGACTTTTGCTGCTGCCGTGGTTAGTCTTTTAGGACAGGCTTCATGGAACAGGTTAAAACAGGAAGAACAAAAGGTGCTAGACAGTATTGTTAGGTTAACCATTTGGAAGCATTAAGGAAAGCAGAAATCTGACAAGAGCTATATGCTGCAAACACTATTGTCAATTAACGCTAAGTAATTGGTACCTATGAAAATTAACATTTGCAGTATCAAGAATTGCATGTAACTTACATAACAATATCTTAAAATACATAAAATCATCTCCAACAAACATTAAAAAGTGTTTCACTGCTTCCTTTTCTAATTTATTTGTTAACTATTAGACCAGGGGTTCTCAACCTGGGGGTTGTGAGGTTATTACTTGGAGGGGTCGTGAGCTGTCAGCCTCCACCCCAAATCCCACTTTGCCTCCAGCATTTATAATAGTTTTAAATAAATTAAAAACACTTTTTTAATAATATAAGGGGGGGGTCACTCAGTGACTTGCTATGTGAGAGGGGTCACTAGTACAAAAATTTGAGAACCACTGCATTAGACTACATTTCAGTGGAATGAACAAAGAAACAAAGACATCAGCCACATGTAAACAGTCCACTTTGTACTTTCCTTGTAAGCTGTGCATAAGCATTCAAAAGTATCTTAAGTTAATGAAGACTTAAAGGAGTTCGCTTGAACCCTCTACATTTCTCAGGTTTGGTCTATGAATCTGAAGCATACCTGTTTTAAACACAATAATGTGTGTTTGCAGCTTTTGCTTCTGTTTTATACAGTCATACTGCTCCTCAAGTAAGCTTACGTCCATCTTGGTTGGCTGCGTGTCACAGTCTGAAGCCTGTTGCTCTGGTGTATGAGTCACTAAGAAAATACCACAGATACATTTGTAAGCTTGCACCATCTGTTTCCACAAGGAAGACAAAGTTAAGCAGAAGCAAGAGACGTCCTTCATTATGTTTGCAAAGAAGAAAATCAAGTTTGCAACATTTAAAATGTTCCTAAATGAAGCAATAACTTTTTGGTACATATAGCAGCCCCTTTCACTGCCTGGTGCATTCAGAGTTGTAGATTTCAATCAGCTTGTTTTCAGATACATTCAGTGTGTACTGAACTTCAGAAAACATTTAACGACAAGATCCGTTCAATTGAATTTAATGTTTACTTAAGGTTGAGCATATGAATCTTTGCCAAAAAACACAGTGAAGTACAAAACACCATTGAACAAAACAGGTGACCAAAGGATTGGATTATATTGGTTTATGTAGTAATCTTAATTGTTAAAGAAACACCCTTATGTTCCGTCATGAGAGTGGTTCCGTTCAGACTTTACATTCAGGATTATTCTATGCATTTTCCACTCAGCCCTCCCAATCTAATTGTTGCTGCTTTGCCAAATATCTTTAAAAAGTAGGTAAAATTCACAGTGAAGAAACGTGCATATCAGTCTCCTTTCAGTGTGTGTGCATTTGGGACTGTAAACTGTGAACCATCGGGGCTGCATGCCTCAGTAGATAAGGCATAAGCTTGGGAGTCAGGAGTTGGAAATTCTCGAATCTGGTCCTGACAATACCTCATTTAATTTTCCTGCCTTTCAGTTATTCTATGTGTAAAATGGGGGGAAATTTTACCTGCTCTCCTTTGTAAAACATTTTGAGACCTACGGAACTGCCTTCCCAAGGGAGCGATGGGGGCAAAACACCTAACTGGTTTCAGGACTGAGCTTGAGAAGTTTATGGAGGGGATGGTATGATGAGACTGCCTACAGGAGAATGTAGCTGATGTGTGACTGCTAGCAGCAAATATCTGGTAATGGGACACTAGATGGGAAGGGCTGTGAGTTACTACAGAGAATTCTTTTCCCGGTATCTGGCTAGTGGGTCTTGCCCACATGCTCAAGGTCTAACTGATTGCCATATTTGGAGTCAGGAAGGAATTTTCCTTTGGGTCAGAGAGAGACACCGGTTTTTTTTCACTTTCCTCTGCAGCATGGGGCCTGGCTCACTTGCTGGTTTAAACTAGTGTAAATGGTGGATTCGCTGTAACTTGAAGTCCTTAAATCATGATTTGAGGACTTCAGTAACTCAGCCAGAGGTTGTGGATCTGTTACAGGAGTGGGTGGGTGAAGTTCTGTGGCCTGCAATGTGCAGGAGGTCAGATTAGAGTCTAGTCACTAGATGATCATGATGGTCCCTTCTGACCTTAAAGTTTATGAGTCTATCAATGAAATGTGCTAGAAGTGTGAAGTATTAGTAAGGCTTTTGCACAGTTCCCACATGACATTCTTATAAGCAAACTAGGAAAATGTTATCTAGATGAAATTACTATAAGGTGGGTGCACAATTGATTGAAAGACTATACTGAAAGAGTAATTATCAAAGGTTCACTGTCAAACAGGGAGGACCTATCTAGTGGGGTCCCTCACTGGTCCTTCCTTAGGCTGACACTATTCCTAGGGTCCTTCAAAACATTAGAGATTTGATCTGAATTCAACACATGAAATTCAATAAAGATAAGTGCAAAGTAGTTCACTCAGGAAGCACAAATACAAAACGGGGAATAATTGGCTAAGTGGTAGTACTGCTGAAAAGGGTGTAGGGTTTATAGTGGATCGCAAATTGAATATGAGCCAGTAACGTGATGCAGTTGCAAAAAAACTAATATTTTAGTGTATATTAACAGGAGTGTTGTACGTAAAACACAGGAGGTAACTGCCCCACTCTACTCAGCACTGGTGAGGCCTCAGCTGGGGTAATGTGTCCAGTACTGGGCAACATACTTTAGGAAAGATGTGGAGAAATTGCAGAGTCAAGAGAAGAGCAATAAAAATAATAAAAGGTTTAGAAAACCTGACCTATGAGCAAAGGTTAAAAAAACTGGGCATATCTAGTCTTAAGAAAAGATGACTGATTGGGGACATGATAACAGTTCTCAAATATGTTAAGGGCTGATATAAAGAGGACAGTGATCAATTGTTCTCCATGTCCACTGAAGAGAGGTTAAGAAGCAATGGGCTTAATCTGCAGGAATGTAGATTTAGGTTAGATATTAAGAAAAACTTTCTGACTTAAGCTCTGGGAAAGGCTTCCAAGGGAAGTTGTGGAATATGCATCATTGGAGGTTTTAAAGAATGGATTGGAGAAACACCTGTCAGGGATGGTCTAGGTTTACTTGGTCCTATCTGAGCACAGGGGTCTGGACTTGATCATTTCTCAAGGTCCTTTTCAGCACTACATTTCTATGATTCTATGTTTTCTGTTCTTATGAGTCTTATAGAAGTTATTTCCTTTGGTATCCAAGCCCTTGCAAAGACATTCTTGAGCTCATGTACTACTGTAGGTGCGTTCATGGTGCACAATGGGATGACTTCGGGATACCATGTGGCTTAGTCTACTATCACCAGTATATAACAGAATCCCAATGCAGTCTTTTCAAGAGTCCCAATAAATTCACCCTTACCCATTCGAAGGGTACACCCACCACCGGGAGTGGAATCAGGGGCCTTAGACATCTCTTTGGGTCCTGCCAAGTGGCATTCGGGACGCGAGGCATAGAAATTGTGCACTTTTTGGTAGATGCCCAGTCAGAAGAACTTACGGGCCACCCTCTCCATCATCTTTTCTCTCCCCAAGTGCTTGGCACACAGGACCGAATGGGCTAGGTGTAGTAGGCTGTCGCAGAACTTTTTTGGTACCCGCAGTTGGTGCCATTTTTCCTGGGTTTGGGTGTCTCTCATCACTCAGTATAGCCATTCATTGCAGAGCTCGAAGTGGGGCCACTGCTTTGCCTACTGGGTTTCACCCTCTTCCCCCTCCAGGACAGCTACCTGCCCCCAAGCTCAGCTCAGAATCATTTCCTCCCTTTGTTCCTGCATGAAGTCTTCCTCTAATGGTAGCCAGTCAAGGGTTGCTTCCTTGGATATGCTTGGGATAGTGGGCTGTTGGGTCAATGTTCTTGGCTGGCCTGAGGGACCCCGCCAGGACCTTTCACCTTGTCCTGTCCCATAAGCCCCTGTGTTTTGGGGTTTGGGTCGACCTCTGCCAGGGGTTCTTTGTTCTGCTGCCGCAGGAGTTCTCCAAAGTATCTCCAATCTCATCCCAATATTGTTGGGTAGGGCAGCATTGTCACTAAGCTGACTCAGCAAATCTCAGTGAGGCCTTCTACTTTAAGTTGCAGTTTTGTCATGAGGTAGAACTGCATATCCCTGTGGATGTGTTAGAATTAGATAGGGGCTGCTGGCTCCGTCAGGGAACTCCGCCAGGCTTGTCTAGACGATGGTCTGGCTGCATCCAGAGTCCACCAGGCCCTGTCACTGTGATGCCATTGACATGTCCTGGCAGCAGCATATTAGTTGGACCTGGCTTGGGTGTCTGCCATCCATGCCTGCCCATAATTGCGGTTCATAAAGGAGCACTCCTGCCTGAAATGCCCCTCCTGTCCACACTCAGCCTGGAGCTCGCAGCCCCACCCCCTTACCATGCGGCTCTGAGCAGGACGGAGCTCAGGGGCCCCGCTCGAGCCACGCTGCAGCTGTCCAGGAACGGTCCTGGATGGGCTGAGGCTCCGGGTGAGGGGGGAGCCGGGGTTAAGGGGTTGGGGCCAGAGGGGTTGGCTAAGGGGCAGGGAATCCCAGGGACAGTCAGGGGACAGGGAGGGGGCAGAGGTTGGGGGGGGCAGCCAGGGGACAGGGAATGGGGGGGTTGGATTGTGGGCATTCTGGAGGTCTGTCAGGACTCTGCGGTGGGGTGGATAGGGGTCAGGGGTCAGGAGTGGGGTCCCCGGGGTGGTGTTTGAGGGTGGGGTCTCTGGGGGACGGTGAGGGGACAAGGAGCAGGATGAGTCGGGGATTCTGAGGGGGGTGGGCAGTTGGGGGGCAGGAAGTGGGTGGGGGTCAGATGGAGTCAGGGCCAGGCTGTTTGGGAGGCACAGCCTTCCCTACCCTAAAGCTCATTCAGCAGTTTGAGGCTTGCCGAAGAGCTAAGCTGTTAGCTTTTCCATTAGGGCTATCATCTCTTTCACTTCTCAAATGCCAAATTATAGTCTATATTTAATTTCAGTGCCATAGGGAGATTCATGTCAGGGGAGGGTAGCTTCATTTAAAATTAGCCACTGGGGAGGGAATCACAAGAGAAGAGCAATCCTTCCCAACCCTACCAAGGGAAACACCCCCCCCCCATTCCCTGAGGCTCCAGAGGGGTTTAATTCAGTGGTTCTCAAACTTTTATTACTGGTGACCCCCTCACATAGCAAACCCTTCTGAGTGCGACCCCCACCCCTTATAAATTAAAAACACTTTTTTATATATTTAACACTATTATAAATGCTGGAGGCAAAATGGGGTTTGAGGTGGATGCTGACAGCTCGTGACCCCCAGTAAAACGTCATGACCCCGAGGGGTCCCGACCCCCCAGTTTGAGAACCCCTGGGTTAATTTAATTTTACCACCCTGTGTCATTCACATGCATGTGCTATTTTGAGCATTTCAGTTTTCACAACATAGGCTCATCCCAGATTCTGGAACAAGTCAAATGCTCAGTTCGTGGAGTATGTACATAGCTATACTAAAGACAAACCCACAGTAACCCGCTTCAGTTTGTGAGGGACACCATGGAGCCAGTCTAGGAAACAGATAAATGCATGCAAGGTAAGTCCATTATGGGCAATTAGCCAAGATGGGTAAGGAATGGTGTCCCTAGCCTGTTTGTCCAGAGGGGGAGATGGATGGTAGGAGATCACTTGATCATTACCTGTTAGGTTTACTCCCTCTGGGGCACTTGGCATTGGCCATTGTCGGTAGACAGGATACTGGGCTGGATGGACCTTTGGTTCGACCCAGTATGGCTGTTCTTATGTTCTAACCTAAATGAACCCAAAGTTATGGAGAGAGATATGAGTCAAGGAAGCCAGCAGAGTATCAGAAACCTGGAAAAATCTCTGACTGGATGGGCTCAAGTGTTTGGTCACAAGCTGAGGTGGTTCAAAAGTTTTGGATTTTTTTTAAGCAGAATTTTTTTATTGTTTCTATAAACAATCAAACACAGCAAGCAGCAAATATTTGGCCACACACTTCTGAAACCCCAAACCATATTCAGGTTTTGGCAGACTAATTTCAGCTTTTCAATTAAAAAATCCACAACAAATTTTAAAGGAAAGCAGACATTGTCCGTGATTTTTTTCTGCTTTTTAAAACTCCTAGTTTTCGATCTAGAAAAAGTTTTGATGGAAAATATTTGTCCAACCCTTTTAATGAGCTTTAGTGCCTTTTAGCACTAGCTGATGCTGAGAACCAGTGATACCATGTAAGGAAGTTTTCTCAAAACTGGGTTTGTGCCGAGATGCAGAGGTTTATTTTCCCAGGGCTGCCGGGGGGGGGGGGAGCAAGTGGGGCAACTTTGCGCTGGGCCCAGAGGGGCCCACCCGAGAATATAGCTATTGTATAGTATTGCCATTTTTTTATGGAAGGGGTCCCCGAAATTGCTTTGCCTCAGGCTCCCTGAATCCTCTGGGCAGCCTTGGGTCAGAGTCTTGCTTCCAGGAGTCCCTGCCCTTGGCATTAGTGAGGATGGGCCCTCAGTGAACACATAATTCTCCTTTAGGATGCCCTCTGCCAGTGCTGACGGCCAATGGTGCTTTACCCATCCCTTCACCTTGGTTGGGAGACTCTGGGTGAATTGTTCTAACATGATCATTTCCTCCATCTGTGTCACGTCTGTTTTTCTCGGTCTAACCAGTGCCAACACTGGTTCTTCAATTGTTGAGCCACCACCTGGGGCTGGGTTCCAGGCAGGTACTTTCTTTGCAAAACCTCTGGCAGAACATCTTGGGAGTTGATATCTAGGTAGTCGAATATGGCTGTTTTTACCTTGGTGTAGTCTAGTGCTTCAGGGGATCCAAGCTCCAATAGGCTGCTTATGCAGGGCCAGTCAAGAATGGGGGTATCAGGGTGGCCCAGTGTTCTGGTGGCCAACATGCAGTGGTGGTCACCCATTCAACGGTGAGCAGGAAGGCTTTGGGGTCATCTCGGGGGCCCATTTTCGTGAGCCAAATGGGCAGCCCACTTGGGAAGGTGTCTCCTATGGATCTGGGTGCTGTGATGTTGGATGTCCCCTGGGGCTGTAATAGTTTTACCACCTTCTGGATCAGGCGTTTTTGTTGTGCCTGGCCCTGTGCCACCAGCTCCCAAATTAGCTGTTGTTTTTAGGCCATTTGCTGTTGTTGCTGGGCCACAGTCTGTTGCAGTATTTGCCCTTGTTGCTGCTCTTGCTGGGCCACCTGCTGTTGCTGGTTCTCCATCATCCATTCCAGCAGCTCTGAATCCATGGCCTCTTTAGGGTCGTTCAATCGGTTGTCTGATGGTCCTTTTAACAGGACTTGGGTGATGCCTACATTCTCCACCATGTGTCAGGAGAGGTCCAGGTCTAGTCCCAGCAGCACTGCCTGGTGGTCGTTCTCTGTTATGTTACCTAATGGCTAGAGTCAGATGGCCATATTGTCCAATGGCAACAGTCAATGGCTGGCTCGCCTGGTGGCTAAAGTCAATAGTTGTGTTGTTCAGTGGTTGTATCACCCAGTGCTGAGAGTCAATGGCTTCCTTGCCTAGTGGCTAAATGGCTATATAACCCTAATGGTGAGAGTTGATGGCCACTTCACCCATTAGCGAGAGTCAATGGCCAGGAGTAGGGGAACCTAGGCTCTCCCTGCTCTACCAGGTCCTAACCCAGAGCCCAGTGAAACAATAATTCAAAATGTGTGGCCTAGGAGGCATGTGCCCCTACACCTGCTCTCTGGGCCACTTCCTACCCTGGCTTCTGTTCCTCTGTTGGTGTCACTGGTTCGCCTCTGGGTCCCTACTGGAGTCCTCTGTGTACAAGTTCCCAAGGGTTGTCCTCTTGCAGTCGCGTCTTGTCAACCTCTGTGACAAAAAGGCCTGGAGCAGCTTGGTGCCTTCAGCGGCTTTCTCGGCAGGAGCCTGCAACACAAAACTGCTTTCCTGCTCCGTCCAACCAGACTGAGCTGAGCTGCTCCTGTTTGATCTCAATCTGTTCTGCGAGCATGACAAGCAGGGGTGTCTGGGTGGGGCTTTCTGGACAGAGAGTTGCTTCTTAACCCTTTCTTCACCAGTGTGGGGTTTGTATACCACTTCACACACGCGATGTTGACAATTTGTGTTCCAGCTGTTATCCAGCTTTAATTTTTTGAATCTCAGTGTATACTGTGATTAAATAACTGTCTGACCCCCTATTGTCAGTTTCCCCCATAATTTCCCACATTTGTGAAAATTTAAATTGATAAATATAAAAAATGTTTAGAACCCATAATTTTGCTCAACTGGGAAAATTAAAATAAATAAAAATAGAAAAAATGCTTAAAAATAAACATCAATATTATCTCTCAAAAATTATATAAAAAAAATCAAATTCTGTCAAGCCTCATCATTCTCTAGGGATCCTCAGCACTCTTGTGACTTGCAGGCCATGCTCCCTGCCTAATCTGCCACACTGTCTATCTTACATTACCAAGAGAATAAAAAGACAAAACAGCTGCTGCTCAGGAGCTGTGGATCCTTCCTATAGGTAAGCTCCCCACTACGGACACTGGAAGAGAGCATATGATTCATAAGAGTTATCACATGGATCCCACCTTTGGTACACTAATTTGGTAATTTACCTCCAAGAATGACTGGTAGTTGATGCTTTGGAGGAAAGTGAGCTCCTCCTCCCATAATGCACTTGGCCAATTTTGGAATGCTGCTCTGAGTTGTGGGGGGAACCAGTGTCCTTCTCCACACCCTCAGGCTCTCTGTTTATACAATGAAGCATGAGATGTGATTGACCATATAGTTTTAGCTGGCATTAGATACAAACTTTATTAATGGTCATAAAAGTTAACCAACCCTTTCTTAAATCCAAACACCAGTATTTGACTCTGACCACCTGTGAACGTGTATCGCATAAATAATTGCCTTGTCAGCGTCCCTTGAAAGTTAGATTTAGGCTCTACTCTAACAGATGTGCATCTACCTATTAAATAAAAAGGCATTTAAAGTATATTATAGTCTATATGAGGCAATAAATTCTGGTAGCAATAACTTTACAGTCTAAATAGAAAAACATAAATAAGGAAGAGAAACAGAGGCACAGTGACTTGCTCAAAGTCAGACAGGTCCATAGCTGAACAGGGAATAGAACTCAACTTTCCTGACTTCCAGTCTTGTGTGCTATCCACTGGAACATGCCTCTCTAAAGTAAACTAATGACTAGGGGGTATGATTAGAACTCCAGAGGTAGGAATAGAGATTATTTTTGGAAACACTAATATGCAACTAGTGTGTGATCCATGAAACAAGTTACAGGTCTAACCTAGAGAAGTTAATACAGTAAATTGATTTAATTGCTTTTGATGTTCAGTAAACTGATACAATTAATCCTTTGAAATGGAACACCTGTAGCTTCTGTTCCCACCAAAGTTCAATATGAGCGAGTAACAATAGAAGGATCTGTTTTGTACTCATGCCTTACTTCTGTATTAATGGTAAAAAAATATATATTCTGTTTTCTCACTGACATATAGACACTACTGGAATTGCTTATCTTTGGTCAGAAAGGCAGGATACATGCTCCTTTCTGGCATTGTCACCATTTCTGCTTTATAAATCAGTAGCAGGTGACACTTCTGAGAGGAGAGCAGCTAATACCCTCCTTGTAGGTCTAATTCAGATAATTTCTTTAGATCCACTCCAGATTCCCATCATTGTGTGCTCCCTGAAACATGCAGGAGGTGGTACTATGGGAGTGATGTGGCTGGTTTATTTTTTTTTTTTTCATCTTAATGCTAGAAACTTACAGGTCCAGGGTTTAGCCCATATATTGCAAGAACCATCTTTTTGTTCTGTGTTTGTACAGCACCTAGCACAGGGATGGGCAAACTTTTTGGTTCAAGGGCCACATCTGGGTATGGAAATTGCATGGTGGGCCATGAATGCTCACAAAATTGGGGGTTGGGGTGCGGGTGGGGTGTGAGGGCTCTGGCTGGGGGTGCGGGCTCTGGGATGGAGCTGGGGATGAGGGGTTGAGGGTGCTTCGGGCTGGGACCGAGGGGTTCGAAGGGCAGGAAGGGGATCAGGGCTGGGGCAGGGGTGCAGGCTCTGGGTGGTGTTTACCTCAAGCAGCTCCCAGAAGCAGCAGCATGTCCCCCCTCCGGCTCCTACACAAAGGCACAGCCAGATGGCTCTGTGTGCTGCCCTGTCTGCAGGCGCCACCCCTGCAGCTCCCATTGGCTGTGGTTCTGGCCAATGAGAGCTGCAGGGGTGGCGCTTGGGGTGGGGGCAGCGTGCGGAGCTCCCTGGCTGCCCCATGCATAGGAGCCAGAGGGGGGACATGCCACTGTTTCCGGAAGCCGTGCAGAGTAGGGCAAGCCCCTGCCCCTGCCCCCTGGCAGTAGCTCGAGGGCCGGATTAAAATACCTGAAGGGTCGGATATGGCCCTGGGCTGTAGTTTGCCCACCCCGACCTAGCATAATGGAGTTCTGGTCCAAGATGGTGTGGTAATACAAGTAATAAATAATATTAATAACAAGCACAAAAACCATTTCTTTGCACTGGTATACATATCTTTGCACATACTGTAAGTTCTGAGACATTATTGCTTAGTAGAGTATCTGTGTGCAAGCTTGTCTCAATTAACAAACTGTCAAAGGGTCTGATCTGAGTGACTATTCGATTGTAGATCGAAATCTGAAATGTGATATTCTGTTTAAAGTCTGTTTTACATCACACGGCGGAAGCAATTTTTCATTTCCTGGAGGTAAAAAAAATTGTGGGGTGCTTCAAAATCCAATGGCAATGGCTTTTGCCAGAGTTAGACATTTACTTTCCTTGACCTTGTTTGCAAAGCCTCTCATCAGGAGGATCTATGTAATTTTATCTAGTAAAAATAATTTGCTGTCTAAAAATCCATTAATTGATTAAATTATTTTTTCTGGAAATCTCTGGGCAATAATTATTGTTGATTTAACAGAAGGGGAAAAACAACAGCATTCCTAATGGTTAATTATAACTGTGTGTGTCACCTGTATCATTATGTTTGTCTATAGATCTGGCACAAAATGATGTTTAGACTCAATGATATGGGTGATTGTACAGTGGTGTACGTGGTTATTTGCATTGTTTATATGGGTAGTGTTGGAAGTATACCCCACATAGCAGTGGGGTAGCCAGGCTTTAAGTGTAGGGGGAGCAAACATAAAAAAGGCGCCCTCCCTTGGCTCCTCCTCTGGCCACGCCCCCGACTCCTCCTGTTCCCCCCCCCCAGATTAACCCAGTGGCCAGCTCAGGACTCCTGCGGGCTTCCCGGGGGTGCGGATACCCCTCCACCCCCGGGAGAGTCTCTCCTGCCCAGCGCGCTCTGCAGGTGTCCCCTGCCAGGCTGTGCCGCCTGGCCCCTCCCATGGGGTCCTGTTCCCCCAACCCCAGACTCCAGGCTCCTGCACTGTGCCAGGGCCCCCCATCCAGACAGCATGGCCTGCGCCCCTGCCCTGCGGGTCCGGCCCAGCTCGGCCCCGGGGAGCCCCTTGCCCGGACCCCCCAGTGCAAGGCACTGGACCCCTGCTGCTCATCTTCCATCCTGCGCTGCCCCTTGTCCCTGGCCTGCTCCCGGCGTTAGGTGTGCTCCATGTGGGGCTCGCCAGCCAGGCAACCTTAAAGGCGCAGGGGCCCTTTTGCCTCCCCCCACCGCATTAGCAAGGGGCGGGAAGTGCTTGGCCACTGAGCCCTGAGCTGCCGCCGCAGAAGGTGGCTGCGACGATGTTGGGGCCGCGCTGAGCATGGGGCGTGATGGCCGAGGAGCCGGCCCCCTCGCTCCAGCTGCGCCTGCCGCCCTCCCATGGCTCCTCTGGCTGTGCTGTCGTCAGCGCCGACCCAGCAGGCGCTGCTTTTTGAAAACGTGCTGAGGGGAAGCAGCTGCTTCCCCTGAACCCTGCTAGCTATGCTACTTCCACATAGTCTGATTGGGGTACAGAGACAGGATCTAAATATCTTGCAATTTTTTAATTAGCATTATGATGCAAAATCAAGGTTATTATCATAATTCTCTGCCTTCCTATGATTTTCCTTTTTATACAACCTTGAAAGGTTAAAAGCAGACTATTACATCAAAAGATAAACACATGGTAGCGAACTTAAAGGTAAAACAAACAAAGAGAAGAAAGAAACAGGATCTCTACTATGGTCTGATTAATTGTACACATTTTGGGTTCCAGAAAATATTGGCACAGTCAATAGTAATTGCTTACTTCCTTTTTCATGAGATATTTGATAAGAGAATGCAGATTTCTGTGGCTTACAAATACATCTTTAACTCTGAGTCCTAGTTAAGGCATGCACGTTACTAGGGATTTAGCAATGGTTAGAACACAAGGCTGGCCTTCAGGACTCCTGATTCTATTTCAGCTGGCCCCACTTAGGGGCTCACCGTACCTGTGCTGCAAGTTTCCAGAATCTTCCAGTGGGGCCACTCATCCCTTCCCTCACCTCTTCTCATGAAGGATTTTGAGGATATGTAAGGGGAAGTGACCCCAACCATCCTTCAGTTCCTTCTAACTGTGAAGGTGTGACGGGATTCCCGGGGTACAACATGGAACTGGAACTGTAGGACCACTGTGCTCCCTTAACTCTTCAGCCTGGGTTGTCTCGCACAATACGGTGCCAATGACAAGCAGCAAAACCCCACTGGGTGCCTTGATCACTCAGCCATCAGCATGTGGAGCCCCACACCCAGCTAAATTGCATGAATGCTCCCCAAGCCTCTCATTTATCAGGCACAGAGAGGCACCAGGCAATCATCCTAGGCCTCAGCCTTTCATCCCAGAAATATACCATCTTACACTGCTCAAGACTCCCTTGGACAGTGCAAGCTTATTAATTAGTTTGCCACTTCTTCAAAGGAAAGTGAACAAACACCAGCTTTTGTAATCTGAGCTGAGATCCCACAAGCACTTCAACCAAAACTACACTGTTTTAGGTACAGTAACTCCTCCCTTAACATCGTCCTGCTTAATGTTATTACACTGCTAATCAATTAGAGAACATGCTCGTTTAAAGTTGCACAATGCTCCCTTACAATGTTGTTTGTTGGCCCCCTGCTTTGTCCACTGCTTGCAGGAAGAGCAGCCTGTTGGAGCTACCTGGCGGGGGCTTGGAACCAGCGTGGACTGGCAGTCCCCTTAAGTTCCCTGTGCGGCAGCCGCCCAGCAGGATATCAATTGCCAGGCAGTTCAGCTGTGCCTCCCCCCATTGCTGTGTGCTGCTGCTGCCCTCTGCCTTGGAGCTGCTCCTGGAAGCCTCCTGCTTGCTATGCAGAGTTGGGAGGAGAAGTAGGTGCTGATGTCAGGGTCTCCCCCTTCCCCCTTGCTCCTGTCCCTCCATCTCCACAGAGCAGTAAGGGGGACAGGACAGGGATCAGGACAGATGGAACTTGCTGGCAGCAGCTGCTGTCTCAACTTGCTGATCTACTTAAAAAGGCAATGTACTTAGAGTGGGTTCAGCATTCTTAAAGGGGTAATGTGCATCACACACTCACACCCACACCCCATGTGTCTCTGTCTGTCCCTCACACACACGGTGTGTGTCTGTGTCTCCCTCTCTCTCTGCCATGCTGTGTCTCCTCCCTCCATTCCTGCTGCCTTGTAGAGTGTGAGGCTACATTAACAACGTGTCAACCCTTGAGGGCTCAGCTGAGTGCTAGTTCATCATTTAGCAATAGGCACTCCCTGGGAAATATCCCATCCTCTTACTCCACAATCATCATTGCTGTGTACAGTATTAATAGTTTGTTTAAAACTTATACTGAGATGTATATAACCCCTCCTCACATTTACATTAAATCTTATGGGGAAGTTGGATTCGCTTAACATCGTTTTGCTTAAAGTAGCATTTTTAAGGAACGTAACTACAATGTTACGTGAGGAGTTAGTGTAAATAAAACATTTTATTAGCTATAGAAAGATTTTAAGTGATTATGGGTAGCAAGCATAGGTAACCAACTTTGATCTCTAAGAACTAAAAATAGAAACAGTCTGAATTCTAACTGTAACACACTAAACAAGTTTTGAATCAAGCAGTCTCACCTTAATAGATGTTGCAGGCAGTTCGGAGTTCTCAGTATTCAGATTGCACTTCCTTCCAGCCTAGGACCAATCTCTCTAGTTCAAAGTTTGTGTCTTCCAGGTGTTGGGGAGTGTGGGGAGAGGCCAAGTGAGAATATCACTTTTCGTCTTTTATACTTTTGTCCAGCTGCTAGAAAGATCCTTGCTGTGATGGGGCAGGGAGGGCGTGTTAGGCAATCCCCATTACATATATGCAGGGCCAGCTCCAGCATTTTTGCCACCCTAAGTGGCGAAAAAAACAAACCAAAAAACCCGCGATCGGCGGCACTTGGGCGGCAGCTTTACCACCGCTGCTTCTTCGGCGGCAATTTGGCGGCAGGTCCTTCCCTCCGAGATGGATTGAGGGACCCGCCACTGAATTGCTGCCGAAGACCCAGATGTGCTGCCCCTTTCCGTTAGCCGCCCCAAGTGCCTGCTTGCTGCGCTGGTGCCTGGAGCCGCCCCTGCATATATGCCCTCTCTAAGGAGCCTCTGGGAGAGTGGATTCTTCTTGATGGGCCATCAGTGCCTCTCTGCCCAGTGATGGCTACTCCTTTGTCCCTACTAAAAGGCCAGCTGTGGGCATCTCCCAACCGCACAACACATAGTACATATGATCTAACAGGATATTAACGTTCAGCAAATCAAGGCTTTTTAAAAGGCATGCATTATACAAAACATATCAATCATATGACAGCGGTGAATATGGGGATTCCAGGGTGCTACTTTGAGGTACAGAGTGCCACAGAAGGTAACAGTGGGCTCCAATCACGCAGTGCCCTCAATACTTCTCTCATTGGTTTTTCTTTTTCTCTGCCCTGCTCGCTGGGGGCTTCGTCTTAAAAAAACAACAAAATAAACAAACAAACCAACCAAAAAAAACAGTTAACCAGGCAGCTTTTCTTAATTAAGAGAAGAGAGGGAGGCCCATACAACACAGGCATCATCTGAACCTGCAAAGATGGGGGCTGCTTCACACCCCAATTGATGGGAGAGGCTCTTCAGGGCCTGATTCATTAAGAATGGCAGTGTCAACTCTGGAGCTCAACATGCAGGAACACTACTTCATACACCCCTGCTGATAGGGGAGGCTTTTCAGTCCCAGTCCAGTAATTCTGGCCACCTATCAGTCCAGCATCAACAGTGTAGACTATCTCATCATAGTGGCATAAGTGGCACTGTGACATTAGCCAGGGTACAATCTGAACCGATGAACAGTTGGGTCCCCTCAGTTCTCCAACCTGGGATGCCTTTATACTGCTTTGCTGTGGGAGCTACCACTCTAGGTCTGCTCACACACAGCTTCCAGCATGTAAATTATTCCCAGTTATACTGCAAGAATGCTATAGCCAGCCACCTTGAACTACACTGACACCAGCAACTTTCTAGTCATAGACTCCCTTAGCAGGGCCGTCCCTAGCTATTCTGGAGCCCTAAGCAGCCCCTCCCTGTGAGGGACGTGGGGGGCCCCACACCTCCATGAGGGGGAGGGGAGCTAGCCCCAGGCCTCCGCAAGGGGGGCAGGGATGGCTTGGGGAATGGGAGGGGACCACCCCCCAGCACTCACCAGTGGCGTGGCTGGGGCCAGATCTCTACACTTCCAGCGCCGGTGAGTGCAGGCCTGGCCCTGCTGCACTCCTCAAGGGAATGGGGGTGGGGCCGGGGTGGGGCTTGGGCTGAGCAAGGGTGGGAGCCCTGAGGAAGAGGCAGAGTAGGGGCTTGAGCAGCACACAGCTGTGTAGGGCACCCGGAAATTTGGTGCCCCAAATTTCCGGGTGCCCTACACAGCTGCGTACTTTGTGCATAGATAAGGATGGCCCTGTCCTTCAGAAATGTACATCTTGTACTGCCCAGCTCTCTCTTGGACAATGCAAGTTCATATAAAGTCTGTTATTTTATTACTAGAAAATATGCACAAATTTTGTTATTCCAAATGGAGTTCCCCAAACACTGGCTTTCCCTTTAAGCTTGGGACCAGTTTCCTCAGTTCAAGTCTTTCTCTTCCCAGTGTTATTGTTGCTTCCAGTGCAGGTGAGGGAAGGAGAAAGGTAAAAGCACGATGCCACTGTCCCCTATTTTATATCCGTAGTCCATGTGTCTGGAAAACACTAACCCAGATGTGTCCTGGTGGACTTTGGTTTGTCAAATAGTTGAGCAATCCTCCCTTGTGTTGCTTGTACATCCCTCTTACAGCATTGTAAATCCCTTGTTTACAAGTCCTCTACTGATTAATAGTTGCTTAATACTTTCCTGGGTCCAGGGAGTGGATTACCTCCTTTGTTGACCCTGGTGAACTAGCAGTAGAGACTATCAAACTTACAACATATTTTAGTGACAAAATCTCATAAATTTATACCAGGGATGAAAGTAATTTAAAGGACTTACCGGTACGCAGGGCAGCTGGGATCCTGGGTAAGGTGAGAGGGAAGCTCTGGGCCCCCCGAAGGAGCAGGCTCTCAGGCAGAAGGGGCAGGGCTGGGGCCAGACTCCCCCAGCCCCCTTCAGTGTTGCCTGAACCACATTGTCCGGGGCTCTGATGGGCTCTGAGCCCCGGGCCCTTTTAAATTGCCGGGCCCCGGGGCAGCTGCCCCTTTTTTCCCCCTCCGTCAGCTGGTACGGTCCTTAAAGTGCTGCTGCAGCAGCATTTTAAGGTCGGCTGGGTACCTGCCTGTACTGGTGGCCACTTTCTTATCGGTACACTGTACTGGCCTGTACTGGCTTACTTTCACCTCTGCTTCATACACACTTATGATATACATATTTGGACAGAACAGTGGGTTTCAGCAGATCATGACTTTTCATATGATATCTTACATGGCATGTTTTGTATGAAATATATCATAAGTATATGACGGGGTAAATATTAGGGTGTGTGTCCAGGGTGCTGCTTTGAAGTACAGCATGCCACAGTGTCCATACTCTTCACCCACCTACCCCACATCTTTGGAATCTTAGCCCTGGTCTACACTATGAGTTTAGGTCGAATTTAGCAGTGTTAGTTTGATTTAACCCTGCACCCGTCCACATGACAAAGCCATTTTTGTCAACTAAAAGGGCTCTTAAAATTGATTTTGGTACTCCTCCCCGACAAGGGGATTAGCGCTGAAATTGACCTTGCTGAGTCAAATTTGGGGTAGCCTGGCCAGTCATGAAACTGTTTTTCAAAGCTTCTCTGATGCACAAAACGCCCTGGTGTACTCTTCTAACTGCCCTGGTGTCTGGCTGCGCGTAATCAGTGGCCAGACGATTTGCCTCGACCTCCCACCCCGCCATAAACATCTCCCCCTTACTCTCACAGATATTGGGGAGCACACAGCAAGGAATAATAACAATGGGAACATTTGTTTTGCTGAGGTCTAACTGAGTCAGTAAACTGTGCCAGCGTGCTTTTAAACGTCCAAAGGCACATTCTACCACCATTTTGCACTTGCTCAGCCTATAGTTGAATAGCTCCTGACTACTGTCCAGGCTGCCTGTGTATGGCTTCATAAGCCATGGCATTAAGGGGTAGGCTGGGTCCCCAAGGATCACTATAGGCATTTCAACATCCCCAATGGTTATTTTCTGGTCTGGAAAGTAAGTCCCTTGCTGCAGCCGTTCACACAGACCAGAGTTTCTAAAGATGCGAGTGTCATGTACCTCTCCCGACTATCCCACATTGATGTTGGTGAAACATCCCTCGTGATCCGCCAGTGCTTGCAGCACCATTGAAAGTACCCCTTGTGTTTATGTACTGGCTGCCTTGATGCTCTGGTCCCAAAATAGGGATATATGTTCCATCTATCACCCCACCACAGTTAGGGAATCCCGTTGCAGCAAAGCCATTCACTATGACATGCACATTTCCCAGAGTCACGACCTTTGATAGCAGCAGCTCAGTGATTGCGTTGGCTACTTGGATCACAGCAGTCCCCACAGTAGATTTGCTCACTCCAAATTGATGCCCAGCTGACTGTTAGCTGTCTGGCACTGCACGTTTCCAGAAGGCTATCGCCACTTGCTTGTGAACTCTGAGGGGTGCTCTCATCTTGGTATTCTTGCGCTTCAGGGCAGAGGAAAGCAAGTCACAAAGTTCCAAGAAAGTGCCCTTATGCATGCAGAAGTTTTGCAGCCACTGGGAATCATCCCAGACGGGCAACACTATGCAATCCCACCAGTCTGTGCTTGTTTCCCGGGCCCAGAATCGGCATTCCATGGCATGAACCTGCCCCACTACCACCATAATGTCCAAATTGCCAGAGCCTGTGCTTTGAGAGAAGTCTGTGTCCATGTCCTCATCACTCTCATCACCACGCAGCCGTTGCCTCCTCGCCTGCTTTTGCAGGTTCTGGTGCTGCATACACTGCAGGATAATGTGTGTGGTGTTTGCAGTGCTCACAACTACCGTGGTGATCTGAGGAAGCTCCATGCTTGCCGTGGTATGGCGTCTGCGGAAAAAAGGCGCAAAACGATTCTCAGCCATTGCTCTCACTGTGGGAGGGGGGCCTGACGACATGTATCCAGAACCACCCGTGACAATGTTTTTGCCCCATAAGGCATTGGGAGCTCAACCCAGAATTCCAGTGGGTGGCAGAGACTGCGGGAACTGTGGGATAGCTACCACAGTGCAACACTCCAAAAGTTGACACTAGCCTCGGTACTGTAGATGCACTCCACCGACTTAGTGCGCTTAGTGGGGACACACACAATCGACTGTATCAAATTGATTTCTAAAAAATCATCTTCTATTAAATCAACCTAATTTCGTAGTGTAGACATTCCCTTAGTTTAGGAATTCCTAAGCTAGTGAAAGGAACTGAAAGGGGGTTGGGCCGTTCTCCATTTTATATGCTTACATCTTCCATGAGAGGAGGGGGCAGAGAGGAGTAAATGGCTCCACTTGACATGACTCACGAGAAGATTCTGGAAACCTGCCGTTCATGGGAGCCTTAGTCCCAAAAGTATGAATATGCAGAGGTTCATCGTGAACTCCAGTTACTGGCAAGTAGTTTTCATTTCTATGCCTGTTACTGCTACTCACCCATCATGCTACACTAGATATTTTCCATAAACATTTTCCAACCTACCAATGGAAACAGTGATAGGAATGCCAGTGCAGAGCAGGTCTAATGCTCAGACCTAGATGACATAAGGGTTAAAATTCTTCCAGTCAATAGCAGTCTGTGTTCACTAGCACTTCCACCATTTTTATCACCTGTCACAGGAATCTTATGCAAAAAATTCCAGTGTAGGGAAAGTCCATATGAATCTGGGCAAGCCATGTAAATTATCTGCCTCAGTTTCCCCATCTGCAAAATAGCAAAGATAACACATACTGCTCAGAGATGCTGAGTTTAATGTATTGTTTGTAAAATGCTTTGAGATCCTTGCATGAAATGTGTTATGGAAGTGCAAAGTTGTGCTATTATCCACATCAGATGGTTGTTTGAATAAGAATGAGTTTGTCTTTGATAGCTTTTAATCAATACAAATACATTTATCTTCAAGTGGAGTTTGATAAAATTCAAGTGTAGCGTGAGAGATCTGGTTAATCTGTTGTTAACAATAGTTAAGAGTCTATTTTTATCTAGGTCATAGCATTATGTTGCTGAGCTATTTTCCTCTGAGCATAAGGACACAAATTATGTCAGTTTTCACTACAAGGACAAAGGTGTCAGCCTTAAAAAAAGTTATTGTCTGAAACCAGTTAGGGCACCCTTCTCCCAAGATCTTGTTAAATGCTAAGGTGTCGATAATGGGTAAAGTCAATACGGAGAGAGAAAGTGCCTGTGGAGGTGTTTCAAAAAAAACTCTTAAAAGGGTTGGAAAAATTCACCAGTCTCAAATACCTATCCTTCCTTTCCCTTTTGCACAGAAACCTCATGAGGAATTTGCACAGGACTTCATATAAAAGTGTTGGAATTTATAAAATCAAGGGTTAAAAAAAGAATTTAATGGAGTCCTAGTCTATGTCTAGGCCTCTTAAGTGCTACAGTAATACACATTATAATAATAAATAATAATTTATAAAAAACATCAACAGCAGTTCTTGTATCATTTCTGCTACCATTGACCCTTTTGCCCATGGATTAAACTAATATGGTTAAAATGAGAAAAAAATGTTTTGACAAAAAGCTAAATGGCTACTTAGTTGCATGCTCTTAATTATATAGCCATCTGTGTGTATTTCAATGTGTTAATCGTTAAACCCCTATTTTTTTGTAATAAAAAAGATAGGGAATATAACACACTAGGGTCCCAATTCAACTTCCACTGAAGTCAATAGAAAATTTCTCATTGACTTAAATGGGAGTTGGGTGAGACCCTCTGGGATTGTTTCTGTGTTTGCATAAGCTAACTTTCCACTCTTTTTGTTCTATTGACTTCAGCTGGGTTACTCAACAACAGTGTGGTCATCAGCACTAGTTTGGTTTTGGCAGCTTTTTGATACGGACATATTATGAGGATGAAAAACCAATAGTCTATGAAGTATATTTACCACGGACTGCTATTACAAGGCCAGCAATTACAGTGTCACAAAAAGCTTTTGTGGTGTAAAAGTATCATCAATGATTGACACACACTGAATATCTGGCCAGACTACCTTAATGACCTAGCTAGACATTGATCATGGTGATGCTCAGTCTGCAAGGATGATATGTCTTTTTGGGATTTGCCATGATGATTATAATGATGATTGAGGAAAGGTGCACATATATTTAAATGTAGTCCCATTTTTATTTATTTTTATTTTTTTTAAAGGCAATTCTGCAGCTCTTCCTTAATATATGTTACTATGGTACTTTGGACAATGCTTCACATATCAGTGTTTGGTTAAACATTAACTGTTACATACACTAGACAGAAAGTGAATAACCTTCATAGACTCATTCTTTGAAAAAATTTCCAGTAGGTAGATCTTCTGCTTAAATTGAGATTTTTAAGTGACATAATATTAGTATTGTGTTACTCAGAGCATAACATTGTAAACATCTCCTACTTAATTAGCAGCGCTGCACATGACTGCTGGCCATTTGGCAAGTAGCAAAGAATTTATCTGATCCAGCCAAGTACATTTAGTACCTTTTTGCAGAGAACAAGTAAAAGACCCATTACATTTTTTCTTTGGAAATGGACAACTATACTAACTTTCAGACTCTCAATTAGGGCTCAATTCTGTGAGGTTCTGAATGCCCTCATCTGCCATTAAGCCAAATCCTCAGTTAGTGTAAAAACTGAAGTCAATGTAGCTACACTGATTTACACTGACACAGCAAGGCTGAAGTCAATGTAGCTACACTGATTTACACCAGTGGAGGATCATTCTAACCCATTTATTCTCCAGTGGATGGTGGGTGTGTTCAGCACATCACAGGAGACAGCAAACACCCTGCAGGATTAGGCCCTAAAATAGTGAAAAATGTATGCCCATTAATGGCAGTATATAATGCTTACTATATGGTCAAAAAGGCAGAGGTGACAGCACACAAGCAGCACCATATCTTGGCTAATTAATTGTGAGTGGCATTGGTGTTATCTTCAAAGCAGGACAGATTATCTGGTATAGGGAAGCATTACTGAAATAGAAGATGACAAAAATACATGCAAAAGTGTTACAGAAAATAGAGCCATGATGCAACTCACTTTTCCATGGAGAGGTGAAGTTGTTAAGTATGGATCTTAAAAACAAATCATGATTATATCTGTGGGGAAAAAAGCAACTGCATTCATTTTTTGGCAGGTTTAGGATGCTCTGATGATACAGAAGTATATTTGCAGTGTTGTTGTAACCATGTAGGACCAACCTCTGTAAGTGAAAGAGACAAGCTCTGTGTAAGCTTGAAAGCTTCTCTTTCACCAACAGAAGCTGGTCCAATAAAAGATATTACCTCACCCACTTTGTCTCTCTAATATAGAAGTACAGCATTTGAGCTTGGACCACTGATACTTCTTTTTTAAAACGGAATTTGTCTGATTCCCTTTTCACTTGACCCATATAAGTCAGAAGTAACTTTTACAAAGTCAGTGAAGTTACTGCTTTGGGGTAAAACTGGTGTGAAATCAGAATTGGATCTTCAGAGTCTGAAGTGAGGCAGAGAACCAAATAAGAGCCAATCCTATTTCTGTGATATTGGAGATTGCAAGTAGGAAATGTGCAATATAATCTGAGTTCAGCATGTTTAGGCTGACTAGTTTGCACTCAAATAGTGGATGAATCTTTTCATTAGTAGATCTCAAAGTCCTTTAAAAGAAGGATGTTTACTGATGGGGAAAATAATTAATTTATCATTTCTAAATTATCCCTAACAGATGGAAGTCAAGTGTAACTGTGAATATTTTCACTGATGACAACTCCACCACTTTCCATGCTTGCTTGCTCCATTACTTAACTACCTTTATAGGATCAAATTCAGGGATTGCATGGTTTATGAGGTTGCCAGCATAAGCCCTAGCAAAAGGCCCGCAAAAAGAAAAGCAGCAAAGAATCCTGTGGCACCTTATAGACTAACAGACGTATTGGAGCATGAGCTTTCGTGGGTGAATACCCACTTCGTCGGATGCATGCATTCACCCACGAAAGCTCATGCTCCAATACGTCTGTTAGTCTATAAGGTGCCACTGGACTCTTTCCTGCTTTTACAGATCCAGACTAACATGGTTACCCCTGATACAAAAAGAAGACTTTGCCAAGGGAATGCACTGACAGCTCGTGTACTCCAACAATGGGGCATTGCTTTCTGGAAAGCATTTGTGTTCACGGTAGCTAGGAGATGCCCTAATTCAGCAAAGCCCTTGACCTTTGGTAGCCTTCTCTGGTGAAGCTTCAGTGGAGCCCTAGATATAAACTAAAGGCTTCACCACCCCAGAGCAGCAGCAGTAACATTGTGAACTGTCCTTTAGGGCAAATTCCCCTCTCACTCAACAGGGCTTGGTAGAACAAGGCTGCATGAATCTCCTGTTTCAGTACTGGTGAATCTGGTCCATATAACCGTTAATACTCCCTACAGCAGCTTCATTCCATTACCTTTTATCCTGACCTTGTTGTCAAAAGAATGTAAGCAGGGTCTGAATGAACTCTCCCCTGACATCTAGTGATGAGCTGGAGGAGAAGACTTCAGGAACCGACCCCATATGCATAAGACATGTCTAGTTGCACAACATGATGGAGCTGCTTTGCCCAAATGATCACTTTTGACTGGTGTTGGATTGCAAGTCACTGTTATTGGGGGGCAGGGGTAATAAAGTGTTACCCTTGTGTGAATAATGGGCAGCAGAATGGTGTTTGTCATGCCTGGTCATGAGGGACTCACTCTCAACTGAATTGCACTCCCTAGGCTGAGGGCAGGCGTGCCAAAGGCCAAGGGAGATGAGAGAGGGTTGGGATAGATGTTTTTACCTGGTGATGTGGGCTCTGCCTAAGGGTCCTAAACATCATTTGATCCTCCCTCTCTCCAGCGTGCAATGAAAGAGCTTATTAAGACTCAATTGAGAGTGGTTTGGTGCAGATCAATAGAGCTAAAATCACTGACAATTAAGTCTAAGCATTAGACCTGCCATGGGACAGTATCTCTAATTAAAGAGACTTCTCAGCCTGTGCTAGCTGTTAGGCTCCTCCACTAACAGCTGTGTTAAGTGGTGGGACCTCAAGACATCCTTGAGCAGACAGCAGTGGAGTGGTGAGTGGATGGCATAGTACAAGAGATTTTTCAACTGCTCTGGTCTGTGCAAGGAATAAGAGTGCTTCACTGCCACCACTAGCTGAACCAGGGAGAGATTGAAATTAAACTTGTTTAAAATAATAAAAAAATAGAGTGGTGACAGTGAATCATAGTGTGAGGGTATACTTAGATATTGATAGTATATAATTATAGGGGTTAATTATTAATATAGATGATTTTAGATGCTTATGGCTACCAATAACAAGATGGTGGTGGCAAATGGAGTCAGAGAAATCCAAAATGGAGGTCTGGGAGAGATTTGGCCAATAGTAAGCAGGCTGAGGTGAAATGAGGTCATTCCAAAACCCTGAAGGGAGGTGTCAGTGAAGCATAACACAGGTTAAGGGGGGAGGGATAGCTCAGTGGTTTGAGCATGCCTCTGCTAAACCCAGGGTTGTAAGTTCAGTCCTTAAAGGGGCAAAAATTAGTACTTGGTCCTGCTAATGAAGACAGGGGGCTAGACTCCATGACCCTTCAAGGTCCCTTCCAGTTCTAGGAGATAGGATATCTCCATTAATTAATTTATTTTTATTTAGGTGTTCAGTCAGGCTCCTAAGTAGGGTGACCATAAGCAAATGTGAAAAACCGGGATGGGAGTCGGGGGTAACAGGAGCCTATAAGACCCAAAAAGACCCAAAAATCAGGACTGTCTCTATAAAATCAGAACATCTGGTCACCCTACTCCTAAGGCACAGGTCTTCAATCAGATCCAACTTTGATCGACAGAGGGCTTAAACCTGATTGGTGGGAATGCTCAGGATTATAAAAATAATCAGAATATGCCAAAATCTGTATATAAGGCAGAGAGCTGACTGGCTTTAGTCCAGTGGTGGGCAGCCTGCAGACTATGGGCTGCATGCAGCCCATCAAGGTAATCCACTGGTGGTCTGCAAGATAGTGTTTACATTGACCATCTGCAGGCACAGCTGCCCGCAGCTCCCAGTGGCCATGGTTCACCATTCCTGGCCAATGGTAGCTGAGGGAAGCGGTGCGGGCTGCAGAGGTGCTGGCCACTGTTTCCTGCAGCTCCCATTGGCTGGGAACAGTGAATTGTGGCCACTAGGAGCTGTGGGTGGTAGTGCTTGTGGACTGTCAGTGTAAACACTGTCTCGTGGCCTGCCAGTGGATTGGCAGACACAGGTTGCCCACTACCACTTTAGTCAGTCCTGGTGCGAGTGAAAAATGCTGGAGTGAGAGGGAGCGGAAGCAGGAGAGAAGAAAACATCTAAAAGAGCAAAATCACTAAAGAAGAAAGGAACAGAACAATGGGCAGCAGAATATAAACAAAACAGAACGACCTTTTCAGAGGAAAAGAAGACTATGGGAAAAGTAAGCACAGTGATTTTGATAATGAATTGAATGAATGGGTGTGTTTGAGATAATAAAGTTGGATGTCTGTGTATGTTTGTTATTATGTTTTTAAATATTTCAAATAAGTAACTTGTTGCCAGCATTCTATGTCTGACTGGCCACTGCATATAGAATGTAACCACTGAAAATATATATGTAACCACTGAAAATAATATCATAATGTTAAATACTTTAACATGTATCTGCCAGTAGTTTGTTATCTTATATGTGTCTTATAAACTGTAAGAACTTATTTTTTGTTCTAAATATATACTTTAGAATAGATTTACTGTATTAGGACATGTGTTAAATAAAAGTTATTTTTGTTTTCAAAGAATTTCTGCCTGTCAGTCCTTTGAGCGGAGGGTTGTATCCATGTCCTCCCGGGGTAAACATAATTAATCTGTTCTGGGGAGTTTTCCATAGGTTGGAGGGAAACTCCTTTGTGAAATCCTGCCAATTCCTCTAGGGCGAGCCACCCCCTTTCATCTACCAAAACCAGACAAATTACTGATATAGGCAGGCTGTTGTGGGGGGAACCTTGAGTCTGATTTTAGAGGTAACAGGCAGGGCAGCAAACGGAGCAAACAAAGCAAGCTGCCAAATGGCTGGTGGAGCGAGCAGCCAAATAGAGGAGCAGCAAGATGCCTTACAACATCCTGCCCACCCCCCCAGGTGAACTCACATGACTCTACCTCTGAACTCTTTGTCTTCATTGACCAAGGACAACAATTATGAGTGGGGTGATGTAGACGGAGAGAGGGCAGGGGTGCCATTTGCAGGGGACTGGAGTCCCCCCTGAATTTCATACAGGAGAAGTGCGAGCTCCCACGTGCCATGTGGAATTCCTCGGGCGGAGTTTAGCAGGAGGCATTGTTTTAGAGATAACACAGGGGACTTAGGAAAAAATACAGCCAAGCCCTCAGAGCCAAGGTTACATTCAGAAGAGGGGGAGACTTGGGGGTGTAGGTGAAAAGAAGGGGCCAAAACCAAAGGAAGGGATAGCAGTGGTACAGAAACGTTCCCACTCTCTACCTGTGGTACTTACCAGGCTGTAGTAGGCAGCTCCGCCACAACGCCGTCCGGGACCGCCTAGCGAAGGCCATCAACCCACATCTGGGAGAGATCGCCGTCAACCGCACTGTCCCCGGCACCGACAGCCCGCTGCGCCCAGACATCATCGTCACGGACGAGTATCGGAAAAAGATCATCCTTGTCGACATGACAATCCCATTCGAGAATAGGACCCCGGACTTCCATGAGTTATACACTGATGCTCTGATCGTCGGGGCCCTGGGCGCCTGGGACCCCTGTGACGAGCATGTACTGAGGACCTGCGGGGTAGGCCATCACTACGCGTGGCTCATGCAACGTCTAATAGTCTTGGACACAGGACATTTATACAGAGCACATCACTGGCCACCGCCGATACCGAGAGTGAGCCGGCGTGACTTTGCGCACCCACAATGAGGAAGAGACCTGAAGACTTCCTCTGTTGGACCTTATCCCCTGAACCCACTGAACCGAACTGAACTCCACCATATGAGGGTCATCCTATCCTCATTACTCAGCCCACTTATTTATACCTATGATTACCTGTAATTCCTGTATGAACGATGTACCCTCACTGCTTGCTGACTGTACCTTGATTCATCCACCTTAAACCCCCGCATTGGGGATGCTGCAGGCTGTATGTGTTATGCGCTATCCAATGTCAAAATCCTAACATCCCCCTATACTCTGTATGGTACCCCCGATGACTATTAATTGAATTTTCAATGCTCTGTATCATTTATTTTTAAACATTTTCTAATAAAATTTTAATTCTGAGCATCTCACAGGGTCTAACCTATTTTTCTTCACAGCCCCTCTGAAGTAAAGCAGGGCTGTTATCCCCGTTTGTAAAGATGGGGCACTGAGACGGACTAAAGGCCAGATTTTCAAAAGTATTTAGGCACGTAGTAGGATTTTCAAAAGTGCCTCAAAGGTTAGGTGCTTTGTAAAGCCCACTAGACACCTAAGGCAGCCCCCCCCATCAGTGTCACACGCTGAGGGTGCATTAGTGCAGCCCCCGCCCCGTCACACACTGAGGGGTCATTGAGGCAAGTCTCCCCCGTCAATGTCACATGCTGAGGGGCTGTTAGGGCAGTTCCCCCCGTCAGTGTCACACATGCTGACCATCCATGAGGGCAGTTCCCCCCGCCCCCCAGTGTCACACACTGAGGGGTCATTGAGGCAGGTTCTCCCCCCCGTCAGTGCCAAATGCTGAGGGGTCGTTAGGGCAGGTCCCTCCCGGCCCCCCCCCCGCAGTGAAACACACTGAGGGGTCATTGAGGCAGGTTCTCCCCCCCGTCAGTGCCAAATGCTGAGGGGTCCTTAGGGCAGGTCCCTCCCGGCCCCCCCCCCCAGTGACACACACTGAGGGGTCATTGAGGCAGGTTCTCCCCCCCCCCCGTCAGTGCCAAATGCTGAGGGGTCGTTAGGGCAGGTCCCTCCCGCCCCCCTCCGTGACACACACTGAGGGGTCATTGAGGCAGGTTCTCCCCCCCCCCACCCGTCAGTGCCAAATGCTGAGGGGTCGTTAGGGCAGGTCCCTCCCGGCCCCCCCCCCCCGTGACACACACTGAGGGGGTCATTGAGGCAGGTTCTCCCCCCCCCCCCCGTCAGTGCCAAATGCTGAGGGGTCGTTAGGGCAGGTCCCTCCCGCCCGCAGTGACACACACTGAGGGGTCATTGAGGCAGGTTCTCCCCCCCCTCCCGCAGTGTCACAGGCTGAGGGGTCATTGAGGCAGGTCCAAATGTGGAGGGGTCGTTAGGGCAGGTCCCTCCCCCGCTCAGTGTCACACGCTAAGCGGCCGTTAGGACGGTTCCGCCCCGCGCCTGTGAGGGGCCGGGCTCTGCCTGGGGGGTTCGGGCAGTTCCCCAGCTGAGGGGCCGGGCCGGGCCGGGCCGGGCCGGGCCGAGGGAGGTTGGCTGCCGATTAGCGCGGCCTCTTCGCCTGGCGGCGGGGCAGCCCGCGCGCAGCTAGGGGCCGCCCTCCAGCGCGCAGCCCGGTGCTGCTGCACCATGGCCGCCTCCGCAGCGCCCTGCTACTTGGGATGGGACTTCAGCACGCAGCAGGTACACGGGCGGTTGGCGGCTCCGCTCCCCCGCGGGGAGCAACCAGGCCCGAGCCCCGGCGGCTGAACAGGGAGGAGCTGCGGGTGTGCACAACCCACTTCGGTAGTGAGAGGAAGAGGCTGAGCCCAGCCCCCGGTTTCCGCCCCATTCCCAGTCACCGCACGGAGCAGCCGCTCGGGAGGGCGCCGGGGCGGCTGGCAGAGCCTGGGGGAGTCCCCAGTCAGTGTAATACCCCCTCTCCCCGGCCCTCTGCGTGTGGGGAGGGGGGTTAGTCCAGGAGCAGGGGCCATGCTGTAGATGGGGCCCATCTATGAGCCGGTGGGGGTGGGGTCTTTGGCATCGCATGGGGCTTCAGCCTCAACAGTCTGACTAACGTGGTCGCCCACTGGGCTAGGAGGTGGGCCCTGCTGGCGAGTGGAAAAAGCCCCCGCTGCTGTAATAGTAGTAGGATAAGAGATGTGGGTGGAGGCAGGTGAGGAGGGGGTGACACAGACCACGTGCTTGGGCAAAGTGCAGAGTTCATAGCTGAACTGCTGCAAGGTTTGGGGGGGTTTGGAGACAGGATTTTGATTTGGGCCATGGGGGCTGGGCGTGGGGCAGGCACAAAGTTTGGCTTGATGTCCACCTTTTTTGCAATGCTTTTGGTAGATGACTTTGGCTCTTGTATCCAATGCTTCCAGGCTAGGCGCCTATGAAACCCGGTGCTTCAGTGGTTTTCTCATCTGTATTTTTCTTGCTTTGTTGTTAGCAATATATTTTTGATAATAAGCAAAATATTGTCACCAATATGTAGTAACAGTAACTAAATAGAAACTACTGATCTCTACTGCACGACAGTAGAAATCCTGACTGAGTTCTTGGCTCACTGAGTTCCTGGAATTACAAATCAAAGGTCAATAGTACTAATGTCCAAATTTGGCCCACTGATTCTATATTATTCTGTCCCCCTTCAAACTGAAGAGAGGGAAATAAAGGGAAGATGAGGTAGAAACTACTAGTTAAATTTCTGTCTGGTCACAGGTGTTTTATGTCTCCTGTGCTTTATTTAATATGTACAGCAACATGCATACACACTTGAAAGTTGTGCACTTCCGCTTCTGTAGGCTGAGCTCATTGCATACACTAGAGGCTCCTTCTATTCCTCCATTCTCTCTGTCCCCCAAACTCTCCGTGTGTCACCTTTCTATGCCCTTCTATTACTCCCACCACTTCCTCCCTCGTGACAGAGGTTGTGTCCCCCTCAGGTACCCCTCCACCATGGTAGTGGTTCCTTGTGTTCCCCCCATTATTTGTTTCTCTTATTTCTGTTAGAATCCAGGCTACAGATAGTTTCCCCATGCAGAAAATTAAGCTTCTGCCTTTGATATGTGTAGGCAGCAGTAGGTGATGGCAGAGAACTTTCTCTTCCTTAGCACTAAGCAGTCTGGGGAGCCTGCATGCCATCCTCAGTGGCAAACCCTCCTCCACAACCAAGCTCCCGTGGATACTTTGGGGGCTGGAGTCAGAGGCCACCAGAGTGAACCCCAAGGATGATGTGCTGGAGGAGGAAATGGAGGAGGAGAAGGATGGGGGACAGGTGACAGATCCAATAGCATGGCAAGCCAGGACTTCTTTTTGACTCCTGAGCAGTCTAGCCACTCTCAGCACTCCAGCTATGGTGAGTCTGATGCAGGAGAGGGAACCTCTGGTAAGTACTCATTTTGCTTCAATATTGCATGGACACATATCTTCATGTACTACTTTTTTAGTCAAGCTGGAAGAGGTAGTGAAATAATCAATACAAGTACAGTTGCTATCTGCTTCTCATTCCTCTGTACAGCTAGGCAGAGCGGGCCCTGCAGAACTGTTTGTTTATGCACATTGGGATGTCCCATGAATCCTCCACAAAGATCTCTAGGAAACTTTCCTGGAGGTAATCTGCAATCCTTTGGCAACGGTACCTTGGGAGGGCTGCCTTGTGGAGCTTGGTTGTGGAGGAGGGTTTGCCACTGAGGATGACATTCAGTTCCTTGTAGAAGTGGCATGTCTGCAGCTCCACACCAGAATGACTGTTTGCCTCCCTTGCCTTCTGGTATGCATGCTTCAGCTCTTTGGCACTGCTGCATATCCTTATTGTAGTTCTTCTCCTTCATGCCTCGAGCGATCTGGCATAGATGTCAAAGCTCCTGTAGTTGGAGCAGAGCTGTAACTGCACAGCCTCCTCTCCTCACAGACCCTGGAGATCCACCACCTCCAGCATACTCCAGGCAGAAGCATGTTTGCTGCATGGAGTCAGCACAGTCCACTGGGCAGTAGCTATGTTAGCTCTTCACCCTGAGTAAACAGGAAGAGCAATTTCAAAACTTCCCAGGTCTTTAAAAGAGGAGGGGTGCGTAGTTGTGTACCTGGCTGCAGGGCAGCAGAGTTGAAAACAGTGACCTGAGTGGTCACGGTGGGACACCTCCTGGAGGCCACTTAAGTCAGTGGTCCCCAACGCGGTGCCCGCGGGTGCCATGGTGCCCACCGGGGCATTTATGTGTGCCCGCCTAGTGCCTAGCAGGGAGGAGAAGCCATGGCCCCGCGCCTGCCAGGAACAGAGAACTCAGGCTGCGGTTGCAGTGTTCTCTGTTCCCAGCAGGTGCAGGGCCTGCCTAGTGTCCAGCGAGGAGAGAAGCTGTGGCCCCATGTCTGCCAGGGACAGAGAACTCCGGGGCTGCAGGAGAGAAGCTGGAAAGAAGCTGCGGCCCTGCGCCTTCTGGGGACAGAGAACTCCAGGGCTGCAGGCTGCGGGTGCCAGTGTTCTTGGTCCCAGGCAGGTGCGGGGCCACCGCTTAAGCCGAAGAGAAGCCGCAGCCCCGTGCCTGCCTGGGACAGAGAACTCTGGGGCTGTAGGCTGCAGGGGCCGGTGTTCTTGGTCCCAGGCAGGCGCATAACCCACCTAGTGCCCAGCAGGGGAGAGAAGCTGCAGCCCCGTGCCTGCTAGGGACAGAGAACTCCGGGGCTTCGGGCTCTGGTGTTCTCTGTCCTTGCGTCTTCTCTCTGGATTCATATATTATGTAATATTTAATGTACAAATACAAAATAAGCCTGGAAAAATTGTTGGCGCCCGCCACACTCTTCTGAAAATATAAATGTGCTACTGGCCACAAAAAGGTTGGGGACCACTGACTTAAGTTGATATAAGCAACACAGTGTCTGCACTGACAATGCATGACCCTAACTATGTTAACCTAAATGCTGTGCCTCTTGCTGGGGTGCCTTACATTGACTTAACTTTGTAGTGCAGACAAGGCCTTACATTTTTGTTTTTAAGTGAAATCTGAGATTCTGGAGAGCAAGATAGCACTTCAGAAGAGTGCTGATATGGTGCATGGACGCACACTGGCCGTTTCTGAACCTTGCTGGTATTATACAAATGACAATTGTCCAGAAAAAAAATTCTTCTCATCAGTGAGCGGAGAGCCCTTTCTTATGCATGTGGGGCCTAAGCTGTTCACTTCTGCATAATTTAAGCTGTCATTTTAAAAAAGTTTCTCATTTATACAGTTGCTAAGATAAACTTCTAAATGTGAACCAGATATTACTGATGCAGCAGTGCCTTCCTGATTCTTAGACTATCCAGCTGCTGTGCCTCGCTAGTGCTTATAGTAATTTTGTGTGCCCAACTTGAGACACCCCGAAGGGCTTGGTTTTCAGAAATTGCTGAGAACCCAGTCTTTACAAATCATCCTCCTTTTGAAAATGTAGGCCTACATTTTTGTGCACTTTTGATTTCTTTCAGCTTAAAGTTATTGCCATTGATGAGCAGCTGAGAGTTATCTATGAAGATAACATTCATTTTGACAAAGACCTTCCGGAATTTGGGTATGTTTTTGATTTTTATTCAGTTAGTGGAGGGGTCGGCAATCTTTCGGAAGTGGTGTGCCGAGTCTTCATTTATTCACTCCAATTTAAGGTTTTGCGTGCCAGTAATACATTTTAAAATTTTTAGAAGCTCTTTTTCTATAAGTCTATAGTATATAAATAAACTATCATTGTATGTAAAGTAAATAAGGTTTTTTAAATGTTTAAGAAGCTTAATTTAAAATTAAATTAAAATGCAGAGCCCCCTGGACCGGTGGCCAGAACCCAGGCAGTGTGAGTGCCAATGAAAATCAGCTCGCATGCCGCCTTTGGCACATGTGCCATTGGTTGCCTACCCCTGAGTTAGTGTGATGTTCAGTCCAATGAGGTGTACCTTTGAAGGGCCTTCACCCCAGTTACACTCCATGGATCTACTGAGTGTAGAGTCATGAACAGAATTTCTAGCTTGTCTCAATGTGTGATATTTGGCAACACTGCAAAGATGATGTAAACTCTTGTGATGTTTAATGCTTTTCTTAAAGCCTCAGCTCCTGGAATCCTCTGATTGCAGGAGAATCTCAGCTTTCATTTAAGAAAGAAAGATTTTAGCTTTCATGGTTGTGGCAAAAAACTTGAAAACATGTAGTGAGTGCATTCTAAAAGACCAGAAACCAAAAAGCAAATACCAAGTACCCCCTAATTTATCATTTTTTAAAAAGCTCCTGATTTTTAAGTCAATCTCATGAGTTTTTTGGGGATGGCTCATGATTTTTGAAAACTGAGAGTTGGAAATATTGCCTTTGTGTTAGGAAAGGGGATGCTATGCCAACACCAAATAAGGTTTGGAAGGGACCTTTGGGAATATGCTGGAGCAGATCCATTGATCAAAATTGTTCTCAGGGGATGTAGGAGGGCAGTGCGTGTTACTCCAGTCTGTGGGCTGGAGTTTATACATTCCATCCTGCAAGTTGCAGACTTTTTGCACAAAACCTGCTTGAGCAAATTTTATATGGCAAGAAGTGGATTTCACCCATGCTGTGATGTGAAACCATTGATAGTAAACATTAGGAAGTTTAGAAGGTGTTATGACTGACAGACTAGGTTTAATTGGTGCATCAAAAACTCCATGTCCTTTATTTAAGAACAGGATTTAGGTGCTGGATTAGCTGTTTGCATATGCACTTAATCAATTTATATGAGTAAGCTTAATAATCACAAGCAGCTGCAGTAGGTGTACAGTGTGGCAGACTGACAATATCCTATAATATCTTGAATGAATTCTATTGAATTAAGTTAAACCTTATTGAATTAATGTTAATAGCTTTGGGGTACATTGTATTAGAATGCAAATTTTTATGTACTATTGTGAGATTGTATGGGACTTCTTTATCAGGAAGACAAGATTAATGCAATGCTATATCTGAAAGATATTAGGAACTTCAGAAAGTCTTTTTGGAACAAAACGTGGATTCCCTAGGAAATTGCTTGGGGTGACGGGAATGCAAATTCACCCTCTGAAGCCATCGTTTTGAAGATATGCCCTGGAAGGAGAGACCCATTGTGTACTAATTACCCGCTTCTGGAAACTCCAGTTCAGAGACCCCTGAACTAAAAGGGAGCTAAACATTGTATGAGTGTTCTTGTTCTCAGCTGAAGCTATGATGAACTTGTAACCAAAAGGACTCCCTTAGGGTGGGAGTGGGTGTTGAAGGACTTATCCTGCCAGAACCCATGTTAGAGTTGGGATGTACTCTGGTAGGCTAATTAGCGTGTGTGTAGATAAATAATAATAATAGGAGATAGTTCTATCTACTAGAGCTGGAAGGGACCTTTAAAGGTCATTGAATCCAGCCCCCTGCCTTCACTAGCAGGACCAAGTGCTGATTTTTGCCCCAGATCCTTAAGTGGCCCCTTCAAGGGTTGAACTCACAAACTTGGGTTTAGCAGGCCAATGCTCAAACCACTGAGCTATCCCTCCTCCCAAATCTTTTATTGTTTTTAATATGTTTTCTCTATAATGCTTTGTACCTTAAGAATAAAGTAGGCCTGCTTAGAAAACTGTGTGTGGCACTTATATCTGTAGCAATCACTCTTACCAGTCTCTAAAGAGAAAGCAAGCAGGTTTGTTTAGGCAGAATATTTAGGCTGGGAAATATGCAGTGAAGGCAGGGAACTGTAGGTCAGAAGGGAGAGAGATGGATGTCTCCATCCAAGAGAGGCAACAACTGGGGAGCTGGAAGTCTGAGAGTTGGTGCCTTCACTGAACCACCAAGGGGAGATACAGGTGCAGTTGCCCTGAACTCTGACATAAAGTATCATGCACATGCACATTTTGCACACTAAGGCTTTATCTACACTACATCCTTTATGGTGGTGCAGCTGCACCGATGCAGCTATGCCACTGTAGTGCTTCAGTGAAAATGCTCTAAGCCTACAGGAGAGAGCTCTCCTGTCGGTTTAATAACTCCTGCTCCACAAGAGGCGGTAGCTATGTCAGTGGGAGAAGCTCTCCTACCAATATAGCACTGTCTACACTGGCACTTAGGTCAGTATAACTTTTGTCACTCCGGGGCGTGGATTATTCACACTGCTGAGCAATGTAAGATGTATTGAAGTAATTTGTAGTATAGGCAAGGGCTCACTTTGGATAGTCTTTGTGTGGGTATTTGGCTTTTAGTGTCAAATTGCCTTGTAGGACACCAGCATGAATATAAAACACCAAGAGTTTACTGCTGCATGAGATCTGTGCAGGTGGACCCTTCCACCAATGCAGAGCCTCAGTGACTTCAGAGTACAGAGAGATCTCACTGCAGGATCAGGGACTTTTTTATTTTTTTTCCCTGTGACTAGTCAAAATATCAAAATGTTAGTTCCAGAGAGCAGGCTGAGTTTTCTAACTTTGTTTTTATCCGTGCTGTGTACTAAATAGTACTGTGTGCTCTTTGATCATAAATTATTATGTGAAAAAACTGCTTGGAGGGGTTAAAATGACCAAATGTGAAAAAAAGACAGGTCATCCTCCCACCTCAAGAATATTGTCTTTCTGCAGGACTCATTGCGGCATCCATGTCCACAGTGATAAGCTGACAGTGACTTCACCTGTGTTAATGTGGGTCAAGGTAAGAACATGTTTTAATTTTGGTTGCCTGAGTATATTTGTGTTATTATATGATTCATCTTCTTAACTCGGGATTATAATTGTGAGCAGCAATTAAGATTTCCATTCAAGCTAAGGTGTTTCGTTTGCTTGTTTTCTATTTCTTTTGCACGCAGATCTATCTCTTTGAAATGGAAATTTTCACATCATGAACAAGTGAAGCTGGAGTTCTTAAATGGTTATGCTTTTTTTCTTCACTCTCCATTGTTTTTAATACTAGATGCATGAAAAATAGTTCTTTCATAACTGATTTTGAACCCATTTCAGCCCAGCTGAATATTGCAGAATATTGCATCTGCTGGATAGAATTTGGCCCATGTTCTTTCTTTTTTAATTAGGAAAACATTCTTTGTTTGCTGTCTTTGTTTCATATGGAAAAGGAGCCAGTTTGACTTTGCTTTGTTTACTTTTTTTTTTGTGCAACATCAGAGTTAATTTCATCCTTGAGAATAAGATTTATTAGCCAGTTTTTATTTCCCTCTGCTGGCTGGCTGGTTCTGCAGCAGCTGATCATAAAACTTTGTAGTGCAGGCCCTTTATGATAATGGTAGAAAATATTTAGCTTAAAATACTGATGATTTCCTTTTGTACTCTAAAAACATATATTCACGATCCAGAGAAAATTACTCATGTAGGTCCAGATTCTGTACCGTGTATTCACATTGAGTAGAATCTTACTATGTAAGTAGTCCTAGTAAGGCATCTTGTCTAGTAAAGTCGTGAGTAAGGGTGGCAAAATCTAGGTCATAGCAATGATTGTGTAAAGGTAGATTAATTTTTGGTCCTAAATTACTTCAGAGTGTCCTTTGAAAAATCTCATGGCAAGAGCAAAAATTTCAGACTTGAGTGTCTAAAGGTTATGCATTTAAATCCATATTTAGCCATCTGAATAAATCATCTGAATTTCAGAGGTGCTGAATGTCCATAGCTCCCATTGAAATCAGTGGGAGTTGAGGATGCTCAGCATCTTCCAAGATTGTACCTTGCCCCACAAAGAATTCCATGGGTTTTCCAAATGTAAGAACAAAATAAATTGTTCCATTTTGCACCTGTCAACCTCAACAATGTCTCTTTAATATATTGGAACCTGAGGAAGACCAAAAAAAGAGCCAAGATCTAATGATTTGTCCTTTGTGATTCAACCTGTTTGAAGAATTTTTTTCTGTAGTCCCCTTTTTTAAAATGGGCTCCTGCTTAATAAAGTAATTTATTCAATTTCTCAACAAATCCCTAGTCATTAGCTAATTTTTCATTATCTATTACTGAACCCTTATCAGTGATGACAGATACTTACAATTCTGAGGACTGTGAGTGTGCATAATTTGGTAGCTCATTACAATCAGTCTTGATTCTGTTTCTTCTTGTAGGCTCTGGATATGATCTTGGAGAAGATGAAGTCTTCTGGATTTAACTTCTCTCATGTGAGAGCTTTTTCTGGGGCTGGACAGGTTAGTTTTTAAAGGGAAAAATCAGTCATATTGTATGTCCTCAACAGAGTATTAACGAATAATGATACTTATTATTTAGTAGTATTACAATAGCATCTAAAAGCCTCAATTAAGATCAAAGTTTCATTGTACCAGACACCGTACAAATACATAATAAGAGACAGATTCTGCCTGAAGAACTTAAAAGCTAATTTAATACAAGATGCAACCAGTATACAACTGGAAGAAGAGAATAGGACAGAGAGGACAAAGATAACAGTATGGTTACATAGACTAGCTGTGTGTATAACTCGATGGTTTCATGTTTAAATTCCTCACACTTATGGGGCTCTATTAAGGTTTTGCAAACTTGAGCCATGCTTGGAGATGGAGGCAGAGTTTGAGCAGCTGTGTCTGCAAGATTGTTTCGCAGGCACGTAAAGAGAGGGGAATGTACATAGTGAAGAGCTGAACATGCAAAATCTATTCAAAGTGTAGCAAGCATCCCTCTCATCAGAGCTCTTCTTTTGCTGGTTGGTGCGCCAAGCATCCTCAGGAATAATGGAAACCAAATGATGGCTGCCTTGTGTGTAAATGTTGCCTCTCGCTTAGGCACTTGTGTAGGGCTTCTCTAATTTAGTCTATATTGCATAGTGCCTTTCTTCTGAAGATGTCAAAGCACTTAGACATTCATTCAACAGTTAAGCCTCACACCATGCCTGTGAGGTAGGCAAGTCTTAGACCCATTTTGCAGTTGTGTAAAGTGAAGTGCAGAGAGATTAAGGCAGGCATTATTAAAAGTGTCCACTAATTTTTGATGTCTCCGTTTTCAGTTGCTCAGCTTCAAACTCCTAGGACTGGTTAATCAGAGGTGCTGAGCTCTTGCCATTTCATTGACTTCAGTTAAAGTTTTGGAGGCTCAGAGAATCAGGGACTGTATGTTTCAAGTTGAATACCCCAAATTAGTGGTGCCCAAGGGACTTACTCTGGGTTACACAGTGAATTAGTGGTAGACAAAGTACCTTGAATATGATTAAAGAACCCAGGCATTCTGATTCCCACTTCCCTGCTTTAATCAGTAGACAAAGAGTTTAACCCTGTGTGTCGAGCCCAACTGACAGAAAGTCACTCAGTGGAGCCCTGACTGCACTATACAGATGCCGTTCTATGGTAGAATTCTTGGGTAAGGCAATAGCTGCAATGAGCAATATTATAGTAGTGCCCGCTCGATGCTGCTTTAGTTAATAGTCTACATTATTTGCCAGATAAACTCCCGTATCTGATGATTGGGTACATACATTGCTAATTCTTGAACTGTAATTAAATGATCTTACTGGCCTGGATGTCTCCAGAAAAGGTGAACTGTTTAATGAATTAATTAATCAATAAATCTGTGTCCCACTTTGGACATGGTTCTCCTCCATTTAATGTTTGAAATCTAGATCGGAATATGTATTTGACATCCTGGGGGCCATCTTTAATTTAAAAATTTATATCCTCTACAGCAACATGGAAGCGTGTATTGGAAAGAAGGAGCCAGCCAAATTTTAAATAATTTATCACCTGATCTTCCTTTACATCAATTACTAAAGGTAATATATGCAATGAAGAGCTTTGAATGGAGAGTGAGCACACACGCTCGTTTTTCTGACACTGAATAGTTTCTTTTTCCTTCCAAAATATTCCCTTTACCTGTCTCTGTTAGAAGCCACTGCAGTATACATTTTTTTCTCTTTATCCCAGGGAGTTCAGTATTTCATCTTCCCCTGGCATGACAGCATGTGATTTTGTTAAAACATGCAGGGCCCAGTGAGCACCAGAATGTGCGACAAGTGGTCTGTTTGTTGTTTTATAAAGCTTAATATTTTTTAAACATCTTTGCCATTATGGATAATATGTTTAGATCTGATTTCCCAGTCAACTCACAAAATTTTATTAGCAAGAAAACTTATGTGAAACAGGATAGACTTATCTCTGAAAGTTCAAACTATGGTCCTAGGAGTTCCTGTGCACAGGGTGACTGCTTGGGGTTGTTTTGTGGTTTGTGGACATAGATTTGAAAAGCCTTCTCCTTTAAAGATATAAGCAAAGTAGAGTTCTGTTTGTCTATTGAAGTCCTCTACATTCAAATTACATCCTGAAACCAGCCTTTCTCACCTTGAGATCAGAAAGAACTTTTAAACATTTGAAAAAGACATCTGTACAGCTGGTCTATTCAAATCTTAAATCTGTATATCCGGATTCCCAAATGAAAATATTGTCTGCAATGAACTTGTGAAGAACTTCTGGGGACTGGGTTAAAATACTGCATAGTGGTGTTCTGAGTGTCACATGAAGAATTCCCAGAAGACCATACCTAGTCATTGGAGGCAACAATGTCAGTACAGCCCCAATAAGAACAACAGTAGTTATCCATAGGGATAAATCCTGAAAACTGGAACAAAAGGACTATGCTATGAGAGAACTGTGCTGAAGTAAAGCAGAGCTCAGGAATGGAATCCTTAGCCCCAGCATCTGCTTCAGGGCCTGGTAACCTGCATAGCTGGCCCATGGCTAGCTACTGCAAGATACATAAAAGAGTGGTAGCTACAGCATGCTTCTTCTCTCCAACGTGAGGTTTGGCCTGGGGTTTTCACACTGTTTGCAAATCCACTGGCTGTCTCTCCAGCATGCTGACTTATATGGATTGTACATGAGTGTAGAGTCTGACGTGAGGGATCTCCAGTGCAACAATGTGTTATTTCCATGTGCATGTTCTTAGTGTCCTCTAACATGCTCTGAGCCTCTAACTGCCAAATGCTAGTACTGGATGACAGCCTCGGGATGGATCATTTGATAATTGCCCTGATCTGTACATTCCCTTTGAAGCATCTGGCATTGGCCACTGTCAGAAGACAGGATACTGGGCTAGAATTCTTGGTAGTCCATCGATCCGATGATGACAAATCTGAGCAAATCATCTATTGTTGGTCTCATGGTGTGCTCTCCGTACAAGCCAATTCTAGAGGTGCACATTTGGCTGCAGAAGGTGTATGGGAAGTTCGCAGTCAGTGGGTTGTGCGCTGCTGGTGCTCTGTGGTGTCGTTCGCGTGCCTCTTGTAGACGCCAGCAGCGGTCTTCCTCAAAGGCAATGCAGGTATTTCTGACTGTTGCACGCCACTGTGTTCTGTCGCTGGCGGTGTCCTCAGGGTCCCTGGGTTTGATGCTGCTATACTGCAGATTGGCTTTGATGGTGTCCTTGTAATGTTTTCATGGACAACCTATATGCCGGATGCCCTGGGAGAGCCCACCATAGAGAAGCTGGCGGAGGATTCTTTTGGCATCCATGCAGCTGGCATGACCGGTCCAACGTAGCTGTGACTTCATGATCATCATTTTGATGCTTGTCATCTGGGCTCTCTCGAGGACCTCAAGATTGGGCACTTTGTCTTGCCAGCAGATCTTCATGGTGTTGCAGAGGCAACGCATGTGGAATGCATTGAGCTGCTTGATGTGATACCTATATAGTGTCCATGTTTCACACCTGTACAAAAGAGATGAAAGAACAGCAGCTGTGTACACAAGCAGTTTTGTTGACATCCAGATGTTGTGGTGGTTTAAAACTTTGACACGCAGATAGCTAAGTGCCTGGCTTGCTTTGGATATTTGTATGTTGATCTCATTATCCAGTGATGGATCACTGGATATGACACTACCCAGGTATGTAAAGTTCTCCACTACTTTAAGCTGAGTGCCATCAATGGAGCTATTTCGGACAGAAGCATTTGATCCAGGTACAGGTTGATGGAGAACTTCTGTCTTTCCGAGGCTGATAGTTAGTCCGAAGAGTTGCGAGGCCTCGTCAAACTTGTTGACAATGTACTGAAGATCATTTTCAGTGTGAGCCATGAGGGCACAGTCGTCGGCAAAGAGTGCCTCAAGAAGGAGTTTCTGCACTGTCTTAGTCTTTGCATTCAGGCGATGGAGGTCAAAAAGTGAACCATCGTGCCGGTATTTCAAATATATACTTCAAATATATACCTTGATCCAGATCTTTCATTGCATGGTTGAGGACGCATGCAAAGAACAGGTTAAATAAGACGAGCGAGAACACATCCTTGTTTCATGCCGTTTGTGATGTTGAAGGGGGCAGATGTGGCTCCATCAGACAATACTTCGCCTGTCATGCTGTCATGAAAAAGGCGTATAATCTGGACAAATCATGAAAAAGGCGTAGAATTACACTTGGTGTAACCCACTAAGTCCGTTCTTATGTTCTATTGTATTTGGGCCTAATACAGGCAGAAATACGTTTTCAGGATTTGGTCTTTAGTGTGAAAGTCCTTCCTGGAGTGATAATCTTTATGATGATTTATATTTTTCCCCAGGCTTGTTTTTCTGTCAGTGATAGCCCTGTTTGGATGGATTCCAGTACTACTACCCAGTGCTTATCTCTTGAGAAAGCTGTTGGAGGGGCACAGCACCTAGCTAATATCACTGGTTCACGAGCGTGCGAGGTGAGAACTGAAGGAGGAAAGAATGAAAGTTCTTATAGGGTCACTGGTACCTCATTGCAAACTTAGAAAATAATTCTGTTCAAAGCCACTAAGTGTGATATCAGTATGGGGCTGAAATTTATGAAAAGGTAAGTTTAGTCTGAATATTGACAAAAACTGTCTGGCAGTGAAATGTATGGGGCTTTGGAATAGCCTCACAAAGGAATGGGTGATTTTCTATTGCTTGGGAGTTGTAAAATTAGACTAGTCAGAGCACTACAAAGTGCATTGTATGAAGCAAACTTGCATTGGCAGAAAGAGTGGATGAATTATTACTGTAAGTTACTTCTGTAATTCTGTGGGTCAGATCCTCAACTGGTGGAGCTATGCTAATTTTCACAAGCTGAGGACCTGTCTCTGAGTTTAAATGAGGAAAAAGATGCTGGAGCAGATTAATTTCAATTTTTGCTTTCATGCAGATGCCCACGGTAATAAAATATATTACAGAGTATTTCTAAATTTAATTTTAGTTAAATTAATAAACGTCTCCAAACAAGACATCCAGAGCCCAGCAACACCACTATCCAGTCCAACACCCATCTTTCATAGGTAAGGGAATAAAAATGGACCTTTCAGCGATCCATGGAGGCTAACAGACTTTTTGTGGACCTGGGGCATAAGTGAGTTCCAAAGGTCCACGACTATAACAGAGAATGCCCCATCACCCCACCCTTTTTATTGCAGTGGGGCTTCAGATCAGGCATCTCCTCCTACCACAGTTGTGACAATATGTCATGGAGTGAGAGGAGTCTTTTAGACCAGTGGTGCGCAAACTTTTCCAGTCGTGCTCCCCATTACTATTCACGGAATTTATGTCTCCCCCATTCATCACTTGTAATCCGAAGTAATCCCTTACTTCTGCACTGCTGCTGGCAGCGTCGCTGCGTTTAGAGCTGGGCGGCTGGAGAGTTGTGGCTGCTGGCTGGGGCATTCATGTTGTTTGTGGTGTGGGAGGACTATCTTTTTTTATTCCCGGTCCTGTCCTGCCCCCAATACCCACTCTGTTTTTATCCCACTCCTGCTAATATGGCAGTGGGTCCTCTGGGACCTGCAGGATTCCAGGTTCTTCGCGCCCCCCCCAGAGAACCTCTTGCGTGCCCCCCCAGTTTGCGCACCACTGTTTTAGACAAGTGTCATATGTAAATAGCACCTAGTTGTCAGTTTGTTAGTGATGGTAAGTTTATCAAAATATGCTCCTATTTGATTCATTGTTGTGCAGAGTGTATGCTCATTCGAGTTGAAATGAAACTTTAAACAGTGCAAAAATGTTTCTTTTTAACTTATAACAGGCAATGAATTAACTTAAAACAAGTTCAATATCTTAAGCATTTTTCTTTTATATGATTTAATACATATATGAGAAATAATTATTCCTTAGCCGTTACTTATTTCTGGCTTGAAACACCCTGTCCCCCATTTACCCCACCCATACAGAGTTGTATAAGTTGGGAACTTTTTAAGGCTTTGGAGGCCAATGTTTGCATTTTATTGGGTTCCTCTGTATGTAATCAGTATGATTCATTCCATTGAATTGTCATTTCTGAAACATAAATTATGGATAGTAATGCTTTTTCACAGCCTTTTTCCAAAAGGTGAGCAAAATTCTCATAATGAGACTATGCATTATAGCTTGTTTAGTGCAGATTGCCTGCGGTGCACTGACTTTCATCATGCATCAGGCAAATTAAATATCCAAAGTGGAATGTACTGAACTCATTACACAGAGTTAATGATTATTGACTCCATTTAGTGTTTGCATTCCTAAGCATTTGCATTTCTTTCTCAGCGTTTTACAGGAAACCAGATAGCAAAGATTTACAGCCAGAATCCTGAGGTCTACGCACAAACTGAGGTTGGCTTAACTTCAATCCACTTACTGGAAATCACAGTTGAAAATCTTTGTAATTTTTTTAAGGAAATATAAAAAAGTTTTTGCTAAAAAGAAGTACATTTTGTTTATTGAATTAGTTTTCATAATGCAAAATAGCTAATGCTTTTATAAAGTGTCTGGTTTTTTTAATTGTCAGTTATTTGGCAGATGAAAATTAAATATCAGATCCTTTTAGAATGATGCATTTAACATTGTGAATACTTCTGGATCACAACATTTTGAATTGAAGTTTTTAAAAAGTAGGCCTTAATTCTGCCTGCACAAAATTTGCATTTGCACCAGTTTGTGTGGGTATTCCCACATTCGTTCACACAAACAAGTGATTATGCACAGTTGATATATCTGCAGAACAGCTATTTGCATGCATCAGTGCAATGTTTGCTGATGCAAAACAGATGCCAGGCAGTGTTACCCAGGAAAAACTGGAGGTTGAGTTGAGCCCTTTTTAACAAATTGGCCTTTGAAAGTTATTTTGATCTCTAGAATTATAAAATAAATTACAGCAAAGAGTCCTGTGGCACCTTATAGACTAACAGACATATTGGAGCATGAGCTTTAGTGGGTGAATACCCACTTTGTTGGATGCTTTTACAGATCCAGACTAACACAGCTACCCCTCTGAAAATAAATTATGCATTTCAAACAAAAGTTTCCCTTTTTGTTGACATTTCAGAACTCAACAATCACAATATTATTTTAACTGCTCAAGGGTGAAAATCTGATGTTCTGCCTCAAGCAGTGATTGATATTCCATGCTTCAGAGCTAGGTGATAAACCCCTGTAATCATGTAGGAGGTGTTGTACGTGAGGGAAGGTCATACACTCTGAAGCATGAGATCTGTCTGAGACTCCTGGTTTGGCATTTATTACTGCACTTGATAAAATTTCCAGGGTTTTTAAAATCCATTACCAATATGGACCAGTTGACTTCCTTCAGCAGTAAGTTTCACAGGTTCACTATATGCTTTATAAAGAAATATTTTTTTTGATATTGTTCTGTGTGTATTTGCATGAATGTCATTGTGACACCCCTTATTCTAGTGTGGAATGGATGGAAGACAGACTATATATTCTGGTCACAAATTTAAGACCAAATACAGAAGTGAATTAAACTTGGATCCTTGCAATCTGAGCCCTTGATCAGAGTGGGTCTAGAGGCTGAGGACTAGATTGTGACTTTGGCTTCCTCAGTTGTGCTGAAAGGAATGTGGTAGTGCCATATTACAACTGGACCCCCCAGGAGGAATTCTGTCTTGGCAAGAATTCTTCTTGAGGATCCTCAGGCAGCACACACTAGCTTGGCAGCTCACCACTTTATAGAGGATGCAGTGCGTTCCCTCCACTGTGCCAGCCTGTTTTGCTGGCTGATTTAGAGAGTTGAGCCAGAACCAACCTTTAACCCAACACTCCTCATTCTCTTTCAGGCAGTTAGCATCCATTGGAGCACTAGGAAGGGCAGGGCCTGTGTTCCTCAGCCATGTTAGATATGTCCTTGGGTAGAGCCTCAAAAAGAGAGAGCGGGTCATGAAAGCCTACCATCCTTATGATTCCATCTACAGTCTATCTCTGAGCAGTTATTTTGTGGCATAGTAGCAGGTAGCGTTGCCATGCATAGCTGATGGCTGTCAGAGGGCTAACTGCAGGGATGGTCTATGTTGCCTGACTTAAGAAGAAATTGATGAACTCAGGAAGACAAGAGCCCATGTTGGGGTGATGGAAGAATTTATTGGAAGAGGCAGCAGAAGTTTGTAAGATCTATTCCTTGTTTAACTTTGGTTTCCCTTTGGATTCACTGATGGATGGTGTCGGTATGGTTTCTGTGCTGTCGTCCATGCTTTGATTTTTCTGCCTCTCTGTTTTTTGTATGCAGATTTCATGCATAATGTGCAGTAATTCATGCTAAGGCAGAATACGCTAATATATTGTGTATATTTTATATGTTTCAGAGCTAAAAGCTATTAAAAGCTTTTATTATAAGGTTCCTTTTTATATGAATGTCTTCTATAAGCCCAGGCAGGAAATTTTTACTGGATAATTCTTGTAGTACTTCTTTTTCTGGCAGACAGTACCCATTGTTGAGATTTTATTAATATTTTGTTTCTTTCATTTTCTCAAACTGCAGTTGCTTTGGCATGAATGTTGACGGGAGTTACTATCTCATGTTATCTTTTTGTTTCAGAGAATCTCTGTGGTTAGTAGCTTTGCAGCATCCCTTTTTCTTAGTGCTTATGCACCCATCGATTATTGTGATGGTAAGTGTTGTGTCTCTTCTTTTTTAGTGGGGACAGTCTAGCATGGGAGTTCCCTTTGTCTCCCCATCATGAGTAGAAGAGAGGCAAGATGTTTCCCACATGTTCAAGTCTTACTGCTCTGATGATGAGCATATTTGAACTTGTGGCTCTGCCCTGAATTAATTATTCCCATTTTAGAGTTCATCTTAATTCTGTCAGCCCTTTGTCCACACGTGCATACATGCATGTGCATGCATGCGCACACACACACACACACAAAAACTCTCACTCTCACACTCACTCTCTCTTTCTAACCTCCACTTTCTTACAGAATCCCTCAAAGGTTTTTGCAAAAATGGATTTGTGCACTTTATTTTTCTGCTTTATGATGTATAAAGGATGTCTGAAATGTCTGTCAAAGTTATAATTTTGCTTTTTGTTGCCTTAGACTTGACATTCCTGATATTTCTATTCTTCCGTCGTTTGGACTGGGTCTCATAACGTGTATATGAGCTTTCTCATCTTAATTGGTGGACAAATTTATAACAAAAACATCCTTTCTCTCAAATGTTTTATTAGCTGATGTTGTTAAATTGGTGTTAACTAAAGCAAACAAATAAAAGGGTTTTAAACAATCTAAGTAAAAAATCCCTTCCCTTTTCAATTGCTTGATGTCATCACTTTCTTGTGATGATATTGTCTTGGTATTTTTTCAGTCATCAAAGTGAGCCAAGACAGGGTCTTAACTGCTAATTTAAAGAGGAAAAACCAACAAAAATAAATAAATATGAACAAAACAGGCCTTTTGCATCATAACACTGGCAAAAAGGTGACTAGCCCAATTACTTTTTTCTTTGCAGGTTACCTTTAAGTTTCAGTAAGCTTCAGTAATAATTTTTGCAGGTCTACATCATCTTTCCCAATGGGCCAAATCCTGAAAGATTCTGAGCACCTGTCACTCCCGTGATCTTTAGTGCAGGTTATGGATAGTCAGGAAGTGCAACCCATTGACTTTATTGGGAGTTGAGGGAGCTTAGTCCCTCACAAAGCACCTCAGCACTTTGGAGAATCAACCCTGAAATGCTGTACTTAAACTAAAGCTGGTCAAAACTCTTTGGCATTTTTTGTGTGTGTGTAAAAAATGACTTTTCAAATGAAAAGAAAATTTTCATTTTGGTTGAAATTTTCCATTTGTATTTCAAGGAAAAATTTAAAATAATTTGATTTTTGAAAACTATTTTCAGAGAGAGAAGATAGGTAGGAAAAACAACTTTTTCAGTTTTTGAAATGGAAATTTTTTGGTTTAGTCAAAAAACCAAAAAAAGTTGTGAAAAACTTTGAACAAAATTGGAAATATTTTGTTTCATTTGAATTTTTTCACAGATAACATATAGCATTCTAACCAGCTCTAACTTACACATATGGTGCCCTTCTAATTTTGTTGCTCCTCTGGACATTTAAGTACCTAGAGTAAATATTCAGTCCTGAGGATATAAAATTTATTAAATTTTTGTGTGAAAAGGATGAGAGAATGAAGTAAGACATTACAGTGCCAGTCTTTACTAGAATGAAGATCATGTATTATTTAAGTTACATTTTGTCTTCCATTTCCTTGTCTTCCATTAACATAATGGGAGATCGTTCTAATTCCAATAATAAAAATAATTATTATGCAGTAGTTATTTTGCTGCTGATTAGAAAGGCTTGTTATTTTCTCGTCTTGTACAATTTCCTGCAGTTCACTTGATCTCTTTCCATGGATCTTGTATATTGCATTTGGAAATACATCTCTCAAAATAATGTTAATATAATAGACCTCTATTCTTCATTTCTGTAGATTTAACTTCAGGTCATGTAGGCTTTTAAAGACCCTGTCAAGTTACACTGGAGGACTAAACAACTTATATTTTTGAAGTTGTAGATTACACTAGGAAATGTTACTTATTCCAATTTAAAATTTTTCTTTTTTAAGACCCAGTCTCATAAGACATGACTCGCTATCAATAAGCAGGAGAACACCCTCGCTTGGTTGATTAAAAAAAATTAACTACACTGTGGGAAATGAGGAACGATTTAAATGTATGTTTTGCAGCTATTAAAAGTAAGATACATTTGGGACCTAAAATACTTCAGTGTGTCACCTTGAGGCATTGTTACTTTTTTTTTTTTTTTTAAACACCTTAAAGAATAGCTACTCAGCTCTTGATATGGAGAGGCTTTTATGTTTTGAAATGTTTTCTAAGTACCTGAGGTACGCCATAGATTAGCATACTTGTTTATGTTCTACCAAAGAACAACATACTAAATTAAGGCCTTTGTCAAGATTTGGAGGGTAGCTCAGTGGTTTGAGCATTAACCTGCTGAATCCAGGGTTGTAAACTTAATCCCTGAGGGGGCCATTTAGGGTTCTGGGGCAAAAGTCTGTCTGGGGATTGGTCCTGCTTTGAGTAGGGGGTTGGACTAGATGACCTCTCAGGTCCCTTCCAACCCTAATAATCTATGATTCTAATAATCTATGATTGCATGAAGAGGAAGCATATTGGCCTAAATCCATCCTGGTGTAGCTCTGTTGGTGCCAATAGCGATATACCAGCTACAAATTTGACTCGCCAAGAAGAGAGCTTTTACACAAATACACTAGATGTTATATATATGTTTTACAGTATTGATCACTGTATATTTTTTTCACTTTTAGTCCATTAATAAATCCAATTAGGCAATGTCTTTTGGCCCTTTGTAATAGAACTTTGTTTTTTTCCCCCAGTTTTGAATCATTTAGGCTTTTTTTGTATCAGTAATTAACATTTGCTGATCCTGACTGCACTTGGTCATCTTGAACTACCACTTGATGCTTGCAATGAGATACTGAATCCCTTTCATCCACATACGGATCCTCTTCTCAATCACCGTTGAACCATGACCTCCGATATTGAATCCATTTATGGTTGAGTGTGTGTCCATATGAAGTGATAGGTCAAAGATCTGGCTTTGCTTTGTATGGCTTGACTCACCTTGATTTTAATGCTTGTGGTACTGGCAGTCTTTAGACTGCCATCTAGATGAATATGTAGGAAGGTATGTGTATTCTACTTGTCTTTTATATGTAAAGATAGATATAAGTAAAATATTAATTTCTCCCTATAGGCTCCAATAGATTAAGAGTTAATTTAAAATATTTTTTACATTTTTTTCAGCCAGGTTCTGGGTGGGAAGGTAAATTAAATGATCCTTTCACCCTTGAGTAGTATAGAAATATCTGAACATTTATTAGCAATTGATGGCCCGAGGGAATTGAATTATCATCTTTTCATTGTAGGAGCTCAGAGTGAATTGCAAAGGTTGGTGTTTTGCCCATCTAACTGGCTTTGTGATGTTGTGAACACTGTGAGAGCATATAATATATATATGAAAGCTATTTGACATTCAATAAATAATGTTATGTCCATACAGAGTGGATTGATTTAAATCAAAACACTTTAAATCACCCACTTTGATTTAAATCAGCAAGCAGAAAACCTTATTATAAATACTCAATTTTAATTGTTTTGCATTTATACTTTAGTTATTTATCTAAAGAAAGTGTGATTTTTATTAAAGCATGTTGATTTTTAGTGTGTTCATTTGCAGCTATATATAGCCTTTATAATAAATCTGTTGCTTCTTTTAGCTAACGAGGATACACTGTATCTATACAAAATTATTTAAACTATATAAGTTAACACATTTATTCAGATTCTTAGTTTCTTTTTGTTATGGTAGAAAATGGTGAATGATGCATTTCTTATTTACTAGTCGATTAATTTTTTTATTTGTGATTTGTATCAACCTTTCATTTGGATGGAAATGCAATTAAATTAAAATGCTCAAAAGCAGCATTTAAATTTTTTATTATTAAATACAAGTACCTTAAATGTGCTGGATGCAAAGTAAAAAAATGATCAAAAATTTTATCATAATATGTTTTATATTCAAAAGTATCTAATTTATTATACAAAGGAAGTATTATCTGTAATGAATTAACTGAACTGATTGTTTCTAGTCACCATGTCCTTCAAGATTTTAGAACCAGTAGATTTAATCCTTTCACACCTAGTTTTTATTTGTAGACTGGAAGGGGAAAACAAACTTTCCTGCTTTTGTCAACTTGCAATTGGTTTCTTAACTTTGAACAAACTAGTCATTGCACTGAACTAGTTGAATAAATTGATACGAAGAAGATATTCTCTCTGCACCTGCAGAAGAGGCTTCAGCTGTCAAAAGCTGGTTTAGCACTTCAACAAACTGTGGTTCCACCAGTTCTGTGGTTTGACTTTCTTTGAAACTTGGCAGCAGACCTGTACTGATTAATACTACTTTTTGTATCTAATTTAAATTATTTTAATAGATTATAGTAATTTTAGGCCTTAACCTGGGTTGTCAATTTTCAAATTTAATTTTAAAAAGGTTTACTTTTAAAAAGAAACATATATATGATTTAAATCAAAGACATTTGATTTAAATAAATCTTACAATTTGTGTATTTTAAAAATCAATTTTATGCTCCCTGTGTCCATAGAACAGGATTGAAGTGGGAGGTTTTGATGCTCTGCCAGTCGCATTTTGCATAGAAGGGACTAGAAAACTGCATACAAACAAATGGTGATATAGAGTTTAAACACTGGAACTGTCATGCCCTTTTACAAAACGGCATAAGAGAAGTCTGATTAAATGTGTCTCTAGGTTCAGATAAGGAATTTACCCACAAAATCACCATATGTTTCTTTAAAAACTTTTATTGCTCACTGAATAATTAAATCTTTAGACGCTTGGCATTTTACTCTAGGAAGCTAGATGTGTGATAGAGCTTTTCCACAAAACATCCCTCTTTGGCCCTTTTAGATTTGTCCAGACACTGTGCTATCCCTGCAGAGTCCTTGTGCAAGGACTCCCAATATGCCTAGACCAGGGGTAGGCAACGTATGGCACATGTGCCAAAGGTGGCTCCGAGCTGATTTTCAGTGGCACTCACATTGCCCAGGTCCTGGCCACCAGTCTGCGGGGGCTCTGCATTTTAATTTAATTTTAAATGAAGCTTCTTAAGCATTTTAAAAAACGTATTTACTTTACATACAACAATAGTTTATTTATATATTATAGCCGTATAGAAAGAGACCTTCTAAAAACGTTAAAATTATTACTGGCATGCAAAACCTTAAATTAGGGTGAATAAATGAAGACTCAGCACACCACTTGCAGACCCCCTGGCCTAGACCATGTACAGGGACCTTAAGTGGTGGGAAATGGTCCCTTTAAGAGAACGTGAAAAAGATGGAATATCCATGTGTCTGTTTAAATCCTGTTGTATTTATTGCATTTGGTGGTTGTGGGTGTGATTGACAGCAGGAAAGAGAAGTACATTTCTTGTCCATGGGAAGTGTGCTGTGCTATGTCAAATTCCTGCTGCTGAATCGTAGGGCAAATTAACCAGCATATAATTTATTAAGTGTATTTAATTTGCATGAAATGAGACTGATTGATTGAATTTAATCCATTTAATTTCATTTATACATCGTTAACTTGGATAAGATGTAATCTAAATTTCCTACTATGTGGCCTGAGTTAGTGTCCCAAAAGTGTATAATACGCTCTGTCTGTAAAGCTACATTCACTCTTGAAGCCCTGGCACTGTTATGTTTTAACACTGGACCGTGTTTTATTTGGTGTAAATATCCCATACATACTCATTGTTGGACCTCTCTATACAGGGCTGGTGCAAGGATGTTTCGCCCCCTAGGTGAAACTTCCACCTTGTGCCCTCCCCTGTCCCTGAGCCTCTGCCCTGATCCTCCGCCCTCAGGCACCCCCCCACCGCAGCAGCTCCCCCCCTCTGCCCTGAGGCGCCTCCCCTGCGGCAGCTCCCCACCCTCTGCCCTGAGGCACCTCCCCTGCCCCAGCTCACCCCTGCTCCGTTTCCACCCCGAGCACGCCATCGTTGCTTCACTTCTCCTGCCTCTCAGGCTTGCGGCACCTATGCTGATTGGCGCCGCAAGCCTGGGAGGTGAGAGAGGTGAAGCAGTTCACCCCTGCTCCACCTCCTCCGCAAGCATGCTGTGGCTACTTCACTTCTTTCGCCTCCCAGGCTTGTGTGCTGCCCCCATCGCCCTTACTTGCTGCAGGCAGCCCTCCCAGTGCTCCCCTGCCCTAGCTCCCTCTGCTTAAATGCTGGCGGCGACCGGGGCAGCCGAAGATCTGGCCACTGTGGTTGCTGCCGAAGAAAATGCTGCTCCCCTCCTAAATGGTTGCACCGGCCCTGTCTCTATATAACGTTAAGCCACTAAACTGTTTATCTAGCACAAGTCCCACTGTGGCACTTAATCCCTCTGTGAGTGAGTGTGCGTGTGTGTGTGAGAGAGAGAGAGTGCTTTTAGAAGAGGAGCTGCAGTGGGGATGTGGTTATTTTTGCGCCCTTTGAGCACTGTGGAGTGAATGGGGGCTCTTCAGTAGCCTGAAATAGCTTGGAGCTAAAGAGGCTATTAGGAATTAACCTAGGGTGTGACATCTAGCTCAGTGCTTGCATATCCAATGGTCTCAAATACTTGTACAGGGGTGCAGAGGGGGCTACCCCATTGTTTAGATTAGGGGCCATGTTGCAGCCTTGTCTACCAGTTGGTTGAGGGATGGACTACATTTCCCGCCCCCCACAAAACTCCATGGACAGTCTGATCTCACAGTCTCTGTGCTGAGGGTGAGTTTCACTCTCGCTACTTGTGTTGAAGTGTCTAAAGGTCAGTAGCGCTGAACAAAATTCCATTGGTTTCCAATTTCCCAGTCAGTTTGGACAATGACTGAATTTTTGTCGGTGAGATAAACAGGTCCTGGGCTAATTAGATATAAAAGTGTTCTTAGCCCAGGATAACATTATTACTAAGTTTAGAGAATTCACCTCTGGTTATTAAAAGTACAGTGAAATGTCTAATTAAATATATCTTAGAACAGTGCAGGGAATGAGAGTTGATGGTATTCAACATCTCCACAGTTAGTGCTCAGTCGATCATGGGTTTTAAAAATGTTTGTTCCTTTTTAACTAGAGGAGAAGCTGGAGCAGTATAAACAGAGAGGGGAATGCAATGAGCTATTGAGGCAACCCTGTCCATTCAGAAGGCCTGATTAATCTAGTGTGCTAACTGCGGGCTCGGATTTAGTGTCACCTCAACTCTAATCCTGGCTCTGACACTGACTCATTTATGTGGCTTTGGCCAATCATTAGGACCAAATTTTAAAATGTGTCCAGTAATGCACACACTGAACCTGATTTTTAGAGGTGCTGAGTACTCACATCTCTCGTTGACTTCAGCTGGACTTGAAGATATTCAAAAAGTCTGAAAATCATGTCTTAAATATAGGAGACCCAAAACTTGTATCACCCAAAATTAGAGGTTACTTTTTAAAATTTGGACCATGACCTCTCTGGATCAATTTCCGCATTTGTAAAGGAAGGTGATAATACAAATATAACTTCACAGTCATCTTAGGAGGATTAGTTACAGCCAGATGATGGCCTAAAACCGCAGCCAGCTAGGGTGCAGTGCAAAGGTGCATACCACTATAGTAGGAATTCCTGCAATATTGTGCCTCTGGCACAATTCCCTCGACTGCGGAGGGAATGCAGTTGCTGCATCACCCTTGGATTGAGTGCAGCATATGCTTAATTTTCTGCTGGCCAATGTTGAGGGGTTGCAAGGTCTATGTCCATGCCCCCCACTATTTTGGGAGTCTAGCATCACTGGTTGGAGTGCAAGGACTTTGATTATATCCAGTTCCTATGCACTGGGGAAGATTCCTTGCCCCTCTCCGTTTCCAAAATGAACGCTACCGCAGAGCTGTGAGTCAGTAACTGTACAGCATCCCTGTGCTCTGCTGAGCTGAGACCATTCCATTTCAGTATTAAGTGTCCACTTTTATTTATAGTTTTTTTTTTCTGCCTTTAGGCAGGTGAAATTCCCTTAATGCAGTATCTTTTTTGTTTTCTTTTTATAATCTATTTTATGTTCCAAGATCTGCATTTCTTGTTTGAATACTGTTGTCTCGTAGGTTCTGGAATGAATTTACTGCAGATTTGTGATAAAATATGGTCCACCGCCTGCCTCAATGCTTGTGCGCCTGGATTAGAAGAAAAGCTGGGACCTGTTGTGCCATCCAGCTCAGTATTGGTATGTGGAAGTGAAGGATAACTGCTGATGAACATGTCATTGGAAGATTTTGGGGCTATGCTCTGTGTATAACAGCTGCGGTCCCTCATCGTGTATGTTTGCACAGAGATGCTGTGCTCTAGGGGTAGTCCCCAGAGCTGTTCTGGCTGACTGACTGCTATGTCCAGGAGTGCTGTGGAAGTGCATTCCAGAACAGCAGCGCTGACATCTTTGAAAGATTGCACAAGCTCTACTTTTGTGGCTGCTAGCTGTCACTACTTTCATCACTAGATTCTTCTGGTCTTTGCATGCTGGGGATACAAAGACTAAGATTGCAGTGACTCTGTTGGCAGTGCTCAAATGATAGAAGTCTCTTTTCTCTCCTTGCACACCCACAAACACTTATTTGCCTTTAGAAGAGTGAACAATATTTACTGTATTCCTTTTGTCATCAATCAGTAACACTGAAGAAATAGAGCCTGACATTCAAGCTTCTCAAGTTCAGTACTGTATGGTAGTTATAAAGTTTGTAGGGCTCATGCAATAACTTCGATCAATTATCAGGTTTATTAAAAGCCCCTCAGTTCACCTAGCATATCTTTGTTATATTGCCAAAACGAAGCAGGTTGAGTACCTTTTGAAATAGATCAATTTGGTCTGATCAGCACCACAAAAAGAAGAGATGTGCATGTATGGGAGTGGGGATAGCAGGCATCCAACCACTATATAAGCACTAGTGAACATGGTTGACCCATATGAGAGTGTGCTGTGATTCCAGTGCCAAGTGTTGGTCTTCTGGTATTGGCAGTGAAAACTGGAGCAGTGTTTTAGAAGTCATTGTAAGTGTCCTCTTACTTTTAAGAATAGTCTCCTCTTGCTACTATTTGTTATTGGTGAGATGTAAAAGAATGGAATCCTCGACCCTTGAAATAAAAGGTAATCGATGATGAGCATTCATATCACGTTTGACGTAGTGATGCATACTACCTGTGTATGTGGTTTTGATTGCATATCAATCTGTATTCCTATCTATTTTTGAATATTAATATATATGTATGTGGGTGTGGAACATAAGTATATGTATATTTTGTGAATAACTGGAGGGAGCTCTGAAGTCAGAATGCTGCTGTTGTCTTCACCATTTCAGAATCTGATCTGAGGGATGTTTTCAGGAGGTTTTCTTGTTTGTATCTGACAAAAATGTTAGCTCAAAAATTTCTAAAGCACTGCGCTGCAAAACAAATGTAAATAATTATTGCAGCTACTGTAGAAGTACTATAGAATCTTCTGGATATCTGTGTTATAGATGTATTTTGACACTCGGGGTTTAATTTGCACTTTTCAGCTTTCTTCATGTTTTGTTTACTCCCTAGGGCTCAGTTTCTCCATACTATATTCAGCGCTACGGGTTTAGTCCAGACTGTAAAGTAGTAGCATTTACTGGGGACAATCCAGGTGAGATAGTAAACAAATATGCTTCCATAATTGTGTGTTTGTGTATTATCATATTCACTGAATAAACTCATTAATTCTTAGGTGATCTATATATGGTGAAAGAATATCACACATAGGCACCTTTTTCCAATAGCCTTTGTCACTGATTCTTCTGAGGTACATGGTTTGTATGAGATATATACTGCATATGGACTCCAAATGCATCTCATAATCACAGTGCACCTAAATTGCACCTTGAAAATTTAGGTTTTGGTTTGTCCACACCTGAGAAACTTCCTTTGCCAATGAACACTTCCATTTTAGCTTGAGAAAAATCTGTTCTTTAAACAACTTGCATTTTCTCCTCCAAGTCTGAAGGTGGAAACTGAGATCAGAGAGTCACACTAACTACTAGAACTTTTCTTCAATCAGTCAGTTAGTCCTGAGTATGAAGAAGATAAAACCTAGTTCAAATAAACATATATTTAAATTAAGATAAACCAATTCCCAAACCTTTAAAAAGAAATCACCTGTTAAAACCTGAAGAAAGGTTTAAAAGTAAAATTCTATAAACAGGAAACAAACGCTTTAAAAGTAGTGTGCTGTTTCACATTAATAGTCCATAACACTAGTACTTGCATTAATGATACTGCAGTGCTTTAGATGGTAACTTGTGCAGAATAAATACCATAGTTTTTTAAAAAGGAATAACATAGTGAAAGAAGACAAACTTTGTCACTACAAGATACAGTGTAAGCCTTACTTGAAAGAGACAGTGGGAGGTCAGGCATCAGAGTGCTTGAAAGTTTGTTTTTATTCTTTTAATCTCCCAACCTCATTAATCTTGTGGGTGCAGAAATTTTAATGATGCCGTTTACTAAAATTCTAATTAAGAGGTAATTGCAGGGGCTTCAAAATTCCCTGGTGTCCAGAATGTGCTAGATTTAGGGATGTTTGTGGAAGTTCTTAACAGTCATATGGACTAGAGTGTGGAAGCGCCATTTCTTGAGATTTTTAAATGATTATTCATCTGTATAACAGTAGTGCTTACATGTCTGAACCACAGTAGAGGCTTCATTATGCTAGGCACTGTACATATGTATAGTAAAAGACAGAGTTATAGTCAAAATGGACAAGTCAGGCAAGAGGGATGGTCATTGGCCCCACTTTATAGATGTGGAACAGAGGGAGATTAAGTGACTTGCCAAGAGTAACACAGGAAGTCTGTTGCAGAGCCAGGAATTGAACCAAGACTGCATGAATTGCAGATGGGTACTTCAGCTTCAAGACTATCCTTCTCTAAGGTTCTAATCCTGCAAAGGACTTAGGCACGTGGATAGTCCCACTGATGTCAGTAGGACACCTTGTCTGTTTAAGTACTTTACCAAAACAGGGCCTAAGATACTTAAAACTTGAGAGAACAAAACACTAGAAAATATACCATAGAGAACAATTCCGCACTGGGGAAAAGTGGGAGTGTGTGGACTAACAGGTGACATGATAGAACTTTTAATCTCCAACTCCTTTGATTCTAGGATGCCCTATAATGACTAACTTCAGTATTTAGGGTGAACATCTCCAAAGTGAACAAGGCGTAGTCACCACTTAAGTCTACTTTGAGTTTATGCTTGGGCCTTACGCTGGCTTTCTGTACAGAATAGAATGTCATCTCTAGTGCAGCATAATTACCTTGCATGCATACTTATTAATTGAACTATCTTACGTATGTTTTCAGCATCGCTTGCAGGAATGAAACTTGAAGAAGGGGACATTGCGGTAAGTCAATACACATTCATGAAAAATGTTCACATCACTGTGGTAAAATTAGAGCTACTACAGAGTGTAAAATAGTAACCTGGACAATAATCTTAGGTCCTCAACTAAACCAAAATAGAGAATCTGTTGATTTTCTATGTACTGGAGTCAGACTGATTCTCATTTCAGTTCTTCCTGGAGCTGACTATAGGATTTTAAGCAAACTCGCGGAATGTTTTTAAGATAATGTCCCAAATTTCTAAATTGCTGGATCTCTTTCTGTCTCTGGAACATATTTCATTAGGGTGACAATCTGAATCAGTGCTTGCTATAATAAGAATCCAATTCACTTAATGTGTGATTTAAAAACAATTAGCAGTAATAATAAATGGGTTTAATTTAATTTCTATATTGTCTTTCATGTGATAACACTGCAATTATTTTCTTCTCCAGATTAGTCTTGGCACAAGCGACACATTGTTTCTTTGGATTAAAGAACCAACGCCTGCATTAGAAGGTCATATTTTCTGCAATCCTGTTGACTCTCAAGCCTATATGGCACTTCTATGGTAACATCCTTTTATTTTATTTTTCTCTTACATTTGGAGTCAAGAAGATATTTTTCTCGTTTTCTTTGCAAAATGATAATGAATAAAAAATTCAATATTATGTACAGTATATGACAACATTTGCATCAACATTATGACATCTCCATTATTTAATTTGGGGATCAGGAGCTGCAGAATTGTGAGGAATAAGCTCTGGTGTCAATAGTAGGGATGTGGTTCATTTTTGTATAATTTGAGGCTGGTGAGCATGAATCTAAGGCAGTGTATTAAATTTAGAGGACTAGAAATCACATGAATGGTAATGGTTTGGGGGCTAGATCCTTGACCCAAAATATGTAACCTTTGCACTAGTAGTAGAAAAGGGATTTAAAGGTACCTTAAAGAGGCATCTGGAGATTCTTCTTTCATAGAGGGGAAGAACTGCTGTTGTTCTGAGACATGCTGGGTGCGTAGCTGGAACACATCATCCTATGATATTCAGCTGATGGAATGGTCTCTAGGATAGCCCTGTGGCTGCTCTAATTTGCCCAAGGAGATAGTTTGTCCCATAGGCAGCACCCACACTTTCACAGGCCTTGGGTGGCAGGCCAGTCCTTGCCCACAGACAACCTGCCAACCTGAAACATATTCTCACCAGTTACTGCACACCGCACCATAATAACTCTAGCTCAGGAACCAATCCATGCAACAAACCTCGATGCCAACTCTGCCCACATATCTACACCAGCGACACCATCACAGGACCTAACCAGATCAGCCACACCATCACTGGTTCATTCACCTACACATCCACCAATGTAATATACGCCATCATATGCCAGCAATGCCCCTCTGCTATGTACATCGGCCAAACTGGACAATCTCTACGGAAAAGGATAAATGGACACAAATCAGACATTAGGAATGGCAATATACAAAAACCTGTAGGAGAGCACTTCAACCTCCCTGGCCACACTATAGCAGACCTTAAGGTGGCCATCCTGCATCAAAAAAACTTCAGGACCAGACTTCAAAGAGAAACTGCTGAGCTTCAGTTCATCTGCAAATTTGACACCATCAGCTCAGGATTGAACAAAGACTGTGAATGGCTTGCCAACTACAGAACCAGTTTCTCCTCTCTTGGTTTTCACACCTCAACTGCTAGAACAGGGCCTCATCTTCCCTGATTGAACTGACCTCGTTATCTCTAGCTTGCTTGCTAGCATATATATACCTGACCCTGGAAATTTCCACCACATGCATCTGAAGAAGTGGGTATTCACCCACGAAAGCTCATGCTCCAAAACGTCTGTTAGTCTATAAGGTGCCACAGGATTCTTTGCTGCTTTTAGTGAAAGTTGTGTGTATAAATCCTCTAGTGTGTTAAAATCCTCTTTAATAATCTGGGGTGTGTGTGTCCAAATGACCTGGAAAATGCAGTTTTTTAATATATAGTTTGTATTGTTGTTTGTTTTTAGTTTTAAGAATGGCTCTCTAATAAGAGAGAGGATCAGAGATGACTGTGCTTCAGGCTCCTGGGACGAATTCTCCAAAGCCCTAAAATGTACTGTTATTGGAAACGATGGAAACCTAGGTATGAACCTTAACAAAGTTGGGAACTCTAGAGTTTGCTTGGATGCGATCATTATTTCAAAGGTAGTAGAAGTGAAAATTTGGGTGATAATAAAGACCAAAAAAGTCCCAAAATGTACCCAGATATATTCTACTTTGTTGGAAGACCAGTTTTCATTTTGGCCTTCGTCTTGAGTGGCCACTACCAGCATCTTATTCTGGAAGTTGTCTTGGCAACTGAAAATGGGATAGTACTGTTTCATTACCGCACACAGAGGACATAGTTTGATCTAGAAAATAAGTTAAGCACTTAGTGTACTTTGTGTACATTGTATTTTGTGTCAAACTGTTTCATTATCACACAAGCAGAGACACTTTGATAAAGAAAAGATGAGAGATTTCAATCAGCACTAAGTAGCAGTTGCCCATAATGATTTAAAAGAAATAAAAAATAGAATAAACTATGTCATCACAGTAGTAGTCATGAAATGGTGTAAAATGATGAAAATATAAAGATGAGAAAACCATAAAATAAACTGAAATTTTGAAATTCCAAAATGAAAACCTTTCAGAATTCCCTTTAGCAGGAAATTCTGAAAATATTTCTTTTCATCCAGATTCAGCATGAAAACAAATTTTGAAATGTTGAAATTTCCCACAAAATAGAAATTCCACATTTCAACCATCTCTACTAGGGTGTGTCTTTATGTTGTTTAAAACTAGAGCTGAAATAATGAGGAAGATGGAGGGCAATAAAATGTCTAGGGAATGAAAAAGGCTTTCATAAAATTTTTCACTGTTCGCCAAGGGTCATAGCTAAAGTTTATTAAAGTCAATGGGTGTCCGAGCAGTGAAATAACTAATAACCATAGTATGATGTTGTGACCGGGGTTCTAGTGGGGGCCAGCTATAATCACTCAATTAAGGTGAACTGCAAAGAATGGGGCAGACAATCCCCATAAAGCTAGTGGATATGCCATATTTAGATTTACCAAGCTAGCATAAAACAGATTCTCTATTACCTTACTGGTTACTCAGAAGTCCAAACAACACAGTTCCCTTAAAGTGATCAAGCCTCAGGCGTCCATCCAGGCATCCACATCAAAGATGATGAAAATTTCTGCAAATCTTATTTCATCATATAAAAGAAAAGATTCTACCAATCCCAAAGTATCGGATACATTACCTATCAGGTTATTGAATATTCAGTCTTACCCAAATACATGCTACAGCCAATTCTTATTAACCAAACTAAACTTTATTAAAAAACAAAAGAGAGAGAGAGAGAATGATTAAAAGATCAATATACATACAGATATGAGTTCAATTCATTTAGGTGAAGATTCATAGCAGAGATGATGAGTTTTGTAGTTGCAAAGAGTTCTTTGTATAGTTAATAGATTATAGTCCAATGTCCAAATATCATAGTGAGGGCATATTGGCATAATTGGGATCTCATTCTTGCAACTCAAACTTCCCCTGATGAAGCCTAAGCAGATCTGAGATAACAGAATCAGGACCAAAGGATCTTTTATCCAATTTCATGTCCTTTTTGACAAGTTGGAGTTCAAAAGGTAATTAGGATGATTTTGAAGGAGGTCCATCACCAGTACTTAGCTATATAATTAACATAAGGCAATTTGTTCCTCCACCATTCACAGATTATTTGCTGTACAGCTCAAAGAGAGATGAATATAGAGAGAGCCGTTTTACAATTCATTTAAATGCTAGGATGTTCTTTTGATCTCTGAATGATCAGTATACAGCATAGACAGGGACTGTTGATTACATTGTCGACCCTGCTCATACATATGTAAGTACACAAAGACATTATCTCCCCACATGTCTTTTGAGGGTTATTTATTTTGCAGAATGTTTAACCCTTTCTAGCCATGTGTCACAGACATTTTTAATATTGAAATGTTACCTGGTAAGCAAATCAGAGCAAGTGAACAAAGCACTAGTATCAATGTTACATGATAGTAATGCCTAGTCTACACCTAAAATATTTGCCAGGAGTGTGAAAAAAACCATACCTGTAATCAACGTACCTATGCTGGCCAAAGCCCTCATGTAGCTTACTGCAGCTTGTACTTATTTTGGCAAAAAAAGTTTTTTTGCAGGTATAGTTTATTTTGTTTGGGGAAATCGCATAAGTTATACTGGCAACAGAACTCTTTTGCTTGTGTAAACTGTGTCTGTGCTTGGAGGGTGTGCTGGTATGGCTATATGGGTATAGCTCTACTGGCAGACTCTTTCTAGGGTAGACAAGACATCAGACCTTTTCCCAGTGTGAGTCAGTGTTTCAGTACTCAGTGTTCTATTTAAGTGAATTAAAACTATTTTCTGTTATGCAGAGAATCAAAGTAATAGTTGAAATAGTTTGTCTAGTTATACTTTGTAAAAGATTTATATTTTGAGGATATTTTTTTCTCCCTTTTGAACTTTACTGTCCCACATACAAGTGTACTGAGTAGCTCCTAGTGAAGCTGATGAAAGCTGTGTTTGTATGCATTCTAATAAATGAGACAGGGCCTTGTTCCAGTCAGCTGACCATCTAAGATACTCCTTGGACTGTCTCAGCTCTTCTTTCCCCATCCTCATCTTCTTTTCCTTATCTCCATTCATAGACAAGGGGCAACAGACCTTTCTCTCAAATTGTTCCTCGCTGTCTAGAAAACCCTCTCTGCCTCTTATCCCTGATCTATAGCTTCTAATGCTGTCTAATAAAGCCATCAAATCTGACACCAGGAGCCTTCCAGTTTGCCTGTGCTCTTTCTCCTAGTTTCCTATTACTTGTTCCTTTTGTCTCTCCCTTTCCCACTTGCCCTGTATCTACTGATGCTACCTCTAAGATTTACTGTAACCTACATACACTATTTGTATACGTATGTATTTGATTGGTAATTTCTGTTACGTAGTGAGGCTGAGTTGCTGGATTTGTCTTTTTTTATTATATGGTTTGTGTTTCTATTGAAGTATTCAAGGTGCCTGGAGTCAGAGATGCTTTTAAAAAACACTTCCTTATAAATCAATGAAAACAGAATAAATTAAATAAATGTGTGGACTGGAATTGGTCAGGAAACATTCTGTGATTTTATTTTGTGTATGGAAATTGCTATACAAAATTTAAATTTATTATGTCATAAATCAAAGTTTGTCTTGCTTCACTCTGTTACCATTCTGTACTCTCATGGGCATTATATATACTTGTTATTTTTCTATCCATTTGCTGAAACTAATACTTTTTTGTGCCAGAAGAAAACATGACTATTTTTAATTTGCTTTGATTTAAGGTTTCTATTTTGATGTGATAGAGATTACTCCTGAAGCTGTTGGGATTCACAGATTCAACAGAGACAACAATAAGGTAGTAATAACCTATTTAACACATTTGTAATAAATCCATGTTGTGTTCATGACTTAAAGGAGGCTTATCCCATCAAGGCCTGAGAACTTTGCTCTCTTCTGCATCTGTGATTATTCCTTCTGGATTTCATATACTGATGTGATCCTTAGAGTGATTTTCTGAAGGCATTTTCTGGCCTGTTTCCACAGTACTGACTCTGAACCCAGCTAGCTCATTATAATGCCTATTTATTGTGCTCCTGAGTTAGGGGACTTGATATGCTCTGAAAAGTGAAGTGCAAACCAAATAGTGCTAGATAACATAGGCTGTTGCCACAACTGAGACTAAAGGTTTGATTTTTGTACACTGGCATCCATTTTCTGTGGGCACAAATAAATCACTTGTCTAGGGCAGTATCTACACTACGGGGACTGTTATGCAACAGCTATGGTGCTGTAACTATGCCGGCATAACCTTGTAGTGCAGACACAGCCTACAGCAACGGAACAAGTTTTTCTGTCACTGTAAGAACACCACATCCCTGAGCAAAGTTAGCTAGGCTGACAGAAGCTATCTGCTGTTGAGCTAGCTATGATTACACTGGGGGTTAGATTTTCACAACCCTAAGTGCCATAGCTATGTTGACCTAAATTTTAGGTGTAGACCAGGCCAGAGTCCCTGATTTGCATACATAGGCAGAAGTGCACACATCTTAGTGGCACAAACTATGGACACAAATAATTGCTTGGTTAAGGATGAACTGAAATTTTGGCCTTTAAAAAGTTACTTTTTTTGGCCAGCTCCCCCTAAATAGACAAAGTAAAGAACTTTCCCCGCCTCTCTGTCTCGATCCAAATGATCTGAGAGCCATGTGGTGGGCGATAATGAAATACTGGACCAAATCAAATTGTAGTGAAAATAGAATACATTTTTTTGGGCAGTGGATGTTAACTGGCTTATCAGGTCTATCAGTAAAGATGCTAATGAGGCTCTAACAATATGACTGGAAATTGTGATTAATCATTGTTGAGTGAATAGAAGTTGGTACAGTCCATCTTTATAACCTCACCAATCTCTTAAACTCTTACTGATTAAGTGGTTCTCTCTTACTGTTATCCAAATCATAGGCAGTTATTATATTGCATGGGAAAACGCTACAGTTGATAGATAATTATTTGTGAAATGTAGCTTGTCTCAGGTTTGTATCTGGCTGTTTTCTTATTTTAGTTGCCTCTCTCATGTTGCATATAACTAAAGGAGGAAAAAAAAATTTCTTTGAGTGGCCTTTACGCATTTCCATTCTTGGGATATGTTGCCATTGCAGCTCTGATAATAGAATGTTTCATAGCAGGTCCTGTTGGAGTGCTCTCATGTCGTCTGCTGCCCTTCCCCACCCACAGTTTCTGAGTATTCTGAAGGTGAGGCTATAACGGGGTGTGGTGCACTGGCCACCTCAATTCCTTCCATGTGCAGTTGCTGATGGATTGGAACCTTCCAGATCGGACTTGGATCCACTTATTTAATCAAATAGTGCCATAGTTAGTTAAGAGTACAGTATTTTATTTTATAAAAGTATTTTATTTATTAATATGTTGAGACTCCCTTTAGGTTCTGTGCCTCAGTGCAGTCTCATGGATTCTGTGGTGGATCCAAAGGGTAATCTGCCAGGTTTTAAGTGAAATCCTTTTTTCCTGCTGTTTTCCTTGCCTCCAGCACCCATATGAGATGTCTACCATTCTTAGGAGAAGGACAGATTCTTTCTTAGTGCAGAGTATATAGCACATCTACTTCAAGAGCCCATAAGGAGCAGCAAAACTGGCTACCAGGTCTTCTGTTTCAGGAGGACCTAGTGGCCAGACCCTCCGGTGCTAATCAGTTTGGTTCTGTGAGTAAAGTTAGATGTGCATCCTTTGAGAACTAAGAATCAGCAGCCTAAAGTTCTGCAAAATGAATTATCCTCCAATGCAGGGAAAAGAGTAAAACTCTTGATATTGAGAGATCCTAAGTTATCACCAAGAGTAGTAGAATGATACAGGTGTTGGCCTCTGTTAGCAGAACCAGCCCTGTCAAAAGAACCCAGACTCTCCTGGTTCGGAGCAGAATGGTATTGCATGATGCTGCCTCCATTTTTATGTCCAATCACCATCCGGAATCCCTTTCAGGTTCTTTGGGATTAATTCCAATGTCATTCTCAAATCCTAAAACGAAGTCTAAATTGGAGGCTCCTAGTATATCCCATAAGGCAGGTGATATGAGTGTTACCAATCCAAAAATCATCTCCGGTGCTGAGGAGCCACCTGTGCCAAAGTTAACAATTATAGCCCAATACATGGCTCAGATCCTCAAATAGCCTCAGATCCAGAAGACACCACAAATTACTAGATAAAAGGGAAGCAATAGAGGCACCTGCTCTGCTTTCCCCTGTGGGAAAAGACAAGAGGTTATGGAGCATATCCAGATCTTCCCTGAACTGTCTTTTCCCTCTCCTACAGGCTCGCTGGGAAAATCTTCTTCCCTTTTTTCAGTTTTTAAGTTTGCATAGACCTCTAGTGTCACTGTCTCCAACTACCTCAGATCTGAGGTTGGATGCACATGCCAGTGTGGCGTCAGATAGACAAGTTACTTTCCACTTAGTTCTGTTTTGTTTACAAAACATATATTCTCAATGACCCATACCCACACAGAACACACTCACATCCAGGTGGGTTCCATGATACGGAAGCTGATTCTGAGTACTGCCAAGACTGGCAGTGTCCTCCTTGAGCTGGATGGTCCTATTGGCCATCTCCTAGGTATTATGAGAGAGCTGAACATATGTATTGTGATGGGACAAGGCCAGATGGCTACAGTAAAGTACTGAGGAACAGGTATGTTAGCTCCAGGCTAAACAAATCCCTAGTACCATGGTAACCAAATGGCAGTTGCTCCAGGTTAATCAAGGCACCTGGGGCCAATTAAGATCTTTCTCGAAGGAGTGGAGATAGCTACATAGCTACATTGATTAGAACACCTGCAGCCAATCAAGGCAGGCTAATCAGGGCACCTGGGTTTAAAAAGTTCACTCCAGTCAGGCGGGGAGGAGCCAGAGGAGAGGAAGCGCATGTGAGGAGCTGGGAGCAAGAGGTGCAAGCAGCTGAGACTGAGAGGGTGTGCTACTGGAGGATTGAGGAGTTATGACAATCAAGCATTATCAGAGACCAGGAGGAAGGTCCTGTGGTGAGGATAAAGGTGTTTGGAGGAAGCCATGGGGAAGTAGCCCAGGGAGTTGTAGCTGTTACAGGAGGCACTATAGACAGCTGCAATCCACAGGGCCCTGGGCTGGAACTAGGAGTAGAGGGCAGACCCGGGTTCTCCCCAAACCTCATAACTCCTGATCAAACACAGGAGGAGTTGACCCACACTGTGGGTTCCACCAGAGGGGAAGATCACTGAGGTGTGAAAATCTGCCAATAAGCTCAGGACTCACCAAGGTAAAAGAAGAACTTTGTCACAGTATTCATAAAGGGAGTCATCCCCTCTGAGACCTGTGGGTGGCCCCAAATCTATCTGCATCAGCATGTATAGACAGCAATCTCCAGTGGTGGTGCCAGATATTCTTTCAGAAGAACAACCAACATAGAGTCCCTGGACACTGATTTAGAGACTGGAGACCAAATGTCTCCAGGTGATAATGCAAGAATAGCATAGCTTCCAGTTTGAATATACCTTTAGTCTCTGTAAAAGAGATCTCTCATCTAATTTTTTATAACTTGGGGGCTCCTTTTAATTCAAAGATCACTCTACCAGTATTGGAAATATTTCTGAAGCCACCTAAAATAATTTGATTTAATCCAGCTATGAGTCTGGTCATGTTGAAAAGAGCAGCTGCTCTATGAAGGGTTCTTGGCTGTTTCACACTCACCTTGCTCCCAGCTCACTGGTGGTGGCTGCAGCTGTTCAACAAGCAAAAAGATGGCCCGGTGCATTCTGCTCTGTCTGATAGGGAAGGTGGAAAATTAGACACTTTAGGGAGGAACATCATCTTCTCATCAACTTTTTGTGTCAGAGTCTTAAACTACCAAGCTCTGATGTGTCAATATCAGTTCTGTCATTGGGAAAAGATGGCTGTTTTTGCTAAGGACCTTCCTCAATAGAAAAGAAAATTAGTGAAGCTGTTAATTACAGAGAGACATTTTGTTGCCAAACAGTCATTAAGAGCTGCATATGATATTTCAGACTCTGTTTCAGGGGCAGTGGCATCTGCCATTACCATAAAGAGACCTGCATAGTTCAGGTCTTCTGGTCTACCACCTGAAACTAGTGCATGTGTAGAAGATTCATGATGCCCTAGATCAATGGCCAGATCTCTTGGTGTCTGTCAACCCCCAACAAGAAGGTTTGGAGTTCCTGTCTTCAGATATGGCTTCTGTTATGCAGGAGGTCAGACTCGATGACCATAGTGATCCCTTCTGGCCTTAGAATCCGTATCGCAGACAGAAGTATCCTTCTTCACTTTTCTTCTCATGTTTTACCCAGAGGTACCCTTATCAACAACAGCTGCCTGTTCCTCAGCAACGAGAAAGGAGAAAGGAACCACAAGCTTTGTCTCCAGAGAAGGCAGACAGCCTCATCCTCTTTTGCATCATGCCTTAGATCTCAGGTTTGACAGGGGGAGTGAGAGCTACAATCCAATTTCCAATCAACCTCTGACTCTTCCTCTGGAGATAGATATTCCCACTATTTCCATCAATAGAGCACCATCTCCTTGAAAAATGGATCCCAGAGATAGTGCCAAAATGCTATTTGATGCAATTTGACTCCTTCCCTCCCTATTAAGGGACTCTTCTCATGAGAACCTAGTAAGGGCAGATGTTCTCTCCCTTCTAGAAGCAAGGGAGGTGCCGACAGACTTTAGAGGTGGAGGGGTTTTATTTAAGGTACTTCCAGATCCCAAAATATGATCGCAGACCGAAGCTCATCTTTGACTTCAGAAAATTTAATTCTTCTATCTGGAAGTTCAGATTCCATATGATGACCTATGCTTTCACAATTCCCTCTTTACCCACCCAAGATTGGTTCAGAACTCTGTCTCAGAGATGCGTACTTCCATACATATGTATCACAGACCTTCGCATCTCAAATATTTCCTTTTCATGGTTGGGGAAGATTGCTATCAGAACAAGGTTCTTCCATTTGGCTTTTCTTCCACTACACAGTCAGAGCAATACAGTTAAGGTGACAGGTATTCACGTAGATCCCTATTTGGACAATTGGCTAATAAAGGCTTTATCTCAAGAGTTCTTGACCATAAATATGGACCACATGTGTAGCCTTTTAAAAAAGCTGGGACTCAGAATAAATTGGAAAAAAACCACATTATCTTCCCCCACAGAAGATCCCTTTCTTTGGGGCAATCTTAGATTCCTAATCTGGAAGAGCCTTCCTCCCAGAAGCAAGATTCCTAGAGGCTGTCTGTTTTATGTGAACCAATGGTGAGGAGCTTGTTCCTCCCAGCTGTGTAAGAAAGCTATAACACTATGGGACCGATGTGTCCTTCACAACATTTACTCAATAGCATTACACTTAGCAGGAAAAGACAACAACCTAGCAGATCAACTGAGCAAAAACAGGGAGGAGTTACACAAATAGTCTCTGAAAATGTTCTTGTCTGAAGAAAATATTTGTTCCATGGGGTCACAAAGAGATACATCTGATCTCAAGGGAAGACAATGCCAAATGCCTGAGAATCTGATCGACACCGGGAGTAGTTCTCTTGTCTGTATCAGATGCATTCCTTTTCAATTGGGAAACAGGTCTCTTCTACACCTTTCCCTCATTCTACTCAAGAGGGTAGTACAGAAGAGAAGGCAAGATATCATGAGGATAATTCTGATTTCCAGACTTCCTTCACCTCTTCAGAGGAGTGTACTGATCTCTTCCTGTGACCACAGATCTGATATCTCAGCAGGATGGCCAAATCTTGCTTCCAGACCCCTCAGTCCATACACTTGATGGCATGGTGTGACAGAATACATCCTTGTGTTCACACCCTACACACTATTGTAATGATCTTTGTAGAAAGTATCACTTGTAAGGTATCCTTTGAAAACTCATTAATTTGTTGGTCAGTATTGTCCTGGTAAAATATGTGTGGCAACACTGTTTGTGAAGTTACAAGATTCCCTTGTATGATGTTATTAACATATGTTCCAGACCTCACAGCCGAGCCCAGGCAGAAGTCAGATCTGTCCTAAACAAAAGAAGGAATGTATGCTTGCCTTAATTTTCATTTAAACAGTAAATAGTCATCAAGCAGGGAAGGAAAACAAAGGAAGTTCAAACTGGTGAAAAAAAGCAGCAGGGATATCTTTTCACAGAAGCCTGCTCTACACTATAGGGTTAGGTTGACGTAAGCTGCCTTGTGTTGAACTAGCTGTGGAAATGTTTTCATTTAAATTTGGCTCCTGGCAACATAAGAGCCTCTCTACTCTGATTTAGTACCACCACCTCCATGAGTAGCATAGAGTCACAGTTGGTGTAATTAGGTCGACGAAGTGTCAGTGTAGACACTGTGTTGCTTATATTGACTGTTACTGGCTTTCAGGAGCTGTCTCACAATGCCCCGCACTGGCAATACAAGTGCTTCTAGTGAAGATGTACACTACCGACACAAGGAGCCAAGAGTGCACACACACAAGCAATTGAATAATTGTGATGTAATTGTGATGTACATTTGGTCAATATAATTTAGCAGTGTAGACATGGTCATATGCTCTTTTTCTTCTGGGTCTCAACTAGAAATGTTTTTCAAGAGGGGGACTGAAACTATTAAAAAAAAAAAAAAAGGAGGGAGACAAACACCTCAAGGCTCCCCTCGCTCTCCATGCCCATGGCATTCTCTGCACCTGAAAAGACAAAAGAAAGCAGCAGTTGGACTTGGGGAGAGGGGTCCTGATCTGATGAGTTTGGTCAGTAATCTGCTGGAGCATGTGGTAAGAGAGTTTTCCTTGCAACTAAGATAATTTCTTAAGTAGATACTAGTAAGTGTTTTATCTTTATTTTTCTTGTAATCATTTCTTTTATGCCTCATAGATCATAGGAGTGGAAGGGACCTCAGGAGGTCATCAAGTCCAGTCACCTGCACTCATGGCAGGACTAAGTATTATCTAGACCATTCCTGACAGTTGTTTGTCTAACCTGCTCTCAAAAATCTCCAATGATGGAGATTTCACAACCTCTCTAGGCAATTTATTCCAGTGCTGAACCACCCTGACAGGAAGTTTTTCCTAATGTTCAACCGAAACCTCCTTTGCTGCAATTTAAGCCCATTGCTTCTTGTCCTATCCTCAGAGGTTAAGAACAACAATTTTTCTCCCTCCTCCTTGTAACAACCTTTTATGTACTTGAAAGCTGTTTTCATGTCCTGTTATCATGTCTTCTCTTCTCCAGACTAAACAAACCCATTTTTTTCAATCTTCCCTTATAGGTCATGTTTTCTAGACTTTTAATCATGTTTGTTGCTCTTCACTGGACTTTCTCCAATTTGACCACATCTTTCCTGAAATGCAACGCCAAGAACTAGACACAGTACTCCAGTTGAGGCCTAATCAGCGCGGAGTAGAGTGGAAGAATTACTTCTCATGTCTTACTCACAATAGTCCTGCTAATACATTATTTATACTCACTTAAAATCTCTCTCTTTGTAGTTCATAAACTTGTTTTACTCTTTTATCTAATCCAGTATATTTAAATCGAAGTGTCTGTGACTATTAAGGTAATAAGCTGGCATATTATTCCCTTAAAGGAATAATGGATTTAATTTATTTGTACTGTCCATGAGAAGGCTGGACAGTACAGGACCTATATTTCTGGGGGAAGATCTGGGACTGAGGGGATGTTGTGGTCATCCTGTAATGTAACCAAGGCTGGTGAGGGGCCAGGGTGTGACTGGCAGGTTGCAATTACATACAGACGCTCAGGGTGTGGCTTGCATGCTGGAAGGCTGTTTGTGAGCAGCCCAAATGGGAGCCACTACCAGCATGGCATTGTAAGGCACCCAAATTTACAGGGCAGGGTTGACACAGCCCCCACTGGTCTGAACTGTGCCCCAATATGTCAGACATGGACTATAGGATTCTAACTGATTTAGAGATGTCTTGCTCATCAGAAGTGCAGCATTATCTGCTGGAGAATTGCTAATATAGTTTCTATTTTTAAGAAAAGGGGAAAAATGATCTGGGAAACTACAGTTAGTTTGACCTCAATTGAATGCAAGGTCATGGAACAAATTTTGAAAGAGAAAGTAGTTCAGGACATAGAGGCAAATGGTAATTGGGATAAAATACAACATGGTGTTACAAAAGGGAAATCGTGCCAGACCAACCTGATCGCCTTCTTTGAGAAGATAACTGATTTTTTTTTTTTTTTAGACAAAGGTAATGCAGTAGATCTAATCTATCTGTATTTCAGTAAGTAATTTGATACAGTTCTACATGGGAAATTATTAGAGAAGATTGGGATTAATATGAGAATTGAAAGGTCGATAAGGAACTGGTTAAAGGGGAGACTACAACGGCTCACACTGAAAGGTGAACCGTCAGGCTGGAGGGAGGTTACTAGTGGAATTCCTCAGAGATTGGTCTTAGGACCAATTTTATTTAACATTTTTATTATTGATCTTGGCACAAAAAGTTGTGCTAATAAAATTTGTGGATGACACATGGAGGAGGACTGGAATATCCATACAAAATCTGGAAGACCTTAAAAACTGGAGTAATAGAAATGGGATGAAATTTAATAGTGCAAAGTGCAAGGTCATGCATGTAGGGACTAACAACAAGAATTTTTGCTCTAAGCTCAGGATTTATCGGTCGGAAGTGACAGAAGAGGAGAAAGACCAGCGTTAATTATATTACTCTTACTATGAGCCACCAATGTGATGCCTCTGTGAAAAAGGCTAATGCAGTCTTAGGTGAGGTATTTCCAGTTGAGATAGGGAAGTGTCCATTATACAAGGCACTGGTGAGATCTCATCTGGAATACTGTGTGCAGCTCTGGTTTCCAATGTTTAAGATGAATTCAAACTGGAACAGGTGCAGAGGAGGGCTACTGGGATGATCTAAGGAATGGAAAAACCTACTTTATGAGAGGACACTCAAAGGGCTTGGCTTGTTTAGCCTAACCAAAAGAAGGCTGAGGGGAGATATGATTGCTCTCTACAAATACATCAGAGGGATAAATACCAGGGAGGGAGAGAAGTTATTTGAATTAACCACCAGTGTGGACACAAGAACATATGGATATAAACTGGCCAGCAATAAGTTTAGGCTTGAAATTAGATGAAGTTTTCTAACCATCAGAAGAGTGAAGTTCTGGAACAGCCTTCCATGGGGAGCAGTGAGTGCAAAAAAACCCTAACTGGCTTCCATACTAAGCTTAATAAATTTATGGAGGGGGTGGTATGATAAGATGTCTATAATGGCATGTAGCTATGCTGCAACTGCTAGCAGCAAATATCTCCAATGCCCAGTGATGGGATACTAGATGAGGAGGTCTCTGAGTTACTACAGAGAATTCTTTCCCAGGTGTCTGGCCAGTGGGTCTTGCCCACATGCTTAGGATCTAACTGATTGCCATATTTGGGGTGAGGAAGGAATTTTCCCCTGGGTCAGATTGGCAGAGATGCCGGAGGTTTTCACCTTCCTCTGCAGCATAGAGCACAGGTCACTTGCAGTTTTAAAGTAGTTTAGATGGTGGATTTTCTGTAACTTGAAGTCTTTAAATCATGATTTGAGGACTTAATTAACCCAGCAAGTGTGTTCCCACAATTGTAGATGATTTTAAAACTTATCAGGAGCTGTTAAAGAGAATGTGTTAAGGACTGGAATGTGGCAAGTCAGACATAGCGGTTGAAGCAGGAGTTGAGAGCTGGGAATTGGAACCAAGGGTCGGAACCAGAGTCAGAGACTGAATGCTTGATCCCAGAGTCAAGCCAGAGCCAGAGTCAGGAGTCAAAACCAGAGGTCAGAACTGGAGTCAAAGGCTGAATGCCAGAGCCAAGCCTCAGACCAGAGTCAGAGCCAGGAATAGGAGCTGGGTTATCTGGAGTCAGGGAAGGCAGGGGCAGGGCTGGGTCTGAGGCAGGAGCAGAGCTGGAGCAGGTCTGGCATAGGACAGGAGTGGAACTTGTACAAGGCAAGAGCAGAAGCTAATGAAGCCACAGATGAATGCTTTGAGCAGCCATTGTACTACTGCTGCTGCTGGGCTTAAGATGACTCTTCCAGCCAATCAGATGGGGCAGTCTACTACAGGTCAGCTGTGCTCGTTAGGTTGCCTAGAGGTTAAGCTAGTACATAACTAGGCTAGCTGCAAGTCATTACTCCTGACAGAATGGCAGTGATCATTTCCCTTGGAGTTTGTTCAAAAGAAAACATACAAGCTATTTGATAATCTTCAATCAGATGCACAAAGTAGAATATCTCTTCCAATTATTGAGGGAATCCTTCAATTTACGGGCTACTCCAGCATCCATCATAGCAACCTCAGAGGGCTGAATGCAAATATCAAGTCCCACCAAAAGGATTTGAATATTTCTATTTGCATAAACTCTTGTGGTTACTGCAGTTAATGAAAGATCTAAGTGGGAGGTATTGCAGTCCCTTCTAAGAGAAAGAGACTCTCCAAAATTTGATCTTTTTGGTCAAAATGTTTATTCTTCTGCCTCTCTTCAGGTTATAATTACAAATTATCTCATAGACTCATAGACTCATAGGTCAGAAGGGACCAATCTGATCATCTAGTCTGACCTCCTGCACAAGGCAGGCCACAGAACCCCACCAATCCAATTTTATAACAACCCCTATCCCAGGATCGAGTTATTGAAATCTTCAAAACTGGTTTGAAGACCTCAAGCTGCAGAGAAACCACCAGCAAGCGACCCGTGCCCCACGCTGCAGGGGAAGGCGAAAAACCTCCAGGGCCCCTGCCAATCCGCCCTGGAGGAAAATTCCTTCCCGACCCCAAATATGGCGATCAGCTAAACCCTGAGCATGTGGGCAAGACTCACCAGCCAGCACCCAAGAAGGAATTCTCTGCAGTAACTCAGTTCCCATGCCATCCAACATCTCCCCGCAGATCATTGAGCAGACCTATCTGGTGGTAATCCAAGATCAATTGCCCAAATTAACAATCCTATCATAACATCCCCTCCATATACTTATCAAGCTTTGTCTTAAAGCCAGGAAAGTCTTTTGCCCCCACTACTTCCCTCGGAAGGCTGTTCCAGAACTTCACTCCCCTAATGGTTAGAAACCTTCGTCTAATTTCAAGTCTAAACTTCCTAATATCCAGTTTATACCCATTCGTCCTCGTGCCTACATTAGTACTAAACTTAAATAATTCCTCTCCCTCCCTAACGTTAACCCCCCTGATATATTTATATAGAGCAAGCATATCCCCCCGCAGCCTTCTTTTGGCCAGGCTAAACAAGCCAAGCTCTTTGAGTCTCCTTTCATAAGGCACTTTTTCCATTCCTCGGATCATCCTTGTAGCCCGTCTCTGAACCTGTTCCAGTTTGAATTCATCCTTCTTGAACATGGGACACCAGAACTGCACACAGTATTCCAGATGGGGTCTCACCAACGCCTTGTATAACGGTACTAACACCTCCTTATCCTTGCAGGAAATACCCCGCCTGATGCATCCCAAAATCGCATTTGCTTTTTTAACAGCCATATCACATTGGCGACTCATAGTCATCCTGCTATCAACCAGCACCCCAAGGTCCTTCTCCTCCTCCGTCGCTTCCAACTGATGCGCCCCCAACGTATATCCAAAATTGTTATTATTAGTTCCTAAATGCATAACCTTGCACTTTTCACTATTGTATTTCATCCTATTTCTATTACTCCAGTTTACAAGGTGGTTCAGATCTTCCTGAATAGTATCCCTGTCCTTCTCCGTGTTAGCAATACCCCCCAGCTTCGTGTCATCTGCAAACTTTATTAGCACATTCCCGCTCTTTGTGCCAAGGTCAGTAATAAAAAGGTTAAATAAGATCGGTCCCAAAACCGATCCTTGAGGGACTCCACTAGTGACCTCCTTCCAGCCTGACAATTCACCTTTCAATACGACCCTCTGGAGTCTCCCCTTTAACCAGTTCCTTATCCAACTTACAACTTTCATATTCATGCCCATCTTTTCCAATTTGACTAACAGTTCCCCGTGCGGAACCGTGTCGAACGCCTTACTGAAATCGAGGTAAATTATATCTACCGCATTTCCTTTATCTAAGTAATCCGTCACCTTCTCAAAGAAGGCGATCAGATTGGTTTGGCACGATCTACCTTTACTAAATCCGTGTTGCAATTCGTCCCAATTACCATTGACCTCTATGTCCTTGATTACTTTCTCCCTTAAAATTTTTTCCAAGACCTTGCATACTACAGACGTCAAGCTAACAGGCCTATAATTACCCGGATCACTTTTATTCCCTTTCTTAAAAATAGGAACTACATTAGCAATCCTCCAATCATACGGCACAACCCCCGAGTTTACCGATTGCTTAAAAATTTTCGCTAACGGGCTCGCAATTTCACGCGCCAGTTCCTTTAATATCCTCGGATGGAGATTGTCCGGGCCCTCCGACTTCGTCCCATCGAGCTGTTCAAGTATGGCCTCTACCTCAGTTGCGGTAATATCCACTTCCATATCCACATTCCCGTTTATCATCCGTCCATCATCCCAAGGTTCACTAGTCTTATTAAAAACTGAAGCAAAGTACTTGTTTAGATGTTGGGCCATGCCTAGGTTATCCTTGATCTCCATTCCATCCTCAGTGTATAGCGGCCCCACTTCTTCTTTCTTTGTTTTCTTCTTATTTATGTGGCTGTAGAACCTTTTACTATTGGTTTTGATTCCCTTTGCAAGGTCCAGTTCAATGCGGCTTTTAGCCTTCCTCACTTTATCCCTACATGTTCTGACCTCACCAAGGTAGCTTTCCTTACTGATCCCGCCTTTCTTCCACTCCCTGTAAGCTGTCTGCTTTTGTCTAATCCCCTCTCTGAGTTGTTTGCTCATCCAGTTTGGCCTACGACTCCTGCCCATGGTTTTTTTCCCCTTTCTTGGGATGCAGGCTTCCGACAGTCTCCGCAGCTGCGACTTAAAGTAATTCCAGGCCTCCTCTGCATTCAAATCCACTAATTCCTCCGTCCAATCCACTTCCCTAACTAATTTCCTTAACTCTTTAAAATTAGCCCTCGAGAAGTCAAAAACCCTAATCCCAGATCTACATTTGTTTATCCTTCCGTCTAGTTTGAACTGAATCAGCTCATGATCACTCGAACCAAGGTTGTCCCCTACCACCATTTCTTCTACGAGGTCCTCACTGCTCACCAACACCAAATCTAAAATGGCATCTCCTCTCGTAGGTACTTCAACTACTTGATGAAGAAATCCATCCGCTATCACATCCAGAAAAATCTGACCCCTATTATTCTTGCAAGTACTCGTCCTCCAGTCTATATCCGGGAAGTTGAAGTCCCCCATAATCACACATTTCCCCTTTGTGTTTACTTCATTAAAGACATTAAAGAGGTCTCTATCCATATCCCAATCAGATCCCGGCGGTCTGTAGCACACGCCAAGCACTATCTCAGGGGAAGCTCTAGTTGCTTTTTTACCCAATGTGATTTTCGCCCAGACAGACTCTGTCTTATCCATTCCATCGCTTCTTATTTCGCTACAGTTAATGTCATCATTGATGTACAAGGCTACTCCACCACCTTTGCCTTTCTTTCTGTCTTTCCTAAACAGCACATAGCCTTCAATACCCGTGCTCCAGTCATGAGTACTATTCCACCAGGTTTCAGTTATCCCTATAATATCCGGTTTCACTTCCTGCACTAGTAACTCCAGTTCCTCCATCTTGTTACCTAGACTCCTTGCATTAGTGTACAGGCCTTTTAATTTTTGGCGTTTGGCATCAGTGACATTCTTTCCCCCGTCGTGCAGAGACCTTTTACCACCAGCATCACCCGCTACTCTGGTTTCTCCACTATTCCTCCTTGGATCAAATCTTGGGACCACAAGGGTATCCCCTCTCACTTTGTTTACTTTCCTCTCCAGGTTACATTCCGGCGTGGAGATCTCCCGAACATCTCCCAACCATCTCCCCCAACTAAGCTGGTGAAGTATAATTATATCTAATGGGATAGAGCAACAAAATTATTAGATAAACTACATCTCTACCCCCATATAACGTGACCAGATATAACACAAATTCAGATATAACGTAAAGCAGCACTAGGGGGCTGGGGAGGCGCTGCTCACTCCGGCAGATCAAAGCAAGATTGATATAACGCGGTTTCACTTATAACGCGGTAAGATTTTTTGGCTCCCGCGGACAGCATTGTACCTCGGGGTAGAGGTGTACTTGCAGATCTGAAAGAGGAATCTAAATCAATTTGTTCACAGGGAAAACTCATTGCTAAGACCTTTTTACAAACAGCCCTGGATTCTGCTGACATGAGCTAGATCAATGGCTGTAGGGTTTACAAGGAGAAGAGGTTCATGGATATCTCATTTGGGACTCCCTGAGGAGGCCTAAACAACTGTGCAGAGCTTACCATTTGATGCGAAGGATCTCTTTAATTAAAAAAAATGGATGAAACATTGCACTCCTTGAAAGACACTCAATCTGTACTTAGTTCTTAGTTCCCAGATTTTAGGAGGAAGCATTCTAATCTTCAGTTTTATTCTAGATGGACATCTGAGCCGATCACTTTTTTGTATTTTTATCATCAGAAACAGTAGGATCAGATGAGAAAGAGGTTGAGGTTCCAAAGAGAGAGCCCACCCTCACTATCTGGAAGCCAACTCTCTTAGTTTCAGAAACAGCAATTTTGATGTTTCAGCTGAGGAAATGAGACTAGAATTTTCAGAGTTACACCTTCCTCCCTCCTTTTTGTTCCTACCTTTTTTTCCCCAAGGAAGCCTAAACTGCAGTTACATCAAAATTAGGTCATCCAAGAGGGGTATACCCTCCAACTTCATTCCACACCTTCCTGTGGCACCCCATGCTCCATGTCCCTATTCAGGGACCAATCTCATATGAGTCAAATGTGGCAAGAAATATTCTCTGCTGGAGTTGAGCTCAATAGGGCCAGTGCTATTAGCTTTCAACAGAAAAGGATTTTATTCCGCTTATTTCAAAAAAGAAAGAGGGTTGGTGGCCCATACTAGAACTGAGACTTCTGAATACTTACGTAATGTGTGCCAGCTTTTCCATAGTGAGTCTTGCATCTATCATACCCCTTCTAGATCCCATGGACTGGTGCAGTACCCTCAACTTGCAGGACACATACTTTCTTATGCTGTTATATTCATTGCATAGGAAGTTTCTTCACTTTGTGATATCACTCAGTCACCATCAGTTCAGAGTCCTTCCATTTGGCCTTTTAGCTGTACCTTGAGTATTCACAAAATACTTGTCAGTAGTAGCAGCAGCTTAGGGTTAGGGTTAGGGACCTGGTGCCGAGCATCTCCTCAGGCATCATGCCTCCGCCCCCCGGCACTGACATTGCAGTCGGCACTGGCTGAGAAAACCAAGTTGTCACTGACCATGCCAACTAAATCAACACCACATCTGACAGCACCAATGAGAGCGCCCCCATCGGTGCTGACGGCACTGACATCAGAACTGCCACAGAAATTATTGCAACAGAGAGACTTGGCTATGTCATCAGCACCGCAGTCTCCACTACTTGGTACTGAGGGCTCTCCCTTAAGTTATAGAAAAGATCCTCATACTTCTCATGGTGCGGTACACTTGTCCAGTGATGATGATGATGTGCAGGAGCCATGCACTTGCTGCATCTCTCATCACCAAAAGACCAACGACTAACCTGGAGCCAGATGGATCCTAAATACCCTTATTACCAGCTGGCCCAACCATGGTAATGGACCACCATAGCTGTATACACAGATGGCCTTCCCAGTGCAATGGGCACATTGGGAACTCTGGGCAACTTACCAGGGCCCCCAGTCCAGGCCACCCATGGCTCAGAGGTGAGCTGAGGTCTAGTCCCACATCTCCCACCCTGCAACCAACAGACGGTCAGGATGTTGGGGACAACACAGAAACAGCCACTGATCAGGAAGCGACATCTCCTGCTCACAATTCTTCCTCCTCCCTGGATGAGGCAATCATGCCAATGCCACATACCTCGGTGGATGACTTCAAAACAGTCCCAGGAACTGTTTAAGTGGGTTTCCCAAAGCCAGGACATCCCAGTGGAGGAAGTGCAGACAAACCAACACAAGCTGGTACAAATCTTACAATCTTCATTCACTTCCAAAATTGCTCTGCCCATCAATGATGCAATCTTAGAACCAGCAGAGACAGTCGGGCAGACACCAGCCTCAATTCTGCCAACATGCAAAAGGGCAGATAGAAAGTATTATGTCCTTAGCAAAGGGATAAACTTACTCTTCTCACATCCACCTCCCAACTCCTTGGTGGTCAACGCTGCTAACTGTGGCAAACAACTACAGTTTCAATCGACCCCATATGATAAAGAACACAGGAGGCTTGACCTCTTTGGATGAAAAATTTGCTCCTCGATGACATTACAATTCTGAGTTGCCAACTATTTGGCCTTGCTGGCCAGATACGATTATGATAATTATGGGAAACTCAGCTCATTCACAGCAGAGCTCCCTGAGGAGAAACAATCACAATTCCAGGCCATTGTAAATGAGGGTCAACTCTTAGCTAAAACAGCCCTCCAAACATCTTTGGACGTTGCGGACATGGCAGCCAGAACCATGGCCATGGCCATAGTCATATACCGGGCATCCTGGTTGCAATCTTCTAGCATACCTAAAGAACTCCAAAACAGGGTCAAGGACTACCTTTTGACTGAGAGAAGCTCTTTTTGAACAAGAGAGACATGGTGCTCCACTCAGTGAAGGATTTCCAAGCCACCCTTCACACTTCAGGGATCTACACTCCACCTGCGAAGAGAAGATGATACCAACCTTATTAGACGAACATGGATTCCTCTTCCAACAGACAGCAACAACAATGACAATACTAGAACCAAAGACATCACCATTGAGGTTGACACCTCAAGCTCAACCGTTGACTTCTCAATCGGCTCTGCCCAAGCCACAATTTTGAAGTTTTGGTCGAGGGTCTGGACGAGCTCCATCACCAAGCAACGCTTTCACCTGATCCGTCCCCATGCTTTGGCCACTGCCTTCACTCATTCTACCATATCTGGATGTCAATAATAATGGACCAATGGGTGTTAGAGATCGTACCCCTTTATATCCCGATCGCCTACACGGCTCCCCTCCCCATCCCTCTTCAGGGACCCTTTTTACAAACACCTGCTATGACAATAAGTCGATCATCTTCTACAACTAGGTGCCATGGAATGAATACCTTCATAATATATGGGGAAGAGGTTCTACTCCCACTGCTTCTTGACCCAGAAGAAGAAGTGGGGATGGAGACTTATCTTAGGGGGGAGAGAGAGCTCAGTGGTTTGAGCATTGGCCTGCTAAACCCAGGGTTGTGAGTTCAATCCTTGAGGGGGCCACTTAGGGATCTGGGGCAAAATCAGTACTTGGTCCTACTAGTGGAGGTAAGGGGCTGGACTCAATGACCTTTTGGGGTCCCTTCCAGTTCTGTGAGATAGGTACATCTCCATATATGTATATTTTTTTGAATCTCAGGAAACTCAATAAGTTCGTATGCAGTAAAAAGTTCAAAATGGTGACCCTGGGCACAATACTTCCAGCGCTGCAAAAGGGGGACTAGTTTTCAGCATGTGACCTCCAAGATGCTTATTTTCATATTACTATGCACCCTACTCACAGGAAATTCCTGCATTTCACAGTAGGACATGAACACTTCCAATACAGAGTACTACCTTTCGGCCTATCCACTACACCAAGAGTTTTCTTCAAACCGTAGTGTAGTAGCGGCACATCTACACAAACGGGGAATAATGATTTTCCCTTACCTGGATTATTGCCTTCTCAAAGACCCAACTCAACAAAAAGCACTGGACTCGGTCCAGACAACGATCACACAATTCAGGGATCCAGGGCTGCAGATAAATGAATGAAAATCCACTCTAATCCCTATCCAACAACTGGATTTAATTAGGGCACATCTCAATGCCATAGAAACCAAGGCATCCCTGCTCCTGAACAGATTCACAACTCTGACCAACCTTATCTCAGAGCTAAAAGTAAGCCCCCAAATACTGGCTCGTCCTCTCCTGTAACGGCTGGGACCCATGGCAGCCACGACATTCATGGTATGACGCACAGGACTACATATGCACTAACTACAGGGCTGGCTGAGCTCGGTATGCATACCCAGCAAGTACAGCTTGCACAAACAATTTACAGTACCACCCCATGTCCTGAACTCTCTACACTGGTGGATAAGACCAGAAAATGTATGCAAGGGCATACCGTTCCAATAGGAACCCCCATCAGTAATAATCATGACAGACGCCTCACTGGGGTGCCCATATGCACCTGCTCATGGTTCAGGGAAACTGTTTCTTGCAGAGACTCAGCTACACATCAATCTACTAGAACTACGCATGTTCCACAATGCCTGCTGACACTTCCTACTGCACATAAAGAACTAATCTATTCGCATCATGACCGACAACATTGCCTGCATGTTTTACATCAATAGACAAGGGGGCATGCAATCTCACTCACTGTGCACCGAAGCCATGAAACCACAGATTGGTATATACACCACAACATAAACATTTCGACCTCCTACCTTGCTGGCTGTCAGAATGTGATGGCGGACACGCTAAGCGGGTACTTCTCTCGAGACCACAAATGGGAAACGAATGGAGACTCTTGCTTTCCATTTTCTGGTGGTGGGGCATTCCCCTCATTGACATGTTTGCATCCCCAATGAACATCAAATGTGCAGTGTTCTGCTGGAGTGGGGGTGGGATCATTGTCACTGGGGGATGCCTTTCTCATCACGAGATGCACAACTCATGTACGCTTTCCTACCAATTCCAGTGATATCACACATGATATACAAGATACAAACAGACAAGGCCAAGGTTATCCTCATAGTCCTGACGTGGCCCAGACAAGCATGGTACCCTTACCTGACGTGCATGGCGATATATGCCCCTTGAACTCTTCCTCGTTGTCCAGACTAGCTGTCTCAGAACAACAGTCACACTCTTCACTTACATCCAGAGAAACTCCACCTACAAGCGTGGCTTCTGCATGATTCTATGAACTAGCCTGCTTGCAACAAGTTAAACATGTGTTACTAAACAGCAGAAAAGTGACCAAAAGATAATACTTACCTTCAAAAATGGAAGAGATTCTCCTCCTGGTGTCAAGAAAAACACGTGATGGCCTCCACAGCACCACTACCATTAGTGTTGGAATATCTACTGGAGCAGAAACTATCAGTTTAGCAACGAGCTCAACCAAAGTCCATCTTGCGGCCATTACTGCATTCCATATTGAGATTGACAGGAACTTGATCTTTGTGCTCCCAATTACTTAACACTTTCTTGCAGGTCTCCAGAACATTTACGCAGAAGTCTGCGAACCTGGGACCTCAATCTGGTGTTGAAATGCCTCCCCGGACCACCATTTGAACCCTTAGCCACCCGTTCCCTGCTGCATTTATCCATGAAAGTGTCCTTTCAGGTTGCCATTACTTCTGCCAGAGGGGTGAATGAGATCATGGCATGCATGGCCAAACCTTCTTACATAATATTCTTCATGCTACCGGTCACGCTACGTCTGCACCCAAAATTCCTATTGAAAGTAATATAAGCATTCCATATCAACCAACCAGTCCATTTTCCCACATTCTATCCCAGGCCTCATGGCACTCCAATGGAGGCCATTTTGCATACATTGGACGTTAGACGGTCGTTAATGTTTTACCTGGAAAGGACCAAACCGTTCTGAAAATCTCCTAGACTTTTTGTTTCTATTATCATGCATTCAAAAAACTGCGCAATATCCACTCAGTGATTTTCTGAATGGATCTCCATATGCATTCAACAGTGCTGTCATATTCGGAACAAGGATCCTCCTACACACCTCAGAGTGCATTCGACATGATCTGTTTCTACCTCGATTGTGTTCCTCAACAGTTTTTCAATAATAGAGATTTGTAGGGCAGCCACTTGGGCCTCTGTCCACACATTCGCTGAGCACTGTGCACTCACTCAAGACTCCAGAGGTGACACCATAGTTGGCCTAACCGTACTTACCTCTATGACTCAAATGAACTCGAAGGCCCTCCTGCCTTCTGAGGAGCATTGCTGTACAGTCACCTGAAGTGGAGCATCCACAGGGACAGCACTCAAAGAAAAAGAGAAGGTTACTCGCCTTGTGCACTAACTGAGGTTCTTCAAGATGTGTGTCCCTCTGGGTGCTCCACTGTCCATCCTTCTCCTCTCACTTTGGAGATTGCTGCTAGGACTCTATGGTAGAGAGGGAACTGGAGGGCTTGGGTCGTGCGTGCGCAAGATGCGGTGCCAACAGCACCGCAGGACACCTACTGTGCATGCGTGACCCATGCAGACACTACTACCATAAATCTCTGATTGATGGCACCAGCACCTGAAGTGGAGCACCCACAAGGACACACATCTAGAAGAACCTCAGTTTCTGCACAAACTGAGTAGCCTCCTCTTCCTGGCCTACTCAGACATCCTTCAGTATGCAAATTCATTTCCAGCTAAATACATGAGCGTTCTGACCAGTCATTCTTCAGTTACATACAGGGCAATGCCCGCACATTCTTAGTTCCAACCTTGTCTCCCACAAATGTGAGTCTTGTACTGTCCAGTTATCTACAGAACAATGCAAGCTCGCAGAAAGTCCATCATTTCATCAAAGAAAAATGATAATGAACCAGCCTTGTTATCCGAAATGGTGTTTCCCACACACAGTAATCAAAACACATTGGTTAAGATAAAACAAAAGATAAGTTTACTAACTACAGACAGATAGAATTTAAGTGATTACAAGTGATGATGCAAAAAATTCAGGATTGGTTACAAAAGAAAATAAAAGGGTAAAACACAAGCTAACTTAACAAGCTAAATGAACTTAAAAACAAAAGTTGTTGTCTCACCATACACTGCAGTAAATTTCACTGGGTGGGTCTCCTTTTCATCCTGGGATCCCTCCCCCCAGTTCAGTTGTTTGAGAGTTGTTCATGACATGAGCAGGGATGAAGGAGGAGAGAGATGAAGTTGAGGCCAGTGTGTCTCATTCTTATACCACTCTTTGAGTTTTATCCCCAACTGGGTGGAGGTGAAGGTTGAATTGTCATTGAGAGGAAATGTAGATTTCTTGTTCACACCTTCCCATTACTGGAGAATGACTGCTTAAGTAAGTGATAGCTCTTTAACACCTGGCTGGGTGTTAGTCTGTTCTTTGTTCTGAAAAACTGGTTTAGGCCTTCTTTTGTTAAACTTTAAGCATGTTACAGCAAGGCTGTACATAATAGAATCTTCTAAGTTCACATACAGTGCTGATAACACATATTGTACCGGACAATAATGTTCAGCAGATCATGAGTTTTCAAATGATACTTCACAAGGCATACTTTGTACAAAATTTATCATAGTCTTGTAAAAGTGGTGAACGTAATAGTATAGACCATCACTCATGCTTTATCCAGATTAAACATCTCTCCATCTGATGGCATGGAGAGTCTCTGGTTAATGTCAGCAGGTATGAAGTGTTCAGCAGAGACGCAGAGAATCCTTTCAGAAAGCAGAAAACCCTCAACTAGAAAATCATATTGGGTGAAAGTGTTTTTCCATAGGGAAGAGGGCAAGACAATGTGACACTCTTCAATCATCCATTCCAGTAATTCTGGACTATCTGGTTTATCTTTCAGCATCATTATAATTTACTTGGCAGTGATTTTGGGCCTGTCATTTGCCCTGTCAGATCTCTTCCATAAGAATCTGTTGCAGATGTTTCTGCCAGTAAGAAAGATACTAACTTCATGGGATTTGAACCTAATTCTTACCTTTCTAGTGGAACCTCCATTTGAGGTTGTCCTCTTGTTCCCTTCATCATTTATGTATTAAAGCTGTATTTTTGGTGGCTATACTTCTGCGTAAAGAGTAAGTGAAATTCAGGCACTTATGTCACCCCCACACCCCTCGTGGTTTTACATGCAGACATAGTGACTGAGCCCTCACCCTACATTTATTCCAACAATGGATTCAGACTTTCATGTTAATTGATATATTCAGTTTATCTATATTTTTTCCAACATGTCACTCATCTTCCTGTGAATCTAAACTTCGTACATTGGACATTAAGAGGAGGCTGTTGTATTATAAGACCATTCAGAAGATCTCTTAGACTATTCATCACATGTGGCAGTACATCTAGAGGTAGACCAGTCTGATCTCTGCTCACAACCTGTTTAAATGGATTGTGGACAGTATTAGAATATCATATGATATTAAAAAACCAACTATTTCTAGTTCATGTTACCGTTCATTCCATGAGAGCCTAGGCTATGTTGGTGGCATGTTTCAATAGAAAACCAATTGTGGAACTCTAGAGCAGTCACATGGTTCTCAATGCATATATTTACCAGTCATTACTCTCTGGTGTCAGCATCAGGAGCTAATGCACAAGTTGGGAAAGCAGTTCTGCAATTTTTATTCAGATGAGTTCCTAGCTCCCACCGCTTGGAACCAAATTGTTAGCTAAACACCGTGACCGAGATCCTCATACACAGAGACTCAAAGACAAAAAACACAATTACTTACCTTATAGTAACTGTCATTCTTTGAGATGTTCTCTGCATGTGGATCCCATGACTCGCCATTCTCCTCACAGCTCCCTCCATCCCTGCCACTTAGAGACTCTTAATCTGTATTCTGGGTGGTGAAGGAATTTATGGTAGAATCTATCCTTTATACCCTGGGGACAGAGTCCAAGGGTGTGAATAACGCGTATGTGATCCATAGTGGACAGAACTGATAAAACTGCCAAAGTCCTGTGCAGAGGGCACATACACACTATGAGTGAGATCCACATTGACAGAACATCTCAAAGAACAATGGTTCTTCTTCGAGTGATTGCTCATATCCATTCCAGTTAGGTGTGCATGCCGCGTGTGCACGTTCGTCAGAAGATTTTTACCCTAGCAACTCCGGTGGGCCGGCAGGTCGCCCCCTAGAGTGGCGCCGGCATGGCGCCTGATATATACCCCTGCCGACCCGCCCGCTCCACAGTTCCTTCTTACCGCCATGTCGGTCGTCGGAACGGTGGAGCATGGCATAGCTGTCCTCCACGTCCCTAGCTCTCCATTGTCTCGTGTTCTAATAGTTGTATATAGTTATAGTTGTAATTAGACTTTTTAGTATTAGTTGTTAGTTGTAGTACTTGTTGTAAATAGTTAGCGGGCTTGGGCGCTAGCCCTCCCCTGCGCCCGGCGCCGGGCCCATGCCCGGCTTGCCAGGGTTTAAACAGTGCTCGGCCTGCAAGAAGCCGATGCCAACGAGCGATCCCCACAACGCTTGCCTGAAGTGCCTTGGGGAATCGCATATCTCTGAAAAGTGCAGTAATTGTAAGGTATTTAAGCCAAGAACAAAGAAGGAGAGGGATCAGCGCTTAAAGATCCTCTTAATGGAAGCATCACTTAACCCTCCAGCCTCGACGCCGAGCGCTGGCTCCACTCCGGCACTGGACCGCTCTGGCACCGGGAAGATGTCGCGGCACCGGCCTTCCCTGGCACCGGGCCCAGAAGCAAGGCCTTCGACGTCTGCCACTCCAACCAAGCAGATGCGGATGGAGCGCCCGGCACCGTCTACTGCCGCGGCACCGATGATAGGGATTCCATCGACTCCAGGCCCGGGAGGTCCATCGAGTCCGGTCCCTCACAGCTCCCCCATAAGATCCGGGGTCGAGCTAGTGGTTCCCTCGGCGCCGGAGACATTTGCTTCGGCTCGGGACCTGATTGCTTTGACTGAACCTATGCTACCTCAACCCCCGGTGCCTCCGGTGCGGGTTCTGCAGTCAAAGGGCAAGCCTACGGCCTTGTGAGCTCCATCTCCAGGTTCACCGAGCCGGCACCGATCCCCATCAAGATCCCTGCACTGTGGACGATCTCGGTTGGGACGCCGCTCGCAGTCCCGGCACCGCTCCCCGCGGCGGTACTAGTCATACTCGCGGCGCCGATCCACTTCATGGAGGTCACGGTACTCCCGGCACCGTTCTGGCTCTTGCCACCGCTACCGGGACAGAGATTCCAGAAGCCGCTCCCGTCGTCGGCGTTCGGCATCCCGGTCGACCTCACAGCACCACGCTGGTAGTAAGTCCTGGTCTCAATCCCGGCACCGGTATGACTCCCGGCACCGAGTAGGTCGACGTCGTCTAGACGGAGGGACCCGTATCAGTCCCGTTCGGCTCCACCTTGGCCATCCCGACAGCTGTCTGTCTCCTCTCACACAGACAGCGCGTACGCTATGGATGCGGACAGACCTGCTGCTCTCTTCCAGGAGCCCCCTCTGCAGGAGCATGGACCACAGCAGTGGGGCTTCTGGACCCCCTGGGCATACCATCAAGCCCAAGGGCAGCAACAGGTTCCCCCACCTCCAGCAATGTCAGAGCACAGGGCTCCGGAGGCCACACTGTTTCGTCCTCCCCAATCCCCTGCACAGGAGGGATTGTCTCACCAGCGGGCCCCTGACCTCTCTCCAGAGCCGGAAGCATTGCTCCAGACGGAGTATCCTGCAGATCCACTCCTGCTGGGGGTCTCCTTGTCATCCTCCCCGGATGAGGCAGTGGCTGGAACAACATCCACCAGCCATCCTCCGCTCGACCTCAGAGCACATCAAGACCTCCTCCGGCACATGGCGCAAAACATGACTTTGCAGGCTGAGGAGGTCTCAGAAATTGAGGATCCGGTGGCGAGCATATTGTCTGCAGATGCTCCCACTCATGTTGCCCTCCCCTTTATACGGACCATTCAGGCCAATGCCACTACCATCTGGCAGTTGCCGGCATCAGTTCCCCCCGTGGCACGCGGCGTGGAACGCAAATACATGGTGCCCTCGAAAGGGTACGAGTATCTCTATGTCCACCCACCCCCGTGCTCCCTTGTCGTACAATCTGTGAACTAGAGGGAGCGTCACGGCCAACAGGCCCCGGCACCGAAGTCTAAAGAAGCGAGGCGCATGGACCTGCTTGGCCGAAAGGTCTATTCTGCGGGCGCTCTCCAGCTTCGGGTGTCCAACCAACAAGCTTTCCTTAGCCGCTACACTTACAACACCTGGGCGGCAGCGGACAAATTTAAGGAGTTGTTTCCACAAGATGCATGTCAGGAATTTGCGGCAATCCTTGACGAGGGCAAGAAGGTGGCACGTACTTCTCTGCAAGCATCCCTCGACGCCGCAGATTCGGCCGCCAGGACTCTGGCTTCTGGTGTGACCATGCGCAGGCTTTCCTGGCTTCAGGTCTCTGGTCTTCCTCCGGAGCTCCAATACACCATTCAGGACCTCCCGTTTGAAGGCCAGGGCCTGTTTTCGGACAAGACCAACCCCAGGCTGCAAAGCCTTAAAGACAATAGAGTCATTATGCGCTCTTTGGGGATGCATACACCAGTCACCTAGCGCAGATCCTTCCGGCCTCAACAGCAGCGCCGGCCCTACCCTCAACCTCACCAGAGGCAGGACTTTGCCAGATGCCGAAGTAGGAACGGCCGGCGTAGACAGTCGGGCAGCCAAGGGGGGCAAAACCAGAGCTCCTCCAAGGCTCCCTCTGGCCCAAAGCCTTCATTTTGAAGGTGCGCCCGAGGGCGATGCACCAGTTTCCCTCCCAGATCCATCCCCGCCATTCTCCAACCGTCTTTCGTTTTTCCTCCCGGCGTGATCCCGACTGACATCAGACCATTGGGTCTTACGCACATTACAAGCTGGATACCATCTGCAGTTTGTTTCGCCCCCCTCCTCCCGCCCCCCTCCTCCGTCGCTCTTCAGGGACCCCTCTCACGAGCAACTCCTTATTCAGGAGGTGCGGACGCTCCTCGCCAAAGGAGCCATAGAGGAGGTTCCAGAGGCCCAGCGGGGCAAGGGGTTTTACTCCCGTTACTTTCTGATCCCCAAAGCCAAGGGAGGCCTCAGGCCTATCCTTGACCTGCGTGAACTCAACAGATACGTCGTGAAGTTGAAGTTCCGTATGGTATCCTTGGGGACCATTATCCCATCCTGGAGACTGGTATGTCGCCCTCGACATGCAAGACGCATATTTTCATATAGCCATCTTCCCACCGCACAGACGGTTCCTTCGGTTCGTGATCAACCGCTGCCACTGTCAGTTCGCGGTCCTCCCGTTCGGCCTCTCCACGGCCCCGAGGGTGTTCACCAAATGTATGGCTGTAGTCGTCGCCCACCTCCGTCGCAGCCGCATACATGTATTTCCATACCTCGACGACTGGCTGATTCGGGGGTCATCAGAGGCGCAGGTCCTCAGCCATGTCCGCATGGTCAGCAGTCTCTTTGGGAACTTGATCCTCATCCTCAATATAGAAAAGTCAACGCTAATCCCCACTCAGAGGATAGAGTTTATCGGACGCCTTCTGGACTCGACTCTGGCCAGAGCCGTTCTTTCTCTATCAAGGTTCCAGACCTTGACGGCCATTATACGATGACTGCAGACAGCACTCTTGACATCCATAAGTATGTGCCTAACTCTATTGGGCCACATGGCAGCTTGCACATTTGTCACGCGGTATGCGTGGCTGTGCATGAGGCCCCTCCAGTCCTGGCTCATCAGTCAGTACCGTCCAGCCCGACGCTTTCTGGACGCGATTGTTACCGTTCCCCAGGACGTATTAGGTTCCCTGAGGTGGTGGCTGGACCAGTCCATGGTATGTGTGGGGTTGCCGTTCCATCTGCCCCAGCCTTCGGTGTCCCTGACAACAGACACCTCAGATCTAGGTTGGGGGGCCCATCTCGGAAACCTACGGACACAAGGTCGGCGGTCACCTCACGAATTAGCCCTCCACATCAACGTACGAGAACTGAGGGCAGTCCGCCTTGCTTGCCAAACATTCCATCTTCAACTTCAAGGTCGCTGTGTCTCGGTATTCACCGACAACACAACGACCATGTATTACATCAACAAGCAGGGCAGTTCGAGGTCCTCTGCCCTGTGTCAGGAGACCGTGAGGCTCTGGGACTTCTGCATAGCCCACTCCATTCACCTCATCACGTCCTACCTTCCCGGGGTTCAGAACACGCTGGCGGATCATCTGAGCAGATCCTTTCTTTCCCACGAGTGGTCCCTTCACCCGGACGTTACCCTTTCGCTCTTCCAGAGGTGGGGATGTCCCCGGATGGGCCTCTTCGCGTCCCGAGGGAACAGGAAGTGCCAGATGTTCTGCTCCTTCCAAGACCGGGAACCAGGTTCTATAGCAGATGCCTTCCTTATGCCCTGGACGACGCATCTGTTCTACACATTCCCTCCTTTCCCGCTCGTCCACAAGGTCCTTCTGAAGGTGCGCAGGGACAGGGCCCGCTTGATCATGATAGCTCCAGCATGGCCCAGGCAGCATTGGTACTCCATGTTGCTGGACCTGTCTCTGGCCGATCCTGTCCCCCTGCCCCTTCACCTGGACCTGATCACTCAGGACCACGGCAGGCTACGTCACCCAGACCTGCAGTCCCTGCACCTCACGGCGTGGCTCTTGAGTGGCTGACCCGGTCCGAGCTCCGTTGCTCAACCCCAGTGCGGCAGGTGCTCCTGGGCAGCAGGAAGCCTTCTACCAGAGCGACTTATTCAGTGAAATGGAAGCGCTTCACCTGCTGGTGTGCAGAACGCAGTCTCCTCCCCGCTCATGTCTCTATTGCCATTATCTTGGACTACATCTGGTCCCTTAAGGAACAGGGCCTGGTGATATCATCTCTTCGGGTTCATCTGGCGGCCATCTCCACTTTTCACCCGGAGGAGGATGGCCGATTGGTGTTCTCTCACCCTATGGTGACGAGATTCCTTAAGGGATTGGAGCATCTATACCCCCAGGTTCGACGCCCTACCCCTACCTGGGACCTGAACCTAGTTCTCACCCAGCTCATGTCCCCTCCGTTTGAGCCATTAGCGACTTGCTCCCTGCTCTATCTCTCCTGGAAGACTGCCTTCCTGGTGACCATCACCTCAGCCAGGAGGGTGTTGGAGCTCCGGGCTCTCACCGTAGATCCCCCCTATACGGTGTTCCACAGGGACAAGGTCCAGCTGAGACCACACCCAGCCTTTCTCCCCAAGGTGGTCTCAGCCCTTCATGTCAACCAGGACATCTTTCTCCCTGTATTTTTCCCAAAACCCCACTCCTCCCGCAGGGAACAGCAGCTCCACTCGCTGGACGTCCGTCGAGCGCTTGCGTTTTATATAGACAGGACCAACCCATTCCGCAAAACCCCCCAACTCTTTGTGGCGGTAGCGGAACGGGCCAAAGGGTTACCTGTTTTTTCTCAAAGAATCTCCTCGTGGGTAACGGCCTGTATCCGAGCCTGCTATGACGCGGCTCATACTCCTCCGGGTCACGTGACTGCGCACTCTACCAGGGCTCAAGCGTCATCGACAGCTTTCCTTGCCCACATACCCATCCAGGAGATCTGTAGGGCAGTGACCTGGTCCTCCGTTCATACCTTCGCTTCCCATTATGCCCTGGTCCAGCAGTCCAGAGATGACGCGGCCTTCGGCTCTGCAGTGCTCCATGCCGCAACCTCTCACTCCGACCCCACCGCCTAGGTAAGGCTTGGGAATCACCTTACTGGAATGGATATGAGCAATCACTCGAAGGAGAAAAGACAGTTACTCACTTTTGTAATTGTTGTTCTTCGAGATGTGTTGCTCAGATCCATTCCACACCCGCCCTCCTTCCCCACTGTCGGAGTAGCCGGCAAGAAGGAACTGAGGAGTGGGCGGTCCGGCAGGGGTATATATCAGGTGCCATGCTGGCACCACTTTAGGGGGCGACCTGCCGACCCACCAGAGTTGCTAGGGTAAAAATTTTCCGACGAACGTGCACGCGCGGCGCGCACACCTAACTGGAATGGATATGAGCAACACATCTCGAAGAACAACAGTTACAAAGGTGAGTAACCGTCTTTTACTGTAAGGTAAATAACCGGTTTTTACAAGGGAGTAATCTCTCTTTACCACAGTGAATGAATCAGTGAAAAGGATTAGTTTTTGTTTCCTTTTTTTGTAGACAAAAGGACAAATTTAAACTCTTCTGTGTATGACATTACTTAGTACATCTGATTTGTCTAATGTTCCCCAGAGAAGATAATGTACTTGAGGCGAATTTCATAAACAGCTGTTGGTGTTGAAGTATAAATGTAGAAGAATTTACAACTGACATGAGAAACACTCCCCGTCATGCACTGATTTCAGGATTGAAGGATTTGCCAAGGTTATGGGCTATATTTTGTCTGTCATGAGCTTCCAGAAGTGCTATATATGTGATTGAAGAATAGGAGCAGAGTTCTGGGTGCAGGCGTCAGGGTGAAGACAAAGATAATTAACTATAAATCTGTTTTTTAAAAAACCAGACCCCAACCTTGTGTTGTTTACTACATAAGATGCATATTAATTTAATGTATTCCTCTGATACAGGTTCCAGACTTTCCAAAGGAGGTGGAGATACGAGCATTGATGGAAGGACAGTTCATGGCCAAGAGGATTCATGCTGAAAAGCTGGGATATAAAATTAGTAAGTGTGATTAGAAACAAACAAACAAACAAACAAAGAAACAGCAGAGGCAATGGAATCTCAGGGCTTGGCTACACTGGAGAGTTGCAGCGCTGGTGAGGGGGTTACAGCGCTGCAACTCAGGATGTGGCCACACTTGCAAAGCACAGCCAGCACTGCAACTCCCTCGGGTGTAGTGATTCCAGCGCTGGTCAGCAAGTGTGGACACCACCAGCGCTTTTATTGGCCTCCGGGGTATAAGGAGGTATCTCAGAATTCCTGTCCACAACAAACCAGAAGAATGGCTGAACTCTGATCTCCCCGTAGCTACTTGCTAAAAAACAAACAGCTGCTCTGTGCTCCAGCGAGCGAGCCAGTGAAGGCAGGAGAATTGCTTTGGAATGTTCAAAGCTGTTTGCTTGAGGAGAGAGGGGGGAGGGGTAATGTTGAGCAACTGTTTATGTGGTCTGATGGCTATTTAGGAGTGCATAATTAGCATTTAGTGAATAAGAGACAGGTGGGGGAAAGGTCAAAACTTTTAAAATGATTGAAGGTAGGCACTGTGTATCTTCCAGTCCTTAGAACTTGCAAGGCAGGGAGCTGAGAACAGTGTCAGCTCCAAAAATCCACTCTCTCTGTCTTCCCCATGCTCCCTGTCACATTCCACCCCACCCCCCTCTTTTGAAAAGCACGTTGCAGCCACTTGAATGCTAGGATAGCTGCCCACAATGCACCACTCCCAACAGTGCTGCAAATACTGCAAATGTGGCCACACTGCAGCGCTGGTAGCTGTCATTGTGGCCACACTGCAGCGCTGGCCCTACACAGCTGTACGAACACAGCTGTAACTACCAGCACTGCAGAACTGTAAATGTAACCATGGCCCAAGACGAAGCACTAAAAGAGTGGTTCTGACTGTAATGCAGATGATAAGATTGTTATCTTGCCTGACAGGTATTGAAACTGATGTGAGTTTTGACTTAGGCTCTTGTTAAATGCCATTCTTGACTATGCAGAAAGGAGCCTGATTCTAGCAGATGCTGATTTAATTGGGGGTGATGAGAGTCTCTCAGAATCAGGCTGTAGATTATTTCTTGAGGTATCCTGGATATTTCAATGTATTAGGCTTCACTAATAACTTTTAAACTAGAATTTTTGTTAAATGAGAGGAAGGATGGTCTTGTGGTTAAGACACTGGACTTGAGATTAATACATCTGTGTTCAGTTCCTGGTTTTGCCATAAGAATTCCTTTTGTGACTTTGAGCAAGTTACTTAGTCTATCCGTGCCTCGGTTCCCCATCTGCAAACTAGAGATAATGATATTTCCTTTCTTTCACCCTTTGTCAGTCTTGTCTATTTAAACTGTAAACTCTTTGGGACAGGAACATTCTCTTACTTTATGTTTGTACAGCATTTAGCACAATGAAGCACCAATCTTGGCAAGTATTGTAATGTAAATAATAAATGGTAAATTTTAGGAAAAGGTAAATACATTAAAAAATTGTAGGCTTAAGTTTTTGCCTGTTGTTTTCTGCCATGTTTGTCTTGGAGACGCATGCTTCTTTCAACAGTACTGTATTAATTTAAAACTAAATAATTAAAGTCCGCCCCTCAGTTATCCCTTGGTATCAGTACAGTTGAGAATAGAGTGGCTCAGGATGGCCTGTGTTTTTGCTTGGCAGGGTACAGTTAAAGATTTATATAAAAATAAAGGTCACATTTGAGATAGGTGAAGAAGCTAGTGGTAGATCCACATTTAAAAGGGGGACACTGCAGTAGGTGATGGGGATGGGGAGGCATGTCTGATGCCACCAGTTTCAATATTAACATAACAGACTCTCTCCCTAAATTAAGGTGTAAACATAAGTCATCATCACCCCTGTCAGGCAAAAATGGGCCTTTACCATTCTCCAATGGTCAGTAGACTTTGGGCTATTTTACACATGTTGAGGAAACATGATGTACCAAGAACACCTGCCTCCAAGCCCTTCCCACCAGATCTGACATTCAAATCTAAGAACTTTTCACAAAAACATCTCAGCTGATATCTTCCATTGTTGTATTCAGTGCAGTTGTAGCTGTGTTGGTCCCAGGATGTTATAGAGACAAGGTGGGTGAGGTAATATCTTTTATTGGACCACCTTCTGTTGGTTGTCTTGTCTCTCTCTCACCAACAGAAGTTGGTCCAATAAAAGATATTACCTCACCCACCTTGTCTCAGTTGATATCAGCTGTTATGAATTTAGGTCTGCCCCACCCTTGCCCTTGAACCTTGGATTGCAATCACAGTCCTCCTGCTGAGGCAGACTGGATTGGCCCCTGGCCAGACCCTACAAATGTTGCTCTTCAGTTAACTAGAGGAGTAGCTGCTGAGCTACAGAAAGCATCCCCTTTGGCAACACTGAACTGAAAAGCTGAATCTGGAAAAAAAAAACCCTGAGTCTCCTGCACTGCAGTACTGCTCCTCCATTAGTCTGGCCTTTTTTTGATGATTTAACATCCTATAACTTCTGTTTTAAAGCAATACTTTAGCTTATTACAACATAACTCCCTCCAGATGAATGTAGTCCAACATACATGTTATACTGTGTTGTTATCACTTGTGCTGAGGCAGCACCTATATGCCTCAGTGAGGGATCAGGACTCCATTATGCTAGGCACTGTGTCTGTGTCAACCCAAACATTCCAAAATTATAAATCAGGTCCCCAAAAGTAATGAGATTGGCTTAAAAATAATAAGATATATGCTTCTCTTTTATATACCTGTGGGGTCCACTTGGGGCATGTTTTCAAGCTGTTCTCCACAGCCATGAAGACTAAAACCTTTTTCGAAAAATGAAAGCTGAGATTTTTATGTTAGCATGTGACTCTAGGAACTGGGACTTCAAGAAAAACATCAACTATCATGAGACTCATGAAAAAAATCACAAAATTTGACAATACTGCTTTGTAAATACAATAAAAAAGATGCTGTGTAGTGGAGACAACACACCTGCTTATTTGTGGAAACATTAAAATACATTGTATTTTAAATGTCCATGTATACCTCATTCTTGAGATGACTATTTATAATATCTGAGTGTGACACTGTCCCTTGAATTGTATCTTCCCAACAGATGTTATGGAACATTTTGATTGTTTTGTTGCATCAAGATAAACTTTCATCTATGTAATATCTAAACGATGAGTTTAAAAAGAACTACTTGCCCTTATTGCTAATTTTACGCATTTCCTGCTTTTTTCCCCAGTGCTGTTATTTATTTAAATGTGATGCTCTATTTCTGTATCAGAGGGGTAGCCGTGTTAGTCTGGATCTGTAAAGGCAGCAAAGAATGCTGTGGCACCTTACAGACTAACAGACGTTTTGGTGCATGAGCTTTCGTGGGTGAATACCCACTTCCTCAGATGCATCTGAGGAAGTGGGTATTCACCCACGAAAGCTCATGCTCCAAAACGTCTGTTAGTCTGTAAGGTGCCACAGCATTCTTTGCTGCCTATTTCTGTAGTGATGGCATTCTCTCAACTTTTTTTTTTTTTTTTTTTGTAGAACAGTTCTGAAATGGGAAAAAATACAGTGTGTTTTATGGTACAGATATGATCATAGTACTATAAATATGTTTAGTTCCCCTGCACACAAGATACTCTTTATCTTGTTTGTTTTGGTAGCTGTCAGTTTTTATTCTTGTAGTGATTCTTGATGAGGTATTTAAAAGTCTGTTTATCTTTTGGAAGAGGTATATAACTAGAGTCACTTGGGTTCCTTAAATATAGCATCCCATAGCACATTTAGGCCTTGTGTACCTGGGGGATTTGCCCAGCTTCCAGGAATTGAGTTGATTTACATCCACTGCTGTAGTTGCATCAGTGCAAACTGCAGCTTTCCTTAATCTACACTTTTGCACAGGTGCAGCTACAATGGTAATTCCTGCTAATTCCCAGAATTGGGACAAATTCCTCAATTTAAACAAGGCCTTAGGAGGAGATAGGGTTGACATGATCTACCACAATATACACCTCTGTATGGTGTTTTGAAATGTATAGGGACCAATTCTCGGTGGTACAAATGAACCAGAAGTCTGGCTTTGCTGGCTACCTGAGAATTTCTCCATCCAGCCCCAGAATATGGGAGTCACAAAGAGTATGTAAAACTATTTTTGTATTCCAACCTTCTCTGCCTCTCAGTCCTGTCTCAGGTGCAGCTTGGTTAGACCCAAGAATCTGGGCCGTAATCTTAAATGTAATGGAAGATGGATAAACCAGAAAGGATAAACCTGAAAACCTTGGAGTTTGAAGGAAACTTTAAGGATATTTCCTGTCTGCTAGAGTTCATGGATGAGTAACATAAACAATATAAACGTTGGATAATCTATTATAACTTTATTTCATTTTATGAATTAATTTAGCAACTTTATAGGAAAACTGAAAATTTCTTTTCTTTCTAGAAACTGGTTCTGTAGTAGAAGTGACACTGAGAAATCATAGTTTGTTTATTTAGTTGTGTTTCCAGTTGCACCTATCTAAAACTCTAGGTGCATTTCATACTTAAAAAAAAAAAGCTTTAGCAAAAGTCTAATTGCAACAATCTTAAAACAACCTTGTACTTGCCATGTGTATATGTTCATGTGTGCACATGTACAGATTTTTGTATACAATTTGTTTATGTACCAGGAGAGGGCGGTAGATTCCATCTCATGATTTTTTTTTAACTGAAACCAAGATACATATTTTTTGTCTCAACCCTGTTTTTAAAACTGATAAAGTCACCAGATGATACTTGTGAGAAAAGTTAGACCTTGTATAAATCATGATTTAAAGGCTTTAATGTGTTTGTCATTGTGTTACAGTTGTTTCAATTGTTTTCAATCAGATTTCAAGGGAAATGATTGAGAAACACCCTATATCCTGTTATGATTATTTACTTGATAGGTTGGTAGAGTGTTGCCAACCCGGAACAAACAAATGAAGCTTGCCCTGCTCCTGTTCTTTATATCCTCTAATTCAGTGATCTGCAGAGATAAGGAGAAGGCTTTGTGTTCCTTTTTTTCTTTGTGTTTTGATTGTACTAGAAATAGAGTGACAAGACAGCAAATGTGAAAAATCAGGACAGGGGGTGGGGGGCAATAGGAGCCTGTATAAGAAAAAGACTCAAAAATCGGGACATCTGGTCACTCTAACTAGAAAAGGCTTCTGTTTTGTCACTTCTCTATTTTTATGGCCATACCCTCTGAAATTTAATTTCTGCTCAACAATTAGCAGTTCAGAGATCAGATCCTAGACCTGTCTGATGTATAGATTGTGGACCTGTTGTGATAAAGCCCTGCACCTCTTATATGTCCTCTGAAACCAAAACCCATGGCACCTTTATAGTGAAAAATATGTATATGTAGCCTCCTGACACAGATAATCACAGCTGCTTTAAAAGTGTCAGTAGGTTCAAACTGATCAGGCAATCTGTACTGTACTTGATTACCCTCTTAGAAGCTTATCCTGTTCCCATGGAAGTCAATTATAAAACTTACATTAACATCAATAGAAGCAGGATAAGACTTTTACTTTGGCTGGGGATCTTACATGTTAGGGAGCCCCAATCAGGGTTTTTATCCTGGTTTGGGGGAATCCAGTGTTAGTGGCAGTGTCACTAGCTACAAAATAAGTAATCTAGGCAGTGAACCCTATATGTGCCCCCAGCTGAGTCAAGTGTGTTTTGGACATTGAAGGAAAACTGTATATGTGGCGGGGAGGGTTGGGGAGTTACTGTGAAGTTGACAGACCCAATCAGTATAATAACTTCTATGTATTCAGAAGTGCCCATCAGTGACTATATAATAGTGTAGCTTTCTGACATTGCGCTAGTGTGATTATTAGTTTAGGTTTTTAGGAGTCTGATTTTCACCATCTGTCATCCAAAGAATAATGGAGATGGATATAATGTTCTGAGCTTTATATGCTAAAACATTTATATCTGTATTTATTATATATTACATTGCCCTTTATCTGTATTTATTATATATTACATTGTCCCCTGAATGTGGGAATCCATTGCTTATGTTACCCTACTAACTGTGTGAACAGTACACTTGCATGCTTAAATATTGATGGCTGTGGCACCAGGCATGCCCACTTTTTTTCTCTTTTTTGCTCTCATTGCTGTGACAACAATGGCGAGGTTAAACAATTTTTTGTTGTGCCCTTTCTCCCCCCCTTCAAGGCAGGCAGGCAGGCTTGGTGGCTTGACGAGGTGGGTCAAGCCTGGTTTCTTTTGGCAGACACCTGCCAAATGCTTCATTGCTGTGACAACAATGGCGAGGTTAAACCCTCAAACATGGGTAGGCAACCTGCGGCACACAAGCTGATTGTCAGTGGCACTCACACTAACTAGGTCCTGGACACCGGTCCAGGGGGGCTCTGCATTTTAATTTAATTTTAAATGAAGCTTCTTAAATTACATACAACAATAGCTTAGTTATATATGACAGACACAGCAAGAGCCCTTCTAAAAAGATTAAAATGTATTACAGGTCTGTCGCATCTTACGCGCATTTAAAATGCGCAATTTCAGCTTTATGTTGTCAGCAAAAACAAAAAAAAAAGAAAGAAAAATAATTTTAATAGTGTACCTGTAGTGCGGGCGTTTCCACCCGCCATTACGTTCAATGTAATTTTGACTATACGCGATTTTCACTTTACGCACTGACTGTGGAACGTAACCCCAGCATAAGATGCGCGGACCTGTACTGGCACGCAAAACCTTAAATTACAGTCAATAAACAAAGACTTGGCACACCAAACGGACCAAATGGATCCATCTTCCCTCCCAGCAGTTAGCAGGGAAACTGGGGGAAAAGATACTATACTGGAGTTAGAGAGGTTCACAAAATATTCCTGGTGGAGATTTGACATTTGGGCTTATAATTGTTTGTGTCATGTTGCTGTGTCATTAAGTCCCAACAGTGTGACATTTTGGTGCAGACATTATGATGTAATGTCAGTCCATTTGATGATGAGGTGACTCCTTAGCTCTGCAAAGCTAGAGACCACTAGTCCTAGGGGCATTCATCTCACAATTTTTCCCTCAGCCCATAAAACAGAATTTCTTCCTAATGGTTCAGCATATCATGTTTCAGAGTGGTAGCCGTGTTAGTCTGTATCAGCAAAAACGAGGAATCCTCATGGCATCTTAGAAACTAAAAAATGTATTTGGGCATAAGCTTTTGTGGGCTAAAACCCACTTCAGTGTGAGTTATTGATAACTTTCAGTGGCTTCTGTGTTTACCTATAGTTACCATCATTTGTTTTGCTTATAGTAACCAGTATCTAACTTCTACTTGATAAATTATCACAAGCTTTTGGGAAACCTTAATGCCTAAAGGTACTATATTGAAAGCTTATTCTATCAACTACTTTACATTCATTTCTGAAGAATCTCGCCACTTGAACTGTAATTACGTTACATCTTCCTTCCTACCTGAAAAAAGGAAACTTGTGAAGGAGCCATTTTGTAGCTGCATACAGATTAAATTGATGTTTTTGCCTTGAAGGATTTAAATTTCTTAAAGAAAATCAGTACTAAAATGTTGTGTTGGCTGCTTGCTTGTTTCTTGCTGTTTCTCAGAGTTCTGATGTTGTTTCAGCAGCTTGAGTGCGGGAGGCTCCTGTGTCTGAGGCCCGCTGCTTCATGAAGCAAATGACAACAGCTTAAAATAATGCAGTGCTCTTAACAGCAACAAAAACCTCTGTTTAACTACCACATGTGCAGTGCAAGCTTCCTACAATGCCCCTTGCCAATACACCTCAACCTTTCTCTGTGGGGAGAGGATTATTAGCTCTAGAGGTGAGAGAGATTAGTTTTACCTTCATATTAATTAAAGGCATGATCCTGTTCCCACTGAAGTCAGTGTCAAAACTCCACAGGGTCCCAAATCCTTACTGATGAAACTGCCCACAAGAGTCCTAGTTGTGATGTGGGGATCAGCTTTTCAGCATTCCTCATCTTATATCACAAGCACAGATAGCAATGACTTCTAGTCATGATTGACCGGGGCTTGGATTTGAACCAGTGACCTGGACGTGAAAGGTTTGTTAGCTGAGCCATCTAGTCCACCCAAAGAGCTGCTTTTTCATCTGGCAGAGGGAAGTAACAGAATCAGTTTAATTTTTTTTTAAAGCACTTACAGATAAAATGCCTCCAAAGGAAGTGACCTAATGTGTTATAAGGAAGCAGCCTACGTGCACTAGAATTTTTTGCATGCATTGTCTTGCTTGGAATTTTGTTGTTGTTATTCTCTTGTTATCATCAGAAAGGAAACACAGCTAAGACAGAAAACCTGGACACTTAAAGAGATTGGAAATTGCATTATCTGCCTTTCTTTTGACAATAGATAAGATGCTGTCATTGTCTGAATAATTGCTTTAATGTTTAGTCAGCATAATGCCAAGTATTTAAATGATGTGATTCTTGTGTTCAGATGATTTTTTATTCTGTTTTGGTGAAGATACTATTCACATAGCCTGACCATTTTTTAGGAGGCTATCAGTGTACTATGTCTGCTAGGAAGCTGCATGGAATCATAGAAATAAAAAATATTAAAAATTTATTAGGTTATCTAATGCATCCTCTATCAGTTAGGGACTGTTTCCTCCAATATATTTTCTAGTGCTTTTTCCAGTCAAGTTTTAACTGACGCTGGTGAGGTGGCTCCTATTCCTTGTTTTGCAAAGCCATTCCACAGCATAAAATATTTCACTGTTAGGAAGCTTTTCCTAATATCCTTGTATTTTCTTGTCTGGTTTAAATCCGTTATTTCTAGTTAAACCTCATATCACTGTAAATACCTCCCCTTTTTTGGTGCTTGTAGCATTCATAAAATACTACAGTTATTATAGTTGTTACTTGGCTAAACTGTACATATTTTCTACTTTAAACTTTCCTCCTATGTCCCTCCATTTTTCTATTTTGGTTGTTCACAGTGTGAAGGAAAAGATTGGACTCCAGTCAGCTCCCCAAGCGATTCTCCTGTTCTTCTAATTGTCACAAACAGGTCACAGTTAATTCTCCATTTACTTGTCTCAGGTGTCGTGGCTTTTCTTATACACTTGTCATTATATGTCACTTTTCATTTATGGATCTCAAAGTGCTTTCCAACTGCATCAGCCCAGGTTTGGCCCAATAGAATGTCTTTCTATAATGACAGGGAATCCTACCCCTCCCTCCATGTGCTGTATTTCCTTACGTATAAACTGGAATTTAGATGAATTTGCGGTTTTGTTCCCTGAAATTGGGATGCAGTTTATAGAATCGTAGAATTGTGGGGCTGGAAAGGCATCTAGTCCAGCCACCTGTGCTGACATAGGACCAAGTAAACCTAGACCATCCCTGACAGGCATTAGTCTAACCTGTTCTTAATAACCTCCAGTAATGGGTACTACACAACCTTTTCTGAGAACCTGTTCTAATACTTAACTGTTACACTTAGAAAGTTTTTCCTAATATCTAACCTAAATCTCCCTTGCTGCAGATTAAGCTCATTACTACTTGTCCTACTTTCGGTGGACACTGAGAACAACTGATCACATCCTTTTTGTAACAACCCTTAACATATATGAAAGACTATTATCAGGTATCCCCCTGCCCCAGTCTTTTTTCTCAAGACTAGCTTTGCCCAGTTCTTTTTAACTTTTCCTCGTAGATCAAGTTTTCTAAGCCTTTTGTTGTTTTTGTGGCTTTCCTATGGATTCCATTGACTTTGTCCACATCTGTCTTAAAGTGTGTTGTCCAGAACTAGACACAGTACTCCAGCTGATGCCTCACCAATGCCATGTATAATAGGACAATTACCTCCCATGTCTTACATTTGATACTCCTGTAAATCCAACACAGAATGATATTAGCCATTTTCACAACTGCATCACACTGTTGATTCATATTTAACTTGTGATCCACCATAACCCTCAGATCCTTTTCACCAATACCCCTGCCTAGCCAATTATTCCTCATTTCCTAGTTGTGAATTTAATTTTTAGTTTCTAAGTGTAAGTATTTTGCATTTGTTAATAGGGTCCACTCACGGCAAGTGGCGTCTCCTTGTGGCTCCTGTAGGGATCAGCTGTCACCAGGTCTGGTACCCTGTTCTGTCCTCTTGCTCTCTGGGACTCAGCACACTCCATCTTTGTGTCTTGATCCTTCATCCAGGTCACCATAGTCCTCCCCTTACAGGGGTACCAAAGTCCTATTGGATAACTGTCCTAGGCAGTCTTCTGCTCCATTGGCTGGTCTGTGCCATCTCCCCAATGGCTAATAGGGGTACCTGTGCCCACATACTACTTTGGGTTCCAGCCCAGGGACCCAAAAAGAGGTGTAAAAGAATATCTAATTCTAGGAAACTTGGGAGCCCTTACTGAACTTCATACATCTGGTCCTGTCCAAGCAGTTAGTGCATCCATGTAAAAAATTTGGCATCCATGTAAAAAACATTGTGCTTAATAAAATCATTTCAAGAAATTTGGAAGGCTGCAATTAAGTTGAAGAAGAGAAGAGTGTGTGTATGTGTGCACGCACACGCAAGGGAAATATTTCTAATTATTTTATAGTTAATAGTTTGTCCGGGATAAATCAGTTTTTAGAGGATACATATGGTGCAAATAAACTGATAAATGCATTTGTCAGTCTTTAGCTGAGTATGTCACTACATCGTGCTTTAGCTCTTCTTCCCATTCCATCTCGATATAGGCTCATCAATTGTGTTGGTTCTTGTAAAATGAAAACTGTATTTGGAAGGTGCCTTATTATGTTGGATCAGCTTCTAAATAGAGCCTCGCTGTGCAAATCAACTAGCTTTTCCACAAGATATAACTATATATAGTTTTACTTATTTACTTTACAGACGCTCCCCGACTTACAGAAGTGTTCCGTTCCGGAACACCTTGTGTAACTCAAATTTTGCACAAGTCAGAAATGTATGCCTGACCATTACACAAAAAAACCCAAAACAAAAAAACCCCTCCTGTTTCTAGCTTATGGAATTTTTTCCATAGGTGCGGATTTATGTAAGTCAGGTTTGCGTAACCCAGGGGGCGTCAGTATTGCATTCAGGATAAACTAAAAGAGGAACAATTGCATGGGGATCTCATAGTGTATTGAAGTCTATCAGAAAACCTGTGTTTGTTACACATGGATATTTGGTGGTGTCTTTCTTTGTATAAATTAATATTAAACATAATTAAAGATTCTAAATAATTAGAACCTGAATCCGCAACAGAGCAAGGATCAAGAGCTTTTTTTTTTTTTTTTTTAAACTTAGTATACATCTGTTGTTGACAAGTGTAGATCCAAATCCTTTAACCAGTCTGGATCTAGCGACAGCCACCCATGGATCCAGGGAGAGAACCTGGATTCAGATTTGGCAGTCAAGCATGGTTGTAAAAAAGGGATCAAGTTGCCTAAGATCTAACAAACGTGAGGATCTGACACCTTCGATTGTTGTCAGTCACTTTTCTAGTGGTTCTGTTACCTGTTAGATGGGGTTCATTTTCATGTTTTGTATCTACAGGAATCCATGTTGGTTCCAAAATAGTTTTGTACCCACATGAGCTATAGGTCCATTTTCCTGCTCTTTAATCTTTCCTGGAGTTGTAAACAATTTCCAGTCAGAACTGGTTTTCCTAAGAGGTTCCCAGAAGAGGCTTCCCGCCTTTTCTAAGGGGTTTCCCGGGCAAGTGTATAAAAGGCTGACCTGAACATGGCCTCAGGGCTAGCCATCTGAGTGGCATCCAGGGATGGTCACAGGTCTTACCTGCAGACATCTATCCATCCTAATGATTAGAAGGGTTAGGAATTTTCATCCAATAGCTTCCTCGCCTGTAAAGAGAAAGAGAGAAGGAGAAGAAACAACACTTAACTTAGTCATCATCTGTTGCTGGTCTCCTGTTCTGCTTTCCATGGTCCCAAAGGAACATCAAGGGACTCCTTGGAGCTCCTCTCCAAAGGCTTGCCATTAGCCAGAGGATTGAGGTCCCAAGCACCTGCCATCGCTTTGATCTGTGAAGAAGGTTTTTATATCTGTTTTATAGAGTTGAGTTTGGGGGTAATCACTGTATTGCGCAATTTTGCTGTTTATTCCTCTTCTTATTTGTCCCACCCTTTATTATAAACCCTTCAATACACTTTATATGATTTTACCTTTACCAATTGAATCTTCATTAATTAGGGTGGGAGGGATCCTCTTTGCAGGAGAAGGGATCCTTCCAGATGGCAGGCGCTGGACAGGGAGGCCGAACCAAGGGAGACAGAAAGCATAAGGGTCTCTTGTCTTATTACACACACATGCCTCCTTTGTCTTCCAGTCCTTTCCCTTTAACACCACTGATCTGATCTGCCCAGGTCAGTGGAATCTGGTACTGCAGTTCCAACACCATAATCTTTGCAGAACTGCTTGCCTTATTGATTCTGTGCTCAGTATAGTAGTGTGAGCAAGGAGGGCCAGTGTGGAGGTTCTTACAACACTTGAAGTGGGAAATGCATTACAAGTTTCTGATCAGATCAGATCTGGATGGTGGATAGTATTTTTATGTTGTGCTTCCTGTTTGGCATTTTCACACACTCAGTGCCCTGCTAGTCTGAGAGAGTTTCCCCTTTTCCATGACTCCATCTATGAGACCCTTGCCCTTTACGTGGGGAGAGGACAGTCCATTCTCAGACTCGTCTACTGTCAGAAGTCTTAGAATCCAATTTACTTGGTTCTGGAACTGTCATTTCCCCTGGTTCTGAGTAGGTACTGTTGGAGGTTTCTGTAAGGACTAAGTTGTCTAAGACTGTGGTTCCCAAACTTTTTAGTTCTACGGCTCCCTTACAAATATTTTAAAACTTGGTGGCTCCCCACAACCAAGTACCATTTTTTTTAAATGATTCAAGACACTCGACTCAAGACACTCGACTCAGTTCAGGACACTAGACTCAAGTTGGACACTTGAATTCTTTGTTAGATTTTAAAACTTGGTCCTTAGCATATAATTATTTGACAATTCTCGAGATTTTCTTAAGCAGAGATACTCAAAATTGGAACGGAGTCAACTATTCCTGGGAACAGGTTTTGAAACCAGTCAGAGACTTATGTTCATGGAGATTCATGTTCAACTCCAGGAAAATGTTAGTCAAAATGGGAATGCAATACAGATACATGAATTTAGTAGTAGGTCTTTAATAGCAGTTTGATCTTTTTCACGCTGTTGTTTTAAAAAGTCTGATAACATTGGAAATATCTTGGTAACTCCCCTTTCAGTGTGGCATCTCCAAAGACAAGGTAAGGTTACTTCATGAATTACCTGATTTTTTTCTTTCATATCTAGTATATTTGTATTCCTACCTAGAAGCGTTAGGTTCAGTACATTCAATTTGTTGGGTTTCTAAATGTCTCAGTAGTTTCCCTGGCCTCATACTTTAATTTACTAATACTTGCAAACAAAGGACACAATGTGGGCTCTGGACTTTCTCTAGTAATAGCAAAATAGGAAAATCCAGACAAAATGTAATTATCATATAGTCTAATTTTCTTCCTTTTCTGTTTGACTTTATTTAACCAATCATTTTCAGCCTAACGTTTTCTACATGTAGGCTTAGCACTTCATAAAAATCATTTCATTATAAAGATAAGATGCATCTGTCTCTCCCTCAGTCCTCTGCTCCTGTCTGCTGGTACTGCTGCTGCTACCAGTATTGGGAACTTCTCTCTGCCCTGTACGCCGGGAAGCTTTCAGCTGCGAGATTTCCTGCTGAATGCCTCCCCGAGCACGAAGTCTCTCTGGTGGAGGCCCCTTGCTGGAGCAGAGGGCACCGAGAGGCACCCAGCCCTGGCAGCAGCAACAGAATAATATAAGACACAGGTGATTTTAAAGAATTGTTTAATAGTCTCTTAATTAGAAAAAAAAGGGCATATTGATTAAATATTTTTGCCAGATACTTGAGGCTCCTTCATGAACCTTTGTGGCTCCCCCCAGGGAGCCATGGTTCACAGGCTGTGAAGCACTGCTCTAACAGAAATTCAGCTGCTCAGGACCAAATTTATGAGAATATATATGAAGATTTGACAGGCCAAGAACTGATGCTTGGATTAGAAGCTCCCTTACAATGTAAGGCTACTGTATCTACCTCAGTTCTATTGATTCTAAGATGTCACTGATCTCAAGATTTCTCTGCTATGCAACCTCTGTAAGAGAAACAGATTATGGTGTTACAGGATACATCTGATACTTCAGAAAGGACTGCCTATTGACTTCAGACCCTCTTTGTAGCCTGCATATACAAAGGCAAAAAAAGAGATGCATGGAATCCTTTTTCTTCATCTTCAGGAAATTAAAAGGCACATTGCTAAGGTTCTGCAGAGAAGATACAGAGTACTGTAGGTCCTATTTAGAGTTAGAGCTGTATGAGGGGCTATGATAACTACTCTGATATTCCCTAAATATGCTGATGGATTCCTCTCGTGGGAGGAAATTTTATTATAACATTACTGGGCTCTTGGCTACCTATATCTAATTATAACTAACTTTTGGTTCTAAGCCAGGAAGGAGACTTTTCAGGTCCAGTTCCACCTGTACCGTGGAGTACACTGTAAAAGAATGCTAAACTGTATTACACTGTTCAGCCACTAGTTGCTAATGTGTGTAACCATACCTTATCTGAGCGTACAACAGATATATCTGGTAGTCATTGAAGGATATAATGAAAGACACATCTGGTGTATCTCTTTGAGAAGGAAGCTCTGTAGCCCATCCATATCTGGTACAGAAGCCTGGCCTGCTAACAGCAGCTCTGCAACCTACTGTGTACATGACATATACAGTGTCTAGGATTGTGTACTGTGTATCTTCATAAAGCTCATAGGCTCCAATTTAAGCATTGGTCATATTATTCTCTGTACTATATCACTGTGAAGATGCCATTTTTTTTTAGCTTATGGTTACTGAGCTACAAGCCTAATGACTATCCTCTTTAAGTTGCATTCTTACGGAACAGGTGGTCCTTCCTACAGCTCCATCCTAACTGTCTAAGATGCTTGGGCTTTCTAGTAGTAGTCAGAAAAAGGTGGAATGTCTGTCTGTCCCTGAGTCTCACTTACATTCAGGGAGGCAGGTATCATACTTGGCATATGAAGAGAATGTTCATATTGATGTGGGGCCCAAACTTATCTACAAGTTCCAAAAACCCATGGAGAGATGGAGCTGACAATAGAGGAGTCAGTCTATCATGTAAAATGCACTGTTTCACAATTATTACCATCTGACAGGACTTCAACCTCCTGGAATTGTTGGTCCTTATCCATGACGATTTAGATGTTGGCATAGAAAGTACGCTTATTAAGTTTGCGGACGATACCAAACTGGGATTGCAACTGCTTTGGAGGACAGGGTCAAAATTCAAAACGATCTGGACAAATTGGAGAAATGGTCTGAGGTAAACAGGATGAAGTTCAATAAAGATAAATGCAAAGTGCTCCACTTAGGAAGGAACAATCAGTTTCACACATACAGAATGGGAGGAGACTGTCTAGGAAGGAGTATGGCAGAAAGAGATCTAGGGGTCATAGTGGACCACAAGCTTAATATGAGTCAACAGTGTGATACTGTTGCAAAAAAAGCAAACGTGATTCTGGGATGCATTAACAGGTGTGTTGTAAACAAGACACGAGAAGTCATTCTTCCGCTCTACTCTGCGCTGGTTAGGCCTCAACTGGAGTATAGTGTCCAGTTTCTGGGCACCGCATTTCAAGAAAGATGTGGAGAAACTGGAGAGGGTCCAGAGAAGAGCAACGAGAATGATTAAAGGTCTTGAGAACATGACCTATGAAGGAAGGCTGAAGGAATTGGGTTTGTTTAGTTTGGAAAAGAGAAGACTGAGAGGGGACATGATAGCAGTTTTCAGGTATCTGAAAGGTGTCATCAGGAGGAGGGAGAAAACTTGTTTACCTTAGCCTCCAATGATAGAACAAGAAGCAATGGGCTTAAACTGCAGCAAGGGAGATTTAGGTTGGACATTAGGAAAAAGTTCCTAACTGTCAGGGTAGTTAAACACTGGGATAGATTGCCTAGGGAAGTTGTGGAATCTCCATCTCTGGAGATATTTAAGAGTAGGTTAGATAAATGTCTATCAGGGATGGTCTAGACAGTATTTGGTGCTGCCATGAGGGCAGGGGACTGGATTCGATGACCTCTCGAGGTCCCTTCCAGTCCTAGAGTCTGAGTCTATGACAAAAGCAGCATCCATGGCATACCCTCATGCCGTCTTCATCACAGCATGTTGCATATCTGATACTGAAGCTGTATGCAAGCATTTGCAAAAAAATTACCCTTATTAATATCTTTTTATTTTTGGAGTGCAAGAAGTTGAATCGCCTCTATTCACTCTGGTGTGGCTTCCAGAGTTGATGATTCTTTTGGCAGTTCTGCTGTCCATGTTTACTGAGAACCCTTCAGCCCATCTTCCTGGGGATTGTACTGCTCACTAAACTTGCACAAGTGGAAATATGCAGAGCCTGCTTGAAGAAGAAATGAAGGTTACTTTTCTGTAACATGAGTTCTTTGGCATAAGTCTCTGCATATTCATGCTTCCTGCCCACCTTCCCCACTTCCTTAAACTAGTAGGTTATGAATGTCCAAATTAGTGGAAAGAACTAAGGGGCTGTTGAGGCCACCCCCACTTTATACCTTCTGAATCCTCTCGGATCCGGGGAAGGGAAGGTTGAGTGGATCTGATGGACATTATTTTCCAGAAGATTCTGGAAGCTCGTCCCCCAGGTGGCGGGCTTATGCAGAGGCTTATCTCAAAGAACTCCAGTTATATGTAAGTAATCTTCTTTTCTCAGAACATAGTGGGTTTTTGTCTGGTTTTTCTCTTTTAGACCTCTTTGATTCATAATTAAGGATTTTGAAGTTCCTTCAGCTACAAGTTCTGATGCAAACTCACACTATAAATTACAAACTTCTGCCAAACTATTACTCACAAGAGTAATTATTATTACAAGAGCTTTCCCACTGATTTGACCACTTTCTTATCTGAATGCCAGTGTGTAGGTATGACTGGAAATCCCAGGGGAGCCATCTGAGGTAACTCAATTAGGGTGAATGGGACAGGCAATCCCCAAAGCTGGTGGATATTCCAGTACTTACCAAGTAGCTTCTATTATACCTCACTGATTACTGAGAAGTCAACAACAGAGTTCCCTTAAAGTAACCCAGCCTCAGGCCTCCACCTAGACACCCAAGTCAGGTCTGATGAGGATTTCTGAAAATCTTATTCATTGTATACAAAAGGATTCTACCAGTCCCAAAGAATTGGACACGTTATCTCCCAGTTTAATGGATAATCCAGACCTTTCCCAAATACATGCTTACAGCCAATTCTTATTAACTAAACTAAAATTTATTGAAAGAGAGAGAGAATTGGTTAAAAGAACAGTATACATATAGGCATGAGTCAGCCTTGAGATTCCGTTTCATAGCAGAGATGGAGAGCTTTGTAGATGCAAAGAGTTCGTTCAGAAATAGTCCATAGGTTATAGTCCAGTGTTTATATTCAAGGCGGTCCAGTTAGAACTGGGATCTCAGTCCTTATGGCTTAGGCTTGCCCTGCATGAAACCTCAAGCAGCTCTGAGATGACAGGATCAGGACCCAAGGGTCTTTTATACAACTCCAGGCCTTCTTTGACAGGTCAGAATCCTTAGCAGAACAATATGCAATCAAGGCGACTTTGAAGTAGGTCTATTTCCAAAGCATCACTGGTACTGAGCTACATGAATTAACATAAGGCAATTGCCTGTTTTTCCACCAATTCGCCGATGATTTGCTATACATTTCAAAGAGAGATGAATACAGCGATATCCTATGTTTACAGTTCATTTAAATGTTAAGATGTTATTCTGATCTCTGAATTAACAGACTGTAGCATAGACAAGGACTGTTTGATTACATCGTTGACCTCTACCTGTATATACACAAATACACAGAAACACCAATATTATCTCCCCATATGTTCTTAAGGGTTGAATTTGAGACATTTATCCTGCAGGATGCTTAACCCTTTCGGGTCATGCGTCACAGTAGGATTGTGTCCTTAATTTCCAAACCCTTGAGTGCTCTTGAAAAATGTACTAGACATCTTCTCCTCAGGGAACTTTATTCACTTCATATAAACGGACTAGAAAATACGATGCACTAAACTGAGATGTGGAGTAAGTGGGTTTAACTCTACTGAGGCAATAGAGTTGTGCCTACTTATACTAGGTCTGAAATTTGGCCCTCACTAGATTGTCAACTAACGGGAGTGGAAACAAGGTCAGAGTTGAGGTAGTTTGCAGAACCTTAACTCCAAATATTGTGGCTTTCAAACATTTTAATAGTGTTTTGATAATACTATTCTAAATTAATATATACATATTTACAACCTTAATTAAGTTATTTTTATGGGAACATATGTTAATTATCAATCTACCACTACAGTTTGAGATATAGGAAGATATGTCTTGCTTGTTGCAGTTTGTGCAATTTGAGTTTCTGGTACTTAAGAGCAGTACCAAGAATGCCTAGGAAACGTGAACTAATGGATAGGATATCTCTAGCTAGCTCACATTCTTGAATGTATCTGAATAAGAGCAATTATCTCAATTGAATGCAGTGTTTTAAAAAACAGCTTCATCCATTTTACTGCCACTCTTTGCACTTTTTCCTGAAAAACTCTAATGTATATTAATTAATTGCCTGAAATAATGCCAATAGATCTAACAAGGTTTGTCTAAAGCTTGGCTGCACAGCGAAAACTTCATGTTTGTTTCAGTGGAGAGAGGATAAAAAAGCATTTATTGAAAATATTAAGAAGGCTAATATTAATTTAGATGGACTGTAAAAAAAATCTTTAATGGCTTTTTAAAATTGTTTTATTTTTGCCCTAGATTTTAATTTGAATTAAGTCGTTACTATTGTTCAATGAGTTAAACTCTAAATTAAGAAATGCAAATGAAGTGAACCCAAAATCCAGTGTGGATATTGTTTTTATTGATATTCTGTAGGTTAGTGGAGTGGAACAAATTCCAATTATATCTGATCTGTTGTTTGCAGTACAAGTTCCTGACTCCTCATTAAATGTAATACATTAGCATAAATGCTTTGCTCAGTGAGAGAATTAGAGAAAATACCACTACTAGAAGTCTCTTGCCTCTTCTGTTTTTCAGTCATAATAAAAGTTTGGATTATTAGCACTATGTAATTATGCAGCCTTTGAGACTTTAGGTTTGGAAATTTACCTAGCTGGGATCATCAAAGGAAGATAAATTTGAACTGTAAGGGGAACAATCACAGTAGACTTTGTGAGGTCAGGAGAATTGCCAGAGGCAACTCTATTATTTATATCAGTTTACCTAAATAGATGTCCAATGTGGTCTGTTATGCCAACTTTAAATACTAATTGGTAATAAAAAGAAATGCTAGTTTGAAGTGATATAAACCTATAGTTGATCAAAACTATAAATAAAGCCTGCACTCTAGTATCAGAAGTGGATTTTTTTACCAAATTGATAGTAATGCCTTAGTTTATATTTTTAAGACTCAGTCCTGTGAGGTGCTGAGCACCTCCTGCAGGGTGCCATGTGTTCTAAACTCTGTCTGAAATAAACAGGGGTTGAAAACACAAAAACTTAGAGGATCTGGGCCCTAAGAAGAAAATAATAAATGTGCCAATCAGGGGTGATACCATTTTGTACCTTGAACAGAATGGTTAGGGGACTCATTTGTACAGAAGTCCCTGTTTCTTTCGGAAGCTAATGTATTTTCTTAAAATACTACCAGAATGTGATAGAAAACAGTTAGGACCAAACGGCTATTAGTTACACAGGGAATATTCTGTTTATTTTAATGGAGAGGAACAGTGTAACTAAGAGAAGAATGTGGCTCATAGTCTGTGAAAATAGGGACAGATTAGATATCAGATTCCAGAATCTTACAGATAACCCACATGTCACTCAGTCTGTTAGTATTTGTATCTACTTTTCATAATATCACTTTGGGGCAAATCTTATGTACTGTACTCAGATAAAATTCCCATTGAAATCAGATCCAGTTGCCTGAGAACATTTTGAGAGAGGTGTGCAGGATTTGGCTGTATGTTGTTAGGATTCATTGATAGCTCTCAACCCATCTAAGTGTGTGTTTGACAGAGTGCTGGGCAACAGCAGCTGATCCAGCACTCTGATCACTGCAACCTCAATTAGTTGCCTCATGTATACCTGAATATGAGAACTGTGCCAGATGGATAGATTGAGGATATGCTGGAGAGAGTTAAAAGCTAATTATCTCATTAACTCAGAAGGCACAAAGGCACAAGAAGGAAGTGCACAAGGGGAAGCGAAAAGGTGAAAAGCTATAGGCCAGTAGAGCCAAGGTAGAGGGACCCTTCATCCTGTTTTGGCCAGGACAGCCCCTTTTTTAAGCCTTGTCCTGGATGTCCCAATTTTGGGGGCAAATCTGGGCATTTGTCCCACTTGCTCTTGCAGTTGGCAAATGCCCAGTTTTGCCAAAAAAGTGGGGCATGCCCCCCTAGGTGGGCACAGAGGAACACAGTGGGGGGGGAGTGGTGGTGCTTGGCGGTGGGGCGCAGGCAGTCAGCCCCTGGGCAGCTTGGGTGAGTGCTGATGCCAGGTGAATTGGTCCAGCCCTGTACTGGGGGTAGAGGGCTTGGGTCAGCCCTGCATAGGAGGAGCTCAGGTGAGCAGTGATGCCAGGTAGTTTGAGCGGACCCCATGTAGGGGGAGGGAGAGGCAGGGTCGGGCAAGTCCTGTGCTGTGTCTCATTTTCTCTTTGAGAAATATGATCACTCTAAGCCAAGGCCACAGGAAGTATCCCCTCTGCCTGGCTTGGGAGCCTTAGAGCCCCAGCATACCGCTAAAGCTGCTGCACAACCTGTAAAGGTGGTGGGAATGAAAAATGTAAATAAATCACAGCGTGTTTTCCCTGAAGAAGGTCTCCAAATAGTTCGTCTGGAAAGAGGCAGGAGCAGAGCACATCCCTGCCACAGTGTGACAAAGGGACAGGATAAAGAGCACAATGAAAAACAGAAGAAGAGGAATCTTGAAATGATGTGGGATCAATTGCTTTAAGGTCAACAAACTAGTGTACAACCCCAATTTCACAATTCAGCACTTCAAGTGTCAAAAATTTTCAGTAATAAACAGTGAGATGACATCAACATTAAGTGTGAGGGAGGTAAATTTGGATGAAAGATGCTTGAAAGGTAAATTTACATCTCAGATCTTGATTAACACAGGAATAAGCTTGAGGGCAGGATAGCAATAAGCTTCAGGGCAGGCTTGGGATAAATATTCCCTTATTACCATGTTTGAAACTGTTTTGCTGCATTTCTTGAAGCATAAGAAGGGCTTTTTCAGATCTTTTGAAGACACACATCCTCTACAAACCCACACACTGAGAATTGCTCCCTCTTAGGGTTCCTCACATTTGAAGATCATAAAATTAAGTCAATTTTCTAAGATAGGGAACATGCAGTAATCTACTTTCCTGGCCATATGTAGAAAGTAGCGAGTCTCTTGCGCACCGTCACATTCCAGAATACCTTATCCATCAGACATAAGAACATAAGAATGGCCATGCTGGGGCAGACCAAAGATCTATCAAGCCCAGTATCCTGTTCTCTGAAAGTGGCCAATGGCAGATGCCCCAAAGGGAATGAACAGACAGGTTATCATCAAGTGATCCATACCCTGTCACCCAATCCCAGCTTCTCGCAAACAGAGGCTAGGGACACTGTTCCTGCCCATCCTGGCTAATCACCATTGATGGACCTATCTTCCATGAATCTATGTAGCTCGCTTTTGAACCCTATTATAGTATTGGCCTTCACAACACCCTCTGGCAAGGAGTTTGAGAGTCACAGTGCTACCTATTCATTTCATTTGGTGGCACCTTGTTCTTATATTATGAGAAGGAGTAAACAACACTTCCTTATTTACTTTCTCTATACCACTTATGATTTTATAGACCTCTGTCATATCCCCCCTTAATCACCTCTTTTCCAACCTGAAAAGACCCAGTCTTATTAATCTGTCCTCACATGGAAGCCGTTCTATACCCCTAATCATTTTTGTTGCCCCTTTCTGAACCTTTTCCAATTCCAATATATCTATTTTGAGATGGGGCAATCACATCTGCATGCAGTATTCAAGGTGTGGGCATAGCTTGGATTTATATAGAGGCAATATGATATTTTCTATGTTATTATCTATCCCTTTCTTGATGATTTCCAACATTTTGTTCGCTTTTTTGACTACTGCTGCATATTGAGTGGATGATTTCAGAGAACTATCCATAATGATGCCAAGATCTCTTTCTTGAGTGGTAACAGCTAGTTTAGACTCAATCCTAGCTATACGTATACAATGATGATGTTTTCCAATGTGCATTACATTGCATTTATCAACATTAAATTTCATCTGTTGTTTTGTTGCCCAGTCACCTAGTTTTGTGAGATCCTTTTGTAGCTCTTCACAGTCTGCCTGGGACTTAACTATCCTGAGTAGTTTTGTATCATCTGCAAATTTTGCCACCTCACTGTTTACCTCCTTTTCCAGATCATTTATGAATACATTAAATAGGACTGGGCCAAGGATAGATCCCTGGGGGACACCACTGTTTACCTCTCTCCATTCTGAAAGCTGACCATTTATTCCTACCTTTTGTTTCCTATCTTAACCAGTTACCAATCCATGAGAGAACCTTTCCTCTTATCCCATGACTGCTTATTTTGCTTAAGAGCCTTTGGTGAGGGACCTTGTCAAAGGCTTTCTGAAAATCTAAATACACTATATCCACTGGATCTCCTTTGTCAGCGTGCTTGTTGACCTCTCAAAGAATTCTAGTAGATTGGTAAGGCATGATTTCCCTTTACAAAAACCATGTTGACTATTTCCCAACAAATTATGTTCATCTATATGTCTGACAATTTTGTTCTTTACGACAGTTTCAACCAGTTTGCCTGGTACTGAAGTGAGGCTTACTGGTCTGTAATTGCTGGGATCACATCTGGAGCCCTTTTTAAAAATTGAAGTCACATTAGCTATCCTCCAGTCATCTGGTACAGAAGCTGATTTAAATGCTAGGTTACTAACTACAGTTAGTAGTCCTGAAATTTCACATCTGAGTTCCTTTGGAACTATTGGGTTAATACCATCAGGTTCTGGAAACATATTACTGTTTAGTTTATCAATTTGTTCCAAAACCTCCTCCAATGACACCTCAATTGGGGACAGCTCTTCAGATCTCCCACCCAAAAAGAATGGCTCAGGTTTGGGAATCTCCCTCACATCCTCAACCGTGAAGACCGATGCAAAGAATTAATTTAGTTTCTCAGCAGAGGCCTTATTGTCTTTGAGTGCTCCTTTAGCATCTCGATTGTCCAGTGGCCTAACTGGTTGTTTAGCAGGCTTTCTGGTTCTGATGTATTTAAGAAAAATGTTGCTATTACTTTTGGAGTCTTTGGCTAGCTGTTCTTCAAATTCTTTTTTGGTCTTTCTAATGATATTTTTACACTTCATTTGCCAGAGTTTATGCTCTTTTCTATTTTCCTTATTAGGATTTATCTTCCACTTTTTAAAGGATGCCTTTTTGCCTCTCACTGTTTCTTTTACTTTGTTGTTTAACCATGGTGGCTCTTTTTTTGTTCTCTTACTATGTTTTTTAAATTGGGGTATACATTTAAGTTGAGCCTCTATTATGGTGTCTGTCATGGGGCGGACTCACCCCTTCAGCACCTCCTGCTGGTTGTGCAGGGAATTAGCATCTCCAGCTCCGGAGTGCCTTCTGCAGGCCAGTGTCCCACTTGCCGCTGGGCCCGAGTCCCTCCTGGACCCCGGTGCCCTTTTCAGGCTGGGGTGCTGCCCCCTGGCAATACTCCCACAGATCTGGGTCTCCTCTCCCCAGGGAACCCCCACCCACTATCCCCACCTTACCTCAGACTATGGCTACTACCAGTCTTGATCTTGCCCCTGTTCACTGGGGCAGACTGCAGTGTAAATTCCACTCGTCACTGGCAAGGGGGGTTTGGACCCAGTGCCTCTGCCTACCCTTGGGCTGCCCCTCTGCAACCCCAGTACCATTTCCAGCCTTTAATAAGGCCTGCAGCCTGCGGGGTTTCCAGGCTGGAGCTCCCCACGATCCTCTAGCCTTTCCCCAGCCCTGCTCCACTTAAGGTACTCTGTTCAGCTCCCCAGCAGCCAGGCCCTTCTTCCTCAAAAGCTAGAGAGAGAGTCCTCTCAGCTCCTGGCTTCACTAGCTTTTATAGGCCCAGCTGCAGCGGCTTCCCAATCAGTGAGCCTTTAGCTCACAGTCCCAGCCCTCTCCCAGTGCTGGCTTCAAGCCCTTTCAGGGCAGGAGTGGGTGACCACACTGCTACAGTGTCTTAAAAAAGTTTCCATGCAGCTTGGAGGGATTTTACTTTTGGTACTGTACCATTTAATTTCTGTTTCACTAACCTCTTCATTTTGGTATAGATCCCCTTTCTGAAATTACATGCTATGGTGTTGGACCGCTGTGGAGTTTTCCCCGCCACAGGGATGTTAAATTTAATTATATTATAGTCGCTATTACCAAGTGATCCAGCTATATTCACCTCTTGAACCTGATCCTGTGCTCCACTTATGACTAAATCAAGAATTGCCTCCCTTTCCTCTTGTGGGTTCCAGGACTAGCTGCTCCAAGAAGCAGTCATTTAAGGTGTCAAGAAACTTTATCTCAGCATCCCTTCCTGTACCCAGTCAATATCGGGATATTGAAATCCCCCATTATTGTTATTGAGTTTTTTATTTTAATAACCTCTCTAATCTCCTTGAACATTTCAGAGTCACTAACACCATCCTGGTCAGGTGGTCTGTAATGTATCCCTACTGCTATATTCTTATTTTTCAAGCATGGAATTACTATTCATGAAGATTCTGTAGTACAATTTAGTTCATTTAAGATTTTTGCTTAAGATATTTTACTTACGATATTTTTACAATATCTATGTTCCTTAGCCCCTTGCTTACTTTTTGTAATGCTTCCCAATGCATCCCAGGTATGAAAAACCCATGGGCATTTCTAGGTCTCAGTTCAGGTGCTGTACCACTGTGGTCTTGAAAGCAAATAAAAAAGAAATGCATGTTTATGGAAGAATATCTTTAACTACTCAATAAATAGTTTGGAATCTTTCAAAGAAAACAAGTGGAATTCAAACAGAACTTTTAAAATGGGGTTACCTTTGACATAGCTATAATAAAAATGTTTTAAAAAAGACTGAAGATAGAGGGAGAAACTTATGTCTGATGTTGTGGAGTATGTGTGCCTAGTGTAGTACATTGAAGAAGTTGTTTCAGTTTTCTGAAATAAAAACATTACCCTTAAAGCTTCTGAGGCCATTGGTGCCTTGGAGAACTGGTCTTAGAAGTAAAACTTATTTTATCTTGGGAGATATTTGACTTACATATCCAGTTTAATAAAAAATAAATTTATGAATTTCTCTCACGTCCTTTCACACCAGATCAGTCTCTACTTCCCTCCTCTCTCACTGTCATTCTTTTGGGCTTTTTTAATTTTAAAAACGGGCTTGCTTTATTGCTTAATATAGCATTGCCATTTGATTCAACCAGTGGTGGGAATGGTTTTTGTGCATCTTCAAGAGCTCACAGAAGGTTAGAAAAGAAACAAAAGTAAGACAAAGCACATTTATTGCAGGATCGATGGCAACAGAAACTGAAATACTCTGCTTATCTGGAGAAGAGGTATTGCATAGGCAACAGCAGTGAAAGCTGCCTTACCAGTATGTCTCAATCCTGATCTTGACTAACCTCCTGTAGAAATGAACATGGTTCATTCTCTCTGCCAGTTTAGACTCCATTTCAGCAAAGCTTTTAAGAACATGCTTAACTTTAAGGACATGAGTAGTCCCCTTGACTCACTAATGTCAGTGGGATTATTCATATACACCTCTACCTCAATATAACGCTGTCCTTGGGAGCCAAAAAATCTTACTGTATTGTAGGTGAAACCATGTTATATTGAACTTGCTTTGATCCACCAGAGTGCACAGCCCCCCCCCGGAGCACTGCGTTACTGCGTTATATCTAAATTCGTGTTATATCGGGTGGCTTTATATCAAGGTAGCGGTGTACTTCAAGTTAAGAACTTTTCTGAATTTGCAATCTTAGTTGTTGGCCTTTCTGCTGAGAGTCAGCAAAAATGCTGAACTGGTGACATAGACAATGTCTACCAATTTTTTTCAGACACCTCACTGGACAGCTATTATTGGATACTAACAAATTTTGGCCACTACTGTCCTGAGCTAAGTTCTTCATACCAGTGATCTATTAGTGTATTGCCAAAATTGGGGCTCCATTGTGCCTAGATGCTGTGTGTGTGTGTAGTCAGAGAAGGGCTCTGCCCTGAAGAGCTTACAATATAAATAGCCATGACAGACAAAGGAGGAAGCAGGGAGAGTGAAAACAACTAGAGGCGATAGGCTCTGTATCCCATTACTAAATTCTGTTCCAGCCAATTAGTCCTCATTTTTACTTGCTTAATTCTTTTCACAATCATCTGAGTGTCCCCTTGTGATGAGTAGCTTGTGTTGATGAACTGAATAGCAATTTATTGTAAGCTACATGGGGAAAATTACATTTTATGAGCTTTTTATGTCACAGGAGAAAAAAACAGCAACCTAGCCTTAAGCAGATATGTCATTTCCACATCATGCTCTTAATGAGTGCATGCAGCATTTCTTCAACCTGCAATTTGAAGGTCTTGAAACCTTTTCTCCAATCTTTTCTCTCTTAAAGTGTAACTATACAGAAGCCTACTTTTATGTTCTCTTGAATAACATTTGTATATTAACCTATTTCTGTCAGTTGGTGGCTACAAGCCAATCTGAACCTTCAGGTGCCATCCCACTTTATTTTGCCTTGTTTGGACAGCTAGACCTAATTACATTAGATAGTCTATCCAGAGTTTTACTGATTAATTTATAGCATGATGCACACACTCAGTGATGGAGATGTAACTAAGGGAGAGAGGGATGATGTGACCTTGTCACTCAAATGGATCTGGAGACATACTTCTCGTTTCCCAGCTGGCTCTGGAGTTGTGCAGAAAGTCAGTAATATGTTTAAAGCATTCTTCATTTGTCAAAAGTAATTAGTTTTTTAGCTGTATTACATTATGCCTTTTCATGATAGCAGAAGTGTAGAGTAGTGGCCTGGCCAGCAGCCCTTTGATTAGGATGCTGTGTTATGAGGTCTTGGGTTTCAGGTACAGCTCTCAAATGCAGGGATGCAACTCACATTGATGGATGGTGAGTGAAGGCAGGATTAAGGCCCTTATTCAGGGAAGCACTTAAGCATGTGCTTAGGTCTTACTGAAGTCAATGGGAGTTAAGGACATGCTTAAGTGCTCTTCTGGAAAGAGTTGTTTTCTCAGCAGTCAAGCAAGTAACTTGCATGCCAAAAAACAACAATGATGCAATTAGTAGATAGTAAAAAGTAAAGATTAATTTGAGACAGCATTTGCACATGAAAAAGGTACAATGTTTTTGTAACATTAGAGTCGTGATAATTATAATTAAAGTTGCCAAGACAGTTTCCATTGTCGAATCATAGCTTCTCAGAATAGTTGTACTCAGGGATGAAAATTTCCATAGTTGAAACCAAATTTGGTGTAAGTGGGTATAATGTCACTGGCTTTGCCCATTGCATGAGGTCCAGAATTGGCCCTTGTTCACTGTGTGAATAAATTTTTTTCTTTACTTACTTTGGAATAGGAAAGAAGGGGGGAAATTCTGGCCAACATTATTTTCATGGGTGTAACTCAGAAATGATTGAACTTTGAGGGTGAGATTTTCAAGAGCGTTCAGTATTGGCTGAACATTGTTGCTACAGAAGTCAATAGTAAAAGTCCCTTTGGCTTTAGTAGTAGCAATGTTAGGCTGATGCTGAACATTTTTGAAAATCCGGCCCTGAAACGTCAGAGGAGGTATGAAATAGGTTTTATTGTGAAGTCAGAGATTTGCTAGGATAGAAAAAACTTGGGTTTACAATAAAATTATGACATGGGAAAATGTAGGTGGCTCATGAGCCAAGCAATTTCCATTTAACTTGTAGCTGCTGACTTGGGCCTGATTTTGTGAGGTGCTGAGCACCTCTTGCGAGGTGCTGACAACTCTGTTCTCCCTTTGACCTAATTAGAAATTGAGGGCTGTTAGCACCCTGTAGGTTCGGGGACCTAAAGGTAGATTCAATGCATGTGTATGGGATGGTAGTTTAGTTGTATAGTACAGTTCAGTACAGATTACAGGAATTTACAAGATGACACAGGAGAAGAGTGTAAACTAAGAAGCTTAACAAGTTTAGAGCAAGGGGTAGTGAAGCTTTGTAACTGTAGTAAGCTGTTCGCTTAGATCTAGACTAAGGAGCTTAAGGAGCTTATACTTCCACAAGCCCATTAGCTCCAGAGCAAGGAAACTTACAAGCTGTGTAATAGCTACACTTCAAAGAATTTACAAGCATCATTGATGAAACCTGCAGAGCTTGTAAGGTGTGCACATCAAATAACTCTCTGGATTTCTCTCTCTCTCTAGCATTTGAATGTTTCCTCCTCTTGTTCCCCTGTGAAATAATAAGGGCTATTAAATATGATGCCCACACCCTCCCCTAGTATTAGTATAACATTCAGTGTCAGACACTCAAAAGTCAGGAGGTTCCAAAAGTTAACTTGACTATATTGCACATATGTATTTTATTCCTCTTTTTCCTTGTTGAACATATAGTTTTTCTGATATTAATCTATATCATAATACATTGTAAGATGTGCAATTAAGCTGTGTTAATGTTTTGGGAGAAATTATTAAAGGTTGAAAAATCTCTTGTGGTTATAGTGAGGATAGAGAGAGAATTGATCTCAACCATATCTGCTTAAGGCTAAATTACCTTTGGGTCCTGTTGGTTGAGCTAAAGGCCTTAGGGCTAGATTGTCATGTCCCTTACTTGCCTATAGAGGGAGTAAGAAGGAATAATACCCATTTACTTCTCTGTGCAGATAGTTACTCTGGCCAGGATTGGGAGAGCAGGAGCTACTTACTAGATACTCTTCTTGCAAGGAAGTGGTTATAGAAGGGCTGAGTGTGAAAGGAGCCATAGCTATACTCTTTCCTTCTTGCTGGCTCTGGGAAGTAAGCTGCCCCAGGGGAAGAGGCGAAGTAAATTACTCCGCCACTGTAAGACAAGAGCAGGGGAGGGACTGAGTCACAATTAGGTCTCTGTTCCACTCCTGGGGCAGCGCTGCTACATGCAACCTCTTACTCAAGGCTGGTTGTAAAATTGCACTTTCATAGGGCCCAGCCCAGTGCCCACTGAAGTCAGTGAGAGTCTTTCCATTGACTTTAGCCGGAGTTGAATTAGTCTTAGTGAACAAATGGCTGTATTTGTATAATAAAGGAAAATCGTTATCCAACTTTTCCCCATGACCCTCTTGTCAAATAGCATGAGACAAACTTTCCTTTATATCCCCCAATGATCTCATCTCCTTTTTTGACCCAAGAACCTAGTCAGGGATTAGATTAATCTCAAAGGTTAAGAGTTCATTGTCATATCAGAGTCAGACGATATCAGCATTTCCACAAAGTACTGAGTCTAATCCAGTGGATAGCTGCTTGTTGTTAGGGGTTCTACTATCATATCCACAATCAGCATTGTGGCCACTTGAGTACAGTGTTTTTGCGACCCTCTGTGTGTGACTGTCCACTTCATAACTGTTTGGTTTGGATGTTTTGTTGGCGTTTTGTATATTGTGTATTCTGATTCAATTATTTATGTGACTGTACAGAACCCAGGTGCCTGGAGATGGGAGAAAGGGGTAGGGGAAATCTTCATACTGTATAGACTGGTTCAGCAAACAGGGATGTGATCTTTTAAGATTTTTTGTCATTGTTTAAACACACTTGCCCTTTCTGATCTGGGTTAGATTGTAATTATTTTAGGAATATGCTATTTCGTGGTATATGTAATGAGCTTTATTGTACATGTGTGTTTTTTCACTGAAAAAAAATGGTTGTGAATTCTGTTCAGTTTTCCCAGGCAGGCTCTTCCTGTGGTTCAGGATGTTAGCAAATCTTACCCTCCACTCCTCCTCCCCACCCAACAATTCAGTTTCAGGGGAAATTCAGCCTGGATGAAAACAAAGGTAGTAGTACACATTTTTCTTCAGTTGTTAATTGTTCTTGTATCTCTCCTTATCTTACATCCTAAACGCTTTCTGGAAGAATACTTTACTGTGCAGATTTTAGCCTGCTGACCTGACTACTTGTAGCTTTTAAAGAGCTCACAGCACTTTTGGCAAGAGTCAGGGAGTTAACACTGGTGACCTGTAGCAACTCTAGTTGGGGTAATTACTTCCTCTACCTAAAATCCCCCAATACTTTCAATTGGACATAGTCTTAATCTTCATATCCTGTCCTAATGTGTGTTGCTCTGTTGTATTGCATGCCGGAGGAGACTGATTTCACTTTCAGACTTCTGTTGTAATCTTTTGCCTTCATGTACCCACAACTTAAAAAAAAAAAAATATCACTTGTGAGGCTGACACTTTCAACCCAGAGGTGATATTGTTTTCTTTATAGTGGGAGGAAAATCCCATTAGCTACTTCTGTGTTATGGGGAGATTGGGAAAAAAATCATTTTTTCAAATGAAAAGAAATGCACAGGCTTCATTTTGATTTCACAATGGTTTTATTCCAGTGTAAATGCACTAATTTCTGAATCACATCAGTGAGGTAGGATGGTTGTATGATAATACGTTGCCCTGGGACTCTGGAGATTTGGTTTCTGTTCCTGATTCTAATAAATACAGGCTTCCTGGATGAACATTTATCTCTATTGTGCCTCAATTCCTCATCTGTGAAATAGGGACAATAATAGTTCTGTATCTCATAAGAGTGTTCAGAATAAATTAATTGTTTGGGGCCATAAAGAGACCTATAAACACACACCACCAATGTGAGAGAGATCAGATTCAGATCTGTTTGGGGGTTCCCCCACCACACACATACACCAGTACTCAAAATGGCTGAACAAATAACTCAATTTATCAAGTGGTTAATATTCTGATGAGGGTTCTCCTAGCTAAGGACCCTATATCCCTCTTCCACAGGAGCCTGACCAAACCCGTTGAAGTCAGTGGAAAGACTTGCAACCATCTCTCCTACAAAACCGTTTCTGCAGCTGGGGTTAGAGCTCCATGGGCTGGGAAGGGGAAGTGTCAGGGATGGCATCATTTCTCCCCCTTCAAGTCCATTGGGATACTCAAGAGTATGATCATGCTGACCTCAGCTTTATTAAAATTGCTTCCTTGATGTATATTCAACCATTCCCAGGTGGGTTTGTAGAGCTGCCAGCAGGGAGACCATGGAAGCATGGATTTCAAGGAAACCAGGTTGCCACTGGTGAAGACCTGACCAGGGAACAGTGTGGAAGTCCCACTTCATTATAGCCCTCCAAGGCTATCTTGATGAAGCTCAGGGCATAAGCTATTAGTATGTCCTTTTATCTCCTATGCTTTGCCCACTCTGGAGGAGCAAGAAAGATCCAGGTGATCCTCCTTCACCTGTTCTCTTCTTCCTCTTCAGGGCCACCAGGATGGAGGCTTTACTTTCTACAGGCAGCATTTTGGGGGCAGCCCTCATTTCCAGTTTCTGCTCTTCTTCTCGGTTTCGTTTTCACTATTCCAGCTATAGCACCACCAAGACTTATCTCCTGGACACTACTTCCTCAGCACAGCCTCCTGGAGTGACTCCAGTGCACTGTGCAGAGCCCTCAGTTAAAGATTTTTTTTTTTTTTTTTTTTTTTTAAAGATTGCCAAAACTGTTATGAAACTCACTATCCTTTTCAGATAGGCCTAACTCATATCCCCACTTTTATAGGTCCAGATATTTGGTTAATGCCTATCCAATAAGGTTGCATCCTCAGACCCTGCTCACCTGATTAGCTGGCTTTCTATTAAGTACATGAAGTAAGGGAGGGAGGTGAATCCCAAGCCTTAATCTGCACCATTAAATTATAAAACCAAAGATGCTAGTTCTTTCTGTTTAACAGTTTGTCCAGTTTGCACTTATATCTAATTAGTCTTACTGTCAGCATCCCTGGCTAGCTCCTTGGGTTGTATAAGGAAACATTTGTGACAAAGCTCTGAGCCTGTATTGGTGGGTCCCGCACTTCCTGGTGGATACAGTGGCCTCAGAAGCTCACTAAGGTCCTCAAGATGACCTCCCTCTCCCGGTATGTAGCAGAGGTTACTACTTACTGAGCTATTTTCATCACAGGCCAGTATGGGAGGCGGGAAGGTGGAATACCCACAGTCTTTGTTGCTCTGTAGGTACTGTTTGGTCTCCTGCCTGGACCAAAGTCTGTTTCCCCTTTCAAAGGGATCTCTGTAGACCATGGAGGGGGGGAGGAGGGAGGAACCCAGGCCCGCCCTCTACTCCGGGTTCCAGCCCAGGGACCCTAATGGTAGCCTGTCATAAACAGATAGTTAAGGGTTAATGTCTCTCTTACCTGTAAAGGGTTAACAAACAGGGACCCAAACACTGACCAGAGGACCAATCAGGAGACGAGATACTTTCAAATCCCGGTGGAGGGAAGCCTTTGTTTGTAGTTTTTGGGTTTTGCTTTGTTCTCTCTAGGCTCTGAGAGTGACCACACATACCTACAGGCTCTCTAATCTTCTGTTCCAATTTTGTAAGTACAAAAGTAGAAAGACAGTTTAGTCTTTTTAATTGTTTTTCTGTATTTGCAACTGTGTATCTGGCTGGTAGAGTTTTAATGTGTATTTGGGTGAAAGTACTTTAAATTGTATTTCTGCTGGAGAAAGCTTTCTTTCTATTGTCTATAAGCTGAAAAACCCTGTAACTTTTTACCATCTAAATTGCAAAGATAGACCTTTTATTTTTTCTTTCTTTTTTATTAAAAGTTTTGCTTTTAAGACCTGCCTGATTTTTTCCCCCTTGTTGAGGCTCAAGGGAATTGAGTCTGTACTTAACTGGGAAGGAGAAGAGGGGGGAAGGGTGGAATATCTTTGTTTTAGATTCACAGAGCTTGAATCTGGATTGCCTCTGGGGGAAGGTATCATTCCTCTCTGTGTGGTGATTCAAGGAATTGAATCACGGTGATCTCCTAGTGTACCCAAGGCGGGAAAGATCTGGGAGGAGGTAAAGAGGATGGTGGGAATGGTTTATTTCCCTTTGTTGTGAGACTCAAGGAATTTGGATTTTGGGGACCCCAGGGAAGGTTTGGGGAGACCAGAGTTTATCAGGTACTCAGAATCCTGATTGGTGGCAGCCTATCAGATCTAAGCTGGTAATTAAGCTTAGGGGAATTCATGCTAGTACCCATATTTTGGACGCTAAGGTCCAGATTTGGGAATTATACTATGACATAGCCGCTGTTACTGGCTTCCCTCCTTCACTAACACTGCTTTGATTCCCTGGGCCACTTCCCTGTGCTCCCCTTTTCCAAGCTTCACCCTTGGCTCAGGGTTCAGTAATGCTTTCTCTCCTCCAGCTCCTTTCACCTGGACTCCTCTCCAGAGAACTGGCAAAGAGAGCTTTTAAAGCAGCTTAAGTGGGACGTTAATTGGTTCCAGCTGTCTCCATTAGTCTATCAGCCTTAACTCTTTCTCAGTTAATTGAGGTCAGGTACCACTATTAGCCTAACGACCTTAACTGGTTAAATTGGTGTCAGGTGTCTTGACTGGCCTGGAGTAGTCCTTGTTTGGGTATCCAGGGACCTGCTCATTCTGAGGCTGATCTACCTGTCTTCCACTACCCTCTTATAGAGGTCAAAGCCCGCCCACTTCCTGGATACTAACAGGACTACCCTCTTATATCTTTCTGGCCTGAGTCCGTCACACATTCTAACATCATCTCTCCCAATACCAGTACCTTTGTTTTCCCTTTTGCGTGTGTGTCTTCATACTTTAGATGACTTTACAGTATTTTTTAGTGGATTTTTGTAAATTTGTGGAGCTGCAGTCAATTTACTTATGAAAATTAACCAGTCCATGTCTTTGAAAAGTCATTGCATCCTTTATTACCTTCAAATATGATAAGTTAAAGAAAATGATTAGCAAAGGTGTCACTCATTCGACTTACTGTGAAGAAGTGAACCATGTTAAAGCTGTGAAATCAATCCAGTTCTACAGGGACTACAGCCAGCTGCACCAATTTTACTACTTTTTCCCTTGCAGATTCAAGAATGATTGCAATAGAGTTTGACAGTTTATTTACAGATTTGCTGTGACTGACAGGTTGCCAGAGGGGAAATGTTTGTACTCCCTGAAGATAGTTTTTGGTATAACTAAGACTAAATATCTGACGTACAAGACTTCAGTTACCTTTCAAGAGACTCATCAACCGTCGTATTCTTGAGGAATTGGATGTATTCTTTCACTTAAACTGGACTTAAACATATAGGGTCCACTCTGCCTTTTGTGCTGGTATAAATCACTACACAAGGTGCAGGGCACAGTGGATGTAAAATGCTACTGTTCTGATTTGGTAGCATTTTGTATTCACTTTGCATTGCTGTAAATGATGACAGAAAGTGCCTGGCAATGGTAAATCAGACCCAGAGGGTCTGATTCTGATCTTACACCAGTGTAAGACAGAAAGTAACTCCATTGACATCCATGGAGTTGCACTAGTATGAGTGAAATCCGAATCACTCCCACAACTTGCTTTTACATATAAACTTGAAGTTTTTTTTGCATTTTTATCTGGAATTCATGAGACCAAATCCTGCTTCCCCTACTCTTGTGAGCTATCCCAGGGTCTCCAAGGGACCAAGGCAAGTGGGACTTGCCTTTTCTCATGATTGTCTGGGCCAGATTCTAATCTCTTGTTTATCAGTGTAAATCTAAAGTAACCATTAACTTGAGTGTATTTGCCCTGGTATACAGAGATCAGAGTGTGCCCAAAATGCAATTCCATGCAAACCAATCATCATGCTATGAAATTAAAAACCTTCAGTAGAGAAATCTCTTTCTAGCCACATCCTGTATTATGTATAGTATATTTATTTCTCTTTTAGTATCTTCCTCTGTATTCCCAGAAATAGTATTAAACATTGTCTCAGAAAAGTATTCTCTGTTCATTAATACTTTAAAAGGCACGGAAGGTTTCAGATATTGAAAAGGTTAATTATACTACAAATAAAATACTTGAATAAATTGTAAATTTTTTAGGTAACAAGGTGGGCATGAAGGTGGAAAGATTTGTCTACCACAGAGAAAAACACTTTTTTTTAGGTTGCTAAATATGCTACCAACTAGCCAAATGCAATCTGAATATTCATAAGCAAGGGGTGCTGGTGGATTTGCAGGTGACAGAAAGTATACATCTTAGTGTTTGGTCTCTATCTGTACTTAAGCCAGTCTTACTGTTTGTTTGCCCAGTATCAGAGCTGGGCAGGCTGTTTATTTCTTCCCATTTTTTTTTGTCTTGAGTGATCATCTACTCTCAAGTGGATTCATTCCAGCACAATTTTGATAGTATCAAGCTATCAGTCCAGGAAAAGGGCATATAACACAATTTATGGAGAAGTCAAGAATGGGAAAACTGAGCAATTTCAAAATCTTGACTTCATAGTAAAATAAACATTTATTTTCCCCTCCACCAATATTGGTATATCAGGCATGAGTCACACAGAGTCCTGGATATAGTGTGTGAAGTATTGTGCTAAAAATATAAGGAATACCGAGCCAGATTCACCCTGGTTGTCAGTTGTTGCAGGGAGCTTGAAACTGTGCCTCCTTACGCCAGCCTGGCCTCTTGCAATGATAAAGGGAATCATATCTACTACCCTTTTTTAAATATTTCCCTGTGTGATGGCAGCTGAATTTCCTCTTGGGGCTCCACAGGAAACCTGCCAGCCAAGATGTGACAAAATTTGGTATCTTTCATGATGCTCCATAGCAAGCAAAATTTATAATTTAAATGTATTTATAATGAGGAAAATACATTTTGCATTGTTGAGGGACCAACATACAGAATAATACAGACGTGGACGTGCAAGTCAGAATTCAGTCACCTTGACTTTTGAAGATCAAAGTGGCTTTTGAAATACAATAATTAATTTGGAATCAGGAAAATTGCCTATGGATGAGCTAGCTGAGGGGATGTTAGCAGAGAGAAGGGATAATAATCATTGTGTGGAAAACAGATGGTATTCCCCCAAATAGTACTTAGTGGAAATGCTGATATAACCTCACCCTGATATGACAATGAACTCTTAACTTTTGAGATTAATCCAATCCCTGACAAGGTTCTGGGGTCAAAGAAGGAGGTGAGGTCATTGGGGGACACAAAGAAAATTGTTTCTCATGTTATTTTACCAAGAGGGTCATAGGGGAAAGTCGGTTAACATATTTTCCCTCTTATCATATGAGAAGTTGAAAGGTAGGTATGGTCTGAAAATAGTTTTGTTTTGCTACAGTTCTCCCTATTTTGTTTCATCTTTTTTTTTAAATAAAAAACAATATGAGTCAGTTTAGATAATTTCTTGCAGTCTACCGCAGAGACCAGAAATCCAGGGCCATACAAGTCAATGGCAAATCCATGAGTAGAATCCAAGAGTGCTGTACCCATACTTTCCTGACGTAACTATTAGATCACACTATGTTTAAAATATACCAAATAGAAAGTAGATAAAATGTGCTTTTCGTTGGACTTCATGTACTTCCAAAATGCTTTGAAGAATAAGAAGTTATACATTGGAAGGGAAGACTGTGGACAAATATAGTAGACACAACACATCTAGCAATCACATGCACACAGCCTGGTCATGAAGACCTGTGTCTAAGAAGGGGAATGTTGGCTAATATACTGTAATTATTCCCTATTCCTTGTGATAGAAATGCCATGATATCTTTAACTTCCATGTTCTCTGCCATCAGAGGTGGGCAAAAGGAACCTCAGTGTAATGCCTCATCCAGACTACAGCATTCCTGTAGAACCATTCCTGTCTTTTTCAGAGTACTACATTGCAATTATTCTGAACCCAAGTGATAAACTTTGAGATAAACAACAGAACTGTGAACTGGAGTTACAAATGCTGAGCTTGTGATTCAATGCCTAAAGACAAGAGCATCATTACACAGAAAAGGTCATTTTTCTAACCCAAGGACAGTTGTATCCTGCCTTCTGCCTTTAAAAACAAATCAGCATTTGTTGCATTTCATCCTTGAATTATTCATCAAGATCAGACACTTGTTCAGTTCACTTAGTCATTTTCCTCTTGCTTATTCTCAGCAGTTTTGATGAAAATATAACACAGTGCCTGCTTACAAGAGACATTCAGTTTAATAGATGTCTTGATTGGAAAGACGATTCATTTGGTCCAAGCTAAAATCAGATGCTCATTGTTTGAGCATATCTGTGTTATGAGAAGTAGCTAAAATTCAATGTTGCAAGGTCTCTATACTAATCTTTCTTTTTTTCATTATTATTTTCCATCAGTTCAGAGCCTTCATTTGGGATAGCCCAGAGTTACACAAGGGTGAAATCCTGAATTCCTGTCTCATTGAGTCCTTATTCATGCAAAGCTTCCATTGAAGTCAGGGTGTTTTGCCTGCATTGGGATTTGACCCCATTAAATGAAGTACAGTTCCCTGTTGTCCTTTCTTAAACAGCCTTCTTCATTAAGTCACAATACTGCAGATGCTCTAGAGGTGGCCCTTTGTTGGTCAGATTATTTTATGACACTGGCTAGTTGCTGAGTGCTATACAAAATAATTCACCTGAAGTGGCACATCTGTTTCACCTTATATTGAAATAAATGGAGCTGCATGAATGGGTAAGGTGATCAGGATATGGTCCTGTGTGTTCTTTCCACCATGAACTGTATTTTTCCTTTTGCTGCTTTCCCCCATAATTTACCTTGTTTGCATATCTTAGTGTTTCATACCACAGTGCCTGAGTCATTTTATTTTTTAATAATTAAGCAGGTACATGCCCTTGGAAAGTCATTGTGTCTTTTATTACTGCTAAATATGTTAACTGTGAGGAATTAGAAAAGATCTGCATTTATTTCACTTATACACAATTAGATATACTGCAGAGTAGAAAACCTGGAATATAACACGCTGTGTACTCTAGGGTGCACCAGACCCAAGAAAAAGGAGAAGTCATGTTAAAGAGGCAGAAACAGGACAGAGAAAGCATTTCCTAGTCCTCCTGCTGCTGCATGAGAGGGCAAGTAAGCAGTTTCCTTTTTTGTAAAGATGTTAACCATGGATTGGTGGAGTCAGTGGCTTACCAGCAACTTTCCAAAGACACCAAATGCGGGAAGCAGGCCAGTTGACTGAAGATGTTGGCCTCTCCAGAAAAACATAAAATTCTTCTTTGAGTGATTGCACATATCCATTCCACTGTAGGTTTGTGCATGTGTTGTACATGGTTGTCGATTTTCCCCTCAGGAATACTCATTGGGGCAGCGTAAGTGCCCTCTGATGTCTTGTGCCACTGCATGCAGGTATAAAGGGCCATGCTATCCCTGCTCCCCCACCAAGTTCCTTCCCACTGCTACTGTCAGTTGTTGGAACCATGATCTTTGTATTTGCAAGTCTTTCCTCCCTTCATGTGTATATAGTACCTGTCATGTTATTTTAGTGTAGAGTAGTGTATTTTGTACATAGTTACTGACTAGTGTAAGTTTAGTTTTATTCTTAGTGAATCTTGGTCTCCAGTGCCTGTTTGGGCACCAGGTCCAGTACTGGACTCATCCACATTCTCTCAGCTTCAAGGCCTTGTGGCAAACCAATGCCAGTGAGTAATCCTCATCCCAGCTGCCTTAAATGTCTGGGGGAAGCATGTGTAGGTGACATATGTCACAGTTGTAGAGGGTTCAGTTGTTGTTCCAAAAAAGGAGAGGACTTGCAGGCTCAAATACTTACTCATGGAGTTTGCTTGTCATCCTTCATCAGCACCTTCACACTTGGAATGGGTACTGAGCATGTCTGAGTTTGTCAGGAGTGCTCTGCCCATTCTAGCTGACTATAGGCAGACCTTCCTTTCCATACTGAAGAAGAGACTTCATATGTCCTTGATGCCTTCAAAATCTGCAGGTAAGGCACCGAGTGGAGGCAAGGACACTGAGGGGCAGTCAGAGAAGAGGTATCCCCCTGTACAGCCTGCATGCAAAGAGGGGCTAATGACTTTGGAGCTCAGGAAGGACCTGCTGAGACCAGTCTCAGGACTGGAGCAGCTCATTGTACCTCAGGGTCAGCAGCCTTTGATGGTGCTATCTACAGCTGAAGCATTCAAGACGGTTTGGGAGCTATTGATCTTCTTGGTACCGGTTTCACCTGCAGTGCAAGATTCCCTCCCTGTACCAGGATCGGCTGTGTTAGATCCTTCCTGCCAGCTCAATCCCCAGTGCACTGTTCAGTACTGCTGGCTGACACCGCTGCTGCATCTTGGTGGCTTCCATCAAGGGGGAAGCCTGTGATGGTCTCACCAGTGCCTCCATCACTAGACTTGCAGTCAGTCTCCCCAGTACCAATGGGGTCATTTCACCCTGGTCAGAGAAAGCAGACTCATCTTAGAATCATAGAATATCAGGGTTGGAAGGTGTCATAAACAGATAGCTAAGGGTTAATGTCTCTTTCACCTGAAGCACCTGACCAGAGGACCAATCAGGAAACCGGATTTTTTCAACTCTGGGTGGAGGGAAGTTTGTGTCTGGGTCTTTGTTTTCTGTCTGCCTGCTTTCTCTGAGCTTTGGAGAAGTAGTTTCTGCTTTCTAATCTTCTGTTTCTAAGTGTAAGAACAAAGAGATCAGATAGTAAGTTATATGGTTTCTTTTCTTTGGTATTTGCATGAATATAAGTGCTGGAGTGCTTTGATTTGTATTCTTTTTGAATAAGGCTGTTTATTCAATATTCTTTTAAGCAATTGACCCTGTATTTTGTCACCTTAATACAAAGAGACCATTTGTATGTATTTTTTTTTCTTTTTTATATAAAGCCTTCTTTTAAGACCTGTTGGAGTTTTCTTTTCTGGGAAATTTCAGGGAAATTGAGTCTGTACTCACCAGGGAATTGGTGGGAGGAAGAAATCGGGGAGATCTGTGTGTGTTGGATTTGCTAGCCTGATTTTGCATTCCCTCTGGGTGAAGAGGAAAGTGCTTTTGTTTCCAGGACTAGGAACGGAGAGGGGGAGTCACTCTGTTTGGATTCACAGAGCTTGTGTCTGTGTATCTCTCCAGGAGCACCTGGAGGGGGGAAGGGAAAAAGGATTATTTCCCTTTGTTGTGAGACTCAAGGGATTTGGGTCTTGGGGTCCCCAGGGAAGGTTTTTCAGGGGGACCAGAGTGCCCCAAAACACTCTAATTTTTTGGGTGGTGGCAGCAAGTACCAGGTCCAAGCTGGTAACTAAGCTTGGAGGTTTTCATGCTAACCCCCATGTTTTGGACGCTAAGGTCCAAATCTGGGACTAAGGTTTGACATGAGTGGCAGCGGTTACGGGATAGACAGAATCCAGAAGCCAGTAGGAATATTATATTTTTTCTTTTCTCTGCTAAGGGCTTTTTAGCAGAGAGAAACAGTTTGGTTTTAAAAGGGAACCAGAGAGAAATTTTTTTTTCTGCTCTCTCTGGCAGTTGTGGCTTGCATATTAAGCAAGAAGCCATTAAGGAGCTGTTACAGGTCTTTTGTTATGCAATAGCACTCTCATTAGGAGGCAAATACCAGCACTATATACATGCAAATAAAGTGGTTTTTCTACTTTACGCTAGAGGGAGAAAGGGAAAAAAAAAAGATTGTTGCTAGGCAGACCCCAGGAGGCAACAGAGCCTGCAGTTCAGAAGATAAACACCGGAGGGCACCCCAACACAAGAAAACAGGAACCATGACTTCTAAGGCAAAAATTGAGGCCAAAGCACAAATCAAAGAAGCTGAACACAGGCGATAGATGGAAAAACACAAACAGGAACTAGAAATAAAACAAAAAGAGATGGAGCTGAAAGAAAAGGAAGAAAGCATCAAACTGGCAGCCTACCAAAGAGAACAGGCAGCCAAAGAGGCAGCACACAAAAGAAAACTAGAAGAAGAAGAGGTGGCCCACCGAAGGAAACAAGCAGAAGAAGAGTTGGCCCAGCGCCGAGACATGGAAAAACAACAAAAAGAAATGGAAAAACAACAAAAAGAAAATGAAGAGAAGGAAAAACAGAGAAAACATGAACTGGACTTGGCAAAAGCTGGGCTGCATGTGCCAGCCAACCCTAACAACCCGGCGCCAATTATTGCTCCACAGCACAGGAAATTTCCCACCTACAAGGCAGGGGATGACACCGAGGCCTTCTTGGAAAATTTTGAAAGAGCCTGTCTTGGGTACAGCATCCCCGAAGACCAGTACATGGTAGAATTAAGGTCACAGCTCAGTGGACCTTTAGCAGAGGTGGCAGCTGAAATGCCTAAGCAGCAAATGAATGACTATAAACTTTTTCAAACCAAGGCCAGATACAGAATGGGGATAACCCCAGATCATGCCCGTCGGTGCTTCAGAACCCAAAAGTGGAAACCAGATGTGTCATTTCCCAAACACGCCTACTACGTTGCAAAAAATTATGAGGCCTGGATAACAGGACACAACGTTCAAACCTTTGAAGAACTGCACCTCCTCATACAAATGGAGCAGTTCTTGGATAGTGTTCCTGAAGACATCACACGGTACATACAAGATGGAAAACCCAAAGATCTCGCTGAGGCGGGGGAGATTGGAGCCAAATGGATGGAAGTGGCAGAAAGCAAGAAAGCTACTGTCAAGGGGAACGATTACCCCAGGGGGCACACAGACCATAAACCCTACAACCGAGGACAGCCAAAGACCCCACATACCACCCAAGTAAAGCCACAGACACCCTACTCTTCCACCTCACCAGTCTCCAGTAACTCACCTCGGCCCAGTGACCCATCAGATGGAAGATGCTTTAAGTGTAATGAACTGGGACATATCAAGGCCAACTGTCCAAAGAACACCATGCGAGTGCAATTCATTACCCCACCATCACACCAAAGATCCCCAGGCCCGGATGCCTCTCAAATACCCTTGGAGCGAAGGGAAAATTTGAGAGTGGGTGGAAAGAAGGTTACTGCGTGGAGAGACACGGGGGCACAAGTGTCAGCTATCCACCAATCCTTCGTTGACCCCAAATTCATCAACCCAAAGGCCAAAGTTACAATTTACCCCTTCATGTCACAAGCTGTAGACTTGCCTACAGCTCAACTGCCTGTCCAGTACAAAGGCTGGTCAGGAATGTGGACTTTTGCAGTCTATGACAATTATCCTATCCCCATGCTACTGGGGGAAGACTTGGCCAACCAGGTGAGGCGGGCCAAGAGAGTGGGAATGGTTACACGTAGCCAAACCAGGCAAGCTTCTAGACCCATTCCTGTTCCTGAACCGTCCACAGACGCCCTGTCTGGGTTACCAGAGACCCAGACAGAGGTAGTGGACCCGGATTCCAGGCCAACCACTGAAACAGCCACAGCACCTCCAGTCCCAGGCCCGGAATTGGAACAGCAACCAGCACCAGCAATTGCAACCCCATCTTCAAACTCAACGCCAGTGGGCGCCAGCGAGCCAGAACTGGCAGAAGCAAAAGACAGCCATACCCAAAAGGTTCAGCCAGAGCCTGAAATACCCTCAGGTGCACCAGCGGAGAGCGGTTCACCAGCAACGGAAACAAACCCCTCATCTACATCGCTTCCAGGGGGACCAAGCCCAAGTCCACAGACTGAGGAAGAACTGGTGACCCCAGCCTCAAGGGAACAGTTCCAGACTGAGCAGGAAGCAGATGACAGCCTTCAGAAAGCGTGGGCGGCGGCACGGAGCACCCCACCACCTCTCAGCTCTTCGAATCGATCCCGGTTTGTTATAGACCAAGGACTTTTATACAAGGAAATTCTTTCTGGTGGACACCGGGAAGAATGGCAGCCGCAAAAACAGTTGGTGGTTCCAACTAAGTACTGGGGGAAGCTCTTAAGCTTAGCCCATGATCATCCCAGTGGCCTTGCTGGGGTGAACAAAACCAAGGACCGGTTGGGAAAGTCCTTCCACTGGGAGGGGATGGGCAAGGACGTTGCCAAGTATGTCCGGTCTTGTGAGGTATGCCAAAGAGTGGGAAAGCCTCAAGACCAGGTCAAGGCCCCTCTCCAGCCACTCCCCATAATTAAGGTCCCATTTCAGCGAGTAGCTGTGGATATTCTGGGTCCTTTCCCAAAAAAGACACCCAGAGGAAAGCAGTACGTACTGACTTTAGTGGACTTTGCTACCCGATGGCCGGAAGCAGTAGCTCTAGGCAACACCAGGGCTAACACTGTGTGCCTGGCCCTAACAGACATCTTTGCCAGGGTAGGTTGGCCCTCCGACATCCTTACAGATTCAGGGTCTAATTTCCTGGCAGGGACCATGGAAAAACTGTGGGAAACTCATGGGGTGAATCACTTGGTTGCCACCCCGTACCACCATCAAACCAATGGCCTGGTGGAAAGGTTCAATGGAACTTTGGGGGCCATGATACGAAAATTCATCAACGAATTCTCCAGTAATTGGGACCTAGTGTTGCAGCAGTTGCTGTTTGCCTACAGGGCTGTATCACATCCCAGTTTAGGGTTTTCACCATTTGAACTTGTGTATGGTCACGAGGTTAAGGGACCATTACAGTTGGTGAAGCAGCAATGGGAGGGGTTTACGCCTTCTCCAGGAACTAACATTCTGGACTTTGTAAGCAACCTACAAAGCACCCTCCGACACTCTTTAGCCCTTGCTAGAGAGAACCTAAAGGATGCTCAAGAAGAGCAAAAGGCCTGGTATGACAGACATGCCAGAGAACGTTCCTTCAAGGTAGGAGACCAGGTTATGGTCTTGAAGGCGCAACAGGCCCATAAGATGGAAGCATCATGGGAAGGGCCATTCACGGTCCAAGAGCGCCTGGGAACTGTAAACTACCTCATAGCATTTCCCAATTCCTCACTAAAGCCTAAAGTGTACCATGTTAATTCTCTCAAGCCTTTCTATTCCAGAGACTTACAGGTTTGTCAGTTTACAGTCCAGGGAGATGAGGCTGAGTGGCCTGACGGTATCTACTACGACGGGAAAAAAGACGGTGGCGTGGAAGAGGTGAACCTCTCAACCACCCTGGAACGTCTGCAGCGGCGACAAATCAAGGAGCTGTGCACTAGCTTCGCCCCATTGTTCTCAGCCACCCCAGGACGGACTGAACGGGCATACCACTCCATTGATACAGGTAATGCTCACCCAATCAGAACCCCGCCCTACCGGGTGTCTCCTCATGCCCAAGCTGCTATAGAACGGGAGATCCAGAACATGCTACAGATGGGTATAATCCGCTCATCTACCAGTGCATGGGCATCTCCAGTGGTTCTGGTACCCAAACCAGATGGGGAAATACTCTTTTGCGTGGGCTACCATAAGCTAAATGCGGTAACTCGTCCGGACAACTGTCCAATGCCACGCACCGATGAGCTATTGGAGAAGTTGGGACGTGCCCAGTTCATCTCTACAATAGACTTAACCAAGGGGTACTGGCAAGTACCGCTAGATGAACCTGCCAAAGAGAGGTCAGCATTCGTCACCCATGCGGGGGTGTATGAATTCAATGTCCTTCCTTTCGGCCTTCGAAATGCACCCGCCACCTTCCAGAGGCTGGTAGATGGTCTACTAGCTGGACTGGGAGAATTTGCAGTTGCCTACCTCGATGATGTGGCCATTTTTTCAGACTCCTGGCCCGAACACCTACTACACCTGGAAAAGGTCTTTGAGCGCATCAGGCAGGCCTGACTAACTGTTAAGGCCAAAAAGTGTCAAATAGGCCATAACAGAGTGACTTACCTGGGGCACCAGGTGGGTCGAGGAACCATAAACCCCTTACAGGCCAAAGTGGATGCTATCCAAAAGTGGCCTGTCCCAAGGTCAAAGAAACAGGTCCAATCCTTCTTAGGCTTGGCCGGATACTACAGGCGATTTGTACCACACTACAGCCAAATCGCTGCCCCACTGACCGACCTGACCAAAAAGACCCAGCCAAATGCAGTTAAGTGGACTGATGAGTGTCAAAAGGCCTTTACCCAGCTGAAGGCGATGCTCACGTCTGACCCTGTGCTCAGGGCCCCGAACTTTGACAAGCCATTCCTAGTAACCACAGATGCATCTGAGCGTGGTATACGAGCAGTGCTCATGCAGGAAGCAACAGATCACAACTTCCATCCTGTCGTGTTTCTCAGCAAGAAACTGTCTGAGAGGGAAAGTCACTGGTCAGTCAGTGAAAAGGAATGCTATGCCATTGTGTACGCCCTTGAAAAGCTACGCCCATATGTTTGGGGACGGCGGTTCCAACTACAAACTGACCATGCTGCACTAAAGTGGCTTCATACTGCCAAGGGGAACAACAAGAAACTTCTTCGTTGGAGTTTAGCTCTCCAAGATTTTGATTTTGAAATTCAGCACATCACAGGAGCTTCTAACAAAGTAGCTGATGCACTCTCCCGTGAGAGTTTCCCAGAATTCAGTAGTTAAACAGTGTTCTTAAAATGTACAAGTCTGTTAGTTATATACTTAGTGGTATATGTAAAGGTACATGTGTTGTAGTAATCTGTTTATTTTCAAGTTCTAGATGGAAATCGCCGCCAGTGAGCTTCCCCACTGTCTGCAATTTGGGGGGCGTGTCATAAACAGATAGCTAAGGGTTAATGTCTCTTTCACCTGAAGCACCTGACCAGAGGACCAATCAGGAAACCGGATTTTTTCAACTCTGGGTGGGAGGGAAGTTTGTGTCTGGGTCTTTGTTTTCTGTCTGCCTGCTTTCTCTGAGCTTTGGAGAAGTAGTTTCTGCTTTCTAATCTTCTGTTTCTAAGTGTAAGGACAGAGAGATCAGATAGTAAGTTATATGGTTTCTTTTTTTGGTATTTGCATGAATATAAGTGCTGGAGTGCTTTGATTTGTATTCTTTTTGAATAAGGCTGTTTATTCAATATTCTTTTAAGCAATTGACCCTGTATTTTGTCACCTTAATACAGAGAGACCATTTGTATGTATTTTTTCTTTCTTTTTTATATAAAGCCTTCTTTTAAGACCTGTTGGAGTTTTCTTTTCTGGGAAATTTCAGGGAAATTGAGTCTGTACTCACCAGGGAATTGGTGGGAGGAAGAAATCAGGGGGAGATCTGTGTGTGTTGGATTTGCTAGCCTGATTTTGCATTCCCTCTGGGTGAAGAGGAAAGTGCTTTTGTTTCCAGGACTAGGAACGGAGAGGGGGAGTCACTCTGTTTGGATTCACAGAGCTTGTGTCTGTGTATCTCTCCAGGAGCACCTGGAGGGGGGAAGGGAAAAAGGATTATTTCCCTTTGTTGTGAGACTCAAGGGATTTGGGTCTTGGGGTCCCCAGGGAAGGTTTTTCAGGGGGACCAGAGTGCCCCAAAACACTCTAATTTTTTGGGTGGTGGCAGCAAGTACCAGGTCCAAGCTGGTAACTAAGCTTGGAGGTTTTCATGCTAACCCCCATATTTTGGACGCTAAGGTCCAAATCTGGGACTAAGGTTTGACAGAAGGGACGTCAGGTGGTCATCTAGTACAACCCCTTGCTCAAAGCAGGACCAATTCCCAACTGAATCATCCCAGCCAGGGCTTTGTCAAGCCTGACCTTAAAAACCTCTAAGGAAGGAGATTCCACCACCTTCCTAGGTAACCCATTCCAGTGCTTCACCACTCTCTGAGTGAAAAAGGTTTTCCTAATATTCAACCTAAACTTTCCCCACTGCAACTTGAGACCATTACTCCTTGTTCTATTATCAGGTGCCGCTGAGAACAGTCTAGTTCCATCCTCTTTGGAACCCCCTTTCAGGTAGTTGAAAGCAGCTATCAAATCCCCCCTCATTTTTCTCTTCTTCAGACTAAACAATCCCAATTCCCTCAGCCTCTTCTCATAAGTCATGTGCTCCAGCCCCTTAATAATTTTTGTTGCCCTCCACTGGACTCTTTCCAATATTTCCACATCCTTCTTGTAGTGTGGGGCCCAAAACTGGACACAGTACTCCAGATGAGGCTTCACCAGTGTCGAATAGAGGGGAATGATCACATCCCTCGATCTGCTGGCAATGCCCCTACTTATACAGCCCAAAATGCCATTAGCCTTCTTGGCAAGAAGGGCACACTGTTGACTCATATCCAGCTTCTCGTCCACTGTAACCCCTAGGTCCTTTTCTGTAGAACTGCTTCCTAGCCATTCGGTCCGTAGTCTGTAACAGTGAATGGGATTCCTCTGTCCTAAGTGCAGGACTCTGCACTTGTCCTTGTTGAACCTCATCAGGTGTTTTTTGGCCCAATCCTCTAATTTGTCTAGGTCCCTCTGTATCCTATCCCTACCCTCCAGCGTATCTACCACTCCTCCCAGTTTAGTGTCATCTGCAAACTTGCTGAGAGTGCAGTCCACGCCATCCTCCAGATCATTAATGATCCTCGTTAGACTCTGAGGTTGGATCCTATGCTTCCAGACTTGAGCAGCCCGAGTGGGATTCCTACCCACTATGGTTTAGATCTCTACCCAAAGACCAATGGCTGGCCTATAGTTGGGTCCCACCTCTGTATCAGTGTTTCTTACCTTCCCCCCTGCTCTCAGACATCCCCGCTCCATTCCAGCCCTCCCATATTGAGTAGGTATTGGGAACAGGTTTACCAGGCTCACCACTCTCCGTGGACTGGGACTGGGACTGTGCAAGGGAAGTTATTTATGGACCTCTTCAGCTGGCAGACATATTCCACAGGAGGTTTACAACTGAGGCTATGCTGGGTTGGTACAATTTTAGCCTGTAGGATAATGTCCTACAGTTTAAGGACAGGCTTCTGGATGAAGCTAAGCAGGAGTTCACTGCTCTGATGGATGAGGGCAAATTAATTGCCAAATCAGCTTTACAAGTAAGCCTAGATGTGACAGTCTGAGGCTTGAGCTATGACTTCTACGGTTACTATGCGGCATTCATTTTGTCTGCAGTCATTGGGTCTTCCCCTGAAGGTGCAATAAACCATACAAGACCGCCTATTCAAAGGCCACTCACTCTTCTCTTAAAAGATGGACAAGAGGATTCATAGCCTTAAGGATTCAAGAGCAATTCATTGGAAATTTATGCACTGGTGACAAAGAGAAAACCACCTGCAGAAGTCCCAGTAGTTCCACCCTTTCATGCCTCGTAATGTTGAGAAGGAGGGTGTAGCGGTCCGTCACTACTGGCAGACCGCAAGTAACAGTCTTAAGCGGGAGAGAGCTCCAGTCCTCTGAGCAGGATCAGGCACAACAGTTTTTAGCACCAGCAGACAGTAATAGTCTATCAGGGAGCTCTGGCCCTGTGGGCGAGGCAGAGCTGCAAACAGTCTTTAGCCCACAGCCACCCGGTTGGAGCAGACAGCTACAGTCTGTACAGGGGCTCTGGACAGGGCAGGAAACAGTTAGGAGGCTTGTAGGGATGAGCACCAAAGCAGTCTTGGCCTATGAAAGGGAGACTGCCACCCCAGGGGTATGGTAATAGGGGGACATGGGCCCACCCGACTCCACCGCATCCCAGCCCAGGGCCCTAACAGTGACAGCGCAATCTGCCACTGGGTCAGTGGGGATTCCAGCTGCAATACATTGACTCACACTCCTGCAGCAGAACCGGATTAGAGTCTAGTCCCCCTGGATTACTTCCTATCACAGTCTGGGTGTAAGGTACTGTGGTCCAAAGATCCCCTGTATTCAGCCATTTGTAGCTCCAGCAGCTCCCCGGAGTCCTCATTTCCCTCCCCTGACAGCAAGTCATCGGTCCATTCTGGGGCTGGGCAAGGCTCTTTCAGAGGTGTCTGCTCCATAGAAGAGATGTCCGCACTCTCATAGACTCATAGACTTTAAGATCAGAAGGGACCATTATGATCATCTAGTCTGACCTCCTGCACAATGCAGGCCACACAATCTCACCCATCCACTTCTATAACAACCCCCTAACCTATGTCTGAGTTATTCAAGTCCTCAAATTGTGGTTTGAAGACCTCAAGCTGCAGAGAATCCTCCAGCAAGTGACCCGTGCCCCATGCTGCAGAGGAAGGCGAAAAAATTCCAAGGCCTCTGCCAATCTGCCCTGGAGGAAAATTCCTTCCCGACCCCAAATATGGTGATCAGTTAAGCCCTGAGCATGTGGGCAAGACTCACCAGCCAGCACCCAGGAAAGAATTCTCTGTAGTAACTCAGATCCCAGCCCATCTAACATCCCATCACAGACCACTGGGCATACTTACCTGCTGATAATCAAAGATCAATTGCCAAATTAATTGCCAAAATTAGGTTATCCCATCACACCATCCCCTCCATAAACTTATCAAGCTTAGTCTTAAAGCCAGATATGTCTTTTGCCCCCAATACTCCCCTTGGAAGGCTCTCCTGTGGCTCAGCAGCAACTGAATTCCAGAGCTCTCCTTTTCTACTTCCTGTCCCGCCCTGGTACTTCTGGTGAGGTGGGCAGAGCAGGTTTGGCTCCCCACACCCAGGGAAGTGTAGTGGTCCCTCACACTCTGGTTCAGAGGTAGGCCATTCAGCCTTACTACAGAAGGGTAGAAGTTTTAAGAGATGCCCTCCACTTCCCCTGTCCTTTAGAGCTACTGGTTCATCTTGGCAAATTGGATCTTCAAAGCAAACATATTGACTTGTTGGTTGAGAGTAGCTTACCACTTCCCAGAATAGCATCTTTCCCTTCCCCTGTTTTTGCCAACCGCCTATTCCACTTCCTAAATGCTTGGTCCTACATCATCACAGACCTGTGGGTTCTAAGCATGTTGGAACTGGGATGCACCCTTCACTTTCTGTTCCCTTTCTCTCTCCCCTTCCCCATCTCTCATCAGGGACCACTTTCATCAGAACAGGCTTCTGCAGGAGGTCCAGTCTCTCCTTTAATGTGGCAATTTATAAGAGTCACAGAAAATTTCTTAGAATTGTGGTCAATGAATCCCACTACCAATTCACAGTGCTGCCTTTTGTCCTCTCAGCAGTCCCTCATATGTTCACAAAATGCATGGTGGTAGTAGTGGCATTCCTGGGAAGGTTGGGAATCCATGTGTTTCTTACTTGGGTGACTGATTAGTGAAAGGCTGATCCAGGTCTCAAATACTCTCCAGCATAGCTGCTATCCAGTCAGCCTTTCAGGCATTAGGGCTCCTAATAAATACAGAGAAATATATCCTGATTCTGGTTCAAAGAATGGAACTGATTGAGGTGGTCCTTGACTATATACAGGCCAAGGCATTCCTGCTGCAGCAGAGCTTCCAAGCAATGCAAGTTATTGCACTAGATCTAAAGATCACTCTCACTACGTTTAGAAACTGCCTAAAACTTCTAGGGCAAATGTCGGCATGCACTGATGTGATCCAACATGCCAGACTGCACTTCAGAGAGCTACAGGGTTGGCTTACCTCAGTGTATTCTGTGGCCTGCATCAAACGGACAGGGTGGTTCAGGTATCTGCTTGAGTCTTGTATTCCCTGGACTGGTGGATAGACCCATCAGATGTTTGCACAGGAGTCCCCTTTGCTCCTCCTCACCAGACACTCCCCTTAGTTACACATGCATTGAATTGAAGTTGGGAAACTTTTAGGTTCCCTTCAGACTTAGGGGCTTTCATCTTGTCAAGATCTAAATTTGCATCATGTAAATATAAGGAATTTGTAGGCTACCTTTTTTGGCTTGGATGTCATTCTTTGTGCATATTGCGTTGCGGAATTCATTAGTGCTCAAAGACAACACAACCACCATGTTTTCTAAACAAACATGGGGGAGCCTAGTAAATGAAGTTATGCTAAGAGGCAATTTTGCTTTGGAACTTCTGCATAGCCAGGTCCATCAACCTGAAAGTGGCTTCCCTTCTAGCCCGGGATCTCTAACTGATGCTTTCTTCCTGATCTGGTTAAGAGGCCTGATGAATGCCTTCCCTCCAGTTCTTCTCTTGTCCAGAGTGAAGCAAGATTGTGTTCACATTGTGCTAATAGTCCCAGCAAAGCCCCATCAACATTGGTATTCAACTTTATTAGCCCTATCAGTCAGACCTTCTCTGTCACTCCTGAGAGATGTGGACGTGATCTTTCTGGACAATGGCTGTCTCCTCCCTCCCAACTTACAGGTCCTCCACCTGACAGTGTGGATGCTTCTTGGCTGACATACTTGGAATGAGATTGCTCTAAAGGAATACAAGAAATTCTCCGAAACAGTAGGAAGCCTTCAAATAGGTCTACTTACCTTGCTAGATGGAAGAGATTCTCAATTTGATCTATAGGCTGGGTGGATGCCTCTTTGCAAGCTTTAATTCCCCATATCTTGGTCTATCATCTGTTACTGAAACAACAAGTACTAGACCTTAGTTCCATCAGAGTCCACCTGGTAGCTATCTCAGCTTTCTACCTTCCGGTGGATAACTGATTGACCTTTTCAAACCCGGTGTCTATCAGATTTCTGAAGGATTTGGACAGGTTATACCCGCAGATACACAGCCCAATTTCAAAGTGGAGCTTGAATTTAGTTCTAGCAATGTTGATGGTTTCCCCCTTTGAGCTACTAATGACTTGCTTCCTACTACACCTATATATGAGAGCGGCTTTCTTGGTTGCTCTTACCTCAGCTGGGAGAGCAGGAGAAATATGAGCTTTAGTGTCAGAACCTTCCTATACAATATTTTTCAAGGACCAGGTTTTCCTGTGACATCATCCAAAGCTTCTGACTAAGGTGGTTTCTGATTTTCACATTAATCAAGACGTTTGCTTACCAGAGTTAGCTAGATAGCTTTCTGTCATAATAAGTCACATTTCTGTCTAAATGTAACAAAATAAACTAATACATCTTCTCTTCTTTAATAGCATATAACAGAGTGTCAGGTCTCCTTAGCTGACTTATCCTGTTAGCATGAGTTGGAACACTGTAGGAAGATGCTGACTTACACTTTGTGTCAGAGGTAGCATGTTAACTCAGTCCTGGATATAAGGAGATGGAATCCTCTCTTTGGGAAGAAACAAAGAGGTCTGTGCAGGGAAACAGTAGGAACAGTCAGGCTTTGGGTTAAAGCTCAGACTGATGTTTATACTTTTGTTGCAGTTTATGTGGATTTTTCTCCGAGAAGGTTTGGAGTTCTACCTCTTTATGTGCATTTTTCGACTGTTTCAGCAGTTCTCTTTTATTTTGGCATTTGGAATCACCTGTGAATTGTCCAGCTATGTTAATCTTTTACTGTGCCAGGTACAGTGAAGCTAAATACATTAAGTTCTGGGCATCTCAACATGAGAATGATGTAGCAAAAATGGAAGGAATTCATAGCGGAGTAGCAAAAATGATTAAGGCTCTGAAGAGATTGACACCTGAGAAGAGATTACAAGAACGAATATCTAGAACATGGGTTAATAGTGACTAATATTGGAAAGGTGTAACTACCAAGGATTGATAGGAATTATTTAGCATTGTAGAAGGATTTATAACAATGAGTGAGCATACCTCTCAGCCTTCAAACACGCTAATGCATATGACACACGTCATCAAAATGTATGACAGATGACTGAAATGTGCAACACCTATGTTTTGATGCACTTTGGCCATAAAATCTAAATTATAGGTTTTTAAGAATAAAACCTGATTTTGTAAAGTTTTGTTTTGTTTTTTTGTTACTGTGTAAATCAAATACATCAGCTCTGCAACCTGTAACAGGTTCATTAGAGTGGAATGAGGTGGGGCAGCTTGTTATAGATTGCAAAATTTGTTTCAACCAGGAAGAGTGCAGATTTCTTGTCTTTTTTTAAAAAAAAATTATGAAAATCTTTAAAACTAACATTGCTTAACATGAAGGTCTGTTGATAAACTTAATGTGAATCTCCAATATTCCTTTGATAGGAAAACTGGATGGGCTCAAAAGGAGGCTGAAACAGTTTTAAATACAACATAAAGGATTTGTTTGGACTCAGTGAATGAATGGCAGGGTTCCAAAGAACTCTGGGCCAGGGATAGCTCAGTGCTTTGAGCATTGGCCTCCTAAACCCAGGTTTGTGAATTCAATCCTTCAGGGGGCCATTTAGGGAACTGGGGTAAAAATGTCTGGGGATTGGTCCTGCTTTGAGCAGGGGGTTGGACTAGATGACATCCTGAGGTCCCTTCCAATTCTGTGGGTTCTTTTGTTTATTGCCATCAATTACCAGTGCCTCATGACAGACTTAGTCTTACTAGAGTTGAGCCCTTTTGTGACTGTTCTATAAATGATACAGTATGGACCCAAGATATACAAAGTCAGCTTCACTGTCTCCCTTTTCCCCATAAACCCTTGTTTAATTCTGTGTGGTTGAATTTCGTGACATTTATTGCACATTAAAACAAGCAATTTATAACCCTAGTTAAAGCCAAGGTTATTTCAGGCTTGTTCCATGTATGCTTTTCTACTTAGTTCTGTCTAATGTACCTGAATCCACACCTGAAATAAACCCTTGTTGTTATGTCAGTCCTGAGCTTCTGTTGAAAAGAGATTGCTAATTGGAGTGGTTTCATAACATGGAAAGATGTTATTAGAGACTATGTCAATATAAGACAACTTAGATCCAGGATCATTAAAACTGAAAAGCTGTTGTATTATATCTGTACCAGAGGTGCAGACAGAGGAAGGTGTCTTTAAGTCACAGTTATTCATGTCTAGCTGTGCACTAGTTTGGTCCCCTGTCTTAACTTAGTATAATTTATGGCAGTTCATTAGAATGCTCTGACTGCCAGTGACTCCAAGGTGCCATTATGGTATTTCAGAGGTCACTGAGGTTCAGTCATGCCCACTTTCCTTCACCCCCAGTATAGCTGCAGAGACAGATGGTGGTGTAACAGCCACTAAGACAGTTCTGTGCCACCAGAGATCCCTCTATCCTCAGACAGATATAACTATGCAGCATTTAAGGCCACTCTGCAAAAGTGGAAGGGACCAAAGTGGTCTTAACTCTGGGAAGATTTTGGCCCCTGGAATTGAGACTTGAAAGGAGGTCACAACAAGGTTGCAATCCTGCTGCTGCTGTAGCTGCATCTGTTTCTGTTGGGTCAACTTGATCTTGTTAAGCTTTCAGTTAGTCCCTTCTCTTGGTTACAGTCAAAACTTTTGGACTAATCTTCCTCTTGTATTTGCAGATTAAAATACATAGTCCATCAGGATCCCCCAATAAACTATTAAATCTATGGAAACAGCAGCCTTTATCACAGGATTACATTGTTCACTGCACTACAGTGTATCCCGCATAGCTCTGGTATATCATTTAAAGGCAGTTTGCCTGAGTAGTATAAAATATGCATGATGGGTGAACACAGATGAGTTGTGTTAATGTATTCTAATTTACTTGCTAAAAATGTTTTTAAATCTTAATAGGCTTACACAGAATTTTCTGATGATCAGATGCCATGTCAATGAGCATGGCAGAAAAACACAGATAGGTAGATAGCAAGGATAGACCATTGGGAATTGCAGTGTTCTTTATCAACACAGCATTCTTTTTCTGAAATCTTTTCATGGTAGATGTCAGGGCTCGGTCTTAATGGATTAATTTCTTAAGAATCTTTAGACTGTCTACTTAAGCTTAATGAAGAAAAATATAAAGCAATTCACCTATCAGTTTTCTTTTGTTTTGCTAGTTAATTATGCATTATGAAAACATACTAATTATATTTACAATAAATTAATAGTGTGTATGTGTGTTTGTGACATTCTCTCCTTTTTAAATATGCCATAAATCTTAGATTGTGATTCTGTTTTTCTTCAGGCTATTAGGTTTCTACAGACTGTATTTCATTCCTTAGCACCTACTGTTGCTTGGCAACAGCATCGAATTTACAAGAGCCCAGCCCAGTGAGTGGCTAGCTACCTAAAACTTTCCTGTTAAGATACACTGAGAGCGAGAACAGTTTAATCCTGACATAGAGCTATTCTTTAAAAAAAAAAAAATTCTACCTATTAGTCTGTGATTATTTATTTTTCAGTTAAATTAAAAACATCATACCCATCAACGGGTCTTAATTTTATATGTAATGGGTTGGAGCAAGTACCTGGGGACCACAAGAGATCCTTGTTAAAAATTCACTTTCAAAGAGAAGGGGTGTGTGTGTGTGTGTGTGTGTGTGTAGAACAGCAGTTTCTCATTGGTCCAACCAAGATCAGAACTCTCCTATACTAGGTGCTGATACACATAGAGGCACAGAGAAGTGAAGTGACTTGCACATGGTCACATAGCAGGTTAGTGAAGAGTTGAAAACTGTGCTATGCTATCAATATATTCCCTGCATTCATAGAATCACAGGGTTGGAAGGGACCTCAGGAGGTCATCTAGTCTAACCCCCTGCTCAGAGCAGGACCAATCTCCAACTAAATCATCCCAGCCAGGGCTTTGTCAAGCCGGGCCTTAAAAATCTCTCAGGATGGAGATTCCACCATCTCCCTAAGTAACCCATTCCAGTGCTTCACCACCCTCCTAGTGAAAAAGGTTTTTCCTAATATTCAACCTAAACCTCCCCCACTGCAACTTGAGACTATTACTCCTTGTTCTATCATTTGCCACCACTGAGAACAGTCTAGATCCATCCTCTTTGGAACCCCCTTTCAGGTAGTTGAAAGAAGCTATCAAATCCCTCCTCATTCTTCTCTTCTGCAGACTAAACAATCCCAATTCCCTCAGCCTCTCCTCATAAATCATGTGCTCTAGCCCCCTAATTATTTTTGTTTCCCTCCACTGGACTGTTTCCAGTTTTTCCACATCCTTCTTGTAGTGTGGGGCCCAAAACTTGACAGTACTCCCGATGAGGCCTCACCAAAGTTGAACAGAGGGGAACGATCACATCCCTTGATTTGGCAATACCCCTACTTATACAGCCCAAAATGCTATTAGCCTTCTTGGCAAGAAGGGCACACTGTTGACTCATATCTAGCTTCTCGTCCACTGTAACCTCTTGTAAGGGAGTGGACTCACCCCTGTGGTGCCTCCTGCTGGTTGTCCATGGGAATTAGCTCTTCCAGCGTCCTGGAGCACCCCCTGCAGGCTGATGATCCGCCTTACTGCTTGCCTCCATGTTCCTCCCAGGACCCTGGTGCCCCTTTCTCTGGGTTGCTGCCCCCCTGGCAGTACCCCCACACTCTGGGTCTCCCCACCCATTAACCCCACCTTGCCTCAATGTAAGGATATTGCCAGTCACCGTCTAGCCGCACTCCCTGGGGCAGACTGGTTGGGTTGGACCTGCTGCCTCTCTCCATAGCTGGGCTGCCCCTCTGCAGCCCCGGAACTGGTCTTAGGCCCTCAGTTAGGCCCACAGCCTGGGGCTTTCCTAGGCCAGAGCTCCCCAGCTCCTCTAGCCTCCCCCCAGCCCTGCTCTACTCCCAGAACCCTACTGAGCTCTCTAGCAGCCAGGCCCTTCTCTCTCTACAAGCAGAGAGAGAGAGTCCTGAGCTTCTGGCTGCCCTGGCCTTCTTATAAGGCCTGGTTAGTCTGTTTGGGACGTGGCCCCAGTTGCAACCACTTCCCCCAATGAGCCAGGCCTTTGCTCCCTTCCCCAGCCCTCTCCTGGGCTTTTCCAACCCCTTCAGGGCTGGAGCGGGTGCTCACCCTGCTACACCCCAGGTCCTTTTCTGCAGAACTGCTTCCCTAGCCATTTGGTCCCTAATCTGTAGCGGTGCATGGGATTCTTCCGTCTTAAGTGCACGACTCTGCACTTGTCCTTGTTGAACCTCATCAGATTTCTTTTGGCCCAGTCCTCTCATTTGTCTAGGTTCCTCTGTATCCTATCCCTACCCTCCAGCGTATTTACCACTCCTCCCAGTTTAGTGTTATCTGCAAACTTGCTGAGAGTGCAGTCCACGCCATCCTCCAGATCATTAATGAAGATATTGAACAAAACCAGCCCCAGAACTGACCCTTGGGGCACTCCACTTCATACTGACTGCCACTAGACATGGAACCATTGATCACTACCTGTTGAGCCTGATGATCTAGCCAGCTTTCTACCCACCTTATAGTCCATTTATCCTGCCCATACTTCTTTAACTTTCTTGCAAGAATACTGTGGGAGACCGTATCAAAAGCTTTGCTAAAGTCAAAGAATAACACGTCCACTGCTTTCCCCTCATCCACAGAGCCAGTTATCTCATCACAGAAGGCAATTAGGTTAGCCAGGCATAACTTGGCCTTGGTGAATCCATTCTGACTGTTCCTGATCATTTCCTCTCCTCTAAGTGCTTCAGAATTGATTCCTTGGGGACCTGCTTCATGATTTTTCCAGGGACTGAAGTGAGGCTGACTGGCCTCTAGTTCCCCCGATCCTCCTCCTTCCCTTTTTTAAAGATGGGCACTACATTAGCCTTTTTCCAGTCATCCGGGCCCTCCCTCGATCACCATGAGTTTTCAAAGATAATGGCCAATGGCTCTGCAATCACATTGTCCAAAAGCAGAGAAAGAATGTTTCCAGCTTAATACGTTTGCTTGCCCAGTGGTGCTGCCTCCATCTTTGGTGCTTCATATGGAACTTTTTTGTTTAAATAGGAAAACAAATGAATAGATTCCCTTTTTTACTTAACCTTGCTTTCTGCAAGCAACTGTTTCTCTTTCAGTCAGTGGCAGTTTGCCTTGGTGAGCTCATCGGGATTAGGCCGAGGAGGTTATCTTTTTTATATTCTTTCAAATTGCTTACATCAGAAATATTGAATTAGGAAATTGAGGTTTACAGATAACTAATGGAAAATAATTGAGTCCTGTAACATTCTAAGCTGCTCATTCTGAAGCATTGTATTTTGCATCTTGTCCACACATTGGACTGAATCTTGACCACCCCGATCAAATAAAAGTCTGAGCACCTGGATCAGACCCTTTTTTGTCTTTTCTTTAGTCCTTGGTATATTGATAAGTATGCCCATCACAACAATCAAAGACTTGAAATGGGAGAAACACAGAGGCTTTGGTTTGCAGATGTTTGTGCAAATTTGATATAGACTCAAGTAATGAAGTTTAGATACCAAATTGGATCCCAATTTGAACTTTTCCCAAAGTTTGGAATTGTTCCTGGATTTGTTGTTCCAGTTTCACCTCTAGTGGAGAACCACAATGTTTTGCACTGGAATTAGATCTGAATCTAAATTTCTCTGATATATGTTCTCTACCTTCACCCTCTAGATCTGGTGTTCAAGCTCAGGCCATTTCCATTGTGAATCTTTTCAGTTAGATTTATAGTTTTAGGAAACTGAAGCTGGGTCTGTTTTTTCCCATTTCGCCTCTATATGGGAAAAATAAAATAGATCTTTTTAAAATAATGCAATGTTAAATGTTATAATGTTTTTTTAAAGAAGCAAATCAGCAGTTTCAAAAACAATAATTGTATATTGGCAAGTAGGCAACAAGACTTCTGGAATATTTTGTGTCCCTTGTGTATATATACAAGAATTATAATGATCTGTACATTCAACATGACTTTTCTCACTCAGACTGAAGCATACGTTTCTCATTTTGATAGAATATCTTTATGAAGACAGGGCTACACTCCAATGCCATTAATGAGAAATTTGTAGTTCCATGTCAATTTGATCATTGACTTCTTAACTGGAAGTACAGTGCGTGATCAACTTCCATAGATTTCAATAGGACATGCACAGATTGGGGCATGACACTGTTTATGGCACAGACATATGTCTACTAGAAATAGGTAGGACACCACCAATGATTCGTGGTCTGGAAAACATGCCTTACAATGACAAAAGGAGCTCAATCTATTTAGCTTATCAAAAAGAAGGCTAAGAAGCAAATTAGTCATGGTCTAGATGTATTTATGCAGGGAGAAGATACTTGGTATTAGAATGCTAATTAATCTAACAGAGATAAAGCAATGGCAAGATCCAGTGGCTGGAAGTTGAAGTCACAGCACTCAAACTGGAAAGAAGGTGCAATTCTTTAACAGCAGGTGTTATTAACCACTAGCACAGATTATCAAAGTATCTGATAAGTTCTCCATCACTTTGTGTCTTTAAATCAACACTAAATCTCTTTCTAAAATGTATACTGTAGTTCATCCTCAAATTATTGGGCTAAATGTAGAAATCACTGGATGAAATTCTGAAACACTTGTTGTTCAGGAAGTTGGACTAGAATGCTAGAAGGTACTAATATTCCCTTCTGGCCAGCTGAGATCCATATTTTTTATCTTTAGCATTGGAATGCAGCCCTGGCTTCATCAAAATATTCTGTCAAATTTGTGCCTCAAACAGAGAAAGATCACAGAGAATGGAAAATTTCTTACTGATAATTTCCTTTCTGCTAGTGGCATCACCCACAATTTTGGACATCTGGGTTGATCTCCTCCCTCTGCAGCTCACAGAGATGAATCTGTGTTCTGGCACCGTATAGTGGGGCTGTGCCCCCTCTGCTCCTGCTTGGTGCTAGATGAATTCAGTTAGAGCTAAACTGCAGTAAAACCTGTTTTGCAGCAGTATTTTCTCTTTATTGTGAGTTAAAGCATTCACAACTGATGGAATGTATGAAGCTGTGCTATACCACAGTCTGGCAGAAATGCTTGTGACTAAGGATCTGACTCTATAAGCTGCTGAGTACCTTCTGGCGGGGCACAAAGGGGCACTTGGTACCTTGCGTGTGATCAAGCTTTAACGTACGTGGCAAGGGGAAGCCATGAACTATTCACTAAAGAGTGTGAGATTAATTTTGCCAACTATGTAATAATAAGAAAGACAAACATGATTTTTGGAGGTGGTGTATGTGGATTTATAAGTAGGAACAATTCTCAAGGGTTTGTTTTGTAAATCAGACAAAATAATACAAATATAAACTCATGGTTTTTGTTTGTTTTCTTTAAATTGCAGATTTTGAGGTTTAATTAGGGAAATAAAGGATGGATTGATTTTCCCCTTTACTTGTAAATCATAAATTGCAGTTATTTGCAATCACATTTGTTGCTGGAATGAGGTGGTATTGCACCTTGAATGCTAGTTTCATCATGCTATTTTATTTAGGGGCCCAGCCATGAATGAGAAGAAAGTTCCAACTCCATAAAACCTTTAGAATGTGTAGATATGCTGAGCTACTTGGTCCAAAGAAAGGAAACTGTCTTCTCCAGAGTTTCAAATGACACTGTGGGTGTGGAATTTGGGGTGCAAACTGAATCTAAGCCTAACTGAAATTTATATTCAGGAATTGAAATTGGTTTTAAACTTAAAAATGTTGGATCATATTCTGCCCTCTGACTTCATTAAGATCTCATGAGCATAATTTAGGACAGATTTGGACACATTATTATGCCACGATTAAAATAGGACCTGATATCCAAAGACTACTGAAGTCAACAGGAATATTTCCATAGACTTCCATGGCCTTTGGATTAGGCCCACTGTACATATTTGTGATAGTTAATTCAATGATCTGCTCACTGTGACAGATATAATGAACACAGGCCTGTCTTGAGACTATTGTATTTAATATTATGAATGTTATCTGAATGTTTAAACCAGCTTTGAAAGCATGAGCTCTTCACAGACCATTGTATTCAAATGGGCCAGAAAATGTGAGCCTTTAGAATATTCACTGCCTTCTGTATCCATACATGTTGTATGTATTTATATGTATCTGGCTCACTGATGGATTTCCTGTGGAATCTGGAATCACTAGAAGATAATTAATGCAAAATCCCAAAGCTGGTTATGCAGATACCCAGCCTTTTGGGGAAGAAAGGGCTGTGACTGGGTGGGTTTACCTGTTTTTAGGAAGCTGGGAGACAAAGCAAGAGTTCTGTTTTAAAAGGCTGAATTTATCCTGACAGAGAAGCCTTCTATTTGTTTCAATAAAAGGACCTGCTCTTTGGTCCCAAATCTGCTGGAGGGCTAGAAGAACTTCAGCCTGCCAGACTCCCCTGTGTGGAAAATGGGTCACTTCTGGCACATTTAGTATGTGTTTTGACATTTATTTTGTTCTATATTTTTTCTCTGTATGCTTTTGTCCTTAAATAATTGTACTCTGCTTTGAAAAAGTGATTTGGGTTACTTATAGTCATTGATCATAGCCCTTGGACACAAAGCAAAGTGTAGAGGCTAGATGCTCAGTCAGACCTGTTTGGAGAGAATCACAGTGAGTGTAAAGTATCAGGAGGTAGCCGTGTTAGTCTGTATCCACAAAAACAACAAGGAGTCTGGTGGTACCTTAAAGACTAACAGTGAGTGTAAGGGGACTGTGGCCTAAAACCCCAGTCTGCAGAGAGAAGGGACATAGGTCCCTGCCCTTTGAGATGACAGCTAGAGGTTTGAGATCTGCGAGGGCATTCCTTAGGCAGAGTAGGATTCCATTCAAAGTAGATAGATTCAGACAGAACTTGTATAGGAAAGTGTGTGTCACTTCTACCTATTGCATCAGTAAACTGATGTTATCTTTGCTTCTTTCTTCCTATTTTCTACAGGCATTACTGTTTTAACCAATATTAAAACAAAGCCAATACGTTTCTTACAGCAGATAAGATATGTGTAGCAGATGTGTCCCCTTCTTTTCATAGATCTCACATTACACCTAGCAGTGCTAGCACACACATAGTAGGAGAAAACATTGTGTATCAACCCTCTAAAAAGCTACAATTCTGCACATCAGTTTAGTTTGTGTACTGTAGATGGGGCTTTAATTAAAAAGATGTTTAAACCAATTCCATGAACGGTCAAAAGATTTAATCCATGCATTATGTTTGTTACAGTTGTTAGGTTATTTCAGCAGCACTGCATTTAAGTACCTTTTGTGCACTGCCATAAGGGATAGATGGCAGCCCTTGAGAAGTTCAACCAGTCAGCTGAAAACAGTTGATAAAGATGGATGAATGATGTCTTTGTGCCTCTTTGTACATAAATGATTGGGTGGGTGGTTATTTATAACATGTACCTAATTACATGTATGTCATTCACTAAAATATGCAGTTTCTACAAATTAAAAAAAGAACAATCCTTAAAATGAATACCAACCCAGACACCCCACCTTTAGAAGAGAGGCTGAGAGAAGAGATGAACCATAACCTAAAAGTTATCAAACTCAGGCTTTTTCAGACCTATTATCTTGAAACCCCCAACTCCTCAATGAGCGTAAGTTGCCGAAACCCAAGAAGGGTAGTCTTTGCCTCCGCACTGTCCATATACAGATCTGCCTCCACAAAAGCAGGCAAGCAGATTTTACTTTGATCCATCTTGCTGTGATATAGATAGACAAGTAGATCAGACTTTGTTGGAGATACCTAGAATTTACCAGGCTGTCAATTACTAGAAACATTCTGATGAGTGCCACATGCTCTCTAAACTTCACTCCATACATTACATTGGTTTAGAGTCTATAGATCAACTATAGACCAAGGAGACCTGAGAGAACTCTTTGAAATAGAGAAGTCCAAGGAAGGTTTGAAAGCTAGAAACCTCTGTTCACAAAGCTCCCTGGTCGCTTGTGTGTGGCTTTATAAAGCCCTGGCCTGTGTGAATGCCCCACCCACTGATTAAGGCTCAGCCAATTACCAGAGACTTCTAGCTTTCAAACCTTCCTTTGAAGCTCACAGCCTCCAACTGCCAGCCACAGCACACAGTCTTTCAAACAACCAACCAACCAAACAGACTGACAAACACAAGCTCAGCACACAGCAAATAACCCCCAAACACAAATGGTGGTATTAGCACGGTTTGGACCATCAAATATGAGTGAGACGGCATGGAGGAACTTGTCAAAATTGCCGCGGACCTGGCTTGACTGTTCTAGGAGAGGAAAGGTGCAGTCTAGAGCTTCACCAGTCAATAAACTGATAACGAGTCCCACTTTGGCCTGATTAGTGGGTTACATCTCAGTTCACATCAGGAAAAACAGATGGCATTGGTTGAGGAACCTGCAGAACTTCAGGTAGTTCCCATCCAACTTCCCTGGCAGCAGGGCCTTCAGGCCTTGTTCTAAAGGTATTGCATCTGGCCGCACTGGGAGTACTGGAGTTGTCGGGATCTGTGAGCAGAGAGGATGTTCTCCAATTGGAGCTGGACATGTTGGTTCTGGAGGCACTGAATTAACTCCCAACGTCTCAGTAGCAGACGTGACAAAGGTTTCCATCTCAGTTGCGTGACCAAGCATGAAAACGGCAATCTGCTGAAATGATCAGAGTTGCCAGGTGAGGCAGAAGCAGATGAAAGCTGGAATAGGGTCTGGCTGGCATGGGAACAGGCATGGACTGGAGCAGGAGCAAAGGTAGTCTGTTGAAACTACTGGCAGGGAGAATGTTCCTGGCCAGTTAGTGATGAGCAGACTGGAGAAACCGTTTCTCTGAGGAGCCTATATACCTGCTTTGGGATCAAAAGAATGGAACCCCACCTGTGGATTGGCTGAACCCTGTGGGTAATTGATGACTCATTGCATTTGAGCAGGCTCAGTTGCAAAGGTAACTCAGTGATGAGTCATGATGGCCACGAGACCCTGAGCCAACACAGAAGAATTGTCTTCTGTATGGACACTGAAGTCACTTAATACAAATCTGGAGAATGCACAAAACAAGCAAGTTGTAGCCCAATGTTTACCTTGGCTAATTTAAAATATACAGCACCATATTCCTATATTATTACAGTGATCCAAAGCTGGATGCATGCATAACAAAAACATATAAAAGGACAAAGGGCTGGAGTGTGCATGGGTAGAAGTAGTTGAAAGAAGCAATTTACCCAAGAAGTGGTTGTAATTTTCATTTGGACTCCTACTATTTGCCCTTAGCACCTTTATGTTCTACATTGTTCTTCCCTGACCTTGGTATAGTGGCACCGTGTGATGCATTCCCCATGTGGCTGGAGGCAGAAGCCCGTCTCATTCTTTGAATTGGTCACTGTTGTGTGGCAAAGTGAGGTAAACGTATTTTTGTTTTTCACTTCTATCTGTTTTGCAGGATGACTTTCAAATGCGGTGCTTTCATCTTGGATGTGATGCCTTTTTGAGAATATCATGCCCAAAACAAAGTGTAGCAAAAGAGAAATTCAACTAATAGGCAAACCATAAAGAGTTCAGATTTGTTTCAGGCACAGTGGTTTATTGGTTATTTTTCACTTGTTTCTGCATTACGTTGTTTTGATAATCTTGGCAGGGATCTGTCACTCTATGTAGGTATAATTGAAACTTGTTTCCCCTGCGGAATCGCTCTGCCATTTGGTTGATTTGTTTACTGACATTGACAGAGATCTTAATGGCTTTTAAAACACAATTTGTGCATCACTGAATATGCACCAAAAAGGAAAATAAGATTAATATGTTGGTAAAGTGAGGTTCTCTTTGCAGTGCCTTGGCAGTGTCATAAAGTCTCTATCTGAGCAAGTCACTGTAGGTTCAGAAATTGCATGAGAACCCTATGCAATCTACATCTTCACTTTGTTGTTGTTTTTTATGGTCAGGGATTTGACTACAGATTCTCTAAAAGGTAGAATATAAATAGTTGTTTGTAGCCTCCAGAGCTGTTTGATCACCTTTTCCATTGTGTTTTGTCTTCAGCTCAAGCCAAATTGAGGCTGATATAATATAGATGTAATCAGTGAAATATCTCTTTGGGAGGGGTCTTCAGCATTATAGCATTTAACAGTACCGAACACTATAGTAGTTACTATTGATTATTACAAAACATATACTTCCATAAATTCACACTGCGCATTACAAATATGGGTGCTACTGCAGCAATGATATTTAAATATTTGCCTAGCTTCAAGCATATGAATAGTCTTTTTGAAGTCAATGGGACTATCCACAACATCTGGGCAGGAAATGGTTTTCCTATCCATTGAAAATTTTTAAGGTTTCAAAAATGTTCCCATTCTGCATTGGGATGAAACTAAGACCTTCTGAAATTGTATGTGAAAAGCCATAGAGCATATCCAGAATAGCCGCATGGGCAGGGCACTCACCTGGAGTTGAGTCCCTGCTCTGCCTGTTGAGGGCAAGGGACTTAAATCTAGGTCTCCCCCATTCCAGGTGAGTGTCCTGACCAGCAGGCTGTCTGAGGTGGGCTAGTCCCTTGTTCTCATTTTGACCAGAAATCGCATCCTAAGCCTGAGAGAGCTTTCCAACAATACTTTTGTTGAAACTGACAAAAAAAGTTTTGGTTTAGAGAAATTGGCATTTTTCAATGAAAAACTATTTAATTGTGAAATTTTCAACCAGCTCTACTACTTAATATGCTTAAGTACTTTGCTGAATTGGGGTTATGGACATAAAGACAGATTCTGTGCTCTGACAAGCATAAAAACAAATGACAAGACTCAGGACAGTAAGTGAATTATTAATGAAGAGAAGGAGGCATTTCTTGAAACGTTGATTCAAAGATGAATAGGATGCTATTTTTAATATCCCAAAAGGTATGGGCTCAGTTCTTCAAGAGATTGTCCACACAGATTCTGCTCTTGGTGCACATGAGCATAAGATTGGATTATTTTCAACAGCCGTGTCTGTTGGGGGCTATGCCTGCGCTCACAGTGTCCTCTTGCTCTGCATAGCAATGTACATAAAGGACAGGGCAGCCATAGTTTTCACTCAGTTCCTTCTTCTCTCCCATGGCTGCAAGGTAGAGCCCTGTAGCTCTTAACCACATTCCACAGCAAATGAAATGAGACTTCACATGTTGGATGTTGTGAGAGCGTTATCCTTTTACTTGAATGGGACCAGTCTGGACTCTTCTCTACGTTTGCTGAAAGGGGTAAGGGGCAGGCTGTGTCTTCACAGAGATGAAGAGGGTCTTTGACTGTGTCAGGAGTTGCTCTGGTTTGGCTAAGAGAGCCACCTTGACAGATTAGAATTCATTCCACCAGAGTTCAGGTGACTGGCCTCCACAGCCTGCTTGGGTAGCATCCCCACAGCAGAGATATGTAGATCAGCATGTGAAGTTTTATCCAGACCATTAGTACTCATTATTCTTTGGTACAAGCTTTCAGTGTAGTTGCTAGTTCAGTTAGGTATCCTACAGTCACTCTTGAAATGGACCTTTGCCTCCTAGCACTCCTAGCACTGGGTTACAGCTTGGTAGTCACCAAGAGTAGAAACTGTGTGGACAATCACTGGAAGAAGAAAGAACAATTATTTACTTTGCAGTAACTGTGATTCTTCCAGATGGGTTGTCCACTCAGATTCTGAATCTTGCCTTTCATCCCCACTGATCAGTGTCCTGCTGGTGAGGGATTCTTATTAGCAAAGGACCTGAGTCCTGCCCTTTATGCTCTCATCTATGGGAAATGAGAGGGAACTCACTGCAGGCATGGCCTGCATGGAAACTGCTGTGTTGCATGCATGTGGCACGTATGCACCAAAAGTGACATATGTGTGGAGAGTCACAATTATTACAAGGTAAGTAACCATTCTTTCCTGTTTTGTGTGAAAGACAATTTTATCAGAATGTGTTAGTACCTCCCTAATTATTATTCTTTGGAACACATTCTTATCATTCAAGCAGATGGCGTTTGCCACGATTTCGCTGATTAGTGATTATGAACATAACAAAGAGATGTGTTTTGAGAATTTTGCTGATTTTGTAAGTTGTTTGTCAGTTTGCACATACATAACTGAGATCCAAACTAAGGCTGACCTCAGATCAAAACTGTAGCATAATAGCATCTTTCCTTTGTTACTGTATCCCTTTTCAGTAGAACTTACTGATTTTGGTACCACAATGATATTAGAGTTACATTATTTATATTGTCTTTTTTATCTATGGATTGTAACATGCTTTATAACAGTGGCTAAGCAGCGCTATCCTCAGTTTTACTGCTGGCAAAATTGAGGCCGAGGGAGGTTATGGATTTGTCCAGAGTCACACAGTAAGCCACTGGTAAAGTCAGTGATAGAAACCATGTCATCTTATTCCCTCTTGCGTGCTCTAATTGCCAAATTAAATAGCATATATCTTGATTATACTTATTTAACTGACCTTTCTATTGCCTTGTAGTGCCAAGAACAAGGATTTTGGCCACTGGTGGAGCATCATATAATAAAGAAATCTTACAGGTAAGTGTAGACTGCTGAGTTTGTTAAGAAAATTCCATTGCACTGGATATTAACAGCTTTGGCAGTAGAGTTTTATATTGGTGTACTGAGTGCCGCCTCTATAGCTGCACATAAGATTGAGAGTATTTGAGATTTTAAGAGCTATTTTTCAAATTTTGAGATATTGCGTGGAACGTGTTAACAAAATTATAATAATTTTCTCCCCATATTTTACAGGTTAATCCAATGCTAATTTCAAATTGAGTTCTCTGAAGAGTATTTACAATTGACTAGTTTTGTGAAAGTATCTGAAATGCTGATGACCTCCAAGTCTCATAACTTAAGTCACATAATTTCAGCAACCAAACCAAAGAGTTGTTAGTAAGAGTGCATTTAAGGTGAGATTTTTAAAAATGTTCAACATTGGGCCATTAATTTCAATGAGAGCAGAGTTAGGCCAATGCTGAACACCTTTGAAAATCTCAGTCATAATGTCTATGGGAGTGCTGGAGGCTGAAGTCCTCTATTCATCCACAGGACACATACAGCATAGGCAGTATCAGTCCAAATTATTGCATACTGCCTCACCAATGCACCTCAGTGCTATTGTGAAGGGACCACTTCTAGGTGATGAGAAAATAGTTTAGTCTCCCTGGCCCATTTAGTCATCAGTCTCTCTCCTGAGATTGATAATTAGAGCTAGTTGTGGTAGTAGTATTTGTGACAGGGACAGTTGTCCAGTAGGAACTGGACTGGTCTTGCTCATTTATTTCATACCTACCACAGAACAGTTTTGAGACTACAAAGATCTTTGTGACAGAATGACTCACCAGCCAATGTGCCACTTTGTGGCTTGGTGCGGCAGCATTAGGGTTTTCCTCGCTGTCATCTCGGTGACACACCATTGGGGTCTGCTGGGTGTCACCTTTGTCTTGTGACTCAACTCTCTGGCCAGCCCATGGTTTACTCTCACCACTTTCGAGGTGAGAGTCCTGTCTAAATATAATCTGGCGGCCTTGTGCCAGGGCTCCAGCCTGACTGTAGGCCCACTAGACCTTATGGCCCTTGTCTGGGGCTTTCACCAGTCCTTTCGCTGGTGGCCTATAGGACAACCAAGTCCATCCTTCTATCCTGGGTTTCAGCCTAGGGCCCCTGTAGCAGGCTATTAAGATCTGCTTCTTCAGACCTCTTGCTTCTTCCCTGGGCTTCTACCTACTGCAGTCTGCCTCTAGGCCTTCTTCCCCAACCACTTTCAGGCCTCAGAGGAAGAGTAACAAAGGAAAAGCACAACACAGAAATAGTCCAAATGTGTCCCTGGCCTCCCTCTTTACAGTGTCCTCAGAGCTATTGCACAGTGTTTTTAGGAAGCCTCTGCTAGCTTCATCCTCCCTTCCTGGGAGCCAGTGAAGAGAGGCCTGTCCACTTCCCAGGGCTGGGACCTTCTGAACTAGGCTCCTGCAAGACTAGCGTGCCTCCCAGGGGTGGCGAGTCAAGGCTGCCTGAGCCTAAAGTTGTTGTATAGGCAGTTTTGCGTGATGCGGGGTTTGTACAGCCCATCACAGTCTTGGTCATTACGGAATTGATCCAGATTTGAGCTCATGACTCAGAAGTGAAAGACTCCATATTTCCCGAGTCATCGAGAATCCCTTTTCTCAGTTTTGTATGACAATAGGGTTTAAAGTGGATTGGGACAAGAGAAAAAAATTGACACATGTTGCTTGTTGCTGTTATTTCTCTTTGTCTGTTGTATCTGCTCTGGTTATTCTAGTCAATAACTTGACATAAGGAAGATTAAAAACTATGGGCCAGATGGATCCGTGCTCATGTAATTCCACTAAGGCAACACCAGGGTTGAACTTGGGCCAATACATTTAGTGGGAGTGAAACCTTAATTTCTAAACCTATATCTACACCCAGGAGCCATTTGTAGAGCCTCCTCACTGTTATATCTAGGCAAGAAGCTAGATGTTTTTCACAATACATTTGTACACAGTGAAACAAACTTAGAAAGGGGGAAATAAAGTTACAGAACTTGCAGTTTAAGTATAATAAAGCTGCTATTAAAGCTTGTTAGAAGTGCCTTAAAATAATATGATCAGAATAATGCCATTCCTTTAATTTAATCACTGGTTAATTAGAGCCTTTAAAATGTAATCAAAACCTCAGGAAACAGTGTATTTTCAAGTTATTGTTATCGCTTTTGGATAATTCATTCTGGGGCTATAGAAAGCTGTCACTTAATAACCTGTATTCACAATCCCTCATTTTGTACATACCAAAGATAACAGTCAGGAATATCTGTTAAGAACATAAGAATGACCATACTGGGTCAGACAAGGTGTTCATTTATCCCAATATCCTGTCTTCTGACGGTGGCCAATGCCAGATGCTCCAAAGAGAATGAACAGAACCGGGCAATCATCAAGTGATCCATCCCTTGTCATCCAGTCCCACCATCTGGAAGTTAGAGGCCTACGGACAGAGTATGAGATTGCATCCCTGACCATCTTGGCTAATAGCCATTGATGGACCTATCCTCCATGAATTTAGCTAATTCTTTTTTGAATTTAGTTACAAATTTGGGCTTCACAGCATCCCCTGGCAATGAGTTCCACGTAGGGTGACTAGACAGCAAGTGTGAAAAGTCGGGATGGGGTGGGGGTAATAGGCACCTATATAAGAAAAAGCCCCAAATAGCGACCCCAAATAGGGACATCTGGTCATCTTCCACGGGTTGACTGTTTGTTTGTTTAAGCCTGCTGCCTATTAATTTCATTGGGTGACCCCTGGTTCCTGTGTTATGTGGAAGAATAAATAAGATTTCCTTATTCATTTTCTGCACTCCATTCATGGTTTTATAGACCTTTATCATATTCCCCCTTTGTTGTCTCTTTTACAAACTGAACAGTCCCAGTTTTATAGTCTGTCTTCATATGGAAGTTGTTCCATATGCCTAATTATTTCTGTGGCCCTTTTCTGTAACTTATATTTAGCTTGTGATCCATTATGACCCTCAGATCACTTTCTGCCGTACTCCTTCCTAGGCAGTCATTTCCTGTTATTTATGTGTGCAACTGACTGTTCCTTCATAAGTGGAGTACTTTGCATTTGCCCTTGTTGAGGGACCCCATTCATTATGCCCTTCTAGCATGACTGGGAACCACAGATAACTACTCTCTGAGAACAATTTTACAACCAGTTATGCACCCACCTTATAGTAGCTCCATCTAGGTTGCATTTTCGTAGTTTGTTTATGAGAAGGTCATGTGAGACAGTATCAAAAGCCTTACTAAAATCAAGATTCACCACATCTGCCACTTCCCCCCATCCACACAGCTTGTTACCTGGTCAAAGAAAGGTATCTGGTTAGTATGACACAATTTGGTCTTGACAAATCCATGCTGACTGTTACTTATCACTTTATCTTCTAGATGTTTGCAAATTGATTTCTTAATTATTTGTTCCATTATCTTTCCGGGTACAGAAGTTAAGCTGATTGATCTGTAATTCCCTGGGTTGTCCTTATTTCCCTTTTTATAGATTGTCACTATATTTGCCCTTTTCCAGTTTTCTGGAATCTCTCCTGTCTTCCATGACTTTTCAAAGATAATCGTGAATGGCTCAGATATCTCCTCAGTCAGCTCCTTAAGTATTCTAGGATGCATTTCATCAGGCTCTGGTGACTTGAAGACATCTAACTTGTCTAAGTAATTTTTAACTTGTTCTTTCCCTATTTTAGCCTCTGATCCTACCTCATTTTCACTGGCATTCACTATGTTAGACGTCCAATAACCACCAATCTTCTTGGTGAAAACTGAAATAAAGAAGTCATTAAGCACCTCTGCCATTTCCAGATTTTCTGTTATTGTTTTTCCCTCCTCACTAAGTAACAGGCCTACCTTGTTCTTGGTCTTCCTCTTGCTTCTAATGTATTTGTAGATTTTTTTCCTGTTACCTTTTATATCTCTAGCTAGTTTGATCTGGGGCAAAAATCTGTCTGGGAATTGGTCCTGCTTTGAGCAGGGGGTTGGACTAGATGACCTCCTGAAGTCCCTTCCAACCCTGATAGTCTATGATTCTTTGATCTTGTTTTGTGCCTTAACCTTTCTAATTTTGTCCCTTCATACTTGTGTTATTTGTTTATATTCATCCTTTGTAATTTGACTTAGTTTCCACTTTTTGTAGGACTCTTTTTTTTTTTTTTTTTTAGATCATTGGAGATCTTCTGGTTAAGCCAGGCTGGTCTCTTTCCATACTTCCTATATTTCCTACACAGTGGGATAGTTTACTCTTCTGCCCTTAATAAGGTCTCTTTGAAAAACTGCCAACTGTCTTCAGTTGTTTTTCCCCTTAGATTTTCTAGCTCTTCACAGTCTGCTTTGGACTTAAACGATCTTGAGTAATTTAGTATCAGCTGCAAAATTTGCCTTCTAGCTGTCTATTCCTTTTTTGCAGATCATTTATGAATATGTTGAACAGCAGTGGTCCCAGTACAGATCCGTGGGGGACACTGCTATTTCGAAAAATGGACCATTTATTCCTGGCCATTGTTTCCTGTCTTTTAACCAGTTACCGATCCATGAGAGGCCCTTCTGCCTTTCCTATGACTGCTTATTTTGCATAAGAGCCATTGGTGAGAGACCTTGTCAAAGGCTTTTTTAAAGTCCAAGTACACTGTATCCACTAGATTACTCTTGTCCACATGTTTTGACCACCTTGAAGAAATCTAATAGATTGGTGGGGCGTGGTTTCCCTTTATAGATGCTGTGTTGACTCTTCCCTGACAAATCACGTTCATCTATGTGTCTAATAATTCTGGTCATTACTATAGTTTCAACCAATTTGCCTAGCACTGAAGTTAGACTTCCTAGCCTGTAGTTGCCACGATCATCTCTGGCACCTTTTTTAAAAATTGGTGTCACATTAGCTGTCCTCCAGTCATCTGGTACAGAAGCTGATTTAAGTGATAGGTTACACACCACAGTTAGTAGTTCTGAAATTTCATATTTGAGTTCCATCAGAACTCTTGGGTGAATACCATCTGGTGACTTAGGCCTGCCTAATTATACTTTGACACTTGATTTGCCAGAGTTTATGCTCCTTTCTATTTTCTTGTTTTAGAATATAGTCCTTAATGTCTACACTAGGGAGTTTTTCCTTTTACATCTTTGACTCTTGATGAATGACTGCATGAAACGTGGTGAAATATTTGTTCTTTATTTTTTACATTGAAAAGTTCTATCTGTTACTTTTGAAGTCACTCACGAGGAAGAAATCACACATTCTAAATGATTTGTTATATATATGAATTTATGAATAAGCTTAAATTCAATCACCAAGCCATGGAAAGGATGTCTTGATTAATTTTCCATTTGTCCCCTAAAATAGAGTTTCATGTGATGCTTGATATAGATAGATACTTAGAAATGCTTACTTTACAATGCTACCTGAAGGAACCACAGCACTGGCTTGGTTTAGATTAAAAGTAAAACGAGTTTATTAACAACAGAAGATAGGATTTTAAGTGAGTTCAAGTAAAGGATAGAGTTAGATATGGGTACAAGCAAATAAAAGTGAAAACACTTTCTAGTGGCTAAGGCTTAACACAAGCTACAGCCTTTATTCAAGGTAGTTTCCTTACCAATCTACCTTCGAGCAAGATGGCTGACCATCATTCAGGTCAGGATCTTCCACAAAGTCCAAAGTGCTTGGTTCCTTTATCTCGTTAGGTGGAAGATAACTTGGGGCTTTTTGCCCCCTCTTTTATAGTGCAGTGAACCTTTACAATGGATTCTTCTGAAGGTTATCCTAAAGCAAAGTCCAGTCAAGCTATAAGGAAGGCTATGTAGGGTCTTGTGGGGAAGGAAGTTTCGTGCTGGTTTCCTCTGCTGGTGTTTGCTAAAATGCCAATTAATCTGTTTTCTGCAATCTCCTCCCTGCACCATGATGCTGAGTGATTATCTCCTTCTCTTGTTGCCTTGATAGTTCTGTTTATCTTTTATGTAAATTGCATTTCCATTATCTCTTAATGCACCTTGGAAGTACCTTCGAGGTGGCAAACCACATTACTTTGTCTAGAGTGGCGTAATTTCAGCCCTGCCCAGCAGACATGCTTTAAGAACATAATTCACAATATGTGTGTAATTTTGAATTTGTCATCTGTGCATACATCACGCAATAATATTAATGATCAGCATGTTATTAGCTTACTATTGATGTCTTACATTATACCTATTTAAATACAGGTTATAACATTAGTGAGTTGGTGTACACTGAACTGGTCTGGCCAGCTGAAACTCACTATGGGATATCACTTAGCCCCCTGTCCTCTTGCACTGGGATACTGTTAGGGTCACATGACTCCTATACACCCCTCCCTGTAGACCCCAACACAAGGGCTGTGTTGGGGAGAGAGAGGAGGAGTAGCTGAAATGCTCTGGGCCACCAGGCTGCTCTAGCCTTGGTCATGTCTGAGCAGAGAATTGGGGAGTTACAGTCAACGCCCTCACTTCTCCTCTCCTTCCTTCTACTTTGCTGAGCATAAACTTGGTGAAGCAGAGAATCTGGCCCTGCATTTCTAGGTTCAGGAATGAACATATCTGCCCCTTAAAAGTCTTGGGGGCTGACTCTGTGAACTTGCTGGAGATATAATGACCACATATTAAAGCTTTGTAATAAAGAAATGACAACACTGTAAGAAATGTATCTTTATTTCCTGGCCCCAGTCACCTGACCTGGGTAAGGTTTGCCAAAGGTTAGTATGTCACATGAAAAGGGTCAGTATACATTGACCCCAGAGGTAACTGTTACCTGCACAGACATTTGGCTATCATGTGCAGGAACAATTTGCTTGCCTCAGCAATTATAAGGAATTATTTACTGCCCTATGTTTCACAGTCATGTGTAACAAATGCTTTTATATTTCCCAGGTCCTGTCTGATGTGTTTAGCGCACCAGTGTATACTATTGACACCGCCAACTCTGCTTGTTTAGGATGTGCTTACAGAGCAATTCATGGTAAGGCTGTAAAGAAAAGTCCTCTGAGCAACCTGAACATTTAATTTTCATGCACCCAATATCCATGGTTAAAGTTTCTGAAAAAAAGTGAGGGGTATATAAAGCATAGGACCAGATCCATAGCACAGTGATGTCAAAGGGAGTATTTCCATTGACATCAGTGGGTTTTGGATCATGCCCAGTAAGAATAAAAGTGAATTTTTAGGATTTCACTCACTCTCACTTCTTGCAGCAGAATTTAGGCTGGGGCTCCCAGTGGCAGATCATCTGCCTAGAGGGGAATGTAGGATACAGCAGCACAAACTGCAGCAACCTCCTCTCAGACAGGAGTGTGACCTGAACAGATGGCAGGTACATCTCTGGAAGTGGATGAGGTTTGCTGGGAAGGATGTGCAGCCTTGATGCGCTGATCCTCCACCAACAGATACCTAGTTGTTAATTAAAGTTCCCCTCTCCTGATTGAACCCACAAAGGAAGGGGAAAGGAGTTAGAGAAAACCAGCCTAGTAATAAATACTGCCCAAACGGATGACATTAAAATAAATCTTCTGTTTAAATCTTGGCATTTTTAAATGACAAACCATCTATCAGCATATACAAGCTGTGCTGTGCTCCACATTCAAGCTGTGTACGCTTCATGTTGTGAATGCATAAATCTCTTGTTCAGTCATTTCATTTACTGCAGTACATCACCAGTTGTAATGCAACAGCCAAAGTCCTGAAAGTAAAGGTGTCAATTAATTTGTGTATTGATGCAAAAACTTGTATGTTAATAACAGGTTCTCAGAGGTTTAATGATATTGAATCCCAGGAAGGGCTTTCTTCTTCAGGTATTTTGGAATGCTTTAATAGCATCATTTCCTGGCTATTTTACTGTTAAACAAGTTCAAAGCTGTGGGCCAAGTCCTTACTCAGGCAAAATTCCCATAGGCCTCAATTAGACATGTTAGCAGTGGACAGCCTGTGTCCAGGGTCATGCAGGGTCATTACATTGAAACAGAAGCATGGTGAAGACAGTACAGATCACCACAAAAGCATCCAGGTTTCATTTTCAGAAGCAAATTCTGCCTTCAGCTACCTGGTACACCCACATTGACTGCACTCACAGGTCTGAAGACAAAGCAGAAACTCTGTGCAGCAGAGAACCGGAGTCAGTCATTTTAACACGCAAAATATGCTTCCACCACTTTGTTTCCAAAGAAGATGCAATGATGCCATCAACAAAGCATTTAGGAGAGTGGAAATAGCAGCACCAGACTATCAGTAGGAGTGAAGCATGCTGAGGACATTTTTACGCTTTAGGGACCAAATCCCCAAATCTTTCCTCTGTTTTACTCAGAATGTGTCCTATACTTCAAAATTATCCTGAACTTTTCCATTACATGCTGGATTCTTTGCCCTTGACTACAGCTTGAGGTTCACAGCTTCCTTTCAGATTTATGCAGCTATTTCATATGGCCAGAAGATGGGGATTCCCTCTGTCAGTATAGTATTTGAAAGCTTTGCTCAGGTATGCTGCTGCCCAACACCGCCTCTACCTCCCCCCCTCCCCCCCCCGAGGCATGTTGTGTGTTTTTTCAGTGGCATTTTTGATTGATGCCGTTCAGCTGGCTCACTCCTCTGGCTGAGCAGAGGAAATGTGTAAAAATGAAGACTTGCTAATATAAATGAAATATTGATGACAAGGGCCCCTTAACAACTTTATAATTTATATCTACAAATACAGTATTCCGTGGTTAGTCTAGGTTGTTTGGCAGGAATAACAAACAATACCTGAAATGCTGTAGCTTACTCTGTAAGGGAGAATGCTGTAGTAGTGGGATTCCCTGTGACTGTTCAACTGCCTCATATATCATCATAGTTTAATGAGTATTTGTAATACACATTTTCTTGATACAATTTTCACATCTCATTCCTATCTTTCTAGCTGTGCTTTTTATTTTGGTTACACTTTGTCCTTGATCCTTTCCTTCTGCATATTTTCAGTGCTGCTTACTGTATTATTGGTGTCCATAAATGATTACTGATATTGTTGAAACTGCATCTCTGCGGCTGTCCCACCATAAGGTACAAATTGAATGACTGACCAAAAACTCAATCTCAGAGTCTCCACTTTCCAGATTAGTGCATTGGAATGTAAGACCTTTGCCATTTATCCTTCACTTTTGAATGCTGACCCAGCGAGGGAGGATCAATATAAAGTATTAATTTGCCAGTGAGTCGAGGCACATCCCTCATCTTATTTTTGAGAATTGATCAGTATTGTGATTCTCTCTGCAGGGCTTGTGGCAGAAACAAGTATGTCCTTGGTAGAGGTAGTGAAATTAGCACCAGAGCCTAGATTAGTTGTTACACCAACTGCTGGGGCAAACCAGGTGAGTAGCTTTGGAATTTCATCATTTTCAATTTCATTTCATTTTGTTTTCTGTATGTTTTAAAAATGGTTATTATTATTATATTTTTGCCAGCAAAATGGATGTACTTGTAACTTGGGAGGCACTAGGATTGATTTGGGGAGATCTCTGTTTCTGTAATGATACAATATCTGAGTGATCACTATATTCAGACCCACAGAAGAGTAAATTTCCCCAATCACATACATGCAGAGAGGAAAAACTGTCACCTTTCATCCATAGAAAGTGTTATAACTTGGGTTTAATGCCAGTGTTGGTCATTTGGGTTCTGACTGGTAATATTGACAAAATAGTCCTTACTTCCAACAATGTGCTATTTGGAAAAATGTGAATGAAGTTATTTTCTCTGTTTGGAAAACAGCAGAAAAATCCGTTCCTGCCTGATTTTTAATATTGATCAGCAATCGTTTATGAAAGGCACACACATCTTTACTGATAACTTCCAGTGTGAACAGCCAAAGGGTCCTAATTAGAAATAATGCTTACTAGAACCAGTTTTCACCACACACACATTGTCTGAAGTTCTACAATTCCCTCAAAACAGGAAACTTGTGTTTTGTGGGGTCACATGGCTAAGCAACCAGTTGGGCAACAAAGCCACATAGTTCATGTAAATCAAGGAAAGAACTTGTCTTAGGGACTTCTAATTTTCCATTAAAGGCAATTTGTTCCCATCTGGAATTCCATAAAACTGGAGCTCTATTACAGCTTTTTACATATAACTTCATATCATGTAATAAATGAACAGTATAATGCAGCAAGAATCTTGTACAATTGTAACTTAGTTGTAGCTGTCTAGGATCTAAATACCTTCTACCTCCACTAACTTCAACTATGTACAGATTTCTTCTGCATTAATTTAGTCTGTTGGCGTGTTGCATAATAAGTTGGATTGACCATGTCACTGTGCCTGAGTGGGTCACAACTGAGAATGCCATATTCAGGACAAGCTGTTGAGAAATAGGGCAGACTCACACCAGACTGGTGGTTATTCTGTCATTAGATTATACCAAGCCAGTAACAAAAGTAAACTTCTGTCTCACCACACTGGCTACAAAGAAGTCAGAAATGCAGTCTCCTTTGGCATTCCAGCCCTTATCTCACCTCCCAGACACTGGACTCTCTGAGGAGTGTTATTGAAAACCAATTTAATCACATATTAGGTCCTTCTAATCTCAAGAGATCAGCCACTTAGGGAGGTCAATATATAACTGAAATCTTACCCAATAATCATCATGCTGCTGCCAGTCCTCTAGTAACTAAAATCTAAAGGTTTATTAATTAAAAAAAAAAGAGTTAAAATGGTAAATAGGTCATATACATACAATAGTGGCAATATTCTTATATCTGGTTTGTAGCACTGATATTACAGACTGCTGGCTTGTAAAGTTTCTCAGGTAACTTCCAAAGTATTGGAAGGTCCTCAATCCACAGTTCAATATGCTCCTTTTAGTTGTAAATGCACAGTCCAGAGAATCAGAGCAGGAAAGAGGCAAAATGGGTCTTTTATACTCTTGGCCATGGGCCTGGAAATTTTTGATTTCAAACAAAGCTCATAGCCCAGTTTGTGGAAAATTACTGGCACAAGATGGAGTCCAGGTTCACATGAGCATACCTCATGTCCTTACGTGGCTTCCTGATTTACAGGTGGTAGCTGAGGGTACGTCCAGACTACCCGCCATATTGGCGGGTAGCGATCGATTTATCAGGGATCGATATATCGCGTCTCATCAAGATGCTATATATTGATCCCCGAACATGCTCCCCGTCGACTCCAGAAATCCACCGGAGCGAGCAGCAGTAGCGGAGTCAACGGGGGAGCCGCGGCCATCCTGCAATGTGAGGATGGAATGTGAGTCAGAATAAGATATGTCAACTTCAGCTACAGTATTCCCGTAGCTGAAGTTGCATATCTTACATAGACGCCCCCCTCTCCCCCAGTGTAGACCAGGCCTGAGGCTGAGGCATCTGTAGGAAGAAACATCTTGGTGGAATGAGTTTTTTCTGTGTCCCATTGTGAGAGTTAAGTGTCTTTAATGGGTCATCAACGCAAAGCTGTCTGGCTTCATTTTAGATTTTACCTGGTGCGTTTTACCCAGGAGTACAGCATATATGTATGATGCCAGTACATAGTCAATATTTATAACTTCAGATAAAAAAAGGATACATACATATAATTGGATAATACTTAGCAAATCATAGCTTTTCCATTGACACTTTAGATGATATACTTTGTACAAGATTTGTTGCAGTGGAGATATCAAGGATACGAATGGTCATACTTCAGTCATACAGCATCACACACCATAACTGCAGACATCAAGGCTTTAAAGCTTTTATTTAAACTCTTGGAAACTACCAAAATTACTAGCTTCCAGCTAAAAGGCTATTGGAGCACCAGACATCAGCAACATTAATAATGGAAATGATTATGCTACATAGTGGCATATTACATACTAGCATATTATTTAATTATTAACAGAACTGGAAAATCTTAGTGATCAAATAAGTCCTGATCAGAAATATTAAGCCAGTCAATTTAAAATCAGTTGATCTGATCTCATTTGCTCAACTTTGAGATACCTGTTTTCCCCTTGTTTTAAAAGATATATAATGATAAAGAGCTGTGTTCTGGTTTTTATAATCAGAGCTGCCGGGAGATATGGGAGGGGTGAAGAAACATGCCTCCCCAGTAGCAGTCCACAGTGACATCTGTCTCAGCCGCAATGTCTCTGGAAGGAGCGAGGGACACGATACCAGTGGGAGATGCGACACTTTTTGAAAGTGTATGATATGGGCTCCCTGTGCAAAGTTTGTCTCTGCTGGCTTCTGTGGAATGGTGAACCACAGGTTCACTTCTTTTGGTCTGTCTAGTGCTCTTCTAGATGCCGCTTGCAAAGCTGTGCAAGGGAGAGTGGGATCCTGGGTTCCATGCAGGGGTATCAATAGTGAATTCTTTTCTCTTTTTTACATTTTACTGGCATACAGTGTCCTGACAACTAAAAGAATAATTGTCTCTATCTCAGTACTTTTCTCCTCCTTTCTTACTCTGTTAGACCTGGTTATCATTGCACATCGTTTTATTGGTTTTAAATGATATTGAGGCAGTGAATTATTGCTCCATTTGATACTGAGTTATTAAAGAGATGGTAGCAGCTAAACAATAAACTGAGGAATGACCATTTCTGCACCCCTATGTAGCATGCCAGCTGCATTCTATTAAAAGAAGTTTCTTTCAATTGTAAATTCCACTCAAATTTTTTATTTCCTGTTCTATAATTTTACAGTTGATAGTAGATTCCTTGGCTTGTTTCATGGCTGTGAAACCACAGAAAGCCAGAGGGCCTGTCAGTAATACAGTGGGTTAGCATGAACAGTGCAGTGAAAATTCATAATGTGATGAGTCAGTTTGGTTCTGTTTTTTACGGGGCTGCATCTCCCTGTTCATACAATTTCATTCTGTTGAGTTTACTGGCTTTCACTTAAATGACAGTTCTTTTTATAAACTTCAAAGTCATTCTGAGGTGAAGCTCTGTCTTGCTGAGGAGTTCTTGTAGAGCAGCTTTGCTAACCAATGTGAGTTGCCCATATCATTTTTGGACTGCTAGAGCCAAATCTTGGCAGTGTAGGGAAAGCTGGTCATAGCTCAGGAATCTAGGAATCTGGTTTCCTTCTTTTGCCAGTAGCAGTTGGAAACAACAAGGTCCAGATCACTGGAGGGAGAAAAGCCTGCTTCTGCCTGCAGTAAAACATTACAGCTTGCTGTATTTGAATCCTGAATGTGAAGGTCTATATGCACAATAAAATTTCAAGAATCAAAAGTATAATTTTTATCCTAATGTGTTCTTTATTATTGTAGGATCAGATTTGGCCCAGTGCCCCGTGTGGATGTGAAGGATGTGGGGAGGGTGCATGGAGCCACTTTTCTTTTGTGCTTCCCATGCAGGGGCTGAGGACCATCACCAGTCCTTGCACTCACTTGAGCAGAAGGGCTGTGTGATGCTAGCACTGCCAGCTGTCCCAAAGAAGGGGAGGGGCAGGGATGAGCATGGGCCCTCAACTTGCCTATCTCTTAGCAATGGCTTGCAGCAATACTGGGAGTAATAGCTGTGCCCCCTTTCACACTGGGGAACATGATGTGTTCCATTGTTCCTGTTGGGGCAAGGAACTGGGATTGTGCAGGAGGAGCACAATAGAGCTCCGGACACTGAAGTTTCTCCAGTTGCAGCCTGTCAGAACCACTAGGCATGACAGAAATAATTGGGAGACCTTATAACAATATGTATATGCCAACTGACAGTAAGAAACCATTATTACAGCATTAAAATGCAGCTCAATTTTAAAGTCTATTAAAAATGGAGATGCTTGGCTTATTGGCTAATTAAGCAAAAAGGCATGAGAAAGAATATGGTTATCTGGAGATAATCACATCTCTCGTGTTTTTACAAGTCATGTACCTATGCAGTGGTATAAGATTTGGTTTAATGCTATTATGTAGAAGGTGCAGGGCAGTCCACTTCATTTAATCAAGTATCAGAGGGGTAGCCGTGTTAGTCTGGATCTGTAAAAGCAGCAAAGAATCCTGTGGCACCTTATAGACTAACGGTTAGTCTATAAGGTGCCACAGGATTCTTTGCTGCTTTCACTTCATTTAAGTGCATAGGTTTTAATTACATCATCTATTTAATTCATAAATTTTGCATTGATATAGTCAGCATTGGCTTATATAATACATGCTAGATGTGTGACAAGGGGGCTGTTTGTATTGTGACTTTATTAATGTTAGTAGTAGTATATTTACAATAGTACCCAGGGACTAGGGCAGGGTTCCACTGTACAAACAATTGATAAGAGGACAGTTCCTGCCCTAGAGAGTTCACAATCTAGGTTTGTAACAAGATGCAACAAACGGATGGGAACGGAGGACAAGATAATACTGATGTGAGCATTTCTTGCATGGAAGGTAGTAGTCTCAGTCTAGGTTATATTGTATTTTGTTATAATAATTTGTTATCTTTTGTTTTCTTATTTATGTGCTGAGTCCTTAATGTGTGAGACTGGTCAGTAATATAGTGATGACAGTTACATTATAGGCAAGTACAAGCTTCATATTATAATACACATAATTACTTTTTTAAAATATCACTCTTTGATATGTTACTTCTGAGGGCATTACAAAGAGGGAATTTATATTCCTGAGCTTTTGTTCATCACTGAGTGTTCTTTATTCCCTGTGGACATCAATTATAAAAATAAATCCATATAATTGCCTCTGGAAAAATAGTCCTGAAATCACTTAGGAAGACTTATCCAAGGTAATGTCAATGGGAACCATCTACTAGAAACTTTAGAGTAATCTTCTGTATATACAACCATATGTATATTCTAGGGCAGATCCTCAGCTGGCTTCAGTGAATTTAAATAAGCTGCACCAGTTCTTCTTTTAGTAGATGCAGCTGTGTATTTCATTTAGGTGTGTGCACACCCAGCGCACTGGAGCTGGAGAATTTTGCCTAGCAGTACCCTCAGGAGGCAGAGCTTGCGCCTCGGGCTCATAGCCCCTCTCCTGGCTGTAGGAGGAAGCGTTACCCCCAACCCCCTCAGTTCCTTCTTACTGCTTGTGACTGGAGTCAGAGCTCTATGTGGTTCCTAACCTCACAATCTCTCTCCATCTCTTAATGATTTTTTCTAGATGTGTATAGGTAGTTAGTATCCTTAGTATTAATGTTAGTTAAGATTTAGCATTAGGCAGCTTTAGCTAAGTTTAAACATTGTCTGTAGCATGTGGGAATGATCCCCAACAACGGCCTCACATGCAGCACTTGCTGTGCTGAGGCCCATGTAAAAGAGCGGTGTTTGATTTGTAAATCATTCACAAAATGGACTCAGGTGGCTAGGGAATTTTTGCTTTAAGCGGCACCTGTTCGAATAGGCCATGTGGCACTATGTCAGAATGGAGGTCGCCGTGGGTTCTGAGAGTGCTCCTGTTTTGTGCACTGGAGTTGGAGATGGAGAAGCCATTCTCTGTTGAATGCTTGAAAGAAAAGGTGACATAAGACCAATCAAGACACTCCAGGCCTTGTGGACTTTGGTTCCAGCCTTGGGGCACTGAGTTGAGTCCCCGACAAGAGTGATGCTGGCACCAGCTGTATCATATCAGTGGTGCATGAGGTGGCAACTGACCTCCTTTGCCTTTTCATGCCAACCTCTTGCTTGGTCCAGGATTTTGCCAGAGCTATGTCGTTTATAGCCCTGTTGGCTGGGTGGGCTGCTGAACCTTTGGGTATGTCAGCACCATGTCCTGATGGTTCCCTTCCACAGTCTGTGGAAGTGAGGCTAGTGCCGGGTGTGGTGCAAGGATTGACTTAGTGCAAGGACTCCTTGGCACTGGGAAACTCCTCAGAACCACTGCACTTAGTGCCACTGATGTTACTGTGGCAGCACTCACTGCCCTCCGCACTATCAGCTATGTCCGTACCGCTGGTGACTTCAGTGTCAACACCACCCCTTGCACTGGAAACAGTGGAGGCATGTTCAGTGATGGTGCTACTGTTTCCAACATTTGATGTTAGTCACTCGCTCATTCTGGATGAGGGGTGAGTCAGACCAGTTATTAGCACCCTTGGGGCTAGCTCCACCCTTCTCCCCGAAAACCCAAGACTCACTGGTATCAAGGCTGTGATGTTCCTCTTCCTGCAGTCCATTGCCTGGCCCATATCGGGGCTGTTCGTGGAGCACCATGGGTACCAGGATCAGCACTCCTCTTGTGGTCAGGATGAGGGACCTGCCCAGTTTTCAGCCCAGGAAACTACAGACCAATTAGTTTAACTTCTGTGCCAAGGAAGATAATGGAGCAGGTAATCAAAGAAATCATCTGCAAACACTTGGAAGGTGGTAAGGTGATAGGGAATAGCCAGCATGGATTTGTAAAGAACAAATCGTGTCAAACTAATCTGATAGCGTTCTTTGATAGGATAACGAGCCTTGTGGATAAGGGAGAAGCGGTGGATGTGATATACCTAGACTTTAGTAAGGCATTTGATACGGTCTCGCATGATATTCTTATAGATAAGCTAGGAAAGTACAATTTAGATGAGGCTACTATAAGGTGGGTGCATAACTGGCTGGATAACCGTACTCAGAGAGTAGTTGTTAATGGCTCCCAATCCTGCTGGAAAGGTATAACAAGTGGGGTTCCGCAGGGGTCTGTTTTGGGACCGGTTCTGTTCAATATCTTCATCAACGATTTAGATGTTGGCATAGAAAGTACGCTTATTAAGTTTGCGGACGATACCAAACTGGGAGGGATTGCAACTGCTTTGGAGGACAGGGTCAAAATTCAAAATGATCTGGACAAGTTGGAGAAATGATCTGAGGTAAACAGGATGAAGTTCAATAAAGATAAATGCAAAGTGCTCCACTTAGGAAGGAACAATCAGTTTCACACATACAGAATGGGAAGAGACTGTCTAGGAAGGAGTATGACAGAAAGAGATCTAGGGGTCATAGTGGACCACAAGCTTGATATGAGTCAACAGTGTGATACTGTTGCAAAAAAAGCAAACGTGATTCTGGGATGCATTAACAGGTGTGTTGTAAACAAGACACGAGAAGTCATTCTTCCGCTTTACTCTGCGCTGGTTAGGCCTCAACTGGAGTATTGTGTCCAGTTCTGGGCACCGCATTTCAAGAAAGATGTGGAGAAATTGGAGAGGGTCCAGAGAAGAGCAACAAGAATGATTAAAGGTCTTGAGAACATGACCTATGAAGGAAGGCTGAAGGAATTGGGTTTGTTTAGTTTGGAAAAGAGAAGACTGAGAGGGGACATGATAGCAGTTTTCAGGTATCTAAAAGGGTATCATCAGGAGGAGGGAGAAAACTTGTTCACCTTAGCCTCTAATGATAGAACAAGAAGCAATGGGCTTAAACTGCAGCAAGGGAGATTTAGGTTGTACATTAGGAAAAAGTTCCTAACTGTCAGGGTAGTTAAACACTGGAATAGATTGCCTAGGGAAGTTGTGGAATCTCCATCTCTGGAGATATTTAAGAGTAGGTTAGATAAATGTCTATCAGGGATGGTCTAGACAGTATTTGGTCCTGCCATGAGGGCAGGGGACTGGACTCAATGACCTCTCGAGGTCCCTTCCGGTCCTAGAGTCTATGAGTCTATGAGTCCTGGTGCCTACTGGCCACCAGTGCCTTATCTTTATCCCCAGTGGCCTCTGTGGAATCTGTGGGAAGCTTCTCAGTCATGGAGGTTGCAGTCTTTGTCTTGCTCTAAGGTGAGATCACTGTGCAGGTTGGTGGTAAGGACCATCAATCCACTGCAGGTCCAGTCACCAGTGAGCCTTCCTCTTGCACAACCTCCAAAATTGTCCCATCCAGGTCCATCATCAGCGAGCAGTGGGATTTGGCCCAGACACAATTAACGGTCTCTTCTTCATCCCCATATAATTTGGTGGTGCCCAGCTCTTCCTCTTCTTCAGTGCCCAACCACTTTAAGGACTACCAGAACCTTTTGCAGTACAGGGCTGCTTCTCTGGGCTGTTCAGGCAGAGTTCTTGCAGGAGAATACCAATATGTTGTTGAATATCTTGCAACTTTGATATCACCTACTGCGAAGCATATGAAGAAATACTGCTTTATCGTGGATCAAGAATTTGAGGGCTTTTACTCCTATCTGGCCCCAGATTCCCTAGTCATAACTATGGTGAATGATAGAGCCTGGCTTGTTAGCTATAAGTCCACTCCTAAGGACAAGGACTCTAAAAGGATGGACTTAATAAGTAAGGCTGCGAATCTGTCACGGAGGTTGCGGAAGTCACATATTCTGCGACTTTGTGCAACCTCTGTGACTTCCACAGCTGCAGTGGCCAGTGCGGCTGACCCAAGTGCTGGCCGAGCAGCTGGCCCCAGGGCCAGCTCCCTAGGTGGCCCTGGGCCCAGCCACACCGGCCACTGCTCAGGTGGCCCCAGGCACCTGGCCTCAGGGACTGCCTGAGCAGCAGTCCCAGGGGCAGCCCCGGGGACCCCAGGAGCAGCAGCAGGTGGCCGGCCTTGGTGGCTGTCAGAGCAAGGGCCAACTACTAGCCCAAGGGGCTCTCCAGAGCAGTGATGCCCCAGGGCCCCCAGAGCAGTGGCACCCTAGAAAAATGTAAGATTTAATCAGGGGTATTTATAGTAAAAGTCATAGACAGGTCACGGGTTGTTAATTTTTGTTTATTTCCCGTGACCTGTCCTTGATGTTTACTAAAAATACCAGTGACTAAATCTTAGCCTTATTAATGGGTAGAAAGATCTATACTCCTCTTTCCTGCAAATGCAGATTGCTAACCAGCAGGCATGGTGTCTAAACATGACTTTGTGAATTGGATGACTGTCTGACTTGCAGACCAGTTGCCTGAAACCTCTATGGAGGAATTTTGGGTCTTGGTTGCTGAAGGCTGCTTGGTAGCTAAGACATCATTGCAGTCTGCAATGGACATCACAGCACTTAAGCCAGAGAGATGGCCTCAGATGTGACTATTAGAAGGGCATCCTGGCTGCAGAATTTGGGCATTGCTCCCAATGTGTCAGGGGCTCAATCGTTCACATACTTACCAACAATACCACTGAGATATATTATGTGAACAGGCATGGGGGAGCACAGTCCGAGGTTCTCTGCCAAGAGGCAATCACGTTGTGGTGGTTCTGCATTGAGGAGGGTATCATTCCAATAGCCGATCACTTGCCTAGGGTCCAGAATCATTTCACGGACCATCTTAGCAGGAATTTTCCCCTGAGTCACAAGGTCCCTGAAGACAAGATGTCCTGTGTATCATCTTTGCAGCTTGGGACAGTCCAACAGTTGCCTTATTTGCTACAAGAGACAATAGGAAATGCTGTCTATTCTGCGTTGAGGTGGCCTGAGTTCAGGCTCCCTGACTGATGCCTTCCATCTCAGCTGGCAGTCAGTTCTCCTGTATGCTTTTCCTCTGATCCTGATCATTCCACAGGTCATCTTCAACTTAAAGTGTCTGAGGCCAAGCTCATCCTCATTGCCCCGGCATGGCCGAGTTAGTGGTGATTCTCCAACCTTCTTGCACTGTCAATTTGGCCTACCATAGCCCTTCCTCTCCATCCTGATCTACTCACACAGAACGATGGACGCACCTGGCATCTGAACTTAACTCCTGCATCTCACTGCATGGCTGCTTTCTGATTGAAAGAGAAGGAAGAATGTTGTTCGGTGGCTGTTTAGCAGGTTCTACTCAATAATAGAAAGCCCTCTACCAGAATGACTGATTGGATGAAATGGAAGCAGTTCTTGCTGTGCTTATTGACCTGTGGAGTTCAACCGATGCTGATTTCTATCCAGGACATCTTGGCGTATTTGCTGCATCTTCAGTCAGGCCTTGCACTTAGCTCTTTGAAGGTCCATTGGCGGTAATCTCAGTGTTTCATCCCCCCATTCATGGAAGATCAGTATTTTCCAGTGCCATGATAGCAAGATTCTTTAAAGGGCTTCTTTGCCTCCATCCTCTGGTCTGAGAGCTGCTTCCTTTGTGGGACATGAACATGATGCTGACCGTCAGAATGGGACCTCCGTTTGAGCCTCTGGCATCTTGTACCTTTCACTTTTGTAACAGAAAACTGTGTTCCTGGTGGCAATAACATCCACAAGGAGAGTCAGTGAGTTGCAGGTTTTGATGGCAGACCCTCCTTATTCATAATCTCCAAAGACAAAGTGATTTTATGGCCGCACCCAATTTTTTTGTCTATAGTGGTTTCTCAGTTTTCATTTGAACCATTTACCTGTGTTCTTTCCTAAATCACATTAATCTCTGGAGGAGCAGCGTCTCCATATTTTAGATGCGAGACATTGTGTAGCCTTCTACCTGGACAGGACTAAACTGTTTCCTGCGTCGCCTTGTCTGTTTGTGTCATATGCAGATGTATGAAGGGATAAGTAGTCTGTTCTCTGGGTGGATACCATCCTGTATCAAGATTGCATATGAAATAGCTTCAACCATGCCTCCTCAGAGGGTGCAAACTCATTCTACGAGAGTGCAAGCTATGTCAATAGGGTTCATCAGTGACATCTCAATATTGGGCATTTGCAGGGCTGCCACCTGATTGTTAATACATATGTTTACAAACCATGATGCCATTTCTGCATCTTCCAGAGCGAATGCAAACATTGGTAGTGTAGTCCTGCAATCTTTGTTTATATAGACTTCAAGCCTCAGTTCCTGGGGTGGATACTGCTTGTGAGTCACCTAAGTGGAATACATGGCTGCGGCTACTTGAAGAAGTAGAAATAGTTACTTATTGTCACTGTGGTTCTTCAAGATGCAGCTGTGTATTCCACAACTCACGCTCCATCCCCTCTGCATTGAAGTCTCATTTCCAGGTGTTCTGTGTGAAGGAACTGTGAGGGGCGTTGAGGTAGTGCTGCCTTGTAAAGATGGAGAGGGGCTGTCAAGGTGTCCCCCCACTCTGAACTTTAGGGTACAGATGTGGGGACCTGCATGAATAACCTCTAAGCTTATTTTTACCAGCTTAGGCAAAACAGTCACTGTCACCACCAAATGTTAAAAAAAAAAAACATTTGAGGGAGAGCCATTTGGGAACTCTGCCTTCCCCCAAATATTTCTTCAGTCCTTATCCCCCCTTTCCTGGCAGGATTTGACTAATTTCCCTCTCCCAAGTCTCTATACTCTTTTTCCTGGGTAGACTCAAGAAAATTCCCTCCACCAAATCCTGGTGAGCCCAGATCCAAAATCCTCGGATCTTAAAACAAGCAAAAATCAATTAGGTTCTTAAAAGAAGACTTTGAATTAAAGAAAAAGGGTGAAAGGAATACCTGTGCAAGATTAGAAAGCAGGATGATCTCACAGACAGCTGATTCAAAACACAGAGGATTTCCCTCTGGGCAAAACCTTAAAGTACACAGAAACCCAGTTTGATTCTTCCTCTTTGTTTGCAAAAGAAATGAGGAAGAGAAAAATAAAGAACTCTACCACATTCTTATCTAAATTCTCACTAATTTAAACAAGGGTTAGATGGTTGTTTTCTGGATCTCTGACTCTAGCAAAAGCACACACACAACAGACAAAAGACTTTTTTCTCTCCTCCCTCTTTGAAAGTATCTTATCTTTTTATTGGTCCTTCTGGTCAGGTGTCAGCTAGGTTATATGAGCTTTTTAACCCTTTAGAGGTAAAAGAGGCATTAACCCTTAACTGTCTGTTTATGACAGGGGCTATGAGAATAAAGTGCCTTTTCCGCCTCCAATGGGTACTGCTAGGCAAAATTCTCTGGCTCTGGTGCACTGGGCACACACACACCTAAGTGGAATACATGTCTGCATCACATCTCGAAGAACCACACTTACAAAAAGTAACTATTTCTTACACTGTCTCAAGTTCTGACTCACTGTGTGTGTGTACCAGTCACTACAGCCTGCAGTAATAGAGGGACATGCTGTGCCACTAGCATTTAAAGAGAACTCCCAATGAAGTAAAAAAAGGGGGTAAGAAGGATATATATAGTTCATAGACTTTGTGCTGGGCCTCTGCACAGGGGGTGAATTTCACCCAAGTTGTGCAGAAATAAAGTAGGAGGTATGGTCTTGATTTTTCCCACGTGCCTGCAGTATATATTACAGCACTCATTCACACTGATGGCTGGGAGACTCACTGCAGATGCCTGAATTTTGCAAATTAGCAAGTTAAGCATTCAAGGCCAATAAAATAGTCAAGGACACTGTATCGGTTAATGTGGCTGTTCATTTATTTTGACACTTTTTAATTTAGAGTGATGTATTCACAATAATACTTCATATTGTGCTAGTAAATGTGCAGTAGTATATATTATGAAAATAATGTCATGTAAGTAATATGAGAACGCTAACTTGGAAATACAGCACTCTTAGCAATATAGCGCTCTGCTATTAAATCTTTGCTGAAAAGTCTGGGAAAGCATCCAGGGTTTATCAAGTTTACAGGTTAGCAAAGCAAGAATTAGTGAGGCTTGACTATAGATGTTTCAGTAAATAAAGGATCTATTTTTGTCTGACATCGATGCTCCTAATACAACCCAGGAGTGTTTGCTTGATATTTTGTTTACTCCTCTATATATATTTAAGAAAAATAGGAGCAATAGCTTTTTTCAGAATGTGTAATGGTAATTCCGGTATTGCACAGGTACTGAGAGCATTTTGACTCACAACACACGTAAGGCATTCATGTAGTTAGTTAAAATTATATGCTCTGTGATGTGCTATGAGGGATGTTCAGAAAGTTTCTAGCCTGGCAAAGAGAGAGTCATAATTTACATTAATTTGTTTATTTTTCAGTATAGTCCCCCCATTACATCAATGCACTTGGTCCATAGACATCTGCAGTTTGGCTGTGCTTTTCTAATAGAAGTCCTTGTCCTGCATGTCCAGAAACTCCTCAATTTCTGTGATCACCTCATTATTATCATTGCAACTCTTTTCCCAAAGGTCTTCCTTCAACTTAGGGAACAGGCAGAAATCTGAGGGAGCCAAATATATTGACTAGGCTGGATGGGGAAGCAGCTGAAAGCCACATTTGGCTGCTGTGGTCACTACAGTCTGGGATGTGTGTGGTGATGCACTGTCCTGAAGAAGCAAAAAGTTTCCTGGAAACATCATCACACTCTCTTCTGATCAGCGCTGAACATTCTGGGCACTGATCTTACTGAAACCTTTCTCATACCCAAGTCTTCACGGTGGCTGGCATGCACTGACCCACTGCAGCTGCCCAGTGTCTCAGCTGTGTGCCTGACTGTTGATCTTCTGCCATTCATCATCATCCTGTGGACATCATCAACTTTTTCTGGTGTTCTGGCCTATCTAGGGCATCCTGACCTTGGCTCACCCTCAGTGCTGATTCTCTCTTGCTTAAATTCAGCATTTCATCAGCCCAGCTTTTTTACTGTGGCATATGGCCATCGTTCCCCAGTGTTGCAACCATGTCCTCATGGATTTTCTTTGGAGTCAAACCTTTCTTGTGGAGGTACTTGATCACCTATGTGATTTCATTCTTCTCCATTTTTCAAATCTTTGGTGCTTACTCACTTCAACACATCCTTGTAAAAGTTCAGCATGAGGAAAAAATGGCTGCTAACAAAGAAACACAAAATATCAGTACTTTGCTCTGTGAAATATATTGGGCCCTGCTGTATAATTAAATAGGTCAGGCTATACACTTTCTGAATGACTCTCATCATAATAGTACTCTGCAGTTTCATGTCCTTTTTGTCCATAGATCTCTTTATCTCCATTTTACAGACAGGAGAAATTGAGGCACAAAGATTAAAGAAGTTGCCCAAGGTCATACAGTCAGTCAGCAGTAGAGGTAGGAGTATAACTTAAGTCTCCTGTCTCCTAGTCTGATGCTCTATCACTGGAAGAGAGTGTTTAAAAATATGTTAAAAAACTTATTAGCTACCATGTTTTAAAACACCTACTTTCCTGTACTTGACAGGGCTTCAGTGAAGTGTGCAATGTATATTCTCACATACCATGGATATAATGTATACTTACCTTGTATATTCCTTAGAGACTTCCACCTGATATTTTTAATTTAGTATAGAAATTTGCTTGAACTGCTGTTAACAGCTTATTAGTGATGGGTAGACTTAATCAAAGCATACTCCTCTGTTGCTGAATTAGTCCAACAATTCAATTTTTAGTCGACAATTCTTGACTAAATTCCAAGAACAAAGAGAGAATCTCAATTTGAAAAAAATATTCAGGGGGAAGGGGACTCAGAAATTGAAGATTTTGAAATGAATGGAAACACAAGGTCAAAACACCATCACTTTTTTTCCTCGGGTGATAAAATCCTACAAAAACTGTAAATGTGTTCTCTTATAAGAAGATGTGATCATGTTGGGAGATTTGATTTTATTCCAGTTGAGTGTGTATTAAACACTAATCCCATGAAGTACTGTACTTTTAACTGATTAAATGGCAGTTCTGCTTTTATATACACCTCTACCCCGACATAACACAACCTGATATAACATGAATTTGGACATAACATGGTAAAGCAGTGCTCTGGGGTGTGGGGGGGAGGGCGGGACTGCATACTCCGGCAGATCAAAGCAAGTTCAATATAACGCGGTTTCACTTATAATGCAGTAAGACTTTTTGGCTCCCGAGGACAGCGTTATATCGGAGTAGAGGTGTACTCTCACAAAGCCTGTACTTCTACTCATGAAGAACTCAGGGTGAAGCCATTTAGAGGTTTGTTTGAGTAAGGATTGCAGGCAGGAGTCCTTATTTGGGAAACAGTGAAATTCACTTAAACACTGGGTCTTACTTATTGGTTACTACGGATAAGGGTTTCTAGTTATTGGGCCTGATTTATTATGGCTTTATGGCCCCTTAGAGAGCATCTAGGCCAGAGAGGTTGAGGATGTTGCAGATATTATTAATACTGAGGGAGATGAGGAAGGCCGGGACAAGAGTTTTGGCTGCGTGGCTAGGAAGACCAGACTGGGTTTTAGAAATGTTACAGAGAAGGATGTGTCAAATTGTGAGTAAACAGTGATTTTAATAGAGATGACTGCTTACTTACCCTTGAATAATGAGTTATGCTCATCACAAGAATACTGAACTAACATGTACACATCTTATCACACCACTGCAATAGAAACTGTCTGAGATTGTCATAAAAATAGAGCTGTAAAAGAACTGTTAGTAAAGGCTTTTAAAAACGGAACGAAGAATAGCAGTGCATGTTCTTGAGGAAATTTCTAAAAGACTCCTAACACTTTGGTTGGTTCTGGTGGTGGTTTGAAATGCAAAAAATTCTAAAATCCACATTTTAAACATACACTTGTAACTTTCTCTTCCTTTTAGATCTACCAGCCCCTTCTGAAAAGATATGCAGAGCTTGAACAAAAGGTTCTCTGCAGTCCAATCTCATCTCATCGGGCTAAATAGCAAGAAAAAGAAAAAATCTAACACTAGCCCAAGGAACTGACTGCTAAGGTGAAGCTCAGAAGAAAGTTGTCAGAATTTACTGCAGTTGTTTAAGGCATTCTTTGTGTTTTGTGCCGAAAACAAGGTCTAATACAAATTAAAATGTTTTTTTTTTAAAGTGTTACTGGAAATGTTGCTGAAAGATTGAAATCTTACTTAAATCACTGAAGTGTTTTTTGTGTCCAGAGCATCATTTTTTTCTCAGATCTTTTTCAGCTTGGTAATTGGTATTTTGTAATCGCAGGGTAACAATAGTCAGGTTAATTCTATCTGTCCGTCTACCCATGTCTTTTTCTCTGTCTACATATCTGTCTCTATCTATATGTCTACCATATCTGTCTGTCTGTATCGTATCTATTTTATCTGTCATATCCATTTCTCTGTCACAACTATCTTTCGATATGTCTCTAATCTGTCTACATTTTTATGCCATGTTATACCATGTTTATTATGGTGCTGCCTTACAGAAATTTCATAAAGTCCACAAAAATCTAAGCACCATTGATTTTGGATTCTCTCTCCTCGTTCCTTAACATATAGGTATTTTATGAAGCTGCTAGATTAATCTAAAACAGAAGGTGGTGTATGAATATCCAGGGAAATATATTCCTCTGAAAGCAGGTATTAATATTCAAGACAGTACTTTTTAATTTTCCTCTCTTCATTCCCAGTGATGTTCTGTTTCCACTTGTGGAAATGCCTTAGTGAGTATTATCTGCTATTACAAAGTACTGTGTTGGCTGCATTGGATCAGATCCTGCCATAACTTATGTCATGCAAGCACACTGAAGGGTTGCCTGGGTGTGACTAAGAGGGCAGTTTGGCCCAGTGTCTGAAATGTGAACTCAATGCTTTTACAGTTTATCTGTAAAGTAACAGCTGTGGCCTCTGAAAGACAGGAGACTTGGCTAAATGTGCTACAGACAATAAAGAGTGTTAAAATAAATAAAGAATCTGTTGGAAATGAGCCTTCTTGTAGAAAGTGCCTATATGTGCTTACAGTGTGTTCCATCCGGGGGTGCCCAAACTATGTCTAGCTGAGTGCTATATAGTCTGCTTATTAAAGATCTGAAAGCCAGATCTAATTTACAGAAAATGGGGCAAATTGGAGCTTCTCATATCTTTGATATGGGGATGCATCCTATGAGTAAGGAATACAGGTCTTGATCGGAATCATTTCACCTTTCTGTACCTCATCATACCTATCTTTAAAATGGGTCTAATTCCAGTAGATATTTATAAAAGCTGATTAATGTTTGTAGAAGCTCTTTGAGATCCTTGGAAGAAGCACATTCTTATTAGGCGCTATTACTGGAAGTCCATTTGTATCCAATTGGAGCATCATGTAATGGTACCTGCAGACTCTTGGGACAGCACCTATGTATCTGTTAGGATTCCCTTTGAGACCTTTACCACTCAGCTTATCATAAGAACCTAAGAACTTCTATACTGTGTCAGACCAAGGGTCCATCTAGCCCAGTATCTTGTCTTCCAAAAGTGACCAATGCCACATACTTCAGAGGGAATGAACAGAACTGGGCAATCATCAAGTGATCTATCCCCTGTCATCCACTCCCAACTTCTGGCAGTCATAAGCTAGGGACGCTCATAGTATAGGGTTGCATCGCTGACCATCTTGTCTAATAGTCATTGATGGGCCTATCCTCCAGAACACCTTGTCCAGTTTGGGCAGAACACTTCGAGTTCCATGAGGTCCAAAAAACTCAGTTTAACTCCAGCTTGTCACTCAGGTTACTTATTAGGGATGCAACAGCTCTTTGCCCATGCTGACTAGGCCCAGACACAGGGGGTTTAGGTACAGGGTGATACAACAATTCCAATTAATGTCATGCACCATACAGTTTATATACATCTTGCCTAGCTACTAATCTCTCTACTTTTTGCATGTAAAAACCAATTGCTTTGCAAATTGCGTACAGACCAATTGCTTTGGAGATTGTGTAAGGCAAGCTTATCAGTTCAGAGTGTTTCTGCCTATTTAGTTTACTATAAACATACCCACAATAATTAGTTTAGTTAATTTCTTTCTCCTTATTGTATATAAGCATTGTCACAACAGTTAATTGTTTCACCAGTTACTTGTTCAGACTTTGTGATAGGGAGTGCTCCCCACATTAGCCCTGCAAGAACTGAATTGGACCAGCTGGACCCAGTCAGCTAAATTTGGCTGCAAATAGGGGAGTGGGACGGGAGCTTTAGGCTGATGAACCTAATTAGAGAGAGACACTCACCTGTGAGGGACAGGTGACAAAAAGACTGGAGAAATTGGAAGCAGCAGTGGGGCAGGGGGTGGGGAGAAGTTTGGAGTCATTCCATGGAAGGGGGGTGTTGCTGAGATGAGTGAAGAGACTGGCAAACCCAGAGGAGTGGTGAGAGCTAGGAGATATGGAGGTGGCTTAGGGAAGAGCAGCAAGTCATGAAGGGAATTCTGTGGTTCCAGGAGCAAGAGAGGGGCTGCAGAGGAGAAACAGAGAGTATAACCCACTGGAAGGAATTTCAGCCTGCCTGAGCTAATCCCCAGAACTGCCAGGAGGACGTGCTCCCAGCGGTAAGTGGACTCCATGACAGGCTTGTTCAGCAGTTACTTGTTCAGGCATGTTTTATCTTAACTTGGGCCTCCCTATGTCAGCTGAGCCTGCTGTATAGTATAGAGCAGGGTAGGTGCAGGCTGCCTTGTAGTTCCCTAGGCTGAACTTGACCTATGAGGTACATTTATCACCTCTGTACTGTGTTGTGTTTGACAGTAGAGTTTCCAAGTGGAACCTTTGCTAAAAGCGGAGGGAGAGTTCCCCTTGCTCACTGGCTTTGGGGATTATTGTTTCCCTTGTGCCCACTGCACTGGCTGTTCTGGCTGCACTCAGCTCTGCTCACCGTTATGAGTGTTTGAGCAGGAGTTGGAGGGATTGCTCAAGACTCCTAGTCAGAGAGTGAGGATCAACAGTGCAGCTCAACCTCGACCCTACCCTCCCAGTTCCTATCTCCCACATACTTGATTCAACCAGCATTTCCCATTTTGATGACACCCAGTAAAATTTCTGGGTCACATTGCTCCAGCACTACCTTATCTGAACTATGGCACTTCCACCCGCAATATTTTTATATCAAACCCAATAAACTTAGCTGAGATAATCTTCTCAAATAAACATAAACTGGTAGATCTTCCTATCAGAGAAAAGCACAAGTCAGAGCATTGGATCTGAACCTCTGTATCCTTTTGAGGTCATGTGTTTGTACAGTGCGCAGCAACTGTAAATTGTACATATTACAAACAAACAACTATTAAAAGAGCATAAAGGTTGCAAAATCAAGCACTCCAGAGTTGGGAAATGCCCGAACTTAGGCTCCCTGTGCAACCTTCATTCATCCCCATTTGTGCATATGTGTTATAAACAGTCTGCAGTTACATCATCACATACTATTTTTTCCACAGGATCCCTGCCTCATTCAGTGCATGGGAGGGACTTGATCTGGGGATGAATCAAGGTTGTATAGGAAAGAAACTGTAATCTGTAGGATCCCTGCTTCTTTTGTTGCAGAAGTGTAGGGAATGAAATAGGAGACTGAAGGAAGAGAAAGGTTAGGGCAGTTGAATTGGTTTCTCTCCCTGCTTATGCCACTGTGTCCCTGTGTGATGCTAGGCATGCCACTTAAACCAGGCTCCATTATGTGACATTATATTGACACCCTATGGGCCATCAGAGTTGGAGCCTTTAGCTCCACTGCACAGACCTCTGTTCTTGAACTAATGGAGTAGCTGTTAACAGCAGTAGGTTGTCATCCTCTATGTGGACCAGTGCTAGAGGGGAATGAGACACTTGTCTGGTATATTAACTGACATTTGCTGGTAGCAAAGGAAGGGTAGGACTCAGGAATTTTGTGTTCCATTCCAGGCTGTGGTGGGGTTGGTGGTCTTGTGCGTAGATTCTTCTGGCTACTTTCCCCAAGCGTGATCCCTTCGGCCCAGTCCTGTGTCTTTCCCACCCTGCCCCTCCCAGTCCTATTTTCTTCACCTAGTTCAGTCTCCACTCTTCAGGCTTCTCCTTCCAGTCACTGGAAGTCCTAGTCTCATCCCTCAGGGCTCCCTGTCTCCCCACCCTGTCTCTTTGCACTGCCAGTCCCAGCTCCTCATCTGATCTCTTTCTTTCCCTTCCCCACCCCTGGCCTCCAGTCATCTTCCCCTCACTCCCTAGCCCTACTGGCTCTCAGTCCCAATTGCTCTCTCTGGTCCCCTCATCCAATCAGTCCCCACCTCCTGGCTCTTTACCTAGCCTGTGCCGGTTCTCCTCCTCATGACCCAGCTCCTCATTAGATTGATGTCCCCTCCCGCCCTCATCTTCCCCACATCCCACTGTTTCTCAGTCACAATCTCTTTACCCAGCCAGTTCCTGTCCCCTTATCCAATCTTAATCTCTCCCCCAGCTACTGGCCCATTGCGGGCCCTAAGCAAAAATATCCCCCCCCACAAAACACAATAATAATAGGGGGCCCCCTTAAAAGCAATTATTTAGTCTGCTTATACCTAGTGCCGGCTCTGACTGGCTTCCAATCCCCCGTTTCTCTCCCTCACTATGTCCCAGTCTCCTTGCCCAGACTGTCACATCGTCCTCTGTCTCCTAGGCCCGATCTTACCGTCTCAGTTCCAGTCTCTGCCCCTGGCTCGCAGACCCAGTCTCCTTGTCCAGGCAGTCTCAATATTTTCCCTCCCCACAGACTTCTTGTCCTAATCTACTCTTCTACCCCTTGCAAGTCCAATTCTGCATTTGACTTAGTCAGCTTCCTCCACACTGCCTGGGCCCAGCAGGGTTATCACTGAAAGTATTCTAGAGAGTCTTTCTGCACTGTGTTCAGGTTCCTGGACCTGGGTCCAGCATGGCCCACAGAAGCCCAGAGATGCAACTGCAGTGAAAGTCCTGTTCAATCCCAGACTGGAGCATGCCCAGTGTGGACAGAATCTTCTGGGAATGTAGCTGCTAGAATATAAGCTGTTTCTGCTCAGCATGTGCAACTGTAATTTTTCAAAGACTTATAACTTGGCCAAATTTGGATGGGTTTTTATTGCGACTTGTGAGGCAAGAGACACATCCCCAACCCAAAGGCCCATCTTCCTCCCAAATTTAAAGTCCCTGCTCCAAAGCATGGGGTCACTAGCACTCTTCAAAGAAAAGGTGAGAAGAATTTTTTAATGGGGGGAAAAACATTTTTCCCTAGCCTTTTCCTTGGAAATGGCCAAAGCATCTAGGTGACATTTTCCAAAAACATGCAGCCTGAGTGTGATGGGGTGCCTGCTCTAAGGGGTTAATAGAGCCCTAGGGAGGCTGTGCAGGAGACAGCCAATCAGGCCCATATAAAAAGGGAACTGCAGGGCAGAGGAGGGCAGTTCTTTGCTGGGAGCCCAGGGAGGAAGGACTGTGTCGCTGGAAGGCTAAGAGAACTGCCAGCACCCTGGACAGAGCAGTGCTGTGAGCAGGGACCGGGGAGCCAGAGACAATCCTGGCTGGCTGCTGGGATTTGCTGGCTGAGGCCCTGAGGCAAGGGTAAGGAGAATGCTGGGGCCACAAGGAAATGGCCAGACAATTCGCTGCAGTTGGCACTAAGAGAAGTGGCTGAGTTGTGAACTGCAGGTCCCTCACAAGAGGGGAGCACAGTGTTTGGCCCGGCCAAAGGGCTGTGTTGCTGAAGAGGATGCTGTGGTCCTTGGAGAGATGTGGGTCCTAGAGCAGGAGTGACGGCGGTGAGGCACCACCTGAAGTGAGTGCCACAACACGCAGGGCTAATCCCCAAGACAGCCAGCAGAAGGCATCAGAATGGTGAGTGAACCGTGTTACACTGAGGCAGACACCGACATGGAAAATTTCAGCCCGAGTGGTTAAAGTTTAGCAAGGTTAGCAGCAACTGAAAACAGGATGTTATAAATAAGGCCTGTGCAAATCATGATTTCACACACTGCACAGGAGTTGTGAAATTAGTCCAATACTGTGATGTTTGTGTAAAAGTTACTGGTAGCTCCCCTTAATAGCTTACAAGCAGCCTCTAGGGGAAAGCAGAAGCCTCACGTATACAGTAACCTGAACTTTAAAACTATCTCTTTTCTTCTGCCTCAAAGCAGAAAAAACTTGCTTCAAACCAGTTTTTACTAAACAAATAACAAAACCGCGAGGTTTGACACCTACCAATCAAGTGTTTACATGCAAGGGTCTTTGTCTAAAAGTGTATAAAAGGCTTGTAAAATTTGTATAAAATAGGGTTTTTGTACTAAAGTACAAGGCTCTCCTTTTTTCTGCAGAAAAAAGATCTTTTCCTTATCCCTGTCATTCTGTTATTGGCTCTCAGTTAGGCAGACCCAATATTTCGGTAACAGTTTCTGGCGACCCCAAATGGGACTCTCCTAGCTTGGACATCGGACTCCGGATGGCTGTGGCGAACTTGGAGCAGCGCCACCAGGGCGTTTAGCCCCTTTTCCTCGCTTCCCTGCGGCCCCTGGGGTTCGTGCTCCGATAAGGTGAGTCCTAATAGGATAAGGAAACGCTTTCTGGTTCACGTTCTGGTTCTGTTCTGTTTAACTGGTTACTGTTGTTTTTCTGCTCTGTATACATTTGGGTGTTAGGTGTGTGGGCGGAACTGAACCTCTCGTTCGTAATTCCTGAGGGTGGAAACCATTGCGTGCGATGAAGCTTATAAAATTTATATAAAATAGGGTCTTTGTACTAAAGTACAAGGCTCTCCTTTTTTCTGCAAAATAAAATATCTTTTCCTTATCCCTGTCAGGCTGTTATTAGCTCTCAGCTAGGCAAACCCAATATTTCAGTAACATTTGCAATAGTGGGGAGCTGGAAGTAGGAATGTCTGCTTCTGCTTCCTCACTGTTGGGGGAAAAAAATCACAGTATTGGGCTAATTCTACTGCTTTTGGGGGTGAGGATGTCTCACCTCATGGCACTAACCATCTGGCCCGGGCTGCTGCCACTGCGGCTTCCTGTCCAGCCAACTGGCAGGGAAAGGGGGGCAGTGCTAACAATGTGCTGTAGTTAGGAGGCCCAGCCCCCCCTACAGCAGGCCCAGAGGAGACATCGCAGGAACTGAGATGAGGATCTGTGGCTTGGAGCATGAGCATGTGTGAGAGGGGCCTGCCTTGGAGGGGGAATTGGGGTGTGTGTGTGAAGGGATTAGGGTGGGGGGATGGAGCCCAGAAAACCCCAATTTTCCTGCAGGGCCATCGGGGGGCCACTGTGGGGCAGTCCAGGCCTTGGCTCCTAATTGCTGCGTGTTGTCAGCAGCAAACCCCTCTCCCCACAGGAAGCAGCAGCAGCCTGGCTGACAGTGAGATGCATCCCTCTTGTCTGCTTGCCCTGCCCTCTCCCTGGGACAGGACCGGCCTGCTACATACCTAGTCCCCTGTGAGATGCGAGCAGCCAACTAACCCCCCACAAGCAGCCATGGCCTTAGCAGGGAGGCACGAGCTGAGATGCCTGGTTTCACCTCTCAGCTATTGGAAAAAAATTGAGTAATTAGGGGGCGGGGGTGGGGTCTTTTGTGGCTGTGTCTATCCTGTGAAATTCCAATGCCTGGGCTCTGGCTATGATGTGGTGGGGTTTTGTTTTTTGTTTTGTTTTTGTTTTTTAAAACACTCTGAGATTTATATAGGTCCTAACTTAAAAAGGGAAGTGTCAGGCAAGTTTAATAAAAGGTGGTGTTACCAATTGCACCTATAATTAAATAATTGTGATCCAGATCCTTGCAATGGACCAAACAGTTAAATTGAACACACTGTACTTTGGACCCAGAACTGGAACTTTTCCAAACATTGTGCTTCAAAGCCATTTCTAATATCTAAGGCCATGTGTGATTCAGGAAAGCACTTATGCACATGCTTAAATCCATCTGTCATAGGGTATGCCTGCCTGTAGTGCCCCCTGCTGAGCTGGTATGGTGCTGCAGGCACTTCCTGCCTCTGTTTCCCTTTTCTCAGGGCCCTTTAAGAACTCCATTCTGTCCAAACCGATGCAAGACATAATATCTTTGCTGGGGCTCTACTCTATTAAATTCAAAATATACTTGAACTAACTCTCCCTCTGGTTCAGAGGTTGCACATCCCTCATCCTTGGGGCCTATGGGTCTCAATCTTGGGAGCTGCTCTCCCTTGGGAGAGTTTCTCTCTACATGAGCACCCCCAGAAAGTGAGCCCTGGAAGCCTTTTAGGCCCTGGTGCTAGTTATCCAATGAACTGCCCAGATGGCTCCTTAAAGTGTCATTGGCTTCGACTCCCCTTAGAAGGTCCAGCAACCCCATGATACCATCCATATTATGACATTTCTTTAGCATGTATTTATCTTTGAGCATGTATTTACATCCCATTTTGTTCAGCACATTTTGTTCAGCCTAAATGAATTCAGGATGTTTTCCTGACTTGAGCCCCATATTAGGTAAATTTCAATACAAGAACATTACTAGAAGATGACACAAGCGACTGACTTTTGTGTAAAGAGCAGCTTCCATGAAATGTTGTCCACTGTGCATTACAATGGAATGTTTGTTTTATTTATTTGAATGGGCTGCTGCTGAGTGAGGACTCTACTATCATTTTTGTGTTTAAATACTTTATCTGTGGAACTGAACACTGCCGTTTTTGTTCATGATTGAACCATTAGAACTGTTCTTGATATTAACAAGCTCAGGATTACATGTTCTTGTTTCTAAAAGAGGGTTTTTTTTAGCAATTGCTTTAAAAAGTGGCATCATAAATACACGTTTATCTTTGTGCAATGCTTCCTCTCTTTTTATGTGCTCATTACACTGTGTCCCCAAGTACAATGCTATAACATGTACCACTTATCATAGCAAAAGCCCTCCACCTTTAACAGCCATTTTGTTGTCTAACAGAATGGCAGAAGAATTAAAACTATTAATTGTACATGAGAGGAAGCAATGCCTTGTAGTTAAAACACATAATTTAGAATCAGGAATCCTTGTTTTTGTTCCCAGCTTTACCTCAGACATACTGTGTCATATGGGGCAAGTCACTCAACCACCCTGTGCCTCCTTTTCTGTGTGTGGGGGGTGTACTTGCTTTATCTCATGCTGATATACCATTTACAAGATGGTGCTTTAAGGTTCTGTCACGGAAAGAGCGGTGGAACTGCAAAGTATTAGTATGTTTGGAATTCAGAAGTGTATGTAGAAAATTTCTTATGTTAATAACTCAAAGTCGGTAATGAAAGGGAACATTTTGTGCATTATCCCTTTGAGTGAGTGAGAAACCTGGCGTTTGATGTATGTCACCTGGGATAAAAAGCCTGGTTGTACCAATCCTGGCTCCAGCATGCGTGTGTATGACTGCCATTCTGTGTTTGTTACAAATAGTCATTTTCCCCAAGGTGACTGTTGCATTGTCAGGTTGCTGCAGGAGGCCTTACACAACCCTGAGAAGAAAGAGGAACATGTAAGGCTATGAAGGCCTGCAGGTTGAGCACCACTGAATAACAGTATTGCTGTGGTGATGGGTTTATTAGGGGTGACCTCTAAGGGTTGGTGTCTGGTGTATATGAATTTATAGACAAGCTCTGTTTTTCCAACTCACCAAAGTCACAACTATTCACTGACTAGTGCCAGATAGAATAAGACTCCGTAAATCAAGGAAGTCCTTTAAAGAAATGCTGTTGTAAGACTCAGTCCGCCCTTTTGTTTTCTCTTTCCCAGGCATACGGGCTAGTCTGGCAAGGACTCGCAGGTCTAATATGTAGACATCCGTTCCCAAAAACCCAGGAATGCAGGAATGTGGGACCCTTTTCCTCCAAATGTAATGTGTCTTGCATTTGAATTTCCAACCAGATTTCCTATTTCACATTGTTCAGGCTCCTTGTTTATCACAGTGGATTTGTCCAGATTAGGAAAGAGGTCAGAGTTAGTTAACACACTAGCTAATCCCAGCCGACCCACAATCTTTCCCTTAGTTTAGCTGCAGGTTGACACATTTTACCTGGATTTATTCGGTTGAGGTTGACCCTAAGCTCCCTCACTACAGTAATCTTGACTAGCTAAATAAAGGCAAAATGTTAACCTTCATCTGAACTGAGAAACGTTCAGGGTTAGCTATTATATTAACTAACCCCAACCAATCCACAACCTTTTTATTAATCTAGACAAACCCAATGAGACTGCACGGAAGACTGATTCCAGCCATCGGAACAGCAGTGAAGCTTGCTAGCTGTGGGGAACTGGTTTGCTGCTGTTTGACTTGCATTACTTCTCACTCCCACGCCAAAGACATTCTAGGTTGGAGCCTTATGGGTCATGGAGTACAAGAAAAAAACCAGGCTGCAGCTATACCCTTTAATGGAGTGGCCCATAACTGTAGTCTCAATCCACCTGTGAAAGGTGTGACTCTCCAATAAACTGATCGGATGAAAAAAGCACTTTGTGTTAGAAGTGGAAAAGAACAAGAAAAGATGTCTGGTTTTTCTGAAAGGATCAGTTTCAAAGCAGTAGAGCTCTGACTGAACGAATAACACACTGAAAACATCTACTTTCTGTCCATGGTTTAAGTAGTAGTTGACCCAAATACCTCCTCTTTTGATCTCTGTGGAATCCTTCTTATATTTCATATTTAGTTGTGACAAATTCAGCAGTAACACACTGCAGGATATGCTTCTAAAGCAGCAGAAAAGCCAAAAGAGCGCTTCATGCACATGCTTTGCCTTATTTCCATTTGTGCACCAGATGGCGGGGGAATGGAAGCAATGTATAACATTTTAAAGATTCAAAATACAAATAAAGAAGCAAGTCAGTAAAGTCTCAGAATAATGATACCATATAAACAAAGAGACCCATAGACAACGGGCCTGATTATGCACAGCCTAGCCCCTAGCATAGTGATTTACACCTGTGTAAAGTGGGCATAAAATGCTACCAGATCCAAATGGTAGTCCCTATTGCTTTGTATTGCATAAGCGTAAATGACAACACAATGTTCAAGGCAGTGGAGAATTAGGCCAAGTATTTCTGTAGCAAGCTTATAGCTAAACTCATCTTATCTGAAGCATCTATGTAACACGCCTCTCTTGGCTTAGGATAGTAATAATTACAGCCTCTATCCACTCTGCATGCTTTCAACACTCCTTAAGTCAGGGCTCTTTGACCCATGTAGTCCACAGTGATCCTATCAGAATTTAAGATTTCTTTCCAGAGACTTGATCTATTTTGTCCAGCAAGAGTTCCACAACTTTTGACTCTGAGAGCAAATATGTTACATAAGAATGTCCATACTGGGTCAGACCAGTCTACCTAGCCCGATATCCTGTCTTCGGACCGTGGCCAATGCCAGGTGCCCCAGAGGGAATGAATAGAACAGGTAATCATCAAGTGATCCATTCCCTCTCGTTCAATCCCAGCTTCTGGCAAACAAAGGCTAGAGACACAATCCCTGCCCATCCTGGCTAATAGCCATTGATGGACCTATCCTCCATGAATTTATCTAGTTCTTTTTTGAACCCTGTTATAGTCTTGGCCTTCACAACATCTTCTGGCAAGGAGTTCCAAAGGTTTATTGTGTGTTGTGTGAAGAAAATACTACTTATTGTTTATTTTAAACCCGCTGCCTATTAATGTCATTTGGTGACCCCTAGTTCTTGTGTTATGAGAAGGAGTAAATAACACTTCCTTATTTATTTTCTCCATACCAGTCCTGACTTTATAGATATCCATCATATCCCCCTTAGCTGTCTCTATTCCAAGCTGAAAAGTCTCAGTCTTAATAATCTCTCCTTATACGGAAGCCCCTACCCCTAATCAGCCCAGTCACGTTGTTTTGAGAGATCCTTTAGTAGCTCTTCACGGTCTGCCTGGGTCTTAACTGTGTTCTTCTGTTGTATTTCACCTATGGGTTTTGCTGGAAATGGGCTGCTGCCTCCACTTCTTCATAGGAATGAAGACTCCTCTTTTTGTTTGATATTTCATTGCTTGAACCTCCCTCCTGTTAAGATACATTCATGATATTACTTTTATTTGACTTGTCTTTCTGCTGTTCTGTAGTATCTTAAACAAGTCCCTGACAAACATAATAAAACTTTTGCAATTGTTCTTTATTTTATGCTGGCTCTTTCTTGGCCATCGTGTATGCCAGTTCATTTTGTTCAGTGCTTGTGATGCATGTGGCTCAGAGGTTAGGACAGGGGAGTAAGTGTCATTATGTCTTGATTCTGCTTGTTTTCTGCTATTGGTTTGTTGTTAGAGGGTAAGGAACTTGGTCAAGGGTCAATGTGCCTCAGTTACACATTAGTACAATGGAGATAATGCCAATTACCTACCAATTATGAAGCTTGTTTAATATTTGCATATCGCTTTTAGATTCTTGGTTGAAGGTTGAAGTACCTTATTATTAAGTCATTATTATCAACTATTTTTTGATGGAGTTTCTTAAAGCTTTATCACTGTTGCCTTTCCCTTGCAGCACATCTCCCTCTTGTTTATTGGGGGCAAGTAGAAAATTCCAGCTGAATTCACTTTAACTCTGGGTAAAATGTTTGTAACTGGCTTGACCACCTTATTCCTGCATACAGCCCTATTACAGGGTGAATAGGTTAACACAGGCTTCTGGGTCATGAGAAGAGTCTAGCTGGGCCCAACTGGGGTTGAATTACAAAATCCTCCAGAAAACCACAGGAGCTGTATGATCTGGGGAATTGGCTGTAACTTGAGAGTCAGAGCTCGAGGCCAAAAGGGACCACTAGATCATCTCGTCTGACCTCCCATCTACCAGAGGCTACTGGGACCACCCAGCACCTGCACACTAAGCCCAACAAATAAACTTAGACCAAAGAATTACAGCCCCTAGGAGACCAGTGCCCTGGGCAAGAGAATAGGAGACACCCAGGTACCCCAGTGTGTGAGACCCCTGCAATGGCAGGGAAATGATGACATGAGATACACCTAGATAATCCTGGCAAGTGACCCGCACCTACATGAAGATATAAGTCTCCCCACCCGGGTTATTGCCATTCTGACTTTGAGGGAAATTCCTTCCTGACACCAAATATGGCAGTCCGTTAGACCCGAGCATGTGAGGTTGTCCTAGAAGTCAGAGCATCTCTCTAGAGGGAAAGAAAAGTCTTGTGGCTTAGATGTTGGACCAGGATTCAGGAACTATGGGTTTACTTCTCAGGTCAGCAATAAACTCCCTGAGTGACCTTGGGCAAGTTACTTAATCTCTCTGTGCTTTGCTTCTCCATGTGAAATGGAGATGACAATACTTCCCTTGTCTATCTTATCTGTTTAGATTGCAAACTCCATGGGGCAGGGTCTGTTTTACTGTGGTTGGTGCTAGGTGCTGTTCAAAGGGCTCTGATCTTGGTTGGGGCCTCTAGGCAATTCTGTAATGTTGTTAATAATAATAACTGGCAAATACCAATGCCCTGGCTAGCAGAAACCACCTGCCAGGGCCGGCTCTACTGTTTTTGCCACCCCAAGCAGCACGCCGAATTGCCGCCGCTGATGGCAGGGGCAGTCCGTGTGCCATAGGGCAGCAAGTGCATTTCCGTGGCAGTGGCAGTTCGGCGGCAGCTTCTGTCTTCAGCTGGAAGACAGAAGCCGCTGAATTGCCTCCACAGACAGCTGAACAAAGAAGCTGCCGCCGAATTGCTGCTGCCGTGGAAATGCATGTGCTGCCCTAATGGCACACGGACAGCCTCCGCTGTCCGTGGTGGCAGTTCAGCGCGCTGCTTGGGGGCAAAACCACAGGGACTGTCACCCCTTGCAGATTGCTGCCCCAAGCCCCTGCTTGGAATGCTGGTGCCTGGAGCCGGCCCTGCCTCTTGCCTGGTTTATGTTTGATCAGACAAGTCTGTTCATGTGTTTCAGGGAGAGGAGGGCCTTGGGCTGAAGAAAGCCACTTGTGAGATACTTGGATTTTCTTCTGTAGCTAGCTTTACAGAAGCTCCGGAAGGCTTTACTTAATTCCTGTCTCAAATGAGAAGGCAAAATATTTCCTTCCTCCATTAATTCTGTACAACCATAAAACCTGGTTGGTCCAATATGCCTTTATTTTTTCTCCTAACTAGGTGGGATTTGCTCCCCACCTGCCTCAGGCTCACCTGGTATGTCACAAACTCCCGTCAGAAAATCCTCTTAATCCATTCATACAGGGATATCCTGCAGATACGGATAGGTTACTTTGCTACTTACATCATCTTGCCCTCTGTCTCTCTGCTGTGTGCCCTTGTCTGTGCTTACCACTGCAGCTCAGCTGTACTCTTCCAGACATTCATATTATGTCTGCAAGCCCAGTTCCTGGGGTTAGGTAAAACAAGACTCCCTTGAGATTTTGCATAAAACAATGTGCACTGCTTCGCCAGCTGTTGAGGGACTCTTGTACACTTCCTCATATGGACAGGGAGTGTGAGTCAGTCGGAAGCTCCAGCCATTCTATAGCTGATAAATGATGCTTTATTGCAGATGGAATACACAGGGCGTGTGCAAGGATGTTTTGCACCCTAGGCGAAACTTCCACCTTGAGCTCCCCGTCCCGAGCCCTGTGGCAGCTCTCTCCTCCCTCTGCCCTAAGCTCCCCCTCATGGCAGCTTCCGCCCTCCGCCCTGAGGCGCCCCCCTGTGGCAGCTCCCCCCAGCCTGGGGAGCCTTGCAGCAGCTCCCCGCCCCAGCTCACCTCTGCTCTGCCTCCTCCCTGAGCAGGCCGTCGCAGTTCCACTTCTCCCGCCTCCAGGCTTGCAGCGCCAATCAGCTATTTGGCAGCGCAAGCCTGGGAGGGAGAGAAGCAGAGCGGAGCAGCATGCTCAGGGGAGGAGGCGGAGCAGAGGTGAGCTGGGGCAGGGAGTGGTTCCCTTGCGTGTCACGCCCCCTCCCCACTTGCTGCAGGCAGCCCTCCCTGTGCCCCCCTGCCCCAGGTCCCTCCATCTAAATGCCAACGATGACCAGGGCGGCTGAAGATCCGGCCACCGCGGTCACTGCCGAAGGACCCAAAATGCCCCCTCACAAATGTTAGCACCCTAGGCGACCACGTAGATCGCCTAATGGGCTGTACCAGCCCTGGGAATACACTTAAAAATATAAACCATGCTATGAAAGGGCTTATGCAGTCACTGCAAGATGATTTCCTACCTTAGGCTTTTATCTTAGAATGAAATATAAGTTATAGAAAACAAATAAGCAAAGACTTATCACAAAACTTTGATGTCACTGCTTATGTTTCCTGAGAGCATCTCTTGATACTGCTGCTGTAGCTTATTAGGTCACAGTGAGACATTCCCCATGTCACTCATGGTTTCATTCCTTTCATTAGATTCCTGTCCTAACTGACTCAGTTTGAGGATAGTTGCATATATCAGAAATGCCCCTTTGATAAAGAAAGATATTGTTGAAAGATGACAATATGTTTTCCCAATTTCCATTTCTTGGCCTAATTATTATAGTTCCTGCCATCAGTGTTACTTTGAAGAAACTCCAACTCAAGCAGAGAAAAAATATATTGAATGTACTTAATCCAATATGCAATTTAGTCAGACAGTTCAGCCAAACAAATGAGAAAATATAATGCATTTCAAGACCCCTCTTTGATGTTAAACCAGTTTCTTCTGGGAATGGCTGCTGACTCAGGAAACATGGTGCACTGTTTCTCTTGATTCCATCCCCCTGACTTAACAGCACACTTGAGTCTTAAACAGAATTGTGTTCTGAATAGATCCATTTGTCCCATGCATATGGAGTCTGACTTTGATCTGCTTTGTGAGCACTTTAGGAGTGGACCAGTTATACTTAAAACAACTATTTCTAACAACTTCCCCAGCCAGATTGAAGCCAACAGGGGTGGGGATGGAGATGACTACACACTGGTGTGGGAAGTTGATTCGGTAGCTTCCATAGTAAAAGACAGAAATTTGCTAGTGTTCCGATTACTTCATCTAAAGACTGGAATGAAGGTCACAACACTGCTTCCACTCTCTCTAACCATTCTGGATGCAATGGCTGGTCTGGGAGCGTTGCTATGAGTTAGAATGATTTTACAATTGGCGTGTTAGATAGTGGGTGCTCCCTGCAATGAATGTCCTGGGCTGAGAGGCAGATGCCAATATGTTGATATTCAGTCTGGTTGTCTAGGCTAGAAATGATTTTGATGAGACTGGCCAGATAATTGATGTCAAATTCCCTGTTTTAAAGTTTACAATTTATACTCCGAATCTTTAAGTGTAGAAGCAAATCAAACTTTTCAGACTAGTGGGAATCGCGTATTTAAAGGAGAAGAGAGCTTCTCTGCAATACCTTTGCAATATAGAAAGTTTGAGGCTCTGTTCCTGTTATAGTTAACACCATACTGTTATGGCTTCAGAGCCAAATAAACCACTTCTGCCTTTGAACCACAATGACTTTGAGTGGATGAAAATGACAGCAACAGTGAAAGAGATTCTTGTTATAAACTGCAACTAGTCCACTCCATTCTTTGGTTCAGTCTCCAACTAACTCTGGCTGCAATTGCTTCTAACCGTTTTAAGTATATGCACCATTCTCTGTGGTATTGAAGTGCCATTCTGCTAGCCTTAGTACTCCCGAGAATGCCCTGCCTTGACTCCCATTGGCTTGCTGTAGTGCAGATGATATTTTTCTATCTCCCTCATCACAATCCCACTTTCCTGGCTGCTGAGAGCAAGAGATTCTTTCTTCTCCACGCTTTGCACTCAGCAGTGGGATGGGATCTTGGTAACTCGTGTTCGTTGCTTTAGCTCTGCCCTCATTGATTCATGTATGTCAATCTGTCAGTGCGCCTATGAGCAGCACTCAGCTCACCCTGTTGGAAACTAAGCAGTGTGTGTGGAACTTGATTCAGGTTCTTATATACCACTATTATCATTCTCGCATTACAGTTGCACCTGTGGGTCTCACTCAGGATCAGAGTCCCAATGTACTGGATGCTACACAAATATAATGAGAGAAATCCCTGCCCTAAACAGCTTTAAATAGATACGATAGACTGAGAATGTCATACCGTGCCTCAGTTTCTGAGATTAAGTGACTTGCTCAGGGAGTGTGACAGGGTGTGCTGGATCGGAGCTAATTCAGCACCCACTCACTCTAATACCCACCAGCATATAGTAATTGGGACCTAACTGGAAAATAGGTAGTTGAGGGAGGGTTTCAATTAACTGAGTAGAGCTACAGCTTGATGGAGAAGCAACCCCAGCATGTGGGAGTATATAAATTGATAGGAAGGAAGTGCTGGAAGAGTTGGGAACCTGAATGAAGGCTGAAGTCGGCAGGACTAAATGCTGCTAGTACTGTTCCTGTCTCCAGACGCAAGTGGGGACGCTGGCTAGGGACTGTAAATACATGTAAACAACACTACAGGCTGTGGCCTGCTGGAAGGATACAATAAAACGTGGTGGTGAAGGAGACGTGGAGTGGTTGTGGTCTGTGATTAAGGCCTAAGAGGATTCTCAAGGAATCAGTCTGTGACAAGGAGCATAGGAAGTTTGGCCTAAGTGAATAGGGAGTGAGGGTCAGAAGACTGCGGCTCGATTTCCTGTGACCTTAGGCAAGTCTCTTAACCTACCTTGTGTGTCAGGTCCCCATCTGTAAAATGGGGTAAGACCTACTGCCATCTTGGGATGGGGGCGTTGTGAGGATACAATCCTTTAATGATTGTGAGGTGCTGAGATGCTGTGGTTATGAGAACCGTGTAAGTACTGAGAGAGAGAACTGAACCTACAACTCATGAGTCTACTGCTCTTGTGGTTAAGGCTTTCTTCTTGTGATGAGCTGTATGTGGTTCTAGAAACTGTGGCCAAGTACCTTTGGTATGCAGCATGATTTTTACAACAGGGTTATAACATGGTTCTTAGAAATCCTCATCCATACTAGTCAAACAAACTGTGTTAGAGACAAAGTAGCAGCACCATTGTTTATAGACACTGTTTTGTCCAGTTTCTTACTATACTGTGTAAAGGACCAAAGTTTCTTATCGGACCCTCCAGGACTCCCTTCTTGATTATATTATTTTGGGAAAGGATCTAGTCTGACACAGTATGATCAGTGGAAAGTTTTCAATAGTCTCTGCAAGGTTATGCAATACAAACATCTGTGCATCAGACCTTCTGGTCCAGTCGTCTGCAACCAAGATTAATTTACCCCACAGCAATTTTTCTTCACTAGGACACTACAAAAGGAAGTGAAGTTTAATTAGCATTTTGGAGTGGGCAGCCGTGAAGTTAATGATATTCAATAAATAAAAATTGTTTTAACCTTATTTGCACTTTTCAATTTACTTATTAGAGGCCATCTGTTAAAATTTAAGCAAGAGCACTGGGGAGCTAAACTCTCAGATTGCCAAATAAGGTCTTAACTGGATAGGCAGTAGGAAAAAAACATGATGCTTGCACAAGGAAAAATATTAACTGGTCATTTAAGGCAACAAGAAGCAAATGGTAATGCCACAGGACCATTCTTCTATTGCTTATCTGGGGCTTGATCTTGCAAGGTGTTGAGCCATCCTGTGATGTGTCACTTGCTCTCAGCTTTCACTGACTTTAACAGGAGCCGAGAGCACTCAGCATCTTGCAGGACTGAGCCTGTAGCACACATAAGTGGGGTTCCTAGGCTCTATAATATACAGAAATATCGATGATGAGAATAATAGGTGAGTTTTGCTGTCAAATATAAAGACAAAGGTCAACATCTTCAAACCTGGGTGCCGGAAGTTAACTATTCAGCCCCTGTCCTGCCAACACGTATCCAAGTAATCCCATTGGACTCAGTAATGCTTCCCAGACATAAAGCCACTCAGGTACAGAAGTGTGTGAAGGATCAGAACCTTTGGTATCCAAAACCCTGATCCTGCAAACACCTATTTGCTTACAGACACACACATGCTCATATGGTCCATTCCCATTGAAGTCAGCTGGACTCAGGTTAAGAGCACATGTGTAAGGGGTTGCAGGAGTGCGGCCCAATTAGTGTCCTGTCCTTACCTTTCACAGGTGCTGAGCCCCAACAGCTCCCACTGACTTGGTTGATCGTGCCAGTAGCATATGCTTGTCTGAGAGATCAATCCATGCATGTCTAAGTACACACGGTCGGTACAGTGAAACTGTGAATGGCTCATTAAATCGGTTATGGTTCCTTTGGTCACGTCAAAATTGGGGGAGGTTTAGCTTGGATATTTGGAAAAAAAACTTTTTCACTAGGAGGGTGGTGAAGCACTGGAATGGGTTATCTGGGGAGGGGGGGGTGGAATCTCCATCCTTGGAGGTTTTTAAGGTCAGGCTTGACAAAGCCTTGGCTGGAATGATTTAGTTGGGAATTGGTCCTGCTTTGAGCAGGGGGTTGGAGTAGATGACCTCCTGAGGTCCCTTCCAACCCTGATATTCTATGATTCTATGACTTCAAATTAGTGCTGCAGGTTTTCCTGTTCTAGACGCTATGGGCTATTGTAGCATAAATGACCAAGCCAAAAGATAAAATACTTGAAGCAGAACTACAAAACACTGAAAATAGAAAAAAAACCCAGCCATCTGTACACAATGTCTCTTGTAAGCGCTGAAGCAGAGGGCAATAAGAAAGCTCTTATAAGACTTTTTGTGTCATTATGGGCTTAAAATGCCATTTTGCATTCAGGTTTGGGGGGGAAGGAGAAATATTTGAGGTGACTTTTTTGTTTTAAGATTATTTTGAATTTATAACTCAGCTGGCTAAAATGTCTTTTATCCAAGTACAAAAGTTTCTTGCTATAATTAATGGCAAGTGATACCTAGTGCAATAAAACCCCATCATTTCAGTGTTCTTATAAGACTATTTATGACTGGATATTGAAACTGATAATGATTCTGCCATTTGTCCTCATAATTTATTATTCCCAGGAAAGACTAGCATTGTTAAGGATTCACCATCCATTTTACAGAAAGAGTGCTGAATTCAGCTTTTTGTGTGTGTTAATGACAGTGTTTGGTGCTATCTGAAAAATACACATTATGAGATGCGCAGACTTCATGTAGGGGCTAGCAGAGAGAGGGTTAATCAGTGCTCTCTCCTGGGAAAGGAAAGACCAGGGCCACGTGCCCTAAGTAGAGGCACCATCAGTGTAGCAGGACAGGGTGACCTGCGGTAAATCAAGTCACCCCAGAATGGTATAAGAGGGCAGTGCCCTGAGTGTAGGGGTTGGCTGGCATTAAGAACCCTTTGGAAAGCAAAGACAACACTTCCTGGAAGTCCAGGCTGCATTCTGACTCACTGAAGTAAGTAAATCTTTCCACTTACTTCAGCGGGTTTTGGATCAGGCGCTGTATACTCATTTCAACTTTTGGGTGCAAAAAGCCTTTTTACAAATGATCTCACTTAGAGAGCATGTTGAAGGATATCTTGTGAACTTAGGGCTAGATTCTGATCCCTCACCACTGCAGACCTGTAGTATCTCCACTAAAGTCAGTGGACTCATACTAGAGTAAAACATTTTGAGATCAGAATTGGGACCAATATTTAATCTCCTGACTATCAGTAGTTCTGACTTTTGACTGGGCTCTGAGAAAGACCAGGTACCTCAGTCAGTCAGACTCCTCGATACACAGGTAAGGATCCCTAAGGTCTACAGTTCATTGACATGTACCAATGTATTATCCATTTGCTGCAGAATAAGCAATTGCAGGTAAAAAACTGCTTTTCCATCAGTAGTCCTAGCAACAGACTAATGAGATTCCTGCTGCTTTGCAGACATGTTGGAGTAAATCCTTCTTTGAGTTACACCCGTATGACTGTGTGGAAGCTGAGACACAGAATTTGGCCCATTTTCTTTCCTTTTAAAGAGCTGAGTGATATTCTTCCCTCCCTCCCACCATTTATTATAATCACCATGTCAAAAGGGAACTTGCTCATTATTGGAGGTTATCTGTGTCAAGGGAAGTTATATTTCCATCACTACCTAGGGGCCCATCAGCAGATGAAGACTGAGAGCAGTGACTCAGAATGACTTTGAAGCAACACCCAGCAGCTCTGAAGATGAGAACATAACTTCAGCTGACGTTTAAAATAATCCAATGCACAAATAAAACCATTCCACTAAATTATACATCTTTTTCCTGTTGGCTATTTTGAACGGAAGGGGGCACGGTTGGGGGAAGAATGCTTTTTTGAACATCTGTTGGTTTTTTCCTTTCTGGTCGCTGAGTGACAGACCCACTGATGTACCATAGTCACTCAATTATGCTGTTGCAGTTTTCTTATACTGAAAAGAGCTATGACATTCAAAATGATTGAGGGCCTCTATTCAGCAAAACACTGAAGCTGCTGGTTCCCATTAAATGGGATTTAAGCATAGGCTTAAAGTTAAGCCTGTGCTTAATTGCTTTGCTGAAGAGAGATGGGCTTAAGCATATGTTTAAAACTAAGCATGGGCTTCTGTGCTTTTCTGGATCAGAGCCTGAATTAATTGATGATTAAATAACAAATTACTAAAAGCACATCCTAAATATAAATTTTTTTAAAACTTTGCCTGTTACCAATAAAATTTTAAAATAAATGATTTAATTTTAAAGTTTACTTTTTATTACTTTTATGCTACCTGGGCCAGAGTTACACCTCACGTGCTCCTAGGCCCAGCATCTTCAGCGCTCCCCCTGCCTACAGCTGACCTTCGTGTTGCACACAGTTTGAGAGAGGTCCGGTGCCCCTAGAACGCCGGGGGTGCTAGGCACGTGCCTATGTTGCCTAATTGGAAATCTGGCCCTGGCTGATGTTTGGTTGCTTTTTATTTTTTCCTGCTGAAAAGCTTGGGCAATGAGCAACATAAGAGTTTCAGCTCTGGGGTTCTGGACAGTTTGGGGTGATAATTTTAGCTGCACATTTGTTATAGAGAAAAGTGAAGAAGGAGTGGAGGGAGAACAGGAAAGGGCTTCAGGGACTCTGTTCTGAGTTTGTACAGAGCCTCGCACGGGGGGTCCTGGTCCTTAACTTAGGTGCCAATAAAGTGCGCAGACCCTTTTTCAGCAGTGTCCTGACAAGAGCTGCTTATGTGATGATCTGAGTGGTAAGTAAAAGATTACTGCAATTATGTGCTCACTCAGAAAAACTCCAATTTTGCACCCACAAGGAATGCTGGAAGCTGCATGCAGAAAACGCTGTCTGCAATTCAAGTGTTTAGACGTTCACTCCCCAAAGGACATGAGCCGTTTCCCCTAACTGGCATAGCTGGGGTGTTTATTTGTAAACACAGTATTCAAGGCACAAATTGATTGGCCATTTCCAAAAATGTTAGCCCAAGAAATTCAGTTTATCTGTTTTCTGTATTTGAAAGTATAAATTGCATGTCATATTGAACTTCAAGTCTCTAGGATTTGTGAGCTATTTTTGTGAAGAGTAATCTGTCACTTCGATGGTGTCGTCCTAGTCCCTTGTGGACATGTATATACATCACAAAATGACCACACAATTTACTACGACAGGCAGTCTCTGCTTAAAGGTCACAAATGGGTTCCATTGGCTGATCTGTGCGGGGAGGGGGAAGCTTGCATAGCACCTGCTTACATCATTGTGGGTCTAGCTAGTCCTCTGTGCTCCTCTCTTTCATCAGCACTAACTTGAGGCAACAAGTGAATCTGTGTAACTAAGTGCATCTCATTTCATACACCTGGCAAATGTCATTTATTTCAGGATGGTGAACTTACTTGCTAGATGGGTTTTATAAAGAGAATGAAGATCTAACCAGAACTGGGAAATGGACACAAGTAGTGGTTTACATTACTGACACCTTTTCTTTTAACCGAAAGTTTCTGTCAGATGAAGAAAGCTGCAGCAACACCTTCAGAAGGAAGCTAATTGGGGACACAAGAAAGGATGAAGAGATAAATTAAAAGTAGATTCCCTAAAGAAGTCACACACAATGACCTTTTATTTTAGACTAAGATGACAAGAAAGACCACAATTGAAATCATCATGAAAGAGCGCATGTCTTTGTGTGACAGTCTGCTTTTAACTGAACACAAAATGGCTGCCTCACTCTGGAAACAGCAGAGTCCTCAGGGATTTAAAGATTTGGGAAACAAAGGAATAATCATTAGAGGGGAGATTTTCAAAATCAAATGACAGCTAGATGCCTAATTTCCTTAGGTGTCTAACTCCCATTGGTGGCTTTGTTAACTTCCCCTGTATTGGTAAAAACATGACTTCCAAAGAGAATTTGTATTCTTTGCTTTCTTGGGCTAAAGCCTATTCTTTGTTGTTCCTTATAAAGGCCAGAGGCACATACCATGTGAGCACCTTAACTGCACTAGAGCAGCAAGTAAGAGGCTGGGAGAAGGGGCTAGTCATGAGAGCAGGGGACTGGTAGTCAGGTCTCCAAGATTTTATTTCTGCCTCTACCACAGTCTGACCTTGAGTAAGTCTCTGTGCCTCGGTTTACCCCTATTTGAAACAGGGACATAATCTTCTTTCCTTAGCCCACAGCCATGTTGTGAGGCTCGGAGGGAAAGGCACACTCTGACTGCAGGTGTTCTGATTTCCTTTTGTTCAGTGCGGCACAGTGCTTCCTTGCTCTCAATGATAATGTGAACTGTCATCCTGAGAAATCCATGGGAGCCTATTTACCATTCTCTGAGCGGAGCTGCACCGATGACACAGCATACATTATCCCAAAGTTCAGTGGAGTTCGATGAAAGTGATTAAGAAGGAAAAAAAGTTGTTTTTCTTTTAACAGATTGAGAGCCAAGTAATAAAAGGAGAGAGATTCTTTTACAGCTGTGATTCTGATTTCTCTGAAGGGCAGTCTTCATCCAGCTCTGATGAAAAAAGCACGATAGTAAATTTCCCACAGGGGCTTGGGCAAGATCAGCAGAGAATTTTGGCCCTGTGTTGTTTTTTTCTCCTCCTATTGCTGCTGGGATCTCTGTCATTTGCTATATGCAGTGTATTTGCCAGGGAGCAAGATCCCTGAAAGAGGGGAACACAAATACTGAAGGGGCACAAACAACCAGGGGATGTGACCCTCTGTTCTCAAACCAAGAGTCCAACACAATACTGGGCTCTGAATGATTTACTTTTGAAAATAAGATGATGTATATTAAAATTGTCAAAGAGAACCCAGTCTCCATCTCACCCAGACCAGTTTTAAAGCTAGAGCTTTAAATTTCTATTTTTAGATGGAGGAAAAAGTAAGGAGTAGAGTTTTGATTAAATTTTCACTCTTTTTTTCCTTCCTCCAGCTCCCCGTCTGTCAAATAGAGAAGCTGATGCTGCTTTTCTCCAGCCTTTTGTTGGTCTTCTGCATTTACACTGTAAGCTCTTCAGAGCAGGGATTTCACTGTTTGTACACAGCCTCTTATAGCGAGGCCTCAACTTTGTAGGGGCATGAAGGCCCTGCTATAATTCAAAAATTAATAAAGGATGCCTACGTAACCTGCTGATGAGTGTGTTATAAGAGCCCGCTGGGCCTCATCTGTGGAGGCTTCGAGTTCAAAGGCAGCTTGGCTCTTTAACTCAAGCTGTAGCTTTTAACTCTGGAAGTCCCCAGTTCAGTCCCTAGTGTGCCCACCAAGATGGTGGCCATCGTGCATTCTAACTCAGCTAATAATGTCAGATTACTCACTGTAAGAGCGGACAGCAATATCCCCAAAGCTCATATTGAAACTAGCCTCAGCCCTGCCATTCCTCACCTTGCACCAGCACCTAACCACCTCTGGTTTCTTTTTTCCTGAATATAAATATCACTGCATGTGACAGAGAATAACCTGCTGCTTCTAGGCAGCAGCACCAGGAGCGCTGGGATTTGTTTAGTCCTCACTGTGTATGATCCCCAAAGTTACTGTGCTTTTTTCAAGGTGCTCATGGTCCTTCCATGCCTCCCTGTGTGTCTGCTAAACTCTGGGCCTGGCATGTGGTATGATCTCATGATAAAAACATCTGACAAGCTCAGGATGACTTGTTACCGCTCACACTAATGGATCTGATGTGTTGATAGAGGAGGTGGTGGTTAAAGAGAGAGAGAACCTGGGGGCATGTAAAGCCTACGAGCTTGTAGCTGTATAGTAAAATATAATCAGATGAGATACAATGAAGGGGACAGGACAGCAGGATGCTTCCCAGCATGTGCCACTAGAGGGTGCCCAATTGCTTTGCTCCAAGGATTCTTTTCTTCCCTTCAGCATGCAGCAGTGCTGGTCCCCTTTCTCTGCAGGGCTCACATCCGTGTTTGTAGGGATCTGCTCTGTACATCTTGATCACTCATTCTGTTCTCCTCTGAATAGTTCATTATGTGTGCTGCATTACTGTTTAATCACCCACTGCTAATTGGTCTTCGGCAGGGCAGTGAATGCCCAGAAGTCCATGACACATCTCTCCTAAGAACTCCTCCTTGCAGCAGAGATGTGCTTTGTTTTCTTAGCCAAAGCAGAAATCAGTAGGAAAATTCTACGTTTAGGAAAGTGCTCCTCCAGCCCAGACTTTGCTCTCGGAGAAGCGTTGATGGACTCCAAATAGAGTGGCTGCCTGGCTGGAAGCAGGGATGGGCTGGTGATGTGAGGGGCCTTGACGTGTGTGTGGTGGAAGGGGAAGAAATGCTGGAGGATGCTGTGAGTTACTGAGATAACTGCACCGCCCTCTGGGATCAGGCCCCTAGCAGTCATCTGGCTTTTGGGGGAATTGTATGATTCTCCCACTCCGACTGGGCCATGGCTGAAGTCTCCCATGTATCAGCTTTGATTAACTCAGCAGGGCTGACTTTAATCCAGCACCTGCCAGTCTGTTCCCTCTTGGAGCAATGGCAGTGGTACCCAGTAACCAAACAGCCCTTTTAAAGCGAAGTATTATTTGTTAGAACAAAAACAGGTCTTAAAACAATAAACCAGTCTGTACGCATGTCTGGCTTCCTAGGTGTCTAGACATCTTCTACATGGTGAGCCTGGGAGCGCTAACCTTCATAGAGCCCCCATCCCTCCATGAGACCTCTAAGGTCTGGCTGGCGGAGTCTGTTCCCTCAACTCCCAAACCAGTTCTCTGCCCCTGCTTTAGGGATAGTCCCCTTTAAAAGCCGCTTGGTCCTTTTGATCATCCTGCTTCCCCAAGAATAAGTAACTTTTAACTGTTTTGAGCCCTGTGATTGGTTAGTTCTTCGAGTAGATGCAGTTGGGTATTCCACTTAGGTGTGCGTGTGCCCAGTGCACTGAAGCCAGAGCAATTTGACTAGCAGTACCCGTAGAGTGGCAGCATTCAGGCCTTGTGGTCTTAGCCCTTCCCCTGGCTATCTGAGGTGGCACTGCCCCAACCTTCACCCCAAACACATGGAAATGAGACTTCAGTGCAGAGGGGATGGAGGGTGGGTCGTGGAATACACGTCTCAGTCATGTCTCAAAGAACCACAGTTATAGTAAATCACTGTTTCTTTTTCTTTGCGTAGATGCAGCTGTGTATTCCACTTAGGTGACTCATTAGCAGGACCCACCCCAGGAAGCGGGGCTCACAGTCTACCTAAACAAGGACTGCAGGACCATTCTACCAAAGTTTGCATCCACCTTGGAAGGTGTGGTTATGGTGTCATGGTTTGTGAACGTACATATCAATGACCACGTAGCAGCCCTGCAAATGTCCAGTATGGAAACGTCACTAAAGAATGCTGTGGCCATAGCTTGCGCTCTTGTAGAATGAGCTTGTGCTCTCTGACAAGGTGTAGCAGAAGCTGTTTCATGTGCAGTCTTGATGCAGGATGTTATCCAGTTGGCAATCGGCTGCGAAGAGACCGCTTAACCTTTTCTGTGATCGGCATATGACACAGACAAATGAAGAGAAGCACAAAATGATTTAGTCCTGCCCAGATTAAAAGGCTGGACATTGCCTGACACCGAATATATGGAGATGCTGTTTCTCCGGAGATGAATGTGGCTCGGGAAAGCACACAGGTAAATATACCGCCTGTTTCAAATGAACCTGAGAAACCGCTTTAGAATGCAGTCATATTTTGAATGCAGTCATAAAATCACGCTGTCTTTGGAGAACGGTGTTTAAGGAGGCTCTGCCATCGGAGCTTGCAACTCTCTCACTCTCCTTGTGCATGGTATCGCTACAAGGAATGCAATTTTTTGTGACACTAAAGCAGAAAGGGACATGATGCCAAGGGCTTGAACAGAGGTCCCATTGAGGCTTCTAGGATTGAGTTAAGGTCCTACAGAGAAACCAGCTCTTGGATCACAGGGTGCAGATGAAGGAGCCTTTCTAAGAATCTTGCTACCATGGCATTGTAGAAAACTGATCTTCCCTGAATGGGTGGTTGTAATGTTGATATTGCTGCCAGATGCACTTTTGATTAACTAAACACAAGCCCCAACGATTGCAGGTACAGCAGGTAGTGCAAAACATCCTGGTTAGAGACCAGCGTTGGTTGGATTCTGGGGGCTGATGACCACACCGAAAATTGCTTGTATTTTGCTGAATAGAGGACCTGAAGGTTGATGACTGCTAGCCTAGTGGGGGAAGGAGAGCTTACAACATGTGAGGGAGCTTGGAGATGAGGGAATATAGGAGAGGGGATCATTTAACTAGTGAATAAAGATCTAAAAAATCAAACCCAACTCCGCCTTCCTGAAGCAGGGATTTTACCCCATAGAGGGAGAAGTGCCAGAGACTACATGCAGCTGACTAGGGACTATGCTATTGGTTTTATGGGGAAGGTACTCAGATACTATGATGACACACAACAATATAAAATGCTAAGACAAAGAGAGAGATCTACATGATGGTAAAACAAATACTAACTGACTCCAAGAGCAATAGGAGGGGAAAAACGTCCTTGATGGGGGGAATATTGCTTGAAGCTTTGCTTCAGGCTATAGCAACTATATTCTACAGGCGCAGGAACTATTTTTATGTTTGGGCAATATGTTACTGTTATTGTCCTTGCACCAGACCTTAGTGTGTATATTATCTTTCTCCCTTTGCAAGGTAAATTCTAGATAGCGTAGGAGCAATGCTAAGCACAGTCAAAAATGTAAATAGAACTTTGTTAAAGCTACATAAGCCCCTAATGCTGCTCCATTGGAAGTCAATGAATTTACACTATGGATACATTTGGCCCAGTATTTTCAAGTTATTTGCCTACCGGGGTAACTAAGTGGGCATTTTCCTTGGCCAACGTGACAAACCAATGGGAAGAGACCCTTATCCTCCTATTCCATCCTGTCTATTAATTCATAGATTCCCAGGTCAGGGGGGACCATTGTGATCATCTAGTCTTATCTCCTGTATAACACAGGCCAGAGAACTTCCCCAAAATAATTCCTAGTGTAGATCTTTTACAACAACATCCAATCCTGATTTTAAAAATTCCAGTGATGAAGAATCCAGTATGACCCTTGGTACATGGTTACAATGATTGGTTACTCTGTGTTAAAAATTTACAGCTTATTTCCAGTCTGAATTTGTCTAGTTTCAACTCCCAGCCCATGGATCATGTCATACCTTTCTCTGCTAGATTGAAGAGCCCATTGTCAAACATTTGTTACCCGTGCAGGTACTTATAGACTGTAATTAAGTCAGGCTTTAACCTTCCCTTTCTTAGGCTAAATAGACTCAGTCTATTATTATAAGGTGTGTCTTCTAATTGTTAATCATTCTCATGGCTCTTCTTTGAACCCTCTCCATTTTTTCAACATCCTTGTTGAATTGCAGACCCCAGAACTGGACACAGTATTCCAATTGCAATCACATCAGTGCCAAATACAAGGGTAAAATATCCTTTCTGCTCCTACTTGAGATTATGCTGTTTATGCATCCAAGTTTCACATAAGCTCTTTTGGCCACAGCATCGCATTGGGAGCGATTATTCACTTTGACCCCAAATCTTTTTCAGAGTCACTGCTTCCCAGGGTAGAGTTCTCCCATCCCATAGAAATGGCCTACATTCTTTGTTCCTAAGTGTAAACATTTTCATTTAGCCATATTCAAACACGTTTGCTTGAACTCAACTTACCAAACAATCCAGTTTGCTCTTTATCAGTGACCTGTCCTCTTCATTATTTACCAGTCCTCCAATTTTTGTGTCATCTGCAAACTTTATCAGTGATGATTTTATGTTTTCCATCCAAGTCATTAATAAAATAGCATAGGGTCAAGAACTGATCTTTGCGGGACCCCATTAGCAACACACCCACTCTGCTGTGGCTGTGCTCCGGGCTGTGGCCCCAGCTGCAGCTCCAGTCCTGGCTCCAGCTCTCAGTGGGCTGTGGACAGATTATGTTCCGGAAGGCAGAGACGTAGCCATGTCTGCACCTTGTTGGGATGTGGCCCACCCACTTAGCATCCAGGCTCACCCAAATCTGAGCCAGGTTATAGTGCTGCCAAAGTGGCCCAGAGCATCCTTCGGGCACCTGAAATGCAGGATGGAGCTATGTGCCCTTTAGAAAGCTACACTCTGGCAGCTCTGCCTTGCCATTTTATGAGCCTCCCCATCCACGTGCCCGGCTTGGCAGGTGAAGCCCTGTGTCTGGGGGCACCAGGGCTAGAAAGAGGGTGTGGCGTTGGGGGAGAAACTGCGCTAGCAGGTGCTGAGGGGCTGCCCAATGGCCAGCAGCCACTCTCCTCGCAGCTCATCGCCTGAACATTTGAGGAGATCTCTTTGCAGTGCATCCTCTCCTGGGAGCACTTTGCTGGACAACCCAGTACAGCGTCTGGGCTAGTAGCACGCACAGGCAAGGCCCTGTTAATGTCCCTGCAGTGCAGCCAGAGCCGACCCCAAACAGGGGCCATATGGCCTGCAGGAGACTCAAGCCCCTGTCTGAAGAGCAGCAGCCATGCCCCGCAACAAAGCAATGGCTCCCTCTCTTCCCTTACTGCAGAGTCAGGGCGCAGCTGAGGGGATCGGCACTCCCAGCCCCAGCCAGGCTGCACAGCCCACGTGGATAGCACAATCTGTCATTGCCCATCCACTCGAAAGCCAGTTTGCATTTGCATTCCTAGCTACACATGAGGCATGAGAAACAGGCTGGCAAAAGGGGGCAATCCCGGGACCGAAGGTTTCCAGCCATGGAGAACAAAGCAGAGTGCGGTTTAAATCCAAGCACTCCTCTGCCGTGGTACTGCAGAAGCTGGCACTGTTTACTCCGGCAACCACACAGGTACCGTCAAATTCAGAGCCAGAAGGGGCATCCTCTTCCTCCTTCCCAGACAGGAAGCATCGGGGGCATGTCTCCCTCCTCAGATGAATATAAGGCTCAGCACGAATTGTTAAAGAGGGTAGCCTTCAATCTGGAAGATCAGATGGAGATAGTAAAAGAGATCTCCCACAGCCTGGTAGACATTCTAGCTACTGTAGGTCCTTACAGAGAGGCCTGGCCTCTCAATGAGGCCATTATGGACCCAGTTAAGAGTCTGTGGTAGACCCCCCATTTCCCTTCCTTCCACTTCAAAAAGGGCTGGATGAAAATACTATGTACCTGCCCAAGGTTATGAGTTCCTCTACACCAATCCCCCGGCCTCTCATGTAGTGTTTGCTGCACATGAGAGAGAAAGGCAAGAACAACAGGGCACAGACCTGAAATCAGAGGACTCAGAAAAGCAACACCTGTTTGGTAGGAAAGTTTATTCTATTGCGGGGTTACAACTCAGGATCGCAAACCAGCAGGCGCTACTAGGCAGGTAAGATTTCAGTTTATGGGACTCCATGCAAAAATTCAGACTTGCTGCCACAAGAGGCTAGGCAGGAGTTCTCCTCACTACGGGACAAGGGAAAATTGGTGGCGAGAGCCTTTTTACAGACTGCTGTGGGTGCGGCTGACTCCGCTGCCAGGTCCATGGGTGTTGCAGCAATTATGTGTAGGAGTTGCTGGTTACAGTCTCGAGGCTCCTGCAGGAGCTCCAACAGACTGTTCAGGACCTGCCCTTTGAGGGATCCTTGCTCTTTTCAGAGCAGAGGAACGCAAAACTCCATGGCCTAAAGCAGCGGTTCCCAAACTTGTTCCATTGCTTGTGCAGGGAACGTGCTGGCCACCGCTTCCAGCAGCTCCCATTGGCCTGGAGCAGTGAACCATGGCCACTGGGAGCTGCGATCGGCTGAACCTGCAGATGCGGCAGATAAACAAACCGACCTGGCCCTCGGGCTTTCCCTGCACAAGCGGTGGAACAAGTTTGGGAACCACTGGCCTAAAGGACTCAAGGGCATCACTGAAGTCCCTTGAATTGCACACCACAGCCCTTTCCAGGAAACACTACAGACCGCAGCTACTCCTCCGGTACTCTGCCCTGACTGCCAATCAGCACCTGCGACCACTTCCTGCTACCTACGGATGAATGCCTGCCCCACCCAGACATCCAGGGGGTTCTAAACAGGCATTTTGATGGCTGTACCAGTTCCCATGATGCCAGACCCTGTTTTTCCTTTATTTGCAAACCGCCTTTCCCATTTCCTCAGTGCTTGGTCTTGTATCACCACAGACCATTGGATGTTGAGCACTGTAGAAGTGGGAGACACCCTTCGGTTCATTTCTACCCCTGCTTTCCACCCACCCACCTTCCCTCCCTCCCTCCCCTTCCCTCTTCAGGGACCCCTCATGTAAAACTTCTGCACCAGGAGGTTCAATCGCTCCTTCAGCTGGGAACCATAGAAGAGGTTCTGCGGACAAGGGGAAAGGGTTTCCACTCCCGTTATTTCCTAATTCTGAAGGCCAAGGGAGATCCCAGTCCTATTTTAGACCTCCGCCAACTCAACAACTATCTCAAAAAGATAAAGTTACGCATGGTCACCCTGACATCCATTATTCCCCCTCTGGACCCCGGAGACTGGTACGCTGCCCTCGACTTAAGAGACATTTACTTCCATGTATCAATATACCAAGGGCACAGAAGGTGCCTCAGATTTGGAGTGAATCATTCATGCTATTAATTCACAGTGCTCCTGTTAGGCCTGTCTGCAGCTGCTCAGATGTTCACAGAATGTCTGGGGTCATAGTGGCAGCTTTCCTAAGGACATTGGGGTTTATCTTTATCTGGATGACTGGGTAATCAATGGCTGGACCAGAGCTCAGGTGGTGACCGGCATTTGACTTGAGGCCCTAGGCCTTCTAATCAACACAGACAAGCCTACCCTGTGTCCAGTACACCGGTGATAGCAGGCGCATGGCAGCAGAAGGTGTTTGAACCACGCTGACCGATACTACTGAGGGAAAAATTCTTGGTGATTGTGCGTGGGGCATGCGCACACCAAGAATGGGATGGATACGTTCAACACATCTCGAAGACTGACAGTTATGAGAGGTTAGTAATCATTTTATGCAGGAAAAGAAGTAGGCCCCTCCACAGCTCATCTCCAAGGTATGCATGCTGGTTCCTGGAGCCATAGGTGCCAAGTTTCTAATCTGCCAGGGGGTGCTTCCCCCGGCTCCATCCAGGCCCTTCCCCCAATGCCTCACCCCTGCCCGGCTTCTTCCCTTCTCCTACTACACCTGCCAGGCCTCTTCCTGCCCCCCTCGCCTCTTACCTGCCAAGTTCCACCCCCTCCCCCAAGCGTGCTGCACCCTCCCCCCTCCCTCCCAGTGCCTCCCAAGGCCACAAAACAGCTGTTTGCGGCAGGCGGGAAGCACGGGAAGGGAAAGGGGAGATGCTGATCAGCACTGGGAGGAGAGGGAGGTGCTGATAGGAGGCTGCTGGTGGGTGCTAAGCACCCACCATTTTTGGAGCATCCCTGGAGTCATCGCCTATGCCTAGAGCACTCCTTGAAGGTGGAGAGTATGAGTAAGTGTGAGGGAGAGCTAGAAAAGGGACCCAGTGTGCTTGGTTCTAAATCCTTTAATTTTAACTTGATAAACACCTTTGGAGTCAAATCTTCCTAGTCAGCAAGCCAAAGGGGAACGAGAGAAGTGGATTTTTTTCTCCCAAAGCCTTCCAAAAATGTCTGTCTTCTTAAAACAGCCATTCACTGTCTAGCCCAGTAGATCCCTGATGTGGTTATGGCCTGTAAGTGCTACTGCAATACTGTTAGTTAATTAATTAGTTAATGCTCCTCTTTTCAGTTCAATCTAATGGGGCAGGATTCTGTTACCCTCATTCATTCTGAATAGACCTGTGATAGGGCCTTCAGTGGCTGGGCAGCCTCATGGCTAGATCGTTGGTTGGGGGGGCTGAAGTGGGACATGACCTCTCCTTTTCCCTCAGGTCCAGGCCCAGGGTCCTGTTGCTCACCCCTAAACAGGGGAGATGAACCCTTCTCCCAGCCATTAGGAGGGGTTCAGGACCGGTTTTCTTGGGCTACTCCCTATGCCAGTCCCTTTCGTTTGGGGCAAGGCCCCACTAGCCCAGTTTCCCCACAGATGGGGCTTGTCTGCAGTTTCCCCTTGCCAGAGGGAGACTTACTTGCCTCCAGTGGCTGCCTTGGCAGGCAGGTTGCTGGTCTGTGTCTGCAGGCATGAATACAGAGAGCTCCTGCCTTTTCGCCAGACAACCTGACTGAGCCAGGCTCCTTTCTTTTCTACCCCCTCCAGGCCTGGCATTGGCTGCAGGTACAATGGGGGGTGCTAGCTGAGCCCATAGGTTTTTCTTTAACCCTTGCTATGCCTAGCTGCAGTCTCTCTGCTCCTTCACAAGACCCCACGACTCCAGCAGTCTGATTTGTTTCAGTGGGGCGACTTGCAGGGCCGGCTCCAGGCACCAGCCAAGCAAGCTCATGCTTGGGGCGGCAGATTCCAAGGGGCGGCATTGGCTGCTTCCGACGCCCCCGCAGATTTTTTCTTTTTTGTTTTTGGTTTACTGCTCCGGCCACCCTGTAGGGGGCAGCAGTGCAGAGGAGAGGAGCTCCCTGCTGGGAGCGGTGCCAGGTCTGTAGCAAGCGCGGCAGGGCAGCTCGCGTCCTTCCCTGCCCGCCAACTGGAGTGACCGGAGCCCTCCTGGCAGGCGACGTGGCAAGCGCCCCGCTGAAGGAAGCGCTGGCTGCCCCTCTTCTCTCTCTCCCCCACCACTGCCCGGGGCACATCTGCAGGGCTGGGAGTCCCCATGCACCTGCACTCCATCCACCCTGCAGGTTCGTTTGTCCCCCCACCACTTCACTGCTCCGGCCGGCCTGCAGGTTTCTTTGCCCCCGCCCCTCTTTGCTGCTTGGTCCGGCCTGCAGGTTTGTTTGTCCCTCCCCGCCCCTTCGCTGCTCTGGCCGGCCTGCAGGTTTGTTTGTCCTCCCCTCCACTTCACTGCTCCGGCTGGCCAGCAGGTTTGTTTGTCCCCCACTTCGCTCCTCCGTCCAGCCTGCAGATTTGTTTGTCCTTCCCCTTCTCTGCTCCAGCCGGCCCACAGGTGTTTTTTTTTTTTTTTTTGGAGCAGCAAAAAAGCCAGAGCTGGCCCTGGCGACTTGGAAAGGAAGGAATGACTAAGGGTAACAGAATCCAGGTCAGAAAGAGTTTAGCATCATTTTCTAGCAGGGAAGGGAAAATCCAGGGCCTGATTTTCCTCTCTCTTCCACTGGTGTAAACCAGGAGTCAGGGAGTTACACCAGGATAAGAATGCTGAAAGTGAAAGGAGAGTTGGGGCCAATGAGCTAGTCAAGGGGCAATGGAAACTATTTCTCCTTTCTGTACAAAGATCCCTGTGCCTGGAATGTGCGCCAGCGGCTCAGATCTCTCCTAAAGCGCTCTTTGCACCTCTGGTTTATTTTAGTTTGCTTTGGGCAAGCTGTCAATTCCACTGGTGGTGCCATGAGACTGACTGTCAAGATCTTTCCCTCCCCACCCCCCCAAAGGAAATCTTACCAGCTGAAACAAATGCTGCTTTTCTTTTTCATCCCGTGTCTTAGTGCTAATCCTAGAGACCTTTGGACACTTGACAAATTGAGGTTTAAACCTGGGAGAGGGTTTTTTTTATTATTACTGGTGTTTCATAAAAACATTTCCTTTGTTACTGAACGGTGATGGCTTCCAAGGTTAAAATGGTACGGCACTCAAATGCCCAGGGGCTACCGGTGACTCTCTTTTCACATCTCGTTCTGCAAAGCACAAATTGATGTGCGACCAAGATCTTGAAATAAGTTATTCTTATTGTGACTCTTGTTTATAACCCCAGATTCATTGTTTGCAATTTTGTTCAGTGGGATCCAATCAATAGCTGACAATAAAATATTATTTCAAGTGATGTAGGCATTCCATGAGGATTTGATTGATTGCTTTAATTTCTGCCCTCCTCGGTGTTTTTACTAAGCCCTGTCTTGATTTCTTTCACTCTGCCTATTTCTCTTCAGAGCCAGTTGTTAAATAAAGTGACATATTTATTATGTCAGATTTATTTGACAGATTACAGGGTGACATATTTTATATGAATGTTTATTGTGTGTGGATGTGTTTATATATATATGTGTGTGTGTGTGTGTGTGTGTTTGTGTATATATGTAAGGTGGTGTGACTTAATTTTGCTGAGATGAGTTTGGGCACATCCCTGAGTGTATCAGCCTGACCGTCCATACAAGTGTTGATTAGGACATATCTACCACTCCATACCATTGTGTGCTCCCTGTAAAACGCCTCTTGTACAGAAAATCTATTTTGAAATGGTTCTCAGAACAATTTCTTGTATCCTTCCACTTATCAAGCCTGGTGATTAGTTATTATGAGTCCAATTGTAGGAGGCTCATACAGAGAGAAATTAAAACTGAGGGTCAAGATCTTCAGCTGATGTAAATCATCATATTTGAAGTTATACCTGTTGAGGATTTGGCCCAATACACCTTCAAAATCTCAATGAGCTTTTCTCATTGTGATCTCAATGAGCTTTTCTCCATTTAGATGTGTCATGGCTGTAAAGTTAGCTATCTTAGGAGCATCTAGGACTATTGAACTCATTGGAAACATGGGCACCTGTTTTCAAATGGCATAAATCTCTCATTTCCAGTTCTGCTTCGGTGCAAGATATTGGACCTTAAAACCTACCGTTGGTGCAAGAATGAACATTGCCTGTCTCACACCTCATGCAGCGTATTTGGGGCTGGGAATTCTACAGCTGTTGTAAAGAGGGCAGGTTGTAGTGATCTACGATTGACTTTTTTTGTGGCAGGTTAATTTTTAAAAAATTACAGTTGTTTGAAGTTGCTCAGTCGGCTGGGGTGTTCGATTCAGGGATTGTCTGTACTGCAATCATGGGTAGAGTTGTCAGCTTTCTAACTGCACAAAACTGAATGCCCCGCCCCTGCCCCGAGGCTCTGTGCCTGCTCACTCCATCCCCCATCCTCTGTCGCTCACTCTCCCCCACCCTCACTCACTTTCACTGGGAAGGTGCAGAGGGTTGGGGTACAGGAGAGGGCTCAGGCTCCAGCTAGGGGTGCAGACTCTGGGGTGGAACCTAGGCTGAGGGGTTTTGGGTGCAGGAGGGAGCTCAGGGCAGGGACAGGGGGTTGATTTGCAGGAGAGGGTGTGAGGTGCAGGCTCCAGCTGGGCGGTGATTACCTCAGGTGGCTCCTGGAAGCAGCTGGCATGTTCGGCTCCTAGGTGGAGGGGCCAGGGGGTTCTGTGTGTTGCCTACTCCCACTAAAGTCTATGATTCTATGAGGTGACACCCCCACAGCCCACATTGGCTGCGGTTAGCAGGCAGTGGGAGCTGTGGAGCCAGTGCTCAGGGCTGGGGCAGCGCGTGGAGCCCCTGTGGCCGCCCCTGCGCCTTGGAGCTAGACATGCCAGCTGCTTCTGGGAGCTGCGTAGAGCCAGGGCAGGCAGGGAGCCTGCCTTAACCCTACCGTGCTGCCAACCGGACTTTTAGTGGCCTGGTCAGGAGTGCTGACCCAAGCCACCAGGGTCCCTTTTTGACTGAGCGTTCCGGTTGAAAACTGGATGCCTGGCAACCCTACCAACAGTAACAGTGTGGTAACAGCTGAAGTGGGCTCTAGCCCATGAAAGTTTATGCCCAAATACATTTGTTAGTCTCTAAGGTGGCGCAAGGACTCCTTGTTGTTTTAGCTGAAGTAGGCATACTCGAGCTAGCTGCAATCTAACTCAGTCCCAGAGCTGTGAAGTTGTGGCAGCGCTCCCTTCAGCGCAGGCTGTACAAGCCTGCCAGAGCCCTGGGTAATTTACTTGAGGGGCTAGCTCATGCTTAAATGCATGCTCCTGTGGCTTCACCGCTCTGAGCCCCGCTCCATTAAAGCTCCATTAAAGCTAGCTCAGGATGTCTACTCAAGCTGCCATCGTGCCCCATGACTGCAGAAAAGACATATCCTTTGTCCCTCAGCAGGGAAGGGGCTAATGCCTGCTAGACTGTGAAGCATACTGAAAATGGATAACCTTCCTGTATATTTCTGAATCTGTCCAAAATGTTTGCAGGAGTGGGGTTGAAGCTCAGCTGCCTCCCTTTCTACAGACACAGCTCATTGTCTCCAAAGATAGGTGGTTGGTTTTTATCTCATAAATCCTATTATCCAGAATATGATTAGCATGCTGGTTGGAGTTATAAATCACCTTCATTTAAAATGCACTGTTGCTACAAGTTGAGATTTGGAAGTAAAATCATGCAAATGCTGCTTGCGATATTTTCACTCTAGTAACCTTGGTGATGCTGCAAACACTTTTCCTATTTGCTGCACACATTTTTGGAGTCACGATCGTAAAGCACAGACCGGGGTGGGGGTGGGGGTGAGCTTTGTACCTCTTTTGGGGGTCATTTCTGTGGAAAAATTCAGCCGTAGGAGGAAGCAGAACCCTTGGCAGAGAGTCATTCCCTTTTATTCTCTTTCTGTTTTATGTTGTTTTACTTCGGATGTTTCCAGCTCTACAGTATTTAAGCCCCAAAATATAAATCAAAATCATACAACATAAATATTTATCAGCAAAAGAAAAACACTGCACAGGAGACACACTCAGGAAGTGAAAAGCCAAATATCGCACATAGAGACAAAACAGTGTATTACATTTTCATCCCATGCTATGATCTGGGGCATGGAAGTCACAAAAGCCAGTGGCCTCAACTCCATTTCAGCTCGATGCAGAAAAATAAGTATGCTAACGTCTGTTCCATTCCCTTCTTTGTGTTACCACGTCCCTGTCTGAGCTCACATCACTCTCCTAGCAGATACATGTTGCTTGTGGCTAGTGGAAGACAACACAAAATTCCAAGGCCTGCTGTTGGAAGAGATTGTCAGTGTGTAACTCAGACAAGGCACACGCCCAGCAGCCCTTGAATACACCGTGGTTCAATCTATGCTTCCTGGAAACAGTCTCACCAGCTTCTGCCCAGTCTCCAAGTTCTCCTTCCTGAATATGATCACTGGCAGGAGGCAGCACCTCCCCTACTACAACATTCTCATAAGAACATAAGAACGGCCATATTGGGTCAGACCAAAGGTCCATCTAGCCCAGTATCTATCTTCCAACAGTGGCCAATACCAGGTGCCCCAGAGGGAATGAACAGAACAGGTAACCATCAAGTCAATCATCCCTTGTCACCCATTCCCAGCTTCTGGCAAACAGAGGCTAGAGACACCATCTCTGCCCATCCTGGCTAATAGCCCTTGATGGACCTATCCTCCATGAACTTATCTAGATCTTGTTTGAACCCTATTATAGTCTTGGCCTTCACAACATCCTCTGGCAAGGAGTTCCACAGATTGACTGTGTGTTGTGTGAAAAAATACTTCCTTTTTGTTTATTTTAAACCTGCTGCCTATTAATGTCATTTGGTGACCCCTAGTTCCTGTGTTATGGGAAGGAATAAATAACACTTCTATATTTATGTTCTCCACACCAGTCCTGATTTTATAGACCTCTTTCATATCCCCCCTCAGTCACCTCTTTTCCAAGATGAAACATCCCAGTCTTATTAATCTCTCCTCATATGGCAGCCATTCCGTACCCCTGATTTTTTTTGTTGCTCTTTTCCGAACCTTTTTCAATTCCAATATATCTTTTTTGAGATGGGGCGACCACATCTGCATGCAGTATTCAAGATGTCGGCATACCATAGATTTATATGATGACAGTACGATATTTTCTGTCTTATCTATTCCTTTCTTAATGATTCCCAACATTCTGTTTGCTTTTTTTGACTGCTGCTGCACATTGAGTGGATGTTTTCAGAGAACTATCCACAATGACTCCAGGATCTCTTTCTTGAATGATAACAGCTAATTTAGACCCCATCATTTTATATGTATAGTTGGGATTATGTTCTCCAGTGAGCATTACTTTGCATTTATCAACATTGAATTTCAGCTGCCATTTTGTTGCCCAGTTATCCTGTTTTGTGAGATCTTTTTATAGCCCTTCACAGTCTGCTTGGGACTTAACTATCTTGAGTAGTTTTGTATCCTCTGCAAATTTTGCCACCTCATTGCTTACCTCTTTTTCCAGATCATTTGTGAATATGTTAAATAGGACTGGTCCCAGTACAGACCCCTAGGGGACACCACTATTTACCTCTCTCTGTTCTGAAAATTTACCATTTATTTACCCTTTGTTTCCTATCTTTTATCCAGTTACAAGTTCATGAGAGGTCCTTCCCTCTTATCCCATGACAGCTTACTTTGCTTCAGAGCCTTTGGTGAGGAACCTTGTCAAGGGCTTTCTGAAAATCTAAATACACTATATCCACTGGATTCCCCTTGTCCAAATCCTTGTGGACCCCTTTATGCTCCTTTCTATTTTCCTCACTAGGATTTAACTTCCACTTTTTAAAGGATGCCTTTTTGCCTCTCACTGCCTCTTTTACTTTGTTGTTTAGCAACAATGGCATTTTTTTGGTTCTCTTACTATGTTTTTTAATTTGGAGTATACATTTAAGTTGAGCCTCTATTATGGTGTCTTTATAAAGTTTCCATGCAGCTTGCAGGGATTTCACTTCTGGCACTGTACCTTTTAATTTCTGTGTAAGTAACTAATTTGTATGTAGTCCCCCTTTCTGAAATTAAATGCTGCGGTGATGGGCTGCTGTGATGTTTTCCCTGCTACAGGGATGTTAAAATTAATTATATTATGGTCACTATTACCAAGCGGTCCAGCTATATTCATCTGTTGGACCAGATCCTGTGCTCCACTGAGGACTAAATCAAGAATTGCCTCCCTCTCCTCTTATGGGTTCCAGGACTAGCTGCTCCAAGAAGCAGTCATTTAAGGTGTCAAGAAACTATCTCTGCATCCCATCCCTCGGTGACATGTACCCAGTCAATATGGGGATAGTTGAAATCCCCCATTATCACTGAGATTTTTAGTTTATAGCCTCTCGAATATCCATAAGCATTTCACTGTCACTATCGCTGTCCTGGTCAGTAATATAGCCCTACTGCTATATTCTTATTATTCAAGCATGGAATTACTATCCATAGAGATACTATGGTATAGTTTTGGTTCATTTAAGATTTTTACTTCATTTGATTCTATGCTTTCTTTCACATAAAGTGCCACTCCCCTACAAGGATGACCTGTCCTGTCCTTCCAATATATTTTGTATCCCAGTATTACTGTGCCCCATTGATTATCCTCATGCCACCAAGTTTCTATGATGCCTATTATATCTATATCTTCATTTAATAGGAGGCACTCTAGTTCACCCATCTTATTATTTAGACTTCTAGCATTTGTATATAAGCACTTCAAAAACTTGTCACTTTTTAGCTTTCTGCCATTACATGATGTAACTGAATGGGACTCTTTTTCATTTGACTGTTACTCATCAGGTCCTAGCCATATTTTATCATGTTCCATCCTCTCCTCTTTACTAGGACATAGAGAATCTCCATTAATAGATCCTCCCCTAAGGGATGTCTGTCCAAACCACATGTTCCTCCGCACATGTTGGTTTTCTCCCAGCCCTTAGTTTAAAAACTGCTCTAGGACCTTTTTAATTTTAAATGCCAGCAATCTGGTTCCATTTTGGTTCAGGTGGAGTCATCCTTCCTGTATTGGTTCCCCCTTTCCCAAAAGTTTCCCCAGTTCCTAATAAATCTAACCCCCTCCTCATCCACACATTGAGACCTTGCAGTTCTGCCTAACTGGCCCTGCGTGTGGAACTGGAAGCGTTTCAGAGAATGCTACCATGGAGGTCCTAGACTTCAATCTCTTACCTAGCAGCCTAAATTTGGCCTCCAGGACCTCTCTCCTGTCCTTCCCTATGTCACTGGTACCTGCATGTACCACAACCACTGGCTCCTCCCCAGCACTACACATACATATATCTAGATGTCTTGAGAGATCTGCAACCTTCTCACAAGTCACCATGCGGTTCTCCTGGTCTTCGCAAACCCAGCTATCTATGTTTCTAATGAACAAATTCCCTATAACTATGACCTGTCTCTTCCTAATAACTAGACCTCCTCACCCCCCGGAGAGGTATCCTCAGTGCAAGAGGATACCACAACATCATCTTGAAGGAGGGTCCCAACTATGGGATTGTCTCTCTTTGCTCCAGTTGGATGTTCTCCTTCCCTGAGACTTTCATCCTCCTCAACAGCACAGAGGCTGTCAGACCGAGGGTGGGACCATTCTACTGTGTCCCGGAAAGTCTCATCTATGTACCTCTGTCTCCTGTAGTTCCTCCAGTTCAGCCACTCTGATCTCCAAAGTCCATACACGGTCTCTGAGGGCCAGGAGCTCCTTGTACTGAATGCACAGATATGACACGTGCCCATAGGGCAGGTAATCATACATGCTGCACTGTGTGCAATAAACTGGACAGCCCCCGCTCTGTTGCTGAGCTTCTGCTTGCATTGTCTCCTGCAGCTTATTCCTCTGTTGATGTTTTGTTTTATCAGGGGGAGTTTTGGGCTTTACGTTTGAAGAATGTTAAGTGTATCTAGCCCGCCCTCACACTCTCCCTCTAAACTCCCTCGCAAAACTCTTATTAGCCTTTCCTGTTTACTAGCTCTTCCAATCTGCTCCAGCCATGATGAAGGACGTCCAGGCCAGTGCTGCTTTGATCTGTCAAAGCAGTGGATTACAGGTTGCTGCTGCTTCATTTGTGGGACCGAATGTGGCAGGCTGCAGTTTAATGCTGGATGCATTAAACTGATTTCACTACCTCCTAGCTGACTGATTGCGGAGGATGGTACTGGACCAGCTATTCAAAAGAGATGTTTAATTAATCCAGGTAAGACAAATTACCCTAATGGACAAAGAAAACCTCCCTAGGTATCAGCAGTATTTACCCTCTGATTGTCACGGTGGCCTGAAACTATGCCAGACTCTTTGCTACACGTGGATTTTCAAGCAGAAGCAGTTACCAGAATACCTTCTTCCACCTTCATCTGGCCAAGAGTCTACTCTTCTTGCCGTCAGATGTGGGCCTAGGGCTGCTCCTTGAAGTTGGAACTTTGCTGCCTTGAGACTGATTATTGCAATTTGCTCCACTTTGGCCTAACCCATATTTTTGGAGGATTAGAACAGTGATGGTTCACAAGGCTGCATCCTAAACTGCAGCTTTCTTTTTCCACCCCAGCTGCCAGAGGTAGCCTACAACTCTGCCACCTCTCCCAAAGAGCTCAGCTGGAGGGGAAGGGGATGGGCATCCGAGGTTACAGTCTCATGTGACATCCCTCTTGAGGTGTTCTAAAATCTTGTCAAAGTCCTCCAGCAAACCAAGGGGGGAGTGGGGAGCTGATATTTCTGATATTCAAAAGAAGCAGATGAAAGAGAAGATGGTGATGAGGCTTGAAGACACCTCCCTCCAAAAATGTGTATATATACAATTTGCTTTTGATGGACATACAGATGATGGAGTAAATCACATGCAACTACTTTGTACTCAGATGGATTTCAGCCTTGAATTTATTTACAAAAGAATGTGAGTTAAAACTAAATCTCACCGCATCCAGTTCACAGGATCATCTCCTCCTTGGGTCTGCCTACACCAAAGTAAAAATCACCCTCTAATGTAGATGGCTTGAAGTATTTTAAGCAGACCTGCATAAATGGGGGCAAAAGGTGCTATTAGTAAAAGTTCAGTTTGGTGAAATCCAAGATTAGTCCCTAGGAGACAGATCAAGGGCCAGATTCTCATCTAGTGTAAATTGGCACATCTCTATCGAAGTCAGTGAGGCGATGCTGATTTAGATCAGTTGAGAATTTGGGTCTAATTGTCTAACATTTTGTTAACCATAGAAAGTGACTACGGACCAAAGACTCATGAGTTCAAATTGTGTTCCTTCTGAGTCCATCTTACCTTTTCTCTGCCTCCGTTTCCCAATAACATGGGGATAATAGTATTAGTGCTTCTACTACATGAAACGTTGCGAGGATTAGTTGATGGATGTGAAGTTCTTTGAAGAGGGAAAGAAGGAACATAGGAACAGTTCGGTTTCACAGTGCTAACTGTCTGCTGTAACCCAAGTTCAAGGAAACACCTAGATACTTAGGATGTGCGCTACGACTTTGTTGTGCACCCTCTTTACCTAGAGATTTTCTTAACAAAATATCTAGCATAGGAACTCTTTTGGCTTGGTTAGTCAAGATGAACACTAAAGCACGATCAGTTACCAGGCGGGCAGATAGTATATCAAGCTTCCTGCCGTGCACGAGGGCTCTTTGTATTATTGTGTTGTTTCACTTAGCCTTTTTGGGCAGCCACTTCACAGCCTTGGCCATTGTTCAGGTTCTATAGCAGAGTCAAATGTTAAACAGTCCTTTGTAACACAAGGTTTTTATGGTACAATTTATGTTTTTTTCTTTTCTTGCAAAAATGAATGAACCTGCATGATACTTTACATCAGCACTTCAGGGCTTTCCCACACATACTGGGAGCTCCTCTTTGTTCAGCCTGTTTTCAGAGGAATTAATACCATCACTTCTTCCATCCTGTATATCTGGGGGTATTTTTGGTTTGGCTAGTTGATTTGTATGTGACCTGCAATTTATGTCCTCTGCAGTGTTTGGCTTTTTGTGTGTGTATGTTTAGGCTGAGATTTTCCAAAGTGGTTATTGACTTTGGATGCCCAATGCGAGACACCATGAGAGGAGCTGATTTCAGAGAGTGAGTGCATAGCATTTTCTGACAGATGGGCCTTGAAGTTGTATGAGCCCTCATGAATGGAGGCTCCCAAACCAATTGGCACTTCTGAAAGTCTTGGCCATGATGTTCCTGGATTGAGTGCCCTGGAGAATGCAGCACTTTCCTTATCCAGAGGGTTGGTACAGCATGAGAAGCCGGGGAGCGAGCTTCCTGTCATTGCGTTGCTGACAGGAGTGAAAGTGGGCCTGGAATGCTGAGAACACAGTTCGGTGTCCATGGATCTCGTTCAGTCCTGGGCCCCTTTGCAGGGATTGCCGGGAAAGGAGACATGGCTCTTCCGAGTCTTAGTGCCCATGCTTGCTATTATGCACCTGTCTGGCTTTACACACCTCTGTCTCCTTTTTTTCTAGAAATGGGCCTGAGCCCAAAAGTTGAGATATTGAACCACACTTGCCCTAAACCTAGGTGTGCTGGAGCTTGCTGGTTTGTGTATGGTGGGGGTGGGAGGAGATGGATGAGGTCAAGGGCTTGAGTTCATCCCATGTGTAGCTATGTTTGAATCTGGAGTCTGAATTATACTATTCTCTAGCTAAACCAGGATGTTTGCCTCCAGGTGTTTTATCCAGACTCATCCTTCTGTTATTTAAATTTATTTTAAATTCCTCTCTCTTCAAAATCCAGAGCTCCCCAATAGCACACCAGGCAATGTCCTACTGACAGCAGGATTCTAGCTAAGTCTTAGTAGAATAGACTGGGGCAAAGGAAACCAGGTGGGCTGTCCAATTTTTTGTTGTTTATATGCATTTATGAGCTGCCCATCACTGTGGTATCTTTGCTCCACAGAATTCAAGACCCTGTGACTGGGGAATCATTAGTGGGATATCATATCATCAAAGCAACCCAAATCATGACATTTTTCAGGAAAATAGGGTGGAGGGGAGGCTTCTGCACGTGCTTTGAAAAGTAACCAGGGTGCTACTTAGCTGGTCTGCATGTTGCATTAGCCCTCAAGGTGGGTGTAATTGTTGTGGGATTTCTTAGTTCTTTGTATCTTTCACAGAAAGTTTAATTTGTTTTCTCAGTTGTTTTGTCTGATTGTCTGGTAACAGCTGGTAAAGGTGCCGGAGGTACCTCTCAGTGAGTAACTACTGGTGTGCAGTTTATTAGTTGAGCTGATCAGAGATGTTTAATTGTTGTGGGAAAATAAACATACAGTAGCCCAGATCAGTGTCTGGCTGATCAGAGTAAGGCTGCTGAGAGAAGTCAGCCAAAGTCAATTCACCGGACTATGGGACAGCCCCAAAGCTTACAGTGTTGTAGCTGTATTGGTCCCAGGATACTGGAGGGACGAGGTGGGTGACCTCACCCACCTTGTCTCTCCAAACATTTACGAACATTGAAAGAATAAAAGGTACAGGGCCACACTGATGGATTTGCAGCCACTCATGCCAGCACTGAGTTTAGCTCCAGAGCATTTACGCTACCCAGGGATTAACTGGGAACCCTCCCTTCACCGTCTCTTCTTGTCCCTTTATTGAGACAGATCTAAAATGGAACATTGGTTCCGAAACCACGACCCTAAATTCTGGGAAGTTCATTTTTGAACTCCACTGTCAGGGCCAATCTCCATTATTATAGCATTTCCCTGAGTCTTGTTTCCCCACCCCTTCCCATTTGTACCCCCGTCATACTCATGGCATGCTTTGGTAGGTGGTATGTTTTGTCATCTATGTCAATTTAAGAATACAGGATACAAGGCACTCTGGATCAGTCTTGTGCCCAGCCCACTGAGTCTGGAATCCTACATCTGACAGAGAGGCTATGCTGTGATATTTTAGAGGAAAATGAAAACACCAGCTAAAGATCCTGGTTGTGGTGTATGTAGCCATGTAACTGAAATGAGAGGCAATTCTGTTTCCTTCTGACGGCACCTTTAAATGTGAGAGAGGCTTCCTGCATGCTGTGAGGCAGCTGACATTTTGTTTCAGTTCCGATGAAGAAGGTTGCAGATTGAGTCCCTGTTTCTCCCCTCTTTATTTTCCTTAACTTGAAATGAGCGGCATCTAGAGTGACAAATTTGTCTTTTGTTTTTCTTGCATGGTCAGACAGAAGATTGTGCTTTGTCACTGGTGCATTTGTAACAAACCTTGGTAACAAAAGATGCACAGCTACACCCAGTGCTAGCTAGACAATGAGCACAGAACCAGCATCACTCTCTTGGCATGGCATTTGTACTATCTGACGTGACCTGTTGCCAAGGCGCTTGCTTTGCTTTGTTTTTTTTATAATTGTTAAAAGTGACTGAAGGATTGTCTGTGCAATCTTGCTGGGGACTGATGCCTTCTATTTATCTAAAGAACAGACATGGGATGGACTACAGTTGGGCAAATGCTCCCACATGCTGACCTGCAATGTGTCTCAGCCCTGGCCTGGTGGGATGACTTCTGAGGTGAGAGAGTAGTTCTGTGTATCTGAGTATTGCTCGTTTCTCATATGACCCTGGTCCTGCTTACCCTGGCAGCCCATGTTACACTGTAACCATAACTTTCTCAAACAACAATAACTTCCCTTCACAAAGCCCTTTAAAAACCATTAGTTAACTAGTCCTCACCCCCACTATTGGGAGACTGGAAACTGACTGCTAGCCCTCCGCTTTTGACAGATGGGGAAATTGAGGTAGAGAGGTCACAAGATGTGGCCAAGATCCATAAGCACCAGAGCCATGAGTTTCAGGGTCCCAGTCTGCTACTCTAACCACTAGAACATTTCACTCCTTGTTGGTAGCTGTAAAGAAACACCCAGTGGCATAAGAAATGCACAAGTAGAATAAGGCACACAGCAGACAAAGCATATATATATAAGGCCCTAATCTGGCCTGCATTTAAGTCCTCTTAAAGACCTGCTTCTCCTGCTGCTTACAGTGAAATCAGTTGCCCCGTATAAATGTTTCCTATTTGTTTCTGCCCTTCTTTTAACTGGTGTCTACTTTTCTGCTTTCCCTAAGAGTATGTGGTCCTTGGGATGCAGAGACACATCTATTTCCGCCCTCCCACCCCCGTTCCCTTTTATCACACCAAGATCAGAATGGAGATGGGAACAGTGACACATGAGCCACAGCCTCGCACTATGCTGACTGATGAGCTCACTGGGCTTTGACACAGCTATTTCTCCCCTCCCCCCTACCATCAGCATTAAACTAGAGACAATCAACAGATGTTTCAAATGTGCCATAGACTCATAGGCTCATAGACTCATAGGTCAGAAGGGACCAATATGATCATCTAGTCTGACCTCCTGCACAAGGCAGGCCACAGAACCCTACCCATCCACTTTTATAACAACCCCTAACCCAGGACTGAGTTATTGAAATCCTCAAAATTGGTTTGAAGACCTCAAGCTGCAGAGAATCCACCAGCAAGTGACCCATGCCCCACGCTGCAGGGGAAGGCGAAAAACCTCCAGGGCCCCTGCCAATCCGCCCTGGAGGAAAATTCCTTCCCGAACCCAAATATGGCGATCAGCTAAACCCTGAGCATGTGGGCAAGACTCACCAGCCAGCACCCAGGAAGGAATTCTCTGCCGTAACTCAGTTCCCATCCCATCCAACATCTCCCTGCAGACCATTGAGCAGACTTATCTGGTGATAATCCAAGATCAATTGCCCAAATTAAACTATCCTATCATAACATCCCCTCCATATACTTATCAAGCTTAGTCTTAAAGCCAGATAAGTCTTTTGCCCCCACTACTTCCCTCGGAAGGCTGTTCCAGAACTTCACTCCTAATGGTTAGAAACCTTCGTCTAATTTCAAGTCTAAACTTCCTAATATCCAGTTTGTACCCATTCGTCCTCGTGCCTACATTAGTACTAAACTTAAATAATTCCTCTCCCTCCCTAACGTTAACCCCCCTGATATATTTATATAGAGCAAGCATATCCCCCCGCAGCCTTCTTTTGGCTGCGGGGGGATATGCTTGCTCTATATAAATATAGTAATGACCTCTTTCATATTCCACTTTAGTTGAGGTCCGCAATTCCCTTCTCAGCTACTTATTTGCATAAAATGTTATTCATGCTCTATAAACGTCAAGGGACTCTCTAACCCAGCAGAAGTGGATATTCATCAACTTCCCTTTGCTAATGAATTGGTATGACACCACAAAGACGTGTAAGTCTTGCTTTACCAGTGGTGGGGCCTGGAGAAGCAAGTTACTTCATGTCTCTGGAGGAGCCTTTGGAGAATCCTCTGGTAAAGTGGATCCCTGAATGGATTGGTTAGCTGGATGAGGAGGATTTTATTCTTGGGGTGTACAACTTTACTCTAAGGGTTGAAGAATCCTGACTTGTAGATCAATGAAATCTGGAATGTCAATGCACAGAGGACCCAGCATAGTAGGCTGAGCTCAGGGTATGTTGCATTCACAGGGAGGAGAAAAATAGATTTTTCAAAAGTGGCACCTGATTTTGGATGACAATTTTTCAATTTTGGGCACCCAACTGGATCCGTAGGGACTGATTACCAGCAGTCTGGAGTACCTATAACTCCAAGTCAGGGGGAACACAGAGAGCTCAGCATCTCTGAACATGCTGTGTCTCTAAAGCTGAGGACTCCAAAACTGAAGCATTCCAATACAAAGGCGCTTTAGAAAATGGCCTTAAAAGCTTAAAATGCCTATAACAAACAGTCATTGGAGAGTTGGTGCCAAAGTTCCATCCAATGAGGAGCAAGCAGGACCGTAGCACAGAACCTTCACAAGTGGAAACTGGGAAGATAACAATACTATAAGCATTTATACGTCTCTCTGTGGATTGTCAAGTACCATATACCCACTACATTTCTGATTCTAGAGAGCCAGTGGCTCGATGCACAGTCTGTCATGTACAGCTTGTACATGGTAGGTTGCAGCACAGCTACTAGCATATTAGATATGAACTGGCTACAGAGCATCCTTCCCAGAGAGATACATCAGATGTATTCACTGTAAGATCCTTTAATGTGCTGCCAGATATAGCTTAGATAAGGTAGGTTGCACACATTGCCACCTAATTGCTGAACAGTATAATGAAGTTTAGTATTGCATTACATCTCCCCTTTTAAGATTTTTACATTCCTACTATTTAAAAAATTTACACTATTATGCTATATTTGAAGTTCCGTACTTATCAGTCTGTTAAGTGTGTTTTAATCATACTGATTTCCTAATTAAACAGCTTGGGTATCCAGCTGTCCATTAGTTGCAACACATGGCTGTGGCCAGTCTGCAATCTTTGAGTCTTCTTCTTGATCTGCATCTGCCACCTATAGAATTTGCTCTGTTGATTTTTCTTTCTGAAGAACAAACTGTACATGTTGACTGTTTCTGTTAAACTCTCCATTGTCAGTCTCTGTCATATATGATCTGGGCACTGAATTCTTTTTCATTATGAGACCTGAAGTTGTCCATCCTATTTCTCCATTCAGTTTGACACAAACACGGTCAGCAGGTTCTCGATCTGACAGTTCTCTAACTCAGTGATGTCTGTTATACAAGTGTTGTAAGCTTTTTTTTTTTGCCTTTTATCTGATTTGGCTACTCTGTTCACATCTGGCCTCTTTGGAGATAGATTCTTTTCCAAAGTCAGAACAGTAGTTCTGAGTTGTCTTCCCATCAGGAATTGTCTTGGACTATATCCAGAAATTGCTGGTGGTGTCTATCTGTAACTCAGACCAGCGAGGAATGGATCTTCCTGTGGTAGGATTTTCTTGGTTGTCTGTACAGCTCTCTCAGCCTCTCTATTTGCTTGTGGGTAAAGTGGGCTGCTAGGAATATGATCAAAATCATATTTTGTTCTGAATGACTTAAATTCTGCTGCAGTGAACTGTGATCTTTTGTCAGTCACTATTTGTTCTGGACTACCAAAGAGAGCAAAAGTATACTTCAGTTTCTCGATAACTCTGTGACATCTTGTTATGTCTTTTGAGTACATTATTTCTATATACCTGGAAAATGGTCCACTATGACCAGGTAATGATGTCCTTTGAATTTGCATAAATCTGCAACTAGACTCTTCCGAGGTCTGTCTGGTAGAGATGTTGTTGTTCCGCATGGTTCAGCATTGTCTCATAAGGTTATTTGTACTGGATCTCCTTTCAAAAGTCCAATATCATTAAATCCTCTGAGTTTTCCCTCCTTTCTCACTAGGCTCATCATGGTTGCCTTGCTATAGCTAAGAAGGTTAGCAGTCTTTGATCCTTTGATCACATGCCTGCTGAATGCATAGCTTTTGTCTTTGTACATCGTTTTCTGTAGTGAATTGGCCCACATAGTTCCGAGTACCTACAGGGCTAGTCAGAGCTGACTTCAGCTGTGGGAGGAGTTGAAGGTGATTGTAAGACCTTTCTGAGATGACTGTGACATCTGCTCCTGAGTCAATTTTAAAGTCAATAGTCCTTTCATGAATATTCAGTTTTGCTGTCCAGGGAGACTTGGTGTCATCGCATGTGATAGATCCCAGAAACGATAGCTCTTGATTGTCTGAAATATTAGTCAACTCCTTGACTGTTTTTTGCCACCCCAAGCATGGCAGTCAGGGAGCCTTCGGCAGCATTTCTGCGGGAGGTCCGCCGGTCACACAGATTTGGCAGCGGCTCTGCGGATGATCTGCCAGTCCCACGCCTTCGGCGTACCCACCACTGAATTACCACCAAAGCCATGGCACTGGTGGATGTCCCGCAGAACAGCCACCAAAGGCTCCCTGACTACCGCCCTCACGATGACCGGCACCCCCACACCTACCCCCCGGCTTGCGCCCCAGGCACGCACTTGCTGTGCTGGTGCCTGGAGCCACCCCTGAGTAGACTCAGCACTCTGGTCTAGGTGCCACACTGAAGGGGATAGAAGGCCATATCAAGCAGGCATGGGTTACCCATGGTGCCATTGTGCATGGAAGTGGAGGGTGCATTTGTTTGTAGTGGTGTGTTCCAGGGGTAGACTCTTGCATGTTCTGTATGGCAGCAGTGGTGGTAAAATCTTAAACAGGGCAATACCAGCTGCTGCTGCTGCTTCCCCTTTGAGCATGGTGTGCATTTAGGGTGACCAGATAGCAAGTGTGAAAAGTCAGGATGGGGGTGGAGAGTAATAGGTGCCTATATAAGAAAAAGTCCCGAATAGAAGGATTGTCCTTATTAAATAGGAACATCTGGTCACCTTGTGTGCATCAGAACACGAGGGAGAGTGAAAGCTCAGTACTAGAATGTCCTCCTGCTACTGTGATATTAAACTGCACCAATTCACATTGACATAAAGCTCTTAACTCAGCCTTCAGTGCAGCTTACAGATCGCCTCTGTGTTCCTAATGCCTGTTCCTTCACGTTCCCAAATAGAGCTCACTGTGGTGGGAACTTGGGTTTTAAATCCCTTTATAGCACCTTTCTGAATGGGAAAATAAGATACATTTGAATCTCCGAATATTGCAGCCTGGCTTGTGACTGTTTCTTAGGTGAAGGACAAAGTGACTGGTTGTGCCAGCCGCATGCCCGCTTCTTTTCAATGTCTGAAGAGAGTCTGCTTCGTGTGTCCCCAAGTGATGGAAAGGCTGGGATGGAAAGTAATTACTGGACAAAGCTGATGAGCTGTAAATAATGTAAGACAATGCACTTGGCTGGGAGCGGGGTCTGCTACTTTGGGTATTGATTAGGAATGAATGTATAACCTATAAGAATGCAGTACAGAAGCTTGGGGTGATTATGAAGCACTAGATTACTGCTGTCTGTGTGATGAGTTACCTCTGGAGACCAGCAGGGCTGTGGTGGCTGATTACAAATGCATTTGGAGAAACCTGGATTTTCCATTTTTTCACACAAATCTCATAAATCAAAACTGACTTCAGCTGGGATTTATGAAAACTGTTTGACTGTCCGTTGTCCTCATTACATCTGTTGCTTACCCAAGTTGGGAACTCGCCACGGCCGGAGACATACCGTAAGAATTATTCCGCCCTCAGCAAGTTAATTGTTGCGGTGTCAAGTGCTAGAGTTATTCATCCTATTCCTTCTGTTTCTCTTTCTTTCCCTCTCCTTGAGAAGCGAGGGGCGACATGTTTTATTTCGCCTTTGTGTTATCTGTCTCGTGTGTGGAACTTGGGGCAGTTTGCCGCATGGTAGCTGAGCCTGTGCTGAAGTTTGGTTGTGAAGACATTTCTGTCACTGTTAGTGAGAATTGTGTTGTTTGTCCAATCCAGTTCTATGACTTGCAAATAAGCCTAAATGATGCATTGGAGCTCTGCCTGTTTCAGAACGTTCTTTGGTCGAGGGGGAAACGCCAACCTTCTCCCCTCCCCTGCATTTGATGGAATTCAATTAAATTTAAACTATTAACAGAGAGAGCCTAAAAATTCTATTAAAGTGACAGTTTAATAAATCTTCTGAGGTTTAATCTTTCATCTCTGGACTTGTGGGGAGGGGAAGGATGAATTATGAGAGCGTTAAGTTTTCCCAGAGCAGTCTCTGTGTGTTAAATTGGCTGTAACTCTCCAAGTGTTAGTGTTCCAGAACATCTCTCTGTTTGTAAAGCAATCTGACCTAATGGGAGTGGGTTTGAAGCATTTAGTGCGAGAGACGCACCATTCAGTTTTGGATCTGGATTTGGAATACACCAACAGCTGGGGAGTATGGATTTGGGGTCTTGTTTTGGATCATTACATATGAAATCATACAATCTGTGCCTGGATCTGGGTAGGGTTCAAAATCATTCCCTTCCTCCTGCCCTCCCTCTTCAACAGAGGAGGTTTGGATACTGAGTTGTGCTTTGGAGCCATCACTATTTAATAGGACTGAACAGTTTAGTTCTTGTGTTACTTTTTAGTCTCCCTCTTCCTCTCCATTCACCCGTCTCCATTAATATTGCTGTAGGTAACATCTAGAGCCTCAACCGAGTCCAGGGGTTTCTGGGGCCATGCGGGGCTAGGTGCTGTAAAAATATCCTAAATGACAGTGCCTGCTTGCACTCTCTCTCTCTCTCTCTCCCCCCCCCGCCCCCCAAAGCCTTATGTGTCCATTCGCAGGGCTTGTATACACGGAGAATTAGTATGGGGCAAGCTGGAGTGTAAATCTACAGTGCTTTAGCCTGCCATGCACTAGCTGGCCGTGCGGACCCTGCTGCTGTACATTAAACGTTCTATAATGGGGTTTGACTTACTGCTATTTGAAACGTTTGTAAAATAGCAGTAGGTCAAAGCACACTAAAGAACTTTTAATGTGCAAAAGCAAGATCTGCATGGTATGCTGGAGCACGGTATGCTGGAGCACTGTAGGCGTACGCTCCAGCTTGCTGTGACCTAACGCTGTATAGACATGGCCTTGGTCAGTGGCCAGCTCTGCACCTCCTCTGATTGCTTTTACTGAAGCCTGATTTGCAGCTAGAGTGTATTTGTCACTGGAATTTTTGTATGATCCTTTTTTTGTTGTCCTCATGCTTGAAATAAGGGATTGTATATGGGAGTATGACCTTAGAGTATATCGGACTCTCCTCATCTCTGCATTGTGTCTTACAGTCTTATATGAGATTGTCTCTGTGAGTTAGGGAAAGCATCATGCTGTACATGAGTGGCACAGACCTGAGTGTCTTGCGACAGGTCACCCCAACAAGTGAAGATCAAAGCTCTATCTAAAACGAGGGGCTGTTTATACAGTGGAAGGAGTATTTAAAATGCCAGTCAAATTGCTGGGGACATTTAAAATACTGAACCAAATGAGTTTGTTTCACCACTTTTGTACTTCACCAGCTGCTTATTTCCTCAGGCTGAAGATGGACCAGGCTGCAGATTTAGTGTCTAAGGCCGCCATCCCACCCTGACCACTGTTTTGCATGGGGTTTTGCATGGACACTAGTGCCAAGAGAGGCTGGTGCATATCATATCAGGGCACCAGTCTGGAACCAGACTTCCCCAAAGTCTAGCAGAGTTGGTTCATTCAGGGATTCAGCGTGGGCCTGTATCTGTCTGGCCCTTGGCAATGGGAATGACCAAAGACAGTTACCCTGTGAGTGTGCATGTGTGTCTGCCTATTAATGTACGGAGCTGCAGGGTGAGAACCACAGTGCCCTCCCCCCCACAGACCCCTATGCCCAGTGTCTTCCACTCAGAGACCCTTCCACAGAATGGGGCAGGAGTGGAGCCCTGAGCAGGGGTGCTGGGCGGCAGCAGGACCCTGGACCTGGTCATGTGGGGCTGGGTGGCAGGGCAGCCAGGCAGCAGCCTGGACTCTGACCCGTGGGGCCAGCTGGCAGCCCTGATGCCAACCTTGGATCTCAACCTTGTGGGGTTGGCCAGCAGCCCTGGACCCCCGCCATGCGGGGCTGGCCAGGGACCCCGACCCCACCATGCTGGGCCAGGCGGTGGCGAGCCTGGACCCTGCCGCAAGGCCTTTAGCACACAGCTGGGCCCAGCTGTGTGCTAATTGGGCTGCATGCAACCTACAGGTTGAGAATCGCTGGTATAGAGTACCTGATTGGCAGACTTTGCCTTTCCTGTACGGATTCAAGTTAAGCATATAATGACTGGAGCTTTGCTGCTGAGCTATCCCTTAAATTAGGATAGTTAGTACTATACGTTCGAGATCGCTGGTGTCAAACCAGGAGGCTTTATTGAATTGGAATTAGTTTATAATTTCCTAAACTGCGATGCCATTTTGTTGTACTAGAGCCACAGACGTAGGATGAAAACAAATCAGCTGACAGCTTGTACTTCTTGGGCAATACTGATAAGAGAAGACTACTACATCTTGTCAATGGCATGGACTGACACTGGTATCTGGCAATGGAGGAAGGATGGTCTTGCAGGTAAGGCCCTGTACTGTGAGTCAGGAGGTCTGGGTTTAAGTCTTGGCTTGGCCACAGACTTCCTGTGTCATCTTAAGCAAGTTGCTTTGGCTTGGAAACTAGGGTCACTTTACTGCAGTGTTAAGGGGTTTAGTGTAAATCAGAATCTCTCCTTGTCTCTAGTCATTATCTATAAAAGGAGGAAATAACACTTCCCTGTCCGTTTTGATTGTAAGCTGCTCAGGACAGGGGCTGTCTGTACAGTGCCTAGCACAATGGGGTCCTGATATCAATCGGTTATTGTAATAATAATAAGTGTAAGACTGATTTGCAGAAGCTTTCGGGGGCATTTCAATAGTGCTGGGAGATATTTTCATCTGGAAAATGCTGCCATAAGTGATAGTGGCTTTTTTACAGGCATAAATCCCTCTCAGCAATACTACTGAACAGTAAGACTACTAATGAGGTAGCCAAATCAGCTGTTTCCAGAGTTGTCTTCATCATTCTTGCATGTGAAATTGTACATAACATGGTATTTAAATGTACAATATATTGCAAATTAATAATTACCATTCTCCCCTCCTTGTAGCAAGAGCAATGTATTATTTTCAAATTGTCCTAAAGGCTTAAGCTCAGATAAGTTGAATGGCCCCACTCCAGTAATCACTCTGGAATGGAGAAAGCTATTGCCAGGTGAGAAGGAGTGAGAACAGTTTCACTTACTCACAGAGAGAAAGGGGTGAAAAATGAAATAGATTCTTGTGCTTTGGTCAGCCTGGCGACTAGTGGTTAATCGAAGGCTGCCTGAGTGTGTGAAGGGTGTGCTGTTTTTGTCTGGGTGAATAAACCATGCATATTCATAGCATATTAATTAATAATAAATGAACATGTATGAATTATTCATACTCATAAAAGCAAATTTGCCCAGAAGGCATAACACAAGATAGGTTTTAAGATTTTTTTTTATGGGGGAAGGATTTGTATAGGACATAACTGATCAGTGGTAATTTGAATCCAAACACAGTGTGACTACCACAGCCATGGTCTGGCCAATGCAACTTAGCATACTGAATAGGCGCTTCTGTTTCTACTTATGCTATTTTAGAGATGAGGTGGGTGAGGTAAGATTTTTTTATTGGCCATAATTCTATTGGTGAGAGAGACGAAACCATGCAGTTACAACAACTATACTGGTTTAGTCATTCATTTGTCTCCCTGGTAGCCGATCAAGACTTACTTGCTTTGAATCCTATTTGACTCCACTTTCTCCCTCTGAGAAGCGATGGGCCAAAATTATCCCTTAGTGTAACTCCACTGCTGTTATAACAGGGATGGATTTACCCCCGGGTGGTCATTTGACTTGTGGATTTGTTCTCCCAGCATGCTGTGCAGATGTCTCATATACCATTCAAGATGTAAGGTCAGATTCAAGGCCGAGAGCCAGTGTAGGGAATGCTGCCCTTGCGTTTTTTAACTCTATATTATGCTGAATTGCCTAGCAAGGATCTTTTGGTATGTCACATTCAGATGACCCTGAATAAATGCTTTCTCTTGTTATGGTCAGGAATAACACAAAGCAGGCTCTGTGCTTCCATGGCATGCAGCCATGCCACCTCAGGCTGTGAGCTTTACACAGTTTGTGAGAGTTGATATATGGGATCTGGTTAGTGCTTGGATGGGACTTTTCCAAGTGCTACAAGAAGTACATCTAAGGCACTTATCACTGTGGTGTTTGTGACAGTGGCCACTGGAGTTAGTGAATATTGATCCCCGAGGATAGGGGGATTAGCTTTTGTACCAGTGCCAGGAAATAAAGCTGATTTTCTTACCAGTGCTCTACTCCACCTTTGTGTTACGCTTGTATTACTGTATTAGTTGATCAGTTGGTGGAGTGCATGCTTGGTGACTGCACCAAATCAATTCCCCTATGTGCCATTGGGGGTGCTGTGCTGCTATAATGTGTCGTCCTGTGGGTGCACTGAAGGTGGGAAGTAATTAGAAATACTAAGCCATCTCTCACGGTAGCAGGCATGTTAATCCTGGCCAGATTCTGGTGGAGGTCATTCTGCCTACCTGTGTCGCTCCTTCCCCTCCCATCCTTAACTGTTACTTAGAGTTGCTCTGAGTGCTGTTAATTAGATGCCATATTGGTTGCACCCTAGAGGTGGCTGCCTAGCAATGGTGAGTGAGGCTTTATTTTTCCTTCTCAGTCTATATGTGTTTAGTAACCTACATAAAGGTATAGCTAATGTTCCTCCCAGAGCAATGATCTGTGTGTGTGTGTAATTGTGCCTCCATCCAGACACACAATTTCTCTGGACTGCTTATGTTACCAGAGCTACAGGCCAACTCCCTCTTTGCATACCTGATCCTTGAGAGCCAAATTACAGCTGCCTCCTGAGTAGTGAACTGTGAGGAAGGAGACTGCGCTTTTTCTCCCTACTAGTGCACCCCCACATGGACAGCCATGATTCAGACCACAGTTTGCATTCTTTGGATGAAAGGTTCTAGATAAATGTACCTATAGCGTACAATTATATGCTGGAAAACCATTGCCAGAGAGTAGTTACCAATGGTTCACAATTGAGCTAGAAGGGCATATCAAGTGGGGTCCAGCAGGGATCTGTCCTGGGTCCAGTTCTGTTCAATATCTTCATAAATGATTTGGATAATGACATAGAAAGTACACTCATAAAATATGTGGAGAATACCAAGCTGGGGTGGGGGAGGAGGTTGAAAGCACTTTGGAAGACAGAATTAGAACTCAAAATGATCTGGACAAACTGAAAAAATGGTCTGAATTAAATGAGATGAAATTCAATAAGGACAAATGCAAAGTACTACACTCAGAAAGGAATAACCAATACACAAATACAAAATGAGAAATGATTTCCTAGGAAGGAGTACTGCAGAAAAGGGTCTGGGGGTCATAGTGGATCACAAACCAAATATGCGTCGACAATGTAATACTGTGGCAAAAAACAACAAAAAAACCCCATCGTCATTCTAGTATGTATTAGCAGGAGTATTGTAAGCAAGATACGAGATGTAATTCTTCCACTCTACTCAGCACTTGCAAGGCATCACTTGGAGTATTGTGTCCAGTTCTGGGCATCACACTTCAGGAAAGATGTGGACAGAATGGAGAAAGTTCAGAGAAGAGCAACAAAAATTATTAAATGTCTAGAAAACATGACCTATGAGGAAAGATTGAAAAAACTGGTTTTGTTTAGTTTGGAGAAGAGAAGACTGAGGAGAGACATGATAACAGTGTTCAAGTATATAAAAGGTTGTTATAATGAGAAGGGTGATAAATTGTTCTCCTTAACCACCACAGAGGACAGGACAAGAAATAATGGGCTTAAATTGCAGCAAAGGAGATTTAGGTCAGACATTAGGAAAAACTTCCTAAATGTCAAGGTAGTTCAGCATTGGAACAAATTACCTACGGAGGTTCTAGAATCTCTGTCATTGGTGGGCTTTAAGAACAGCTTCAAGAAACACCTGTCAGGGATGGTCTAGATAATACTTAGTCCTGCCTCAGTGCAGGGGACTGGACTAGACGACCTATTGAGGGCCCTTTCAGTCCTACATTTCTACGAATTGTTGGGGAGCTTCTCCTGGCTCATCTCAGGCCTCACCCAGCTCTCACAAAAGTCAGTGAAAATGTTCCCATTAACATCAGTGAGAGTTGGACCGATGAAACCTGAGGCTGACTGGAACACTGCTGAAGGGGGTCTCAACCGATGCTCAGTGACTATTCGGGTAGTAGGATGCAGCGTGGCATGAGAGAAATGTGATCAACATTTCAGAAAAGATTTAGCATCTTCCAATGGGAAAACATCAGTGAACATTACAAATAAAGGTCAGATCTTCAGCAGGTGAAAATCAGTGCAGCTCCATTGATTTCAATAACTCCCATTGACTGTGACAATTTATGACATCCGAGGATCTGGCTCAAAAGAGTTACAAGACTCAAACTCCTTTCCCCTCCCCCCCAGAAAATGCCACCAATTTACTCATCTAATAAACTTCTTGACTGTAGTCTGTGCTGTATTTTCCTCAGCAAGACTGCTCCCTTAGGTAAGCTGCTTCCTCCTGTCTTCATATCACACCATTATTACTTTTTTAGTTTTTGCCTTTGTAGCAATCTCTCACCGTTGATATGTTCCTTCACCTTGCAGTGTTATCCCTTGTTTTCTGATTCCATAACAAACACATTTTACAGCTCCAGCCTCTACTTCCATGGCACCACAGACAAATTTTCAGAGAAAAGTGTTTCATGTATTATAACTTAAAACAGAGGCGGATTTATTAGGATTTAATGTATTGGGAACTAAGCCATCAGTCTCCTTTTTTCATGTGGCAGAGAAGTGCAGACATATGGGGGCGATTTGAGTAATTTATATGTTAAAATGTAATAATCTCTACAACCTTTTATCCATCCAAATGCTCTTTCTTTGATCTTTTTATTTTCTAGAAACACCTTGTTCTTTTTTTACCCTTCCATACCTTTAAAATAAAAAAAGCCACTTATAATTCCCCTAGGATTTCCCTAAAAGAAAGAGGAGCAATGCCTGATTTCCACAAAGCCAGCTGATTGGCCCCGTCAGTCGAATAACCCCAAATGAACTGCTAGAATATTTGCTGCTTAGGATGGGGTACTTTGAGGACTGGATTTTACTTAAATACCTGAAATCTGAAACCCTCTTGGTCTTGCAGGATTTAGAAGAAGTCAGCAGTTTTCCTAGTAAACGTTGTTCACTTGATTACAAAGCTCTCTGTTTTTGGTATCTATGGAAATCTTTACCTGGAGTCAAAAGATTTAGTGATTTATTCCTCCCTGCTCCTCTCCCAGACACACACAAGCTCAGTGGGAATGAGACACCATTTAACAAAATGTACCTTGGCCTTCTGCTTGCCCATTTGCATGAATGCATTACAAACCCTGCCTGTTGGGATTCTGTCCTTGGTGTGTGACAAGAATTGAAGTTTAATTGCAGTAATTTAGTGGGCTGGATTAGTGTGGTGCGGGGTACATTATCGCTCTAAGGATAGGGGTAAGGGGAGAAATAGCATTTTGTTAAAAGAAACTGTCTGGTTCATGTGGCATGTGGAACATTTTAGAAATGAAAAAACATCCAAAGATGTCTCTTGCTTTTTAGAAAGTTCCATTGCTTCAGCTAGTGATTAGTAGGCCACTTGCAGGACATCTCATGGGGAGAAAGAAGAGCAGGAGTGTTCAGTTTTCACTTCGTAGTGGGGCAAAGGGCAGACAGCACTGTGTAGTCTAGGTTCTACCTCTCTATATAAATATACGCTTCTGAGAAGAATCTTAGGGTATGTCTTCACTCCTGGCCATATAGGCGGGTAGTAATCGATTTCTCGGAGATCGATATTGTGTCTGATCTAGATGCGATATATTGATTCCCAAACGTTGGTGGAGTTCCTGTCGACTCCGGAACTCCACCAACGCGAACGGCGGTAGCGGAGTCGACAGGGGGAGCCATGGACATCGATCCCACGCTGTGAGGACGGTAGGTAACTCGATCTAAGATACTTCGACTTCTGTTATGCTATTCATGTAGCTGAAGTTTTGTATCTTAGATTGATTTCCCCCCCTAGTGTAGACCAGCCCATATTCATCCAAATGGAAGAATGGATTGAAGATCTAGCAGCAGAACTAATGTTCATGGGCAGCTAGGAGATCTACCATCTTGGGCGACTGAGCAAACACTGCAGTGGTCCCTGGGGGATGGAAATTCTCCCCTTCCTGGGGAAAAAATACCAGGTACTAAAAGGCTCTTTAAATTAGCAGAGAAAAACATAACAAGAAGCAATGGCTGGAAGTTAAAACCAGACAAATTCAAATTAGAACTAAGGCACAAATTTTTCACAGTGAGGGTGATCAAGCATTGGAACAAACCACTGAGGGAAGTGGTGGATTCTCCATCTCTTGAATATTCAGATGAAGACTAGGTGCCTTTCTAGAAAAAATTATTTAGCCAAGCACAAGTTAGTGGATTCAAAACAGGGGAAAACCAAAATAAATAAGGGCTATTTCACACTGAGGGAGGGGAAGGAGGCAGAGCAAGGGCCAGAGTCTTGGACCCCTCACAGAGAATGCTCTGCCAGCCCCTCTCTCCATTATGTTGAGAGGGATTCAGCTCATGTGTCCCACTGACCTCAGCTGTGGCAGTATGGCGTGGGGAGAGAGACAATCCCTCAGGGAGGCCGGTCCCAGGCTATTTAGGGCTTTATAAGTCAAAATCAACACCTTCCAATAGGCAGCCAATGCAGATCCTGGAGTCATGTGATCAGTAAGGGGGCTATTGCTTTTATTGTGCTCCAGCTTTAGTCTCTGCATGATTTTAAGATGTGGTCCCATGTGAAGAGCCATCATCACCACCTCAGTCTTGTCTGGGATGAGCTTCAGCCACTTCGCTCTCATCCATGCCCCAATATCAACCAGACCCTGGGTAAGGCATGGAACCTCATCAGCCAAATCAGACACACAGCTGGGTGTCATTGGTGGAAACACCAAACCTCTTGGCTCCTTATTAATCCTCACAAGGGCCCACATAGATGTTGAACAGAGGGGATGACACCATGGCAACCTGCGGCACCCCACCCGGGGGAGCTCTTTGGGAAGAAAAGCCAAGTCCCACTACTACCCATTAAGATCTCTGATTGAAAAGAACAAAGCCACTGAACAGTAGCCCCAGCCCCACTTCTACCAGGGTCCCTGAGGCAATAGTTACTAATAATAGGAGTCTGCTACAGCTGCAAACTAATAGAATTACTCCTTTATCCCAGCCTCAGGAGACTCAAACTTTCAGCTCCTCAGGTGCCACTTCAAACCCTGCTGCTGGACCTGGCAGAATGGGTTAAACCGTGAACTCCACAGCACTGTGGCCTGCATAAGGACAGACATTAGGAGTTGGCTAAATAATTTCGGTCGCAAAGTATAAACTTCCCTTCCCTCCCACCCACAAATCAGAGAAAGTAACAGCAGCTACTGCAACAACAGAACAGACCTACTATGGCACAACCCACAAAATACTCAAAGGCAAACAAAGGCTTGTCTTGAAACCAAGGGGAGTTTGTCTTATTTTGAGGCTAATAGCAATGACAACAGAAAATACTTCTGACAAGGGGCATTTTCAGCTCTTTATGAAGGTCCCGATTCAGCAAGGCACTAAAGTTTGTCAGTGATTCTAATGACTCCAGTGGGACTTCGCATATGCTTAAGGAGCTTGTTGAATTGGGGCCTATAAGCATGGTGAACTAAATGAGAGCTGATTCTACCGCAACGCTTTCATCTATTTTAAGGTCAAAATGGATCATCGGATCCTTCAATCTGACGTGCTGTATTGCACGAGCTGTAGAATTTCACCTTCCCCCAATGTGAAGTAACCCAAATTTGGTGACTTCTGGGCATGCCGGAAGGGTTCCCCATCTATAAAACAGGGGTGAATGACACTTATTCCTTACTACCACCATTCGTTGGTCTCTATTTAGACTGTAAGTCCTTTAGGTGAGTGACTGTTTCTGACTGTGTGTCTGTACAGCACCTAGCACAATGGGCCCCGATCTCAGGGCCTGTGGGTGCTAGCGTAATACACAATAATAACTCCTACGGGGGTGTAAGTAGTTGATTCATTATTTCAGTTTCATACACATCCATATCTGTTACTATCTATCACTGTTCAATATAATAAGTACAGGGTGAGTCTGAGCATATGCTGTCCAGTAGGAATAGGTTTCTGTGGGCTGATATCATCAGACAGCACTTCTGCCTCCTGATTGATTGAAGGGCTCCATTTCCACATTAACTTGCAATAAAGTGCTTTCCTGTGCTGACAGGCATTGGTCATGTAAGCCTGTTTATAACTTAATTTACTCTAAGATAATGATGATATCTAAATATTTATGGAGCGGTCAGTGTGAGTAAATTTTTTGGTAATTTTGTTTTGCTTTCTTCCCCCAACCCACTCTTGAGCCAAATTATCTCAGTGTTCCCTGCAGACCTCACTGCTAATTCCTTTGTTTGTAGTGAAAGTTAGTGGAGAAAGCAAGCTGATTAACTGCAGGCTTCCTTAGCACTGAGCCTGGCCAAGAAACTAACCACGGCTGCATGGCACATTCCTGCCTTTTATTGTAACTTGGATCTGGAGGAATGTGTGTATGTGTTTATATGAATTAGGAAATGCAACTTTACTGTACTGCCATTAAAAGTAGTCCTTTGCTTGTAGAACTATTCAGGGTAGCATAATCCACCGCACATTGATCAGATCTTCCATTGATGGTAGTCTGTTCAGCATGCAGGTGAAAAGGTTTTATTATGGCTGATTCTTGCTTGCATATTTATACCTGCCTCTGGAAATTTCCACCACATGCATCTGAAGAAGTGAGTATTCAGCCACGAAAGCTCATGCTCCAACATGTCTGTTAGTCTATAAGGTGCCACAGGACTCTTTACTGCTTTTACAGATCCAGACTAACACTGCTGCGCCTCTGATACTTAACACTGGAGTTGTTTCTGGCCTCTCTCAAGCTTTAGCTCTATTGACACTGGTAAATGAATGTTTAGGTAGACACAGGTACTGGGGAAAGGAGGCTGAATAGCTGCTCTCCGCCTCTTAGAATGTCAGCATAACCAGCCTTGTGACTGATGAGCCTGCAGACTGTGGATTTGGCCCAGACTGTCTTGGGCAGTGCTAAGGTACCTTTCCCCTTGGAGTCTAGGTGCTTGGATACTGCTTGTATTGAAGAACCTCAGCAAGAATCAATTTTCCTTTATGTAAGAATAACTCAACACAGACACATCCCAGTCATATGGGAAGCCTAATTTCCAAATATGGGCACCTTCTTAGTAGGACATCCAAACTCTGCATTTGGATATTCAGCTCAGCATTTAGGTGCTTCAATGACAGATTTGTGCATATATGAGTGAAATTCACCCCTGTGCAGAGGGCTTGCATGAGGCTTATGCATCACTTAAATCCCACTTCATCCTTAAATGGTGCATAAAGCTCTGGTGGCCCTCTGTGCAGGTGTGGATTCCACCTCTAAGTTACTTCGATTGAAAGCTCTGTGGGGCAGAGACTGTATTGCTCTGTGTTTGTACAGTACCTAGCACTATGGAGTCTGGTCCTGGTTGGTCCCCAGGCACTACTGTAATAAACGTGATTAATAACACTGGTCTACAATTTTTGAGAAGTCCTCTGCTTCAGAGATAAAATGTGATATTTATTATGTATTTTGATGTGCTGAATTCAAATATGACAATTAAAACAACTGATTGGCTACTGTTTCTAAGATATTTAAGTTTTTACATTTTATGTCTATGTATATTGTGTAGAGAGTAGAGCTTTAATAATAAATTGTAAACCTAGGTCTTTTTATGTGTTTATGGTTGCTTTACATGATAATATTTCACCTGTCCTGTTTATGTAACACTTTAAGAATCAGCAAAAGGGTTATACATATAAAATTTATTATGAAAGAAAAGGCAAAAAACTATTATGTACATAGTTTAGTCCTATTCAGTGTCTACTCGGCGCTTCTTGGCTTGTCTCTTGTATTCATTAAATGGAGCATCTCTTGTCACTGTCCAGCAATAGTCTGCAAGCATTGATGGGCTCCATTTGCCCTGATAGCCTGCCAGGAGATTCCACTGCTGTAGTCTGGAGCCCAACAGCTCTGCCTTACTCTTGGGTAATTCCAAATCCCTGACAAGGTCATTCAGTTTCCCCTTGTGTTATGAGGTGTGGTTCAGAGGAGGAGGATGGGAGAAAATGTGGGTCCTGTGACATTGAAGGTTCAGGACCAGAAGTTTCATCCTCTTCCTCTTCCTTGTCTGACTCAAGTGAGAATGATTCTGGTGCATCAGGAACCAGCAGTCCTTCTCCGTGGGGTACTGGGCGTATAGCTGATGGAATGTTTGGATAATACACAGTCCACTTTTTCTTCTTTGACACACCTTTCCCAACTGGAGACACCATGCAGAAGTAACAATTGCTGGTATGATCTGTTGGCTCTCTCCAAATCATTGGCACTGCAAAAGGCATAGATTTCCTTTTCCTGTTCAACCACTGGTGAAGATTTGTTGCACAAGTGTTGCAGCATATGTGTGGGGCCCACCTCTTGTCCTGATCTCCAATTTTGCGGCCAAAATAAAGGTGACAGGCTTTCTTAACCATAGTGGTTATACTGCGCTTTTGTGATGCAAAAGTCACTTCACCACAAACATAGCAGAAGTTATCTGCACTGTTCACACAAGTACGAGGCATCTCTGCTCACTTTGGCTAAACAGAAATGTGTCCCTTTGCAAAATCAAACACTGACAAATAAGAGAGCACCACACTGTATGATTTCTAGAGCTGATATAGGGCAATTTGTTCAGCAGAGTGATGTAAGCTTCATTATGATTGCATCATCCGTGACTTCTAGGAATAACATGATGCAATTCATATCATGTATGACGCAATATCAGCTTCAGATGCATCATTCATTGTTTTGTCTAAAAAGCAAGTACTGTCCAAACCCAGTCATAGATTTATTCATAGATCCAGTTAAAGATGTATTTTAGTCATTTCTGGTTTAAATTGAGACCCCGTCCCTTTATAACTCACTTATCCTCCGCCATTCCCAAGTCAAGGGTTGTATATATTGACCCAATAGCATATCTTGAAAACTAGAGCCAATCAACAATTTTAAGCATCATTTTCGTTCTCAGTGACCCAGAATTAGTAAAGTTGGACTACATTTATTTCAGAAGCATTTTGGCTGTAGAGCAGTGTAATGGTGAGTGGTGTTGTGAGCATGCATAGGCAGTATTTGGCTGTTGGAAACTGGGCCTGAGATGTTCCATTGGGCATCCTTTGTAAGGTTGAGAAGGGACAGCTATTTTGTAAATCTACTGTAAACCATAAAGAAATGACATAAGAAGGGAAAGATGTTGGAGTGCAGCTAACAGTAGAGGTGAAAAATTATAAGTGCAATTTGCTCCATTAAAAATTTCATAGGCTATTACTTTTACAATGCAATTAGCTCTGTAATCTAGATACCAATAGAAGGCTATGGTGATAGATAATTAGAGGCAGGACCACCGCTCTGAGTGGTTGGAAAAATTTTTAGGTTTTTGGCCACATTGCATGTGACAGCCTTGCTTGCACTTCAGCTTCTGTTTTGGTATATGCACAGAAACTAGCAACGGTGGTTCACTTCACCAGCTTCACCAGCACCTTGCTCACGTTTCCTTCCACAACTTCAGGAATCCATAACATATTGATGTCTTTGCTCACTGTGCAGCTGATTTTTGGGATGAAATTCAATGGTATTTGTCAATGATGGGGAGTGCTAGAGTGGTAAATGAAGGGTTGGGGGAGGGTGGATGCTGCAGAAGCCTTTGTCGGTAGTAAATATATTCTCCTTTGATGCCAATCCTCTTGGAATAGTTAAAGCTGACAAGGAAAGCAGCAAAAAGGCTTTTTATGTGAATGCTGACTTTTTAAAAAAGAGATCCTGGGAACCATTTAAGTATATTTCCATGGCTGAATCCTTCGTGCAAGTTACATTTGTTTTAATGGAAACTGCTGGCCATTTTTACCCTTCATAAATGGGGGAAATTGCTCACTTTCTTTAATAAAGGGCCTGATTTGGAATCGGTTTTCCCTAGTTGTGCTCTGCTGTAAGCTCCCTGCTGACATCAGTAGGCATGCTCCTGATTTACACCAGTGCAAGTGAGATCAGAAGTAGGCCTGAAGTCTGCGCAAAAAGTGTTTTGTTTGATTCCCCGCCCGTGGCTGCATCGCATTGTGAAGGACTGTCACTCACAGGGCCCACAGTGAAGCAACCACAAGTCAAAGTGCTTCTTCATCATAGTGTTTGGAGCAGTGCAGTAATTCTGGGGATAGTCTTCCTTGCAGAAACAAACATAAACCCCACCAGGGGTACAGGCTGTCTGCACGGGCTTTGTATTTTTCTGGCCAGGAATCTGGAGCCAGGGATCCAGATTTGTTTATGCATTTGCAAATGTTTTAAGGCAGGGGAACATCCTCAGTTTATGCAAATAAAAAGCAAGGGCCTGATTTTCAGGCACATTTACTGACTTATGTAGTTGAATATGCACATTCAAATCCTCAGTTTATATGCATGCATAGTTGTGGCATATGGAAATATAGCCACGTGAGCACTATGCGTACGTGTGTGCAAACATACTGTGGTACATATGCAAAATAGATGTGTATTTACATGCATGCAAATGATCTACTGTTGTGATGGGGTGTCCACCCCACACAGAATTAGAAGCAGGGGTGGCTCCAGGCACCAGCGCACCAAATGCGTGCCTGGGGCGGCAAGCTGTGGGGGGTGGGCTTCTGGTCGCCATGAGGGTGGCATTCAGGCCTCCTTAGGCGGCATGCCTGCGGGAGGTCCACCGGTCCCACGACTTCGGTGGCAATTCGGTGGCAGGTATGTTGCAGGCACAGAGGGTGCCCGAGGCAAGCAACAGTGGTTCGTTGCCCAGAGTGCGTAGCACCAATAAACACACCTGGGTGGAGAAGCAAGCAAAGTTTATTTGAGATCTCAAAGCAGTGCAAGGAGATGAACGCCTCAAATCATGCACACCTACACAAGCGGCTTTTCCCTTTTTATAAGTTCTTTTTTCTCTTTCTTCCCCCCTCCTCCTCCTCCTCCTTTCTCCCCCTGTAGCAGTTATGTAAGTGCAGGTGCATTAAGTAATCTTGCCTGCGGCAGCTCGTTAGTAAGTTTTCCTTCTGCAAGTTATCTTGTTCTTCTGCTAAAGGTGCACAGGCCTTATCACCACTGCTTTAGACCGGTTTTAGCTGTGCTGCAACTGATAACTTACTGTTACACATTTAATTTCACAGCTGCTAGCTTTCTAGATCAAGTAGAGTTCAACATGGAGGAGCTTTGGTTCGCTGAGGCCTAGATTTATGCCTAGTGACACCAACAACTCCCTCCTTTGAGAATACTCAACAAACTTTTGGCTGAGTTTTCTCATACTTTGAGGACAAAAAGCGATTAAGCTCTAGGGAGCTGGAGTACTTTACAGCAAGCAAGCAAGAGGAAAGTAACAATACACAACACCACACCAGTGTGCAGGAGGCGAACAATGCCTTCCCCTAGTTCCCCAGGTTGGGTAACCAGCCCCAGAGGGAATCAGAAGTAGTGGGTTCCCTTTCCTGGGCCTTCCACTGTTCAAAAGCCTGTTCGGCTGACAGGATGTGCTTGTTAATAACCTGTGTGTTTTCTGAGACATAAGTACAGCATTCATCCCCTATAAGAGCGCACACCCCGCCCTGTGAAGCCACCCTTCCACCCAGGAAGTGTCCACGTATGTCTCCATGATCACAGATCAGATGGTATTCCTGATGCGTCTGTAAGGGCAGTGGGCCAAGTCTAGTAATCAAGATCACTCTGAATGGCCATCAGCTGGTCATTCAGGAAATCCCGAATTCCTAAACATACTAGATCCCACTGCAATGCCTTCCCAGCCTGAGTTATATTCAATACCATCTTTCCTTGGTGTAGTACTATAATACACCTGTTATTTAACTATTCTTAGGTACTTTCAAAAGGCATCGACATTAATAGCATAGGAGGGGGGGTTACATTATTAGTCACTCTCCAGGACACAGGGCGCAGCCTGTAGAATAAACCCCAAGCTCCAATCAATACCACATTCCCAAGCACGGGTCCCACAAATGTCCTCCCACCAGTGTATAATTCTCTGTTTCTTCACCAGGGTCAGTTCTTAATGTCCTTTCTAGTCAGGAATTCCTGGACTTTGGCAATTTCTGAGTGTTTCTTCTTCTTTCCCAAAACAATCATGGTTCAGCATCCTACAGGAGAGAGGTTACCAGCACATCACCCTGTAATGGTTTTGATTCTTCTAGAAAAATTCAAAGGCATAGTAGATCTGTCAGTGGACAAGGGAGAGGTTACTAGCACTTCACCTTGTACTTTTTCCCTGCTGTCCAGAAGGCACAGTGGAGCTAGAAGGAGAAATAGGCTAATCATCAGTAGGAGAATTCTCCCGAGATGGAGGAGTCTTTTTGCAGTGAGAATCATGGGTCCAAGCAGTCAGCCTTTGGCACCTCACAGCGGTGTTGGTAGTCAGCAGGGCTTAATAAGGTCCTTTTCAGCATGGAGCCAAAGCAGTCTTTCGTTGGTGGACCTTTACATCAATCCAGTTTCCTGGTTCCAAGGAGTGGCAGGGCTGCTAGGGTCTTTGGGTAGCGCTTCCTTACCTGTGAGAAAAGAAACCTAACACATTTCATTAGTGCCTGGCAGTGTTTTGCAAACCTTATAGCTGCATGGGCAAATTCAAGTCCTCCTTTTCCTGGTTGTTAGCCAAGTCTTAACTGTGAGCAGTGTCCTTGAATGGAGTCAGTGTCTTATCTATAGCCTGAGCTTGCTAGCTAATTATTTTTTTTTCCGTTAACTCATTCTGTTCTTTGTCCTTTTTCCCTTCTTGGCTTCTTTTAACCTGCAAAGGAAACTTCCACTTTTCACTTATACACCTTTTTCCCAACAATGAACACACAAACATTGTCATTATACAGTACATTAGTCTTATTATTCAATATATGCCACACATACCCTTTTACTAAAATAACCTTATTACAGAACTTTGGAGCAACAAGCCAGGACAAGCACACCCACTTTGAGGAGTTCATTCAATTCAACCTCTAGTCCAATAGCTTTCCACCATCCCCAGCCCCCTGGCTAGAAATCTGAGGTAGCCAGAAAGATCCCATATACAATATGGGGAGTGGGTTAACTTTTCATGTCTTTGCTTCCAAAGACTGTTGGTATGCAAATTTTAACAACAATTTTTGCAATTAACAATTTTCAATCAAAGGATTTGGCCAATGAAGATTTTTCTTACTTAAGGAAATGCATTAGACTTTAGTATATCACATTCTCCTGGTTTATCCAAACACTTTGTATTCCAAGTTGAACAAGACAAGTATCTGCATTTTATTTTAACCTTTTTGGTTGATTTTAAACTAGAATATTTTAAAAAAATATTAAACACAACAATTCTGGCCACAAGACAAACACCACAAGACAGAACATAGAACACAAAACATAATTCCTATTGTGCCAGTAAATGCATGGTATGTTGAATGCTGTTCAGCTGGCATCAGTTTTCTCTGGTTATCTGAAAGACAAAAAAACAGAGGTCTACCCCTTCTGGGCAGACAATCATCACTTAAAATATACAAATACCCTTGTTGACTTCAGGCAAAACAGAGGAATTACCCCATATTTTCTTGTATTTGTTTCATAGGCAGCCCAGGTTTTCAATTACATGACACTGTGTACATTCTTCAGCTAATTTAACTAAATTGTTCATAGCCAAACCAAATGATTGCAATCCAATAATTTCTTTGCCTGAATGTATTTACAAACATTTCACAGACACCAAGAACTTTCTTCTTTAGCAATTTACAAAGTTCAACTGCTGTTCCCTCCAGCAACTACAGAGTTAACTTGTCACTCTCCCTTAAATCGCTTGCTTGTCTCCCAACAGCTACTTTTATTAACTCAAATCACCATTCCAAGTAAGTCCTGGGTATTTGAAATCCCCATGCTTACATTTACTGACTCCTTCCTTCCAGTACACCCTTAAAGTTTTCCAATCTCTTTTCCAATCTCTCTGTCTGTTGCCTGCCCACCTGGGCCCGATCCTGCTTTTCTTGCTGAACCGTCCCTTCCATGGGCACCAACTTGTTCCACTACCAGTTTAGCTAGGAGGATGGGCTTCTCAACTAGCCCCCACCCCTCCTGGTCTCTTCCCTTAAACATTCTTACTCACAAGACTATCCGAGTCCTCCCTCGTGAGGCTTGTCACCTGGACAAAAACACATGGCCCATTGGGCAAAGGCCATTTACTTAACATATAATCCAACCCCCTTTAGAGGGTTTACCCAGACACTCATCCGTCTGCTGACACTTAAACAGAAAAGAGAATTACACAGAGCAGAGGAACTTACAGTCTAAGCCAGGCTTTCCCACTCCTATACACTGACCGCAACAGGGGACAGGACAGAAGGATCTCAATTCGACCTCAGAGCTTCCTCGCACACATGGCTTCCACTCCGAGGAATTACGAACGAGAGGTTCAGTTCCGCCCACACTCCTAACGCCCAAATGAACAGAGCAGAAAAACAACAGTAAGCGGTTAAACAGAACAGAACCAGAACCAGATAGCGTTTCCTTATCCTATTAGGGCTCACTTTTAATCATGCAGTTCTCAACATATAACACCAACAGTACCAAGCAAAGCAAACATAAAATAACAAGGGTAAAACAAATAGATGGTGTAAATTCTGCAGGGCTCTCCCTTCTTAATTGCTCACCAAACTGTGACAAATTTCTGTTACCAATCTATCTCTCGTGTCAGGTGATCAGGCTGCTACTACAGGATCATTGGGGGAAGATAAAGAAAACACACCATATAACTGAATTTTTAAAGCTCCATTAATAAAATAATAAAACAACAATGGAGAGTGTTGGGAACGCTCTCACATCACTCAGGAAAACATTAATGCCCCAAGCCCTAAGCCCCTTTCATACTCACACACGTACGTCCAGACTGGCCACTTCTGTATATAATGTTCAGAGAAGGGGGAGAGGTGGACGGGAGATTATCCTGTATAAAGCTTGTCCAGATTTTCCAACATGCTTCCGCTCTTGGGAGGGCTGTTCTCTTACACCCTGGAATCTCCTGTGGCATCTCTTTCAGAGATTTCAGTCCAGGTCGGCTGCCTGTGGCTTCTTTGGTGTCACCAAGCCACACCGGCTCCGGGGTCACAAAGGCACACTGTTGGATCTTACTGGACAGTTAAGCTTTGCAAATGTAATCTCAGTTCTGTAACTTGTATTGCCTTTGGTTCGCCTCTGTCAATTTTCCTTTTTCCACAGCCAGCTGGGGCCGAAAGCAGTTTTTCTTTGTACTTAGCATAGTCTGCGTTGATTCCTGACCTTGAACGCAGAGCAACTTTCTTTTTATCCCTGGGCCAAGCTGAATTTCAAATTAACCCGTTCCTTTCCTCAATAGACAAATTTGCTCACGCTGTGTCAGGGCTTTTTGGTGATTAAACGCTCCTCTTAGATGTATGATCTTATCTAGATTGAAGTACCTTCTAGTGGGCATTGTTTAGATGGATTTTCACATGTGTAAATATTCCAATTCTCTAATTACCTGCAGGTTGTTGAACCATAATGTACGTACATGTAATATACGGGGGTACCCTTGGGGTGAGGTGGAATGTTTAGACTGCCCTCCACCCATTTTCCACTTACACACACAGGGAGGGTGCCCTGTCCGCGCTAGTGGCTGATAAACTAAGGATTTTTCCCTACAGGGTACTCACACAGGAAAGGCTAACGAGGATGGCCACGACCCTCCTACACCTCCCTTCAGCAAAGAGCGTCGGCTAGTCTCTGGGAGACGGCGCCGCATACTCTGATTGCATCCAGTGAGATGATCAGACTGTCAGTAGCCCACACGGAAAGGAAAGGGGGAGGGAAGATGGGTACACACACTCCTAGACCCAGGTAGCTTCCTCACCGGACGATGCCAGGCCAAGTCAGCCCACCATGGGTCGGACCTCCTAAAGATCCACTAGTTACCGGGCTTGCGTTAGAGTAGTCCTGGTCATGAGCTTTTGCTTCGCAGGGTACTCTGGGCGTCTTCCGGTAACAGTCACTCACGCTGGCCCCCAGTACCATTCTGCTTCTGATCTTGCTTTTTAGCTACAGTAGGGAGAGAGTGCATTAGGACATAGAGTCTCCCTTTTCTAAACAGGTCCCTCCTTTGTCCCTGAACTATCCCTAACCTGCTTTTGAATCCTTGCACTCCACCAGACAGGGGGTAGAACAGGAGCTACGGTGGGAGATTTTTTTTTTCACAAGTGCTCTCTATACAAACAGCTTCAGAAGCTACCCGTTCGCTGACAAAACAGGAGTAATTGGAGGATCGTGTTATAATTAAGTGATCCTTCCGGTGGCCACCTTTTCTGGTCCTCTAGTTGATATTGAGGCCAGTCTACTATACAGAACTTGTTCAGTTTATGCTTAGTCATCGGATCCGAACCAAACACCTTCCAATTCACTAGAATGCCTTCTAGGGGTGTGCACCATGCCCTCCACACTTTACTCTGTCTCTGCCCCATGCCGCAGGAAGACACTGGGCATCCCCAGGTCCTAACAGACAAAGTCCAGACAACTGGACTGTTCCTACCTTATCCAAGGGACCGGTTCCTCACCATCGCCCACTACTGCTTCTCCACTACTCGAGCGCGTTGCACCATTGTGCCCTCCGAGGTCGGTCGAACTGCATCTCCGCCGAGACCCCCGGTGAAGTCACCGGTGTGCACTGGGCGTCGGGCGTCACCGCGATCCGTTGACCACCAGGAGGGATCCGGGTAAGGCTAATTTTAGCCTTGAGCCCACCCAGGGACACCAAAACTGTTGCAGGCACAGAGGGTGCCCGAGGCAAGCAACAGTGGTTCGTTGCCCAGAGTGCATAGCGCCAATAAACACACCTGGGTGGAGAAGCAAGCAAAGTTTATTTGAGATCTCAAAGTGGTGCAAGGAGATGAACGCCTCAAATCATGCACACCTACACAAGCGGCTATTCCCTTTTATAAGTTTTTTTCTCTTTCTTCCCCCCCACTCCCACTCCTCCTCCTCCTCCTCCCTCCTCCTGTAGCAGTTATGTAAGCGCAGGTGCATTAAGTAATCTTGGCCACGGCAGCTCGTTAGTAAGTTTTCCTTCTGCAAGTTATCTTATCCTTCTGCTAACGGTGCACAGGCCTTATCATCACTGCTTTAGACCGGTTTTAGCTGTGCTGCAACTGATAACTTACTGTTACACATTTAATTTCACAGCTGCTAGCTTTCTAGATCAAGTAGAGTTCAACATGGAGGAGCTTTGGTTCACTGAGGCCTAGATTTATGCCTAGTGACACCAACACATATGCTGAAAGCACGGGATCGGCAGACCTCCCGCAGGCATGCTGCCGAATCTGTGTTACCAGTGGACCTCCCGCAGGCAAGCCGCCGAATGCAGCCTGCCTGCCGTGATTGGGGTGGCAAAATACATAGAGCCGCCCCTGATTAGAAGGGGGTTAAGAAGGCCCATTAACTCCCCAGGCTGCACCTGGAAGAGAGGCCAGGGAGCAGGAACTAATTGAATGCATGCAGGCTCACCTGGGCAGGAACAGGGGAGCATATAAAGCCAGGAAGCTGGCTCAAGATTGCCTGTGGCTGGCCCAAGGAAGAGAAGTAGGCTGCAGCTGTTTCCTCACTGGGCGGTGTTGAGGGGCTGGCAAACCCAGAGAGAGGGGAAGCTAGACAACTAGGAAGAAGGCCATGGAAACAGCAGGAAGGGGCAGGGCTGGATTTCTAATTAGGCACAGTAAACACATGCCTTGGGGCACCAGCACTCTAGGGGTGCAAAGTTTCCCAAGTATATGATTTTTTCTAGCCCAACTGGGCTATTTTTAGCTGTCAGTTGCTGGGATTATTTAGCAGTTGTGAGCTGTGGTATTTTGGGCTATTTTGCTGCCCTGCTGCTGCTGGCTGCCCTGCTCTGGAGTTCTTGGGAGGGAGCCTCCTCATCTGCCCTGCCCCCTGCTGAGATGCCCCACATGCCACTTGTCTCACATTGTGCCCCCTCCCCTTTAATGACATTTGCAGCATGCACAGAATTGGGGTACGTCTACACTACCCACTGGATCAGCGGCTAGCGATCTATCTATGGGGGTTTGATTTATTGTGTGTAGTGTAGATGTGATAAATTGATCCCTGATCACTCTCCTGTCAACTGCTTAACTCCAGCTCAGTGAGAGGCAGAAGCAAAGTCAATGGGGGAGGCAGCAGCCGACAATCCCGTGCCGTGAGTGATTCTAAGTTGATCTAAGATACGTCGACTTCAGCTACGCTATTCTTGCAGCTGAAGCTGCGTATCTCAGATCAATCCCCACCCCTAGTGTAGACCAGGCCTTCTTGTTTGAGTGAGGCAAAAAAAATTTCCTGCAACAGAGGCCGCTGTGGTGCCAGAACAGTCTGAGCTGACTGGTCTGGCGGGTGGCAGCAAATAGCCTGCAGGTGGGTGTATTTTTCCTCAAGTGAAAAGTCGCAGCAGCCTTCTTGGAGCCAGGTTAGGGGCACAGTGGGCCACACAGGGCTGCTGGGGGAGGGTCACAGGTCTGCATGGGGATGCGGGAGTGGGGCTCCAGGCAGGGCTGCAGGGGGCCGCCACTGAAGATGCTGTGTCCAGGAGTGTGTAAGGTATAAATTCAGCCCTGGAAAGGGGTAGAGACTTTGGCTGGAACCCAGTGTAGAGGGTGCACCTGGGTTCCCCTACCAGCCAGCTCTCAGGTCTGGAAGTACTAGAAGGGGAGGACCTTAGTGACTCGGCCATAGGGCCAAGCCATGAAGAGGAGACTGCAGTCCCCAGAGTGAGAGGGGCCACATGGTGAGACAGCACACAGGAGGACAATGCCGGAGGGGGAGCACAATGCCTGGCAGAGCTAATTCCCAGGATGGCCAGCAGGAGGTGCTGATAGAAGTGAGTGAACCCCAGGACAACTCTATTGCCAGTTATCATGATTTTATAGTGATTCTCGTGATATTTGGTGTATTTTCTATAAAGCCTGAGCTCCTGGAGTCATGTGATTAAGTGACTGCCTCTGCTTTCATGTGGGGGGGGGAAGTATGTTTTTATTCCTTATGGTTGCAAAGAGAAATTTGAATCCTAAATGTTCAAAACCAGAAGTCAAATAAACAGAACCCAAAATTATTTTTAAAATCTCATGATTGCAAAGCCCATCTTGTGATTTTTGGGGCCTGACTGTGATTTTTTTGAATGCTTTGGGATGACAATACTAAGCACCTACCATCAGATTCAAAAACAAGACCTTACATGTTTAGGGCTAAAATAAATCTAAATGAGATGAAACTGAAGTCAGACTGGTTGCCTCGTACTGGTGTCTTTCACTCCCACGTGTGAGGTGTAAATGTAATTTCTTCTTCTTGTCTTTTGCTCCACTGGCTCACCAGGGAGAAAGTGATGGAGGGACAATATGCTCAGAGCTGTTAGGAGGAAGTTCCTTGTGTTATTGTGCCTCCACGACAAATGAGGAAGCTGTATTCTTGATATAACTTGATACTGTTGTCACTTCCTACTTCTTGTCAGAGTTCTCAAATTCTGCTACTTACAAGGAGAGTTTTTTCATAAAAGGTGAGTTGCATACAAGCTAATGTGCTCCATGTATTCTCCATAACAATGACACTCTGCCGTTCCTCTATGTATAGGATTTTGCTGTGTGTGCTATTCTCCTTCTCCATAATTTAAAAACTCACTATACGAGTGTGACACCCTGTGCCCCATATGCACCACTCGTAGGACCTATTTTGTACAAAGTATATCCTGTGAGGTATCATTTGAAAATGCATAATCTGTTGAACATCATTATCATCTTAAAATGATTGACAACAATCTGTGTAAAGCTATGACATTTTACTATATATTTGTTACTGAAATATGTTGCAGTTGTGGGGAATGCCCACAGACTAGCTCGTCAGAGACAGCAAAGAACGGACCACAGGTGTTAGAATACTATTAATTGCTGAAGAAGGGAACAGTGTGAACAAAAACTTTTACATGTCACCTCCCAGACAGCTCAAACTTCACATACACAGAAGGGGTAAACAAGAAATTTACATTTAACCTAAAGGACAGTTTGGAATTCACGTACACCACTGACTAATTGTCTGCACCCCGGTGGGTTGCAGGGCATAATCCTTAGAGACAAGGAACATATAAAATAAGAGATACAGGCCTACACATTACCTCTTCTCCCATCTGTACTCATGGCAGCAAGATTACTTGAAAGACTGTAGGAGCATGATTGAACTGCGGAGAGTAGTCCTAGCTGATAGAATGAATAGGGGCGGGTGTTTGGTTTTGTGTGATTAGGAAGTTGGCATCCCTACCAACAGATCACCATTTAAGTGTAACTCTCTTGGGAATTAGAGCACACGCCTGTTTAAAACCTAGTCCTGAGGAAAAGGAAGTGCTGGTTGTTCCAGGGCAGAGGGGAGAGAGGGAGAATGAGAGAGATGTGTCTGTAGCTTGGGACAAAGACCTACCTGAGCAGCCCTAATGTAGTGAAGCAGCCAAGAACCAGTCTCAAGCCCAGGAAGGACAGAGCAGCTGACTGAGGACGTCTAAGGACAAGAGCTGGGAAGGGCAACATGAGGACAAACAGGAGCCGTACCCATTATCACTTTTGACCAGAGCTGTAGGGGCTGTGAGTACTGGGGCTTGTGACTTTGCATTGGGAATAAGAAGGGAGGCTGTAGGTAGCTAATCTGCCCAGGATTCATGAACTCTGAGGCTAGACACAGTGCTCAGCATCTGCCTTTTCATATTGTGGGCCTGTGGAGCTTGGTGTGGGCAGTAACCCTGTTTTACTGCTCCTCCCATCTTCTCCCCCTGCTGTTTTTCTCCATTTATCCCTCTCTGAATGAATATTTCCCTTTCCTATATTCATTGCACTATTTCAGTGTGTGGGTGTTTTTACTCCAGAGGTTTGGGACAGGTGCCCCTGGGGTGAAAGGGAGTTTCCCTGCTGCGTTTCTGCACTTGCTGTTTCTTGGCCAGAGATTCCTGCAGTGCAGACTCCATCTTGGCCAGGAGGATGCTATAGTTACATAGCCCTGAGGCAACAGCAGCACAGGGGCTGCTTAGTATGTTCCACAGCTGTGCCCAGTCTGCTTCCTGTCCAGCCCTTGCTCCAGCCTTTGCCTGTGAAGCTCCAGCCCTAGTCCCCTTCTACCTCTGACCTCCCAGCTCTGACCATTGGCTTGTCTCCTGACCATACCTCCCATTCTGCCATACGGTTCTCAATGACCGCTAGGTCAGACTCGAGCGCTGACCACAAGGTCATACTGCCTACACCTTGGTGTGTGACAAAAGGTTCATTTATTTCCTAGTATCAGAGGGGTAGCCGTATTAGTCTGGATCAAGTATCAGAGGGGTAGCCGTATTAGTCTGGATCAAGTATCAGGGGTAGCCGTAGGAATGGCAATATACAAAAACCTGTAGGAGAACACTTCAGCCTCCCTGGACACACAACAGCAGATTTAAAACTAGCCATCCTGCAGCAAAAAAAACTTCAGGACCAGACTCTGAAGAGAAACTGCTGAGCTTCAGTTCATTTGCAAATTTGACACCAACAGCTCAGAATTAAACAGAGACTGTGAATGGCTTGTCAACGACAAAAGCAGTTTCTCCTCCCTTGGTGTTCACACCTCAACTGCTAGAAGAGGGCCTCATCTCCCTGATTGAACTAACCTTGTTATCTCTAGAACTGATTCTACCTGGCATATTTATACCTGCCTCTGGAAATTTCCACCACATGCATCTGCCGAAGTGGGTATCACCATGAAAGCTCATGCTCCAATATGTCTGTTAGTCTATAAGGTGCCCACAGGGCTCTCTATTTATTTCCTAGTCTGTTTCACTGCCTCAGATATGTAGTAACATTTCCTTGGCTATTTAGGAAGCTCATGGATGTCACATGCTGCACAGCATGGCAACTCTGAACTTTTTGGCAACAGCAGGGCTAGAACTAGGATCCACTTGCTGAAAAAGCAGGCCTCTACCCTCTTCAGTGTAAGGAGATCCCCATTAGCTGTTAGCACTGCAGGGCCTAGGATGCGCAGTTGAGCAGATCTGATTTTTATTAAGTAGAGGACAGTAGTGCTCACACACACGGCATGCATAACACACATGCACACAAATCAGTTTTTATTAGTATATATTAAGAATGCAAATGATCATTAAGACACTAACCAAAAGAGGGTTAGAAGAGCGTGTGCGTGTTGTATGCATCTGGTTGAAATTGCTAAACTCTCTGGAATAGAAGTTTTAGGCCCGGCTTGATGAAGCCCTGGCTGGGATGATTTAGTTGGGGTTGGTCCCTGCTTTAAGGTTGGACTGAAGTCTCTTCCAACCCTAATTTTCTATGATTCTATGAATTGCAAATTCAAATCCTAGAAGTCAGTTTACCATTATGCTTCCATTGTGGGCGAAATTGAGCAGGTCCTATCTGACTTGCATAAAACATTAAAGATATCATAGTACTTTCTGATAAGGGAAATGGCTTTCTCTTTTGTATATTTGCCAGAATTCCTCTGCTCACACTTTTATGCTGCAAGTTGGTTATTAGGCACCTCCCCATGGGGTAGTTGCATTTCATTTGTGCTCTGCCTATAGTTTGCAAAGTGTTTTGGGATCCTTTTGGAGGAAATATTCTGTGGAGATCCAGGAGGTTTTTACTACCTTGATGTGTAGTTGATATTGCTGGATTTGGTCTCTAACATTCTCAGTCTGGCATAAACATTTTCCTAGGCCTTCTCCTACCTCTGCTGGAAATCATCTCACTATCCTGTCAGCCAGATGTTTAGCAACCAGATTTTCTAGTAGGAAATTAGTCACCATCAGGTAGCAGGTGCCATTCTCTCCTCTTGCTCTATAGTATAAGCCATAAGGGGATAGAGTTAATCAGCTTCTCATGTTGTCAATTATTTCCAATCGACGGCGGTATAGAAGCTACCAGAAAAGCCTATTACTTGAGAGAAAAGAGGAAATGAGAGTAAGAAAAAAGTATCTGTAATGGATCCAGACCTGTGGCAGAACATCAACATAACTGCAGCTAACGGAGACCCTGACTGCTATAAATATGCCCTGTATCAAGTCTCAAACACCGAGGGGTATATAGTCTCCTGAGAGAGAGAGAGTGTGTGTGTGTGTGTGTGTGCCTGCCTTCTATTAATGAGCTATATACATGCTTGGAGAGGCAAACATAACCCTAAGTGTGTAATGTAGGCAACACAGCCACCTCTCCCAGCTGCCACAGCAGAGAAGCATCTTCTCTGATGGGATTCTGTGCGCAGGTTGGGGGGAGTGTGGGGAAGGGTATTTTTTACTCTATTTGATTTATGTTTCAGTAAAGAGCAGTGAACATGTGAGACCATGTAGAGCCTGAGTCCCCACTGCCTCGTGCCTGGCTGGCAGCTTCTTTTACAGGGTGCTACTCTTCCAATCTGGCAGCCTTTTACTCCTTTGCACAGGAGTAAATGATGGTGCAGGATGCAAAGCAATGGAGAATAAAGCCCTGGGTGCTCAACAGTATTATGAGGGTGGCAGGGAGAAGAGGGAGAGATGCTCTCCAGCCACAGAGCGGGCTCATTGGACAGGGTCTGAGAAGTATGCCAGTTCCCATCCACCCATTTAGCAATAGGATTAGTGCTTCTTGCAGATTTCCCTACCATACAACAGCAGCTTGACAACTATAACTAGCTTTTGGTTCCACTTTACCCTTGTTACTAGCTGGCAGTGCTGTGTGTGAAAAGCAGCATCGCATTTGCTGCATACAGCTTCAAAGGAGAACAAAGCAAAAATAGAAAAGGCTCTATACAATGTCACCTGTTCTAAGTTATCCCTAATAACTCTGGTTTCTTGTTTACCAGTTAGACTTTGGGGGGAGAAGTCCAATGTGCATTTAAAGCTAATTCCATGTAACTGACCCCGGACTGCATTGTGTGTGAGAGAAAGAGAGAGAGAAAATTTAGTGCTGGTGAAAACTGCACAACAACCGAAAGGAAGGATGGGCCAGTGATTAGGACCAAATTGCTAAAGCCAGCATCCTCATCAGGAGCATGTTCGAGTAGGCGTCACAGGCCACGGAAGGTTTCACAAGGTAACCAAATAAAATTAAGGCAGCAGAGTCTGAGGGCCGGTGGCACCCAGCAGATAGCAACACTCGTTAAGCCTTTACAGCATGCACAGGGCTCGCAGGCCACCGTGTTCCACAACAACAAATACTAGGCCAGCTTCCTGGCTGCTACAAATGGTTGTAGCTCTGCTGGCAGCACCCTTTGACCCCAGCTGGGGATCTGTCTCAGTGTGGACGTCTAACTGTAGGAACACACACACACATTTCCTTGCTAAACAGCAAATAAACCAGATGGGGGCAGGGCCTGAGGGAGGAGGGGCTGGGGTTAGAAGGCAAGAACATTCTGTTTTATTCTTGCCCCTTCCCACCTTTCTTTATGGGGTTAATTTTTTTTCCTCCAGGGGTTTACAAATGTTGGCTGAAATGCGCAGGCCAGCTGCCTGCCCCCGGCAGCAGGAAAGCAGGCAGACAAAGCAGATGGGCCCAGCAGGGGTGAGGCAGCACTGTCTTCAATGGGCCGTAGGCATCACTAAAGAGTAAACAGCTCTTCAAAGGGAACCGTGAGCTAACCCCCCAAACCCCACCCTCTCTGAGGTACTCAGTCACAGTGCATTAACAAGAGCTCCTGGACAGCGAGGGTAGAGTGAACAATAAGAGGTTGGCAGGCGAGTGGGAAAAGCAATGCCCCCTCCAGCTACTATTTCTTGTAAAAGGGGGTAAAAGTGGTGTGTGGCTAAGTATGTTGTCAGCAAGCTGTGTATCCTTTGGCACTGCTCATCTCCTTTTGGAAAAATTGTCCTTTCTTTTCCACCATGACAGAAAATTAATACCATCCACACAGTGCGAGAAGTACATTAGAGATACCAGTAATGGGCCTGAGCAGTGCCACAAGAAATTAACCAAGGCAGTTCCAAGTTAAAGGTTAAACAACATCCCTAACCTGCCTCCCTCCCCATCACCCTTTATACCTAGATCTTGCAACACCTGACAGGGAGTAAGCTGGCCTATGGATGTGTAGTGTATTTAGAAATGCAGGCAGGGAGCAATATAGTTTCTGGGCCAGATTCTCCTCCTTTAACACTAGTAGAGCTCTATTGACTTTAATGGAGCTACTCCTGATTTACACTGGGGTAGGTGAGCAGAGAATCTGACTCTAGCTCACATTTCAGAACTCAGCATATCATGTTAAACATAAAGGGCCTGATTCTCCTCTCACTTACCCCTAGCGTAGCTCCATTGATCTCAGTGGAATTGCTTCTGATTTAAATGGGTGAGAGATGAAGAGCTTTGCTCCTTCACCTAGGTTAGGTATTGCATTGCGGCCAAATCAGTTTATAAAACTTTTGAGAGCGGAAAGTATCTACAGATCCTCTTCCCTCTCCCCTTCTAAACAGCTGAATTTCTCTCCTTTGGCCCCTGCTGCAAAATTGATTGGCCTCATCAGGCCGTGTCTGACACATGAACCATGGAAAATCTTTTCTTCTTTCCAATCCCTGCACTTATTTGGGAGCCTGGCAGTCTGTTAGCAGCATGGGTGGGTGGCCTCCAGCAATGGAGTTTGTCGCCTTCTGGAGCTGCTTTGCTTTCATGCTTTGACGTCCGGTCCCTTTGACGTGTGAATTAATTTTCTTTTTGTAGCTTTGTTTCCTTGGTGCGCTTTTAAAAACAACGGCAACATTACTAGTAATGTGTCCCTTACATGCTTTGTTTCAGAGTACATGCTTTGGTGTCCCAGGCTGCTTTTGAAATGGCTGCTTTTAGATACAGCTGAGTTTCATGCCTAAGAACCAATTGCACATTCCCATCACTCCCTGCATGGAGTGTTAAGAGGAGTACAGCACATACGCATGTTTCAGCTCCACGGCACCAAACATACAGTAAAGCTCCTTAAGAAAAAGCTAGTTCTAGGACATGCAGAATAGCTGGTTGTATATACTGTAGCTCTGTATTTTAGCCATGGTTAACGATGCTTTAGTAAGCACACTAAGAGGGCTCAGTGTTTAGCACACTTGGGCTACTATAGAAGTAACAATGGGCCCATGCACTCTTTGGCTGGATATTCGGGAAACATAGCAAGTTTAAATGTGTCATTTTCTCTTTATCCTTCTGTCTCAGGGGTGAGAGGTTTGTCACCCCATGAAAGAAGCTGATGATTCAGCCCCTGTGCACTGGGAAATGGATGAAACACCGACCACACTGCTGCCCAAAGACCAGCTGAGCAATGACCAGATGACAGTTAACAATGTCCGATCATTGCTATCCAACTGGGCTTTAATCAGTCCAGTGACCTAAGTCAAAATGCTCTCTGTCCTAGTACTGATGTCTTGAACCAGTGACCATCCTGTTCCCGGTCTACAGCTGCCACATTTCTATGCAGTCTTCTTCATAGTGTTATGTAAACCTTGAACCTCTTTTTAGACCAGAAATCCCCAGATATCCATAGTGAGTCCAAGCCAAAACCCACTGAAGTCAATGGCAGCCTTTCCATTGATTCCAGGAGGCCCAAGGAGAGTGTCCCTACAACTTTAAAAATATCATCAGCACTTCCTTGGTTTTTCTTTTTAAGCGAGCCAAAACATTTTCTTCAAATCAAATAACAATACAGTGACTTGCATTGTGTGGTTCTGACTTAGCATATTGTCAGCATCGTATATTCCTGTTAGGAATTTAAACTCCCTTCTCTTTTAAACCTCAGAAGGTTAAACACTTGAATGAAAAATGATTCCCCCCTTTAGATACCTATACGTGATGCCTGAACTCCAAATAAAGTAACTCAACTCCAGTTAAGGCTTTTACAGTTTATTTGAGTCACTTGTTTTCTCCCTGGTCTTTTCTTTACTTTTCTGATCATTCACCCCTACAAACAGCTGGTACTGCTAATATTCTGCCTCTAGCCAAGCGTGCTGTTGCTCCTATATAAGACGGACCTTTTCCCCGCTGCTCCCTTCTAAAACTGAATCTTGGTCTTGAACATAATTACTGGTACCAGCACCAGAGCCCGCAAGCAGGAGCCCTGCTGCAGGGCAGTTGCAAAGCAATACTGTAGTGTATGTGTAGCCCTATGCAGAGCCTTGACATAGACTTGTGCTGGACCAGTCAATTATAGGCAGAATTTCTGGATCTGTGATAAATATTCATCAGCCCTCCATCTTTCCTAGGGCAACGCTTCATGCTGAGAGGCCATGGTCATGGGCAACAAATGCCGGGTGTTCCAGGAATGCCCTCATGCTTTCAGCTCATTGTACTGTGTTCTGTTCTGTGCGTGGTACCACTCCCTCTTAGCCGGTCTGCAAGAATTTAACCCTCAGGAGTCTGGCAAAGAAATGCTCCTACTCTTAGGAAGGTTCTTCAGCAGCCAAAGTCAGGTCACATTTTTTCAAATGCATCCACTAATTCTGGGTGCCTTGTTGTTGGGGTGTCTGGTTTTAGGTACCTCGGGCCTCATCCTCCTTTCACTTACACCAATGTATCTCCATTCTGATAGCCTGATTCGTCTCTCATTGACACTGGTGTCAATCAGAGCAACTCCAATGAAGTTGATGGAGCCATATCAGTCAGTGACGGTGGAACACTTTTAATAGTGAAGGAGCTGAAAGCCAGCCCCCTTGCCCTTGGCCATGCCCTCCCGCCCAGCTGGGGCCAGGAGCAGGGCTGTGTCTCTAGGAGGAGGACACCTGGACGGGGGTAAGGGGAACAAGGCTGGGGCTGGCAGCCAGGACCCTGGGCATGGGACCAGAAGCAGAGCTCTGAATAAAATTTGGGGGTGCTGCAGCCCCCCCACACCCCTAGTTCCCTCACCTTGATATCAGTGTAAACCTGGGTTAAGGGAGAGGAGGAATGGGCCTTCAGCAGTTCTCACGGACCTCAATAGTAGTTATGGTTTCTCAGCACCTCTAAAAATCAGTATCTCAGAGGCAAAAGTCTCCTAGTGCCGAGATAAGAACACCATACTGGGTCAGACGAATGGCCCATCGAGCCCAGTATCCTGTCCTCTGAGAGTGGCAAATGCCAGGTGCCCCAGAGGGAACGAACAGGTAATCATCAAGTGATTTATTTCCTGTTGCCTATTCCCAAGTGGCTTGTGCTTCCTTGGTTCCTGAGTGGGGGAGCTGCTTTAGCCTCCAGAACAGGTTAGGTCAGCTCCAAAGCCATCCTAATTTGCCATAGTCCTTATGGGTTTGCACCAGTGGGGAATCACTGGGAAACAAGACTCTGCCCATCTGCCACTCAACCCAAATGCACCCTGGGCTGGGGGCTTCTGCTGAGGTGATGCAGAGCTGGCTCCATGGTTGGTGGAAAGGCTCTCTGTGACGGTGCTATTCACTGGGGTGAAAGGTGGGGGAGACTTATGTTTGCCATCTATGCACTGATTTACAATGATGAATTTGCCGCAATGGCCAATATTTTCAGAAGTAACCAGTGATTGGGGCCCCTCTGTTTTTTGGGAGCCCTATTTGAGACATTAAAGGGGGCTGATTTCCATAGGGCAGGAGCTCAGCATTTTCTGAAAATCAGGTCCCTGTAGGATCTCTCAACTGGGAACCCAAAATCAGGTTCTAATTTTTGCAATGGAGCACCTCAGCCTTAGTGTCATTACAGAATGGGTGTAATGATACTCTGCCACCTGGCAGGAGTGTTATGAGACTTGCTTCATTAATAACTGGAAAGTGCTTTGAAGTCTTTGGCTGAAGGGACATATATGCAGTGAATCCAACGTATGGTTATTATTCCCAAGAGTTGTTTGCCAGCAAATTTCAGGGCTTTGAGTTACCAGATGGCAAATAAGCTAACTACAATGCATTGACCTCTGGGTTGCTGTCTTATTCGTTAAAGGCATTACTATTCCCCCAGGAACAGTGCTTGCTATGTTTTATGCTGTAAGGATGTAGTTCCTTTCATGTTTATCTTTCATTTGAACAGTGTCAGGGGCAGTCCCTCACACTTATGCAATTCATTGTATTCTAGCCATGAGAAAGATACAAAGAGCAGCGGGGACTTTTTCTAGTGCAGGTAGTAAAATATTTGAACAGGGGAAAAAAGGACCCACTAAACCGCTTCCAGCATTTAGAGGATAAATCAAAGCTTAGAGAGGAAGCATGGCTGTGTAGTTAATGCACAGGGTTGGGAGGCAGGAGATGTGATGGTTTCCATTACTTGCTCTTCCACTGCTCTTCCCGTGTGACTTTGGGCAAGCCACTTGGCCTCCATCTGCAGCAGTGGTAGGATATTGTAAAATGCTTTGAGATTGCTGGTTTGAAGGCAAAGCAGTGGATGTTTTATTTGTATTTTGGTAGCACCTAACAGCAAAAAGGAGGATCATGGCCCATTGTGCTACGTTATATTTACACACACACACACACACACACACACACACTCTCTCTCTCTCTCTTGGTGTGTGTGTGAAAAGGTGGTCCATGCCCCAGAGAGCTCAAAGAAGTATAGGAATTGCCAGTTGCTGGTATCAGACGCTTCAAAGCATAGGCAGATCTGAGAGAAGCTGCCTCACGTTAGGCCTGATACATATATACATACACATACCTTCTGTACCCTATCCCTTCTGTTCCCCTCCCCCTCTCCTTCCCCTTGCCTTATTCCATCCCCCTCCTGCCTCTCCGTGGGCACTCACCTTTGTATAAAAAACAGGATGGTTCTCAGAATACACAGAAGGGGACATGACCGGCACTAGGACCCAGGAGGTGGCATCCAGCTGTAGTCAGTTAGCTGGAACAGCACCCTCCCTCACCCAGTTAGCTCTGCACTCACAGAAATGGGAGGGAGCAGTGGAATATGCCATTAGCCCCCTCACACTTTGCCTCTGTTTAGGGAGCAATGCCCCCTGTCCCCTCAAACTATGCCCATGGGTGTCCACAACCCCCCTCCCCTCTCCTCCCCAGAGTGATTTGCCTCTCCGCCAGCTGCTCCAGGTGCTGGAAATCATGTGTCCATATTACTGGGGAGGGGTACACGCTCGCTCTTGCAGCTTCCCTTTGCTCCCTGTCATTTTCTGCAGGAAAGCAAAGAAATCTGCAGGGGACATGAATTTGGTGCATGTGCAATGTTACAGAATTCCCTCAGAAGTAAACCCACATGGCCCACAAACTCAAGTTTTCTTCATCCGATCATCTTCATATCAGGTATTATTCTAGTAATGCTATAAATCTGAGTGATTACCTTCTTGTTATTCGGGAGCGAGGTATAACTAATGCCCAGCAATCACGTGATGCATTTCAATGCCTCTTAATGTCCTGTTTCCTTAATGTCCATGGCTTATCTGTATACAGCAAGATGCTGAAGACAAGAGATTACAGCAATTTAACTTTACAATTCATAGTAATACTTTTACTTCTCCAAATGTAGCTGAATGTTGCTGGAGCAATAGTCACAAGTCCAGTTCTAGGTCAGATATCTACGTGGTGTTTAGTGTCTCTTGTAGTTATTGCACTCCAATGCCTCCTCAGATTTGGGTAGGAATATCCAGGGGTGAAAGTAACTTACAGGACTTACCGGTACTGCTGGAGTCCTGAGCGGGGCATGGCCTTATCCGGAAGAGGCGTGGCCTCAAGATTTAAAGGCCCTGGGGCATCGGCTGTGGCTGGGAGCCCCAGGGCCTTTAAATCAACCAGGGGCTCCCAGCTGCAGAGGTGGCTGAGAGCCCCCCGGGGCTCAGGGGCAAATTAAAGGGCCCAGCGCTCCAGCTGCTGCAGGGAACTCCGAGCTTTGCCAGGCTGGGGCCAGGATTTAAAGGGCCCTGGAGCTGCAAGCAGGATTTAAACGTCTCTAGGCTGCCCGCAGCCAGGGGAGCTCTGAGCCTTTTAAATCCCAGCCCCAGCCTGGCCGCTGGAGCCGCGGGCAGTATTTAAAGGGGTCTGAGCTGCCTGCAGCCGCGGAAGCTCTGAGCCCTTTAAATCCTGGCCCCAGCCTGGACGCCCGAGCTGCGGGTGGGATTTAAAGGGCTCTGGGCTGCCTGCAGCCACAGGCAGCCCAGAGCCCTTTAAATCCCTGCTGCGGAAGCCAGTGCGGTCCGGCATGGTGTACCGGCTCTTGCCGGTACTTCATACCAGGCTGTAGCTTACTTTCACCTCTGGGAATATCTTTGCCTTTTCAACAGACTTAGATGTTATCATTGTCTTTGTCTTTTCATACGATACCTTGAAACCTAACTTCTCTGCCTCCACCTTTCTAGTAATTTTTGCACCTCTTCTTGTGATGATCCAATCAGGTCAATTTCATTGGTGGAGTACCAATAACTAAATTTTCATCCACCAATGGGTACACGACCCTCTAGGTTGCCAATAATAGGTCTTAAGATTTCTTCAAGATAAAAGCTGAAGAGGGTAGGTGATAGCAAGTGGCCTTTTTTGACATCTGTCCTCAAGTCAAACCAACTACTTCATTCACCTTCCTTTGTGCTCTTAGCTTCCTTCCTTGGTCACACAACTTGATGATCTTCTCTGCAATCCAAGGTTTCTTCTTTAGGATCTGTTTCTGCAGGAGTTCATTGGTGGTCTCTGTAATGGTGCAGGAGATGTTGTCCTATATCTGATCTATGCTTGCTGTACAAAGATCTGCAGCTTTTGTTCAATTGCCTCCTTGAATTTCACTTGTGTTTCACAGGCTTTAAGAGTGTGGGCCTTATAACGGACTCTGAAGGTACTTGCAGGTCATTTCTTGCTTTGCCGTTTGAAGGTTATGTTGGCTATAACTGAGTTTTGATTGGTTCCTATGTTGACCTTCTTGAAGGATCAACTTCCCATCACTCAGAACACCACCTGTTTGACTTCATCATGATCTCAATACGGTTTCTTAGTCCACAAGTCCATTTAGCCGCATGGCTCTCTTTCATGTCAATGCAGCACAGGTCTGATTTCAGACCAGGGTCATTAGCTATCTGCTTGGGTGGTGACAAAGATCTCTTTGCCAAGGAAGCCAGTCTTAAGATCCAAAGATTCAAGTTTGACAACCTTTCTCGTCCATCTAAGTATTTTACTTTTCAGACGACAGCTCCCTCAGGCCAGTAACAGTTTAGTATAATCTGTATTATAGCATCCCAAGCAGGTCAGAGACCCCATTAGGCTACATGCTGTAGAAATCTGGTAAGAAACAATTCCTGCTCCCAAACAACTTATGGTCAACTAGGCAAAAGGGTGGAATAAAGAGTGTTGTTATGCCCACTTCTCATGAGAGATAAGTGACTTGCCCCCAAGATATCATAGAGAGAGGCTGTGATCAATAGGTATCCTAGAAAAAGGCAAGAGAACTCCTAGTCCAGTGCCTTGACCACAGGTCTAGCATTTACCTCTGAGTTCCAATGAGTAGTGTCAAATCTAAAGAGGGAAAGAAACCACAAATTCCTTCTAGCCATATGGAGAAAAAGGCACTAACTTTCAATTTTTCAAGACAGTATAGACTCATAGACTCATAGACTCATAGACTCTAGGACTGGAAGGGACCTCGAGAGGTCATCGAGTCCAGTCCCCTGCCCTCATGGCAGGACCAAATACTGTCTAGACCATCCCTGATAGACATTTATCTAACCTACTCTTAAATATCTCCAGCGATGGAGATTCCACAACTTCCCTAGGCAATCTATTCCAGTGTTTAACTACCCTGACAGTTAGGAACTTTTTCCTAATGTCCAACCTAAATCTCCCTTGCTGCAGTTTAAGCCCATTGTTTCTTGTTCTATCATTAGAGGCTAAGGTGAACAAGTTTTCTCCCTCCTCCTGATGACACCCTTTTAGATACCTGAAAACTGCTATCAGGTCCCCTCTCAGTCTTCTCTTTTCCAAACTAAACAAACCCAATTCCTTCAGCCTTCCTTCATAGGTCATGTTCTCAAGACCTTTAATCATTCTTGTTGCTCTTCTCTGGACCCTCTCCAATTTCTCCACATCTTTCTTGAAATGCGGTGCCCAGAACTGGACACAATACTCCAGTTGAGGCCTAACCAGCGCAGAGTAAAGCGGAAGAATGACTTCTCGTGTCTTGTTTACAACACACCTGTTTATGCATCCCAGAATCACGTTTGCTTTTTTTGCAACAGTATCACACTGTTGACTCATATTAAGCTTGTGGTCCACTATGACCCCTAGATCTCTTTCTGCCATACTTCTTCCTAGACAGTCTCTTCCCATTCTGTATGTGTGAAACTGATTGTTCCTTCCTAAGTGGAGCACTTTGCATTTATCTTTATTGAACTTCATCCTGTTTACCTCAGACCATTTCTCCAACTTGTCCAGATCATTTTGAATTTTGACCCTGTCCTCCAAAGCAGTTGCAATCCCTCCCAGTTTGGTATCATCCGCAAACTTAATAAGCGTACTTTCTATGCCAACATCTAAATCGTTGATGAAGATATTGAACAGAACCGGCCCCAAAACAGACCCCTGCGGAACCCCACTTGTTATACCTTTCCAGCAGGATTGGGAGCCATTAACAACTACTCTCTGAGTACGGTTATCCAGCCAGTTATGCACCCACCTTATAGTAGCCCCATCTAATTGTACTTTCCTAGCTTATCTATAAGAATATCATGCGAGACCGTATCAAATGCCTTACTAAAGTCTAGGTATATCACATCCACCGCTTCTCCCTTATCCACAAGGCTCGTTATCCTATCAAAGAACGCTATCAGATTAGTTTGACACGATTTGTTCTTTACAAATCCATGCTGGCTATTCCCTATTACCTTACCACCTTCCAAGTGTTTGCAGATGATGCTTTGATTACCTGCTCCATTATCTTCCCTGGCACAGAAGTTAAACTAACAGGTCTGTAATTTCCTGGGTTGTTTTTATTTCCCTTTTTATAGATGGGCACTATATTTGCCCCCTTCCAGTCTTCTGGAATCTCCCCCGTCTCCCATGATTTCCCAAAGATAATAGCTAGAGGCTCAGATACCTCTTCTATTAACTCCTTGAGTATTCTAGGATGCATTTCATCAGGCCCTGGTGACTTGCAGGCATCTAACTTTTCTAAGTGATTTTTTACTTGCTCTTTCGTTATTTTCTCTTCTAAACCTACCCTCTTCTCGTAAGCATTCACTATACTAGACATTCCTTCAGACTTCTCAGTGAAGACCGAAACAAAGAAGTCATTAAGCATCTCTGCCATTTCCAAGTCTCCCGTTACTGTTCCCCCCTCCTCATTGAGCAGTGGGCCTACCCTGTCCTTAGTCTTCCTCTTGCTTCTAATGTATTGATAAAAAGTCTTCTTGTTTCCCTTTATTCCCATAGCTAGTTTGAGCTCATTTTGTGCCTTTGCTTGTCTAATCTTGCCTCTGCATTCCTGGGTTATTTGCCTATATTCATCCTTCGTGATCTGACCTAGTTTCCATTTTTTATATGATGCCTTTTTATTTTGTAGGTCCCGCAAGATCTCAAGGGTAAGCCAAGGTGGTCTTTTGCCACATTTTCTATCTTTCCTAACCATGGGAATAACTTGCTTTTGGGCCCTTAATAGCGTCCCTTTGAAAAACTGCCAACTTTCCTCAGTTGTTTTTCCCCTCAGTCTTAATTCCCATGGGACCTTGCCTATCAGCTCTCTGAGCTTACCAAAAACCGCCTTCCTGAAATCCATGGTCTCTATTCTGCTGTACTCCCTTCTACCTTTCCTTAGAATTGCAAATTCTATGAGTTCATGATCACTTTCACCCAAGCTTCCTTCTACTTTCAAATTCTCAACAAGTTCCTCCCTATTAGTTAAGATCAAGTCTAGAACAGCTTCCCCCCTAGTAGCTTTTTCAACTTTCTGAAATAAAAGTTGTCTGCAATGCAGTCCAGGAACTTATTGGATAGTCTGTGCCCCGCGGTGTTATTTTCCCAACATATATCTGGGTAGTTGAAGTCCCCCATCACCACCAAATCTTGGGCTTTGGATGATTTTGTTAATTGTTTGAAAAAAGCCTCATCCACCTCTTCCGCCTGATTAGGTGGCCTGTAGTAGACTCCCAGCACGACATCACCTGTGTTTTTTACCCCTTTTAGCCTAACCCAGAGACTCTCCACCCTTCTGTCTCCTATGTCCATCTCCACCTCAGACCAAGTGTGTACATTTTTAATATATAAGGCAACACCTCCTCCCTTTTTCCCCTGTCTATCCTTCCTGAGCAAACTATACCCATCCACACCAACATTCCAGTCGTGTGTATTATCCCACCAAGTTTCAGTAATGCCAATAATGTCATAGTTGTATTTATTTATTAGCACTTCCAGTTCTTCCTGCTTATTACCCATACTTCTTGCATTTGTATAAAGGCATCTAAGATACTGGTTGATCTCGCCTCCCAGCTTTGCCCTGACCCTCCTTCCTCTCTGCCATTATAGCCCGTGCTCCCTCCTGTTACCAACCCATCTCCCAGGTCTTGTTCCCCACTTACCTGTGGGCTTTGCTCACCTGTCCCCGTCGAACCTAGTTTAAAGCCCTCCTTACTAGGTTAGCCAGTCTGTGCGCAAATAAGGCCTTTCCCCGCTTCGAAAGGTGAACGCCATCTGTTCCTAGCAGTCCTTCCTCAAATAGCATCCCGTGGTCGAGGAAGCCAAAGCCCTCCTGGCGACACCATCTTCGCAGCCAGGCATTCACCTCCACGATGCATCTGTTTCTGCCCGGACCCCTACCTTCAACAGGAAGAATCGAAGAGAATACCACCTGCGCTCCAAACTCCTTAACCCGTACTCCCAGAGCCCTGTAGTCACTCTTGATCTGCTCAGCATCACACCTCGCAGTATCATTTGTGCCTACATGGATGAGTAGCATGGGATAGTAGTCAGAAGGCCGGATAATCCTCGACAAAGCCTCTGTAACATCTCGGATACGGGCCCCTGGCAGACAGCATACCTCCCGGGATGAACGGTCAGGGCGACAGATTGGTGTCTCCGTCCCCCTCAGCAGAGAGTCTCCAACCACCACTACCCTACGTTTCTTAGCAGTGGTGGCAGCAGTCCTCCCAGCCTTAGGGGTACGAGGCTTCACCCCCTTAACTACTGGGGGTGATTTCTTCTCTCCTGTATCAAGAAGAGCATAATGGTTATCTTTTACCACAACAGGAGGGTTCGCAGCAGCGGTGGAGCACTGCCTGCTGCTAGAAGTAACCAGCTGGCTGTGTCCGCCCTGAGCCTCCTCCTCCACTGGAGTGTGAAGCATCTCCTCCACTGGAGTGTCAGTAGTCCTGTCAACAGGGACAGCACCATCAGCTGTCTCCACATGGATACTGTCCAGGAATTGCTCATGGGCATGGATGTTCCTCAGCCTGGCCACCTCCTCCTGTAGCTCTCCCACCTGCTGCCTGAGAGATTCCACCAGCAGGCACCTTTCACATTGGATGCCACCCCCAGCCTGGATATCAGTAAGTGGAAATTGCAAATTACAGTCTTTGCAAGCCCACACCAGAATCTGGGTAAAAGCATCCATGCTTTGGTGCTCTGTCTGGCTACAGGCGCAGGTGGAGGAGACAGAAGTAGTGCTAGCACAGGTGTTGCGGGTCCTCCTCACCATTGTAAGCCTCCCTCTGTCAAACTCTCTCAAAGTCCTCTCTGCTGTAAACAGAAAGGTTTTCAATGTGATCAGGTTATGGGTTCAGAGGACCAATGGGTCACAGATGAGACCGACAAGGGACCCCCCCTTCCTACTCCCCTTCCAAACTCCCTTGCAAAACTCCCTGTTAGCAGCTCCTGTTCGCTAAGTTCCCTGGTCGCTTGTGCGCAGCTTTATAAAGCCCTGGCCTGAGTGAATGCCCCGCCCACTGGTTAAGGTTCAGCCAATTACCAGAGGCTTCTAGCTTTCAAACCTTCCTAGTAGCTCCACCTCCAACTGCCAGCTACAGCACACGGTCCTTCAAACAAACAAACCAAACAGACTGACAAACACAAGCTCAGCACACAGCAAGTAACCCCCAAACACACACACAAACCCAAACACTGCAGACAGTCACTTACCCCACAGATGCTGTCTGTGCTCCTCCTTCACCTGGAGAACTCCCTTGCAAAACTCCCTGTTAGCAGCTCCTGTTCTTTTAAGACTGCAGCAAGATTCAAAAAGGAATTTGACATTTATATGGAGATCAAGACTATCCAGAGTTGTCATAATTAATGATAAAATTAGGAGGAGATAACAGACTTCATGCTTTATGACTTAAGCCAGTCTCTAGCTATTTATCAGGACTGGGACATGGATAGGCAGGCCTACTGGTTGGAGCAGCTGGCAGTTTTGCCTACTGGCCAGAGCTGGAGTCAGAGACCAGGAACACCACCGAGGGTCAGAGCTAGAACCAGGAGTCAAAGCCAAGGGTTAGGGACCCAGAAGGAGCAGAACCAGAGTAAGTCTGGGAACAAAGCAGGCACCAGAGCAATTGCAGCTGTAGGCATTAAGTGTTGAGCAGCTGGCCACCTGCTGGTACTGCTAGGCTTAAGAGCACAGCCGCTGGCTCCCTTCAGCCAATTAGGTGATTCTGTTGTAGTTGATCTGGGCTCATTAGTCTGCCTGAACGCTGAACGAGCTAATCCCCAGGCTCAGGTGTAGGCCCTCCTGATGCTGTTACAGAACAGGATGAGGACTAGTGAAATCGGAGTTCCTTCCCCTAGGCAGGCTGTTTATCAAGGCTGATGATCCACACCTTGCCTGAGCAATCTGGTTTCTTTTAAAGGCAGCAGACATTCCCCTTTTGCACCCCCACTTTTAGTAGAAATACCTTCACTGCACGAAGGCAAATGATGGGGAATTTGGCTGTCTGAGGCAGTTGCTTTCATCAGCCATTTTATAGGAGTTGGTAGCTTGTCCCTAACCGCACCCCAGCTATAACCCTTTTAGGAGGCAACAGCCCTTTTAGAAGACAAGCTTGGCAGGAACATGTTCTGGTGATTTAGGAACACGTTCTACTGATGGTGGTATCTCAAGAGGTTAAGAGATTTCCTATAGTCCAGATAATGACTCCACTATTCAGATGCTTCCCTTAAACTCCTTGAGCAGAACTGGTGATGGGTGAGGGGGAGCCAAAGCTGGCAATGATTAGCTTTTAATTTGGCTTTTAATTCGAATCAATTGAAATATCAGAATGACAGCGGTCTATGTGCTTGTGGTATGAGATGTGTGTCTCTGACAAACAGTGACCTGATTTTTTTTCGTCTAGGAAAGCAAGAGGCCTTTCATCATGTCTAATACTAGGCAGAAAGAGGGAAGGAGGAGCATAAATTTCACTTCTGTGGGTGATGGGTTGAAAATGGTGGTCCCTAATGCTAGGAAAGATTGGCTGGAATCAGGCTAGCAATATCTGTTGCATGCTGCCAAATTCATTATGGCTGAAATTCCCACGAGGTCTAGGCACCACTCCATTCTGAGTGAAGCCTTCAGAATAGTAGTACCTAGGCCTTGGACTAGCCCTCTGCCGAAGGCAAGGTTTTGCCCTGCTGGTGAAAGCAGATGCAATTCAGCTGTCTGCAAAGTCATCATATCTACCTACACCAGCAGGGAATGTGTCCCATTAAATGGCGGTGATGAGTACGTTACAGGTTACGGCAAAAGGACAGGGTAACTGCTGGTTTGAAAATGGTGGTGTGTACTGGTAAATTTGAAAAGACAGATTAGAGTAAAGCTAGAAAGTTAGAAACTGGTCCATGTCCTGTGCCCAGATTCAGATTCTGAGTGGTAGACATATTGAAGATTCCACTTCTGTTATCCCCAGTGAAGTTGTCTAGTTCTGGAAAGCAATAGTAGTTTTGCTTTCACTAAAGATCCTGTCTTCTTTGGTGTGATTAAACCCGGTGAGTATTTCCTTGTAGCTCAAGAAATACTAACTGTGTTTCTGTGTCTGTTTTGTTGTATTTTCAATCCCTGAATCATGCCCCTAAATCCCTGTTGTGGCACCAAAGTGCTGAGGTCCCAAAGCTCCCATTGTTGCTAATAGGAATTTTGGGTTCCCAGCAGCTCTGAAACCTAGATCATATAATCAGGTGCTTAATATGGGTTTAGTTGTCTAACTTTAGGTGACCGAGTTTTGAAATTTTAGCCTGAGTTTGTGAGGTCTTTGGAGGAGAGCCCTTATCGTCATACACGCTGTTGGATGCCACAGAGGCAGACCCCATGTAATTACAGACCCTGTTCTATCTTACTTGGTAAAGTGCCAGGAACACTTGGTGCTAAATAAATTTTAACAATCACAAAATATCACAAATACAAGGGAATTGTCAGTAATCCCCCCCCCCCAAATAAAGCACCCTTCTCAAGAAGAGCTACCAGAAATTATTACCCTCTTTTGCATTTACTGTATGATTTCTTGCTAACTCCTTTTGATCAGACTTCTGTTCCTTACAAACTAAGACCTCGAACCTGCCAGGAGAGCCATCGACTTCATTGGGGTTCTGTGAGAGAACAGGAATCCAGCTGTGTGGTTCTCTCTGCTGGATTCCTACCCTGATCCTGCAGTTGGATCCATATGGGTGGACCCTGTGCACAGGCACAATCTACCTGCATAGATCCAATTGCAGACTCAGGACCTATAAAGCCCTCTCATTTTTTTTCAGGTTGACCCAATCATGCTTTTTGTTCCAATGGATCTTGTCAATGTTGACACATTCTGATATGAGCAAGGCTTACAACACTGCTGCCAGCAAATGCAATCCCAGAGAGGAGCTTTCATGATAATACAATGTCTTTCCAACTCCTTTCTTGTCACTTCTTTTCCAGCCCGACAACATCGGTCTCAGGAACTGACCTCATTTTTTGCTATTTTTGAGCTAGAAACTTGGAGCACAGGGCATGTATGCACACAACACCTGTTATTATAAAACCTTAACAGGCTTTGTGAGCGCATCTCCCATGAAATCTTCCAGAAACCTGCCCAGAATATCTAAATCAATATACTGTGTCAAGAACCATTGAGGTTTCTCAGTTGCTTGGTGCTCTCAGCAGACTGGTTTTAAAAGGAACAAAATAAGGTTCTAATTCTTGCTGTAGCACTGTCATACAGACCGAGGGCCAGAGAAGTACTGGAAATCAGTAGACCAGGCTCCTTGTGCCTTCCAGTTTCATTTCTTCTCTCTATTTAAATGAATGCTAGTTTGTAAGGGAACGCAGAAATACCGAGTCAGACCAATGGTCCACATAGCCTCTTGTCCTGTCTCCAGCAGTGGTCAGGATTAGCTGCTTCAGAGGCAGGTGCAAGAAACTCTGTAGGGACAGTTACGGGATAATTTGCCCCCAGGGAAAGTTTCTTTTAGATTCAGTGATGATTTGGGGGTCTGCCTGTACAGTTCACAAAGGCTATGTCTATGCTACACCTGTGTTGGCATATCCCCCTAGTCTAGATGCAATGTACCCCAAGAGAAGGAATTTTTCTGCCAGTGTAGGAACACCACCTCCATGGACGACATTAGCCCTGCCCACAGAGGGCCTTTTCTGTTGCTATAGCTGCGACTACAACACGGGAGGTTTTGTCAGCTGAGTTATGTTGGTTGGGGAGGGGGAAGTGTTTGACTAACAAGAGCTATGGTAGCATAAGTTTTAAATGTAGATCAGGCCAAATTCTTTGTGCAGTTATGAACTCTCTGTATGTGACTTTACCAAGCTTCCATTATGAAGCCTTTTGTCTCCTCTGGTGTCCTTTAACTTCCATGTCGAACAGTAATCCCGACAGGAGCAGTGGCAAAGGCCTAACGACAGGGGGGGTCACTAAATGTGAGTGGTCCTTTATTCAAGATGGAAGCACCCTAGATAAAAGGCTGGCCCCTGCCAGGAGAGCTGGTTTACCAAGGGAGAGGTTGCCTAGAACTAAATCACCTGGTAGGGCTCTGGTCACCTGGGAGTCACCTGATAGAGGAGCTGGAAGGTTATGAAAGGGCAGAAGCTGCTGTATTTGCTCTTTCTATTTTTCACCAGCGTAAGATGAAGGAAGCTGTTGCAGGAGCCAGATCAGGCAAGAGGCAAGACACCCTGACTACAGATGGTCCCGCAAAGACTCTCGAGAGAAGGGGAAGCTAGTGAGAGGACGTATGTAGGGTTTATTATTTTTGTATAGCTCTGTGTATTTCTTGTGTGACTAAGCTAAGAGCAACAAGGGGGCAGTATTCTGTGTAAAGTGTCTGTTTGTAATATTGTACATGCTGCCAAGAGAGTTAAATTGTAACCCAGAAGGCTCACTGCTTTGATGGGATGCTGAGAGAGAGAGTGTTTAAGGTATGGGGACAGTGTGAGGAATCAGCACTGGATCCAGGGGCTGGACAGCTGGACCACACGGTCACAGCTCTCAGGTGGGCGCACCAGGCAGAGGATCTGTGCTCTGAGGGAGTGCCTCCAGACCCCAAGGCTGGGACAGTGCCGGGTTCTGTTCAGGTTCTTAAAACACATGGGGATCTAAAGGCTGGATTCCCATAACAACAATCTTTGGCCACTGGCAAGGGGAGCCTGAGTGCATCTAATTCCGTGTAGAGGCTAGCTTGTGCCCTGAAGCATGAGGGTTTATATCCCTTCCAAAACTCTTGATTTTGTTTTTAATCCTCACTAGTGTAACTCTGGATATTCTTGTTATCCGTATAAACATCCAATCCTTTATTGAATCCTTGGCTTCAGTAATATATATTGTGGCAATGAGTTCCACACGTTAACTGTGATTGTATGAAATCCGTGGATGTCAGAGAGTCTAAGTGAAAAGACTTTGGTAACCTGAGCTTCCCTGCTGATGATCTAAGCATTTTCCATATCTAATAGTTTGGACAAATTAAGACCCATCAGGAACTCTTGCCTCACACTAGAGCCCTGTACGGTATTATTTTTTATTCCTGCTCCCATCCCATCCCACAGTTCCCACTCCCACATGCTTCTGCATTGTTTCTTGAATTTTTATCTGCTCCTGCTATTGTGGCTCCGGGAACTGCGGAATCCTTCCCACTGCAGGGCTCTAACATTGTCCCAGCAATGGCTGAACATGCTGCTCTCAGCAGATGTCTCCTCACCCACCCACTCCCTGGACCTCCATGCAATGGGATGGGAACTCCCGACTCTCCTAGTTCACCCATGCAGAGGGATAGAAGTCCTCATGCACTGCTACAAGGGATCAGCAACCCGAGTCTCCCCTTCCCCATGCAAAGGGCTTAGAAATCTCTAATCCACCTTGCAAATGGCTGGAGAGCTTCTGCATTGTCCTGCAAAGAGGAGGGGAAGCTCCCATGTCCTGCCGTTCCCAGGCACAGGCAGAAAGAGTTCCCATCACCACCCTTACTTCTGCGTTGCTGCTGGCGGCAGCGCTGCCTACAAACCTGGGCAGCTGGAAAGCGGAAGCTGCTGACTGGGGCATTTGTGCTGTGAGAAGACTATTTTTTTATTCCACTCTCTCTGTGCAATACCCACTCCCACCCACCCCCGCACTGTTTTTTGAATTGTTATCCTGCTCCTGCTATTATGGCAGCAGCTCCTGCAGGGATCCCAGTCCTGCTGTATGGCTCCACCACAAACTCAAATTAAGGAATATTTTGTTTTTTAGATTTAAGAAATGTTGTTGGTTTGACTTTTTTTTTTTAATTTGGTCTCTGTGTTACTTCTATTTGTGTGGCAGCCTTCCCCATCTCTTGGTTTGGCCAGAAGTCAAAGTACTGAGATGTGGTTTTCTTTATTCAAACATGTAGAGGAAGTGGTCAAAACCTTTTAGTAGTAGTAGAATTTTATTATTGTTATTTTATTTAATATAATTTTTACTTAAGACATGGTTTGCCTGTCACTCCTGACTTTTGTTACTCTATTTCTTATCCCATTTTGAGTTACTGTTCATTCCATTTTCCAGATTTTGAGATTTCATTTTTGTGCCAACAAGACCAGTGAATTTGATTTGAAACTTGATTGTGCTGAGTCTTGTACTGTTCTGGTACCATCTGCGTGCAGCCCATACAAAGCCAAAGGCGGTGGTGGTGCTCTGCACTGCAATGCCATGAGCATGCATTCAGTTCTTACTACCAGTTTCTCACTCCATAGAGGCTGGCAGGAACTGTGAATGCTATGGAAGCAATGTACCCATTCAGAGCTGCTATAATAAGTTGCACCACTTCCTTGGAGCTGTTCCCTTGACGTGCATTCAGATGGTAGAAAGAAAGTATCCTGTTTCTAGTGACTTCCATGGCTGATTATATGCACAGTGATATAAAGACAGTGTCAGAAGAATTACAGAGTATCACTGATTGGCTCTAAAAGGGAGTCTCCAAATCAGAAAGGATGGTAGTTGGCAACAATAGGGCACAGTAAGATTCTTGGGGTTCCAACAGATATGTGGAGAATACAGCATGAAAGAAATGTGTAAACTGGTGGTGACCCCTTCCAAATTTGCCCTGAGAAAGTCACTGCTTTTGTTGGTCATCTTATAGCCAGGACACTGACACATGGTCTGTTCAGCTTTATCACCATTGTATCAGAGCACAGTGAGCACCTCACTCATTTTATCCTCATGACACCATATGAGGGGGGGGGGGCGCAGGGAAGAGAAGAGGAGCATTACCCCAGTTTTAGAGTTGGGGCACTGAGACACATGGTGGATTAAGTGACTTGTCTAAAGTCACAGAGGATGTCTGTGGATGAATCAGGAACTGAAAGCAGGTCTCCTGAGTCCTAGGCTAGGTCCTTATCTGGTAGGCCATCCTTCCTCCCTCATGGTCCTCCCTCCCTCTCTGGTTTGGAGTTTGTACAGTACATGCTTCTGTGCCTAGATTCCCCTTCTCAGCCCTATTGGTATATCTCAAAATCCCAGTGGAGAACCTAGCAATGCACGATAGAACTGGTTTCAAAATGCCAAGCCATCATTTTTGGTTCAATTGCTCCCAGGTGGGGTGTTCATGAGCTCTAGTGCCAGGAAGCCAGGGAAGTGGCTAGTTTACAAAGATTTACACGGGAGGTGGGGGGAATATTTTCAGGTTCTGTGTTCTTGGATGGAATGTTGGGTTATTTCAGTTTAATGCTTTCCTAATTTGGTATATTTTTTGCATGGCAGAAGCTGGTGGTAATCTATCTGTTTTCTAACAGCAGTCCACATTGTGCATTTAAAATAAACTTCTCAGTGTCTCTCCTTCTTTTTCTGTCTCTAGGAACAATGGAGAAGATCCAATATAATTTCTGCCTCCTGCCTCCTTGAAGAAGCAGATGGCACTTTACTGGTTTTGCTGTCTTTGTGCGTGGAGTAAAACTGGTTTGTATTTTTGGGTTTCCAGAAGGAAATGGCTGTGCAGTGGCTTTCCTGTTGCAGATCAGTTTCAGTCTTGGCTTTGATCACCACTGTAATGACTTTCATGGCCAGGAGTTATTTGGTAATATATATATTGTGGTCATTTCCAAGGGAGTGCATGTTCAGAACAGAATTATAGTGGGTAACTTAATTTTAATAGGAACTGCATGCATGCCTAATCCTTGCACAGCATATTCAGATCTGACTGTACCTCTACTAAGAGGAACATCATCATCAAAGAGCCTAAACATGTGAGCCATTGACATCATGTTGTCTGGAAGTCACACAGCGGGAAAATAACTCAGTGAAGTCAAATCTTAAAAAATACCATAACTAGAATATACACCAGAACGTAGGAATTCCCATACCAGAGCAGACCCAAGGTCCATCTAGCCAGTATCCTGCCTTTGACAGTGACTAGTGCCAGATGCTTCAGAGGAAGGTGTATCTGCATATTGTGGGATACTCTGCCCCCCCTTCTTCCCTGCATACAGTAGAACCTCAGAGTTATGAACAACCTCCATTCCTGAGATGTCCATAACTCTGAGCTTCTACTGTAGGTGTCATCCTGATCTCTTAAAGCAAATATTATTATGGCCAAATAAACCACAGGATGGATCACCCCGACTCAGGAAAACAACAAGTAACTGGGATAAATGTAGACACAAATGTCCAGGTCCTCAACTGCTCCAACTTGGTTTAGTCCCATTGACACAAACGGAGCTACTCTGAGTTATACCAGCTGCGGGTCTGGTACATTTGGACCAAATACATGTCATGCTTGTTTCATAGAGCTTCTCCTGTGTTCATACTCAATCCATTACATTGAAAGCAAATAGAACAAGATGCATTTTTAGTGTTGTGTCTTTTCACTGTGTGGACAGAAGGAAGAGGCAATCAACAACATTTCAGCAGCTGGTACATAGTTATTGTTTATGTTAAACAAAATTAGAATGTGCAGCATTTGAGTGTATAAACAGCATGACGGCAATAAGCATAAAAACATAAGATGGGAAGCAGGTTTCACTTTGGGGCCTTGGGAAGCAGATGGAGCTTAGATTGTGGTACATTTGTGCAGTTTCCAAACCTGTAGAAACTCTATCCCTTTGTCAACATAATGTAAAGGAGTTGAATGCATCACGGGGGCAGATGGACACAGCTCCATTGAAAATAATGGGCCAGAGCCTATCCCCCGCCTAGCTCTGTCCTTTTTGCACTGCTCCAGCAGCCCTAAAGGGATGAGTGATGCTCCAGTCTTGCAGCTGGAGATTCCTTTGACACAGGGTGAATCCCCAGATGACATAGCCACCACTCCACCTTCCACGTGTAGGCTGGGTGAGCAGGTATAGCTGAATGGGAGGGGGAAGCCAGAGCACACTGCATTCCAAGGATCCATGGTTAGTGGAGAGTGGTGTTTCACAAAGGGCTGCTTTGTTCCAAGGATCAGAGGAGTAGAAAGGTGGCTTAGACCCTCCTTATTTTCCCACTCTATGTCGTACTCTGAGCACAGCACATCGAAACGCAGGGATCTGGCCCACACACTGGAATTGCATCCCTGTGCGCTTGTGTAAATCAGCTAAAAATGAGGAGAGAATCAGACCTGCTTTGGGTTGACAAGTGTCCGGTTTTCGACCAGAACCCTGATCGAACAGGGACCCTGGTGGTTCTAGTCAGCACTGCTGACTGGGCCATTAAAAGTCTGGTTGGCGTCACAGTGGCGCTAAGGCAGGCTCCCTGCCTGCCTGCCGTGGCTCCACATGGCTCCCAGAAGCAGCAACATGTCCTCCCTCCAGCTCCTACATGTACGTGGCAGCCAGAAAGTTCCATGTGATGTCTCCTCCCCAAGCGCCAGCTCCGCAGCTCCCATTGGCTGGGAACCGTGGCCAATGGGTGCTGGGGACGGGTGCCTGTGGACAGGGCAGTGCACAGAGCTGCCTGGCTGCACCTCTGTGTAGGAGCTGGAGGGGATCATGCCGCTGCTTCTGGGAGCTGCTTGAGGTAAGAGCTGCCCAGAGCCTGCCCCCCTGCCCAACCCTGATCCCCCTCCCAGCCCGGAGCCCTCTCCTGCACACCAAACCCCTCATTCCCAGCTCCCAGCCAGAGCCCTTATCCCCCGCATGCCCCAGCCTGGAGCCCCCTTCTGCATGCTGAACTCCTCACTTCTGGTCCCCCCGCCCAGGAACCCACACCCAGAATCTGTACCCCTTCCAACCCCATGCCTATGCCTCAGTCCAGAGCCCCCTCCCATACTCCAAACCCTTCAGCTCCACCTCCCAGCCCAGAGTTCCCTCCTGCACCCCTGTGAGCCAGTGAGTGAGAGTGGGAAGAATGAGCAACAGAGGGAGAAGAGGCGGGGCCTTGGAGGAGGGGTGGGGCAAGCGTATTTGTTTTTGTGCAAGTAGAAAATTGGCTACCCTAGGCCCGCTGTATATACTATTAGAGATGCAGTTTTCCTTCCATTCACTTTCTCCCTTAGTCCTCAAATACAGGTGACAAAATTGAGCAATTCAAGGCCATACACTTGGAAGGAGATGGATGGGCTGCTTGCCCATTATGTATATCAGAGATTTCATGTCAGATCACTGCTGTTTGAATACAGGTCATAATGAGGGATTTCAGTCCCAAATAGACAACCAAAGCGCGTGGGAAAATGACAGACTGGAGACTCACATTCACAGCACAGAATGAAGCAAGGCTGTTTTGAAATAACAACGCTAATCCACAGGCTGGATTGAGAAATGCAGATTGGGGAGGGGTGACTGATATGCAGCCAAGGTGAAAATAATAACTGTCGAGGGGGCATCTATTTTTCCTTGCGGGACTCGTTAATGGAAAATGCAGAGTGAGAAGAACAGAACCCCGGACTAATTTTTTTTTAATTTCTGGTACAGCATTGTAAATGAGCCACTGTACAAAGGCAGCAATAAAAGTACATCACTGTAGTTCCAGTATCGCTGAGTTTTTCAGCATTTAGCTGCATCAGTGCTTATCATAAACTAACAGGCTGAATAATATGCATGCTAGCAAACCTTGTGGAAGACAGCAATTAGAAAGAAGGGCATTAAGATTGCAATAGGGCACATCAAGTGCTTGATTCTCCTTCCTCTGACCACTCAAAGGGAGCTATGTATGAATAAATATGGCAGGACCACCCCCATGTACAGAATCAGCACAGAAACCTATCATTCTCCTGTAGCGGGTGTAGGTTTATTTAGGTTACCTAGTAGTGCTGCTACATTAGTGAGCTCGCTTAGAAAGACGGGAACTATTCAGCTGGAAAAGCTACTCATCCACAAATAAGGAATTTTAATACATTATTTTAGTGGGTAGACTACACATATAGCATGCAACCCAAGTGTGTATACTAATCACACAGATTCCCATAAGCAGCAGTGTTAGAGAGGTCAATGTTTGAAATGGGTATGAGTTTTCAAGTGGAAAAATATTGCATGTTTCTTACAAAATTGGCCCTTTTTTTTGCAAATTTGAATAGACAGCAGACATGACGAGTGATTTTGGGTGCCTCAGGTTTTAGGTGCCCATTTTGAGACACCTTAAGGGGCTCTGATTTTCAGAGGGTGGCTGCTTAGTGCTGAAAATCCAGCCCATTCAAGGTGTCCCAGTGTGGGCACTGAAAAATGGAGGCACCCCCCAATCACTAGTTGCCTTTGAAAATTTAAGCCTCCATGTCAAGATTTTCAAATGCTGCGGTGAATATTTTGCATGACCCTATCTGAGGACCAGGGTAGAAATCCTTGCCCTAATGACGTCGATGACAAGACTCCCATTCACTTCAGTGCAGCCATGATTTCACTCCAGCTGTTAGGATTTTAGTCTCCTTCTCGGTCCACTAAATTGTACTGCCTCTACAAGAGGGATTAAAGTCCTAACAAATCAAAAGCAGCACACTCAATCTTCCTTGATTTAAACATTCAGTAAGGGTCAGATTTATCTATCTTCTCTACCCTGCATGCTTTGGACATTTTATTTTTCAGAGTTTAGTGCATAGCCTGACATGAGTTTTTATGGTGTTTAAGACAGAGGCTTTATTGAATCTGGCTTTAAGTTAGCATTGACTGGATAGACTGTATCAATTCAGAAAGAACTATTGTGGCCTCTTCTGCTAATTATTTGTAGCTTGAGTATCCCAAATAATGTGGACCAATAGACCTTCATGTCAGTAACCCACAATCCATACACATCTGTGCTGAAATTTGACATCGCCTTCTTTACTTGTTTGTTAACAACACAGAATATACACCACTCTGTATTCCATGTTCTATTAGACGCCACATTCTCTTCACAGTTACATACATGCATTGGCATCAATGAGGTTGCATCGGTATAACTGAGAGCAGAGGTTAGCCCCAAGGTTGGACATCAGTGAGTCCAGGACATGGCTTCAGCAGTTTAGGATTACAATATATTCTATATGCTACAAAGTTGGAAACCTGACTTGGAGTCTTTGGTCTTTCTCTCTCCTCGAGCAAGTGGGAGTAAGGACAAAAGGAAAGCTGGAATATTCAGTCGGGGTAGAGTTAACAGCAGTCTGAAGGCATCTCCGTTCCACCCAGTGGGTTGTAGGACAGTGATGGTGATATGAGGTCTGTAGGCTATATAGGGTAACAGTAAAGATTTCATGAACATGTCATGTAGGTTTAACCTAGAACGCAACCCCCCTCTGCTGCCCCGGACATGGATTTCATGTACTGGTCTTTGGGGACTTTGTGCCACAGCTGTGGCACCATACAATCATGCCCAACACGATGACTGTGTATTCCTGGGAAACACAGGGAGGAACAGATTTTTTTAAAATGAGCCTAGGAGAAAGCTTTCACTAGGACCATAACTTGATCTGTTGCCCCGAGGCTCTGCAGTACATGTGCTGTGTGATATCCTGCATTTTTGCAAGTCTCCTCAGAATACTTGGGTACCATGAGTTAAGGAGAGATCCTGAGGCTAGTGGTTGAGGTTTTAAGTTGTGTTCTTAAAGTGACTCAAATGTCATTGGTGTGTATATTACAGAAGCATTTGTTCTGGATGTTAGGGCTGCAGGGAGCTCCCAGGTGACCAACATTTTTAACTCTAAGTCCTCCAAATTCCAGCAAAAGAGAAAGCAAAAGAAAAGACTGGTTCTGCCTCATCTCTTCAAAGTAGGTAACTCATGAGAAGTGCAAATACAGAAGGTGCTTTGGCTCATGAATGAATAAAACGTGAGGACAAACTTTCAAGATGGGTACATACGTTCTGAGGATAACATTTGTGGCTGGAGGCTTGCTGGGTGTGTGAAATGTACATTGGTTCTGGGCAAATGGGGTTCTTATGCATGCAGTAACGCACTTTGCAGATGCAAATGCACATGCAACTTCAGTGCCAACCCACTGGCTCTGTAAGGGCCAGATTATCAGTGCCTCACACTAGTGAGCAGTTACTCATATGAATCAGGGCTGGCTCTAGGTTTTTTGCTGCCCTAAACAATAACAACAAAAAAACCTCAACAACAAAACTCCCAGAATGCTGCCCCTGGAATTGTGCTGCCCCAAGCACATGCTTGGTTTGCTGGTGCCTAGAGCTGGTCCTGATATGAATAGTCCCATTTACTTCACTGGAACTGATTGTGTGAGTAAGGGGCTCACAATCTGGCCCTACAAATAAAGGCTTTATTTTACAAACTCATTTTCAAGTAGAGAGACAAGGTGGGTTAGGTAATATCTTTTACTGGATCAACTTCTGTTGATGAGAGAGACAAGGCTTTCGAGTTTACACAGAGCTCTGATCAGGCTTTATAATCAGGATGATTCTACGAGCCAAAAATTCTCAGTTGTGAGCCTAGCTGAGTGTTAAATTTATGAAGAGGAAAATCTCCTGAGTAGGGCTGTAGATTAATCGCAGTAAACGCATGCGATTAACTCAAAAAAAATAATTGTAATTAAAAAAATTAATCATACTGTTAACAATTGAATAGAATACCAATTGAAATGTATTAAATATTTTTGGATGTTTTTCTACATTTTCAAATATATTGATTTCTATTACAACACAGAATACAAAGTGTACAGTGGTCACTTTATATTATTTTTTTTAATGACAAATATTTGCACTGTAAAAATGATAAACAAAAGAAATAGTATTTTTCAATTCAGCTCATAAAGTACTGTACTGCAATCTCTTTATCATGAAAGTGCAACTTACAAAGGTAGATTTTTTTTGTTACATAACTGCACTCAAAAACAAAACAATGTAAAACTTCAGAGCCTACAAGTCCACTCAGTCCTACTTTTTGTTCAGCCAATCGTTAAGACAAACAAATTTGTTTACATTTACGGGAGATACTGCTGCCTGCTTCTTATTTACAATGTCACCTGAAAGTGAGAACAGGTGTTCGCATGGCACTTTTGTAGCCGGCATTGCAAGGTATTTACATTCCAGATATGCTAAACATTCATATGCCCCTTCATGCTTCGGCCACTGTTCCAGAGGACATGCTTCCATGCTGATGATACTCATTTTTAAAAAAAAGTGTTAATAAAATTTGTGACTGAACTGCTTGGAGGAGAATTGTATGTCTCCTTGTAGCTGGGCGGTCACCCTGCTCCGGCTCAGAAGGGATTAAAAGCCAGCTCTTGGAATGGCTGAGAGAAAAACCTAGGCTGACTGGGGAAACAGCCACAGCTGGGGCCACGCCTCAGTCAGGCCATAGTTGGCCCTGTAAAAGGGCTGTGAGTCAGGAGCTCAGGCACACTATCTCTAACTCCCTAGAGAGAGAAGGACTTGGCTGTATGGGAAGCTGAGGAGGGTACCTAGGGTGGAGCAGTGCTGGAGAAGGGCAGAGGGAGCTGGGGAGCTCCAGCCTAGAAAAGCCCCAGGCTGCAAGGAGACAGCTAATCGGCGAGGCAGGAAGGGGGCAGGGTTTATGCAGTACAGTAGGGGAAGCCAGCAAAGCCTGCCTGCAGGAGCCCAGCTTGCTGGAACTCAGTTCTTCCCCTCCCCTCCCTGCCATGGGATCAGCTGTCTCCCTCCTGCTGCGAGACACAGTTGATTGGCTGCGGGGTATGCAGCAAGCTGGGGGAAACCGGGCAGGCCCAGCTTCAGAGCGGAGCGTGGGCCCTGCCCCTGGCGCTATGGTAGCCCTGCCTAAAGTGCAGCTTTTTTGAAAATGTGCTGAGGGGAAGCAGCTGTTTCCTCTGCACCCCACTAGCTACGCTACTGCTTTAGGTCTGTTACTGAGTGGCCAGAGAGGTTGAAGTGTTCTCCTACTGGTTTTTGAATGTTATGATTCCTGATGTCAGATTTGTGTCCATTTATTCTTTTGCATAGAGACTGTCCGGTTTGGCCAATGTACATGGCAGAGAGGCATTGCTGGCACATGACAGCATATATCACATTGGTAGATGTGCAGGTGAATGAGCCTGTCATAAACAGATAGCTAAGGGTTAATGTTCTTTTACCTGTAAAGGGTTAACATAGGGGACCAAATACCTGACCAGAGGACCAATCAGGAAACAAGACTTTTTCAAATCTGGGTGGAGGGAAGTTTTGGGTGTGAGTTCGTTGTTCTTTGTCTTGGTTCGGTGACCCTCTCGGCTCTGAGAGTGATTTTTCTATCTCCAGGCTTTCTAATCTTCTGTTTCCAAGTTGTAAGTACAAGGATAGTAAGACAATAGGTTTATATTGTTTTTTTGTATTTACATGTGTGTAGTTGCTGGAATGTGTTAAATTGTATTCTTTTTGGATAAGGCTGTTTATTCATTTTTTTCCTTTAAGCAATTGACCCTGTATATTGTCACCTTAATATAGAGACCATTTTATGTCCTTTTTCTTTCTTTTTATATAAAGCTTTCTTTTTAAGACCTGTTTGAGTGTTTTTCACTGGTTAAGGCTAAGAAACGAAGTGAGGGGGAAAATCTCTTTGTGTTACATTTACTAAGCCTGACTTTGCATACCCTCTGGGTGAGGGGGGAGAGAGGTTAGATCTCTTGGTACCTGTGTTTCAAGGACTTGAAGCAGGGAGGGTGGAATCCATTTGTTTAGATTCACGGAGCTTGAATCTGTATATCTCTCCAGGAACCCAGGAAAGGAACACCTGGAGGGGAAGAGGGAGAAGGGAAGTGGGTTATTTCCCTTTGTGGTGAGACTCAAGGAATCTGGGTCTTGGGGTCCCCTGGGAAGGTTTGGGGGGACCAGAGGGTATCAGGCCCTAAAATTCCTGATTGGTGGCAGTGCTGTCAGATCTAAACTGGTAATTAAGCTTTGGCGGTCTCATGCTAGCTTCTCATGTTCTGAACTCTAAGGTTCAGATCTGAGTAGGACAGTTATGACAGAGCCCCTGATGGTGTGGCTGATGTGATTAGGTCCTATGATGGTGTCCCTTCAATTGATATGTGGACAAGTTGGCATCGGGCTTTGTTGCAAAGATAGGTTGCTAGGTTAGTGTTGTTGTTCAATGGTGCGTGGTTGCTGGTGAGTATTTGCTTCAGGTTGGGGAGCTGTCTGTAAGTGAGGACAGGTCTGTCTCTCAAGATCTGTGAGAGTGAGGGATCATCTTTCAGGATAAGTTGTAGATCTTTGATGATGCGCTGGACGGGTTTTAGTTGGGGGCTGAAGGTGACGGCTAGTGGCATTCTATTACTTTCTTTGTTGGGCCTGTCTTGTAGTAGGTGACTTCTGGGTACTCTTCTGGCTCTTTCAATCTGTTTTTTTCACTTCAGCAGGTGGGTATTGTAGTTTTAAGAATGCTTCATAGAGATCTTGTATGTGCTTGTCTCTGTCTGAGGGATTGGAGCAAATGCGGTTGTATCTTAGAGCTTGGCTGTAGACAACTGATTGTGTGGTATGTCCTGCATGGAAGCTGGAGGCATGTAGGTAAGTACAGCGGTCAGTAGGTTTCTGGTATAGGGTGGTATATATGTCACCATCGCTTATTAGCACAGTAGTGTCCTGGAAATGGACCGCTTGTGTGGATTGGTCTAGGCTGAGGTTGATGGTGGGATAGAAATAGTTGAAATCCATGGTGAAATTCCTCAAGGGCTTCTTTTCCATGGGTCCAGATGATGAAGATGTCATCAATATAGCGCAAGTACAGTAGGGACGTTAGGGGACGAGAGCTAAGGAAGCATTGTTCTAAGTCAGCCATAAAAATGTTGGCATATTGTGGGGCCATGTGGATATCCATAGCAGTCCTGCTGACTTGAAGGTATATATTATCCCCAAATGTGAAATAGTTGTGGGTGAGGACTATATGTTCCATTCTATGTGTCCGGTGAAGTGGGCTGTAGCCCATGAAAGCTTATGCTCAAATAAATTTGTTAGTCTCTAAGGTGCCACAAGTACTCCTTTACTTCAAAGGCAGCTGATTCTCCTTTGATATTTAAAAGGATAGAGCTGTGTGCAGAGCTAGGGGAGATGACCAGGCCCTAAATTACTTACCTCACAGAACCAAGATGGGCTCAGCAGCATCCCTCTGTGTACGAGGTTGTGCATCTAGAAGAAGCTTTCTTCCCCCATCCCTCAACCCCTTCCTTCTGCATCCTATGCAGTCTATCGAAGATTCATGCAGGTTAATGCTAGTGCCTTTGATGGAGACTGTACCTACAGCAGAGTAGTTTGTGGCTGCTATGTAAATACTACATTTATTTTCAGCAAATGAGAGGATATGTCCTATCAGCCACATTGCATTTGACATCTTCGGAAATTTAGGGCCCGATATTTGGTATCCAGTGAAGCCGTAAAAATGTGGACTCATCACATCCCTAATCACAGCACTTAAGCAGCTCACATGAGTACTGTGGGGCTTATTTATATTTAATATTTATGAATTGATTTGTGTTCTTTGTGCAGACTCTTTAAGTGCAACATATTAATCATATTGTTCTGGTTGCCATCTCTTGTAATCTCTCAGTTTTAACCCTATCCTCATTACTAACAGCGACGAGCAGAATCCTGCACTGTTCTCTTTTCAGGTGAGCACGAATGCTCTCAGTCCCCGTTCCTTTGTCCTGCGTGTGCTCCCAGCTACGATAGCTACTCTTTTTGCTAGTCCTTCCTCTTGTGACACCCCGTGTCATTCCAGGGGTCTGAAACAATAATTTCTCAAATCCACAACAGGACACGTGTGATGCCCACTTGTATTTCAGGAGGATGCTGTAGCTTTCAGCCATGATCATGGGGTTTAGTCACATGACTGTATAAATGACTGTTCTTTAGCAAGGTTCCATCCCTTTGGGCACCTTTTGTGAAAGAAAGGCCTGCTTGTAAGGAAGAGCAGCTGTAATCCTTGAGCAATAACAAAATCGATACATAGATAGCAAGGTCTGTAGATTTGGAAGTGCTCATTTTTTCCATATTACAACAGTGCATAGAGAATCTTTTCAATTATGTTCATGCAAGCCATTCCTTTAATGTACAGTATTCTTGCCATCTGAACAACTTTATACCATACGGTAGCGGTGCAGGGAGGAGTTGGCTAGGAGTTCTATTATCAAGCCCTGTATTGCAGAGGTCACTAAATGCCCTGTAATACGGACAGTGGGCATTGTTCTCTGCTGCACAGCACTTCATGGAGTCACTTATACCTGTGCAACGTGAGCATCAGAAATGGTACCCAATCAAAATGGCAGCCTGTCATACCTATTTTGCACTTGCTCTCCATAGGTATAAACAATGACACATGGTGCAACAGGAGAGAATCAGACCCAATAAGTACGGCAAATGCCAGCCACAATGGGGAGGAGTTGAGGATAATTGTTCAGCCTTAACCCTGAATTGTGCAGGCACACAAATGTCATTTTGAACGTTTTGATTGGTGATGGAGGGACATCTCCACCTGGTTGGAGTTTGGGGTGAGTCCAAAAGGCTCAGCTACTTCTCTGATGCCTATCAAACCTTGGGCGTTTGCACAAGTGGGCTGAAGACTCTGCCTCAAGCTTTCCAGCACTGGTAGGACCTGGGAGCATAAAGACACCAGAAATGAATTCAACAAGTTACCTGAGAGCCTCCAGGAAATGTTTGGCATAATCCTGAAATAGGGGAAAAGGCCCTAAAGCAATGGGGAGCTTCTTAATCTAGTTTTTATCACATCCAAATGGCTCTTGGCCAGATCATTTCTGAAAAGGGGTGTCACTGACTCGTGGTGTGGTTCTTGGCAGGGTCACTGCTGCCCCTGTTGGGACCCCCTTAGTTTGCCCCTGATCAGGGCACAGGGGTGAAAGTAACTTAAGGGACTTACTGGTACGCAGGGCAGCCGGGGTCCTGAGCAAGGTGGGGAGGGTAGCTCAAATGGAAGGGGCGGGGCCTTGGGCAGAAGGAGCGGGGCTGGGGTTAGACATCCCCAGCCAGCCCTTCAGCATGGCCCGGCAGTGATTTAGAGGGCCCAGGGCTCCCGGCTACTGCTACCCCTACCCTGGGACTCCGCCGATGACTTAAAGGGCCCAGGGCTCTTTAAATCACCGCTGGAGCCCCATAGTAGTGGTAGTGGTGTCCGGGAACCTCAGGGCTCTGGCAGAGATTTAAAGGACATGGGGCTCCAGTCACTGCTGGGAGCCCTGGGCTTTTTAAAATTGCTGGGGCCTGGGGAAGCTGCCCCTTTTGGCTCCCCTCATCAGTGGCCCTGCCAGTACAGTCAGATGTTCTTACTGGTACACTGTATCATACTGGCTTACTTTTGCCTCTGTCAGGGCGATACTTTGACTGAGGCTAGAAATATGCCTCTGGCTCTTAGCTGTGCTTGGGGAGGCAGCCTAGAGCAGGGGTATTTCCCCTTTGCTGTCCTAGGCCTTTCTGCCTCCCATCCCCTCCTTCTCTTCACTCCGTCTTTTATAGTAGACCTTGTTTCCTCTGTGATTGCTTGCCTCCATAATTTGCAGTTCTGGCAGCTGCACGTAGGTGTAGTCAAATTGCTTCCCTGCAGATAGGAGAGGCTGCCCTCCGACTCCTGCCTAAGATCAGTATGGGGTTTACAGACCCCGGCCATGTCTACAATACAAAATTAAGTCGACCTAAGTTACATCGACATACAGCCACTGCAGTAATTAAGTCAATTTTGCATGTCCACACAATGCTGCTTGTGTCGGCAGTGTGCGTCCTTACTATCTGCACTTGTGTTGATGCAGAGAGCAATGCACTGTGGGTAGCTATCCAACTTGCCACTATGTAGCACAGGGTGTTTGGGGAGGGACCTCATGAGGGCAAACAAGAAGCGTAGGATTTAAACATGGGTTCAACATTCCATGATGCCGTTTTCTCCATCACATAATCCCATGGGCATCCTGTTATGTTTTGTGCCTCTTTTTAAAACTCCCACAAACCTGTGTTAGCCATTTCTGTGAGAAGCATGGATCCTGCACTGCTATTCAGAAGTGTGTTGAGCATTATGAACACAGCGTGCCTGATCCTTGCAGTTTTTCCGGAGCCACGAAATGGAATATGATGATTCCTTGCGGTGCCATGGAAAGAAACAATTCAAGCTTGTTGTTGGCATTCACAGAGCAGCTGCACATGGTGCACTGTTGGTTCTGGGCCTGAGAAACAAGCACTGAGTGGTGTGATTGCATCGTTATGCAGGTATGGGATGGCCTCCTGCACTTTCAAATGCAGAAGACCATACTCCTGGAACTGTGTGCAGAGCTCGCCCCAAGTTACCCTCCAGCGCTGTGACACCAAATCGAGAACTGCGCTCCCAGTGGAGAAGTGAGTGGCGATCGCAGTGTGGAAGCTGGCAATGCCAGATTGTTATCAATCAGTCGGGAATCAGTTTGAAGTTGGAAAATCCACCGTTGGGGTTGCTGTGATGCAAGTATGCAGGGCCAATAATCTTGTCCTGCTATGAAGGACTATGGCTCTGGGCAGTGTGTGGGAAATAGTGGATGGTTTTGAAGCAATGGGGTTCTCTAATTGCAGTGGGGTGATCGATGGTGCATACATCCTGCTTTGGCCCCCCTAGATGCTGGTGGATCACTGGGGTCGTTTCACCATCATCAGTGTGGGCTGATCATGCATCTTCCCTGACACACACATCTTTAAGAACACAGGCCTGTACAGAAAACTGCAAGCAGGGACTTTCTTTCCACACCAGAGGATTACTATTGGGGATGTGGAAATGCCCATAGTGATCCTGGGAGACCTAGCCTACCCCTTTCTCCCACGGCTCATGAAGCCTTACACTGGCCACCTCAACAGCGGCAAGGAGTGCTTCAACAACAGGCTTGGTAGGTGCAGAATGACAATTGAATGTGCCTTTGGCTGTTTGAAAGGGTGCTGGTGCTGTCTACTCACAAGATTAGACCTCAATGAAAAAAAATCCCCATGGTCATAGCTGCTTGTTGTGTGCTTTATAATATCTTTGAAGCAAAGGGGGAGAAGTTTCCCCAGGGGTGGAGATAGAATGGCTGTCTGCTGATTTTGCACAGCCAGATACCAGGGCTGTAAGAAGAGCTTAACAGGGGCTCTATATGGCTCAGGGAGGCTTTGATGAACCATTTTAACAATGAGCCACAGTAATGTGTGTTGCTGCAGTGTGCTGTGCCTGGCATTTTTCTTTTGCACTCTCTTATTAACATTATAATGAGTGCTGTGTGTGTGGTAATATAACATTGCAAATGCATCTATTGCTGTTATCTGTGAATGTCAGCCCCAGTCAATATATCTTGTGAACTAATAAAGATGAATTTAGTTTTCATAGACTTTTTTATTCTGAACACACACAGACATATTTAAAACTGAACAATCCTTTATATATACAGGTGTGATCAGGTGTATGAACCCCTCACTGCCCGGGGTGGGGGGAATAAAGAACAGTTGTGGGCTAAGGAGGCTGCGCCCCTATGCCCTGGAGGAGCATGCTTGGGCTGGAGGTGGGGTTTAAAAGCCAGCCACACAGTTCAGACAAGGGCTGGGAAGCCAAGGAAGAGGATGTGCCCTGGGAGCGCCCACGGAGGACCAGAGCTGAACCTACAGCAAGCCAGTGGGCAGGGGAACCACAGGATCCAGAGACTGGGGCAAGGGCTGGAAGCCCAGAAGGCAAAGTTCACCAGAAACCAGTGGTAGCAGGATGGGATATGGACTGGAATAGGAAGTGGCCCAGGCAGTTTGATGGAGGCTGACACCATACAGAGATAAGTGAGCAGCTGAACCAGTTCCACAGGGCCCAGGGGTCAGAACCCAGTGGAGTAAGGTAGGCCCAGGTTTCCCTACCTTGCCTGCACTATAGCCACTGGGTGGGGCTGCTGCCACTTTGAACTGAAACTGCTAGGCAGGAGCCCCCTGCACCACACCCCTGATCACAATAGGAAAAGGAATCTTTGAAGGGGAAAGAACAATCATTTCCATTTCACTAACACATACACCAACCATGTCTCTCACAGGTCAGTGTGTGTCTGGCTGTGATTGTCTGTCCTCTCCCCTGGGGTGGAGTGGTAGGGGTACTGCTGTGGCTCTGGATGCCATGTGGAATGGGGCCGAGGCATGCAGGGACAAACTGTGGAAAGCTGTTCTCTGTGGGCTGTAGCGGGAGGTGAGCATGGATCTATTGAGCCTGAAGGTCTGTCAGAGACTGCAGCATTGGGTCAAAGAAATCTGATGAGGTTCAACAAGGACAAGTGCAGAGTCCTGCACTTAGGAGGGAAGAATCCCATGCACTGCTACAGACTAGGACTGAATGGCTAGGCAGCAGTTCTGCAGAAAAGGACCTAGGGGCTACAGTGGACGAGAAGCTGGATATGAGTCAACAGTGTGCTCTTGTTGCCAAGAAGGCTGGGGGTGTTGCCCCACCCCTTGGCTTGAAGTGGTTTCCATCATATACAGGGTTTACAGTTTTGTTCAATTGCTCTCAACCCCTCCCACCACCACCCTGACACAAATTGTTCTGGCACCCCTGTTACTCAGTGTAGTACTTTGCACTTGTCTTTATTGAATTTAATCTTATAGATTTCAGACTAATTCTCCAATTTGTCAAGGTGGTTTGAATTCTAGTCCTGTCCTCCAAAGCATTGGCAATCCCTCCCAATTTGGGATCTTCCACAAACTGTACAAGCATACTCTCCACTACATTATCCAAATTATTCATGAAAATATTGAATAGTACCAGATCCAAGTCAGAACTTTGTGGGACATCATTAGATACATCAACCCAGTTTGACAGTGAACCATTGATAACTACTTTCTGAGTATGGGTTTTCAACCAGCTATGTACCCACCTTATAGTAATTTCATCTCTATACCACATTTCCTTAGTTTGCTTGTGAGACTTTCATGTGGGACTCTGTCTCAAGGTCTTTACTAATGTCAAGAGATCACGTTTACTGATTCCCCCCATCCACTAGACCAGTAGCCCTATCAAAAAAGGAAATTAAGTTGGTTTGGCAGGATTTGTTAATTATTATTCAGCTTGTCAGAAATCAATTTTTATTTTTAATGTTGATAGATATCTGTTTTAAGCACTTTTTTATATTTTCACAATTGTGGAATATTTTTGAGGGGTTAAACATTTATTTAATGACAGTAGACATTGAGCTTCAAAGAGTTAAAGTTTTATAACTATTAGAAACAAATTGTGAACCTCACAGGTCAAAATATTCAAAGTAAAGATCCTTAAATCAAGCTCTGTTAAGTTCTCAAGCAATACTTTTCTTACTCTGCATATCTATACATTTTTATAATTATTGATGGAAATATTTTCCCATCAGTTTGTGTGCATACAGTGAAATTGATGTTTACCAACATTTGCTGATTTAAAAAAAAAACGTATCCTGCCAAGCTTATTTAGCAACCTGTTTAATAATTTGTTCCAATATCTTTCCATGTGTAAAGTTTGGCTGACTGGTCTATAATTCACCAGGTTCTTTTTGTTCCCCCTTTTAAAAGATAGATACTATGTTTGCCCACCTCTAGCCCTTTGGGACCTCCATGCGTTATCAAAGATAATTGCTAATAGTTCAAAGATTGCTTCAGCTAGTTTAAGTATCTTTAAGGTGATTTTCATCAGGCCCAGATGACTTTGAATACATCTCCTTTTTCTAAATATTCTTTAACCTGTTCTTTCCCCATTCTGGCTTGTTTCCTTCTCCTTTGTTGTTAATATTAGTTGGGTTAAGCATCTGATCACAGTTGACCAGCATCTGATCCAAGAGGTGAATATAGCTGGACCGCTTGGCAATATTGACCATAATATAATTAAATTTAACATCCCTGTGGTGGGGAAAACACCACAGCAGCCCAGCATTGTAGCATTTAATTTCAGAAAGGGGACTACACAAAAATTAGGAAATTAGTTAAACAGAATTCAAAAGGTACAACACAAACAGTGAAATCCCAGCAAGCATCATCGAAACTTTTAAGTTAAGCCACTATTATGGCATCTTTAAAATGTATACCCCAAATTAAAAAACATAATAAGAGAACCAAAAAAGTGCCACCGTGGCTAAACAGCAAAGTAAAAGAAGCAGTGAGAGGTAAAAAGGCATCCTTTAAAAAGTAGAAGTTAAATCCTAGTGAGGAAAATAGAAAGGAGCATAAACTCTGGCAAATGAAGTGTAAAAATATAATTAGGAAGGCCAAAAAAGAATCTGAAGAACAGCTAGCTAAAGACTCAAAGTAATAATTTTTTTTTGCTAAGTACGTCAGAAGTAGGAAGCCTGCTAAACAACCAGTGGGGCCACTGGACGATCAAGATGCCAAAGGACCACTTAAGGATTATAAGTCCATTGCGGAGAAGCTAAATGAATTATTTGCATCGGTCTTCATGGCTGAGGATGTGAGGGAGATTCCCAAAGCTGTGCCATTCTTTTTAGGTGATGACAAATCTGAGCAACTGTCCCAGATTGTGGTGTCATTAGAGAAGGTTTTGGAACAAATTGATAAACTAAATAGTAATAAGTCACCAGATGATAATCACCCAAAAGTTCTGAAGAAACTCAAATGTGAAATTGAAGAACTATTAACTGTGCTATGTAACCTATAATTTAAATCAGCTTCTGTGCCAAATAATTGGAGGATAGCTAATGTGATGTGAATTTTTAACCAGGGCTCCTGAGGTAATCCTGGCAATTACAGGCAGGTAAACCTGACTTCAGTACCAGGCAAACTGGTTGAAACTATAGTAAAGAACATAATTGTCAGACACATAGATGAACATAATTTGTTGAGGAAGAGTCCACATGTTTTTTGTAAAGGGAAATCATGCCTCACTAATCTACTAGAATACCTTGAGGGGGTCAACAAGCATGTGGACAAGGGGGATCCAATGGATATGGTGTACTTAGATTTTCAGAGAGCGTTTGACAAGGTCCCTCACTAAATGCTCTTAAGCAAAGTAAGCTGTCATGGGATAAGAAGGAATTAGTAACTGGTTAAAAGATAGGAAACAAAGAGTAGAAATAAATGGTCAGTTTTCAGAATGGAGAGAGGTAAACAGTGGTGTCTCTTAGGGGTCTGTACTGGGACCAGTTCTATTCTCATAAATGATCTGAAAAGGGGTGTAAACAGTGAGGTGGCAATATTTGCTTATGATAAAAAAAAACTACTCAAGATAGTTAAGTCCCAAGCAGATTGCAAAGAACTACAAAAGGGTCTCTCAGAACTAAGTGACTGGGCAACAAAATGGCAGCTGAAATACATGTTGATAAATGAAAAGTAATGCACTTTGGAAAACAAATGCCAACTATACATATAAAATGATGGGGTCTAAATTAGCTGTTACCACTCAAGAAAGCGATCTTGGAGTCATTGTGGATAGTTCTCTGAAAACATCTACTCTGTGCAGCTGTAGTTAAAAAAGTGAACAGAATGTTGGGAATCATTAAGAAAGGGATAGATAATAAGACAGAAAAAAACATATTGCCGCTATATAAATCCATGGTATCCCCACATCTTGAACACTGCATGCAGATGTGGTTGCCCCATCTCCCAAAATATATATTGGAATTGGAAAAGGGCAACAAAAATGATTAGGGATATGAAACGACTTCCATATGAAAAGAGATTAATAAGACTGGGACTTTTTAGCTTAGAAAAGAGACAAATAAGGAGGGATATGATAGAGGTCTATAAAATCATGACTGGTGTGGAGAAAGTAAATAAGGAAGTGTTATTTACTCCTTCTCATAACACAAGAACTAGGGGTCATCAAATGAAATTAATAGGCAGCAGGTTTAAAACAAACAAAAGGAAGTATTTTTTCACACAACACACAGTCAACCTGTGGAACTCTTTGCCAGAGGATGTTGTGAAGGCCAAGACTATAACAGAGTTCAAAAAAGAACTAGATAAATTCATGGAGGATAGGTCCATCAATGGCTATTAGCCAGAATGGGCAGGGATGGTAACCCTAGCCTCTGTTTGCCAGAAGCTGGGAATGAGCAACAGGGAAAATATCACTTGATGATTACCTGTTCTGTTCATTCTCTCTGAGGCACCAGGCATTGGCCACTGTCGGAAGACAGGATACTGGGCTAGATGGGCCTTTGGTCTGATGTAGAATGGCCGTTCCTATGATCTTATGACCTTTTTAGTGAAGACTAAAGCATAATAGGCCTTATACACCTCAACTCTCTTGGTATCATCTATTAACTCTCCTTGCTCGCTAAGTAGTGGATCTACACTTTCTTTTGTCTTTCTCTTGCTCCTAATCTATTTAAAGAACCTCTTCTAGTTGCCTTTTATGTAATTCACTTTGTCTTAGCTTTTCTGATTTTATCCCTATATACTTGTGCTATTCTTTTGTACTCCTTAACACTTTACCCATGTTTCATGTTTTTGCAGGATACCTTTTGATTTTCAGGTCATTAAAGAACTCCTGATGCAACCATATTGATCCCTTACTATTCTTCCTATATTTCCTTCGTATCAGAATAGTTGTTGCTGTGTCTTTATTATTGTGTTTTTAAGAAACTGCCAACTCTTCTGGACTCCTTTTTCCTTAGTTCCCCCCATTCCCATGGGACCTCTCCTACTAGCTCTCTGAGTTTTAGTCTGCTTTCTGAAGACCACTTTCCTTATTCTGCTCTGCTCACTCTTTTCTTTCCTTAAAATAAAGAAATCATTATTTCATAGGCACTTTCATCCAAGTTCCCTTCCACCTTCAGATTTGCCCCCAGTTTCTTCTCTCTGTTACTCAGAATCAGGTCTAAAATGGCTGTCTCCCTGATTACTTCCTCCAGCTTCTGAAACAAGAAGTTGCCCCCAATGCGTTCCAAGAACTTATTGGACACTTTGTGTTTTGTTTTTGTGATTTTTCCAACAAATATCTGTGTGACAGGTTCCCCCCGGGATGCCACCTGGAACGAGGGTACTACTGAACCCTCTGACCCACCAGCCCGGGCTCCCTCTCACACTGTGCTGGTGTGACAAGCTGCAGACACGCTCCCAGTCTTGTACTTCCACCAGCATCCACACAGGTAGGGACACACCCAGCTGCGGTTACATGCAGGCTTTCTGACCAGCCACTCCATGTGAACCAAGAGTGGAGAGGCTACAGCCAAAATAACCTGCAGCTTTCTAGCTTAGGACCCCAGAGCAGTACCATCCTGCTCCAGTCCAAACCTCTCACCAGTCTGAATTTATTATCCAATTCACCTCCTCCTCAATGTGGAGAAGAATATGCAACAGCCTCTCTAAGCTAAGATTCCCACACACTTCACTCCAGCTCATTGGTTTAAAACATAAAATAAGTTTATTAACTACAAAAATAGATTTTAAGTGATTATAAGTGACAGCAAAATAGATCAAAGCAGATTACCTAGCAAATGAACAGAAATGCAACTTAAGTGTAATATACTAGTTTGGATATTGATAGCAGATTCTCACCCTAACGGATGGTACAGGCAGACTCATAGATTCTTTAGGCACAAGCTGCAGTGGTTTTACAGCTTGGGTTTCTCAAGTCTTCATACACTGTCTAGAAATCCCTTTAGTCCGGGTCCAGCACTTCCCCCAGTCCAGTCCTTGTTCCTCATGTATTTCCAGGAGTCTTCTTGTGTTGGGAGTGAAGAACAACAGATGATGTAACTCCCTGCCTGACATAGCTTTAGCATATGGCAGGAACTCTTTGTTTCAAAACTTGGTTCCCAGATCAGTTTGTGGAAAAATACTTACATCCCAAGATGGAGTCCAGAATCATGTGGCCTGGTCACATGTCCTTGTAGAGTTATAGCAGCCATTGTTTACAAGCTGGCCAAAACATTCACAGGAAGGTTATGTTCTTTCAGGGTCCATTATCTTTGCTGATGGGCCATCAGCACTGTATGACTTCTTCATTGTTGTACCAGAAAAGCTAGTTGTGGGTGTTACCCAGATTAAGCATGATTGAAATACAATATTCCTAACTTTAGATACAAAAATGAAACATGCATACAAATAGGATAATCATATTCAGCAAATCATAACTTTTCCAATGACACCTCACATGACCTGCCTTGTACAAAATGCATCATGATTATGCCAAGTATCAGAGGGGTAGCCGTGTTAGTCTGGATCTGTAAAAGCAGCAAAGAGTCCTGTGGCACCTTATAGACTAACAGACGTTTTGGAGCATGAGCTTTCTGATGAAGTGGGTATTCACCCATGAAAGCTCATGCTCCAAAACGTCTGTTAGTCTATAAGGTGCCACAGGACTCTTTGCTGCTTTTACATAATTATGCCATAATCATATAATCATATCACTGTGAAGAATAGGGGGTGCAGTGTCACAAGCTGGATAGTTAAATTCCCCCTTTACAAGGGCTTGTGTTTTGAGTATTTGTTAATCTAGAAATGCCTCCTTCTCTTGATTTTGTGAACAATAGTAAAGCCCTAAATGTCACCCCTGTTTCTTTCCCCCCTTTTATCTTTACCCTGGGACTTTCAACTGGTCTGCCACTCACGTCCTTCCCCACTTTAGAAAAAGTGTATGCATTCTTGATGTATTATGCAACATCTCCTCCCTTTTTCCCCTGCCTGCCCTTCCTGAATGAGCTATACCAATATTCCAGTCATGAGATTTTTCCTACCAAATCTCTGGTGCCGGTTAAGTCATAATTTAGCTTGTATACTAAGACTTCCAGTTCTTTCTGTTTATTCCCCATACTTCTTGGGACATGGCTGAAATCATGTACTTTAGGTTGCCTAGAAGAGGTCTAAACTGGAGACACAAATACCAGCAGTTAGAAAAATGAATGAGGGGAGCTCCAAAGGATTAGTGCCTCTTGAAGGGTTAATGACTGACTAGAGAAAATCTCTTTCTGATATCAAACCTAAGTAACTCTTTATTCAAGCTCATTGTGTAGCATTTATGTTCTTTCTTATGGTGTCTTGAGTCAGGCATTTGTAAACCTAACGCCTCTGTAAAGCAATCTATCTACAATGAGCAGCAAAGAATCCTGTGGCACCTTATAGACTAACAGACGTTTTGGAGCATGAGCTTTCGTGGGTGAATACCCACTTCCTCAGATGCATGCACCCACGAAAGCTCATGCTCCAAAACGTTTGTTAGTCTATAAGGTGCCACAGGATTCTTTGCTGCTTTTACAGATCCAGACTAACATGGCTACCCCTCTGATACTATCTACAATGAACTTGTTTCCTTTTTGAAGCCTTTCCTCATTGGACTTTTCTTCCCATAACCCCAACCAGCTCTTTTACCCTCCTAAGGGTGCTTCTGTGTCTGATGTTGGCTTATTTATGTATGACAATGACAATGACAATGACACAAGCATTTCTAAAAATTTTTAATGGGGCTGAAACTCCGAGTTACGGAATAGCCTGAATGCAGAGGGTGTAACTTAGCCCTGGTTTGTTATGGAGATCTGAGGCCTTTCACAAGCTACTCTGTTTTGGAATTTGCTCTAAGATACAACTGCATTTGCTCCAATCCCTCAGACAGAGACGAACACCTGCAAAATCTCTATCAAGCATTCTTAAAACTACAATACCCACCTGCTGAAGAGAAAAAACAGATTGATAGAGCCAGAAGAGTACCCAGAAGTCACCTACTACAGGACAGGCCCAACAAAGAAAATAACAGAACACCACTAGTCGTCACTTTCAGCCCCCAACTAAAACCTCTCAGCGCATCGTCAAAGATCTATAACCTATCCTGAAAGATGATCCCTCACTCTCACAGATTTTGGGAGACAGACCAGTCCTCACTTATAGACAGACCCTCAACTTGAAGCAAATACTCACCAGCAAGCACACACCACTGAACAAAAACACTAACCCAGGAACCTATCCTTGCAACAAAGCCTGATGCCAACTCTGTCCACATATCTATTGAAGGGACACCCTCATAGGACCTAATCACATCAGCCACACCATCAGGGCTCGTTCACCTGCACATCTACCAATGTGATATATGCCATCATGTGCCAGCAATGCCTCTCTGCCATGTACATTGGCCAAACTGGACAGTCTCTACGCAAAAGAATAAATGGACACAAATCTGACATCAGGAATCATAACATTCAAAAACTGGTAGGAGAACACTTCAGCCTCTCTGGTCACTCAGGAACAGACTTAAAGGTGGCAATTTTGCAACAGAAAAGCTTCAAAAACAGACTCCAACGAGAAACTGCTGAACTTGAATTAATATGCAAACTAGATACCATTAACTTGGGTTTGAATAGAGACTGGGAGTTGCTGGGTCATTACACATATTGAATCTATTTCCCCATGTTAAGTATTCTCACACCTTCTTGTCAACTCTCTAAAATAGGCCATCTTGATTATCACTACAAAAGTTTTTTTTCTCCTGCTGATAATACCTCATCTTAATTAATTAGCCTTTTACAATTGGCATGGCTACTTCCACCTTTTCATGTTCTCTCTATGTATATATATTTCTTACTATATGTTCCATTCTATGCATCTGATGAATTGGGCTGTAGACCACAAAAGCTTATGCTTAAATAAATTTGTTAGTCTCTAAGGTGCCACAAGTATGCCTGTTCTTTTTATGTATCTTAGATAGATTTACCACAGGGTCTACACCGCAGGGGGTCGATGGGAGAAACTCTCCTGTCGACTTACCTTACTCTTCTTGTCGGTGGTAGTACAGTAGTCAACTGCAGAGCGATCTGCTGTCTATTTGGCAGGTCTTCACTAGACCCGCTAAATCGACCACCGGTGGATCGATCTCAGAACTTCAGTCCTAACTGTAGTGTAGATGTAGCCTCGAGACAATACACATGGCTGTCTTTACAAAGTCAGCTTTCAGAGCAGTACCATACATCTAAAGAGAACAGAATCCAACAATCCTGACCCTGTGTCACCTGCTCTTTAATATACACTTCCTGGAAAAGCAGAATCATTCTTCACCTTTAAAAGTAAGAGGGATCGAGGGAAAGCCAGAAGTTTAGAATGCTAAATAGCTGAATGCTCCTGTTATGGGTGGAATAAAATCTCTTAATGTTTCTGTCCGCTTCTATCCATTTCCACAATGCAAGTAATGTTGATTCATTCTGCATCTGACTTGTTTTTCAAATGTACTTGATCCTACTATCTGGAGCATATTACCCCCAGGTGCTTGAGTTTTAAATGTAGAAGAGATGGCGGGCGGGGGGGGGGGGTGGGGAATCCAGTTTAAAAACCGCCCAGAAGGAGAAATAGCAGAATAATGGCTCTTTAACACAATTTGCTGTCGTGCTCATCACACGGTCTCTTTGCTATGATACCTAGAACTTAGAGGAAAAACTTGGCTAAGGTGTTGTTGCAAGCCTGGAAACACACATCCAAGTAAATCAGAGCACAGCATTTCCCAAAGGGAAAATTGCTAGATGCGCAAACCATTTTTAAACTGATAGCAGAAATGGACTTTTATCTTCAATCAAATTTACTGTAAATCAGAAATTACTCTGTAAAATGCAATCTATTAGGCAAAATGCATCCTGTTACTTTCAATTAACTAGCTAAAAGGTTGTTAATGAATAACTATTGACTTTAAGAGGAAACACTTCTTAACCAGCTTCAGATCCATGTTCATGATATTTGACAATAGAGCAATACAGAGCTGATGCACTCATGCTAACCTGAAGGTCACTGTTCAGAATGGCTATGCATAGGGATAAATATGTTGTACAATGAGTCAACTATAATAATAAAATAGATGCCTGGCTCTTTTAAAGTTGCATGTATTAATATACTAACTGCACCTTAACTGTTAGCACAATAGGGCCAGAATCGTTAAACTTGTGAACCTAAAGTTAGCTGCCGAGAGGGGGATTTAAATGCATAACTTGCACTTGATTTTAAGAGGGGTTGAGTGTCCCCACCACCCTGTGAGGGCAAATGGGGAGCTGTGGGTGCTCAGCACCTCAGCAGACGAGGCCACTTATTACAATGGCTAAAATAGGAATTTATATGCTTAACTCTAAGCTCCCAAGTTTAGGTAACTGAAGCTTATGTGCTTATATAGATTTACCTCCTCTGTGACGTGGGGCAAGTGAAAACCCATAGATAACACATCACTTCTGTCAATCAGTGTGCATTGTCAGAGGTGTATGGTGGAATGCTCCAGGCCCCTGGGCAGCTGGGGCAAGCGTGAATGCTTGGAGTTGAATGCTGCTCCTTCCTTGTGGGCATGCCAGGCTCAAAAGGCAGTGGAAGTGGTATGGTTCCACGGTGTGCGGAGATGCCAGATGATCTTGCTTGGCAGGAAGGATGATCTCATGCTTAAGGCACTAGTTTGGGACTCGAGATACAGTTTCCAATCCTGGCTTTGCCACATGACTTCAGGGCAAGTGACTCAATCTCTACGTGTCTCTGTATGCAAATTAGAGATACTGCTGCTGCTTTTGTCTGCCTTGTGCATAGAGACTGGACTATTCCCAGCAGGACTGTCTCTTACTGTATGTGTGTGCAGCACCTAGAACAATGGGGCCTCTGGGGTTGCTGCAATAGACAAGAAGGAGACTGCAAGGGGGGCTTGGGGACCATCGGCTATAATAATGGTTTCAGTGACTTTGACTTTCCAGGGCTTCCCTCGGCTGTAGCTTTTGTACAGATTTAAAAGCTACTTTGTTCAAAGCTTTACAGATTCAATTTAGCCTTAAATGAAACTGCTGTCTTTGAGCTGATCATTTCTAGAAACCTGGAGATCACATCTGAACCGTGACAGCTGCCAGCACATTAATTGCATGTTTAAAGTACCAAGTGGTATGATTTTGTTGTTGTTTTTTTTAAGTGGTTTTCCTAGTGGAAAGGAAACCCAAATGTCTCCAGCTCCCTGAACTAACTGAGAATGATCAAGATCATAAAGTTCATGGCCGGCATGCTGCTGTAGCAATATATCTAAATGAAAACTAATCCATCAGCTAGCTCTCTTTAGGAGACCATCTGCAAACTTATTGTTTGAAGTAAGCCTGTTGCTATAAAGGTTAAAAGGGACCCTGTTGAGAAATATTTGACCTCTCTTAACTGAGCAGTGTAATCTCTACTCTCAGTACCCTGCTGCTTCAGCATTAGATACTTTTTTTTATAGGAGAACTGAAAAATGATTGTGTGTGATAAGTACACAGTGCACTATTTGTGACCCTGCAACCAACAAAGCACTCATAGTTCTTCTCTGCTGTCTCAGATGTACGTGGCACAAATGTCTGTATTGCCTCATTCTTCACTCCATCGCCATCCTTTTGATGTCTATCTGATCCATTTTTGTAGTCAGGCAAAGGACTAAAGCTCACTGGAATCCTGCTAGGTGAAGTCAAGTGGGTAGATCCCCAAGAATCATCATAGGACAGAGTCAGGTAGATCATAACAAGCTGAGGACAAGCCTAAAAGTTTATATCTGTGAGTACTGCACACTCTGACATGGAGAAGTGGTACTTCTGTCCTACTTCATTGACATGTATATGACATGGGCCACTCTCACTCATTCTCTCTGGGTCTTGTATAAACACACACTTGTCTAGAAAATGCCAGACAAAGCCAGGCCCCAAACATGGGTATAAGGAGCCATGAGTGCAAAGTCATATGGGGAATGTGAAACAACTGGAGTCCTTGTGTTCCCCTGTGTACAAAGAATAATCTTGGCTACTGCTCCTAGCTGCCCCAAAAGGAGTGGGGAGAGGGGTGACACCTTGATGCTGTTTGCACCTCTGGCTCAGGTTCATCTCTGTAAGGGAAGCAGCAATGTGCATATTTCCCCTGGATGCACAGAGCTCAGGGCTGTGGAGGTTTGACCCCATCAGAGACCCCCATCAAGGAGCTGAGCCAAAAAACTAGAGCCAAGCCCTGAAATGGCAAATTTCTGTGGGCTAGGTTCTGCCAGCCTCATTCACATTCAGTAGCACCTTATTCTAGGAAAACCCTTAATGAAATCAATGGGAATACTGGCAGACTAAGTACTACTCCTGTGAGTAAAGGTGAGAGAATTTAACCCTATGATTTTTTTCAGTAGAGCAGGAATTAGTTTACTGACTAGTAATAGTATACCCAGACACACCTATATTCTTACCTCTTTCATCAGAAAACAGGACAGAACCCTTCCTCTCCCCCACAGCTAATTATAGATTCTTCATAAAAATTATATCCATTAATATCTGCTTTCCACAGGCCACCTCAGTAGCACCAGCCATGCATTCGAGGGACCACTATGGAGTTTACAATGAGGAGGTTTAGTTTAGTTGGGAGGAAAATATGAATAGAGATTAGATTTACACAAAGTCAATTGAAGGGGACCTTGACTTGCATGAAAGTATGCCACTAGATTGTCACAAATTCTTACCCGTCACAAGAACTCAGAAGTCGAGATGCTTCCTCTCCAATTGCTCTAATGTCCTGCTCGTCTGTCTTAACTATTCATCTCACGTTCCCATCCAGGCAAAGACTAATGCTGCACAAATTATAGGAATGGATGTTGGGTGCATCAACAACAGTAAAAGCTAACAGCACTGCCCAGGGACCGATAAAGCTTAGATAAAAACTCCTGGTTTTCTCTCTTCATTGGCAGTTAAATGTGAATTCTATTATCTTACTGTTTGCTTTAATGTCATATGGATCCTGTCAAAACCCCATAGTCTCAGCACTGACTGTTCCAATGGTAAGAAAGGACTTTGTAAATAATAGTACCTTTTCTTGCTGAAATGTATTTTAAAACAATCCTATCTGACCTAATACAGGGAACCCTTCACTGTTAGTGATAGTGGCAACTTAGAAGATTAAAAGAGTCAGATAAGTGTCGATATCAGACGGAATCTAACTCTCCTGACTGTACCCCACATTCATACTCATCCCTTGCTCTGTCCCAGCCCAGATCCAGTGCTGAATATCTCCCTTCCTAATACATTCAAGTCTTGTCCCCTTTCTTCTGCCATTCAAGTCCTTGCATTAGACCCATAGCTGATGTACATGGCTATGTCTTCACTGAGGTCACAGCCTCGAGCATCTGGGCCATTTGGATGGCAGGTCTTACAAACTCTATTGGTTGGGATTTCTGGTCACCACAACTTTCAAACTTCCCTGAATTTGTAGATTCTAGGGTTTTCCTGTTACTCCAGCCTCAGAGTGACCCATGTATCTCTGGGAGAGAGGGAACCAGTGCAGGGGTATCAGTTGTGAGGTTGGGCTGATTGTCATTAGAGGGATTAATAGTGCCATCTAGGAGGAAGTGTCTGGGATTGGATCCTTTGGACAGCAAAGGAGCAAGAGAGAAATAACTAGCTGAATATTTCTTACTCAGAGCTGATTTGTCTGTCTCTCTTAATCAAGAAGTATTAGATGATCCTACACTGTGAGCTCAGTGAGTGAGGAAGTCCATCCTTTCCCTTCATAACTGAGCCTTCCAAAGAGGTTATGGAAGGCAGTTCCAAATTACAGGGCCAATGAGGAGAAAGCCATCCAAAGATCAAAGTTGGGTCCTAAGAATTAGAAAGAAAGCTGAGGCAGAGGCCCTTAGCCATCTAGCTGGTGTATAACTTGAGTCAAGAAGATGCCTGACCTAGGAGAACTATTTCTGTAAGAGCAGAGGGTTAGAATCAGGGTTGCATAAAGGTGGATTAACTGGCCACTGTAGGATTCCCTCTGGGTGGTGGAGACCTTGGGTGGTCCAGAGTTGATGTAATGACTCCTTTGCCACCATCCCTCCCAGCAGCTAGTAGAAAGGGTGTGACTAGGTCAAGCAGCAGCATTTGGGGCATCTGTCCACACTGGTAATCTCCTTAGGGGTATTTGTAACTGGCATAAATTAGAGCAGGCTTCAGGCTTCTCTAATTTATTCCAGGGACTGGATTTGCACACAGTTTGTCCCAGGATATGGGGAGCATGACGGTGGCTTAAAATCAGTCTTGCAGTCCTCCCTGCCCTATGCTAAGCTGCAGCTGCCGATCTGGCTCCTATATTTTCAGGTGAACTTGCTGTCTTATGAGCAGGCAGGCAGTGCATGAATTAGCCATTTAAATGAGAATGTGACTCGCATGAACGACCTCTAGATACTGCCGAATTTGGTGAGTACTCAGCAGACAGGGTAGGTGGAGGCAGTCACTGGAATTACTCCATATCTATTGTATTTTGTTGAATTTGTCTCTTTTGTTTTTTCCCCTTATGGTGGATCAGTTCATTAACAACCCCTTCCTCATGCCTTATGCACAGTTGTCTTCCATCCTGTGCCTTCAAGAGATCAGAAAGCCCATTATAAAGCTGGAGCCATCATCACCTTTTCAAGAGCAGGATTTCAGGTAAATTGATTGGAAATTGCCTTATGCACAGTTCTGAGCTGTTGAGGACAGGAATGTTCATTGGATGTGGAACTGGAACACCCATAGAGGGACACAACTGGAGGCCATCTCAACTTTATGGCATTGGAAACAAGATGTGCATTAAACCAGTGGTTTTCTCAACCAGAGGTCCAGGGCCCACTGAAGATCTGCAAGCAGGTTTCAGGGGGTCCACCAAGCAGGGCTGGCATTAGACCTGCTGGGGCCCAGGGCAGAAAGCTGAAGCCCGGGGCTCCAAGTCCTACCATCTGGGGCTGAAGCCGAAGCCTGAGCAGCTTAGCTTTGCGGAGCCCCCTCTGGCATGGGGCACTGGGCAATTAGCCTGCTTGCTACTCTCTAACGCTGGCCCTGGCTTTTATATGCAGAAAAACAGTTGTTGTGGTACAGGTGAGACATGGAGTTTTTATAGCATGTTGGAGGAGAGAGCCTCAGAAAGAAAAAGGTTGAGAACCCTTGCATTAAACTAATGTTGCAGTTGGACTTCATTGAATAATGAAATCCAACTTCCTCTGGCTTTCTGAGCAAATTGATGCACAGGAGCAAAGAGAATTTATTCATGAAGAATAAATAAAATAAAAAATAAAAAAGCCCAAACAAGCAGAATCCATAGCACCTGACAGATGCACTCAGGATCTCTACAGACTTCTTTGCCCTGTCTCTGAGGAACAACTCTGTGTGTTGTAATATTTATATTCTGATAGCACCTAGAGGCCAACTGTGTTGGCGTCCTATTGTGCTGTATTCTCTACAAACATAATAATAATAATCTTTAGTGCTTATACCGCACTCTTTGTCCATAGACCACCCGTCAGTGCTTTACAAAGGTAAGAAGTGTCATTATTCTCATTTTGAATATGGGGAAACTGAGGCAGATAAATGTCAAGTGACTTGCCCAAGATAACTCAGTAGGCTCATGAAAGAGCCAGGAATAGAACCTAGGTTCCAGCCCATGCTCTATGCTCTCAGCCAAACTGCCTCTCTTTTAGTCAGTGACAATCCCTTCCCCAGAGAGCTTATAATTTAGAAGACAAAATGCAACAGGTTGATGACAAACAAATACATCAGGATGGGTCAGGACAAAGGGAGAAAACAGTAACAAAAGTAGAATGTGTGTAATTAATCACTCAGGAGCAGTAATCACAAATCACCATCTACCTAGTCTAGTCTCATTCAATAGCACTGCGTAGAGGATGGATTAGACAATCAGAAAGGTCTTTTCTATCTCTTACTTCTCTGATTTTTCTGACATGACACCTTGGCATTGCACTAATGCTGGCTATAATATTGTCAATATGTGCCAAAATGGCCACTGTATTGAAAGCAGATTTTTGATGCCCTTGTTGGGGGATCTGATGGGGTCAATCAGGCCTTCTCTGTCCCCTTCTGGAGGCATTGGCATCCCTGCTCAAGGAAAATCCACTCAGTCCAGGCTACCAACAAGACAACCCTCTAGAGCCCTAGAAGGGCCTGGAAAAATATTGTCCAATCAAGAACTAGCAGGCCAATTAAGATGCCTGCATCTTCTTAGTGGCAAAGCTAGGGAGACCGGGATGCACCTCCTCCTTCTCTGCACTAATGCAGAACCAGGTCAGGACTTTGTGTTTAATGCTGGCATTTGAGTTTTTTCTTTCTTTGTTTAAAGGCACAGAGAGCCAAGTCCTGGGTTATTTTGTTATTTAACTGTGGAGAAACTGATGCTGAGCTTATGGCATGAGCTATCCTGCTCCAAGCAGGCGGCCAAAACTTATGGATGAAGGCAGAGAATGCCTGCCGTACCATGCTTGGTCCAACAGGGACCTCCTGTTTGATGTTGCTAGAATTCTGCCACTGGCCATTTCACAAGATGCTGCAATATCATATATGTAGCAGAGGCCTCCTGAAACATGGCTAGACACTGTCCATCTCTATGCCACATGGCTAATGACATGTGACTGGAAGGATCTACAGCCCTACTGATTCAGGATTGATAGTATTATGCAATATTTGTATTATGGAGCAACCAGAGGGCCCCCCCTCCAGTATCAAGGCCTTGTTGTGCCAAGTGCTGTACAAACACATATAAAGTTGCAGCTGCTGCCCCACAGCATTAGCAAGCCAGAAAGCGTGGCAGACATTGCTAGCTTTGAAGAGACAGTTTTCATGATAGATCTAAGGCATTCTTCTTCCCAGGACCTATATCATAGGTTTCCTAAATTAATTTACCAAGTTAAAGAAAGTTTGAGCAGATTCTTCAATGTAACCTTTTCTGGCAAACCTCTATGCAGGCAACATGGTGAGATGGTGCTGTGATGTTACACCCCTTATTCTTTAAGGAAATATGCTTATGATACGGATATAGAATTACTGAGATATATTTTATGCAAGATGGGTCTTCTAAGGTGTCATTGGAAAGGCTATAATTTACTGAATGTGATTATCCAATTTGTATGCATGTATCATTTCTGTATCTAAAGTTAGGAGTATTGACTATGTACCAATTACAACTGGGTGTGTACTTGGGAAACACCCACCAGACAACAGGCCATCAGCTTTGATGGGCCATTAGGAAGAAGCAATAAAACTTTGAAGATACTAATCTCTCTCCTTCCTGAGAGGCATCCTGGGACATTGCTGTGACACTACTAGGTCATGTCACCTGGTACTAAACACCATCTTGGACTTCTAGTAGTTTTCCACTAAAAGGAGTGGGAAGTCAAGACGGGAAACAAAAGATTCCTGCCTGATGTAAATCTTATTTAAGGTTGGGGAGTAAGTTGATCTTGGTTCACTCTTCGCTGAATCCCCACCCTGGAAACACCTAAGGAACAAGGACAAAGGAAAGGGGAAGGAGTGCTGAACCCAGGCTGGAAAAGGGATCTGGCCTGTGAATACGATACCTGAAGATTTAAGCTGCAAGGAGGGTAGCTAACCTTCAAGAATTTCTGCAACATGCCCAAAATCAACATTTAGGGTGAGAAATGACTACTTGTAACCAGTCTCTTTAAGATCTTAAGCTCAGTGTGCATGTTTTTTTGTATTTGCTTAGTAATCTGCTTTGTTCTGTTTGCTATTCCTCATAATCACTTAAAATGTACCTTTTGATAGTTAAAATTATTTCTTGTTTATAACATAACCCAGTTTGTGCAGTTCATATCTGAGGGCGCGGGGGGAGGGGAGAAGTTGTGTATGTCTCTCTCCACGTTGAAGGAGAGGGTGAATTTTTGAGCGTGCGCTGTGCAGACTTTTCTGTACAGTGCATGACATTATTATTTTGGGTTTACTCCATGAAGGGAGGTGTGCGCTTGAGCGCTGGGCTATTTCCTAGCTGAATCTTCCCATAGAGAGCTGCTTGCTCTGTGTGTGTGTGTGTGTGTGTGTGTGTGTGTGTGTGTGTGTGTGTGCACGTGCACACTCTGCCAGAGGCCAGGGAGCCTTATTCAGCAAAACAGGGAGAAGCAGCCCAGGCTAGTGAAGCAGGCAGGCTTGCTGAAACTCCAGTACATCAGGTGGCATACCAGATGGGGGGCGGGGGGGCATGATACCTTTCACAGGTACCACAAGCAAAGCAGACAGAGCAGCTTTGTGCTGAAGAGCAAAACAAAATGATTTAATAACATTTATCATTCCCCCCAGAAGAAAATATCAAAAGAAACCTGGGATAAAGTTTCCCTAGATTAATCAAGAACAGTACAGATGTTTCTAGAGCCACCTCCTCCTCCACGTATTCCATTTTGGAATTCTCCCTCCTCCCAAATCCTGCCTGCACAGACAATAAGTGCCTGAGGCATTTGCCTCAAGATTTCAAATATCCCAGAAACCCCAATGATGCCTTAGGATCCACTAATTGGGAACTGCTGCACCTGTGGATTTCAATTAGCCACAGCTGGATTACTTAGGTTCTAGTGGTTGCTACCAGCCAGGAAATAACTAGTGGATTTATTCCCTCCCTAGGCACAGCTATAACTTTATGTAAGGGGATAAATAAAAATACAAACTCTTTCAGAGCTTTGTAATTATTGGGAGGCCCTAATCTTTCCTGTTGGTTTCAGGTGAGCTTTGTCTACACTGCTCCACTCAATTCCCTCTTTGTACAGGGAAAGAGACTATGGCTTTCTTTCTGATTTGAGGGAAAGGTAAAATAGAACATTGTAGATGTTTGCAAAGGAAAAGAATGGTAATGCCTTTTCGCACCCTGTTGGAATCATGTTCATTCATATCCATGCACCCCTATGAAAAAGACTACTCGGGGCAGCATGAGAGCTGTTTGTTAAAGGAACAAAGCCCCCATAGTTTTGGAGAAGGGAAGGAAAAGCCATTGTCCCCTCGTTAAGTCCTTTTGGGGGTATCCTTAAACAAGAAAGAAGGGGTGGCAGGTGATTTCATTCCCTCGGAGCTGTCTTTTCCTAAATGAATAAAAAAGGAAGGGAAAGAGGTAAACAAATCTTCTTAAATAGACAGGCCACCTGACTGGATTGTTGCTTGCATGTTGAGCTCTTGGGAGAGTCATGTATGTAGGTCTCTACTTATTTCTGGCTGTCTACCTTTTGCAAAGCCTCATTTTGCCTTTATTTATGCCTCTATCACTCTCCTCTTGATGTGAGTTCTCAGCAGCTCAATCTCCTTGAACCAGCTCTGTGGTCCATATTAAGTTAGTTATGCAAGCAGACTCAAAACGTCTGGAGTGGATGTGGGGCTTTTGCTGTCTGACGTTTCACTTTAAAAAGATTAGATCCGTGTGATTATTTAGAGCCCTTACTTCTCAAGGCTTGTACTCCATCCAGCCCGCTTCTGAGTGACCCCCAAGTCACTTCTTTGGGAGACTCTTGCACAGTCCAGGTCTTTCCATCCTGCCTCTTGTACTGAACACAATACACATGGTTTTTAAAACATACTTTTTGTGTGTGTGGTGCGTGTGTATATATATCTAAAGAGGTGCTCTTTGGAGCTGTGACTACTTGATATAAGGTTACCTGCTGTTTAAGCTGCACACCTGGGAAATGCAAAATGATGTTGAAGAATTCAAGCACAGAAGGACTTGGGAGCCTTGTGAATCTGTGCAATAGAGTTTATTCAGTGCTGGAAGATAGGTCAGATTTTGCTCGTACAAGGCATGTGAATAATATAGCCGCTCAAAGGCATTTTCGCAGCCAGTGCACTTCTACTACTGCATGGAAGAATGCATGTTTTAAATATTTCAGACACATCTTGTTGCACTGGGTTGTGTTGCTCCAGTATGTTCTGTTGCATTATGTCAGAAACTGACATGACATGAGGTAATTGGATTTGATGTGACATAATCCAGACATAGAGGAACATGTGATAGATGAAAGAATTTTCCCTGAGGCAAGCAGAAACAGACTGGTACTGTATAGTACCTGCAAGGGGGGAACGTTTTTATTCTCTACTGCTGCTCCTCCAGGGTGGTACATTGTTCAGTCTATGCACAGCTGTTATTGAAAACTCTCAATGTGAATTTTTTAAACCACTGTACATGATGCTGAGTTTGAAGTGAAATGAAGCTAAACAAAAATTCTAAGAACCCCAAATATCCAATAGCATGAAAAAAAACCAGAAGCCCATTTATATACAATGAAGTGTGAGCTCCCACAGCCTATGAAATACAACTGAATTTACATCAACTCCTTCAGGCTTAGAAGGCCCTTTCTTTCCTCTTTGCTATATTTTTGGGTGGCTAGTTGGTGGTAGAGATGGGCGTAAAAAGGAATTTCAGATCCAATTCCTCCTGTATTTGGAGGATGTTCAGAGACAGATTCTGAGCCAGTATCCATTGTCTGGTGGAAAAGCAAATGCTGATAGGTTCATATATGTCTCAATTTAGGTCCTGATCCTGAGCTCCCTGTGGATGCGTCCCTCCTTCCCACTGAAGCCAATACCACTCTCCATGGATGGAGTCTGTTGCAGGATTGGGGTCTTAACTAGTAACTCACAGTCAAAGTCCATTCTATCTAATCTTTGCTTGGGAAAGATCATGAACCCATAGATGATCATTTTCTCTATAACTAGTGTGGGGCTGGGGGACCCTGAGCAGGGGATATCCCAGAGAGCTTTTATGTTAGCCACTGGATTGATGCTAAGGTTGTAAACTTTTATTTGTGGAGGGACATTCCTCATTGAAGAGTTTTAGAGCGGGCAGAAGAGCCCCTGAAAATGCATTAGTGGGGGTGTCGTTCTAAAAGGCATTGTTCTCTGTCTCCTTGAATTCAGCTTGCTGACGCTTAGATATTTTACATGCTTTCATTTCAACAGTACTTTATTGGACATTGGCTTCTGTTCATTAAATGAAAAATGCATAAAAGGTCTAGGATGGATGGGAGGAGAAGACCGGACAAATAGAAGGGTCTTGGACCAGGGTGGGTGACAAGGGTGTCTGAAAATACTTGTCTTGGTTCTTTCTGACTTTGCTGCTGCTGTTCCTCCCTTAGCATGGTGTTTTCCGAACACCGTATGTTGGCATGTCACACTTGGACCTGTTTGTGCCACCGTTGCAATCCTTGTTTTTTATGTGCAATGTGTGACTGTGTTCCGTCATACAGATAGTCAAGTGACAACCTGCTTCTATCTGCTCCTTGGAAACATCCTTTGCCAGGTGTCCGGTTTTCAACCGGAACACCCAGTCGAAAAGGGACCCTCCCCAGCCCAGTAAAAATGAGGGAGTGAGGGTCGGAGACAGCGTGCAACGGCGGGAAGGGGGATGGAGTGAGTGGGGTGGGGCCTCAGAGAAGGGGCAGGGCAAGAATATTCACTGTTGTGCAATTAGAAAGTTGGCAACCCTAAAGAAAATTAAACAAAAGTAGCAAATGACCAAGTATCGTGTCCAACAGCTTCCTAACACCATACTGGCACATTAGCTTACTTTGGATTAGAAGGGAGGGGTGCCTCTCACTGCATCACCAGTACCAATTCCTGTAGTATCCTAGAATCATTTTCATCATTGTCTGCCATCCATGAACTAATTAGGCCTGATGGTGCCTAACATCTGAATTCTCATGATATTCTAGCCTGACGAGATATGACTATGAATGGATGTGTAATGCCGACAGACCCTGGTCATCGGTGGGCAGGATTGAACCTAGGGCCTCTGGAGCTTAGTGCGTAAGCCTCTACCGCATGAGCTAAAAGCCAACTGTAGAGCAAACTCATTAATCTCTCTCTCTAAGCGATCTCGGTGCCACCAGATGGGACAGACCACACCCAGGAGGTGTGGTGTTACAGAAGCATGTCGTGACATTACAATGCCTGTGAATATGAGGTGATCCTTTGTCATATCAGCTATAGTAGCCTATTTATTTGTCTTAGATGTATAAAAACCGTATAAACTTGTCTGCTTGAGATGTTTTTGTGGTTCCTCAACACTGTTATATCCAAGTGTTTTCAGCAATAGCAAACTGAGTTTCAGTCTTAGCCTTGAACATCCTTCATTTGGGTTTGAAAGAGATGCTAAATGTTGTTCTTCTAGCCTGTGTCCTTTGAGGTTCTTTAATATAAATCTCTGTCCCATTTCTTAAAAGCCAGCTCAGCTGCATGAACTAGGCTTTATTTTTATAGGGTCATTATTTTTTATATTGATGTTCATTTTCTGAAAATAGTGTGAGAGCTAACTGTGTGCAGCCCTCTAGACATTTTAACAAAACCATTTTTCAGTGGTGGTATCGATTGCCTATCGATATGGTGATATATGGCCGCAAGTTAACATTAACGGTGCACTGTGTTAACTCAAGTAACATGAAAAACAAAAATGAGAGCTGGGCTTGTTCTACTTTTTGCTCCAGCCTGTGACCCTCTCACTGTATTTTATTGCTCCCCCTGGGTGTTAGCTGATCACAGGGACAACCTCTAACTGTTTCCCTTAATGGGTGATAAGCAAAATCAGCCAGGGTTTCTAGTATGGAGATAGGATCTAAACTGTCGTCCTCCCCTCGAGTTTGTGCACCCGCTTTGTGTTGGTAAGTAGAGAAGCAATCAAGTTCACAATTAAAACAATTCCTACTCTTGATCACCCCTATACAATCCTAGAGCCTTAACGTTCCACATGCCCTACAGAAGGGGAGGGTTCATTTTATGGCAACTCGGGGTTTTTCAGTTGAGTTCACTTTTAAAGCTAACCCCAGAAATGAGTTAGGCACCAGGACAGCAGTTCAGCCTGCAGAACCTTGATTACTGTTAAGAATGTATAAATTGCAGGGGGAGAGAATCCTAGTCTGCCCTATTCCTGCCTGCACCAGAGCGATAATCCCATGTTGAATACTCACCATCAGTCACAGTAGATCTGCACACAGCCCAAGTTGCTGGGAGCATTATTTTAATATAGGTATTTTTTTTAAGTATGGCAAGTATCTTTATGTCCATGTTTACAGAGGGGGAAACCAGAGGCACTGGAAGGTGAAGTGATTTACTCAGCGTCACACATAATGTTAGTGGTAGAACTGGGAACAGATCCCCAGACCCTTGACTCCCTGTCTAGGGCCCTATCTGCTGGACTGTGCTGCCTCTGTAAGATAAACCAGTAAAACTATAGACTGGTTATAGCAGTACATGGATAAGACCCTGACTATGTACAGGGAGTAGGAGAGGAAGGATGGTCGAGTGGTTAAGGCTTTAGCTGGGACTTGGGTTAAATTCCCTGCTCCACTATAGACTTAGGGCATGGCACCTTTCTGTGCCTCAGGTCCCAGCCGATATAATGGGGATGACAAAAAAGTGCTGTTCGAGGGGGGTGTTGTGTGCGGATAAATACGTAAGATTGTGAGGCACTCTCGTGCTAAAGTGATGGGGCCTATATGCATGCCTTAGATAGATAGCAGAACTGTCAAGTAAAACAGTGCCATTTTCACAGTTAGGAGAGCTCCCTTTAAAGCAAACAGAAGAAGCTAGAGAGAACCAAGGGCCAGTGAGGTCAGTTATTCCTCTCTGGCCTACTGTCTCTTGCAGCTTTTTTTTTTTTAAATCACAATTGTTAGTGGAAACTCCTCTTTACTCTAGTTCCCTAGGGCCTGATTGGACAATTGAGCACTTTCGGCCCCCACCTCACAACCTTTGCTGGAAGAGAGGGCTCTTGGTCACCTCTGCTACGGCCAGAGCTCACGGATGATCAGAGCCGACTGTAGGTTGAATAAGAAGTGGGAACTCTTCAGCCTTTCCCAACCTCCTGGCTCCTGCTTGGGTAAGGGGTCTCGCTCTTCCACCCAGCCACATGGCCACTGTTCCTGCTGTGCCCTGGGCTCTCCTCAGTGGTGGTTCTACTTTCTCCTCCACCACCACCATTGCCTTGACGGCAGTTCTGCAGCCTGGTTTTCACATCCCTCATGCAGAGACTGCTCCTCTACTGGGGCTCCCTGTGGCGGCTGCTCCTCAGGAGCATGGGTTGTCTAGGTGCGTATATGGCCCCTTTTGGCCTAGTATCTAAGCACCTGTGAGTGGATTAACCACTCTTAAGCTGCTGCTGCTCCTGCTCAGGCTGGAGCTCCCTCTACTTGATTATCTCATACTCTGCTATCTCTGCTCCCAGGGCCTGCTCTTCCCTTCAGGTCCCTGACAAAGAGCAAGGCCAGGCCTGGGGCTGGGGAGGGAGCCCAGCTCCTGACAGTGCACAGAATGGAGGCTAGCAATCAAAGAACAAGGGAACCATTAATAAAAATGAGTTGGGGGAAGGGCAGCATGAGGGACTCTCTTCAGACCATAAGAGAATGGGGCAAGGGGGAAGTGGCACTCCCCCAGACCACCGCAGTAAGGGGAAAAGTGGGAGCTCTTCCTCTGCTTTTAGCTTTGCTTCCCTTCCCCTTAATCCCTACTCCTGTTTTACACTGCAGAGAGAGAGATCAGGATCAGGCCCTTTAAGAGCAAAGTATCCCCGTAGGACTCCACCCATAACTCACGTAGGACTCCACCCATAACTCACACAACATGAGCACTAATAATGGCCGCCAAGCGCTCTTTTGCCCATTTCTCAATGTTAATGCCTTCTACTCCAGTTTCCCCATACATTCATTTCAAACTCTGGGGAGAAAAATAAAATCAACCACAGATTACTAAAGTATGCTGAGTGTGCTGTCTGGACCAGGGCATACGTTCTTCACTCGATGCATGTGCATAATTCCCATTAACTCTCATGGGAGTTATGTGCTTGCATTCACAGGAGAATATGCCCCTATGTCTGACATCTCATTTCATCAGCTATGATACTGAATAACCTGCAAACAGTGGGGGTCAATGTGCTGCAGCTGATCTGAAAGAAGCGAACACCAATAAGCCATTTTGGGTGCCATGGTTACGTATAGGAGCTAATTCTCTTCCCTAGTGTTATTGGAGTGAAGAACTGGGCTCACATTATCTCTGTGATATGAGTGCAAATGGGGAAACTAAAAGATTTTTGCAATGTATTTACTAAACTTTTGCTGTTGTATTGAAATAAGTCTAATCTTAAGCTCCCAACTGTGCTTATGCTCGTGTGTAATGTACTAACTCCCGATTTACACCATAGTAAATGAGAGGAGAATCAGCCATGTGGTGATGGTCTGCAAACATTATGAGGTATAAATTCTACGGAAGAACAACAATTGGTACAAGGTGGTATAACTAGGAGAAAAGAGATGAAACTGAGAGGGAAATTTAGGTTGAATATTAGGTAAAATTTCTAGACAGTGAGCTATATTAGGCTGTAGAATAGTCTAAAGGGAGTGGTAGAAATGTCATCACTTAGCATTTAAAATGAGACCAGACCCTTCCTTGCATATGGGTCTGGAACCCCATGGAGAGACTTTTGGTGGGCTGGGAGAAGTGAGGAATGATGCTACAGAGGCAGGACTTTTGTACCAGGTCCTAGGGCTGGGCTCTTATAGAATGCTGTATTCTCTTCTTTCAGACCAGGCGAGTGAGATATGGGGTATCGTTAACTGAGCCCCACAACAGCCCTCTGAAGTGGGTATAAATATCCTTATTTTACAGATGGGTGACATGAATGTTACAGAGCTTAAGGGCCTGATTATTTTTTTGAAGGTGCAGAGCAGCTGCTGCTCCCATCAACTTCAATTGGATTTGTGGATGCAGAGCACCTCTGAAAATTGGGCTCTAAATGACTTGCCCAAGGTCATACAGCAAGGGACAAAACTGGGAAGTGAATATGGGAGTTCTGACTCCCAGGACCCTGTTCTATCTAGAGCAGGGGTTGGCAACCTTGGGCACATGGCCCATCAGGGTAATCCACTGGCGGGCCACGAGACATTTTGTTTGTGTTGACAGTCCGCAGGCATGGCCCCCCACAGCTCCCATTGGCTGGGAACGGCAAACCACAACCACTGGCAGCTGCAGTGGGGTGGGGGGGGGAGTGCCTGCAGACGGTCAATGCAAACAAAATGTCTCACAGCCTGCCAGTGGATTACCCTGATGGGCTACTTGGCAAAGGTTGCTGACCCCTAACGTAGAGGACAACCCTCACTGTGTGTGATAGAATTTGTAGTAATTGGTAAGAAAATTTGGTCTCTGTGAGCCCTCTGTAAACATGTGGTATAACAGCCTTGACGTGTACTGTTTAAAGGTACAGTCACAGCTTTAATTATAACGTTGCAGTGGTTTTATTTTATATCCATTATTTATACCTAGCCCCACTTCAAGCCCCCTTTTAATATTATCAGCACAAGCCTAAAAGAATCTGCCTCAGAATAGCCTAGTGTGTTGACAGTGGAGAAAAATCGGTGGGTGGAATTAAGGTATATTTCACATATGCCCACTGCTGTTCTCTCACCATTTATAGAACTTGATTTCTTTCCTTTTGTAAATGTTTTCGTGAAGGCATGCTTGTCTGGATCAAATGTAACCACGTGGTTCAGAATTCACAGCATGGGCTTAATCCCACTAGCTTTGCTTAGGCAAAACTCTCATTAACTGAAGTGGGAATTTTGCCTGAGTAAGGCCTACAGGACTGGACCTTGAGTGTTTGTCTATATCCAGTGTTTAAGGTAGTCCCATGCAGAGCATCATGCCACTTTATCCTTGCAGAGATCATTTTCTTGTGTTTGTACAATGCCTAGCACAATGGGATCCTATCTATGAATGAGGCTTCTAGGTTCTGTGATGGTTTTATACCTGTAAGCAAGGTCCGAATGAGCTCTCCCCTGACATCTGGTGATGAGCAAGGAGAAACGACTTCAGGATCAGACCATATTTGCATAGACGTGCCTACTGTGCCTAGGTAAGCAGCAGATGGAGCTGCTTTGCCAAAATGATCAAGTTTGGGTGGTTTGGGGTTAGCGGGGTAATGAAATGTTGTTATTCTTATTGTACGAGTAAAGGGCAGAAGAACTGTGCTTAATATGCCCTAAACTTAACCTCACTTGCAAAGCAGGGGGTAAGGGTGCCAAATACCAATGAAGATGAGAGTGGGTGGGGGGCAAGTATTCCTGTTTGCTGGTGGGGAATCTGCCTGAAGAGTTCTAGATCCCCCGGTTGACCTTTTTATTTCCTGGGTTTAAAGACAGAGCTAATTAGATGTATTGAGAGTTCTTGTTTCTGGTTGGTGATTCTTAGAGCTCACAGTGCTGCTGAGGAGGTCACTAAGGACAGGCCTACACTTAAAACATTGCACTGCTGTAGCACTTCAGCGAAGACTGAAGTACCCTAATCTATCTCTGTGAGAGAGGGTAGCAGGGTCATCTTTACAGCAAGGGTTAGGTTGGAATAACTGTGTCACTTAGGGGTCTCAGCCTGGATGCCAGCTCAAAGCTAAACATCTACACTGCAGTTTTATAGCCCACAGCCCAAGCCCCATGAGCCTGAGTCTGCTGACGTGGGCCAGCTGTGTGTTTTCTTGCAGTTTGGACATACCCTTCGAGGGGGAATCTGCACCCGAGCGGCCAGCTCAAATAAAGCTCTAAGTGCTATAGGATGAAAAATCCAGTACCTAGAACTGGCTATATAGGAATCAACCTGAGAGAAGATATGAACTGGCAACCAAATGACATAAAAGGAGATTGATTTCTCCCTCTTCACCTCTCGATTTAACTGCTCATTTTAATGGGGGGCAGGAATAATAATAAACCATTGACTCCATTGGGAGTAAGGACTGAGGGACACATTCATCCTGGCACCAGTGCAGCACCAGCAGGAAGGAAGCTTCCAGTTCCCATTCCCATATGGAGCTGCTAGGGGCCAGTTCAACCTATTGCAAAAGTCTAAGGCAGGCCTGAGATCTGCTCTACTATGCATCTCTGTTGTGCTCTAGCGATAGCTCATAGGGAGCATTGCAAATGTGCTCCGGATAGACTCTGACCCCCCTCCAGCCTGCTCCTGATGTGCCACCTAACCTGCATTACCCCATGTAATAGGACCGGGGCAGAGCTGGCTCTCTGCCTGTTGGGTGCCCCCACTGCACTGAATTCACAGCAGAAGCGGAAACACTCCCAGAGGCTTGGTCTGTGCTTAAAACTTATGCTGGCACAGCTGTGTCAGCCAGGGGTATGAAAAAACACACAGCTCTGACTGATGTCACTATGGCGACAAAGCCCCCAGTGTAGGGGCAGCTGTGTTGACAGAAGGGAGGTGTGTTCCTACACTGACAGAAGAACTCCTGTTTGGTGTAGGCTGCCTCTACGCTAGGGGCTATGCTGGCATAGGCTCTGTAGTGTAGATGTAACCTGAGTCAGCTTTGGTTAGGGAAAATCTCTGCCCAGGAGTGGGAAGGAGGGATAATGGGGTCTCCATAAAGGATATGGAGGGTCTGTGCGTGCTCAGGGCCAGACTTACAGCACATGCATGCTGCTCTCCTGACATAAAGATGTGGGGGGGGGAACTCCCCAAAGGTGTATTTCTTCTCCTCCTCTGGGATTTTCTGGGGCAACATGCCCCCAGCTTATAAATTTAGCGACTGAACCATTCTCGCTAACAACTGAAGCATTAAATCTCCCATCGTGCTTTCAGGCTGATGCTCCACTTTTTATGGTCTACACAAATCTGTAATTATTAACTCTGAGCAACATTTCATGGGTCAATAAATGTTAGTTATGGTATATCTGGTAGCTTTATGAAATGTAATTAGTGCTGGAATGGTATGTGATACCCAGGCGTTCTGGAGAAGAACCTTTTATCAGCTGTAGACATTTGTCATGTTAACAAAGAAACAAAAACAAATAATGATATTGTTGTGCTGGGTTAGACCCCCCCCTTTCTGGGATGCCAGTTGATGTACTGGGGTTTCATTGAGCCCCTACTGCTCCACCAGCCTGGATTCTCTCTCCCAGCTTTGCTGAATTAGGCTCTCCATCCTCTTGCAGTGCGCGCGCGCATGCACACACACACACACAGATACAGATACAGACTGAAGTCAGCTCTGTGAGAGGATTCACCCAGCACTCACGTGAACACCCCCTTTGGGGAATAAACCCAAAATAATACTGTCTTGCGCTGTATAGAAAGATCTGCACAGCACAAGTTCATAAAAATTTGCCTTCTCCCTCAATGTGAAGAGAGAGATGCACAGCTTCTTGCCCCCCAGTTAGAAATTGCACAAACTGGGTTTAATAATAAACAAAACAAATTTGTTAACTATAAAAGGCAGTTTTTAAGTGATTATAAGGGATAGTAAACAAAAAAAAGCAGATTATTGAGTAAGTTAAACAAAACATGCATGCTAAGCTTAAGATCTTAAAGAGATTGGTTTCAAGAAGTAGTTTCTGACCCTAAATGTTATTTTAGGCAAGGTGTAGAATTTCTGTAGCTTAGAGTTCTGGTTATTTCGTCTTACAGACTGGACCCCTATCTCAGTCTGGACTCACCCCTGCCTTTCCCCTCAGGTTACTTCCTTTGTCTTGTTAGGTACTCTCAGCAGTCTTTCTTCTTGTGTAAGCAATGGAGGAGAGTCCAGATTAATCCCCTCCCCAACTTTAAAAAGATTTACCTAAAGCGGGAAACCTCTGTTTGATCCTGGAAAATGACCCTTCACTCTCACAGACCTTGGGAAGCAGGCCAATTCTTGCTTACAGACAGCCCCCAAACCTGAAGGAAATACTCACCAGCAACTACACACCACACCACAGAAACACTAACCCAGGAACCAATCCTCGTAACAAACCCCGTTGCCTACTCTGTCCCCATATCTACTCTAGAGACACCATCATAGGATCCAACCACACCAGCCACACCATCAGAGGCTCATTCACTAGCACATCTACTAATGTGATACATGCCATCATGTGCCAGCAATGCCCCTCTGCCATGTGCATTGGCCAAACTGGACAGTCTCTATGTAAAAAGATAAGTGGACACAAATCAGACACAGGAATGGAGACATACAAAAGCCAGTAGGAGAACACTTCAATCTCCCTGGACATTCTATAGCAGATTTAAAAGTAGCCATTCTTCAACAAAAAAACTTTTAAAACAGACTTTGAAGAGAAACTGCTGAACTACAATTCATTTGCAAACTTAACACCATCAGTTTGGGCTTGAATAGGGACTGGGAGTGGCTGGCTCACTGCAAAAGCAATTTTCCCTCTCTTGGTATTGACAACTCATCATCAATTATTGGGAGTGGACCAGACTAAATTGGCCTTCAACATTGGTTCTCCACTTGTGAGGTAACTCCCTTCTCATCATGTGCCAATATATATTTATGCCTGTATCTATAATTTTCACTCCATGCATATGAAGAAGTGGGATTTTACCCCACGAAAGTTTATGCCCAAATAAATCTGTTAGTCTTTAAGGTGCCACCAGACTCCTCTTTGTTTTTGTGGATACAGACTAACATGGCTATCCCTCTGATACAAAAGACTCATTGTCTTTTTCTAATGGCCCATTAAGGCTGATTGCTTACTGTCTGGTGGGCGTTTCCCCAAGTACACACACAGTTGTAACTGTTACATAGTCAATATTCCTAACGTAAGATACAGAAATGGTACAGGCATACACATTGGATAATCACATTCAGTAAATCATAAGCTTTCCAATTATATTTTACATGAGCCACCGTGCACAAAGTATATCATAGTTATGCCATATTCATATCAAACATTTCTATGAAGAATATGAGGTGTAATGTTGCAATTGTGTCCTTGGACTGGCCCATATTCCTCCTGTTAATTTACTTACTGTTTCCAAGATTTCCTTATGTGATGTTAAGTGCTGGAATGTTTGCACTACATTGTAATTGATCACTGTTAGCTCTGGGATTCTAAGGGCATGTCCATATGGAGACTTAGAGGATGGCAAGCTGGTATGCTGTAGATTTACGCCCTGGCTTTCTGCACACCCAGTCTCTGTGTAGACAAGACCTAATTCAGGTTTCACTATCCTATGGATTATTGATTATATTACAGTGGAATCTAGAAACTTTGATCAGGATATTGACCCTTATTTAAGGGTCTCAACATGCTTTGCAAACAAAATCCCAACAAGCCTACGCCATAGGTTAGTGTTGTTATCCTTGTGTTATAGATAATTAATATGAAGCACAGTTGGGTTAAGGGTCTAATTTTCAAAATGATCGTTTTAGGGACTGATCAAAGAGGTGCAGAGTGCCTCCTATATGACCCACCTCATCTGTCTGTCTACGCATTTATACAACACTCATCACCTTGGTATTTTAGCACTTGACTAATCTGAAAATAAACCCATTAGGGATCTCTATCTCTTTCTGTCCAGCCCTGCAGCCGTCAAAACAGACAAGCCAGGTCCTGCTGCCTGACCTGCCTCAAAATTTTCCTGATAAGGTTTAAGCCACTGTCCACACAGCAGGTATCTCCAGCCAAGCCTTCCACCTAGCTGCTGTGGTGAAACCCCCATCCCCAATCCTTTTACCTGACCCTGGATCTCATGCAGGTCTCCCTCTGACTGAGTTGCTTGCCTAGCTTTATCTGGAGATCAGATGATCTGCAGGAATATCACCTGACTCCTGACTTCAAACCCATCATGTGAGAAGCACCTAACTAGACACAGGCCAACTCCTTTAGATGGCCAGCTCACCCTGTGATAAGGTGTGTAACATTACAAAGTCTGAATGGCAGTTCAGCCCTCTTTGCCAGGGCATAAAAGGCAACACAAGAGGCATAGGAAGTGGCCTGACTCTCCTCTCATTTACACTGAGGTAAATAAAGAGCAATTCCATTTAAGTGTATGGACATTTGCTAGTATTAACCTGGTGTAAGCTGAAAACGAGGTCCCTGGCATCTGACTCTGTGTCCAGTGGGGATCTAGGCCAGAGCGCGGTGGACTAGGTGAGTTGGAGCTGGGAAACCAGTAAAAGGTGGGAACAGTCAGCACCTCCCAGGATTAGTCCCTCAGTGCAGACTGACTTGATGTGGGTTGGGGTGGGGGGAGAATGGATTCACTCCAGTCCAATGCATTTTTGCATGAGTTATATTTTCTTTCACTGACCTCAAAGGTCTTATGATGTTTGAAAACTGCATTGTCTTAATGTTGCATTTGTAGGTTATACACATTGCAGAGTTATAAATCCTTCTGAACACAGCACGCTTCTACGGCCTAATTATATTGTCACCAATAAAGTCTGGAGCAGGAGTGTATGTGGCCCAGTGCTGTGCTGGCCCAGAGTTCAGATGGCATTCATAGAGGCATTTTATCAGTCAGTTTCTGGAGACATTAATTAACGAGATACTTCAATTAGATCATTTCTATCACTAGGAAGGAATTATTCTTCATGGTCAAGATTACATCATCTTAATTAGTCCCTCTTCAAATAATTTGCTTCTTCTCAAACCCTCAAGAAGGGTATATTCATTAGAGATAATTAATATTCAAGTTAATTGACTGTACCCTACAATTCATGGAGCCCCTTTGAAATAGATTTTCTAGTTAGGCATAAGAGAGGGTCTGTTAAGTTGCACTGCACAGTTTTATGTAGGGCTTCTTAGTCATCCAAGTTTTAAACTCTAATAATAGACCCCAGGCCTTCCTAGCCACACCAGTTAATATTCACAATAGGGTGCCCTTTCTGAGTAACTTGTGTGTGTGTGTGTGTGTGTACATACATATAAGTTGAGACCAGCTTAGTTTCTTGTATTTATGTACACACTTAATTGAGGCTGTACAGAAAACACATTTTTTGTCAACATATGTTCACATCCCTCACACTGAGATTCTTCCATTTCTCATTTGTTCCTTGAAATTCCAATAGGTAATTTAATAACTGACTTGCCCTGGATTTTTGTTTGCAGTGTTGTTGTAGCCATGTTGGTCAAACTCAATCTGTTCTATTTATTTATTCGATATAAAGAAATGTCACACAATGCCTGCATTGTTTCTTTTAGCACTACCAGCAACCCACCGAAAACTAAACCCGTGTGCAATAAGTTATTTTAATCTATTTTGTCTGGACTGTTTATTAATGTTATTGCATAAAGCCATCTTGCTTTTGCCTCTGTTAAAACCTGTCCTGTAAGGAGGTGTTTAAGCTAAGGCTTTCAGCAGTGACTGGTGATTTGGGGGTACTTAAGTTTTTGGGTGCCCAGTTTGAAACTATAGAGGGGAGTGCCTAGCACCTGCCTTCTGAAAGTTGGACCCCATTAAGGTGTCTCAAGTTAGGCACCCAAAGTCATTAGTCACTTTTGAAAACCTGGGCTTTCATTTCAATTTGGTAACACGTACAGACTAGTAAAGCTATGGGGTCAGCTACAGCTGTGGTATAAGCAGATGATAAAACCTAGCTCTTACATAATGCAGTAGATCGCAAAGTGCTTAGCATCCTTTATCTATTTGTCCTCAAAACACCCCTGAGAGGTGGGGAAGTGCCGTTATCCCCATTTGACAGATGGGGAGCTGAGGCACAAAAAGACAAAGGGTACATCTACATAGCATGAGCCGCCCAGCCTGGGTCGACACACTGGGGCTTGTGAGGCTCATGCTAGCACTGTTAAAATAGATATGTGGAGAGCACTCTGAAGTCCTATCCTGAGTTCTGAATCCCGTCCCCTCCTTAGGCTTTAGAGCCCAAGCTCCAGCCCAAGCCACAACATCTACACAGCAATTTTTGGGGCAAGAGCAGGAGCCCAAGTCTATTGGCCCACGCTAGGGTGCTCATGGCCACGGGTTGTATAAATATATCCTAAGTGACTTGCTCAAGGCCACACAGGAAGTCTTTGGCAGAGCAGGAGCATGAACCCAGGTCTCCCAAGTGCAACTCCTATCAAAGTCAATGAATTAAGCTCACTTACACCAGGGCTGAATATGACCCATTGAAACGGAAATATCTTCACTTTTCACTTTGATTCAGATTGTAGAAACTTCTTGCCCTTTTGATCTAAGCAGAACTATTAAGGAAAGGAAGTGCAGGCTATACGTGCATCTGACTTTGTTTAAACAAACTTCCTCATTGGCTCTATTGTATCTCAAACTATAAAGAGTGAGCTGGGCAAATAGTGCAAAACCTGTATGTGAATTTTTGGTTGACTTTTTAAATGATTTAGCTTTGCCTGTCTCTGTGCCCCTTGTGTCTGAGCCCTGGTCTACACTGTGGGGGGATTGATCTAAGTTACACAACTTCAGTTACATTAATAACTTAGCAGAAGTCGACATACTTATATCGACTTACCATGGTGTCTTCACCACGGTAAGTCGACTGCTGCCGCTCCACCATCAACTCTGCTTGCACCTCTTGCAGCACTGGAGTACAGGAGTTGACGGGAGAGGGCTTGGGGGTCAATTTCTTGCGTCTAGACTAGACGCAATAAATCGATCCCCGCTGTATCGATCACTGCTCGCTGATCCGGTGGGTAGTGGAGTGTAGCGGGGTAGTCACCTCACTCTTGCCCTGAGGGATTTAAAACAGCCTTGGAGAGGGTTGTGGCTGGGGCAAGCAGCTCCCAGGCTGATTGGGGAAGCAGGCACAGCTGGGGGCCAGGCCCCAAATAGACCTCCGCTAGCCCTTATAAAAGGGCTGTGAGCCAGAGGCTCATAGAGAGTCTCCTCTAGCTGTGGAGGGAGACGGACCCGGCTGCTGGAGAGCATACCAGGGTAGCTGAGGTGGAGCAGGGCTGGGGAAAGGTGAGAGGAGATCCTGCCTGGCAACTCCCCAGGCTGCTGGCCTTGTGCAAGGCCAAATAGGTACTAGGATTGCAGGGAGCGGCCCAAGAGTAGGCAGAGGCAGCAGGTCCAACCCTCCCTTGCCTGTGATGAGTGGCTGTACACTGCAGTCTGCCCCAGTGAATGGGGGCTAGGTGGTGACTGGCAATAGCCTTATACTGAGGTGAGGTGAGGTGAGGATAGTGGATGGGAGTTCCCCTGGGGGGAAAGACCCAGAAACCATGGGAGTACTGCCGGGGGCAGCCCCCAAAAGAAAGGGGCACTGGGGACTGGGAGGACACACAGGGGCCAGCAAAAGGCGAGGCACTGGCTGACAGAGGGCGCTGTGGAGGATGGAAAGTTAATTCCCTGGATGACCATCAGGAGGCACCATGGCGGTGAGTCTCACACTGTTACATGCAGACATACCCTTAGCTTCCTCTGAATATTCTAGCAAACAAATTAAAGGGCAGGAATACTGGTGAAAGAAGTGAAACAAGCCAATATTGAAGAATATTTAGTATGTGATTTTTTTATTACCAGCAGAAACCTAATTTTAAGAGTTACACTTTTCCAGTCAGGGAACAGAAGCATTATTATTATTAATTTGTATCACAGTAGCTATAGCCAAGATCAGGGCCCCCTTGTGCTAGGTGCTGTACAAATCATAGAATCATAAGACTAGAAGAGACCTCAAGAGATCATCTAGTTCAGTCTCCTGCACACATGGCATGCCTCACCTGCTCTTAAAAATCTCCAACAATGGAGATTCCATAGCAATTTAAGCCCATTGTTTCTTCTATCTTCAGAGGGTAAGGAGAACAATTTTCCCCCTCCTCCTTGTAACAACCTTTTATGTACTTGAAAACTGTTATAATGTCCCCCCTCAGTCTTCTCCTTTCTAGATGAAACAAACCCAATTTTTTCAATCTTCTCTCATAGGTCATGTTTATTAGACCTTTAATAATTTTTGTTGCCATTCTCTGGACTTTCTCTAATTTGTCCACATCTTTCCTGAAATGTTGAGCCCAGAGCTGGACACAATACTCCAAGTGAGGCCTAGTAAGCAAGGAGTAAAGTGGAAGAATTCTCATGTCTTACTTACAATACTCCCGCTAATACATCCCAGAATGACAGGTTTCAGAGAGGCAGCCATGTTAGTCTGTATCCACAAAAAGAACAGGAGTACTTGTGGCACCTTAGAGACTAACAAATTTATTGAGCATAAGCTTTTCTCTCCTTATGTGTATATATATCTCCTCAATATATGTTCCATTCCATGCATCCGATGAAGTGGGCTGTAGCCCATGAAAGCTTATGCTCAAATAAATTTGTTAGTCTCTAAAGTGCCACAAGTACTCCTCTTCTTTTTCCCAGAATGAGGTTTGCTTTTTTTGCAACAGTGTTACACTGTTGACTCATATTTAGCTTGTGACCCACTATGACCCCCAATCCCTTTCTGTGATACTTCTTCCTAAGCAGTTATTTCCCATTTTGTATGTGTGCAACTGATTGTTCCTTCTGAAGTAGAGCACTTTGCATTTGTCCTTATTGAATTTCATCCTATTGATTTCAGAAATACATAGTGAGAGTTGTCTTGTAGTCTAAGGCCTTGTCTGCAATAGAAAGTTATATTGCTTTAACTAAGCTAGTATGGGGTATAATTCCCCTAGTGTGGATGCAGTTCTATTGTTATAAAGGTGCTTTATACTGGTATAACTATTCCTGTACTGGATTGGAATAAGCTATACCTGTATAAAGCACCTTTATACTAGTATACCTGTGTCCACACTACGGAGAGTTGTACTACTTTAACCATAAAAAGAACGAGAAGTACTTGTGGCACCATAGAGAGTAACAAATTTAAGGTGCCACAAGTACTCCTCATTCTTTTTGCTGATACAGACGAACACGGCTACCACTCTGAAACCTACTTTAACCATATTAGTTTTAAAAAAATCACACCTCTAACCAACACAGTTATAACAATACAAAAACTGTGGGAAGACCAGAGCTAAATAAACAGCACAGAGCGGTGAAGTGACTTGCCCAAAGTCACACAGGAAGTCAGTGGCAGAACTGGGAACAGAACTTAATGCTGTATCCACTAGGTCATACCATTTATCCATCCCACACAGCCTATCATCTGTGTTCAGTCAAAACCAACGCAGCTCATATTTTGAAAATCAAATACTCATAATAAATAGAGCAGGTTAAAAAAACAACTCACAACATTTTTGGACAAGGTTTGATTTTTGTTGAAATTTCATTAAAATTTGCAATGAAAATTACAAATTTCAACCATTCCTATCAAAGAACTGCTTTGCCCACAAGCTAGAGAGCACGAGTGACCAACAGAAATGAACTGTTACATAATATCCAATAGCAAATAAGTTTGAGACAATAGTAAGCTGTTGGGAGTCAATTTGCAAAGAGGAGTCTTTCCCAGGAAATGATTTGTTAGGAACTATTTGTCCTGTGCTGTTCAATATGCATCCTGAATTAACACCCTGCTACTAGCTCAGTGCCTCTGCCTCACTCTGTTTTCCAAGATTGATTAAACAAGTGGAATTTTCAGGAGTTTGCCCAATTTATTTCTATTTTTATTGTTAGGCCAATAAAAGGCAATCATCTAAAACTTTTGTTTAAACCCCTTTTCCCTACTGGACTCACACAATTATTGGGCCTGCCTTCTACGTAGTTTCTGATATCTGTATTCTTGCATTTGGATTGCTAATACTTTCCAAATGTGCCCTACAGAATGCACTGGGATCTTTTTGCTGTTGGTTTTAGAACTCATTAAAGCTGATATTTTGTGGCCCAAATCAAATCGATCTTCTGAAGCTTGAGTTTGTCATCTATTTAGAGAGAACGCTCTGTTCTTCTGCTGGCATATAGTGCAGAGGGTACACAGAGAAAGAACAAAACAATTGCATTTCTTTAAGTGTAATTTTAAAAGGGTTCCTTTATTGATTTTTGGGTAGAACAATGCTGAAGAAAACATTTCTGATTGTGTTAAAAACTAACCTGCTAGGCTGCCTGACGCCATATCTATGGGCACATTTACTCTTTCAGCTTTCTGGCTAACCATACTCTTTGCATAATAACCTTAAAAGGATTGGTCTAGGATTCCAGGTAGATCATGACAATACTTTGCACTTCTATAGCATCTGATTCAGGGATCTCAAAATGCTTTGCAAATAGAATCTCAACACCTCTATCAAGGAGGTAAAATGGCTAATCTGAGACCCAGAGAAGTTAAGACTCTGAATTTTGGAGGTTCTGAGCACCGACACCTCCAGCTGAAGTAAATGTAACTCCAAGTAGTTGACATCTCTGAAAAGCAGGGCCATAAGTGAATTGTTGAATGTGACACAATGAATCAGTGACATAGCTGGAAGTCTTGACTCCCAGGCCTCTTCTCTGATCACTTTGGGGCAGGGGCCATCTTTTTATTATGTGTTTGTACAGTGCTGAGCACAATGGGATCCCAGTCGATGACTAGGGCTCCTGGATGCTATCGTACAAATAATAAATAAATAAATAACAGCACGAATTTGATTTAGCCTGTATTTGTTTGCCTAGCCATAATATCTCTTTGGATAGAATTGCAAAGTATTATTATGACTATTAATAATCAATTATGTTTCTTACTCTGGAAAAATTCTTATTTATAAATGCTATTTCATACAACTCTAGTTTTTAAACTAGGTACTTCTCAGTTGCAGATGGTTTTTAAAAATTAGATGGATCATTGTCCCTGCAAATTTAGTCTGAAGAAGATGGAGAATATAGTACAATTAGACTACCATAGCTTAACTTTTCTAAGAACAAGGCCTCAGGCAAGACCTGTGTGGCCCAGCATTCCCTAAACCTTCAGTCCACCAATTGTCTAAGCCTCTTTCTGCTCCCTAACCTCCACCGACCTCTTCAGGCCCTTCCCCTGATCATAAAAGTTAATTGTCAAATCAGGAGACAGAATGCCATGTGATGAATAGCATCTAACCTGCACAGCTTGAATATTGAAGACTCACAGTGAACTATAATGGCCAGGTCCATAGAAGTAAAGAAGATCATGAAAAAATTAATGGAGTGAATTTGTGTAATAAATGTACTTGAGTCTGTGTCTGGGTATTTCACAAGCAGGAGAGACTGTCTTCACTGAGACAATTATTCACTAACACCTCAACCTCACAAGGTAGAGAGTTCCCTCCACTTCTCCTGTAGCCAATGGGAATTGAGGACATTCTACACCTTGGAGGATCAGTCTCTGTGGTAGGTTTGATGCAACCCCCCATTTGCTAACTGGAATCTCCATCTGAATGCTAACCAATCAGATAGAGAGGTGTGGCCAGGATTTACAAAGGGCAAAGATCCAACTTGCTTGGACCTGGACAAGACCCTTTTCCAACCTAAAGGCGAGGGACAGGAACTATTGACTATTTTTGCATGTCTGTTTTTGGATGCCAAACTTGAGACAATTTAGTCACTAGTCGTTGTTTAAATTCTTGGCCCTGCATGTCTTTGCAATCATATTGTATCACTATTCTAACTTAAAGCCTTCTTTCCTTATAACTATAGAAACATTGTTAGCAATAGAAGATGGAAGCATTTACTTACCATTTATTTTATTATCTCTGGTTTTTCCATTAACAAATTAATTTTAATTAAGCCAACCTTATCTGTGGAGGTACTTATATTGTGCCCATCACCATGGTATCTGGAATTAAGATTGTGAAGGTCAACCATTGCTGGCACCTCCTGAGAAAGAAATCTGTTTCTGACCTTGGGGGCTAAAATAGAAGAAAGGCCATGGCCTAAACTCACAGTCAAAGCAAGACGATTGTGAGTCATTGCCTCAGTCAGGAGTTCTGAGTACAGCTGACTGTAGTTAAGAGGGACCATGGAAGAATTTATACACTACAAGGAGGACTAGATGAAATGACAGTAGTGACTACAGATGATTGAAATTTTTCAGATGAACACTCTGAGCGTCAAAAATGACCTTTTTCAAAATAGAAAATTTTTGCAAAAAAACCTGCCCATTAAAATTTTGGGGCAAAATTCTTTTTTCTGCATGTTTTCATTTTTCACTTTTTCTTTTTCTTTCCTTCAAACTCGCACTCATTTTCCAAACCAATTTTAATGAGGAGAAAAAAAGAGAGGACCTTAGAAAAGGAAAAGGCAAAATAAATATAAAAAATTAGTGGAAAAATTTAATGGACTCATTTTAAATCGTGAAAAGAAAAAATAACTTCAAAAATTTAAGATGTTTTGAAGAATTGTTTACATTTTCCAGCCAGCATTGACAGGGATGATGCAGATTTGTCCAAATTAGGCACAGACTGACATGAAACTCTATAGCCTTCTGCAACAGAAGCGAATATGATTTACCCTTTCAGTTACAAAAGAGGTCACTGTCCCTTTAAGTGTGAGTAGGTGCAAAAGGCTTTTGTCCCTTGCCATTGCACCTGAGATAGGCATACTAATCAATGTCATTTATTTTAAATAGCTTTTCAATTCCCACTTCCTAAGGGTGATTTGTCTTTTCCCACATGACAGCCACCTTGTCCGAGCAGAGCCCTTAAATTGAATCCAAAAGGGGAGACGTGGGTGAGACAGAGCTGATCTGGCTGAAGGACGCAATTTGCTTTTCAACTCCATAATGTTGACAGGAAGTGATGTGTCCCCATGCCAGCGCCCCAGCCATGACCTCCTGATTATGTTTTCACAAGCAAAGGGGGCCAGTTATCTAACCGAGTATAAATCCAGACCAGTGAACAAAAACCACAAGGGCAAGGATCCCACATGTCCAGCATAAACTTCAACCAACCTGCACTGTGCAGTCAGAGTGCCTTCAATGCACTGTTTAAAGGACAGTGTGGTCCAGTGGGTAAAGCACTGGATGAGAGTCCAGAGATGCGAGTTCTATTCCTGAACTTGCTGTGTGACTTTGGGCAAGTCACTTTACCTCTTTATGACTGTGGTTTCCACTTCTACTCTTCATCCGTCTGGTCTATTTTGACTGAAAACTCTTTAGGGACAGGGACTGTCTTTCACTTTGTGTTTGTATAATGACTAACACAAAGGAGCCCTAACCTTCACTGAGGTCTCTAGGTACTAATGTAATACAAATAAATAATAAGTCCTTTAATGCAGTGTGTTCTGTCAGAACTTCATAAACCTGTTATGATGAAACAGGCTTATATTAGAAATAGGCTCTGGTCTGACAAGTACTGACAAAAGAATCATTAAACAAAGTTCACTCATTCTTTGAAGCTATTTTTTCCCCTTTGAATAAAGGGGAAAAATTATCTGGAATTTGTGCGGTGGCGGTTTCCTAGGGACTGTGTTATTTGGAAAGTGATGGAGTATTTTTAAAGTGATCTAAGCTGAAAACCCCAGCAGTGTATTGATTAAACAGAGCTAAATATTGATATCCATGTAAAAGTACAGGTGGTGCTTTGCTTCTGTGTACAGCAGGGTAGGGGAGACCTGTGAGCTTTCTATATCACAAAATCCAGAAACAGCACTCATCAGTCAGTGTAACATACATTTAAAAAATGCCCCTACAGAGTTATTTACCTAACTATCCAGTCTAAAATAGCTAGCACGTAAAGCAAGCCTCAGGTATATTCATTATGCAGCAGCATCAATTTTAGGCTTGGATATATGTTATGGAATGGAAACCAATTGCAGTAGGAGGACATGCTATTGTTGTTTTATTAGGGGTAGTCATTGTGGGGATGGAAAGTCTTTGAACATAAACAGTGAAGGAATAACCCAGATTTTCCTTTCTAACCAGCATGTAACTCACACAATAGGACGTTAAAAAGAAATGCCCTGGAGACTCCTTGGCTTCTAGGCATGTTTTCTATAAGGAACCACACACTGACAGGGTGTCTCAATCCGCTGAGTGTTGACAAGCCCAAAAGCAGAGTTAAGAGAGCCTCTGAAGCTGAGTGAAGTTAGTGTCAACAAGGCTGAGATTTCTTCCAACCATAAAGCATGCAACCAATATGGAATATCTGTCAAGCTGTATTCAGGAGCAACTAGTGCCGTTACCATAATACTTAATCTAGACTTGCAATGAGCATTGAGCTCCAGGTATAGGATGGAGCTGTAGAATGGAAACATGTTAAGTGCTTTTTGTCCAGAAAGATCCCAAAGCACTTAACCCACTTAAGTATATGCACTTTGACTGTGATAACTGAGCAGTTGCAGAGCATTTTAATTACAGCTGTTAATTAATCCTGACAACAGTGTGGGGGAGTTTCTATTATTGTCCCCATTTCGTAGATACATAGAGGTTAAATAACTTGCCACAAGGTTCTCAGCAAGTCAGTGGAAGAGCCGGGATTGCAGAGCTGAAATTCTTGGCTCTCAATCCTGTGCTCCTTCTAATGATATCACATAGCTGCCCGTGTTTTATTTAGATACATATTCATGCGAGCACACATTAGAAGAACACTGCTTGCCCCAAACTCCCTCTTAACTGACACTGAGTTAGGTCCCCTGGTTTGAATTATTTGCCCATTAATGCACATCTCTTCTCTAACCCTCTGTTTATCCTAATTCTTATGATGTCTCCTAAACCATTGCTTATAAACAGGGTACTACTACACATGGTGTATAGGTCACATCACTGCTTCAGCTCACACTCTCACTCCGGCAGTAGCTGTGTCCAAGACAGCAGCTCTTGTGCTCGAGCAGTGCTCTGTAACAATGGGACTGATTTGGGCACCCTGTGCAAGGTGTCTATCAGTGCCAGTGTGGGGTACACACGTCATCACAGTTGCTCAGAGGAAAATAAAATAATTTTAAGGACTCAGGATTTTCTTCCACATTTTGCTGTGTTCCCCAGATATTTAAAGGATATTTCTACTAGCTTTGCCGCCTGAGTCAGGTTCCTTGACTCTAGAAGTAGGTGTACTATTGTCCTTTTGAGTTTGCAATCACACAATCTCAAATGGTAGCTCCAAAAGACATTTGACCTTCCCGAGTTCATTGTATTGAGGTGTTCACTATGAAGCCTAATTATGATTCTTAAAAGTAATTATGTGTAATTATTTTATTGTATTTGCTACATTTAGAGTAGTAGTTTTTAAGGCCAGCAGGGACCATTAGATCATGTAGTCTGACCTCCTGCATAACAGTGGCCAACACTTTTTACCCAATGACCCCTTTTATTGAGTCTGGGTTATGGGTGTTTGGCTAAAGCGTATCTTTCAGAAAGGCATCCAGTCTTGATCTGTAGCATCTAGCCAATGCGCTTGTCCATTGCATTATCCAGAAGCCACAACTTGACCGATTGCTGTAGGAATTAAGCTGCGAGTATTGAATCTATAAATAGTCTCATGCACTATCAAATGTTCTTTTATTACATTTCTTGAAACCATTAGTATTTGGCATAAAAACAAAAGTGAAAGTAGTATTTCCACTAGCATAAGGTAATAATAAGTATTAAACTCATGATCTAATTTTTAGGATATAATGGAATTCTGGGAAACATAGTGGGTTTATGATCTACTAGGAGTGAATCAAATCAGTTCAATAAGCACACAGATATTTTTGAAAAAGCGTCTTTGATATTCTCTGATTTTTTTTTTAAGTTAGGGCTAAAGCAAGTAGAAATCAGAAAGAGCAAAACTTTGGTATGGATCCCGTCCATTTTTGGATAATCCTCTTCCTCAAAGATTTTGGGAGAAAAGAATCCCTGCGGAGCTTGCTAAAATTCCCTTCCAACTCCCATTGTTCCTGTTAATTGGTGATAGCATCCTTCATGCAGAAGCACTAGAGAGGTGAAATAAAAGGGAATATTCAAGTAAAAGGGAGTGAACAAGAGGCTGCTATATCCAGTGAATTAAATACATAACAATGACCCAGAATAAGCTAATATATAAATGAAAATATCAGCTTTTTCCTTAGCCGGACATTTTGATGCTTTGAAAGTTCCCGTTAATTCCAGCTGTGTGAGTCCCTTCATTAATTAAATGGTCAAGAGAAACTCCGTGTGCAGTACCAGCTCCGCAATCAAATGATGAAAGCAGCATGTTGACATCCTTATTCTAAGCTGCACAATCACCTTCAGGGGCTGCATTCAGAAAGAATTACTTTGGCTTCGGTGAATTTAAAGAATTCCAGACTCCTCTCAATAGACTGTAAATCCCTCAATGCAGAAACGAGAAGGAGCCTTGCTGACACCCTCCTTGATGTTCCTAATGGTAAAAAACATTAGGGCCAAGTAGGTAGATCTAATTATTTAAAAGGGTGCCAAGCTGCATTGTTCCTCAGTTTCTTCTTTCAGCATCTATTTAATGAGGAAGGTTGGCTTGGTTTATTTTTTTTAAGTGAGTTCTGATTGCATTGCAGTTCAGATTTATACTCTCTCATGGCTTTTTGTTCATTTGAATATTCGCTGCACACGTATCCTGTGGTTATCACTTGGGCATTTTACCCCTTCGAACTTAACTCAGAGGGATCAGCAAGAGAGTGAGTGTTCTTGATCAGGAATGTGGCACCAATATCAGTTACTCCATTGTGCCACCAGTCTGACTGGGACTAGGGTTGGTGTAAATGCAGAAGAACTCAGTTGACTTCAGTGGATTTACACTGGCATGGCTGAGATCAGAATCTGGCCAATGGAGCTTTCTCCTATCTGTTCACATAGCATAGGTAAACTAAAAATAAACTGGAATATCTTTAGAGTTATCCTTTCAGTCTGAAACCCAACTTGGCAATTTACGCTGCAAAGCAAGTGACTTTGATGATGACCATCAGCTTTATGGAATGTAAGAGCCAAATCCTGGGGAAGACCTGAAGGCTGTTGGTCCCATATCGATCAGCTACATAGGGTGAGGCCAAGGAAAGGTTGTCCAAGTGGATTCCACTCTCCCTGCATATACAGAACACTGCTTGGAGGAAGAGCCTTGAGAGGATGAGAATATGACCAGTGACAGTATGTACCAAACCTTCCTCCTCAGGTTACTCGAGCTTAGTGAGGAGTCCAGATCTGGCCCTATAGAAACACAATGTAAACAAAATCATAGGTTCAGCTGACCTGATGCCAAAGGAAGACTGCGATGATTGACCATGCCTGATGCGGTGTTTTGGGTACATAAGGGTTCTGTAAACCTGTATCTCTGATTCATAGGAGTGCGAGGGCAGAGAATGCTCCTCAGACTCTTCCCCCAACCTGGCACACCGGTACAGGTCTGGCCACAATCTGGTTCTCTATCTTTTATGAAATACTGACATTCTGCAGGTAGATTGTCTCTGCAGTTCAAGGAATACCACCAGGTTGAAGTCTCAGTTGCATCTGGAAATAATGAATACTTCAAGTTTGGAAAATTGTAAATCCTGAGCCCTCAATCCATGAAAGCTCTTCAAGATGAGCTTTACATACTTTGCTGAGTCTGCACCTTAATGGCTGGTTTGCCTGATACCCTGCATATATCCTAGGTTGGGCAAAATGCAGGCAGTTTGTGGGAGGGGCAGTAAATCTGTACACCTGGGCACCCTATGTCAGGCATCTAAGTAAGAGGGCTGATTTTGAGAAGGACTGGGATCCCAGCAAGTTCCATTGACCTCAACTGGGGTTCAGCATGTTCCACCCTGCTGAAAATCAGCCCCTTTGATGTAGGTGCTGAGACAAAGTTCCTCCTCTACTGTGGTGGGTCCTGCGCTTATTGGCAGATTTGCTCACCTCAGTGATCTTCCCCTCTGGTGGAACCCACAATCTGGGTCAACTCCTCCTGTGTCTGATCAGGAGTTGGGAGGTTTGGAGGGAACCCAGGCCCACCTTCTACTCCGGGTTCCATCCCAGGGCCCTGTGGATTGCAGCTGTCTATAGTGCTTCCTGTAACAGCTGCATGACAGCTACAACTCCCTGGGCTACTTCCCCATGGCCTCCTCCAAACACCTTCTTTATCCTCACCACAGGACCTTCCTTCTGGTGTCTGATAATACTTGTACTCCTCAATCCTCCAGCAGTATACTCTCAGCTCCTTGCACCTCTTGCTCCCAGCTCCTCACACACAACTCTCACTAACTGGGAGGCTTTTAACTAGTTCCAACCAGCTCTTGATTGGCTTCAGGTGTCCCAATCAATGTAGCGATCTCCACTGCCTTCTAGAAAGATCTTAATTGGCCCCGGGTGTCTTGATTAACCTGGAGCAACTGCCACTTGGTTACCATGGGACCAGGGATTTGTGTAACCTGGGGCTAACATAGCTGTTCCTCATTACTTTACTATAGCCATCTGGCCTTGCCCCATCACAGTGCGTAACTGTTAGAATAACAAATCAAGAGTGTACAAAGAAGCATTTGGGAAGGGATGTAAACCCACCAGCTTTGGGGCTGCAACTAGGGTGACCAGACAGCAAATGTGAAAAATCAGGACAAGGAGTAGGGGGTAATAGGAGCCTATATTAGAAAAAGACCCAAAAATCGGAACTGTCCCTATAAAATTGGGACATCTGGTTACCCTAGCTGCAACCAACATCCAACTATTGAGGGAGAAGAGGAAGCTTACCCTGGGGGCAAGAGGTCCCAGAACTGGATTCAGGCTTCCTTCCTCTGAAGCAAGTGGCAGTGGTCACTGTTGGAGGCTGGACGTGGGACTAGACACCAGGGTCGGCTCCAGGGTTTTTGCCGCCCCAAGCAGCAAAAAGAAAAAAGAAAAGAAGCCGCGATCTGCAGCTCTACTGCCGCCACTTCAGTCTTCAGCGGCAATTCAGTGGCTGGTCCTTCGCTCCCAGAGGCAGTGAGGGATCCGCCACCGAACTGCCGCCGAAGACCCAGACTTGCCGCCCTTCACTGTTGGCTGCCCCAAGCAGCTGCTTGCTGGGCTGGTGCCTGGAGCCGGCCTGCTAGACACTCAGTTTGTAAGTTGGGCCTTGGGTTTCTTTTATACCATTTGAATGTTTATGATTTTAAAAGAAATCTTTGCACTAGTTGCATGTGCTGATTGATTTATGGATATTGTTATTATACAATTACTTACAAGATATTGCATGGGCTTAGTACAGCTTAGTTTACTGATAATATTATACACTATTCTATCCTGGGTCGTCATTTGAGGTCTGAAGCAGTAATTTAATAACATGCTCCAGTGCCCAAGTCAATTCCTCCTCCTAATTTTTTTTCTCCCTTCTCACATTATTAGCAACTGGGGAGGCGGAGCCACATGGTGGCTGTAGAAAGTGGGAAGGGCTTTCTCCTAAGCCAGTACAGGCCTCTCACTGCACAGTCTTATTTGCTTAGAAGTTAAAGCCAGCTCTTAAGTATCTTGCCATCTCTGGGTGAAATCACAAGTATGAGCATTTTATAGCTGATTTGTGGAGACAGAAACTGGCAAGAACTCTGCACCATAGAGCTCATTGTAGCTGTAAGAGATGCTCATAAAAGATAGATCAATTCACCAGATTTCTGTATTAATATTAAAGTGAATAGCCCTCTCTGTGGTCCATGCCCTGGGTAAATTTTAATGCACTGACTGAGGTATCTTTCCTGGTGTTTTACAAACAGGTTGTCCAAGATCTTTTGAAACTGAGAGCAAAACCTGAGAATAGTAATAAGGGGATGTGGGAAAACCAGGTGAAAGATCTTGCATCTGCCCTGCTCCAGGTAAGTGGCTGAACCACCAGGCTACAGAGTCAGTCTTTCTCTCAGACCCAATGAAAACTGTGATCTGAAGCACAGTTGGCACCTTGCAATGACAGAATGTGTTCTGTGCAACTAGGGCTTGTCTTCATTGAAGAGTTAACTCAGGTACTTACTTGATGTTGCCCCTAACCCCGCTCCTATTCATATAGGTGTGGTGGTGCTTTATGCCCAGGCTTGCTGGTCCATCCTTGGTTGTAGACTAAAGCTCAAGTGCTGCTTACGCGCAGGCTGGTAACCCACTCACATTGTTCTCTGAACACCAGCTGAACCACTTTAGTATTGATAGTCCTCCAGTGCCTTCCCAGTTTCCCTGCATGTCCAGAGGACAGATAAGTTCTCCCACAATTCACTGGGAAAGAATCATGGAGCAGCTCAGCTTCCTGCAGGGCTAAGTGCCATGGGATAAGTCTCCAGAAGCCCTAGTGACATACATGGGGGCATTCAGCACCAGTGAGGAGATGGAAATTCAGGTAGGGCTTTGCAGTGTGGTTCCTCACATCCAGGCTAGGCCAGCCTATTGCTTACACCTGAGTGCTGATCACCAGAGTGAACTTTGTAGTAAAAACATACCCTTAGTGTCAAGGCAGGTCAATCAGGATATTGGATCCAATTAGTGCTCCTATGAGCTGCTCAGGACCTTACCTACAGCCACGTGGCCCTCAGAAATCTGCACAATTCTTTCCTGGCGTTGAAAACAAAGGCAATCCAAAGAAGTCATTTTCAATCAGAGCCTGAAACCAAATGCCCCATTGATCAGCAGAAGCGAGGGTCAAGCACATAAGCAGCAATAGGAAATGGCTTTTGAAAAGTGAGATAGGATTCCCATAGCCCAAAGATTAACACTGATCAGGGAAACCACAATCTACTGGCATGTTTTGGCTTTTTTTTTTTTTTTTTTTTTTTGCAGTAAGAAAACAATTTCTGTAGAGTGAGGTCCAAGCCACATGAATGAAATTTTCAGCCATGAATTAGGAGAGGCAGTGGTATTACTTGACCACCTCTTCTCCCCCAGATGCATAAGGTGGATTCACCCAAACACACTCCTTGACTCTGGGCAGGGCCGGATCCAGCTTCTTTGCCACCCCAAGCTGCAAAGCAAAAAAAGAAAAAGATAAAGCTGATCGGCGGCACTTTGGAAGCAGCTCAATTGCACCGCTGCAGCAATTTGGCGGTGGGTCCTTCGCTCCCTCTTTTCCTCTGCAGCGGAACTTTGGCAGCAGCTCAAAGAGGAAGAGAGGGACTGAGTGACCTGCTGCCAAATTTCTGCCAAAGGCCTGGACGTGCCGCCCCTTTCTATTGGCCGCCTCAAGCACCTGCTTCCTTTGCTGGTGCCTAGAGCCGGCCCTAACTCTGGGACATTGCTGATGTTGGACAGCAACAAAAAAAAAATGTGTTTTTTTTACCCACGAAAGCTTATGCCCAAATAAATCTATTATTCTTTAAGGTGCCACCGGGCTCCTCATTGTTTTTGTGGATACAGACTAACGTGGCTACCCCTCTGATGTTTAACTTATTCTTATTTTACTATTGTTTACTTACTGTTGAGTTATTGTGGTGTTTTCCCAAATTAATATCATATTTCCTTAAGATCTTCATAAAAGTTTGGGTTTTTTTTGTTATACACAGAGTCAGTGCTTGCAAGTGGGAAGGGAAGTATTGCCTCTTAGGGGAACCCACGGGTGGTGTTTAGTTTTCCCAGATTACTGGGTGAGGGCTTGAGCCAGTTTTGTTTTCTAATGTTAAGAGGAACCCCCAGATATTGAACCAAGCCCTTGTTGCTGCCAGTGTCATCTGGCAGAAGGGTTACATTTGTATAGCAGGGAGGTAGCCTGAACCCTGGGTTAATACGAATAAACCCTTGCACTTCCATTCCAGCTATCAAGCGAGGATCTCAAAGTGCTTTCCAAATGATAATTACACCTCATGACATCGCAGTGAGATTAGTGGTGGATAAGAATCATGTTATCCGCCATTGAAGTGCAGCTATTTATAGTGAGGAACTTTTGCACAGGAAGTTAAATAAAATCCTGTATCCAACTGAAATTACAAATTAGGTAGGTAAAGTGTAATGACCTGGGTTGGAATTTGGTCACAACAATTTCTATTATGTCAATTGACGTTGAGCCTTTAATGACCACAAGTAGTCGGGACCTCTGTTTTTACATCTCATATAGCACCTATAACAGCACAATGTCCTTTAAAACTGGGCAGGTAGCATAGGTGATTTCAGGGAATAGCACCACCTATTGAATCACCACTTCCTTTGTCCCTTGGGTGTTTCTCACTCTATCCACATATTGCCCCAAGCCAGTTCTGCATGTGTGAAATCTGACAGGCTAACAGCACAAGATGGTATGGGTTTCATCTTCGGACAACTAGGGCACAAGTAAAGAATGACAAATCCAAAGAGAGTATCAGAGGGGTAGCCATGTTAGTCTGGATCTGTAAAAGCAGCAAAGAGTCCTGTGGCACCTTATAGACTAACAGATGTATTGGAGCATGAGCTTTCGTGGGTGAATGCATCTGACGAAATGGGTATTCACCCACAGAAGCTCATACTCCAACAGGTCTGTTAGTCTATAAGGTGCTACAGGACTCTTCGATGCAAACCCAGAGAGTGAGAGGTGCTTTCAAAAATAGCCAGATCCTAGGTCAGACACCCTGTGATGGGGTGTCATGTATCAGCCCCACACTGCTGAGGAAAGAGTTAAGGAGCAGCTCTGGACCCAGAAAGCCCCACCGAGTGACCCTGCCGGGCACGCTCAAAGGGTACGTCTACACTACGGGATAATTCTGATTTTACATAAACCGGTTTTATAAAACAGATTGTATAAAGTCGAGTGCACGTGGCCACACTAAGCACATTAATTCGGTGGTGTGTGTCCATGGTCCGAGCTAGCATCGACTTCCGGAGCGTTGCACTGTGGGTAGCTATTCCTTAGCTATCCCATAGTTCCCGCAGTCTCCCCCGCCCCTTAGAATTCTGGGTTCAGAGCCCAGAGGCTGATGGGGCAAAAATCATTGTCGCGGGTGGTTCTGGGTAAATGTCGTCAGTCATTCCTTCCTCCAGGAAAGCAACGGCAGACAATCATTTTGCACCCTTTCCCTGGATTGTCCTGGCAGACGCCATAGCATGGCAACCATGGAGCCCGTTTAGCTTTTTTTTTTTTACAGTCACCATATGTGTACTGGATGCCGTGGACAGAGGCGATACTCCAGTGCTACACAGCAGCATTCATTTGCTTTTGCATGATAGCAGAGATGGTTACCAGTTGTTCTGTACCCTGCTGCCAGGGTAATTTGGCAATGAGATGACAGTTATCTGTCCTTCTGTGCTGTCTGCTGCTATTATGGGTGCCCCTGGCTGAGGTCGGCCGGGGGCGCAAAAGCAAAACTGGGAATGACTCCCTGAGTCAATCCCTTCTTTATGGTTTCTAAAAATAGAGTCAGTCCTGCCTAGAATTTGGGGCAAGTGTACTAGAGAAGCAGTGTATCAGAGAGCACAGCTGCTCTGTGTCATATCCTGCAGAAATGATGAGCTACATGCCATTCATGGGGGGTGCCTCTGCAACAACCCCACCCGTTGCTTGCCTCCTCCCCCAACCTTCCTGGGCTACCGTGGCAGTGTCCCCTCCATTTGTGTCATGATGTTATAAAGAATGCAGGAATAAGAAACAGTGACTTGTTAGTGAGATAAAATGAGGGGGAGGCAGCCTCCAGCTGCTATGACAGTCCAGGCAGGACATTAAGCAGTGTGGGGGAGAGGAGCCCAGCATCCCGCTGCTATGATAGTCCAGACAGTACAGAATCTTTTCTTTACACCAGAAAGGGAGGGGGCTGATGGAGCTCAGCCCCCCGTGGTTATGATGAAGATGGTTACCAGGTGTTCTGTACCATCTACTGGGAATGACCAGAAATCATTCCTATTTTTACCCAGGCACCCCTGAGGCCAGCCAGGGGTATTCAGCAGTTATCAAGCATGTACTGTCTGCCACCAGGGAGGGGAGAGGAGCAGATACTGCTCTACACTGCTGCAGCATCGCATCTACCAGCAGCATTAGGTAGACATAGGGTGACATTGAAAAAAGTCAAGAAACGATTTCTTTCCCTTTTCTTTCACGTGGGGGGGGGGGCGGGAGTAAATTGTTGAGCTATTCCCTGAACCAAGCCAGACAATGTGTTTGACCCTACAGGCATTGGGAGCTCAGCCAAAAATGCAAATACTTTTCGAAGACTGCTGTGGACTGTGGGATAGCTGGAGTCCTCAGTACCCCCTCCCTCCCTCCATGAGCGTCCGTTTGAGTCTCTGGCTTCCTGTTACGCTTGTCACGCAGCACTGTATAGCCTGTAGATTTTTTTTTCAAATGCTTTGGCATTTCGTCTTCTGTAATGGAGCTCTGATAGAACAGATTTGTTTCCCCATACAGCGATCAGATTCAGTATCTCCCATACGGTCCATGCTGGAGCTCTTCTTGGATTTGGGACTGCATTGCCACCCGTGCTGATCAGAGCTCCAGGCTGGGCAAACAGGAAATGAAAATCAAAATTTCACGGGGCTTTTCCTGTTTACCTGGCCACTGCATCCGAGCTGAGATTGCTGTCCAGAGCGGTCACAGTGGTGCACTGTGGGATACCGCCTGGAGGCCAATACCGTCGATTTGCGGCCACACTAACCCTAATCCGATATGGTAATACCGATTTTAGCGCTACTCCTCTTGTTGGGGAGGAGTACAGAAACCAATATAAAGATCCTTTTATATCGATATAAAGGGCCTCGTAGTGTGGATGGGTACAGTGTTAAATCGGCTTAATGCTGCTAAAATCGGTTTAAACACATAGTGTAGACCAGGCCACAGTGGAGGCTGAGCTCAAAAGGGAGCAGCTCAGCTCAGTCTGCGTGGATGGAGAAGGGGAGCAGTTTTGAGTTGCAGGCTTCTGCCAAGCCATCCCAGACCTTTCTATTGCAAAGGTCCATCCAAGATGTGACTGCAAGAGGACACCCCTTGGGAGCATGGACAGAGAGGACTCCAAGATGGACCCAGAGGCGAACCAGTGACACAGATAGAGGAACCAAAGCCAGAGTAGGAAATAGCCCAGGGAGCAGGTGTAGAGGTGTCCATCTCTAGGCTGCACATTTTGAATTATTGTTTCCTTGGACCCTGGACTGGAACCTGGTGGAGCAGGGAAAGCCCAGGTTCCCATACCCTTGGCTGTTGATTCTCCCCACTAGGCAATATGACCACAGACTCTTGCCACTGGGTGGTACTGCCAGGCTTTGACCCCAATCCCCACCTATTGACACGCCCTCAACTGAGAGAACAGCCACATCCCCCACAGATTCCTCCGTATGGTTTAGCTTTACTCACCATCATCTCATGTGTCTTGTTCAAATTTGTCCAAACCAAACCTAGCGTGCCAGCCCTTTCATTCCTTACCAGTAATGATAGATTTTATGTCATTTTCAATGTCTACAATACTGACACAGTAGCGTCTTGCTAATTAGTTTATTTTATGCCTTATGCACCCTGATCACTTGGTGGCAGTATAAGAAACATACATCAAGATTGTCTTACTTTAGGCCATAGTGGATAATGGCTTTCAACTTTAAGTTGTTAGAGATTGATCCAGGTGGTGCTTGATCTGCAAGTATGCTACATTTCTTTGGAATTTGCCTGGATGATGGATGCTGGTTCACAACCTCAATCCAATGCACAATGGTGGAACTTCTTAAGAGTGTTAGCCTGTGCTCAGGATTAAAAGAGTATGTACGTTTTACAGCAGGTCAGGTATCATATGCATGGCTCTGTTAGGAAATTTGCCCTGTACTTGCTTATGTTATACTGGGATCTAGTCAATGCTTTCTTCCAGAGCACTGAAATCCATTCCTGGTGAGTTTCTGTTTGCTTTAAAGTGTGTTTGTGTCAAACCCCAAGGATACAATTGTTCTGATAAGTGTGAAACCCTGCTGCCTCCACCCATAAGATATGGAAGAGTCAGAACTGTGAACTATAAAGGACTTGATGATGTTGTGAATGGCTAAAACTGACAAAAATATCAACATTAGTTAACCTAGCCTGCCAAAACTGATAGCAAAATTAAGCTTGGAAGCACATAAGCCCCTCTATAACACACAGTAATGGCTAACAAGCATAGGACATGCTGAACAAAATATCAACTTCACAGCTTGAGAAAACACCTTAATGTTCCCTTGACTGGCTGGATATTTATCAAAGCGTAACCTGTAGGTTTACCTACAAAGCACCAGAAAACAAAGGTTTTGTGCTCTAATCTTTGTAGGGCAGGGGAGTTAAACAAATGAGGTGCTATGTATGGAATGTGCTATGTAGGGAGATCTTTATTGCTGGAAATCAGGTGGAATAAAGGATTTGGAGTAGTCCTTTTCATACTTCCTCCTTTGTCCTTGTCCTGCAGGTGGTTATAATAAAGAAAGAAGTGGAAACAATTGACATCCATTGATGATGTCTTTTGAGTAGTCGCATGTGTATCATCTGGAACAAGAATGTGTCCTGTTCCAAACAGTAAGGCCTGGTTTACTTCTACTTGGATTTCCTGCCCTGTGTCTGGTGTTTTCAAGATAAACTTGCACAAGGGAAGCATTCAGCCTGAAATGCATAACTCAGCATAGTTATCCATCTGACCAAATTCTCCCAGTGGGAAAGTTACTTGTAAAATAAGGTACAAACCCTGATCTCACATCTGTTTAAATCAGGTGTAACTCTAATGGAGTCAGTGGAGTTACACCAGGGTAAGTGAGATCAAAATCAGGCTCCAAGATACCCGGTTTAGTTGCATCAGACTGGGGAGAGTTACTTGTGGACTTGCAAAAGAGTATTTTGCGTATCACATAATTAAGCTGTGGATCTCGCTGCAGCAGAATCTTATTAAGGCAAACAGCTCACAGAGCTGCTAGAAAAGTCCTTTGCTAGGCCGTTTCCACCTCCTAGGTTAACTACTGTTGCATCCTCCTCCTCTCTGGCTTTCTCCTTACACAATCTATTTGCTCAAATTGTCCTCCTGACTCAACAAGCTGACTACATCTCCCTTCTCTTTGAACTCCTTCCTTTGTTCCTCTTCTTCACAACACCAAGTTCAAACTTGTCCTCACCTTCAAAGTTCTGCATATGCAAACCATCTGAGCAAAGGGAGAGTCGTTGTCCTTCCTACAGCCGTTAGTTTACATTAGAAGCTGACTATACTGCAGGTGGAAGGTAATGGAGTTTACTCCTATCGCTCAAGCAGTGATGGTTCGTGCTCCTAGCACTGTAGGTCCTGAGTTTGACCCTGCTGATGATCAAGTGGTTGCAAGGGGTGTGAGCTTATATATAACTCTGCCCCCACTAATTTATCCAATCTAATCTCTTGTGCTAACACCCCAATCGCAACATCAGTGCCCTGTTCAGCTGCTTCTTCCACCATCATTTTAGAGCCTTCATCTAGGCTGCCCCTTAGCATGGAACTGAACTAGGTTCCAAGGTTTGTGCCCTCTCCTCTTCCAACTCTTTAGTCCACTCCTAGCGCAAAACCTAGAACAAGGTGGGAAACAGTTTTCCTGTCCCACAACATTTTTTGAAAAATCAAAACATTTTTCCTTCCCCAATTAGGACAAAATGTCAATCTCAAAAAAATTTCTGAACCAAAAATCTGAAAAAAAAAAAAATTTCAGATCAATCAAAATATTTCCCTGAGATTTTGATCTTATGATTCAACTTTTTTGAACTATAATTAGTTTAAATATTGAAATGAAAAGTTGTTTTGAATTGGGAAAAAATGGAAAATTTTCATAGATTCATAGATTCTAGGGTCAGAAGGGACCAATGTGATCATCTAGTCCGACCCCCTGCACAAAGCAGGCCACAGAACCCTACCCATCCACTTCTATAACAAACCCCTAACCTATGCCTGAGTTATAGAAGTCTTCAAATTGTGGTTTGAAGACCTCAAGCTGCAGAGAATCCACCAGCAAGTGACCCATGCCCCACGCTGCAGGGGAAGGTGAAATACTTTTTTGTTTAGAAAATGTGGAATGTTTTGACAATTTTTAAACTTTTTTTCTAAAAAAATTTTTCAAGTTAAAAAATTTGTTGAAATTGACCCTTTCCAATGAAAAGTTTTGGTTTTGACAAATTGGCATTTTTGACAAAAAAAATTATCAAAAAAATTCCCAAAAAAGCTCAGCCAATGCCTACAAGAAGGGAGTTCTCAAAGACTATTTTATTTGTGTATGTATATTTAATGTACATAATGTAAAATTGGTTCAACCTTGGTATGCACTGGCCATTGCTGTGTATCCACCTACTCCTGTTACTCTAAACCCTGGATTTCCTGCTCCCTTCCATTTTATTGGCCCCTTTGTTATGCTGGAGTGTGAAATTTGATTGCAAACTTTTTAGGACAGGGATCATATGCTATTTCTCTGGACTGAGAAGTACCTGAAATAGTTGCATATATGTGTAAGCAGGGTCTGAATGAGCTCTCCCTTGACATCTGGTGATGAGCTAGGGGAAAAGACTTTAGAAGCAGACTATGTTTGCATAGACATGCCTACTCTGCCTTGGTGCACAGCATGGGGGAGCTTCTTTGGCAAAATGATCACTTTTGGCTTGTGTTAGGTTACAAATCACGTTAGTATTGAATGCCAGGGTAATGAAATATTGTTATCCTTATTCTATGAGTAAAGGGCAACAGAAGTGTACTTAGCCTGCCCTGATTGAGGGGGTCATCCTAAACTGAAGCTCACTAGCTAAGCAGGGGGTAAGGATGCCAAATCCCAGTGGAGATTGTGGGATAGGGTATTTTACCAAACTAATGCTTAGTTCCCTTTTAATAAAAGTTCTCATTTGTTATACACAGGCTCAGTGCTTGTGAGAGGGGAAGTATTGCCTCTTAGAGGTGTCTAGGGATGGTGTTACATTTTCCCAGATTACTGAGTGGGGGCTTGCTCAAGTTCTGTGTTGTATTGTTAAGAGGAATCCATAGATATCAAACCTGGGCCTTGTTACCACCAACTCCACTTGGCAAAAGGATTACATGTATATAAACAGGAGTTGTATCTGCAGTTACAGCAGGATCAAATTACAAAGCTATCAGTTCTCAGGCTCCAGGGTATCTGCTGGTTGGTGGTCAGGAACAAATTATGGTTCTGTCCCTGCAAACTGCTCCACGTCGACAAACCCCTTTTCCTGTGGAAATCTGTACTAACTTCCCCATAGTATCTGAATGCCTCATCTGAATTAACAGCTTACAGAGTGAGAAGGTAGCATCTGAAAACTGGGAAAACATGGGGAATCCTATAGGGAACTAATAGGGTCTTTTTAAATATTAAGAGAATGCCCAATTTTAAAGAACTTGGTGAGGTTCAGTCTGGACAGATGGATCTGCCTATGCACAGCAGCTTGCTTTAATATTGTGCAGTTAGGACATCTTGCAGACTTAGGTCACTTCAAGAGTTTGTGCTTTTCTCTGATCTCTTGATCCTGGCTGCTGTTGGAGACCACATACTTGACTGGATACTTTCTTGGTCTGTTTCACTAGTTGCTTTGTTCCCATTAAGGGTCTGTCTTCACTGCACCCAGAGTTAACCCAGGGTCTGACACAGGTATTGGACGTGGACTCTGAAAAGCTGGGTTCAGCTCCTAGCTCTACCAAAGATTTCACATATGACTTTGGGCAAATCACTTCATTGCGCTGGGCCTCAGCTTTGCATCTACAAATTAGGAATAATTATGCTGCTTATGTCTGTTTGGAGTGTGAGTTTTTTGGGGCAGATACTGACTATTACTTTGTATATGTGCCTAGCACAATGAGGCCCTGATCGCAGCTGGATCCTCAAGGTGCCACTGTGATACAAACAATAACCTCAAAGTGGAGTAAAAGATGGCTTGAGGGTATAATGTTAAATCAGAGACTGTAAGCAGCTCAGTACCATGGATTAAATAACATTATAATCATCGAGTGAAGGCTGCTTTGAATTCCTGGATAGTGTTTCTTAGTGATTAGTGCAGGGGACTACGATTTAGAGCTCCTGGGTTATATTCCTGGTTCTGCCACTGACTTTCTGGGGGATCTTCTGCAAATTTGTTCATCAAAAAAGGAAACGGAGACTTCTGCTTCCTCTCCAGTCATGTCATCTGTGTCCTCTCTTAAAGGGGAATTCTGGGGGTCCTTACTTACACAAAACCTCCTCTTGGCTCCCAGTCTGAATCCATAATGCCCACAGGACAATAGTGTTGAAATGTGACCCCAGTTAATGCTACTCCTTCAGCCATCAAACTGTTTCACATTATGTTGTTACCTCAACTGTTAATCCAGATGTTATTTACATCAGTACGGTAACATTAAACACTTGTCCAAGTAGTATTAATAGCATCAATAACAACACCAAACATAAACAGCAGCGGCACTAATAGGAATACTTCCAAAGCAGCTTGTAATTGTAACAACCTGTCATTGTTATGCTGACTCAAGATTAAATTGCTCTGTGCGGAAAGCAATGTGCAAAAAAGCCCATCTGTGCCAAGATTATTTTCCGTCCTTTGTATTTTTGTTTGTTTACTTACACCTAATAGCTGAGAAAATATCAGCATGCTTTACTCTCTTTATTGTTTGCCACATTCCAGACTGGTGCATCTCCTGGGATACTAATCACTGGGGACAGAATACAGCAGTGAATTGACAGAAAAAGGACTGCTTAGGTCTCCTTTACTTACTGGCTTTCTGCTGGCGAATCTCCATTGACTTCAGGGAAGTTATTCCTGATTCAGAGTGGTGCAGGCTCTGAATCCCATGGCAGACTTGCTAAGAAGTCTGTTCAAGAGTGACCATAATTTCCAAGAGCTGCTTTTCTGATCATTTTCTTTCTCCCTATTTTATACAGCTCCCAACTATCCTTTGCCACCGGATGTCCTGGAAATGGCTCATGTCGCAAACAAATGTGATATGAAGTTTTTTATGTATTTGATGTGAAGGAATTTTCAGACCAAAGGCATTTAGAATTCTGAAATGTAACACATCAAAAATGGTGTAGGTTTTATTTAGTCATTGGCTTAATAATGATTTCCAAAGGGAATACAAGTCCACTTTCCAATCCATTTTTCCAGTGACAAATGGCAGAGTTAATAAAACTGATGCCTTTTCAGAAATCTGAGATGATGAGAAAAATCTCAGTGTCTTAAATTTTTTGCATTCCGTGCAGAATTTTCTGCACATCCCCATTGCTAGACCACGTTAGATAAGCAAAGAGCAGCTTCTAGCTAAGACAAGCTTAGCATACCTTCTTCTGCTGTCTAAGGCCCTGAAACAAAGCCCACTGTGGTCAATGGAAAGGCATCTATTGACTTCAGTGAGCTTTGGATCAATCCCTAGGTCATTAGCTAGATGAACTGTTCCCAGTTTGCGTCTCGGTCATGATAATGCAAAGGATAGATGTACAGTACAGATTGAGAGCAACCACCAGTCAGGGGAATTCCTTGTTAAGTGTGCTTTAGTGCTATAAAAAAACAGGAGTACTTGTGGCACCTTAGAGACTAACAAATTTATTTCAGCATAAGCTTTCGTGAGCTACAGCTCACTTCTTCGGATGCACAGAATGGAACACACAGACAGGAGATTTTTATACATACAGAGAACATGAAACGGTGGAAGTATGCATACCAACAGGAAGAGTCTAATCAATTGAGATGAGCTATCGTCAACAGGAGAAAAAAAACTTTTGAAGTGATAATTAAGATGACCCATAGAAGGTGGCAGAGGGGCATTGCTGGCACATGATGGCATATATCACGTTGGTAGCATTAGATTAGACTCTTTCTGTTGGTATACGTACTTCCACCTTTTCATGTTCTCTGTATGTATAAATATCTCCTGTCTGTGTGTTCCATTCTATGCATCCGAAGAAGTGAGCTGTAGCTCATGAAAGCTCATGCTGAAATAAATTAGTTAGTCTCTAAGGTGCCACAAGTACTCCTGTTTTCTTTGCAGATACAGACTAACACGGCTGCTACTCTGAAACCTGTCTTTAATGCTATATGTTACACTTCCTCAGTGTAGAAAAGATTGACAAATAACCTCCCTAAACATTTACATGTGGAAAAGTTTTAGAACAGGGGCTAGGACCTCGGATGGTGTAAATCAATGTGGCTCCATTGACTTATGGAGCTATGCTGAGAATCTGGCTCACGATATTTTAAAACCTTGTGCTATATTGTTACTTGAGCTGTTTGGAAATCAGAATTTGTGTTTCACCAGAAATCTTGAGATTTTGACATTTGTTTTCATTCCTCATCAGGGAAAATAACCCCGTCCTCCCGCCCTCCCAATTCAAAATTTTCTGTTCCATTTCAGTAAACACAAAACATTTCATTCTGATTGTGACTTTAAAATTTTTTTACTAAATTTATAAAAAATCAAAATGAAAAGTCCCATTCTCTGCTTCTCTCTGATAGAACGCAGAAGAGCAATGTGGAAATGAAACCTAATTGTTTCCAAAGGTTACCAGCCTTTTTCAAACACAGAAAAGGTTTGGATCACCTTCATTTTCAATTAGGGACAAATTAAGGTTTAGGGTGGTTCCCATTTCTGTTTACCTAATAGTCAGCTTTCAGAAAAGTGGCTTTGTCTGTGACTAAGGCCAAGTTTTCAAAGGTATCTAAGTTCTATTTTCATGAGAGACATAAGCATTTAGAAGCCTAAATCCCTGGTACTTAGAAGCCTATTTGACTATCACTGGGACTTAGGCCCCTAGGAACCAGGTATTTAGGTGCCTAAAGATGCAGATGTGGAATTTCTAAAAGTGCCTATATGCCCATAGGAATTTGGTGCCCAGATACTTTTGAAAATCCCACTAGATACCTATCTGCATCATTAGCCACCTAAATACCTTTAAAATCTGGCCATCAGTGCCTGTCACCTTTGAAGATGGGACTTAGGAGTTTTAAAATATTTTTACCCAAGACCCCCATGTAGGAAACTATACATGACATAGTTCGGTGATGATTAAAGCAGTTTCCATCCTGATAAAATGTTTTAACATCAGTTATAGAATTTTCTGTGCACAATGGAACGCTTGTTTAAAAGAAGAATTCCAAGATCTCGTTTCCAGTTTTGTAATATTTTTCACACTCTTAGAAGCAAGAAAATATTTTTCCTATTGAAATAATCTTTTTTTTCACTTGACAAACATTGATCCCCCCGCCCCCCGATTGTTTTGAACTGAGATGAAAATGACATTGGTGCTTGTGTAGCACACACAGCCTCAATTTATCGCGTGCCTTTGAAAAGGCCTCTCTGGGGTTCAACAGCATTTTTACCGGTGCACTGGAATTATCAGTCAGGTCAGCCCTAGGAATGGTGTTAGCTGCTGCCACAGAACCAGCAGAGGGAGCACAGCACATTGATTTAGGAAAGACTCACCAAAATGGAGGTGGTTGTGCTGATTCTTAAACAGTATTAGTAACAGTATGGCAGTCTTTTTGTATTGTTCAATATCTCATCAAATCTACCATAGATCATTAGAAGCTGCAAGACATTCCCCATCTGAGGCCTTGGCTACACTGGCGTTTTACAGCTCTGCAACTTTCTCACTCAGGGGTGTGAAAAAACACCCCCCTGAGCGCAGCAAGTTACAGCGCTGTAAAGAGCCAGTGTAAACAGTGCCCCAGCTCCCAGAGCTGTAAGCCAATCCCCACATGAGGTGGAGTACCTGCAGCGCTGGGAGAGCTCTTTCCCAGCGCTGGTGCCGCAACCACACTCGCCCTTCAAAGCGCTGCTGTGGGAGTGCTCCCGCGGCAGCGCTGTACAACTGCAAGTGTAGCCATACCCTGAGTGAAAAAATTGTGAGGTTGGTAATGTGACAGTGTATCCCATAAGGCTTTATGGGTGGGGGTGCTCATAAATGTATGTATGATGTAACTGGAATAGGGTTTTGCTACATATGCCATGTAACATATCTATGTAAAGGTTATGATCTACTGGTTATGTTCATCCTAATTGTATGCAGGTACCATTTGTGTGTTCAAAGTTATGAACATTGGCTGTATAATTGCTTGATTTCTAAGTAGCCTTAGTTAAAACATTTGGTCACTTCTTGGGAAAGGAATGTGCAAATTAAGTGCTCAGTCCAGAAGCACTTAACAGACAAAAGAGCTTGGAAGGCTCCAATCCACATAAGAAGTCGTCCTGGAGACATACAAGATACCATCTGGAAATTGGCTTCACATGTGACTTGCCCAGGTGACTCCAGAACTCCACCTTGGAGCTGGACTTTGCATAGGAGTGAGGAAGGGGGTCTCCACCCACAAGAGAAAGTCTATTTAAACCCATGAGAGACCGCTCCATGTTGTCTTCAGCTGGCTAAAGAAGGAGCCTCTCCACTCCTCCAGGATACTTAAAGGAAACTGAAACAAAGGACAGTAACTACAGGGGGTGTGAGTGATTGCTGGACCCAGGCTAAAAGGAGATTAGCCTGTAAAAGGGAGCATTCTGGAACTGGTGAGGATCTTATCTGTTTTTAGTTTGATTAGACATAGATTTGCGCATTTTGTTTTAGTTTGCTTGATAACTTACTTTGTTCTGTCTGTTACTACTTGGAACCACTTAAATCCTACTTTCTGTATTTAATAAAATCACTTTTTACTTATTAATTAACTCAGAGTATGTATTAATACCTGGGGGAGCAGACAACTGTGTGTATCTCTCTATCAGTGGTATAGAGGGTGAACAATTTATTAGTTTGCCCTGTATAAGCTTTATGTGGGGCAAAATGGATTTACTTGGGTTTAGACCCCATTGGGAGTTGGGCATCTGGGTGCTAAAGACAAGAACTCTTCTGTGAGCTGTTTTCAGGTAAACCTGCAGCTTTGGGGCAGGTAATTCAGACTCTGGGTCTTTGTTGAAGTAGACAAGAGTGTCTGGCTCAGCAAGACAGGGTGCTGAAGTCCTGAGCTGGCAGGGAAAACAGGGATAGAAGTAGTCTTAGCACATCGGTTGGCAGCTCCCAAGGGGGTTTCTGTGATCCAACCTGTCACAGGTAAAATGTTGCATTTGAAAATTGCAAGTGTAAGTTCCTCTTCCCCTAATTTGGAAAGTGCTTTGGATGATGAGGCCAATTTACAGTGGTGGAACAATGTAAGTTTGTTTCTTCCCTTAGACTGCTGGTGGGATTTTCAATGGGACTTATGCTCATAACTCACTTGGGTGCTTGTGAAAACTTCACCATGTGAGTTGTTAACCTTTGGATGTCTGTATCAGGGAGCAGCATCGTATAGTGGCTAGAGCACAGGACTGGTGCCAGGACCAGTAGGTTCTATTCCTGACTCTGTCACTGACTCTGCTGGATAGCCTTGTGAAAGTCACTAAAAAATCTCTGCAACTCAGTTTATCAGTCCGTGAAATGAGACTGCTGGTGTACTGGGACCAATGCCTCAAGTTGACCAGTATTGTCCATTGTTAGTCTTGTGATGTCTGTCTGTCTCTACCTATTTTGCCAGGTAACATAGAACGTCAGGGGTGGAAGGTACCACAGGAGGTCATCTAGTCCAATCCCCTGCTCAAAGCAGGACTAGTCCCCAGACAGATTGAACTCACAACTCTGTGGTTTAGCAGGCCAATGCTCAAACCACTGAGCTATCCCTCCCCCGAATCTTTTGCTCTCTATTTCCGTGGCCCCTCGCATGTCCTGGTCCATGATTGGGCCCCTTAGGCAACTATTGTAATCCAAACTGGTTATTAATAATACTTTCCCAACCTGCTAGGACTATTGTGAGACTTTGTTAGCTGATGTTTGTATACTGATCTGAGATCCTCTCATGAAAGGCTGTATACATGCAAAATGCATTTGTGTGTATTTAACATATATGATACAGTATGACTGAGATTTTCAAAGGCACAAATGGCATGTAGGCAGTTAGTTTTGAAAATCTCCCCCTATGTGTATAATAGCTAGATACTACAGTGGCTGATGCTATATAAATATCTTGGCTAAATAGTACGAACGCAGCAAAATAGAATTTCAATTTTCACATTGTACTACATAGAAACAATTTTCTACTTTTTTTTCCTGTTTCACTGTAAACAAACTGTCTCTCTATCTGGCTTCATTGTAAGTGGGTTCTACGGTACATCCTCTAGAGAAATTCATTATGGCTGGCAGCCTGGAAAGTGCCAGTTTTCTAACCACCACCACAAGAGGCTGCAATTACTGTACTTCTGTTTCTCAGCACATGAAGCTACTGTATTACTGTGCATATTAAACATGACCGTACTCCCTGGACTCTTTCTGTGATGCTAGTAGTGCTCTGACAATAGCAGATTCCAGGAAACATGACTGGAGTGATTTTTTCATTTATTTTCCTCCCTTATTTTGCCTAGAGGGTTGACAGCAACTAAGGTACAAATCTGGAGTCATTTAAAAATACCCCCAAAAGCTAAGCATAGCTCCGCATAATGTCAAAATGCAACATGTTTAAAGAAATCATAGGAACATATCACAGGATGAAACTGTTTGTGCTACAGTTTTAGATTGGATTAATGAATGAGAATGAGCCAGTGTGATAATCAAAGTTGTTAGGCAATAATGATAAGTAATAATAAAACGTTGTTTAGAAATCCTTTAATTGGAAACAAGAGTCAGCTTTGGGTAAACAACCTGGAGACAGAGGCTGGGGGTGTGTGTGTGGATCCAGAGCCCGTGGAGTGATAGATTATGTTGAAGCTGCTTTTATCTTTTGTCTAATGCCGTTGTTGAATGTAAAGTTGGCTTCATCTGTGTGACATGTGTGGCAGATGCCTCTTTGGTCTGTGCATCCTACTGGGTGCAAAGGACCAGCTGGTTCAGCACATTCCTCCCGGCAATATTCTCTGCTCATCTTAATACGCTGCCCGGGGATCTGGTGACATCCTTGGGAAAGATTGATTTGTGTGAGATGAGAGCAGAGTTGAAAGGCTGGGGGAGGGGAGAAGGGAAGAGGCTGCAGAGCAGAAGTAGGCTGGTCTCTTGACACTGAAAGGAATTTCTTTTCTGTTCCTCAGCTCTGAATGGGAAGCACACGGACACTCTCAGTGACCTCTTTCCAGGTGGGATAGTATCCAAAATATTCTGTTTGATGAATGAATGTTTTCATATTAACAAATTCAAAGGCACTTGTACAAGCTTGTAAGAGAGATTGCTGGGAAAGCGCTTGCAGTGTGGTACTAGAAAGATGTCCTCCAGCCAGATGTTAAGAGGTGTGTATAGAAGGAAAGGATACTTCGGGTCTTGCAGAGGAAGGATGGTGCTAGCCTGGGATTTGGGAGACCCGAGTTCCCTGTTCTGCTACAAACTTTCCTGTGTAATCTTTGGACCAGTTGGATAGGGACAGATATTTAAAGGTATGTGTGCCTAGTGGGAATTTTCGATAGTCCCTTAGACACCTAATACCCATTGAAGTCAATGGCAGCCAAGCACCCAGATGCTTTGAAAATCCTGCTAGAAGCCTAAATACTTTTAAAAATCTGACCCTTACTTTCCCTCTTCCTCTGTTCCCCATCTGGAAAATAGCACTTCCCTTCCTCCGCGGGGTGTTGTGAGGATAAATACACTGAAGATTGTGTAGTGTGACCCTAAGAGCACCACGGTGCCCGAGGGCAAGGGACTCCCTGGTATGTAGCAGTGAGTCTCAGCTGGCCTGACCAGCTCAGGGCATCCCACACACTGTTGTCATTATATTTGTTTAAAAGGTGTCTTGTGCTATATAACTGTAAAACTAGTAACTCAGTGATCAGAAATATTCTTGTGTGATGTGTGTATGGCTAACATGCAAAAAGCTAAACAGATATGCTAGAAATATGTGTCATATGTGTTTGGCAATCCGTGCCTAAGCCCAGCCTATCCTAGACAAAGGAATGCTTTTTCACTGGCTTGACTCCATCGTCTCCAGTGTAAGTGAAGCCAGGTGTGACCTAAGACAATGAAAAACACATTTACATGTAAGGTAAACAAAGCTGGCAGGCAGGCAGGCAAGTGGGGGAAGATGACCACAGAACAATCTAGATGCAGGATGGAGACTGCACCCCCAGGAACCCTGCCTCCTGCCTCCTGAAACAGGGCCAATGAACTTTGGGATGATATAAGTGATGGCAAAAGGCCATTTTATCATTCTTCACCACAAAGAAAGCAAGTGCTTTGGGCTCTGTGTTGGATCCTCGCTAAAGACTGGCCAGCCATGCTGGGCGAATGACTGTGGTGAGAAAACACCTTTGAACAAAAGACTCTAGTTTGTTGAGTTAGTTTTAGAAGCGTATTTTTACTTTTGTTGGTTTGTAACCATTTCTATGCCTGTCCCCTCTACTTGGTATCACGTAAATTTGTGTTCTTTTGTTAATAACTTTTGTTGAACTAGAAACCCACCCAGTGGTATGTATTGAAGTGGAGGGTGTGTTAACCCCAATTAAGCTAGCAGGCTGCTATGTAGAAGCCAAACTCGAACAGCTTAATGGGACAAAATTGGAGGGCCCAGATATTCTTCATCCAAGAATATTAAAGGAACTGGCACATGAAATTGCAAGCCTATTAGCAAGAATTTTTAATGAATCAGTAAACTCAGAGGTTGTACTGTACGACTGGAGAATTGCTAACATAGTTCCTATTTTTAAGAAAGGAAAAAAAAGTGATCCAAGTAACTATAGGCCTGTTAGTTTGACATTTGTAGTATGCAAGGTCTTGGAAAAAATTTTGAAGGAGAAAGTAGTTAAGGACATTGAGGTCAATGGTAATTGGAACAAAATACAACATGGTTTTACAAAAGGTAGATCGTGCCAAACCAAGCTGATCTTCTTTGAGAAGGTAACAGATTTTTTAGACAAAGGAAATACAGTGGATCTAATTTACCTCGATTCCAGTAAGGCATTTGATACGGTTCCACATGGGGAATTATTAGTTAAATTGGAAAAGATGGGGATCAATATGAAAATTGAAAGGTGGATAAGGAACTGGTTAAAGGGGAGACTACAACGGGTCATACTGAAAGGTGAACTGTCAGGCTGGAAGGAGGTTACTAGTGGAGTTCCTCAAGGATTGGTTTTGGGACCAATCTTATTTAATCTTTTTAGTACTGATCTTGGCACAAAAAGCGGGAATGTGCTAATAAAGTTTGCAGATGACACAAAGCTGGGAGATATTGCTAACACAGAGAAGGACCGGGATATCATACAGGAAGATCTGGATGATCTTGTAAACTGGAGTAATAGTAATAGGATGAAATTTAATAGTGAAAAGTGCAAGGTCATGCATTTAAGGATTAATAACAAGAATTTTGGTTAAAAATTGGGGACGCATCAGTTGGAAGTAACAGAGGAGGAGAAGGACCTTGGAGTATTGGTTGATCACAGGATGACTATGAGCCGCCAATGTGATATGGCCATTAAAAACGCGAATGGGGTTTTGGGATGCATCAGGCGAGGTATTTCCAGCAAAGATAAGGAGGTGTTAGTACTGTTATACAAGGCACTGGTAAGACCTCATCTGGAATACTGTGTGCAGTTCTGGTCTCCCATGTTTAAGAAGGATGAATTCAAACTGGAACAGGTTCAGAAACGGGCTATTAGAATGATTCAAGGAATGGAAAATTTGGCTTATGAAAGGAGACTCGAAGAGCTTGGCTTGTTTAGCCTAGCCAAAAGAAGGTTGAGGGGGGATTTGATGGCTCTTTATAAATATATCAGAGGGATTAATATTAGGGAGGGAGAGGAATTATTTAAGCTTAGTAGCAATGTGGACACAAGAACAAATGGATATAAACTGGACGCTAGGAAATTTAGACTTGAAATTAGACGAAGGTGTGAAGTTATGGAACAGCCTTCCAAGGAGAGTAGTGGGGGCAAAAGATATATCTGGCTTCAAGACTAAGCTTGATAAGTTTATGGAGGGGATGATATGATGGGATAGCCTAATTTTGGCAATTAATTTGGCAATTGATCTTTGATAATTAGTAGGTAAATATGCCCAATGGTCTGTGATGGAGTGTTAGATGGGGTGGGATCTGAGTTACTACAGAGGCCTTGGTACACTGGCGCTTTACAGCACTGCAACTTTCTCACTCAGGGGTGTGAAAAAACACCCCCCTGAGCGCAGCAAATTTCAGCGCTGTAAAGCGCCAGTGTAAACAGTACCCCAGCTCCCAGCGCTGTAAAGCGCCAGTGTAAACAGTGCCCCAGCGCTGGGAGTGCGGCTCCCAGTGCTGTAAGCTAATCCCCTCGGGGAGGTGGAGTCAGGGCCGGCTTTAGGAAGTGGCGGGGCCCAATTCGAACATTTTCGGCAGGGCCCTGGCAGGGATGACTTAAAAAAAAAGTGGAAAAAAAAGCCTTTCATTTCTTTCATATATTATTTACTTTCCATAACTATATAAATAATAAAATTATATATTATGTACATTGCATCATATATGCTGTTGACTGGTTATTAATGACCGCCATTTCACATGTGTGGGTCCCAGCTGCTCCCTGCCCCCCTCATTGAAGCAGTTGTGCAGGGTTACTGCCCTGGGAACTGCAGGGCACAAGTGGACATGGCGCTGGCTGGAGGCAGGGCAGGGGCTGACTGGAGGTAGGGTCTGGCTGCAGGCAGGGCAAGGGGTGCGGGGCTGGTTGGAGATTGGGGGTGTGTGGGGCAGGCTGGCTTCAGGCAGGGCCGTGGGGGGATGCAGCAGACTGGAGGCAGAGGAACGTGAGACTGGCTGGCTTCAGGCAGGGGGGTGCAGCAGGGGTTAGCTGTAGACAGGGCGGGGTGTGCAGGGCTGGTGCTGGCAGCAGTGTGTGTGGGGCTGGCTGGCTTTGGGCAGGGCCACAGGGGTTTGTGTCAGGGGTTGACTGGAGACAGGGCAGGGGGGTTGGCAGGGGCTGGCTGTGGGCACGGGGTGCAGAGCTGGCTGCAGGCAGAGGGAGCGGGGCTGGTGTGGGCAGGGCAGGGGGTGCAGCAGAGGCAGCTGGAGCCCCAGCCCTTTAAATAGCCCCCAAGCTCCCTGCTATCCCAGGGCTTTGGGGCTATTTAAAGGGCCCGGGGCTCCCCAGCTTCTACCCCACCCTGGACCTTTTAAATAGCCATGGGAGCCCTGGGGAATGCATGGGGGTGGCCGGGCTCTGGCGGCTATTTAAAGGACCGAGGTGGCAGAGGCAGCTGGAGCCCTGACCCTTTAAATAGCCCCTGGAGCACCTCACTACCCCAAGGCTCTGGAGGCTATTTAAAGGCCCGGAGCTCCAGCTGGGAGAGCAGGGCCATGGGGCTTGCCGCGTTCCAGCCAGAGCTCCAGCCGGGAGAGCGGGGCTTGCCACGCTCCAGCCAGAGCTCCAGCCGAGAGAGTGGGACTTGCCGCCCTCCAGCCAGGACTCCAGCCGGGAGAGCGGGGCCGCAGGGCTTGCCACGCTCCAGCTGTGCCACGGGGCTTGCCACGCTCCGGCCAGGGCTCCAGCCAGGAGAGCAGGGCTTGCCGCGCTCCCTCCTGCGCTTCGCTCAAGGGAGCGGGACCACGGAAGTCCCCTGAGCAGATTGCAGCCAGGGACCCGGGGTAAGTTTAAAAAAAAAAAAAGTGTCTAAGGCGCGGGGCCCGATTCCTGGGAATCGGGCGAATCGGCTGAAAGCTGGCCCTGGGTGGAGTACCTGCAGCTCTGGGGGAGCTCTCTTCCAGTGCTGGAGACATGACCACACTCGCACTTCAAAGCATTGCCACAGGAGCGCTCCCACAGCAGCGCTTTGGAGTTTCGAGTGTAGCCAAGCCCAGAAAATTCTTTCCTGCGTGCTGGCTGGTGAGTCTTGCCCACATGCTCAGGGTTTAACTGATCGCCATATTTGGGGTCAGGAAGGAATTTTCCTCCAGGGCAGATTGGTAGAGGCCCTGGAGGTTATTCTCCTTCCTCTGCAGCATGGGGCACGGGTCACTTGCTGGAGGATTCTCTGCATCTTGAGGTCTTTAAACCATGATTTGAGGAATTCAGTAACTCAGACATAGGTTAGGGGTTTGTTACAGGAGTGGATGGGTGAGATTCTGTGGCCTGTGTTGTGCAGGAGGTCAGACTAGATGATCATAATGGTGTCTTCTGACCTTAAAGTCTATGAGTCTCTAAAGGAGCAGTGAAATTGAAGTTTTTGTGTGTGCTACCGTGAGAGGGCTGAACACTCCAGAGAAAGATTTTTGGGTTGACTGAAAGGGTTGTTAAGGTCCCTCTGCAAAGAGTAACTGGGCAAGAAGGGTGAAACCTTCTGGCTTGTAAACTGGCTGTTGGTGTTCTGGCTGTGAACCATGGCAACATAGCATTTAAGCCAGCAAGAGTTGCAAGGCAGATGTTGACTGAACCCCTTACTGGCCTGGGTGAACCCCAAAGTGTCACACTTAGATACCAGTGTAATGGGAGCCATATAATATATCTAGAGATAGTGTGTCGGTCCATCTAGTTAGATTGTAAATCCAAAGATTGTAAATCAGCACCTTGGAGGATCAAGCCCACAAAGTATTACTTAAAAAAAAAATTCAACTCAATTACCTGCCTTGGGAGACTCCGAAAGAGCCCTTGATCCAGGAGGAATCTAGCATGGGTTCTTCAGAGATGGCATATGGAGTATTTTTCATTTCTGAACCCTACATGCAATACATTTCTTTGGAGAAAGAAAACCAGGTGACTTATGGCAAGGATGCAACAGCCAGAAAAAAAATTATTCTAATTTATGGTGATTTAAACATATCATACCTGCATCACCTTTTCGAAACAACAATTGTAAAAGAACTATAAACAGAAAAAATGTGGGGAGGTATTTATTAAAGGCTGGGCCATTTTAGCAAAGCCAAGTTCTGAGCTATCTGAAATGTAATGCAGCACTTATAAACTAAAGGCATAAGTTATTAACTTAACATAAATGATTTCAGATTTGTGTTCAATGGACTTGGTAATTATACCAAGGAATTTAAGCTGACCTCATCAAGCCTGCTTTCTCTTTTAAAATGTATTTCTGTGTCAATTAAAATGCCTGAGTACAAAAAGCAAAGTTTTTATAGGCCTGGTTATACAAATTCATTATCACGCTATTATATACTTGGCAGTCTACAGATATACCAGTGATTAACTTAGCGTGGTTTGGCTGCCAGTGTTGCAATAGTTCAGAGAAGTGTGGCTATTGCTTCCATGCTGCTGACTGAAATTGCAGTGAATATAGTTCTTGGATATCCTGTGGAAAGTAAGTTATTTCCAGCTAACTGCAGCCTATACAATATCCGGAAGAGCTGTGGTCAGCGGGCATCTCATTACAGCTAAAAATAAGAAATATTATTAGAGAGAGAGTTTGATCTACTGGATAAGGCACACAAGTGAGACTCAGGAGGCGTGGGTTCCAGTCCTACCTCTGCCAGCTGTATGACCTTGGGCAAGTCACTTCCCCTCTCTGTGTGTTTCTCCTCATGCTCTTTGTCTGTATTCTCTATTTAGACTGTAAATTCTTTGGGGGCAGGGACAGTCCATCACTTTGTGAGTGTACGACACACAGCCTCAGGGGGTGTTGGTCAGGCCTCAGGGTGCTACTCTAATAATAATAATAGAGAGGCCCAAACTGGAAGTGTGTGAAACAACGTTGCAGTTTCCTCTGTTATTGTTACTATCAATTTTTTATTACAGTAGCACCTAGAGACCCGATTGTGCTGGTCACGATACAAACACAGGGCGAGATAGTCCCTGCTCCAAAAAGCTGATGGTTGAAGGCCCTGTCTACACGTACGGCAGTGCATTGAGTGCAGGCCGTACACGTGTAGCTACACGCCGCAGTGAAAGGCAGCTGCGTCCACACTTGTCACTGAAGCGTGTAGCTATATGCAGCAGGAAAAGGCTCCAGAAGTGGGGAGGCTGGGAGCTGCTACAGCCCTTCCCCAACGCCTCCTCCTTGTCGGAGCCTTTCCCCACTGTCAAAGCCTTTCCTCGCTACATCACCCTCACTACAGTCTTTCCTCGCTGCCTCCTTCCTGCCGCCAGAGCATTTCTTCGCTGCCTTCTCCCTGTCAGAGCCTTTTCTTGCTGCCAGAGCCTTCCCCTGCTGGTTCTTCCCTGTTGGAGCCTTTCCCTGCAGTGGGGAAAGACTCCAGCAGTGGAGAAGCAGAGGGACACTATACTACTTTTAGCAGTGTGGGAGGCATTGCTTAAGTGCATAGAAAGCCATGTAGGGTAGTTACTCTACTCACCGTCTACACTGCTATATATACTTGGGCTAGCTGGGCGTGCAGTGTCAGTATTCTACATGCCGCCATAAGTTTAGATGTACCTGTAGGCACAGATCTTGCAAAAGTTGAGAATCCTAGAATAGCTTCCAGCTCCCCACCAGCAGCCAGCACCTCTTCTCGTTCAGATGCCAGCTTTCAGTGTTGAGGGTGCATAAACAGAGGATAGCCTCTATATGAAAGGGGACCAGGCATTGCAAATCGTCGTTGAGATGTCAAGGGGGGCATTATTCCATCACGAGTTGTTGTCTGCAATGCTGCCCCACTGTCACAGCATGGAGAGGAAACCAGGCCAAGCTGGTGCATAGTTGTGACAGCTCTGAGTCTGAGTCGCCTGTTGAACCTGGTTCAGGATCTAAGATCAAGTAGACAAGCAGGTGCAGTGATGGACTCCTGTATATAGGTAGCGTGTTAGGATATGTCTGCCCTACTGAATGTTAATATCTGCAGCAGAAAGTCTCAGAGCCTGAGTCTGCAGACATGGGCTTGCGCTATGGCAGTGGTTTTCAAACTTTTTTTCTGGCAATCCAATTGAAGAAAATTGTTGATGCGCACGACCCAATGGAGCTGAGGATGAGGGGTTTGGGGTGTGGGAGGGGCTCTGGGCTGGGGGTGCAGGCTTTGGGGTGGAGTCAGGGTGAGGTTTGGGATGCAGGAGTGAGCTCTTGGTTTGGGGGGGGGCTCAGGGCTGGGACAGGACATTGGGGCACTGGTGTGGGGTGCAGGCTTACTTGCGGCAGCTCCCGGTCAGTGGTGCAGCCGGGGTGCAGAGGCAGGCTTCCTGCCTGTCCTGGCGCCATGAACCGCACTGCGCCCCGGAAGCGGCCAGCAGCAGGTCTGGCTCCTAGGTGGAGGTGTATAAGTGGCTCTGTGCGGCTCTCACCTGCAGGCAGTGTCCCCCTCCCCCGGATCCCATTGGCCAGGAACCGGCCAATGGGAGTGCGGAGCCAGTGCTCAGGATGGGGGTGATGCACGGAGCCTCATGCCCCCGCACCACACACACACGTAGGAGCCAGACCTGCTGCTGGCCGCTTCTGGGGTGCAGTGTGGTGTCAGAACAGGTAGGGACTAGCCTGCCTTAGCTGGGCAGCCCCGTCGACGAGAGTTTTAACGGCCTGGTCAGTACTGACCAGAGCCGCTGGGACCCAGTGCCTTACATTCTGCAACCCAGTACTGGGTCACGACCCACAGTTTGAAAACCACTGCGCTATGGTACTAAAAACAGCTGTGTAGACTTTTGGGCTTGGGCTCTGAAATCCACTCCCCTTCACAGGCTTCAGAGCCCAGCTCCAGCCCAAACCCAAATGTCTTCTCAGCTGTTTGTAGCACCATAGCACAAGCCTTGTGAGCCAGAGTTTGTGGACCTGGGCTCTGAGGATCATTGCTGCAGGTTTTAAAACAATGTAAACTTACCCTTTGACTCTCCTTCCCATCGACGCTATAAGAACGTAGCTTTCTGATGGCACTGATCATCTGTGCATGGTAAAGGACCAGTTGTGCTCTTGTCCAGGAGTATGTCAGCTGCCCTTGCAAAGGAGTGTGGACAAACCAGTTGTGAGTGTCGCACACAGTCTGCAGTTGTGGGATTTCTCCCCTGAATAGACGCAGACCTTCAGGTCGGTGCTGCCTGTAGTTTCCTGTCTGAAAACAGGGCATTAGTCAACTGAAATAAGTTAATTTCATCAGTCACAGCTCTCCAGGCATGCTTAAAAGTAATGGCATCTTGTCGAAGATTCTGGAGAGCTGTGTGCACTAGCACATATAGATTGGAGTTTGGTTTATTGTTCAAGCAGCCACTAATAATAGGAGTGGAAAATTCAGCTCCAAATTGATCAGATGAGTGTGGCAATTGCACCTCCAGACCACAGAGCTGCATTCAGCTGGAGCCAACATGAGGGCCAATACAGATGTATGAAGGACCAAAGGCTCTACTCCCAGGAGGATCCCAATAGTTTTCCTATCAAGGTGGTACAGGAAGAGATCTTCATTTTCAGGTGTTCCAGGTATGGCCAATTGTCAGGCTATGGTTGAATTTTACTCCCGCCTATGCTGGAATGGCAGTAACTGTCCTTATATGTGGATCGAGATGGGTTGATTGACAAGATGATTGTTTAGATGTAAAATAGTTGCCACTATCTTGATTTCACTAAGTATTAGTCTTCGCTGCTGCAACTAAGGAGTCAAAATGTCCATGTGTTGACTGAGAGTCCCTTCAGCCCTATGGAAATTGTTTCCAGTGTCAGCAATACAGATGTCATCAGCATATACATATTTCTTGGCCAGTGTTTCAGGAAGCTCATATGTGTATATCTTGAACAAAAGGGGAGCCAGAACTGATCCTTGTGGAAGGTCATCGCAGAAACAATTAAGGACTGTCTCCCCAAATTGCAGGATGAAGCTTTGGTTACTAATCATTTCTTGGATGAACCGCACCATCGGACTACAAGGAATAAATTGCAGCAGCATATCAATCAGTCCGAAATGTCACACAGTGCAATAGGCTGCCATCAGATCAATAAGGACTGCACCAACTGTCTGTCCTGACTCAAATGCATTTGTTATGTCTTGAGCCAGACAAAGCACCTGATCTTGGGTGCTATCATGGTATAATTCCCCACTCTGAACCTTAGCGTCCAAAAGATGGGGTACCAGCATGAATTCCTCTAAGCTCAATTACCATCTTAGAACCTGTAGCGCTGCCACCAACCAGGAATTCCAGTGCCTGGTACACTCTGGTCCCTCCAAAACGTTGCCCGGGGACCCCCAAGACCCAGACCCTCTGGATCTTAACACAAGGAAAGTAAACCCTTTCCCTCACCGTTGCCTCTCCCAGGCTTCCCCACCCTGGGTTACCCTGGAAGATTACTGTGATTCAAACTCCTTGAATCTTAAAACAGAGAGGAAAATCCACCTTTCCCCCTCCTTCTCTCTCCCCCTCCCAGACTCTCCCTGAGAGAGAAAGTAATCCTAACACAGAGAGAAAATTAACCTCTCTCCCCCCCTTCCCTCCTTTCTCCCCACCAATTCCCTGGTGAATCCAGACCCAGTCCCCTAGGGTCTCACCAGAATAAAAAAAACAATCAGGTTCTTAAATAAGAAAAGCTTTTAATTAAAGAAAGAAAAAACAGTAAAAATTATCTTTGTAAATTTAAGACGGAATATGTTACAGGGTCTTTCAGCTATAGAGATTGGGAACACCCTCCCAGCCTAAGTATACAAGTACAAAGTAAAATCCTTTCAGCAAAATACAAATTTGAACTCCTTCCAGCCAAATACACATTTGCAAATAAGAAAACAAACATAAACCTAACTCGCCTTATCTACCTAGTACTTACTATTCTGAGTACATAAGAGACTGTATCAGAGAGATTGGAGAGAAACCTGGTTGCACATCTGGTCACTCTCAGAACTCAGAGAGAACAACAACCAAAAACTAACAGCACACACAAAAACTTCCCTCCCTCAAGATTTGAAAGTATCCTGTCCCCTGATTGGTCCTCTAGTCAGGTGACAGCCAGGCTCACTGAACTTGTTAACCCTTTACAGGCAAAAGAGACCTGAAGTACTCCTGTTCTATTAACCCTTAACTATCTGTTTATGACAGGTGCATTGCCCATCCTGAATCCAGCATGAATGGAAGGCAGCTGAGCATCGACTACCTCATTTATCTGCATTAGGATTAGTCTCTCCATCAGCTTGTAGGTAACAAATAGCAGAGAGATCAGTCACTAACTCTTTGGGTCTGTCAGTGGTTTCCCTGGCTTGGGAGCAGCTGTGACCTTTGCTCTGCATCAGGCTTTGGGATGCAGCAGTCTTGGGTATAACAATTCAGATAGTGAAGCAGCCCGCTTTTGGTGATTGGCCCAAAGTGAGAGACAAACTTGTGGATGTTATCTAGATCAGGAGCCTTGTTAAACTGCAATTGATGTATAACCAGATTGAGCTCTTCATCAAGAAGTAGAAGGCACCTTCAGGTTTGTGTCCACACTTGGAGCCTGTCATCTCTCAGCAACCATCATTTTAACTGCATTTTAACAATTTAACTGCACAGCTGATAACTTTATCTTGATGTGGAGTGCTGCTATTGGCCACAAGCTGGGATGCAATGGAGTTTGCTGTGACTGGGTATTCCCTCTTGCCAAGGCTAGAATCTTTCCTCACCCTCTTCATAGCTTGCCAGGTTTTGCAACTGGAATGCATTAAGTTCAATTTGGAACCTGTTTCTTTCCATCGTTCTGGCCTAGTGTGACTTAGAAAGTCAATAAGGTCTCTATTTTTGTCAAAAACCTTCTGTTCATTCTTGGCAGATTTTAAATTCCTGATATAGTCTGGTTGCATCAAATGACCATCCAGGAACGAATTGTTGACAAAATCCCTGAGGCCTGGATATCTTTTTAGTGGCCAGAACTTTTATTGCAGAAAACTTGGTAGATGGCACTGATGTTGTTCTGAATGTCTGTCTGATTCTGAATCTATGTCCATAAGAGTATCCAACTTGGATTGGAACAGATCCCACCTTGACTTCTACAAATTCCTCCAAGGTTTCTGGAAACCAGTTGGAATTTGCATGCCTGTTCTGATCAGGCATGGCCAATACTGGGATTGAGCAAGGAGATCAAGAATTTTACACTTTGTGAGCACAATAGTATGATGACCAGTTGTAGAAAAAGCAAGGTCAGGAGACAAACCCAAGGTTTATCTTTTGCTGTGAAAAGTGGGTGGCTGGTTAGGATCATACATAAGCTTCGGGTCGACTGTTAACAACCAGTCCTCTAGCCTACTCTATCCAGATCATCATCATCAGGGTGTGCCTAGTTGGAGTTGTCTGAATAAACTCAGTAGACTAAAGATTCTGAGATGATGGGTGAGCCAAGAGGTGGCCAGTTGGCAGATGGAGGTTTGTAGATATTGATAAAAGTCAGGTCTTTCACTTTGGTAACCTGTCATTCGATAACATCATTTGGACCTTGTGATGAGACTAGAGCTGCTGGAATACCTTCTCTACATAGGATGTCATCCCATATTGCCTATGATGGAGGTGAGACATGACAGCAAAGCCAGGAATTGATAGTTGAGTAATAGTAGTGGCATTTGTTTTCTGAAGAAAGTTGACCTGTACTTCAAGATCTATGGTGAACTGGAGGAGGAGATCCCATCTGGCCACTGAAATTCCCTTGATATTGAGGTGCAGTACCTTGTGATCTGACTCCAGTGCTAAAATTTTTAATGCTAGCCCTAATAGGGGCCTCACTGGGCCATGTTTTTCTTTTACTTTTTACGATGAGAACTTGAGCTCTGATTTTGCAATCTGTCTGTTTTAGCTTCGCTTTTCGCGGCTGATGGGGTCACCACATGAAGGCAGTAGACTTGCTCCCCTGCACCAATAACCCCACTAGCTCAGCACCAGCAATGCCCCAGCAGATATGCTTTACAGGAGTCCTGCATCAGCAAGCTATCTCCCAGCAACCAGCACTTACATCCAGCACCCACATCCAGCCAGGTCTCCAAACCACCCAATGCTATTAATCCCAGTTTCACCAGCCTTTGGATTGTGAGAGCTAGGTAGGTGGTAGCAAGAAACCCTGGGTAGTTTTTGGGTGCTGCATAGAAGAGGTTAAGAACCATGGCTTTGTACAAGTGAGTTAATTGGAGTTACTGCACCAGAAATGAGAAACTGCTAGATTTTCATGTATAGATATCTTACATATGGCAGTCAGTGTATAATACCAATGGCTAATCCAATAGCAAAAAAACCCCTTTTGAAAATTAATGGCCACATCCTGGACCGTGCTTGGTTCCTACATGAATCATTGGACCTAAGCCTACAGTAAATCTCCAGGTGCATGATCTATAACTGACACTTGAGCTGGCTAACCAGTTTATCTTTCTAGGTACAGAGTAATAGTCCATAATTAGGCAAAGGTCAATGAAACTCCTTAGTGAATGAACAAAATGATGCAGTGTAAAATGAAAAGTATTATAAAATGATCCTGTTGAATATGTCTGCATATATATATGGAGATATACCTATCTCAGAGAACTGGAAGGGACCCCAAAAGGTCATCAAGTCCAGTCCCCTGCCTTCACTAGCAGGACCAAGTACTGATTTTTGCCCCAGATCCAAGTGGCCCCTCAAGGATTGAACTCACAACCCTGGGTTTAGCAGGCCAATGCATCTGAGGCCAGGTTGTGATGTAGCAGCTTGGAAAGCACAAAATTGTGTCCATGCCAGTTTATGTATCTGTGTCGTATTTTTATTCTATGTGTAGTATATTAATAGGGCCAGAGACTTCTGCTGCCATTGTTTATTATCTTCATTTATACTAACTGCAGTAACTTAGGGACCACAACCCCTATTGGGGCATGTGGCAGGGTGGACTAGATCCAGAGGCCCCCTGGTGCAGGCCTCATGGCCCTGCATCACCCTGCCCTAGAAGAGAGCAGAGAGAAGTCCTCCAGGCAGTGTAGAGTGGCTGCAGAAGAGTGGCCAATCAGAGCTGCTGTTGGAGCGACCAATCCAGGGCCAGAAGGGCCCTACATAAGACAAGCAGCAAACAGAGACGGTTCAGTTACTGGGTGGAGCTCAAAAAGCGAAGACTGGGTTTGTGGTTGGCTGAAAGAGCAGCAGTACTGTGGACAGTTCACTGTGGAAAGCTCACTGCAAACAGGACTGGAGCCTGGGGAAGGCTGCTGAAGACCAGGTGCCTAGCTGGCAGGAAGAGCAGCAGGACCAGTGGAAGGTCAGTGTGGGCAGGCTGAAGCCTAGGGGAACTGAGCACAGAACCTGGCTGGGCCAGGGAGGGTACCAAGATGGGCGGTGCTGGTTTGGCTGAAGCCTGAGCCCAGGGTGGCCTGCTGAAACACCACCAACTATGGGTACGTACTGAGATGGGCCATGGCTGGGTGGTTGAAGAAGGCAGTGTCTCTGGGAGAAGCCTTAGAGCTATGACCCTCTACCAGGGCCGAGATAAGAACTTGGGACTGTATACACTGCCCCCCATTCTGGGGTATGTGGCTCGGCCGGAGGGCTGAGTCACTGAAGATCCACCAAGAGACTCATTAGCCTAGGGGTGCTCATGAGAGGTGGGTGCCACCCCAATATAAGAACTAAAACCAAAAGCAGGATAACACCCAACCAGCCAACGGGGGCTGCCTGTGAAAGGCAGGTGATGCCCTGTGAATAAGACTGCGGTTGCAAGTATATTGGCCAGAGAGAAAGGGAGCATGCATGAGAGATGGTGCTGACCCTATTACGGGCCCTCACTGTGCTATGTGCTGTACAAACATGTAATTAGAGAAGTCCCTGCCTGGACCAGCTTGCAATCTAAATACAGAAGATAGGCAAAAGAAGCAGCATTATCCCTATTTTACAGATGGGGGAACTGAGGCACAGAGAGACTAAACAACTTCCCCAAGGTTACACAGGAAGCTTGTGGCAGAGCCAGGGACTCAATCTGGGTCTCCTGAGTTCTTGTTTTAATCACAAAGCCACTTTCCCTTCCTTTCTAAACCTTCCCTCTTTGATGTTGTTGGGAAAATTCCAACTGACTTCTGTGGGAACAGGATCAGACCCAGACACTAAAATGCTTTGAGATTCTTTAGGATTCTTTGTGTAAGTTACTATTCTACAACATGGGGTACAAAATCCAGGTTTAGAGAAATCAAAAGCAAAAGAAGAAGGTAAAATGTACACAGGCACAGTTGCCTGTCTTTCTCCTGAGAAGGTATAGCATAATAGCCCTGAGTCTGATCTTTGTAGATGTGCACACAACAGCCTTTCCTGACTATCACATGTCCCTGATCCCTGCATGGGCGTGTCTGGCCACTACTGTTACACAAATCATAACAATAATTAATGGTGGTGTGGAACAAGCCCCACTTGGGTTGTCAGTGAGGTTTGAACTGAGATCTTAAACACAAGTGTCTCATCTCTGAGCTAAAAGATGGATTCCCACAGCTGGTAGCAGTAGCAGAGTCATAAAACCTCTTATGTGAACCAGCAGTTAGAAGGGGCAAAGCCCCAAACTCTCCAAGTGTGCATTACAGGCATATAGCTGCAGCCCCACATTTTAAGGTGGCTCAGCTGGTGCCCCTTGGAAGTTCTGGCAGGCAGATACAATACCTCAACTACAGTACATCCACAGCTCCACCTTGAACACCATCCATTCCTCACTCTGCTCAGTTAGCTCTGCTTCTAATTGTGGCAAGAAGATTAGTACATAGTCCTGCTTCCTTTGCAGAGGCTGCAGAGACATTGGTGCCAGCCAGCCTGCCTGTGTCCTTGAGCACACAGGCTTCCATTTTGTGTAGCTGCTGCACATGAGCAGCTAGAGCTTGCTAGCTAGGCCCCTTCTCAATTCACAGACCCATGTAGGCAAGCCTGGACTTTCCCCTGGTTGTTGCACCTTGAGCTCTAGAATCTAAACTCACATTTAAAATAATAATAATCATGTCAGTCGCTAGCCCGTCAGGTTGTGAGACTAACCTGAACAATATGACCTGACTGCAAACTGCTGCATTGACTTGTTCCTGAGTCTGCAGACAGCCTGACACTGACAGCTTGAGGGAGGTGCAAGCTGCTCATAATCTTTTACAGTGATGTTAACTCTGAAACCCAGTGATGACAATATGGATGTCAATATTAATCATTTCACTGCTGATTAAAACATCCACAGAAGGAGAGGGATGATCATATTAGGCAGATGTGCACAACCTACTGCGAGATTATCTACCATTATTTTCTACTATCTAAGCTTGAATTTTTCAAAGCTACAGTTGTTCTTGCTGCCTTTCCTTCTTTCCCTCTGTTGCTTGAGATGGTGGAGGCAGTGGGGAGCTTGGTGAAGTGCCAAAATCCTCCCATCTAATGTTTAATATAATCACTTGGGACACTGGACCAGTTCTTCAAAACCAGAACCATCCTTTTGAACTGAGCTACCCGGTTGTGCTCCCCAGGCTGAGCTCACAAAGGTCGTTGTGGCATGTTTGCTAATCAAACAGGCTTCTGGCATAGCATCAGTTCTGATGCTAGCCATGTGAGCCTGTCTTGCTCCCAACTGCTGTTCTGGTTTCAAAAGTGATAGAGTGAAATCAAATCATTACCTTCTATGTACTCTCTCCTCTAGCAAAGGATAGGCAGAGAGATAATAAGTTGTAGAAAGGGAACTGACTGTACTCTTTTTTTCCTCCCCTCCCCCAGGATACTGTACAATAACTTGACTGCTGATCATGAAACCACCCAGAATATCTCACTGTGCCTAAATCAGCTGCAGTTAGAGGGGTTCAAATGAAAGAACTGCACGACAGTGATAGGTGAGCATTAGTTTACGAGACCTAATCTAGGCTGCTTGGCTAAACTGTGAATGCTTTAGGCCAAAGACCTGGCCAGACAGCCTTGTTTGTCATTAGAGAAGGTTGTGACAACAGCCATTTATCTTTCTTAAATTTTTTTTTTCTTGGTAGAGAATTGGTCCTTCTATTTCCAGTGATCAATCTCTGAAGTGCACTAATATATATGTACGCACACTTAGGGTTAATATTTGCTGGGGCTCATCAATAAAATTGCCACTAGTTTTCTTTCTGATGCTGCCATCCATCTGAGAGTGAGTGGTCTATGGGACTCTATCTGCAAAAGTGAGCAGCTTATTTTTTTCATTAATAACCTGAGTGGTTCATCAATAAAATCCCTCTTTTTGCCCTCAGTAAAATGAGGTCCCTGTGTGTGAGAGTAGCTTACATTTAGCAGGAGTGACAAAATTAGCTTGTTTCCCTTTTCCTTTCTCTTCACTGAACAGACTTCTATTCTAGGGGAGGTCTTTTTCACAATACATCAGATTTCACAATAAGTGCATTTTCCCTTCTTGTGTTTGTTATAGTCCTGGAAGCTGCAGGCCAGGCCCAGCTCTGATGTAATGCTGCAGTTAAGTCATAAACCTGGGTTTATGGCTTCTCAGGATCAGATTGCTATGTTCCAGCAACACAATTATTTCCTCGCTATAAGGAAATTCACCCTGGTGCAGAAGGATATATCAAGGTTATGCACGACATAAGCCCCACTTACAGTATTGCCAACCCCAAGTACTCAAACCATGCATCAGTCTCTCCCTCCACCTGCAGTCATGAGACTGGATGGGGGGAACCAGTAGATGTGATGTAAATTGATTTTAGTGAGGCTTTTAACACAGTCCCACATGACTTTCTAAAAAGCAAACTAGGGGTATGTGGTCTAGATGAAAAGTATTTGGTGGGCACACTGGTTGAAAAGCAGTACTCGAAGAGTAGCTATCAATGGTTTGCTGTCAAACCGGAAGGATGTGTCTAATGAGGGTCCCTCGGGGGTCTGTTCTGGGGACAGTACTAGTCAACATTTTCATTAAGAACTTGGATAATGGAGTGGACAGTATATTTATAACATTTTCAGAGGATGCCATTCTGAGGGGGGTTGCTAGCACTTTGGAGGACTTGGATTAGAATTCAAAATGATCTTGATAAATTGGTCTGAAACCAATAAAATGAAATTCAATAAAGACAAGTGCAAAGTGCTTCACTTAGGAAGAAAATCAAATACACAATGGTGAATAACTGGCTAGGCGGCAGTACTGCTGTAAAAGATCTGAGGGTTATAGTGGACCATAAATTGAATGAGCCAACAATGTGAGGCAGTTATTAAAAACAAACAAACAACCTGCTAATATTATTCTGGAGTGTATTCCTAGCAGTGTCATGGATAGCTCAGTGGTTTGAACTTTAGCCTGCTAAACCTGGGGTTGTGAGTTCAATTTTTCAGGGGACCATTTAGGGATCTGGGGCAAAAAAAATAAATTGGATTTATTTGGGGATTGGCCCTGCTTTGAGCAGGGGGTTGGCCTAGATGATCTCCTGAGGTGCCTTCCAACCCTGATATTCTATAAAGGTACACCTACACTGCACAGCAGTGGCATGTAAGGTATTTATGTAGCCGTCTGCCACAGTGAAAAGCAAGCTGCATTCACATTGTGATATGTAGCTACACATGTCGGTGAAAGGCCTTGGCAAGGGGGAAGCAATTGGGAAAGTCTTCAAGTGGGGGAAGCTGCCAGAGCATTTCCCTGCTGCTGGAGCCTTTCCCTGTGGCAGTGGGGAGGCAATGGTACAGTACCCTGCTCAAAATAGCACTGTAGACCTCACAGAGAGCCGCAGAGGGTACATATATTAAAGCACCTCTGTTGACATCTCAGTCTGGGAAAGTTCCCACACCCAAGCCATTTTTTTAGGTGACAAATCTGTGGAATATTCCCCCACATCCTCTACAGTGAAAACTGATGCAGAGAATTCATTTGGCTCTTTGCACTGGCCTTGTCCCGTGACCCCAGCTGGTGGTTTGGCAGGCTTCCTGCTTCCGAGGTACTTACAAAATAACAGCAAACACAGTTTTTGTCTTTTGCTAGTTCTTCAATTTTTTTGGCCTGCCTATTTGTACCTTTACACTTGATTTGCCAGAGTTTAGGTTCCTTTCTATTTTCCTCAGTAGGATTTGACTTAAATTTTTTAAGGATGTCTTCTTGTCTCTAACTGCCTCTTTTACTCTTTAGCTGTGGTGGCATTTTTTTGGTCCTCATACTGTTGTGGTTTTTTGGGGGGGGTACGGGGGGTGGGGTATACATATAGATTGCGCCTCTGTTTATGGTGTTTGGAAAGTTTCCATGCAACTTGCAGGCACTTCACACTTGTGACTGTTCCTTTTAATTTCTGTTTCACTAGCTTCCTCATTTTTGTGTAATTCTCCTTTTTGACATTAAATGCTACTGTGGTGGGTTTCTTTGGTCATCTTCCTCCTACAAGGATTTTTTTTAAATTGAATTATATTATGTTGCTATTAGTGAGTGATTCAGCTGTAGTCACCTTTGGACCAGATCCTGTGTACCACTTAAGAGTAAATCAAGAATTGCCTCTCCCTTTGTGGGTTCCAAGACTAGCTGCTCCAAGAAGCAGTCATTAATGATGGCTACAGATTTTATTTATGAATCATGTCCTGAGGTGGTGGTCCCAAACCATATGGGGACAACTGATAAATCCCCCATTATTATTGGGGTTGTTTTTTATAGCCTCTCTAATCTCCTGGAGCATTTCACCATCCCCATCCTAGTCAGATGGACAGTAGTATATTCCTAAGGCTACACTCTTATTATTCATGCATGGATTTTCTATCAGTAGAGTTTCTGTGGTACAGTTTGATTCATTTAAGATTTTTACTATATTTGACTTTATGCTTTCTTTTAAATATAGTGCCCCCCCCAAACCAGTGGGACCTATTCTGTTACCAGTGAACAAAATGAGTATTACCATGTCCCATTTATTATCATTCCGCCAAGTTTCTGTGATGCCTATTGTATCAAATAGAATGGAATAAATGGTCAGTTTTCACAGGGAAGAGAGGTAAATAGTGGGGGTCCCCCAACGATCTGTACTAGGACCAGTGCAGTTCAACATATTCATAAATGATCTGGAAAAAGAGAAACAGTGAGGTAGCAAAGTTTGCGGACGATTGAAAAGATAATTAAGTCTAAAACTGACTACAAAGAGTTACAAAGGGAGACCCAGTCATGAAACTGGGTGACTGAATTTCATCTGCCATTTTCTTGTCCAATGTTGATAAATGAAGAGTAGTGTACATTGAAAAACATAATCCCAAGTACAAGTACAAAATGATGGAATCTAAATTAGCTGTTACTACTCAGATCTTGGAAATAGTTCTCTGAAAATATCTGTTCAAGGTGTAACTGCAGTCGAAAAAAGCTAACAATGTTAGGAATCATTAGGAAAGGGGTAGGTAATAAAACAGAAAATATCATAATGCCACTATGTAAGTCCACCATACACCCACAGCTTGAGTACTGCTTCCAGGTCTGTTCATCCACTCTCTAAAAAGATACATTAGAATTGGAAAAAGTACAGAGAAGGGCAACAAAAATGATTATGGATCTGGAATAGCTTCCATACAAGGAGAGGTCAATAAGACTGGGACTGTTCAGTTTAGAACAAGACAACTAAGGACTATCGTATAAAACCATGAATGGTGGGGAGAAAGTAAATAAAGTGTTTATCCCATCACATAACACAAGAACCAGGGTCACCCAATGACATTAATGAGAGAGAGGCTTAAAACTAACATAAGGAAGTACTTCTTCACACAATGCTCAGTCAACTTTTGGAACTTGTTGCCAGGAGATGTTGTCTAGGCCAAAAGTATAACTGGTTTCAAAAAGGAATTAAATAATGTCATGGAGGATATGTTCATCAGTGGCTATTAGCCAAGATGGTTAGGCCTTCAACCCCATGTTCTGGATGTCCCTAAACCTCTGACTGCCAGAAGCTGGGTCTGGATGACAGGGGATGGATCACTCAATAATTGCCCTGATCTGTTAATTTCCTCTGATGCCTCTGGCACTAGCCGCTATCAGAAGACCGGATACTGGGCTAGATTGAGCATTGATCTGACCCATTCTTACGTTCTTATATACCCTAAGGGTTCAGGAATATCTTTACTCTCGGGAGCAGTGCCTCGCCATCTACACTTTTGTTTATAGCCACGTCTGTACTCTACTCATGCCTGAAAGGAGAGTTCAGTGTAAACATACCCTTAGACATGGGAGGTAATTGTTCCACACAACTTGGCGCTGGTGAGGTCTCAGCTGGAGTATTGTGTTCAGTTGTGGGTGCCACACTTTATTAAAGATGGGGGCTAATTGGAGAGAGTCCAAAGAAGAGTAACAAAAAATAATGAGAGGTTTAGGAAACTGGACCTATTTAAAATAACAAGGAGGGTCCAAATGAAGCCTATTTAGCTCTTTCTTTGAAGGGGGGGGGGAGGAGAACAGGTTAAACTAGTCCAGGGAGGGTCCCCAGGGTCCCCTCTCTTACTGTCACACAGGTCTGGCATTTTAGTGCCTGGCTTAACAAGGTCTTTCAGCTGAGGGTGACCCCCTCATTTGTCACAGGTTAAGCACAGTCCTGCTTCCCTGTATTCATACAATGCCAACAACATTGGTAACAGCATTTCACTACCCCTGCATTTAGTACTAAAGTGATTTGTAACCCAACACCAGCCAAAGTTGATTACTTTGAGCAACCCATGGGTCTATCTACTGGATATCTAAATGGAGCAGGAGCAAACTGTATAATTACATGAATACACCTGAAGTCTTTCCCCATCTCAGCTAGCTGTCAGGGAAGAATTCATTCAGACTCTGCTTACACTAAGATTTATTTATTCCAGTTAAAAACTGAGTCTCAAATAAGCCCACGATTCCAGGAGCTGGGGCTTTAAGACAAGCACTAAATATTGTGAGCCTAGGGATGACATTGCCAGACTTGACAACACAGGACTTAAATGGCCCACAGTTCTTATGTTGGCTATTTGCACATCGTGTGAATTTCACCCTACAGGATCAAATGGAAGTTATGGGGGCGAGGGGCAGGGTGTCTTATCCAAACATGCATATCTTGGGTGAAAAATAGTGAAATGTTGTTGACATGTTGAGAATCTGAACCTTCTTGACTAGCTTTAATGGTAACAATTACAAATGGGCGATGTGGAAAAACAGTGATTGCAAGCTGATGCCTGGTGTAAGTCAACTGAAGACAGTGGGGTAACAGCAAAAATGGATTTAGCTTATGAATTACTATTCGTTGGTTTGCACATGTGAATAGCTGAAGGTTAGATAAGAAAGCAAGACTATAGGAAGAGTAAGTGCATGTTTTTACACTATATTCAAATGGGAAGGTTTATTAGCTCCTATTATCAGTTAAGTTGCAAAGCCCACTGGTGCTTAAATGATAATGTTTAAATCACCCTCCGTCTCTTGAGAAATGGAAGGTAATGGTACCCCAGCTGGTCCATGACTCTGCCAACTTCCGTTTGCTTATCTGAGCTGAGACACAGATGGTCTTGTTCTCTCTGTTTGTGTGTTTTTGCTGAATGGCCTTTTCAGCCGCTTCGATCTGTGACCTTTCCAGTTTCATATCTTCTCCTAAAAATGGGGTGTATACTGTTTTGCCAGTACACTGGGACATTGGATTCATTTTCCCTCAAAGGGCTAGAGTCTCAACTGGTGTGAATCAGCATGACTTCAGTGTAACGTTCCTGATTTACATCAGCCGAGGAGCTGCTCCATTGATTCTCTCCCTCCAAAAATGTAATGGAAAGAACAATGAGGACATACTGTTTGAACATATGAAGAATGTCCATCTTGTTGCATTTCAAACACAGGTTATGCATCCTGTAAATAGCCCCATAAATCATGGTTGGCTCTAATATAATACTTGGCACTTTTCATCTTCAAAATAAACCTGTGGTATAATATAAAGGATGTTCTAATCACTGCATTTAATACAAAGAGGAGTAAAACACTGAACAACTTTTAATGTGAAATATAATACAAGAATGGAATGATTAACAATCAAAGAGCAGTGGAAATCTTGGCAGACTAATGACAGAGTAGGACTTGGGAGATGTAGTTCCTCTTGGAGTTCAGGAAAAAGCAGGTACTTTGAGTGTAGGGTATGTTTTGAAAAAATGTAGTTACACATTTAGCAGTGGTTTCTTTAAATTAAGAGGAAAGAAGAACTTTCCTTCCAACGACACTGAAAGTCCTTGCTTTGCCAAGTTTTGAAATGGGAGCTGCATTCCATAAGGTCCTAATCTGTGGGCTTGTCTACATCAGAAAGTTGCAGCGCTGGTGAGGGAGTTACAGCGCTGCAACTTAGGAGGTGTACACATCTGCATGGCACCACCAGCGCTGCAACTCCCTGTTTGCAGCGCTGGCCGTACTCCCGTTTTGTCTCGGGTGTAGAGGATCCAGCGCTGGTGATCCAGCGCTGGTAATCAAATATAGACACTTACCAGCGCTTTTCTTGACCTCCGTGGAATAAGCAGGTATCCCAGCATATCTGAGGAAGCCTCTGGTAATCAAGCTGGTCTCCTTCCCCGGCTTGCTCTCGCGTTCCCCGAACCCCGAGCAAGCAGGTCTCCTTCCCTGAGGTTTGCAGGGTGGTTCGGGGAACGCGAGAGCAAACAGCGGTGAAGCTGGTCTCCTTTCCCGGTTTGCTCTCTCGTTCCCCGAGCAAGCAGGTCTCCTTCCCTGCGGTTTGCAGGGTGGTTTGGGGAACGCGAGAGCAAACCGCGGCGAAGCTGGTCTCCTTTCCCGGTTTGCTCTCTCGTTCCCCGAACCCCCGAGCAAGCAGGTCTCCTTCCCTGCGGTTTGCAGGGTGGTTCGGGGAACGCGAGAGCAAACCGCGGCGAAGCTGGTCTCCTTTCCCGGTTTGCTCTCTCGTTCCCCGAACCCCCGAGCAAGCAGGTCTCCTTCCCTGCGGTTTGCAGGGTGGTTCGGGGAACGCGAGAGCAAACCGCGGCGAAGCTGGTCTCCTTTCCCGGTTTGCTCTCTCGTTCCCCGAACCCCCGAGCAAGCAGGTCTCCTTCCTGCGGTTTGCAGGGTGGTTCGGGGAACGCGAGAGCAAACTGCGGCGAAGCTGGTCTCCTTTCCCGGTTTGCTCTCTTGTTCCCCGAACCCCCGAGCAAGCAGGTCTCCTTCCCTGCGGTTTGCAGGGTGGTTCGGGGAACGCGAGAGCAAACCGCGGCGAAGCTGGTCTCCTTTCCCAGTTTGCTCTCGCATTCCCCGAACCCCCCTTGAAGCTGCCCAACAGCACTGCAGTGTGGCCACATCTAACACCACTTGCAGCGCTGGTTGCTGTAAGTGTGGCCACTCTGCAGCGCTGGCCCTATACAGCTGTACTAATACAGCTGTAACAACCAGCGCTGCAAAATTTTAGATGTAGACATGGCCTGTATCCCTGAACTACAGCTTCCTGTGAGGCGCATCAGTGCAATAGCCAGTTTCTACTGGGAGATCAATTGGTCTATTCAGATACAGGGTTAATAGCTGGTATATTTCAGACCTGGTTTGAAAATTTCATGTGCTCCTTGTTATGGCAAAGATGGGGATGAAATGCATGACTTTTTATTAGTATTACAGGAGCAGATCCAGACACTATTGTTTTAGGTGATGCATACACACAAAGTAAGAGACAGTCCCTACCCTGAAGTCCTAACAATCTAATCAGGCAAAGGAAGGGAGAAACTAAGGTCTTATCTACACTGCAAAGTTTTGTTGGCAAAAGCTGCCTTTTGCCGACAAAACAGGGAAGGTGTCCACACTACAGAGCTAACTCCGGAGGCAAAACTCTGCTGTTTTGCTAACAAAACTAAACCCCCTCAACGAGAGGCATAAAGCTTTTTGTGGCAAAGTTAAAGTGACAGTGTCAGAGTAGACACTGCTGTGTGTTTTTGTTGACAGAACTGACTTCCACCAGTATCTCAAAATGCCTGCCGTGACCACTCTGATCACTATTTTGATCTCTGTATCCTGCAGGCATGTGCCCCTCCCCTTTCAACCCCCCCAGAAGTATCTGAAAGTTGAGTATGTGGCTCCCTTGGGGAAACAAAAAGCAAAAAATTAACGTGGAATAATCCTGTTCTGCCCTGAACTAGAGTAACCCCCAAGGCAGGGCCAGTACAGGGAAGTTTCGCGCCCTAGGCAAAACTTCCATCTTGCGTCCTAGCCCTGCAGCAGCTCCCCCCCTCCCCTCTGCTCTGAGGTGCGCCCCCCTGCAGCAGCTCCCTCCCCCCCACTCCGGGGAGATGCGTAGCACCTTCCCACCCTAGCTCACTTCTGCTCCACCTCCTCCCTGAGCATGCTGCCCCCGCTCTAATTCTCCTCCCCTCCCAGGCTTGCAGCGCCAAACAGCTGTTTGGCACTGCAAGCCTGGGAGGTGGGAGAAGTGGAGCAGCGACCACGCACTCGAGGAGGAACTGCTGTTTAAAAAAAAAAAAAAAAAATTGGAGGCACCACTTTTTGGTGCCCCCCAATCTTGGCGCCCTAGGCAACCGCCTAGTTCACCTTAATGGTAGCACTGGCCCTGCCCCAAGGAAATTCCCTAGATTCCTGGGGCTCTGTTTGCTGGCAGCTCACGAGGAGCCAAGGCAAACTCTGAGTGTGCCCAGCAATCAATAGGGAGTGAAATGCCCCTCCGAGCGAGTTCAGGAAAGTGGAGAAGCCATTTTGGAGACAGTCTGGAGCCAGCCAGGGCAAGGACAGGACTGGCTGTGTGGGGAGCTGGTGAGTCCCAGGCCTGCATGCAGGGTTCCCGCTGAGAACTGGCCTCTATAGACCTAAAGGCAAAATCCCTCAGCTGGGCTTTTCCCTCTTCACTGATTCTCAGGTTGTAGCATTTTGCTGGGAAACTCCCCCAGCCAGGCTGAGTTAGCCCTCCAGCTCCCTAGGTGAGACCAGTCTCAACGTGGTCAGCTCTGGTCTGCTGCTAGTCCAGGGCAGCTGCCTGCTGTGAGTGTGTCTGGACGCTGGGCTAGGAGACTACAGTTGTTGTGTAACCTGCACCCCTTTGAGCTGAGTGGAAATCCTGGGACCGAAGCAGCCTGATTCCTGCCTGGAGAGGATCCCTGCCAGCAGAGATCAGTCCCTTTGCAGTGACTGAGGAGTCCAGAGTCATCTCTGAACCTGAGGATCATTCGTGGAGTTTGAGTGCACCATCTTTTAGTTAGTCAGGAAATTTGTTTTGGGGACCCCCTACTCCCTGAATTGTGTCCTCAAGCCAGGGAGTGAGGGTTCTGGGATTTTACAACCTGCTGCATATTAAACCTGTGGAGTGATTTACCACCTTCTCCCACTTGTGAGTCCTTTGGGCTGTACTGAACCCAGTCAGCCACACTGCAAAACCGCTGCAGAGAAGAATTTTGTGGTCAGAGGTCATCAAGGGCCCCAACAAAGTACGTGTACCAATGGGGCACTAATCTTACATTTGCTACATCAAGTCACATGACTAGGGAAAGTCACAGGAATTAGTAGCCTGGGCACCGGTGACCCTGTTATGTTATATTTGTTTCCTATTGAATATAATTATTGTGTTTGTATTATTTCTTGAAGTCTCCAACTATCTGACAAGTAAGTGGGGCATACCCTGTGGTTAGATTTTCCTCCCAAGCTACCCTGGTGACCCTGCCAGGAAGGGGCGAGGAGGAGGGAGGCATCACCAAATTCATAGGAAAAATAAAGATACATCCTGCTGAGTGGGTGGTGGGATCCAGAAGAACCCAGACCTGTCCATCAAAACCTGTAAGTGGATTGGCATTAAAGGAGGTAACTGAATGGAGAGGGGGCGCTACACTAGGAACGCCAGGGTAGACAGACTGCTGCTGTAGGTGGTGTGTGTGTGTGGAGTAGGGAGGGATGGGACTGCTGTGCTGCTTTGACATTCCTCAGCAGGGAGAGCTCACAGCTCCTGGCAGCTCAGCAGGCTATGGGAGAAGTAGGAGGGAACCACAGAGCCATAGGCAGGCAGAATGGGCTGCTTTGGGAGAGACTGCTGTGCTGAGCAGAGCCAGGGGCTGAGCTGATGTGGGGAGGGTGGCCCCCTGCCTCAGGATAGGTCAGTCAGCCTGCTGTCTCCCCTGCCTCAGACACCACTCTCCTCTCCCTCCCCCAACACGCTTCAGTTGAAAAGCAGCTGACCATCTACTAGGATGGCCCTGGAACAATGGGATTGAGAAACCTACTTCATGGGATACTGTACCTGCCCTATGAGACACTGCAAACCCTTCCCGAAGCACCCTGTGGCCAGTTGCACAGTGGGATAGCTACCCACAGTGCACTGCTCTGTGTCAGTGCAAGAGCTGTTAGTGTGGATGTGCCCTGCCGACACAAGGTGCTAGAGTGGACATGCAACAGTGCTTTTAATTAAAGCAGCATAACTTTTGCCGACAAAATTTTGTAGTGTAAATGTGGCCTAAAGATTGATCTCACTACAGACTTATGCCCGTATTGCTACGTCACTTAGGGTTGTGGAAAAACCCACACCCCTGAGTAGCACAGTTGTACTGACCAAACTCCTGATGCAGATAGCACCATGTTAACTGGAGGGCTTCTCCAATCAACATAGCTACCACCACTCAGGGAGGTGGTAGACCAACGCCGACAGGAGAAGCTTTCCTTTCAGCATAGGTAGTGTCTTCATTCTGTGCTGCAGCGCTGTATGTGTAGACAAGCCCTGAGAATTCTTGTCTCCATTTGACAGATGGAGAACTGAGGCACAAAGCATTTACGTGGCTTGCTTAAGGTCCAGGAATTGAACCCAGTCCTACAAAGTGCTAAAGTCCCTCAAGCATACCACATCTATGGGATTTGAGAATGCTCAGCACCTTGTGGAATCAGACTCTTCATCCCAGGACTCCCAGGTATACTCCTTTGTGCTGCCTCAATCATTCTTGTCCTCACACTTTCCATCCTGGTACTTCATTTACATCCTGCCCTCCACAACTCCTTCAGTTTTCCTTTAACATTTTGCTCAGTTATTGCAGAAGTGAACTATCATTTGTGATGTTGTGACGATGCGGTTCTGGCGGGACCCAACTGAGAGTGCCAATTCAGGACCAATTGCTCAAACAGGGCAGTCACAGCCCAAGGTTGGGGTTTTTCCACCTCTAAGGCAAACCAAACCAGCCAGACAAAAAGGACTTAGGTTTTGCCCCACTGGCTAACCACAAGTCACACAAGCAATTTCCTTAGACACACCAGTCTCCCAGTATTACCACCAGTGCCACTCGTCCTGGGATGAATGGTTATGAAAACCAACACCCCAGTAAAAGAAAAAGGTTCTCTCGATCCCAAAGGGCCAAGCCCCAGACCCAGGTCAATATACACATTAGATCTTACCCACAAATCACGCTGTTGCCAATCCTTTAGAATTTAAAATCTAAAGGTTTATTCATAAAGGGAAAAAGATAGAGATGAGAGCTAGAATTGGTTAAATGGAATCAATTACATACAGTAATGGCAAAGTTCTTAGTTCAGGCTTGTAGCAGTGATGGAGTAAACTGCAGGTTCAAATCAAGTCTCTGGAGAACATCCACCGCTGGGATGGGTCATTCAGTCCTTTGTGCAGAGCTTCTCTTTGTAGCAAAGTCCCTCCAGAGGTAAGAAGCAGGATTGAAGACAAGATAGAGATGAGGCATCAGCCTTATATAGGCACTTCCAGGTGTAAGAACACTTCTTTGTTCTTACTGTGGAAAATTACAGCAAAATGGAGTTTGCAGTTACATGGGCCAGTTTCTGCACACCCTGCTGAGTCACAGGGCATATCTGCCTCCTTTCAATGGGTCAGTTGTGTAGCTGATGGTCCTTAATAGGCCATCAAGCAGGCTATGCAGAGCTAACACCCACTTGTCTGGGATCTTTCCCAGTAACACAGCACAAGTTTGAAATATAGACAGTATAGAGCCAATACTTATAACTTCAACTACAAAATGATACAGACAGCATAATCATAACCAGTAACCCATAACCTGGTCTTAGACACCTTATATGACCCCCTTTACATAGGATTTGGTGCCACTACAGGACCTTGGTTGCAAACCATGTTCTATATGTTCCCAGTTTATATCAATAACGTCACAGATGTACTTCAGGAGTCTTGTCATGACATCCCTCAAGCTCCTGATGTGACTGCACAGCCCGTATGCAGAGTTCTCTGGCTAAACACCAGAAGATAAGCCTCATGGGGGATCTTTCAAAAGAAGATCGTCTAAATGACCCACTGGTTCAAACCAGACTTTACATGCTAGGAAATGACAGCTCACGAGGAAATGGAATATGGCCCAGTTGATGCTGGTACTGTCACTACTTTGTCTGCCATTCGTCAACTGGAAACTACTGTATGAACTGACAAGGAGGAAGCTTTAGCTCTGCAGCTTTCCACCCAGGGTGCCATTTGAGCCTGTGATGTTGTGATGCTTTGGTAAAGATTTGAAGGAAGTGCCAAGGACTCCCAATGGCTGACGAGATTTGCTAAAGCAAGTCCCCACCAAATGTTCTTTTCTTTATGAACTGGCAATGCCAAGATCATTGCTTTTTTGAACACAAACAGGATGTTCTCTAGCTGAGCTGCCTTGCTTACTGTGTCGTGTAATGTTCTAATACAGCAGATAATCTAATGCCATTTAGTTCTGGATTGTGTTAAGACTGCAAAGATCTCTGGGTCTGAATACAGGCTGTAAACTTAGGATGTACCAGCTTGTACAATTTCTTTTTCTGCAGGATAAAGGTGGTCTGATACTGTGTGCTAATGAGTCATAAGGCAGAAAAAAAATTGCACAAGATGGTAAATCTCGTCAGCCATTGGGAGTCCTTGGCACTTCCTTCAAACCTTTACCAAAACATCACAGGCTCAAATGGCACCCTGGGTGGAAAGCTGCAGAGCTAAAGCTTGCTCCTTGTCAGTTCATACAGCAGTTTCCAGTTGATAACGCTGGTACTGTCACTACTTTGTCTGCCATTCAGCTGGGCCATATTTCATTTCCAGTGGCAATACTTAAGCATGGGCGGCCCCAAACCCCCTTAGTCCCAGGTTCTAGTCTCACAAATTCTTACAACAGTCTAGGAGCCAAGCCCAGGAAGGCTTTTAAGATTAACTTGAATATGTGGAATTGCACCTGAAAATGAAAAGGAAGCCAGTGCAGTATGGAGAGCACTGATGGAATCTGATTCCTGTTGTTAAAACCACTAAACAGTCACTGCCACGTTCTCAGCCAGCTGCAACTTCTACATACACCTGTACCCTGATATTATGCTATCCTCGTGAGCCAAAAAATCTTACCACGTTATTTGGAACTTGCTTTGATCTGCTGGAGCACCCCGCCCCTCCCCCTGGAGCACTGCTTTACCACATTATATCTGAATTTGTGTTATATTGGGTCGTGTTATATCAGGATAGAGGTGTAGTTGTCAAAGGAGATTTTATGTAGAGTCAGATTCTTTCTCACTGAATAGCACCTTACTGTGCTAGTGCCTCCACTGAAATCATTGGGGCTACTTGTGGAGCAAGGGGCTACCCAGTGTACAGATGGTAGAACCTGGCTCTTAGCAAGCATTGCATTAATCTAATCTGAAGGTCACAAGTGGCATGGGTGACTGTGGCAATCCCAACATCAGAGGGAAATGGTTATGGACATGATGATGTCATGGTAAAATTAAGCATAATTCATGGCATAGTCATAGTAATCAATAGATGTTTTCATCACCCTAGTGTGAAATTAAAAAAGTATCAGCTCCCTCACGTTAGCTTACTTTGACCTAGTCCTCTTTGAAACACAACTAAATCAAAGCGAACTAATGAACTGTTGTTAATATCACACCTGATCAAAGCGAACTAAGGAATTGTTCTGATGGATCCTGCTGCTGCACATTAACGATTAGTTAGCTTGCTTTGATCTAGTCCCATTAAAAAAAAAACTAGATAAAAGCGAACTAATGAATTGTTAATGTGTTGCAGCAGAGTCCATATAAAAAGGCAAAATTCACATCTTCCCTGACAGTGGTGACCACTGTGACATAACTGTATCCTTAGAAATGGCTGCCAAGTAAAGAAGAGAAAAAGGCACAGTAGGCCATTGAAGCCAACTGGGATTTCAAGCTCAATTGAGGATCCAAAAGTGATCTCTAAATACTGAACTTCCTTGAATAGTGATGGGCAAAACACCACAATAATGGAGGCAATCACTAAGTAATCCATTTATTCATGTCTGAATATCAGTGGCAACAAAGCAGAATTTTCTGAAGCCTTCACAGTCCATCTCTAACTCTGAGCACTCAGCAGCTGACCTTCCAGTGATCTGTCGCACACTATCCACTTCCTCAGTGGTCATCCCACCCCCCCTGTGATGAGCCTTCACCATTCCATCCATAATAACTTTCTCTGTGCCTATTGTGACAAAAGTACATAATTCTGCAACTATTGATTTGACAGTAATATTTTGAACATCGACATTCATCTTTTTTTCTACATCCAGGAGATACAAAAGCACCAGCACCACATTTCAAAAGCTTCAAATTGCTTCTTGGCATCAGCATTAACTTCCCACAATTCATATCCATGAATTGCTATGGAAGAAATTACCGTAGGCTCTGCATCAGTCACACCTTCATGCATTTTGAGATGGTCTTTCCACTGAGCAAACCATCCCTAGACTTGTTCCGATTTCTTTGGAACAGACTCCTTGTCTGGATATATATGATCCCAGATCATTAAATTAATCTACCTCTTCTATAGCTTTCCTGTTAATCTTGATGTCCACTTGCATCCTGTTTTTGTTAACTGTCAGCATACATAATTGTTTTCATCACGTTCAGGACTGGTCCACAGGACTGGTCCATATTCCTCACTAACTATTTTTACAGACACCAGCGTTTTGTTATCTTACATCAGGAATTGCAGTAAATAGGATCTATATCATCAGCTTAGTAGAGGTGTCCACCAATGAAAATCCCAGCTCCTTCCACCTTGCCAAAACCTTCCAAGGCATGTCTCATTATAAATTTAGTGTATATATTAAGGAGGGCTGGGGACAAAATACATCCTTGTTTCACACCCTGCCAGTAGAAAACCAATCACTGTTGCCCACTGAAGTTTGCACCATGGTCTACTGATGATGGTAGAGACTTGTGATGAGTTCAGTCAGATGTTTTGGAATCCCCGTGTCTGTCAGTAGCCTCCACAGATGGTCACGTCGAATGGTATCAAATCTTCTGAGTAATCAATTAAACACACGATCAACAGGTGTTTGTACTCTTTGCCTTTTTCAGTAGGATGATGGATATTTGCAATCTGGTCAGGTGTGCCTTAGCCCTCTCTGAAACCAACTTGTGGTGGTGGTAGTTCTGCTTCTACGCTTCATTTCATGCGATCCTGAAAGCGCAGAACTCTCTGTAAAGCAAAACTTTGCTCACGTGCACTATCAGAGAGATAATACAATAGTTAGTACGTTAAGTTACGTCTCTTCTTTGGTTGGGCAGAAAAATTCCCTGCATCCAGTCCTCTGGCCAATTTCTAGTCATCCATACATCTTTTCAAATTGGTCATTTAAGATCAATACTGTGTTCACCAATTGCTTTGAACAATTCTGTGTCCTAAGCTTAATTTTCATAATATGCACCACATACCCTTGTAGGATTGCTGGCACCAGCTCCATACTTTTTTTTTTTCTGTTGTGTTCTGTTATGAGTGGCTCTGTGAGGCAAACAGATAGGCACAGTAATCTCTTGACCTGTTTAATGTTTTCATCCTGTAGCAGGGCAATGAATCACCCGGCGGCACCTCCTGCTGGTAGTCTAGGGAATTAGCTAGCCAGCCTCCAAAGCGCCCTCTGCAGGCCAGTGTCTCACCTTGCTGCTGGCCCCCATGTCTTTTCCAGACCCCAGTGCCCCTTCTCTTGGGGTTCTGCCCCCTGCAGTACCACACAATCTCACTGGGTCTCTCCTTCCTGGGGAACCCCCTATCCCCACCTCACCTCAGTCTTTGGCTACTGCCAGTCATCATCTAGCCACCGCTTACTGGGGCAGACTGCAGTATAATTGCCTCTCATCATTGGCAAGGAGGGTATGGATCTGCTGCCTCTGCCTACCCTTGGGCTGTCCCTCTGCAACCCCATTACCTTCTCCAGCCTTTAGCAAGGCCTGCAGCCTGGGGTTTTCCAGGCCGGAGCTCCTCTGGCCTTTCCCTCAGCCTCGTTCTACTCTAGGCACTCTGTTCAGCTCCCCAGCAGCCAGGCCTGTCTCTCTCAATAGCTAGAGAGAGACTCTGCCTGAGCTCCAGCCTAGGAGCCCTTTTATAGGGCCAGCTGGGGCATGGCCCAGCTGGGGCTGCTTCCCCAATCAGCCCAAGCTTACTGGTTCCCTGCCACAGGCCTCTCACAGGGCTGTTTTCACCCCTTCAGGGCAGGAGCAGGAGCAGGGTCACCACCCCGCTACCGGGAGCGCTCTGTGTCTGCTTGGGTGCTCTGCTGGCTGGAGCGTTCCCCCCCACCCTTTCCTGGCTGCCCTGTTGGCTGGAGCTCCTTCTCCCTTCCTGGGCTGCTGCTGCTGCTGCTGTTGCTGCTGACTGGAGTGCTCCCCTCCTGGACTGCTGCTACTGCTGCTGAGCGAGGGGTGGGGGGGCCCTGTGGGCCAGCCCCCACTCCTCCACCTCCGGAGGGAGAAGCCAGGACCCCACCACCGCCACCACCACCGCTGCTACCACCTGCGTGGGGTCCTTCCTGCCTGGCCACCTGGGTTGTTGGAGGAGGAGCCGCTGCTGCTGGAGCTGTGTTTGCCTGGGGAGCTGCTGGAGCCTGGAGGCGCCTGAGGCCTGAGAGGACCACCGGCTGCTGGGGGAGCGCACGGGAAGACCCTGAAGACCACTGTGGAGGGGGCCCTCAGAAACTGAGTGACTTTTTGACTGTGCTCTAGTGGTGGGGGTGTAGACTGTGTTTGTGGGGGCACAGGGGGTGTGGCGTGGAGCCTGCCCCCTGGTCCATCTGTGTCCCCCCAACCCCCACCACCACCGTTGCCCCCTCCACCACCCCCACGGACTGCTTACCATCTGCCTCGGTCCCCACCTCTGGGACTCAGCTGCTTGCCTGGCCAGCCACGCCCTTTTTCCACCGTTTGGGCCTCCAGCAGCAGCCAGCCAAACCTTTAGCCCTTGCACAAGTGCTCGTGGGTGCACGCACCCCCCCCACCCCCCTCCCCAACCTGACCCCTTCCCCTCCGTGTCAGGCCCCCCGGCCTTTCCCCTTGTTGCCTGCCCCATTGCCCCTTGTAGCCTTTTGCCTATCCACTCCCAGCTTCAGTTTGTTTGCCTGCCCCGCCCGTCCCCCTTTGTAGCCTTGTTTGTCCTGCCTCAGCCCCGCAACCGGCCCTTTGGTCCCTCTGCCCCACTCCCAGTCTTGTTGAGCCCCTTCCCTACTGCCCCTTCGCCCTGTTCGGCCCCCCCCTCGTGCGCCTGTACCCTTCTCGTGCGCTTGTGCCCCCCCATTTGAGTTTTTCCCTCCGGCACTGCACCCCCCAATTGCTTTTGTATCCCTTCCCTCCCCTGGTGCGGCTAGAGGAGCCGGGTTTCCCTCCCATGCCCGGTGACTAATCCCCGCCCCCGAGTCCTTGCTTGGCCCCTTATCTCCCCCCCACCATTTTGGCACCCTCCTCCCCTGCCTGCAGCCTAGCGGAGAGGAGTGGTTGCCCTTCTTCCCCTCCCCTCCCTTTCTCCGGTGTTTCCCCTCCCTCCCCACTTGCCATGGCGGGGGACGCAGCGGATGGGACCCCTGGGACGACCCCTGTCCCCCCCGCCCACCCTGCTCCCTCAACGATCCCCCCACTCCCTACCGCTGCCACTGCTGCCGGACCGCCTGCCACCACTCTCGCTGCGGCACCGGCAGCAGCGGGTGCAGGGGTGACCTCTGCTGCCGCCACGTCCCTCGCCCCCTCTGCTTCCGGGGGACCCCCTCCGGCTGGCGGGAAGGGCCAGGGCAAGAAGAAGGGAAAGGGCCCCGCTAGGAAACCTAAGCCCTCCATGGCGGAGCCTGTCGCCTCTGCCACGGCCCCACCACCGGCCGCGGCGCCCCTCCCCGCTGTTCCCTCCACCAGCTCTGCGGGTGCCCCTCCCCCGGCCCCCAGGGCATACGCCCAGGTGGCGGCGGCCCCCCCGCCTGCCGCTTCGTCATCTCCCCAGGCCGCCGCCTCCGCTACCATCTATAGCGGCCGGGGCCCCTTCCCCACCTTGACCAGGAAGCACGGCGTCCGTTGCCTCCTGGTGCCCGCCTCGCCCCACGTGGAGACCTACGTGCGGGCGTTGGCGAGGGTGGTGGGGCCCACGGCCATCGTGGCGGCCTCCAAGATGTATGGCAAGGTCGTCTTCTTCCTTGCCTCGGAGGCCGCCGCCCAGGAGGCGGTGGAGAAGGGCCTGGCGGTGGGGGGTGTGTTCGTCCCCCTGGAGCCGCTGGAGGACCTGGGGGTCCGTATCACCCTGACCTCTGTCCCCCCCTTCCTCCCCAATGCCGCCCTATTGCCTGTCCTCTCTACCCTGGGGAAGCCCATTTCAGTGGTGAGCCCTCTCCCCTTGGGCTGCAAGGACCCCGCCCTCCGTCACGTCCTCTCGTTCCGCCGGCAGGTGCAGCTTCAACTGCCGCCGGCGGCACGTGGCGGAGAGGCGCTCGAGGGGTCCTTCCTGGTCCCCTATCAGGGGGCCCATTACCGGGTGCACTATTCCACGGGGGAGGCCCGGTGCTACCTCTGCCGGGCGACGGGGCACGTCCGGAGGGACTGCCCCTTGGCTCGGCTCGGAGGAGCGCCCGGGACCCCCGAGCCCCGGCAGGGTGCCGGCCCCGTCATCGCCGGCACCCCTGACCGCCCGGTGCCCAGGGCCGCCCCTCCTCCTCCTCCATCCATCACTGCTCCCGCTCGGGCTGCAGGGGTACCTCCCTCGGCATGCCCAGACGAGCGGGTGGGCCCTGCCTCCGCTGCCTGCACTCTGGCGGGGCCTGTGGAGGAGGGTGTGGCGGGGGTATTGCCGGGCGTGGGAGAGGGCCCTCCCCAGGGGGTATCTTCCCTTCCTCCCGCTGTCTCACCAGTGCCCCTCCAGGTCCACGACCCACCAACCCTGCCCTCTGACCCGACCTCTGACACCCAGCCCGCGAGCGACGCCATGGAGGGCTGGACCCTGGTCCAGGGTAGGCGGGGCAAGCGGAAGGCTCGAGCTCCGCTCTTACCACCTGATGCGGGAGCCCCCTGTAAGACCAGAAAGGGGGCCACGGATGCCGAGCCTTCCGCCGTGCCCTCGGGGTCGGCCCGTCCGCCAGTTCCGGCCGGGGAGGCCGTGGCCGCACCAGAGGGTTCCACCGTCCCTCCTCTGCCACCCCCCTCTGTGGCGGCCTCGGATTTGGTCCCCCCTGCTCCATTGCCGCCTGCGCCCCCTGCAACAGTCGGGGCGCTTATTGCCTCCGGATCCAGCGGGGAGGACCCCGGGGTGGTGGGAGGTGAGCACCCCTCCATATTTGAGGATATCGAGGCCCTGGGTCTGACCCCGGTTACCCAGGGGGAGGATGACCCTCCGCCAGCGGGCCTCGACCTAGCCGTCCTCACCCCAGCTCCCCTCTCCCCGTGTTCCCTCCTCCTGGCCGCTGCGTCCGCTCCCGCCTCCGGGGGACCCCTGGACTCCCCGCCCTGCCTGGCCGTGGTTGGCGCCCCGCTGACGGCTGCCGAGCCCGTTGAGGCGACGGCCGGTGCCCCACGGCCGGGAGACGGGCTCACGGGGATATCCCTCGGTGGTGCGGAGCACCCACATCTCTTCCCGGGCGGGGGCCCCACCGACGGTGTTCCATCTCCCGCTGCCGTGGCTAGTGCGTCTACCACCGAGCCTGAGCCCGGCATCGCTGGGGACCCCCTCCCTGCCCCTCTGATCTCCGCACCTGGCCATGAGGAGCACGCTCCTGACGGTTCAGAGCCTGCGGTCCCGGATCCCACCTCTGTCCCTATCCCTGACCTCGGCCCCGCCCTTGGCCTTGACCCCGTCCCTGTCCCCTCCACTGTCCCTGTTGTTATTGCCGCCCCTGGGGCTGTCCCCTTCCCTTTTCCGGAGGGTGACCCCCAGAGGGCGGGCTTTACGTTTTGCTGTCCCAACCCCCTAGGGGCTGCACTCTTCCCTCCGCCGCCCCCCGTCGAGCCGGGCTCTGTGGCGGACCTTGTGGCGCCGGCCCATCGGGCGCCACGTCGGGGGTCCGCCCCTTGCCTTCCCGTCCCCATGGGCCACGGGGTTGTCCCAGAAGCCCCACTAGTGGGTCACCAGGGGCCAGGGGCCCCACCCCCCCACGCGCTGCGAGAGGAGCTGCGGGAGTTCCTGGAAGACGTCAGGGGCTCCCGCAACAAGGTGGCGCTTGCTCTCCAGCGCTGGGGGGATTTCCATCAGATCCTCCGGGCCGCGAGGGCCCTCATGGGGGAGGGCAAGAGGACCGGGAAGCAGGGTGCCGCGACTTACCAGCGGGTCCGCGGCTTCCGTGACTCCTTGCTCACCTTCGGGGTGGGTCACGGTTTGCTGCGCGGCCCGCTGGGGGCCGTGGGCGTCCCTGCCGGCGAGGATCCCCCCCAGCCCTCCTCATGGCGCCCATCATCTTTGCCACATTGAACACCCGGAGCTGTAGGGTGGGTTTCCGCAGGAGCCAGGTGCTCTCCTTCCTTCGGGAGGGGGGGTACTCTGTGATTTTCCTGCAGGAGACCCACACGGATCCGGCCGCCGAAGCCAGCTGGCGGCTGGAGTGGGGGGACGGGGTCTACTTCAGCCACCTTTCCACCCGTAGTGCTGGAGTGGCTACCCTGTTCTCCCCCGACCTACGGCCGGAGGTGCTGGGGGTTGCCGAGGCTGTGCCGGGCCGCCTGCTGCACCTCCGGGTCCGCTTGGAGGGGCTCGTGGTGAACCTCGTGAACGTCTATGCCCCGACATCGGCCCCGGAGCGGTTGCCGTTCTATCAGCAGGCGTCCGCCTTCCTCGGCTCCCTGGATCCTCGTGAGTGCCTGGTCCTGGGTGGGGACTTCAACATCATCCTGGAGGAGCGGGACCGCTCGGGGACCGAGCAGAGCCAGGCCGCCGCGGACGTCCTCCGGGAGATCGTCAACCATCACTCCCTGGTGGACGTCTGGCGCGACCACCACCCGGACGATGTCACCACGTTCACCTATGTCCGGGTAGGAGCCCATCGGTCGTGCCACTCCCGGTTGGACCGCATCTACATGTCACGATTCCACCTTTCACGGGCCCTGTCCTCCAGCGTCCGGCCGGCCCCTTTTTCTGACCACCACCTCGTCACCGTGACGGCCTCTCTCAGTGCGGAGAGGCCGGGGCCGGCCTACTGGCACTTCAACAACAGCTTGCTGGAGGATGCGGGCTTCGTGGCGTCCTTCCGGGAGTTCTGGCTGGCCTGGCGAGGGCAGCGGCGTGCCTTTCCCTCGGCACGGCGCTGGTGGGATGTGGGGAAGGTGCGCGCCCGGCTCTTCTGCCGCGACTACACCCGGGGCGTCAGCCGACGGAGGGATGCGGCGATAGAGCAGTTGGAACGGGAGGTCTTAGAGCTGGAGAGGCGTCTGGCCGCCAGCCCCGAGGATCCATCCCTGTGCGGAGCGTGCCAGGAGAAGCGGGAGGAGCTCCGGGTCCTCGAGGACCATCGGGCTCGGGGCGCCTTTGTTCGCTCCCGCATCCGCCTCCTTCGGGAGATGGATCGCGGCTCCCGCTTCTTCTACGCCCTGGAGAAACGGAGGGGGGCCCAGAAGCACGTCACCTGCCTCCTGGCGGAGGACGGCACCCCCCTCACGGATCCGGCGGAGCTGTGCCAGAGGGCCCGGACCTTCTACGCGCGCCTTTTCTCCCCGGATCCGACCGATCCCGCCGCTCGCAGAGTGCTTTGGGACGAGCTCCCTACGCTCAGCGCGGGCGCCCGGGACCGGCTAGAGCTGCCTCTCTCTCTGGCCGAGTTCTCGGACGCCCTCCGTCGCATGCCCACCAACAAGTCTCCGGGCATGGACGGGCTGACCGTGGAGTTCTACCGCGTGTTCTGGGACGTCCTCGGCCCAGACCTGGCCAGCGTCTGGGCCGAGTCCTTGCAGGGCGGGGTCCTCCCTCTCTCGTGCAGGCGAGCTGTGCTCGCCTTATTGCCGAAGAAGGGGGACCTCCGCGATTTACGGAATTGGCGTCCCGTCTCGCTCCTCAGCACGGACTACAAGATCATCGCCAAGGCCATCTCGCTGCGGCTGGGGTCCGTGCTGGCGGACGTGATCCACCCGGACCAGACCTGCACCGTCCCGGGCCGTAGCATCTTCGATAACCTCTATTTGGTCCGGGATCTCTTAGAGCTTGGGTGCAGGGATGGTCTGTCGTTCGCCCTCCTGTCCCTGGATCAGGAGAAGGCGTTCGACAGGGTGGACCACGGGTACCTCCTGGGCACTCTGCGAGCGTTGGGCTTCGGGTCCCAGTTTGTGGGTTTTCTCCAGGTGCTGTACGCTTCCGCAGAGTGTCTGGTCAGGCTCAACTGGACCCTGACCGAACCGGTCAGCTTCGGGCGGGGAGTGCGGCAGGGGTGCCCCCTCTCGGGCCAGCTGTACGCTCTGGCCATCGAGCCCTTCCTCTGTCTCCTCCGCAGGAGGTTGACGGGGTTGGTGCTTCAGGAGCCGGAGCTGCGGCTGGTCCTGTCGGCGTACGCCGACGATGTGCTCCTCGTGGTCCAGGACCCGGGCGACTTGGCGCGGGTGGAGGCCTGCCAGGCGGTGTACTCGGCGGCCTCCTCCGCCCGGGTCAACTGGGTCAAGAGCTCTGGCCTGGTGGTCGGGGACGGGTGGCAGGCAGGCTCCCTCCCACCCGCGCTCCAGGCCATCCGGTGGAGCGCGGGTCCGCTGCTCTATCTCGGCGTTTACCTTTCCGCCACGCACCCGTCTCCGCCGGAGAACTGGCTCGGTTTGCAGGTCAGGGTGACGGAGCGGCTCCGGAAATGGACAGGACTCCTCCGGTGCCTTTCCCTTCGAGGGAGGGCACTGGTGCTCAACCAACTGGTCCTGTCCATGCTCTGGTACCGCCTCAACACCCTGGTCCCGGCCCCGGGTTTCCTGGCCAACCTCCGGACTGTGATTCTGGAGTTCTTTTGGCCAGGACTGCACTGGGTCCCTGCAGGGGTCCTCCACCTGCCCCTGGAGGAGGGGGGGCAGGGCCTGAAGTGCCTGCGCACTCAGGTCCACGTCTTCCGCCTCCAGGCCCTGCAGAGGCTCCTGTTTGGTGCGGGTAGTCCGGCGTGGAGCGTATTGGCGCACGCCTTCCTCCGCCGCTTTCGAGGGCTCCGATACGACCGGCAGCTCTTTTACCTCCATCCGAGAGGTCTTCCGCGAGACCTCTCCGGGCTGCCGGTCTTCTACCAGGACCTCCTCCGGACCTGGAAGCTATTCTCTGCGACCAGGTCCGTGGCGGCCACCGTGGGGGCCGACCTCCTCGCGGAGCCCCTGCTACACAATCCCCAGCTTCGTGTGCAGGTGGCGGAGTCCCCCGCGGTGCGCCGGAGGCTGGTCCTGGCGGGAGCCACCAGGGTCGGAGACCTCCTGGACTACGACCGGGGAGGCTGGCTGGATCCCCTGACGCTCGCTCACCGCATGGGGCTCTCCAGACCTTGCACTCCCCGGCGCGTACTCCAGGAGGTGGAGGCCGCTTTGCCGCCCGCTGCTCGGGCCTATCTCGACCGGGTCCTGCGGGAGGGCACGCCCCGCCCACCCCCCACCCCAAGCCCTCCGGACCTTTTCATCGGGCCCCTGCCCCGTAGGCCCGACCGCCCCCCCCGTCCCTTCTCCGCAAGCCGGCTGCACGACCTGCAGCCGGTACGTTTCCAAACCGCGCCGAGGAAACAGCTCTACACGCTCGTGCTCCACACCCTTCACCTCCTCACCCTCGTGTCCCGCCCTGATACGAAGTGGCGGGACCTCCTGCCACCTCTGGAGGGTGAGGAGCCCCGGTGGGCCAGCCTCTACTCCACCCTGGTCCCACGGCCCACTGGGGATATCAGTTGGCGGCTCCTCCATGGGGCCGTGAGCACGGGCGTGTACTTGGCGCGGTTTACCCCTGTCCCGGACACCTGCCCCTTCTGCGGCGTGAGGGAGACCCTGGCGCACGTGTACTTAGAGTGCGCCAGGTTGCAGCCCCTACACCGGCTCCTCACAGCCATCCTCTTGCGTTTTTGGTTACACTTTTCCCCTCACCTCCTTCTGTATGCACTCCCTATCCGTGGCCCCACGAAGTCCCGGGACCTCCTGGTCAACCTCCTCCTCGCCCTGGCGAAAAAGGCCATCCACGCGACCAGGGAGGGGAGGTTGGCCGACGGAGACTCCGGTGACTGTGGGGCTTGCTTCCGCTCCATGGTCCGATCACGCATCCGGGCGGAGTTCCTCTGGGCGGCGTCCACTGGCTCCCTTGACGCCTTCGAGGAGCAGTGGGCGCTGTCCGGGGTTCTCTGCTCGGTGTCCCCGTTAGGATCCCTCCTTCTGACCCTTTGACCTCACTCCTGTCCCTGTTCTTTTATTAGTTGTCCCCCGCACTCAGTGGGTTCTGTGGCCCTGTGGTTCCTCCCCTTAGGCTGGGGGAGGATCCTTTAGCAGTGGGCGGGCTTTGCCTGCCCACTTCCCAGACACCCAATAGATGGCTGGAGCATTCCCCCACCCCCTTTTGTGGCTGCCCTGCTGGCTGGAGCTCCTTCTCCCTTCCTGGGCTGCTGCTGCTGGTGCTGCTGGCTGGAGTGCTCCCCTCCTGGACTGCTGCTACTGCTGCTGAGCGAGGGGTGGGGGGGCCCTGTGGGCCAGCCCCCACTCCTCCACCTCCGGAGGGAGAAGCCAGGACCCCGCCACCACCACCACCGCTGCTACCGCCTGCGTGGGGTCCTTCCTGCCTGGCCACCTGGGTTGTTGGAGGAGGAGCCACTGCTGCTGGAGCTGTGTTTACCTGGGGAGCTGCTGGAGCCTGGAGGCGTTTGAGACCTGAGAGGACCACCGGCTGCTGGGGGAGCGCACAGGTAGACCCTGAAGACCACTGTGGAGGGGGCCCTCAGGAACTGAGTGACTTTTTGACTGTGCTCTAGTGGTGGGGGTGTAGACTGTGTTTGTGGGGGCACAGGGGGTGTGGCGTGGAGCCTGCCCCCTGGTCCATCTGTGCCCCCCCAACCCCCACCACCACCGTTGCCCCCTCCACCACCCCCACGGACTGCTTACCATCTGCCTCGGTCCCCACCTCTGGGACTCAGCTGCTTGCCTGGCCAGCCACGCCCTTTTTCCACCATTTGGGCCTCCAGCAGCAGCCAGCCAAACCTTTAGCCCCTGCACAAGTGCTCGTGGGTGCACGCACCCCCCCAGCCCCCTCCCCAACCTGACCCCTCCCCCTCCGTGTCAGGCCCCCCAGCCTTTCCCCTTGTTGCCTGCCCCATTGCCCCTTGTAGCCTTTTGCCCATCCACTCCCAGCTTCAGTTTGTTTGCCTGCCCCGCCCGTCCCCCTTTGTAGCCTTGTTTGTCCTGCCTCAGCCCCGCAACCGGCCCCTTGGTCCCTCTGCCCCACTCCCAGCCTTGTTGAGCCCCTTCCCTACTGCCCCTTCGCCCTGTTCGGCCCCCCCTCGTGCGCCTGTACCCTTCTCGTGCGCTTGTGCCCCCCCATTTGAGTTTTTCCCTCCGGCACTGCACCCCCCAATTGCTTTTGTATCCCTTCCCTCCCCTAGTGCGGCTAGAGGAGCCGGTTTCCCTCCCATGTCCGGTGACTGATCCCCGCCCCCGAGTCCTTGCTTGGCCCCTTATCTGCCCCCCCCCCATTTTGGCACCCTCCTCCCCTGCCTGCAGCCTAGCGGGGAGGAGTGGTTGCCCTTCTTCCCCTCCCCTCCCTTTCTCCGGTGTTTCCCCTCCCTCCCCACTTGCCATGGCGGGGGATGCAGCGGATGGGACCCCTGGGACGACCCCTGTCCCCCCCGCCCACCCTGCTCCCTCAACGATCCCCCCACTCTCTACCGCTGCCACTGCTGCCGGACCGCCTGCCACCACTCTCGCTGCGGCGCCGGCAGCAGCGGGTGCAGGGGTGACCTCTGCTGCCGCCACGTCCCTCGCCCCCTCTGCTTCCGGGGGACCCCCTCCGGCTGGCGGGAAGGGCCAGGGCAAGAAGAAGGGAAAGGGCCCCGCTAGGAAACCTAAGCCCTCCATGGCGGAGCCTGTCGCCTCTGCCGCGGCCCCACCACCGGCCGCGGCGCCCCTCCCCGCTGTTCCCTCCACCAGCTCTGCGGGTGCCCCTCCCCCGGCCCCCAGGGCATACGCCCAGGTGGCGGCGGCCCCCCCGCCTGCCGCTTCGTCATCTCCCCAGGCCGCCGCCTCCGCTACCATCTATAGCGGCCGGGGCCCCTTCCCCACCTTGACCAGGAAGCACGGCGTCCGTTGCCTCCTGGTGCCCGCCTCGCCCCACGTGGAGACCTACGTGCGGGCGTTGGCGAGGGTGGTGGGGCCCACGGCCATCGTGGCGGCCTCCAAATGTATGGCAAGGTCGTCTTCTTCCTTGCCTCGGAGGCCGCCGCCCAGGAGGCGGTGGAGAAGGGCCTGGCGGTGGGGGGTGTGTTCGTCCCCCTGGAGCCGCTGGAGGACCTGGGGGTCCGTATCACCCTGACCTCTGTCCCCCCCTTCCTCCCCAATGCCGCCCTATTGCCTGTCCTCTCTACCTCTAGGGAAGCCCATTTCAGTGGTGAGCCCTCTCCCCTTGGGCTGCAAGGACCCCGCCCTCCGTCACGTCCTCTCGTTCCGCCGGCAGGTGCAGCTTCAACTGCCGCCGGCGGCACGTGGCGGAGAGGCGCTCGAGGGGTCCTTCCTGGTCCCCTATCAGGGGGCCCATTACCGGGTGCACTATTCCACGGGGGAGGCCCGGTGCTACCTCTGCCGGGCGACGGGGCACGTCCGGAGGGACTGCCCCTTGGCTCGGCTCGGAGGAGCGCCCGGGACCCCCGAGCCCCGGCAGGGTGCCGGCCCCGTCATCGCCGGCACCCCTGACCGCCCGGTGCCCAGGGCCGCCCCTCCTCCTCCTCCATCCATCACTGCTCCCGCTCGGGCTGCAGGGGTACCTCCCTCGGCATGCCCAGACGAGCGGGTGGGCCCTGCCTCCGCTGCCTGCACTCTGGCGGGGCCTGTGGAGGAGGGTGCGGCGGGGGTATTGCCGGGCGTGGGAGAGGGCCCTCCCCAAGGGGTATCTTCCCTTCCTCCCGCTGTCTCACCAGTGCCCCTCCAGGTCCACGACCCACCAACCCTGCCCTCTGACCCGACCTCTGACACCCAGCCCGTGAGCGACGCCATGGAGGGCTGGACCCTGGTCCAGGGTAGGCGGGGCAAGCGGAAGGCTCGAGCTCCGCTCTTACCACCTGATGCGGGAGCCCCCTGTAAGACCAGAAAGGGGGCCACGGATGCCGAGCCTTCCGCCGTGCCCTCGGGGTCGGCCCGTCCGCCGGTTCCGGCCAGGGAAGTCGTGGCGGCACCAGAGGGTTCCACCGTCCCTCCTCTGCAACCCCCCTCTGTGGCGGCCTCGGATTTGGTCCCCCCTGCTCCGTTGCCGCCTGCGCCCCCTGCACCAGTCGGGGCGCTTATTGCCTCCGGCTCCAGCGGGGAGGACCCCGGGGTGGTGGGAGGTGAGCACCCCTCCATATTTGAGGATATCGAGGCCCTGGGTCTGACCCCGGTTACCCAGGGGGAGGATGACCCTCCGCCAGCGGGCCTCGACCTAGCCGTCCTCACCCCAGCTCCCCTCTCCCCGTGTTCCCTCCTCCTGGCCGCTGCATCCGCTCCCGCCTCCGGGGGACCCCTGGACTCCCCGCCCTGCCTGGCCGTGGTTGGCGCCCCGCTGCTGGCCGCCAAGCCCGTTGAGGCGACGGCCGGTGCCCCACGGCCGGGAGACGGGCTCACGGGGATATCCCTCGGTGGTGCGGAGCACCCACATCCCTTCCCGGGCGGGGGCCCCACCGACGGTGTTCCATCTCCCGATGCCGTGGCTAGCGCGCCTACCACCGAGCCTGAGCCCGGCATCGCTGGGGACCCCCTCCCTGCCCCTCTGATCTCCGCGCCTGGCCGTGAGGAGCACGCTCAAAACGGTTCAGCTCCTGCGGTCCCGGATCCCACCTCTGTCCCTATCCCTGACCTCGGCCCCGCCCTTGGCCTTGACCCCGTCCCTGTCCCCTCCACTGCCCCTGTTGTTATTGCCGCCCCTGGGGCTGTCCCCTTCCCTTTTCCGGAGGGTGACCCCCAGAGGGCGGGCTTTACGTTTTGCTGTCCCAACCCCCTCGGGGCTGCACTCTTCCCTCCGCCGCCCCCCGTCGAGCCGGGCTCTGTGGCGGACCTTGTGGCGCCGGCCCATCGGGCGCCACGTCGGGGGTCCGCCCCTTGCCTTCCCGTCCCCATGGGCCACGAGGTTGTCCCAGAAGCCCCGCTAGTGGGTCACCAGGGGCCAGGGGCCCCACCCCCCCACGCGCTGCGAGAGGAGCTGCGGGAGTTCCTGGAAGACGTCAGGGGCTCCCGCAACAAGGTGGCGCTTGCTCTCCAGCGCTGGGGGGATTTCCATCAGATCCTCCGGGCCGCGAGGGCCCTCATGGGGGAGGGCAAGAGGACCGGGAAGCAGGGTGCCGCGACTTACCAGCGGGTCCGCGGCTTCCGTGACTCCTTGCTCACCTTCGGGGTGGGTCACGGTTTGCTGCGCGGCCCACTGGGGGCCGTGGGCGTCCCTGCCGGCGAGGATCCCCCCCAGCCCTCCTCATGGCGCCCATCATCTTTGCCTCATTGAACACCCGGAGCTGTAGGGTGGGTTTCCGCAGGAGCCAGGTGCTCTCCTTCCTTCGGGAGGGGGGGTACTCTGTGATTTTCCTGCAGGAGACCCACACGGATCCGGCCGCCGAAGCCAGCTGGCGGCTGGAGTGGGGGGACGGGGTCTACTTCAGCCACCTTTCCACCCGTAGTGCTGGAGTGGCTACCCTGTTCTCCCCCGACCTACGGCCGGAGGTGCTGGGGGTTGCCGAGGCTGTGCCGGGCCGCCTGCTGCACCTCCGGGTCCGCTTGGAGGGGCTCGTGGTGAACCTCGTGAACGTCTATGCCCCGACATCGGCCCCGGAGCGGTTGCCGTTCTATCAGCAGGCGTCCGCCTTCCTCGGCTCCCTGGATCCTCGTGAGTGCCTGGTCCTGGGTGGGGACTTCAACATCATCCTGGAGGAGCGGGACCGCTCGGGGACCGAGCAGAGCCAGGCCGCCGCGGACGTCCTCCGGGAGATCGTCAACCATCACTCCCTGGTGGACGTCTGGCGCGACCACCACCCGGACGATGTCACCACGTTCACCTATGTCCGGGTAGGAGCCCATCGGTCGTGCCACTCCCGGTTGGACCGCATCTACATGTCACGCTTCCACCTTTCACGGGCCCTGTCCTCCAGCGTCCGGCCGGCCCCTTTTTCTGACCACCACCTCGTCACCGTGACGGCCTCTCTCAGTGCGGAGAGGCCGGGGCCGGCCTACTGGCACTTCAACAACAGCTTACTGGAGGATGCGGGCTTCGTGGCGTCCTTCCGGGAGTTCTGGCTGGCCTGGCGAGGGCAGCGGCGTGCCTTTCCCTCGGCACGGCGCTGGTGGGATGTGGGGAAGGTGCGCGCCCGGCTCTTCTGCCGCGACTACACCCGGGGCGTCAGCCGACGGAGGGATGCGGCGATAGAGCAGTTGGAACGGGAGGTCTTAGAGCTGGAGAGGCGTCTGGCCGCCAGCCCCGAGGATCCATCCCTGTGCGGAGCGTGCCAGGAGAAGCGGGAGGAGCTCCGGGTCCTCGAGGACCATCGGGCTCGGGGCGCCTTTGTTCGCTCCCGCATCCGCCTCCTTCGGGAGATGGATCGCGGCTCCCGCTTCTTCTACGCCCTGGAGAAACGGAGGGGGGCCCAGAAGCACGTCACCTGCCTCCTGGCGGAGGACGGCACCCCCCTCACGGATCCGGCGGAGCTGTGCCAGAGGGCCCGGACCTTCTACGCGCGCCTTTTCTCCCCGGATCCGACCGATCCCGCCGCTCGCAGAGTGCTTTGGGACGAGCTCCCTACGCTCAGCGCGGGCGCCCGGGACCGGCTAGAGCTGCCTCTCTCTCTGGCCGAGTTCTCGGACGCCCTCCGTCGCATGCCCACCAACAAGTCTCCGGGCATGGACGGGCTGACCGTGGAGTTCTACCGCGTGTTCTGGGACGTCCTCGGCCCAGACCTGGCCAGCGTCTGGGCCGAGTCCTTGCAGGGCGGGGTCCTCCCTCTCTCGTGCAGGCGAGCTGTGCTCGCCTTATTGCCGAAGAAGGGGGACCTCCGCGATTTACGGAATTGGCGTCCCGTCTCGCTCCTCAGCACGGACTACAAGATCATCGCCAAGGCCATCTCGCTGCGGCTGGGGTCCGTGCTGGCGGACGTGATCCACCCGGACCAGACCTGCACCGTCCCGGGCCGTAGCATCTTCGATAACCTCTATTTGGTCCGGGATCTCTTAGAGCTTGGGTGCAGGGATGGTCTGTCGTTCGCCCTCCTGTCCCTGGATCAGGAGAAGGCGTTCGACAGGGTGGACCACGGGTACCTCCTGGGCACTCTGCGAGCGTTGGGCTTCGGGTCCCAGTTTGTGGGTTTTCTCCAGGTGCTGTACGCTTCCGCAGAGTGTCTGGTCAGGCTCAACTGGACCCTGACCGAACCGGTCAGCTTCGGGCGGGGAGTGCGGCAGGGGTGCCCCCTCTCGGGCCAGCTGTACGCTCTGGCCATCGAGCCCTTCCTCTGTCTCCTCCGCAGGAGGTTGACGGGGTTGGTGCTTCAGGAGCCGGAGCTGCGGCTGGTCCTGTCGGCGTACGCCGACGATGTGCTCCTCGTGGTCCAGGACCCGGGCGACTTGGCGCGGGTGGAGGCCTGCCAGGCGGTGTACTCGGCGGCCTCCTCCGCCCGGGTCAACTGGGTCAAGAGCTCTGGCCTGGTGGTCGGGGACGGGTGGCAGGCAGGCTCCCTCCCACCCGCGCTCCAGGCCATCCGGTGGAGCGCGGGTCCGCTGCTCTATCTCGGCGTTTACCTTTCCGCCACGCACCCGTCTCCGCCGGAGAACTGGCTCGGTTTGCAGGTCAGGGTGACGGAGCGGCTCCGGAAATGGACAGGACTCCTCCGGTGCCTTTCCCTTCGAGGGAGGGCACTGGTGCTCAACCAACTGGTCCTGTCCATGCTCTGGTACCGACTCAACACCCTGGTCCCGGCCCGGGTTTCCTGGCCAACCTCCGGACTGTGATTCTGGAGTTCTTTTGGCCAGGACTGCACTGGGTCCCTGCAGGGGTCTTCCACCTGCCCCTGGAGGAGGGGGGGCAGGGCCTGAAGTGCCTGCGCACTCAGGTCCACGTCTTCCGCCTCCAGGCCCTGCAGAGGCTCCTGTTTGGTGCGGGTAGTCCGGCGTGGAGCGTATTGGCGCACGCCTTCCTCCGCCGCTTTCGAGGGCTCCGATACGACCGGCAGCTCTTTTACCTCCATCCGAGAGGTCTTCCGCGAGACCTCTCCGGGCTGCCGGTCTTCTACCAGGACCTCCTCCGGACCTGGAAGCTGTTCTCTGCGACCAGGTCCGTGGCGGCCACCGTGGGGGCCGACCTCCTCGCGGAGCCCCTGCTACACAATCCCCAGCTTCGTGTGCAGGTGGCGGAGTCCCCCGCGGTGCGCCGGAGGCTGGTCCTGGCGGGAGCCACCAGGGTCGGAGACCTCCTGGACTACGACCGGGGAGGCTGGCTGGATCCCCTGACGCTCGCTCACCGCATGGGGCTCTCCAGACCTTGCACTCCCCGGCGCGTACTCCAGGAGGTGGAGGCCGCTTTGCCGCCCGCTGCTCGGGCCTATCTCGACCGGGTCCTGCGGGAGGGCACGCCCCGCCCACCCCCCACCCCAAGCCCTCCGGACCTTTTCATCGGGCCCCTGCCCCGTAGGCCCGACCGCCCCCCCCCGTCCCTTCTCCGCAAGCCGGCTGCACGACCTGCAGCCGGTACGTTTCCAAACCGCGCCGAGGAAACAGCTCTACACGCTCGTGCTCCACACCCTTCACCTCCTCACCCTCGTGTCCCGCCCTGATACGAAGTGGCGGGACCTCCTGCCACCTCTGGAGGGTGAGGAGCCCCGGTGGGCCAGCCTCTACTCCACCCTGGTCCCACGGCCCACTGGGGATATCAGTTGGCGGCTCCTCCATGGGGCCGTGAGCACGGGCGTGTACTTGGCGCGGTTTACCCCTGTCCCGGACACCTGCCCCTTCTGCGGCGTGAGGGAGACCCTGGCGCACGTGTACTTAGAGTGCGCCAGGTTGCAGCCCCTACACCGGCTCCTCACAGCCATCCTCTTGCGTTTTTGGTTACACTTTTCCCCTCACCTCCTTCTGTATGCACTCCCTATCCGTGGCCCCACGAAGTCCCGGGACCTCCTGGTCAACCTCCTCCTCGCCCTGGCGAAAAAGGCCATCCACGCGACCAGGGAGGGGAGGTTGGCCGACGGAGACTCCGGTGACTGTGGGGCTTGCTTCCGCTCCATGGTCCGATCACGCATCCGGGCGGAGTTCCTCTGGGCGGCGTCCACTGGCTCCCTTGACGCCTTCGAGGAGCAGTGGGCGCTGTCCGGGGTTCTCTGCTCGGTGTCCCCGTTAGGTTCCCTCCTTCTGACCCTTTGACCTCACTCCTGTCCCTGTTCTTTTATTAGTTGTCCCCCGCACTCGGTGGGTTCTGTGGCCCTGTGGTTCCTCCCCTTAGGCTGGGGGAGGATCCTTTAGCAGTGGGCGGGCTTTGCCTGCCCACTTCCCAGACACCCAATAGATGGCTGGAGCGTTCCCCCTCCTTCTCTAGCTGCCCTGCCGGCTGGAGCTCCTTCTCCCTTCCTGGGCTGCTGCTGCTGTTGCTGCTGACTGGAGTGCTCCCCTCCTGGACTGCTGCTACTGCTGCTGAGTGAGGGGTGGGGGGGCCTTGTGGGCAAGCCCCCACTCCTCCACCTCCAGAGGGAGAAGTCAGGACCCCACCACCATCTGTGAGGGTCCTTCCTGCCTTGCCGCCAGGGTTTCTGGAGAAGGAGCTGCTGCTGGAGCTGTGTTTTCCTGTGGAGCTGCTGGAGCCTGGAGGAAGGTGAGGATTGAGAAGACCACCGGCTGCTGGGGGAGCGCACAGGAAGACCCTGAAGACCGCCGTGGAGGGGGCCTTTCAGGACTGAATGACTCTTTGACTGTGCTCTAGCGGTGGGAGTGTAGACTGTGTTTGTGGGGGGCACAGGGGGTGTGGCGTGGAGCCTGCCCCCGGTCCATCTGTGTCTCCCCCCCCACTACCCCCACTGCCCCCTCCACCACGCCCACAGACCACTTACCATCTGCCTCAGTCCCCGCCTCTGGGATGCAGCTGCTTGCCTGGCCAGCCATGCCCTTTTTCCACCGTTTGGGCCTCCAGCAGCAGCCAGCCAAACCTTTTTTGCCCTTGCACAGGTGCTCGTGGGTGCACGCACCCCCCCTCCCCAAACTGACACCCTTTCCCTCTGCAACAAGCCCCCTAGCCTTTCCCCTTGTTGCCTGCCCCATTGCCCTTGTAGCCTTTTGCCCCCCCCCCAGCTTTAGTTTGTTTGCCTGCCCCGCCCGTCTCCCTTTGCAGCTTTGTTTGTCCTGCCCCAGCCCTGCAACTAGGCCCTTGGTCCTTCTGCCCCACTCCCAGCCTTGTTGTGCCCCTTCCCTATGGCCCCTTCGCCCTGATCGGTCCCTCCCGTCGTGCGCCCGTGCCCCTTTCGTGCGCTTGTGCCCCCCCCGTTTGTTTCCCCTCTTGCACTGCACCCCCCAATTGCTTTTGTATCCCTCCCTTCCCCTAGAGGAGCTGGCTTTTCCTTCCGTGTCGGTGACTGACCCTCCCCGACGTCTTTCATAGTCCCCCTATCTGCCCCCCCTCATTTCGACACCCTCCTCCCCTGCCCACAGCCTAGCGGAGGGAGAGTGGTTGACCGGCTTCCCCTTCCCTCCCTTGCTTTGGTGTTCCCCCTTCCTGCCTACTCATCATGGTGGGGGACGCAGTGGGTGGGACCCCTGCGACGACCCATGTCCCCCCTGCCCCGCCTGCTCCCTCAACGACCCCCTTAGTCTCCACCGCTACTGTTGCTGCCGGGCAACTTGCCGCCACTATTGCTGGGGCGCCAGCAGTGGCGGGCGACGGGGTGTCCTCTGCTGCCGCCACGTCCCTTGCCCCCTCTGCTTCTGGGGGAGCCCCCCAAGCTGGCGGGAAGGGCCAGGGCAAGAAGAAGGGAAAGGGCCCCACCAGGAAAACTAAGCCCTCCATGGTGGAGCCTTCCACCTCTGCCACGGCCCTGCCACCGGCCGCGGCGCCCCTCCCCGCTGTTCCCTCCACCAGCTCTGCGGGTGTCCCTCCCCCGGCCCCCAGGGCATACGCTCAAGTGGCGGCGTCCCCCCCCACCTGCCACTACGTCATCTCCCCAGGCCGCCGCCGCCGCCTCCGCTACCATCTCTAGCGGCCGGGGCCCCTTCCCCACCTTGACCAGGAAGCACGGCGTCCATTGCCTCCTGGTGCCCGCCTCGCCCCACGTGGAGACCTACGTGCGAGCGTTGGTGAGGGTGGTGGGGCCCACGGCCATCGTGGCGGCCTCCAAAATGTATGGCAAGGTTGTCTTTTTCCTTGCCTCGGAGGCCTCCGCCCAGGAGGTGGTGGAGATGGGCCTGGCGGTGGGGGGCGTGTTCATCCCCCTGGAGCCGCTGGAAGACCTGGGAGTCCATGTCGTCCTGACCTCTGTCCCCTCCTTCCTCCCCAATGCCGCCCTGTTGCCCGCCCTCACTACCCTAGGGAAGCCCATTTCCGTAGTGAGCCCTCTCCCCTTGGGCTGCAAGGACCCCGCCCTCTATCACGTCCTCTCGTTCCGCTGGCAGGTGCAGCTTCAACTGCCGCTGGTGGCGCGTGGCGGAGAGGCGCTCGAGGGGTCTTTCCTGGTCCCCTATCAGGGTGCCCATTACCGGGTGCACTATTCGACGGGGGAGGCCCAGTGCTACCTCTGCCGGGCGACAGGGCACGTCCGGAGGGACTGCCCCTTGGCTCGGCTCGGAGGAGCACCCGGGACCCCCGAGCCCCGGCAGGGTGCCGGCCCCATCATCGCCGGCACCCCTGACCGCCCGGTGCCCAGGGCCGCCCCTCCTCCTCCTCCATCCATCACTGCTCCCGCTCGGGCTGCAGGGGTACCTCCCTTGGCATGCCCAGACGAGCAGGAGAGCCCCGCCGCTGCTGCCTGCACTCTGGTGGGGCCTGTGGAGGACGGTGTGGCAGGGGTACCGCCGGGCGTGAGAGAGGGCCCTCCCCAGGGGGTATCTTCCCTTCCTCCGGCTGTCCCACCAGTGCCCCTCCGAGTCCACGACCCACCATCCCTGCCCTCCGACTTTACCCCTGTCAACCAGCCCGCGAGTGACGCCATGGAGGGCTGGACTCAAGTCCAGGGTAGGCGGGGCAAGCGGAAGGCTCGAGCTCCGCTCCTACCACCTGATGCGGGAGCCCCTGTAAGACCAGAAAGGGGGCCGCAGATGCCGAGCCTTCCACCATGCCCTCGGGGTCAGTCCGTCCGCCTGTGCTGGCGAGGGAAGCTGTGTGGCATCAGAGGGTGCCACTGTCCCTCCTCCGCAATCCCTTCTTCTGGAAGCGTCGGATGCGGTCCCCCCTGCTCCATTGCCACCTGCGCCCCCTGCCACACTTGAGGCGTTCATTGCCTCGGGCGCTAGTGAGGAGGATCCCGGGGTGGTGGGAGGCGAGCCCCTCTCCATCTTTGAGGAGATCGAGGCCCTGGGTCTGACCCCGGTTACCCAGGGGGAGGATGACCCTCTGCCAGCGGGCCTCGACCTAACCGTCCTCACCCCAGCTCCGCTTTCCCCGTGCTCCCTTCTCCTGACTGCTGCGTCCGCTCCCGCCTCCGAGGGTCCCCTGGACTCCCTGCCCTGCCTGGCCTTGGATGGCACCCCGCTGACGGCCGCCGAGCCCCTTGCGGTGACAGCCGATGCCTCGCGGCCAGGAGACGGGCACACAGGGGTATCCCTCGCTGGTGCGGGGCACCCGAGTTCCTTCCCTAGCGGGGGCCCCACCAACAATGTTACATCTTCAGATGCCGTGGCTAGCGCACCTCCCATCAAGCCTGTGCCCGGCATCACTGGGGACCCCCTCCCTGCCCCTCCAAAATCCGCGCCTGGCCGTGAGGAGCCGCCTCCTGCTGGTTCAGCTCTGCGGCCCAGGATCCCATCTCTGTCCCTATCCCTGACCTCAGCCCCGCCCTTGTCCTTGACCCCATCCCTGTACCCTCCCCCTCCCATGACGTTATTGCTGCCCCTGGGGCTGTCTCCTTCACTTTCCCGGAGGGTGACCCCCAGGGGTCGGCCTTTACATTTCACAGTCCCGACCCCCTAGGGGCTGCACTCTTCCCTCCGCCGCCTCCCCTCGAGCCGGGGTCTGAGGCGGACCGTGTGGCGCTGGTCCATCGGGCGCCACGTCAGCGGTCCGCCCCCTGCCTTCTCGTCTCTGTAGGCCATGGGGCTGTGCCAGAGGTGCCCCGCTGGTGGATCACCGGAGGCCGGTAACCCCACCCCCCCATGCACTGTGAGAGGAGCTGCGGGAGTTCCTGGACAACGTCAGGGTCTCCCGCAACAAGGTACGGCTTGCGGGGGATTTCCACCACATCCTCCGGACCGCGAGGGCACTCATGGGGGAGGGCAAGAGAACCAGGAAGCAGGGTGCTGCGACTTACCACCGGGTCCGCAAATTCCGTGACGCCTTGCTCACCTTCGGGGTGGGTCACGGCTTGCTGCGTGGCCCAAGGGGGGCCGTGGGCGTCCCTGCCGGCGAGGATCCCCCCCAGCCCTCCTCATGGCACTTGTCACCTTTGCCACGTTGAACACCCGGAGCTGTAGGGTGGGTTTCCGCAGGAGCCAGGTGCTCTCCTTCCTTCGGGAGGGGAGGTACTCTGTGGTTTTCCTGCAGAAGACCCACACGGATCCGGCTGCTGAAGCCAGCTGGCGGCTGGAGTGGGGGGCGGGGTCTGCTTCAGCCATCTCATGCCCTGTAGTGCTGGAGTGGCTACCCTGTTCTCTCTCGACCTACGGCCAGAGGTGCTAGGGGTCGCCGAGGCTGTGCCGGGTCTCCTGCTGCACCTCCGGGTCCGCATGGAGGGGCTCGTGGTCAACCTTGTGAACGTCTATGCCCCAACATCGGCCCCGGAGCGGCTGCCGTTCTATCAGCAGGCGTCCACCTTCTTCGGGTCCCTGGATCCTCGTGAGTCCCTGGTCCTGGGCAGGGATTTCAACATCATTCTAGAGGAGCGGGACCGCTCGGGGACCGAGCAGAGCCTGGCCGCTGCGGACATCCTCCGGGAGATCATCAACCATCACTTCCTGGTGGACGTCTGGCGTGACCACCACCCGGACAATGTCTCCACGTTCACCTATGTCCGGGTGGGAGCCCGTCGGTCGTGCCACTCCCGGTTGGACCGCATCTACATGTCGCGCTTCCACCTTTCACGGGCCCAGTCCTCCAGCATCTGGCCGGCCCCTTTTTCCGATCGCCACCTCATTACTGTGATGGCCTCTCTCAGTGCGGAGAGGCCGGGGCCGGGCTATTGGCACTTCAACAACAGCTTACTGGAGGATGCAGGCTTCATGGTGTCCTTCCAGGAGTTCTGGCTGGCCTGGCGAGGGCAGCGGCCTGTCTTTCCCTCGGCGCGGCGCAGGTGGGACGTGGGGAAGGTGCGTGCCCGGCTCTTCTACCGTGACTACACCCGGGGCGTCAGCCGACGGAGGGATGCGGCGATAGGGCAGTTGGAACAGGAGGTCTTAAAGCTGGAGAGGCGTCTGGCCGCCAGCCCCGAGGATCCATCCCTTTGCGGAGCGTGCCGGGAGAGGTGGGAGGAGCTCCGGGTCCTCGAGGACCATTGGGCTCAGGATGCCTTTGTTCGCTCCCGCCTCTGCCTCCTTTGGGAGATGGATCGCGGCTCCCGCTTCTTCTATGCCCTGGAGAAATGGAGGGAGACCGAGAAGCACATCACCTGCCTTCTGGCGGAGGACGGCACCCCCCTCACGAATCCGGCAGAGATGTGCGAGAGGGCCCGGACCTTCTACGCGCACCTTTTCTCCCCAGAGCCGACCGATCCTGCCACTCGCAGAGTGCTCTGGGATGGGCTCCCGACGCTCAGCGTGGGCGACCGGGACCAGATAGAGCTGCCTCTCTCTCTGGCCGAGTTCTCGGACACCCTCCGTTGCATGCCCACCAACAAGTCTCCGGGCATGGACGGGCTGACCGTGGAGTTCTATCGCGTGTTCTGGAACGTCCTCGGCCCAGACCTGGCCAGCGTCTAGGCCGAGTCCTTGCAGGGCAGGGTCCTCCCTCTCTCATGCAGGCGAGCCGTGCTCGCCTTATTGCTGAAGAAGGGGGACCTCCGCGATTTACAGAATTGGCATCCCATCTCTCTCCTCAGCACGGACTACAAAATCGTCGCCAAGGTCATCTCGCTGCGGCTGGGGGCTGTGCTGGAGGACGTGATCCACCCAGACCAGACCTACACTGTCCCGGACTGTAGCATCTTTGACAACCTCTATCTGATCCGGGATCTCTTGGAGCTTGGGTGCAGGGATGGTTTGTCGTTCACCCTCCTGTCCCTGGATCAGGAGAAGGCGTTTGACAGGGTGGACCACGGGTATCTCCTGGGCACTCTGCGAGCGTTGGGCTTTGGGTCCCAGTTTGTGGGTTTTCTCCAGGTGCTGTATGCTTCTGCAGAGTGTCTGGTCAGGCTCAACTGGACCCTGACTGAGCCGGTCAGCTTCGGGCGGGGAGTGCGGCAGGGGTGCCCCCTCTTGGGCCAGCTATACGCTCTGGCCATTGAGCCCTTCCTCTGTCTCCTCCGCAGGAGGTTGACGGGGTTGGTGCTTCGGGAGCCAGAGCTGCAGCTGGTCCTGTCGGCATACGCCGACGATGTGCTCCTCGTGGTCCAGGACCTGGGCGACTTGGTGCGGGTGGAGGCCTGCCAGGCGGTGTACTCGGCGGCCTCCTCCGCCCGGGTCAACTGGGTCAAGAGCTCTGGCTTGGTGGTCGGGGACGGGTGGCGGGCGAGCTCCCTCCCCCCGCGCTCCAGGCCATCCGGTGGAGCGTGGGTCCGCTTCTCTACCTCGGCGTTTACCTTTCTGCCAAGCATTCGTCTCCGCCGGAGAACTGGCAAGGTTTGCAGGGCAGGGTGGTGGAGTGGCTCCGGAAATGGACAGGACTCCCCCGGTGCCTTTCCTTTCGAGGGAGGGCACTGGTGCTCAATAAACTAGTCCTGTCCATGCTCTGGTACCGGCTCAACACCCTGGTCCCGGCCCTGGGCTTCCTGGCTGACCTCCGGAGGGTGGTTCTGGAGTTCTTTTGACCAGGACTGCACTGGGTCCCTGCAGGGGTACTCCACCTGCCCCTGAAGGAGGGAGGGCAGGGCCTGAAGTGCCTGCGCACTCAGATCCACGTCTTCCACCTCCAGGCACTACAGAGGCTTCTTTATGGTGCGGGTAGTCCAGCGTGGAGAGCACTGGCGCACGCCTTCCTGCGCCGCTTCTGAGGGCTCTGATATGACCGGCAGCTCCTTTATCTCGAACTGAGGGGTCTTCCGCGAGACCTCTCCGGGATGCCGGTCTTCTACCAGGACCTCCTCTGGACCTGGAAGCTGTTCTCTGCCACCAGGTCCGTGGCGGCCACCAAGGGGGCTGATCTCCTTGCGGAGCCCCTGCTACACAATCCCCAGCTCCGTGTGCAGGTGGCGGAGTCCCCTGCGGTGCGCCAGAGGTTGGTCCTGGCGGAAGCTACCAGGTTCGGAGACCTCCTGGACTATGACCGGGAAGGCTGGCAGGATCCCCTGACGCTCGCTCAACGCGTGGGGCTCTTCAGACCTTGTACTCCCCAGCATGTACTCCAGGAGGTGGAGGCCGCTTTGCTGCCTGCTGCTTGGTCCTACCTCGACCGGGTCCTGCGGGAGGGCACACCCCGCCCACCCCCCACCCCAAGCCCTCCGGGCCTTTTCATCGGGCCCCTGCCCCGTAGACCCGACCGGCCCCCCTGCCCCTTCTCCACAAGCCCACTGCACGATCCGCAGCCAGTCAATTTTCAAACCGCGCCAAGGAAACAACTCTACACGCTCGTGCTCCAGAGCCTTCACTTCCTCACTCTCGTGTCCCGCCCTGATACCAAGTGGTGGGACCTCATGCCACCTCTGGAGGGTGAGGCGCCCCGCTGGGCCAGCCTATACTCTACCCTGGTCCCGAGGCCCGCCGGGGATATCAGTTGGCGGCTCCTCCATGGCGCCGTGAGCACGGGCATCTACTTAGTGTGGTTTACCCCTGTCCCAGACAACTGCCCCTTCTGCGGCGTGAGGGAGACCCTGGCACACGTCTACTTAGAGTGCGCCAGGTTGCAGCCCCTATACCGGCTCCTCACCAATCTCCTGTTGCGTTTCTGGCTGCACTTTTCCCCTCACCTCCTTCTCTACACGCTCCCTGTCCGTGGCCCCACAAAGTCCTGGGACCTCCTGGTCAACCTCCTCCTCGCCCTGGCTAAAATGGCCATCTACACAACCAGGGAGAAGAGGTTGTCCGATGGAGACCCTGGTGACTGTGGGGCTTGTTTCCGATCCATGATCCGTTCACGTATCCAGGCGGAGTTCCTCTGGGCGGCGTCCAATGGCTCCCTTGACGCCTTCGAGGAGCAGTGGGCTCTGTCCGGGGTTCTCTGCTTGGTGTCCCCGTCAGGTTCCCTTCTTATGACCCTTTGACTGCACTCCTGTCCCTGTTCTTTTATTAGTTGTCCCTTGAAATCAGTGGGGTTCTGAGGTCCTGTGGGTCCTCCCCTTAGGCTGGGGGGGGGATCCTTTAGCAGCTTCCCGGAAACCCAATAGATACACACCTTCAGTGAGGAATTTGCCATCATGATCTTCTATTCTGTTTAATCTTGGGAAAATCTATTGGTAAGAAGTCTGACCAATGTGAACCTCCCTTTTGTATTATTACTCTCTTTATAATTCTCAAGTTCCATACATTTTGCCCTTTTTATATATTTGTTCTTGTCTAGCCTCATCTGCCTTTGAATCTGTGTGCTTGACTCCTTATATTTTGTCCTATGTTCTTCTGTTTCCAAGCCACTCTGTGTCATTTTTCCACAATCTCTAATACCTTGTCAGTTAACCATGATACAGTTCAACACTGACTTTTTGGAACACGTGCTTTGGTAGTTTCAAGCACAATAGTTTTCCTTTCATGCCAAAGATCACTGCAGTAGTCGTCTTTGTTCACCTAGACAGAAATTATATAATTTTCATTGATTCTCGACAGGTCCAAATGCAGTTGACCTGTCTAACGTTGTAACTTAAGTTTTAGGCTAGCAGATGATCTGACCCACAGTCTGCAGTTGGGAAAGTCTTTGTCCATTGGGACAAAGGAATGTTTGACTATATGATTCAATCTGATTCTTTATCAGGTGATCTTTATGTGTATAAATGTCTAGGATGTTGGGTGAAGATGGTTGTAAAAGCCAGGTGGTTAGGGCAGCAGAATTCAATGCCTTGCTTTCTCATTTTGTGAACACAGGCCATTGTTTCCCATTACTTCTTTAGGAGAGCTTACAGATCCAACATTTGCATTCAAGTTCTCAATTACAAGAGTGATATCTTTAATCTGTGTTTTAGGAAGTGTCTCTTCAAATCATTCAGAGAACTCATAAATCACATCAACATGTGGCGCTGGATGATGAAACCCACAGGCCAGAAGGCACGTCAGATTATACTGGGGAGGAGGCTCCAGCCAGTAAGAGTGCAGGCTGTGATTGTTATGATGGTGCTGTACCAAAACCTTTTGGGAAGTACATTGTCTGATGTTTGCATCAAGAAAAAGAATGAGCTAAACCTTCATAAACTAAGTATCAGGGGGTAGCTGTGTTAGTCTGGATCTGTAAAAGCAGCAGAGTCCTGTGGCACCTTATAGACTAACAGATGTTTTGGAGCATGAGCTTTCGTGGGTGAATACCCACTTCATCAGATGCATGTAGTGGAAATTTCCAGGGCATATATATATATATGCAAGCAAGAAGCAGGCTAGAGATAATGAGGTTAGCTCAATCAGGGAGGATGAGGCCCTGTTCTAGCAGTTGAGGTGTGAAAACCGAGGGAGGAGAAACTGGTTTTGTAGTTGGCAAGCCATTCACAGTCTTTGTTTAATCCTGAGCTGATGGTGTCAAATTTGCAGATGAACTGAAGCTCAGCAGTTTCTCTTTGAAGTCTGGTCCTGAAGTGTGTTTGCTGCAGGATGGCCACCTTAAGGTCTGCTATAGTGTGGCTAGGGAGGTTGAAGTGTTCTCCTACAAGTTTTTGTATATTGCCATTCCTAATATTTGATTTGTGTCCATTTATCCTTTTCCATAGAGGCTGTCCATTCTGGCCGATGTACATAGCAGAGGGGCATTGCCGGCATATGATGGCGTATATTACATTGGTGGAGGTGCAGGTGAATGAACCGGTGATGGTGTGGCTGATCTGGTTAGGGCCTATGATGGTGTCGCTGGTGTAGATATGTGGGCAGAGTTGGCATCGAGGTTTGTTACATGGATTGGTTCCTGAGCTAGAGTTACTATGGTGCAGTGTGCAGTTACTGGTGAGAATCCATTGTCTACAGCTAAGCACTGAGGTACAACCGCATCTGCTCTAACCCCGCAGACAGAGACCAACACCTACAAAATCTCCACCAAGCATTCTCAAAACTACAATACCCGCACGAGGAAATAAGGAAACAGATCAACAGAGCCAGACGTGTACCCAGAAGCCTCCACTGCAAGACAAACCCTAGAAAGAAACCAACAGGACTCCACTGGCCATCACATACAGTCCCCAGCTAAAACCCCTCCAACGCATCGTCAGGGATCTACAACCCATCCTGCACAATGACCCCACACTTTCACAGGCCTTGGGTGGCAGGCCAGTCCTCGCCCACAGACAACCTGCCAACCTGAAACATATTCTCACCAGTAACTGCACACCGCATCATAGTAACTCTAGCTCAGGAACCAATCCATGCAACAAACCTCGATGCCAACTCTGCCCACATATCTACACCAGTGACACCATCACAGGACCTTACTAGATCAACCACACCATCACCGGTTCATTCACCTGCACGTCCACCAATATAGTATACGCCATCATATGCTAGCAATGCCCCTCTGCTATGTACATCGGCCAGAATGGACAGCCTCTACGAAAAAGGATAAATGGGCACAAATCAAATATTAGGAATGGCAATATAAAAAAACCTGTAGGAGAACACTTCAACCTCCCTAGCCACACTATAGCAGACCTTAAGGTGGCCATCCTGCAGCAAAAAAACTTCAGGACTAGACTTCAAAGAGAAACTGCTGAGCTTCAGTTCATCTGCAAATTTGACACCATCAGCTCAGGATTAAACAAAGACTGTGAATGGTTTGCCAACTACAGAACCAGTTTCTCCTCCCTTGGTTTTCACACCTCAACTGCTAGGACAGGGCCTCATCCTCCCTGATTGAACTAACCTCATTATCTCTAGCCTGCTTCTTGCTTGCAGATATATCTATATCTATATCTATCTATCTATCTATATATATATCTCTGACGAAGTGGGTATTCACCCACGAAGCTCATGCTCCAAAACATCTGTTCTTCTATAAGGTGCCACAGGATTCTTTGCTGCTTTCATAAACTAACCATCAGAGTTGGAGCATGGAATGTGAGGGATATGTATGAAGGGAAGCTTGCCATTGTGACAAAAGTATTTGAAAGATGTAAGATAGAAATATATGGAATCTCAGAGCTGCATGGGAAGGCAAAGGGTTATTTTATGATGATGGCTAGATATGCAGTGTACTTTTCAAGGTCTGAGAAAAAGAGAGAAAATGAGATTGCGTTTATTTTAGCCAAGGGGACATCAAAGTGTGTACTTGGATATAATCCAGTCAGCAATAGAATAATTACAATTTGCCTGTGAGTGAAGCCAGTCAATGTGTAGATCCTACAGGTTTATGCCTTTATGCAACTGGCATGCACTGTCCCCTGTGAATTCCTAGTTATCTGCAACTGACCCACATAACCTCTGTCTCTGCAGAATTGAGCCTCAGCCAGCTCAGTTTCATCCAAGTCCTGTAGCACCATGCCACCTGGGTCTGATGAAAAGATGTGGAATCATTGCTTGAGACATGCAGTTCTACCACTTCCTGTGGGAGATTCCATGCTAAGTATTTAAGGATAGAATTCAAAGCAGTAGCAGAACTCCCAGCATTTAATTTCTCTAATGAAAGTAGCACTACGTGGTTTGCAGATGATCAGAGCATGTGAGTTGTCAGATGAAAGTATTTCCCAATGGCTGTTTGTTTTTATTTACAAAACAAGGTGGGTGAGGTAATATTTTATTAGATCAACTTCGTGGTGACAGACATAAGCTTTTGAGCTACACGGAGCTCTTCTTCAGGTCTTTTAGCTGAAAACGTGTGATGAATTCGGTCACAGAGACCCCCTTGGGGCAGTCACCTGGTGTGCTGAGAGTACCTCTGAGCCTATTTTCTCTGCCAGTTTGGGCCTCCAGAACCCTCTTTGTTGACCCAGACACGGAAGTCTGCTGCAACACAGACCCAGTGTCTGAACCATACCCCCAAAACTGCAGACTTAACTGAAAACAGCTTAGCAAGTGCTCCTGTCTCCAGCATCCAGACACACAGCTCCCAATGGGATCCAAATCCCAAATAAATCCATTTTGCTCTGTATAAAGTGTATACAGGATAAACTCATAAATTGTTTGCCCTCTATAACACTGGTAAAGAGAGATGCACAGCTGTTTGCTCCCCCAGGTATTAATCACTTACTCTGGGTTAATAAACAAAAGTGATTTTATTAAGTATAAAAAGTAGGATTTAAGTGGTTCCAAGTAATAACAGACAAAACAAGGTAAGTTACTAAGTAAAATAAATCAAAATACTCAAGGCTAACTTAATACACTCAGGATCTAGTTAGAGATACTAACTTCTCACCATAGATGTTATCTCGGGGACAATCCTTTTCAGACCAATGTTGTGGGTCCAATAATCACTTAAACGCCTGTAGTTACACTCCTTTGTTCCAGTTTCTTTCAGGCATCTCTTTGGGGTGGAGAGGCCATCTCTTGAGCCAGCTGAAGACAAAATGGAGAGGCTTCCAAGGCCTCTTATATTCTCTCTCTTGTGGGTGGAAATCCCTTTGTTCTTCTTCTGTGCAAAATCACAGCAACAGGATGGAGTTTGTAGCCACCTGGGAAAGTCCCATGTCCATGAAGGATTCAGCTTTTTGCAGGCTGCCGGGGAAAGCTCAGATGTGGATTGGCATCTCCCAAAGTCCATTGTTAGTTAAGTACTCCCAATTACTTGAATAGCCCCTTCACAATATCTTCACCAAACCTCCCTTATGTGTTTCCTACAGCAAACACTTCAAACAGAAGCATAGATCTAATGCTCATAGCTTCAGATATAAAGTGATACATGCATACAAATAGGATGAAATATTCAGTAGATCATAAGCTTTGCAAAGATATGTTACATGGCATATCTAGCACAAAGTATATTCCATATTTACACTCAAGCATATTTCCGTAAACATGTAGAGTGCAAAGTCACAAAATGCATTTGATATTTTTTTCAAAATAGGGGCTTTTCCCCCGCAACTTCTCTTAAAAAGGAAACTGACATTAAAAGTCATTGAAATAACAGTTCTGGAAACTGACGTTCTCATTTTATCTACAAAACAGATACAGTATTTTCAGTGGCAGTGTACGCCTGTCCTACCAATATGCCTAAGACCACTTCTGGAGAAAACACCTCTGTGTAAGAGAGGGTAGACCATTCTTCATGCCCATTCTATCAAAAGTGTCTCTGCTCAGGCTGCCAACCGTGGTTTCAGATTCTGAGGATAGATTTTATGTGGTCATCTGTTCAATAGGAACCAGATAGAGACCTGCAGTCCATTTTACATAGGCAATCAAAAGACCTTCAGATATTAACAAGTTTTGGTCACCTGAGCTGGATTTGAACCAGTGGAATGACTGATAAAAGCCACTATGTCACTACCATGAGCGTCACTTTGAGGGAAGTGGTCTCTATTGGATAACTTACGAGTATGTCGTGTAAGGTTTCAGAGTAGCAGCCGTGTTAGTCTGTATCCACAAAAAAGAACAGGAGTACTTGTGGCACCTTAGAGACTAACAAATTTATTTGAGCATAAGCTTTCCTGGGCTACTGCCCACTTAATTGGATGCATAGACTGGAACATATAGTAAGAAGATACATATACACATACAGAGAACATGAAAAGATGGGAGTTGTGAACTAGATGCCATCAATTTAGGCTTGAATAGAGACTGGGAATGGCTTTGCCATTACACACATTGAATCTGTTTCCCCATGTTAAGTATCCTCACACCTTCTTGTCTAACTGTCTGAAATGGGCTATCTTGATTATCACTACAGTTTTTTTCTCTTAATTAATTAGCCTCTTAGAGTTGGTAGGGCAACTCTCACCTTTTCATGTTCTTTATATATATATGTGTGTGTGTGTGTGTGTGTGTGTGTGTGTTTATATCTCCTTACTATATGTTCCATTCTATGCATTTGATGAAGTGGTCTGTACCCCACGAAACCTTATGCTCAGATAAATTTGTTAGTCTCTAAGGCAGGGAACGGCAACCTTTCAGAAGTGGTGTAATTAAGGTTTCACGTGCCAGTAATACCTTCTTAAAATATATATTATAGACTTACAGAAAGATACAGCTAAACTATTGTTGTATGTAAAGTAAATAAGGTTTTTAAAATGTTTAAGAAGCTTAATTTAAAATTAAATTAAAATGCAGAGTCCCCCGGACCAGTGGCCATGACCCAGGCAGAGTGAGTGCCACTGAAAATTAGATCGAGTGCTGCCTTCAGCATGCGTGCCATAGGTTGCCTACCGCTGCTCTAAGGTGCCACATGTACTCCTGTTCTTTATGTCATGTAACACACAGTTCTTGTTCATTTGACTCTCCTCTTAAAGAAGAAAGCGGGAGTTTTGTTTTATTGTCAGAGGAGTTTACACTTTAGTAAGGTCCATTTTTAAGGCCCATGCCGTGAGCAAAATATGTATAAACTGATTAGGAGAAATGCAGCGTCGATTTATACACTGGGCAATCACATGTAATTGATTAGTATCGTGCAAGCCAAAGTTTGGCTTCCAGTTTGATCCACTGATGTTTCCTCTGTACAAACTTAGGCTGGAGATATTGCAATAGTAGACTATTTTGGAAGATGGCCAGTATTCCTTGCTTCTAATGGTAATTCTGACCTCACTGGAATGGTTTTCCTTACGGTAGTCTAACACTCCTCCTCAAGACGTACAAATAGGGTACAAAAATGCAAATATTAAGTAAACTTTCATTGAACTTCAAGAAAAGGCTTGGTATAGATTTAATGATGGGGAAAGCTTAGGGAATGGTTTAGTTTTTAAATGTGTACTGTAGCGAGGGTTTTAGTCTCACTGCAGCAACTTCCAGGAGACGAAGGATAATATTGCAGTTAAAGCAGAGACCTAGGCAACCCAGCTGTTACTCTCAGCTCTGCCAGTGTCTCACCGTGTGACCTTAGGGAGTCACTTTACTTTTCTATGCTTTTCCTTAGGGAATAATGCCTCCTAACTGCACAAGGGTGTTGGTAAGAATGAATATGTTAATTAATGTATGTAAAGTGCTTTCAGATCCTTAGGGCCAGCTTCAGGGTTTTTGCTGCCCCAAGCGGCGGAGAAAAAAAAAGCCGCAATCGGTGATATTTCGGCGGCAGGTCCTTCTCTCTGAGAAGGACCCACTGCTGAATAGCCCAATGTGCCGCTGCTTGTCCTTGGCTGCCCCAAGCACTTGCTTGCTGAGCTGGTGCCTGGAGCTGGCTGTGCAGATCCTGGGATTGAAGCCACTACTAGAAGGGCAAAGTAGTGCTGGTAGAAATGTTTCAAAATTAGAAATATCATCACTGAATGTTTGAATTTTGAAAAGTTTCTTGCAAAATGTTCTCTCCCCAGCTCTAGTGCAGAGTACATAAAACCAGTTCTGTAAGTCTGGAAGTTCAACATAAAGCACATTGGCTATTGGCAAGGTCCTTTATAAAAACCTGCTCTTGACCAGGTAAACCCAGTCTTTGTACTTAGATACATGTTTTCCTAGGCAATCTCCATCTACAGTGAACCTTTTTCATTTCACATTTTACTTTAAAAATTATACCTAAAGTGCTGGTTAAATATCTAAGGTGATACCCTGTGTACATTTTCTCATCATCTCTGAATAGGAGAATGACTGACTCATATCTTGATTGTTAAGCTGAACACTAGAGAAAGCTCATCTATAGACTTTGTGTAAATCGTACCAGGACCTTCAGCAAAAAACTCTACCACTTGAGCCAAAACAGTAACTCCTTTAACTGGCAGCTGTGGTAAGCTGTTAGCCTTGTGAGGCTAGTCACGAGGCTCGGGATCTGACACACACTTTTCTAGCACCATTTGCCCCTCCATGTTTCTGTTCACCATAGAAATAATATTTTGTAAATCTAAACTGTCTTTCAATGACTGTCGCATGCACATAACATGTGAATGGAGGCAGTACAACACTACCTGGCAGCTGTCTGCATTCAAACAAACAAACAAAAAAGTTCTCATAATTAATTGTCAAGAGGTGTGGGGAAGGGGGGGGGAGAAAGAGGCCAGCTAAATAGTTTAGCAATGTGAAATTTATATGGTCAGTGAATCAGTTCATAAACCTGTCTGTTGAAAATGCCATGGCTTACTCTGATCAAAACGCTCCAGCAGGAGCTGCCTCTAGGACCTTAGAGCTCAGTGGAGAATTGCAACTGTTAATCTGAGGAATATTTAGAAGTAAAACAAAAAATAAACACCCCTATCCAAGCCTCAAGTCAAGTGTCTGTGGTCCTAAATGTACTTTGTCTATGTCACCTCAGCTGTTAAATGCATTTTACTGAGTTTTCTCTCTCTCTCTCATGCTCTATTTTTTATTTATTTGTTAACATTAAGTCCAGTTGTTTCATTGGTACAAAGTATGTCTTAAAACAAAGGGCTGTGATGCAACCATTTGCAAGAGCAATACCTCCCTTGCTCTCAGTCCTTTGTTCTCAAGGCCAGTGCCACCTAGGGAAGGAAGCTCATGCTCCAATATGTCTGTTGGTCTATAAGGTGTCACAGGACTCTTTACTGCTTTTACAGATCCAGACTAACATGGCTACCCCTCTGATACTTATGTATCCTTGTGGACCAGGGATTGTACACATTATGGGAGAGGGTTACCACAGCTTCTCCAGGAAATGAAAACAGGATGGGATGATTAAAGCAAATCACTCCGGTAATAACACCTCCAGAGAGGTACCACCTCCCGGGGCAGCTTGCCTATACTAGTTCAAACTGGATTTACCAGCAGCCAACAGACAGAGAAAGGACATTTGGATTCAACTGACTCAGAGCCTTCTTCCTCTACCAGCAAACTGCTAGGACCTGCTGTCTAAGGTGGGCCCCAACCCTTGTGGCAGAGCTGGAAAGACTCTGAGCTACTGGGTCCCCATAAGACTGATGGGTGACCTCCAGTAAGCTGTGAGCACGCATACCGGAGTATTTATCATTTGGTGTATTTTTACCTCTGTAATGCTGTTACCTGAAGAATACATGTGCATGCCGTGTGGTAACTTGTAACTGCTGGCAATACACTGTTCATAGCCCCACAGACAAGCCAGGCACAGGCATTGGCCTTTTAAGGCAGATTGGCTTGCTGAGGCTATTGCAGTTGATCCAGGGTACTGTGCACCCTTAAGCCTCCCTGTCAGAAGGTTGTGAGATGCAGGTCTTTGCCCAAGAGAGATGATGGCTGGCCGCCAGAAACCTTCAAGTAGGCACCCTTGAGAGACCCTGGTGGGGGAAACACAGGTGAAGTGTCTTGGCCACAAATTTGGTTAGTGAGCAAGGAAACTGTGCCTTTGTTCCAACACTGGCAAATCCTCTGAGTTTGATTATCTAAAGTACAACCATCTGCAACTACTCTAGTCCATGGCACGTGCATGGGGCATAAATACCGGCTGCGTTGTTCATGCAAGATTTTCATTAGTTCAAATTGTTGTGCTGTGGGAAAGAATTAACGGGATAAAGCGAGTGACTGTGACTTATCCAAATGCAAAAAGGGGACATGTAACACACATGAACTGTGGGTAACATGTTCCCTTTGGTAGCTGGTCCACAGAAGATATGAGTCTGCTTCAGCTACTGGCTAGACAAGCTGCTGCTTTAGTTCAAGAGGTAGAAGCTTATAGGAGATCTTGAGTTGAGGCCCCTATCACATGGTGCTATTTGCAGTCATACTTTTCAAACTGCAAATAGCTAGAAAAGCTGACATTCTATAGCACATTGCGGGAGAGGAGGGCTACTCACATTTTGCCCCTTAGCAACTTCAGAGGAGCTCATAGCTCTCGCTACATATGCACCAAATGGAACCAACTTATCCAGTTTCTTATATTGGTGCCCATCACCATATCAGCCAAATGCTTGTTTTCCATCTTAATCATTAATATGGAGGCCTGGCCTGTGGACACCATAGCCACATGGATCAAATCAGTGATTATATACTGGAACTTGGAGTCTCCCCTGACTGAAGCTCTAGGGCAACAATACAATCTATGGCTGCCATTTCTGCCAATGTCTGAGTCCCGTTCTGACAGCGTCACGCCCTCTGGTGAGTGGCAGCAGATGCCCAGGGCTTTGCAGGTTGGCTTCCCAGTAGAGGAGAAATCAGTGATGTAGAGTCTGGAGACATGCTGAGTATATCTTGTTTTCTTTACATACATAGACCAGTTCTGGAGCTGAGGTCACAAACAGCATGCAGGCAGTCCCCTCTTTCGGGAATCTCAGCTCAACGCCAGTGCCCAAGTCCCAGGGAACACTTCTGTCACAAGAACTGACCCTCATCTGAGACCAAAACTGAAAGCAAATTCTCCTGCTGCTAATACAGCTGCCGCTCCCCAGAACCTTGCATAACAAAACTAACACCACACAGCATGTCTTTACAATGCTGAAAATTTGCTCACACACTAAGAGAAAGAACTTGGAAAAATATTTGTAACAGTGCCATGGGGTGATACCTGCCCTAGTCATTAGAGAATTGTTTACTATAATCTTTCACATAAGCATGAGGCTACTCATATTTTTCATGCTAAATTCTTGTGACAAAGGCTATAACAGGAACTTGCAATGGTAGGCCATGAATCCATTCTCTTGACTGATAATACTGACTGCAGCCAGAACTGGAAACAGAATAAATGGAAACCTTTCTCAAGTGGTTGGTACTCTCTTAAAATCAGAAACTTCTGGTCCTTCTTGGACATCATATTGGTCCAACTGGAGCAATACACAACATGACGCTAGTTTAAGTAGTGGCTTTTGTTTTTCTCCCATCTGTATAGCATGACCTTCAATCCTACTCCTCCTCTAAAACCCACATTTGTTTACCATTACATTAATCAGCAGTAGATGTGTTTGCTTTGTATTCTGAGACCGCTCTTAAAATTACCCTCTTCTCTTTGAATTCTGATAGGCAGGTTAAAGGGGCATCCAGACACACGTTTTAATCTACACCTTGTCTGACAACCTTTTCAGCATATTCATTGCTTCCTCTCGCACTTTCATTATAAAACAATGATCTGATTTTTAAAAGTCCACTTCATATCTGCCCACTTTGGGGATTGCTTTATGACAGCAAGGCCTGTTTGTAACCAATTTATCTTCTTTTCAGCGTGAATGTTGATCTGGGCTATACCAGATTAAACGCCTCCTACTGCAAAGTGCTACTTTATGGGAAAGATTGAGCATTTCTGACCATCTCCCAAACCAGAGCCAAGCCCCATAGCTAGCAACCCCCCGCCCTCATTCAGCAAAGCACTTAAGCGCATGCTTAACATTGAGCAAGTGCTTAACTTCCATCAAAGTCAAAGTGCCTGCTTAAGTGCTGTGCTGAACTGAAGGCCAAAAGAGGAAACCACTGCAACTTCCCTGGCTGAGTTTTGGTCAGTCTCATATATTCAAAGCAATGGTGGAAGCCAGGGCCATCGTAGGCAGATTAGACTCTTTCTCTTCTTTGCTTGTGAAAGCCGGTGCAGAATAATGAGGACTCTTACTGAAAGAGCTAGTCAATGTCTCACCCAGTAAGAGCCTAATCCTTACATCTATAAGAAACGCAATAAATCTGACCCATGTACAAGCAGCCATAGGACACTGTGACTTCACCAACTCCTGCCCATCTCTAACTTCCCTTTCCTGGGTAAGATTGAGAAGATTGTGGCTTCAGCAATGTTTCATCTCTGCCCTGAAAAAAATCTCAAAGAAATATTCACAAAGGTTGAATGAATTTGTGTCTCTTGTGTTTGCTTTTCTCAAGCCTAAGGAATTTGAAAGTCCCAATGTTTAGATATTGACTGAAAGGGAAAATGTGCAGTTTGAAATTCATGCTGCTGCTGTTTAGTTAAATATAATTTTTCCGGTCAAGGAACAGAAGTGTTCCCTCACCATTTATATGACCAACCCACACAGCATGAATTGCAGAAGGTAACTGTTCACAATGTATTGGTCCCCAGGGACCTTCAGGTTGATGATGATTCACTGAAAAAACCTGCAAATAATTTTAGATTAAGAGTCCAATTAAGAATCTATTTGCAGACAATTCACCAACACAAAAAGAAGTAAAATTCACTGAATAAATTATTCATTCGGAATTATTTATCCAGTTCTAATTAATGAAGTTAATGGGAATATCATGCTTAAATTTAAGCACATTTGTATGTATTTGCGGGGTCAAGGTCTGAGCAAGAACTTCAGGCTTTGGGTGTAATCTTGTCCCTATAGAAATCAGTGGCAAGAATCCCATTAACTTCACTGGAGCAAGGATTTCTCTCTTGGATTTTAGTGTAATGGCCCATCTTTGCTGTTTTTTAATGAGTCAGTGTGCTTCGTATTGAATGATGCAACATACTCCTCTTTCTAGACTTGGGTTTTCCATTTATAAGCGTGGAGTCTTTCCACTAGGCTCACCTACTGTGATGTTCCCCTGGTGTTATCTGGATCGGTGATCTGCTAGGTCACTCCAATCCTCGACTCTGGGAGCCAGCCTTACCCTGCTCTGCTTTGAGAACCACCACTCCTGGGCTGTTCACGCACAGCCTCTAGCATGTAAGCTGCTCCCAGCTACATGAATGAGCACTTTTGGCCGGCCACTGCTTGGATTGTGCAACTGAATGACGCTATCCAATATCTTTGGTCCCAGACACAACCCTAGGAACCTCCGTCTTGCAGTGTCCAGTTATGCCCACCAGATACTGCAAGCTTATATGAGTTCGTCAATTTAACAAAGAAATTGATATGTACCAGGCTTGTTATCCCAAGGAAAGTCTGACACACTTCAAATCAACATGCTCCTTCAGGTGGAATAAACAAATTTATTAACTACAAAAGATAGATTTTAAGTGATTATAAGTTGAAGTACAAGAAGTCAGATTTGGTCAGATGAAATAAAAGCAAAATGCATTCTAAGCCAATTTTGATACTTTCAGTGCCCTTACAAACTTAGATGCTTCTCACCACAGGCTGGCTGGTTGCCCTTCAGACAGGCTCTCTCCTTTGATCAGCGCTTCAGTCACTTGATGGTGGTGTCTGTAGACAGAGGTGGAAGAGAGAGAGCTTGGCAAACGTAGCTCCCTTTAATCATGTTCTTTCTTCCCTCTTGGCTTTGCCCCCCACCCTTCACAGTCAGGTGCCATTACCTCCCTGTAGTCGCAAACTGACCAAAGGAAGGGTGCTGACTCACTCAAGAGTCCAACAGATCCTTTGTTGCTGCCTAGGCAGTGTCCTTTGTTCCTGTGAGGCTGGGCTGGGTTTGTCCCATACATGCCCTGATGAGGTGTGAACTGTCCCTGTGCTCCTGGAGAGCTTTTGGCTGGGCTTGTTTTAAGCCATGAGGACACATTTTCAGCTTCATAACTATATACAGGAAATTAAAACCTATGACATTACTATAAAAACAATACTCAGTGTATCATGAGCCTTCCGAAGACACTTGACATGACAAACTTTGCATTGGATACCACACAGTCATATTATAAGGATGAACATGGGGGTGCAGGGTGTTCCTCCAAGGTACAGAGTGTGTCACCTGCAAATAAACATTTTAAAGCAAAGCTGAAAAAATGGATAGCTTATCTGTAATACCAATAACGTTTTTGTTGTATCATAAATCATATAGATTGTTAGAAGGAAATCATATTGAAAACTAGGAGTGGGGCTGTCATAAACAGATAGTTAAGGGTTAATGTCTCTCTTACCTGTAAAGGGTTAACAAACAGGGACCCCAAACACCTGACCAGAGGACCAATCAGGAGACAAGATAGTTTAAAATCTCGTGGGAGGGAAGCCATTGTTTGTGGGTTTTGGGTTTGGCTTTGTTCTCTCTGAGTCCTAGACGGGGCTAGAGGTGTAACCAGGTTTCTGCCAATCTCCCTGCTACAGTCTCTTATCTGTTCAGAATTGTAAGTAGAAAAGGCGGTCATAGTCTTTTAATTTGTTTTCTTTTTCATTTGCATATGTGTACTTGCTGGAAGTAGCTTAAATTGTGTTTCTGCTGGAGAAAGTTTCTTTCTATTGTTTATAAGTTGAAAGACCCTGTAACTTTTTACCATCTAAAGTGCAGAGATAAACCTGTTACTTTTTTCTTTCTTTTTTTATTAAAAGCTTTGCTTTAAGACCTGTTTGAGTGTTTTCTCCTGGTTAAGGCTCAAAGAAGCTTGAGTCTGTATTGCCTGAGGGAGGGAATGGTAAAGTTCCTCTTTTTGTTAGATTCACGGAGTTGAATCAGGTGATCTCCTAGTGTTCCCAGGGCGGGAAGGAGCTGGGGAGGAAGGAGGGAGGGGGAAGGAAATGGTTTATTCCCCTTTGTTGTGAGACTCAGGGAATTTGGGTCTTGGGACCCCCAGGGAAGGTTTTAGGGGAGACTAGAGTCGATCAGGCGCTCTACTCTAAGTCCTAATTGGTGGCAGCCTATCAGATCTAAGCTGGTAATTAAGCTTAGGGGAATTCATGCTAATACCCACATTTTGGACGCTAAGTTCCAGAATTGGGAATTATATTATGACAGGGGCTGACCCCCAAAGTTTAGATCCAGATTGGAATTTGACCAAGGCTTGGGGATGTTCAGGTTCAGCATCTTAGCTGGGATCCATCTCTATTTAAAATAAGAAACAATTTCTGCTGAAATGGAAATTGTGAAAATTTGAGAATACTTTAAAACTTAATTTTTTCTCTGTAAATAGTTTAGTTTGGCCAATATTTTTAAACTTGATTACGTGAAGCTAAGTCCCACTCCATAAAAGCATTTAAAATATGCTTAAATTAATCATGTGAGTAGCCCCATAGAAATCCATAGGAGGATACCTGTAGGTGCAAATGTAAATACATTAGTAAGTGACTAGAATCTCTGGTATCTAATATAAGTGGCTTGATTTTTATATGTGCTGAGAACCCACAAATCTCAGCAGAAATAAATGGGATATGTGATGGGTTTTCAAAAATACCATGTTTTTGTAGGTGCCTGAATATGGACTTAATACCTTAATGTAGTCAGCCAAGTTTGAAAATTTTGGCTTTAGTCTACTATCAGTTAAGGTTCTTCTTCACTTGATGATCTCTGTGTGTATTGCACATGTGAGTTTAGAGATTTTATTAAGCATTATCCATTGGTCTGCACATGCACAGTAGTTCTTGTGCTCTTAACTGAGAGTATAAGAGAAGGTGTGGAGTGGCATCTCTCCATTTCCTTCTTACCGCCACGTGGCCTGAGTTGAAATCCTCTGTGTCCACAGCTTCTTCCTTCAACTGCTTCAATCTGTAAATACATTATACATAGTTTTAGTATTTTATTCTTTTCATCTTAAGTACTAGTTGTAATTGTGCCTTTTTGGGCCATAACTGAGAGTGCCAAATTCGGGATAAACTGCTGAGAAATAGGGCAGATACACCCCAAGACTGGTGGCTAATCCCCATAGGATATACGAACCAGCAACAAAAGTAAACTTCTGTTTCACCACACTGGCTAACAAGACGTCATGAAAGCAGTTTCCTTAGGCATTCCAGTTCTTGTATTACCATCAAAAACACTAGACTTAGAGATGTGTGGTTCTTTAAAACCAATCTCTTCAAATAAAAGGTTCTTCTGATCCCAGTGGATGCTGCAGACACTATGTCTAAAGGGATGGCTATAGTTATTGTCATGAGGAGAGATTCCTGGTTACAATTTCCATGTTTCTCTAGAGAGGTGCAGAGCACCATTCAAGATCTGTCATTTGATACAGTTAGCCTTTGCCATGAAAAGAGAGATTAATCTCTCAAGGACTCAGCGACAAGACTTTTTGTTCTTTGGGTATTTATGCCCCTGACCCTAAGAGCAGGCATCACAAATAGTGATATAGAGCAAGACTACTTCCTCAACCATTTTACCATCAACTCTTCCACAAACTACCATGCAAACATCAGAGGTGCAAAGGCCCAGGTTCACAACATTCACTGTCACAGCTCATTCTGTCCCACAGCCAAATAATTTCTTTTGATGGGACCATTGAGATCTGTGTCCCTTTATTGATGCCACATCATCCATCCCCTCAGTTTTTTGGAGGACACCTTACCCAATTTGCCCACAACTGGTAGGCTTTAACAACAAACAGATGCTGGAAATTATTCACTGTGGCTATCTGATTAACTTTCTGTCAACCCCTACTCACAAACTCCCTTCCCGGTTCCTTTTCAGGAACCAGTCTCATTAGGAAATTCTGCATCAAGATTTGTACTCCTTTCTCCACCCAGGAGCCATAGAAAGAATCCCACCTCAATATCCAGAGAAAATATTCTACTTCACATAGTCATCGTCCACAAAAAATGGGGGAATGGAGACCAATTCTCAATCTATGCTAACTAAATATATTCATCCCAAAATTAAAATTCAGACATTGTCACATTGGCATCAATAATTCTTTTTCTGGAAGAGGGCACATGGTTTGTGGCTCTTGACATGAAAGACACAAACTTTCACATAGATGTTTACCCAATGAAGGTTCCTCAAGTTCCTCCTTGGTCAAGACTATTAGTAATTCAGAGTCCTTCCTAGCTATGGCACCCAGGGTCTTTACAAAAGTATTTTCTGTGGTGGCAGCTTGGATGAGAAGAAATAGGTATAGCATCTTCCCATATGTCGATGACTGACTTTAGATGGGCAGAATGTACAAGGATGTCCATTTTGTAACCTGATGCCTACTCCATCTACTACCTTCCCGAGGAATTTGTGTCAACCATGAAAAGTCCACTTTAGCCTCCAACAAGTCCATAAATTTCATCAGAGTGATCTTGGATTCGACTACAGCAAGAGCCTATCTAATTGAGATCCCATACCATTGGTGATCTCGTAAAACAGACCACCTCAGAGTTTGGACTTCAGTCAGAACTTGCCTTTTCCTCCTTGGCCACATGGTCTCATGTTCATGATGCCATTTCCAGGTTTCATCTCCTTTGCTTGCAAATCTGGCTTCAATTCATCTACTCACCAGAAAAAGTCAACATCAATTCTAAAATAGCAATTCTGTCTAAGATTCTGGCCTTTCTGATCTGGTGGCTGAAGCTGGAGAAAGTTTGAGTGTGGACTCCTTTCCTCATGCATATGCTTAAGACAACTATCATTGTCTCCCTCTTACATTGGGGAGCACATATGGACATCCACTGGTGAAAGACCATGTTCAGGACTGAATCATGGATCTCCCATTTGTGATCTGTGAAAAAAGTCTGCTGAGACTGTCTGATGGGGAGTTCTACGCACGTGATTAGTATGCCACTGAAAGCGTTATGTGATGTTTGATAGTCAATCTCTGGAATTGATGTATCTCTACACACTGAGAGAGAGATCTTGTCCCTTCCTGTTTGTTTATATAGAAGATGGTTGTCATATTGTCTGACATTATCTCTCTGTATATGCTGGGATCAGCTGAGTGGAAGGAAAGTGTTGCAGGTCCGATGCACCTCCCTTAGTTCCAGTAAATTGGTATGCATCCTGGATGCTCAAGGGCTCCAGGTGCCTTGTTCAGTATGACATCTTGGAACCTCCTTGCTTCAGAGCTGAACAAAAAACTTCCCCTGTACTGCTCCAGAGGAGCTCTAGGCAGGGGCTTCAAGGGAAAGGCCCTTCTGCAACCATGGAGGGATCACCTCAGATATGCCTTCCCTTCTATCCCATTAATACCACATGTTCTGTGGAAAATCCATCATGACAAGGCTGGAGTCATCCTTATTGTGACCAAATGGGTGAAAAAGTTGTAGTTCACAGACTTATTGAGACTTTCAATCCATAAGCCGATCAACATCCAACCATTTCTAGACCTGCTAACCCAATAGAACTGGGGACCATTGCAACTTAAGGCCTGATATTTGGATGGACATCAGATGTAGAGATGCATCTGAAGAAGTGGGTATTCACCCACGAAAGCTCATGCTCCAAAACGTCTGTTAGTCTATAAGGTGCCACAGGATTCTTTGCTGCTTTTACAGATGTAGAGTGTTCATGTTTCTAGGTGGTTCAATCTATCCTCAACCAAAGTGGTAAGGATTATACCATCAGATGCTATTCAGCTAACAATGCCAGTTATCTCCAGAGTCTACTGGGATCCCTGCTATTCTAGAATATTTACTTACCCGTAAGTCAAACCATCCCCTTACCAATATTTTTTCCAAAACCACATGCCTCTGATGAGAGAAGGCTTCACTCTCTAGGCATCTGAAGAGCACTAGTCTTTTATCTTCTAAGAACAGAAGCAATTAGAAAGACACCTAGACTTTTTGTTACCAAAGAAAGATCAAGAGGTCAAGCTCTGTATGTGCAGAGATTTCCTAAATGGATTTCTGGTTAGATTATCCTTTGTTCCCAACTAGCTCAAATCCCTCTCCAAGCAACCTCTGCAAGACATGCCTCTACTAGAGATATGTAGGGCACCTACCTGGAGCTCCTTACACACCTTCACAAGATATTATTCTTTGGTCCAGACTTCTGTTGCAGATACAGTTGTGGGGACAGCAGTATTACAGTCTTCTATCATTTCTGCATCCTCACACCTACCTCTTGTTTGCCTACTACTTGCTAATCTCCCACATGTGGAACACACAGAGGGATCATTACTCAAAGAAGAAATGGTGGTTCTTCTTCTAGTGCTTACACATCTATTCCACTGTAGGTTGTGCACTGTTGTTGGAGAACTTTTTCCCTTAATGGTACCCACCGGAGTGGCTCGAGTGCCCTCTGTCATTACATGCCATGGCCTGCTGGTATAAGAGGGCAAAGCCCTCCCAACCCCCACCAGTTCCTTCTTACTGCCAGTGATGGTTGTTTCGGGAGCTCCCCATTCTGCTCAGACCTCCCTTCAACCATCTCATTCACGGTCATTGAGACCACTCAAAAGGAAGTCGGCACCAAAGGCATCCTTCTCCAGATCCTGGTGTGACACTGTATGGAATATGGGTGACCGTTTATAATATTATTGATACCAATATTACAAAATTGCAATGCGTCATACAAGATATGCCATGTAATGTATCAGTGGAAAAGTTATGATTTGCTAAGTATGATGATCTCATTTATGCGTATGTATCATCTTTGTATCATGAGTTATAAATACGTGTGATAGAGCTGCATCTCAAACTTGTGCTATGTTTCTGGGTGACATCTCTAGACAGATTGGCATGACCACTATCCAGCCTGCTTAATGGCCCATCAGCTGTACAATGAACTTATTGAAAGAAGCCAGGGCAACACCTCTGAGTGTAGGGACATGCCTGTGGACAGGGGACTCCAAGTGCTTTTCCATGCCTGGGTGCTGTGATCTTGTGTTTGGGACAAAGGATGTACAAGCCACATGGCAAAGGATATAAAAAGGCAGTTACATTGTCTCCATTTTGTCTTTAATCCTTCTCATCTCTGGAGTAACTTCTCTACAAATTGAAGCTTTGACTGAAGGACTGATAGACCCTTCCAAGCTTTGGATGTATTCCAGAGGGATTTTACAAGATAGCAAACTCACCAATCCTGGATTCTGATATATGGACTCTGAAGTCATATGTATGTATCTGATTGCTTTTCGTTTATAATAAAACCCTTAGTTTTAGATACCGAAGGATTGGCTGGCAGTGTGGTATTTTGGGTAAGATCCAAAGTAATATTGATCTGGTAATGTGACTGAACCTTTGGGGATCAGAAGAACATTTTGTATAGTGAATAGAGTTTTAAATAACTTCACTTTACTGGACCTATTGGCTGATTGGGAGCCAGAGACAGGGATGCAATACAGGAGGCTGTCTGATATCTTTTTTTAACTTCTTGATAACCAGTCTGGGGGATCAGGAGCACAGTTTGTGATTGGTTGGCAAATATAACTACAGTATTAATCATCAGTTTTGGGAGAATCTGCTTCCCATTTTTCAGCCTGCCCTGACGGTGTGGCATTTTCAGTGTGGGCTACTCTAAGCACCTCAGGTCACACTCGGTACTGAGATTGGTAATGAGCAGCCAGAAGTCACTTAAGTGGTTTCCCACCACAAGTCATGAAGCAGCCACCACCTAAGAAGCCTGTCGCATCCTCTTCCTCATCACAGCAAGCAACGCACTGCTGCTGGAGGACCCAAAGCTCATCAAGATCTGTTGAAAAGGGTGACCTCTGTTTTTGATATTCAGGCAGAGAAGGTGCATGAAAGATCTCACAAATTGGAGGATATCCTGGTATTGGCAGCATCTGCCAGGGTGCCTATGCCAATTAATGAAGCCATTATGGAGCTGGTTAAGGCACTTTGGCAGACACCATCCTCCTTGCCTCCCACAGCAAAGTGAGCTGAAGGGAGGTTCTACCCCCCTTCTAAGGGATATGAGCATTCATACTCTCACCCTTTCCCGCTTCCTTGGTGTTGGCAGCTGCTAATGAATGGGAGAGATATGGACATCAGGTATCTGTGCCCAAAGGCAAAGATTCAAAGACACTGGGCTTGTTTGGGCACAAACGTTATTCCTTAGAAGTCTGCAGCTCAGAATTGCAAACCAGCAGGCACTCCTGAGTCGCTGTGACTTCATCCTCCGAGAAAACATTATAAAGTGTAAAGACAAGTTACCAGAGGACTGTAGGCCGGAGTTTGCAATAACAGTGGAAGAGGACAACATGGTTGCCGGAATTGCTGTCCAGAACAGTTTAGATGGCATAGACTTAGTGGCTTGAGCCATGGCATCAGCTATTTCTGTGAGACGATGTTCATGGTTGCAGTCATCTGGGCTCCCCACAGAGGTCCAACAGACAATCCAGGGCCTCCCTTTCAAAGGTCCCATTTCGGTTTTGGATAAGATGGCCTGAAAGATTCCTAGATTACACTGAACTCACTTAGAATCTATATTTCAGTAACAAAGAGGAAACAGTTCCATCCACAACAGCCATACAGATTCCACGGATTTGCTCCCCATTCTCAAGATCTGCTGAGGAGAAAGGGTAGGGATTATAGGAGACGACCTCTGCTACCCTCTTTTTCAGCATCAGTGGCCTCATCCTGTCCAGCCGCTTCATCCAAAAAGGCATTTTGATGAGTTGGTCAAGGGCAATATTCCAGTTACTGTAGTTCCACCTGTTTCCCACCTTTTTGTTTACAAATCATTTATCTTGCCTGGGTCCAAGTAACATCAGATTGATGGGTCTTAAGCATGGTGGAACTGGGATATGGCCTCCAGTTCATTTTTACCCCTACTTTTCAGCCTCTTGCCCCATCCCTCTTCAGGGATCACTCTCACAGGATTGTCCTTTACTAGGCGATCCAGTCACTTCTTCAGGCTGGAGCCACAAAGGAAGTCCCATTGCGCCTCAGGGGAAAGGCTTCTGTTCTTGCAACATCCATATGAAGCAGCATATGCCCCAAATTCTCATCATTTGGACAAGGTGGTTCGAGTGCCAGTGCCAGTTTTGTCATCTCTGGATTGGTGGATGGACCCTCTGAAAGTCTGTGTGTGGGTCCTGTTAATCCCTCCACTACCAACCCTCACTGTAGTCACAGATGCACCATCCCTGGGTTGGGGACCTCATATGGGGTACCCGCTGACTCAAGATCCCTGGTTGTCTCAGAATCCAATTACTCATAGAAATATCAGGGAGTTAAGAGCTATTTGATTAGCTTGTACAGTTCTTGCATATAGTAGGAAAGATTTTTTTAATTCTAACAGGCAACTCTGCAATTATGTTTTACATAAACAGAAAGGGAGGGGGTGCAGTCTAACCAGCTATGCCAAGAGGCAATTAACTTCTAGGACTTGTGTATAACCAATTCAATACAATTTAAGGCTGATTATCTTCCAGAGAAACAGAAGATGTTGGAGGATCAACTGAGCAGGACCGTCTCTGATCACCATTACACCCAGATGCGGCCAGATCCATTTTCCAGCTCTGAGGGGCTCCCCAAGTGGACCTGTTTGCAACAAAACCCAACAGAAAATGCCATCGGTTTTGCTCCAAGGAAAGTCTCAGCCCAGGCTCACTGACGAATACTTTTCTGCTTCCCTGTAAGGAACCCCCACTGTTCGCCTTCCCTCAGATTCCCTTGCTACCCAGGGTCTTGTTCAGAATCAAACAAAGCCATGCTTGTCTCATCCTTATAGCATCAGCATGGCCTTGACAACCTTGGTACTTGACTCTATTGACCTTGTCAATCAAACTTCCTTTGTTTCTTCTGGATCCAGATGTGATTTCTCTGGACCACAGCCACCTGCTGTATCCCAACTTGTGACCCTTCAGGTGACAGTGTGCATGCTTAATGGTTAATGCTTTTGGAAAGATCCTGTTGTAAGGATGTTCAGAAAGTGCTTCTGAATAGTAGAAAACTCTTAACTAGGGGCACTTACCTTGCTAAGTGGAAGCACTTCTTCATTTGGTCTCAGCAGAAAAGTGTATCTCTGGAGCGTGCACCCCTGCACCTCATACTGCACAATCTTCTATGCCGAAAACATCAGAGTTTGGCTATTAGTTTTATAAGAGTACATCTGGAAGCTATCTCAGCCTTCCATTTCTCAGTGGATAGTAGATCCCTTTTCTCCAACCCCATCATCACCAGATTCCTGAAGGGCTGGGTCATATTGTATCCACATGTACAAGATCCTATCCCTCCTTGGGATCTGAATTTGGTCCTAGTAAAGTTGATGGGCCGACCATTTGAACTCCTTACAACTTGCTCTCTTCTTAATTCCTCTGTGAAGGTAGCATTTTTAGTGGCCTTTACCTCAGCCAGAAGGGTGAGTGAGTTGAGACCCCTAGTGTCTCAGCCTCCCTCTACAATTTTCCATAAGGATAAAGTTTATCTCTGCCCTCACTCAAAGTTTCTCACCAAGGTAGTCTCTAATTTTCATGTTAACCAGGCAATCTATTTGCCAACATTCTTCACAAAACCTCATGCACACAGAGATAACGTGAGACTTCATTCATTGGATGTGATTAGGGCTTTAGCTTTCTACCTGGAGTAAGGTCTTCCACACAGTTCATTGTGATTGTGGACAGAACTAAGGGCTGACCAGTTTCCACTCAGGGAATCTCATCCTGGATCTCTTTGTTCATTCATTTATTCTACCATCTGGCAAATATATCCCCACCAGCTAGAGTATTGGCACACACTAGAGCAGTTTTCTTGGTGCAAGTACCTATCATAGACATTTGTAAAGCAGCAACTTGATCATCAGTCCACATTTTTTATTCTCATTATGCTATTTTCCCGTCAGTCCAGGACTATGGATGTTTTGGATGGTTTGTCCTATAATCATAATGTTCAGGTAGATTCTGAGCCTATCTCCATGTTTGTCTCTTTGTGAATCACCTATAGTGGACTGGCCATGTGCAAGCATTTGAAGAAGAAAAAACGGTTTCCTACCTTTCTAGAACTGTTGTTCTTCAAGATGTGTTGCACATGTCCTTCCCCTCTCTATTGGAATCTTCCAGTATGAAGTTACTAAGAGGAATGTGTGGCAAAAGAGGATGCTCGAGCTATCCTGACAGGTACCTCTGAGAGAAAAATGTCTCTGTCAGCTGTGCATGAGGTGCGTGCACCATACTTGCAGCGGAATATTCATGTGCAACACACCCCAAAGAACAACAGTTACGGAAAGATAAGTGACCATTTTTCACTTACCTGTAACGGGAGTCTCTTTGAGCTACATGGTCCCTATTTGTATTCCACTACTGGTCCTTCAGCCCCTCTGCTGCAGAGCCCCTTATAATCTTGGTTCAGAGCACAAGGGGAACAACCACACACCTGCAGACCAATGGACACTGCTTACTAAAAGTCTCCTAATTCATGCACATGGCGCAGCTGTGTACCCACATGCAGAATACAGATAAGGCGCTCAAAAAACCTCCAGTTACAGGTGAGTAACGTCCATTTATTTGGTCTTTTTCTTGAAAACTTTAGAGAATTTTGTTAGCATGATTACTGGCTTGACTTCAATATCAGAGCCTTAGGAATCCAGCTATATGTTTGGATGCATTTTGAAATTTATAAATGTTCATTTTTTGCTCTCCTGGAATCTGGTGCTGTTTATGCAAAATGCATTTGTCAAGAGATGCAGTATTTTTGACAGAGCTATGCTAAACCTTTAACAGGTAGAGCTCTAAAATTACAGACCACAAATCTCCCCACTAAGCACTATTTACTAATGTGATAATTGTGGAACATTCAATGATGCGTTAAGTGCCATGGAGTGGCAGTATAATTACAGTATATGGCAAGTTACAATATAAATAAAAAGTAAATACATGATTATTTTTGGCTTAGGTCACATGGTAAATACTAAGTGCAATTATAGTACCAGCTAATTTGCAGGAATGTGTAATTACTCTGGGGCTTAATTCATTTGCAAAGACTTGTCCAGCTTTTCACACTGTGTTAGGCCATGGAAACTCCACAGAATGGATTATTCATGGCTATGGGGTAGCGGGGTTTCATAGCAAGTGAGTAAAATCTTATATATTAATGACTTCTCCATCCCCAACCCCACAGCGGCTCTATAGCCACATGAACTGTTTGGTTAGGATTTTCAAAGAGATCTAAGGGAGTTAGGTGCCCATTGAAGTCAATGAGAGTTGGGCTCTGAACTCCATGGAGCTGATTTGACAGTCTCAGCCCAAGTTTCCTGATAGTTCTGGTCTCACATGCACTGCCTTAGTGGGAGCTTTATTTTTCCCCCTTTGGATCAGTAAGCCAGCAAGTGGCTATGTGAGGTTCACAAATCAAAGAGTATGTCTAGTTATTGCTTCTCATGCAGTGGTCCCAGCGATTCTTCCATTCTGTAACCCCTGTTCTTCCAGGTGCTAACTGCTGGTTTGCATTAGGAGCTTGGGTTTGTAGGTCTGCGTAGTACTGACCAAGATTTTTGGTACCATTTGTGTAACCCTTCTGCCAGGTGAAGCCAGCAGCAACCAGAGCTGGATTCAATATCCTGGAGTTCCTTTCCATCGATACAACACAGAACTGGCTTGAGCTCCCACCCAGTAACCTGGTAAAATTAGACTCCACCCTGGGGCACCCCGAGAGGCAATATTTCCCCACTCGCAAGTCCAGAGTGTGAATGTAGAAAAGAAACTTAAATAAAAGGAGAGAAGTAACTTGGCATTAATTTTGGAAAACACCACAAACAGGGTTCATAAACCTAAACTATGAGCAAAAGACCCACCCTCAGGTAAGTTGGGCAGTGTCCTTTTCCCCTCAGGTTCTTAAGTCCAGCAACCCAAAAGTCCCTTTAGCGTGCCAGTCCCTTCTCTGCACCGCACTCAGTGTTGGTGTCCTTGGTCAGTGCAGATCCAGAGTTCAGAGGTGCAGCTGCAGAGTTTGCTTCTCACCTTGGGTGGAGGTAAAAAGGCATCTTACTTGCTCTGCTGCTTGGGCACTCATCTGCCGCCCATCTCAGTCAGCCACCCTGCTGGTTGCTCTCCACACCTCCATTGCCAGTCAACTGTCAGTCATGTTCTGCTGCCAGCTGCCTTTCTTCTGTGACCTCTGTTCATCAGTCTCTTAGTGACTTTTAGCTCTTAGCAGTATGGGCAGAAATAGCCCCCCCCACAACTGATTTCAGCTCTGGTTGAGCATTTAAAATAACAAAAGAGGCTACTAATAAAGCCTATTTAGCTCTTCCTTTGAACAGTGGGAAGGAACAGGTCAAACCAGTCTGGGGATTCTTAGGGAGTGTCCACATCTCCTGGCTAAGACATCTGTCCCCACCTCTCTGACAGTCACAGGGCTCTGGCATTTGAGCCCCTGACTTAACGAGGACCTTTCAGCTGATGGTGACCCCCCTCATCTGGGACAGGTTAAGCACAGTTCTGCTTCCCCGTATTCCTACAATAATTACAACATTTTGGTAACAGCATTTTACTACCCCTGCCTTCAGTATTGAAGTGATTTGTAACCCAGCACCAGCCAAAGTTGATTACTTTGAGCAAAACACTGCTTTATTTGCTGGATATCTAAGTAGAGCAGCAGCAAACCATATTTACATAAACACACCCAAAGTCTCTTCCCCCTCCCAGATAGCTGTCAGGAAAGGATTAATTCCCTGCTTACATCTGTTTAATAGCAAGTGGATCTGGTATAATCAATTGGTGGTACGTCAAAGGCAGTAGCCCCAGCCTTGGGAAGCAGGAAACAGGAAGTGTGCACAGTGGATGTTATCCTGGCTCTAAGAACAAGACCAATATTTAACATATGTATTACCCTAAGGAGTAAGTGGACCAGTCAGGGAATGCACAGTACAAACTCCTAGTGAGATATATTAGGGGACAAGTTTTTCAGAGAAAGCAGGGGGAAGAAAAGAAAAGGTATTACTTTTTAAAGCAAACAGAATATTTATCGTTTTACCCAGTAAACAATAACGGATCTCCAAGGTCTCCAGCCAACTCTTCTTTCGCACGCCTGATGTAACAACCTGTATGGGACTTGGAGGGAGAAGCAGAGGTTGCAAGAGGGAACGGTTAAGAGAAGGCATCAAGAAACCAGTCTGTGTGCACAAGGCTTGAATCCTAGCTGTAGCTGCAGCACCTTTGTAAATAGTTCTCTTAATAAAGAGCAGTTTAGTTTTTCAAGGTTGGAGTCCTCTCCTGTTATTATCCAGCATGTGATATGTGAAACACCTGAGACCTCAGAAAAGAATTCTCCCCATAGGCTTGCAAGAATATCAGTAGTAATCTGATTGTCTGTTAGCAGGACTTGACCCTGGGCCTGGCAGTGCCAAATAACAGACCTCTACCATTTGAGCTGAAGGACTAACTAGATTTGCTGGGAGCAGTAGCAGACAGCTGTCATCCGTGGACCAGCCATAGACAGCGATGCAGTGACATTTTACAAGCAGGTTACATATTCATACACATCACAGCCATGTTTTTTTCCAAGGCCAATGCTTGCATTTGGGAGTGGGTTCAGGATGAAGACAGGAGATGGGAATCAAGCTTAAACTATAGCACGGATTCAACACAACAACAACCCACTTAGAGTTGCTTATAAACACACAGTCTAACCCAGATCTTTTGCTGAGGTTTCAGAACTTTTGACATGGTCTAGTACAAAGCAAACCTCCTGAGCCCACACTGTGCTGCTCACAAGGTTTCTGTGATCCTATCATTAGGATATGTTTTGCACAAAGTATGTGCCTTGTGAGACATCATTCTAAAAGTCTTGATCTGCTAGACATTAATATCTCGTTGGATTGTATGTGCTATTGTCCTATGTGAAGTTATGAAGTTTGGCTATGTATGTGTTACTGAAACGTGTGAAGGTGAAAACACCCATGAGCCGCCTTTCAGTTACAACAGTAAAAAGGCCAAAGAATGTTAATGGCTTATTGAGGAAATGCACACAAGCACAGGAACTTTGTATAATAGAAACCTCTCAGAGCTCGCACTGCGCAATGGGAACTGTTTGATCCAGGTCATAGGAAAAGAGCTTACCAGCAAGTGGGAAGAAGGATAGGGGTTGTTATAAAACTGGATGGGTGGGGTTCTGTGGCCTGCCTTGTGCAGGAGGTCAGACTAGATGATCAGATTGGTCCCTTCTGACCTATGAGTCTATGAGTCTATGAGTCTATAAGGTATAAAAGGGGGAAATGATGTCATGATGGTACCTCATTGTCCCCACAGTAACACACCTGGAAACACCTGAAGGCTGAACAGGGGGAAGTGATAGTCCCAGGCTAAAGGTATTTCTAGCCTGTGTATGAAAACTCGGGAAACCCAAGCTGCAAAGCAAAGGTAGCTTGTGCTTAAGAATCTGCCAGCCTATTTATCACTCAGGGTGAGAATTTGCTAATTCATATCCTACCTATCTAGTGTGTTAAATTCAGTCTGTGGCTTTGTTTATTTACTAGGTAATCTGCTTTGATCTGTTTGCTATAGACTCATAGACTTTAGGGTCAGAAGGGACCAAAATGATCATCTAGTCTGACTTCCTGCACAAAGCAGGTCACAGAACCCTACCCATCCACTTCTATAACAAACCCCTAACCTATGTCTGAGTTATTGAAGTCTTCAAATTGTGGTTTGAAGACCTCAAGCTGCAGAGAATCCACCAGCAAGTGACCCATGCCCCATGCTGCAGAGGAAGGCAAAAAACCTCCAGGGCTTCTGCCAATCTGCCCTGGAGGAAAATTCCTTCCCGACCCCAAACATGGTGATCAGCTAAACCCTGAGCATGTGGGCAAGACTCACCAGCCAGCACTCAAGAAAGAATTCTCTGCAGTAACTCAGATACCATCCCATCCAACATCCCATCAGAGACCACTGGGCATACTGATCTGCTGATAATCAAAGATCAATTGCCAAAATTAAGCTATCCCATCATACCATCCCTTCCATAAACTTATCAAGCTTAGTCTTAAAGCCAGATATGTCTTTTGCCCCCACTACACCCCTTGGAAGGCTGTTCCAGAACTTCACTCCTCTAATTATTAGAAACCTTCGTCTAATTTCAAATCTAAACTTCCTAGTGTCCAGTTTATACCCATTTGTTCTTGTGTCTACATTGGTACTAATTTTAAATAATTCCTCTCTCTCCCTAATATTAATCCCTCTGATATATTTATAAAGAGCCATCAAATCCCCCCTCAACCTTCTTTTGGCTAGGCTAAACAAGCCAAGCTCATTGAGTCTCCTTTCATAAGGCAGGTTTTCCATTCCTCGGATCATCATAGTAGCCCGTCTCTGAACCTGTTCCAGTTTGAATTCATCCTTCTTAAACATGGGAGACCAGAACTGCACACAGTATTCCAGATGAGATTTCACCAGTGCCTTATATAACAGTACTAACAACTCCTTATCTTTGCTGGAAATACCTCGCCTCATGCATCCTAAAACCACATTAGCTTTTTTAAAGGCCATATCACATTGGCAACTCATAGTCATCCTGTGATCAACCAATACTCCAAAGTCCTTCTCCTCCTCTGTTGCTTCCAACTGATGTGTCCCCAGTGTATATCTAAAATTCTTATTATTAATCCCTAAGTGCATGACCTTGCACTTTTCACTATTAAATTTCATCCTATTACTATTACTCCAGTTTACAAGGTCATCCAGATCTTCCTATATGATATCCCGGTCCTTCTCTGTGTTAGCAATACCCCCCAGCTTTGTGTCATCCGCAAACTTTATTAGCACATTCCCGCTTTTTGTGCCAAGGTCAGTAATAAAAAGGTTAAATAAGATTGGTCCCAAAACCGATCCTTTAGGAACTCCACTAGTAACCTCCTTCCTGCCTGACAGTTCACCCTTCAGTATGACCCGTTGGAGTCCCCCCTTTAACCAGTTCCTTATCCATCTTTCAATTTTCATATTGATCCCCATCTTTTCCAATTTAACTAATAGTTCCCCATGTGGAACCGTGTCAAATGCCTTAATGAAATCGAGGTAAATTAGATCTACTGCATTTCCTTTGTCTAAATAATCTGTCACCTTCTCAAAGAAGGAGATCACTTATAATCACTTAATATCAACCCTAATATCAACGGTTGATATTAATAAACTTATTTTATGTTTTAATCCAAACCAGTGTGCCTTTGACTAAGGTGCCTGGGGCAAATCTCAGCTTGGTTACCACAAGTGTGCATGGTCCCCTTCACATTGAGGGGGAGGCGGATCAGGAATTAAACTCATATACTGGCCAGATTTGACCAGGGCAGGACGGTACTGCTCTGGGGTCCTAGGCTGGAAGGCTGGTGGTTAGAAAGCCTGCATGTGACTGCAGCTGGTGTGTCCCTACCTGTGTGAATGCTGGTGAAAGTGCAGGCTGGAGGGCTTTGCTGCTTGTCAAAGCAGTACAGTGTGAGAGGGAGCCCAGGCTGGTGGGTCAGAGGGCTCAGTGGTACCTCAGCTCCAGGTGGCACCCCAGGGGGAACCCATCACACTCTCTACTGCTCTTTTCTGGGGTGGGGTGTGGCAGGGCCACAAGGCCTCTGGTGGGGGGCCTCAGGGCCTAGTCCACCCTGTCAAACCATTTCTTTGTGAATTCAAAGTCAATCCTGATTTTGTGAATTTTTTGTGTTGAAACAGGCCCATTTTGAATGGAATTGTTTTCATTGAGAAAATGGGTTAATTTTGGTATTTTTTTTGGCGGTCCAACTACTATTTTTGTGGCATTTAGTAAATTTAAATTTTTCACAGGGAGGTGTGTGTTTGAGAGAGAGATTTCAGCTGGTCCACATTGTCCCTGCCTGCGCTTACCCACACCTAACTTCATGCAGCAACACCTACTGTTGGCAGTGTGATGGAAGCAGAGCTAGAAGATGGGCACAATCTCAGAGAAGCCCTTGAAGAACGTGGAGTACAGCAGGTGCTATAACCATTTATATCCACATAGGTACCAATAACGGAGAGGTGGGGCCAGATTCTACACCAGATTAGGACCTGGCCCATGATGACTTCTCCAGAGGGCAGGGATGTTAAATACAATCTTAAGGGTCAGATTTTGTTCTCATTTACCCTACTGTAAATCCAGAGGCATTGCAATGATTCAAGTGGAATTACTCCAGATTTGCATCCATGTAACTACTGTCAGAATTTGGATCTCTGGGTAAGAAATTCCACCTTGTTTAATCCCATTTTTTTTTACATCTGATGTCATTGTGATATGTCTTTGGTTTATGGCTTACTCACTAAAGGACAAATTACTACAGCTCCCTTGGAGGATGCTTGCTTCATTTAGTTTGCTTTTGTTCACAATCTCTTTAAAAGCTGGTCTTGTTTGAGAACAGTTTTCACCAGAGTTGCTCAACAAGCCATAACAGTCCCTTCCCTAAAATATTGTTTATACCATAAATTATTGCATGCAAGGAGTGTCCCATGGGGGAGGAAAAATAAATATAGTACTGCCTTGTAGCTTGAGTTGTGCTCCGCTCCCCAGAAGGGATAACATTTATAAATCAAACATGGGTTTAATTAACCTTCGTTCTTTGCACAGGATTAGGAGGAAGACATTCACACTGATTTGAAGATGCAGGGCACTCACTTGATTCTGAAAAATTTCAGGAATATAAACCAGTGAAGTAGCAGTATATTGTAATACATAAAGCTCCAAATTCAGCTCTCAGTTACACCAACATAAATCTGTAGTAACTCCATTAAAGTCACTTTAAAGCAGTGTAACTGAGAGTGGAATTTAGCTCCCAAAGTGCGTATCACTGACTTGTCGTTTTCATTGTGAGAAAGACTTTTCCAAAAGAATGACAGTAATATTAAACAGTCACATTTGAAAGGGGTTGATGTGTGCTTCACCATCCTGCACTGTGCAATCATACACACTTATACTTAACCTGTCATTTCAGTTAGTGATATTAGTTTAGCTGGTACATCATTTTTTCCTGTTGATAGAGAGAAAATGGCTTCGCTGATAAAATTATGCATCTTAGTTAAGAAGGAAAAAAACAAGCACCTTATTTGGGATGCCCTGTTTGTGAAAGTGGACACACTAGAACTCTTTATCTTAATAATACATTTAAGGTGAAATCAGTCAGTTAGAGCTTCATTACTTTTAGCAGTGCTGGTATTTTACCACTGCCATCTTTACCTGAAGACTTGGGTGTCTTTCTAAAAGATGTGCTCTAGATCAATCAGAAGTTGTTGAGTTTGATGTAGAATTTGATTTCAGTGTGTGAAATTATATGAGCTGTGTAATGCAGTAAGTCAAAGTGGATGAACATAATGATCCCTTTTGGTCTTAAAAACCTCTGAGCTAGAGGCCCTACCAACATTAGGAAATTCTCTAACTTCACTGACACCAGCTGAGCTCCATCATGGTTAGCAGCACTCGAAGCCCAAGCATAGATGGGCTGCCAGCTGCCACTGGCATTTTCAAGCACTCTCTGTTAGAATCGCTCCATGTTCATGGCAGCTTGACCTGTATATCCTATAAAGGTATGTCTGTGACTAGCACTACAATGGCACTGCTACAGTGCTGCAGCTATGCGGCTGATGCACTGTAGTGTAAACACTTGCTACAGTGGCTGAAGGGTTTTTTCTGTCGCTGGAATAAATCCAACCCCCCCAAGAGCAGTAGCTAGGTCATTGGAAGAATTCTTCCGTTGACCTACCTATGTCTACAGTGGGGGGTAACCTAACTATGTCATGCAGGGTGTGAAACTCTTCACAGCCCTGAACAATATTGTAGGTGTAGACAAGGCCTAAGACTCCCCACAAGACTAACGCTGAACAAACTGAAGTTATGTTAGTGATGATCAGAATATTTTTAGCAAATGTCTAATGTAGACAAGGCCTAAGGGATTTCAATAATACAATGGGTTGAATGATATTAACGGAAGTTCTAAGGAAACCTTACAACAGCGTAAGAGCCAGGCCACGTCATCTGCTCTGTGCAGAGCTAGTCCCCTAAAGGCGGCATGTTATAATATAAAGTGTGGTTGGCATGCTGCCTCTGTAATGAATATGTTTCTGTCTAAGCAAATCCCTAACCCAGGAAATAGTTGAACTGTCTTTCCACACCTGCTCATGAGGACAATGGTAATGGGTATATGTGTGAGTGTTTAGCAAATGTCCACTAACTAGCTCATAGGACTCAGAGTATGCCTACACTACCTGCCGGATCAGCTGGCAGCGATAGATCCAGCGGGGATCGCTTTATTGTGTCTAGTCTAGACACGATAAATCAACCCCTAGCCCTCTCTTGTCGACTCTTGTACTCGAGCACCATGAGAGGCGCAAGCAGAGTCGACGGGGGAGTGTCAGCGGTGAAGACACCGCGATAAGTCGATCTAAGTACGTCAGCTTCAGCTACATTATTCATGTAGCTGAAGCTGCATAACTTAGATCGATCTTCCTCCCCCTTCTCTCCCCCCTCCCTCCCATGTAGACTGGGGCTAAGAGACCTGGCTCTGCTGTGGGACCTTAAGCAAATTGCTTTGCTTTCTGTGGATTCATTTACTTCACTGGGACTACTTGTGTGAGTGACTGCTCACCAGTGGAATTCAGAGGTTCACAATTCCCCCCGCCCCCCACCAGTAATTAATATAAAATATCCTTGGGTTTCTTATTTGTATCCATCCACAAATTGATTATGATGATCGTGCTTGGGTCTGAGATTCTTCTTTCTATTTTCCCTGGTTCCCCTAGTACATTGCTCCTCTTTTCCTAGGTTCTTTATTATATTCCATACAAGTAATTTCCTGCCAGTTACAATTTCAGATATGCTCCTAGGAATCAGTACAATCATCTAGATAATAGAATGGAGAAGTTGATGTAGCTTCTAAATGAGATTGAGTCATTTAAAGAGGGCATCTCTCTATCATCCCCTTGAATCTGAAACAGAAATTAGAGCTATGGAAATGTTTGTGGTGGAACCTGAAACAAGAAGAAACTTGGCTGATTTCTAATATCATTGCATACTTAACATTTGCAGCTCAGGTGAGTTGAAAGTCCATTGGTGAGTGACTGTAAAGCTTTCAACCAGCCCTGGGCTCATTTATGGCTTTGCATTGAAACTTGAATATTTTTTCTTTCACGTCTTCACCATGAAACTTGCTAGAATCACCTGAGTTTCTTTTGTGTTGAGCTTTTGGGCCTGTTTAAACCCCCACATTGAAAGCAAAACTGAAGGAAAGGTGGATATTAGAGTTAAACCCAACGCGGAATATTTCGTTCTGCTCTGGAATGTTTTTCTAAACCCTGGATTAGAAATCACTGAATCCCAGTCTGGTCCTGTGCTTAGAGGTTGGATCCAAATTAGCAGCAGCTACTTGGCTTTGGAGCCTGCATAGAGTAGACACTGTGCAGTTGGGCTGACCAGAGCCCCAAGGCAACAATAGTACAATAGATTTCATGGCCTTCCCTTAGAAATCTCAACTTTTCTCATGTCTTTACTCTTCTCATCTTTGTTCTGCCTCTCTTCTCTTTATTTCACCCCTCACACGGGTCCTGTGTAGAAAGGACTGAAATGGTTCTAATTTTCCTTCTGTCAGCATATAGGTACAGTTACAGGTAGATTAGCTACTACTTTGCTTACTTGCCTTGTTGTAGATCTGATTCACTAAATGCATGATATTTTCAGGTGCTGTGTACCTTCAACTCCCACTGGCTTCAATAGGAGTCAAGAGCATTTACCAGTCTTGCAAGTTCAGACCCTAGGTAGGTACCACAAGCTTGGCTGTAGTTCTGATTCTAGGGCTGGCTTGTTATAATATTCCTATTAGCCTTCCTGGGAATTAAGTAATATTCGTGTTATGACAGCTAATGTTTTAAGCGACATGGATTGATGGATGCTATGTTGTTCTCCTCCAAACCTTGAGGATGGTTTGGAGAACAGGCTTCCTCATAAGACTGTCTGATGCTGAAAAAAACCTCAAGAATAGCCTCTCTCATAAGAATTCATAGTTCTGGTTCTGACCAAAACCAAGTTGTGCAGAGAACTGTTAAAATAAATTATCATTAATTTATAATAAATTAGCCATGCTCTTTCCTAAATCCCAGAAAAGATTTGGGTTCCATTAGTGCTTTGCGATGAAGGTTCATATTGGTCCTTATTTCATCTAAACCACATTGATCGTCCTCTACCAGCACTGGCAAAGGTGTCTAGAAGAGCTACCTAGATCCAAACCCCTCCAGTAGCCCGCCTTCAGTGAGACCCATGGCAGTTGCATGGCCCATGCCTTTCAGCACTGTTGGGACAGATGTGTTCACTGAAAAAAACCGTAGATAAAGTTTAAAGTAAATGATTGATGCTTTCCAAGAAAAAGGACTAATAGGAAAAATAAAACCTTTTGAATGACAAAGTTTTATCTAGCTCCCTGGCAGGTAGCACTTTCCCAAGGTATTGATGCCTTTCGTGTTTAATGCTTCTGTCAGAGATGATAGGATGCTTTTAAAGGGAAAACACCGCTCCAAGCCAATGGGGGGAAAATAGAATGGAGTATGTTAGCAAGATATGTTACCTGTGTTCTGACAGCTAATGTATCTTTCTTTGCATCACTGCACCTTTGTCCTCTATTGTTGCCAGATAAAAAGAGAATCATTATGGATACTCCCAAAGACAGCTGGTAAACATATACGATAAATTAAGTCCTAGGTTCTCCTGACAGGATTTAGCTTAGAAAATTCAATGCAATATCTGTACAGAGCCCAAGTACATTTTTTTTTGCAAAAGTTACTTGAGAAGCCTGTCAAAATTGATGGACTGTAGGTTGTTGTTCAGAGTGCAGTTCTGGAATTCTGCTTTCCCTGCAGGAGGGGAAGCATCATTTTTTATTTTTTAAATTGCTCCTCTTTTTTTCTTGGTGCTTTCATTTTAGTGCTTCTCTTGTGTGTACAACACGTTAGAAAGGGGGTGCCAGCCAGCCAGCCAGCCGCACTCTTTAAAACATAAATGTCCTTTCCTGCACCACTGAACTTGCTCAGAAAGACACCATCTACTCAATTATATTCTTACAAGAAGGCATGACTGAATTCTTAGAAAAGGTGTGGAAGAGGCAGTGCACAGATCTGCGAGACAAGTTGAAGAGGAGAGGGAGACTGCTTAAAAGAATTGTTTTCCCATGGTAGTGGCTACCTGTGGCAGCCAAGGGGACTATATTTTCCATTGCAATGCATTGGCTTTCCAACAGGTACCATGGTAAGGCAAATTAATTTAAGCTGACTTTGTGGTATCTTACCTGACAAGCAGAAGAAGGCAACATGGACTCAGCCAGCCAGCCATGAACTGGTTCAATATGGAATTGCTATGTATGTGGGAATCTCAAGCTTCTCATGACTCTCCCCTAGATTCAGTAGAGGAGACGCAGTAAGTCTGTGTCATTGGCAATGATTGAGGACTGTTTTTTAGGGAAAGATACACGCAGCTTCTATGCACAGAGAACATGTTCCTGCTTCCTTTGAAGTCACTGAAGACAAGGGGAGTTATTTGTATGCTAAGGTGGGAGAATCAGACTGCTACTCGCAAGCAGAGACTGCACAAGCACTTAGTTTCTCTCCCTCTGATCTCTTCAACCCCTTCTAATTTGTCTGCACTAAGACAGTCAGTAGTAGTGATACTGATCAATGTGAAAAATGGAAAAAGAAAATGATCCCACAATAGAATACGTGAAGTAAGATAAAAGAGAACCCCAGCATTACATTTTGAGTTGACCTAAGGCCCTGTGGTTACATCACTGGACTAGGATAGGGGGATCAGGGTTCAAATTACAGCTCTGCCACAGACTTTCTACGTGGCCTTGGGAAAGTCACGTAACATATGTCTGTATTGCACATGGGAGGTGCAATTGAAGCTCCTTTAGACATACCTGTGCTCAAAGCTAGCCAGTGTGTGTTTACAGGAGCTAGTTTGAGTAGCCACGGCAGCATGGGCTATCCTCCTGCAGTACAGGCCCAGGGTATATAGTCAAGCGGTTGGCTCCTGCTGCTGTGGCAACACAACTATTGTTACTGAAGCTAGCTTTGATCTAGCTAGTACAAAGCTAGCTCAGATATGTCTACTCAAGCTGCAGTCACACCTTCCAATTGCAGTGTAGGCATACCCTGTGGTCAGCTATTCAAAAGAGCTTACCCACTTCTGGGAAAAATTAAAATGATCCCTTCTGGCTTTAAAATCTGTGACCCAGCTTCACTCTCTGGTACTCACATATACACACCATCTTCCCTCACTCCCTCTGTGGTGTCAGTCGGAAGCTGTCCTCTTCCACTATGCCAGATAGGCTAAAATGAATAAGAATAACATTCGAGAGAGATGATTAGACTTCAATTGCATTATTTGCACGTGAAATTAAAAGTGCAGGATCTACCACGTGAACACCAAAAGGGAGGTAAAGTGCAGCAAAAAGGTGGTTTGGGTGGTGTCAAATATTGCATAAGAACAGTGTTACAAGATGGCACAAAGACAAGAATAATTTCAAAATAGCAGGAGAATCATGTCCGCTTTCCAGCATGTTCTAGCATCAAAAGTAAATAGTATATGCAGCATAATGCATCATAATGTAGAACTATAATAATTGACTGAGGTATAATATACCAGATATCGATCTGCAAACTCCATTCTGTTTGGTGAATGCCATTTTGATTGTAACCTGTAGTGTGTCCTTTGCTTTGTGCACTGAAGTCTCTGTCTTGGTCTGGGACACCCAGGAGGTGGTAGAAACACAAAAGTCCCTCCAGTGTATGTTGATCGTAATAGAAGTTGAGGTAGATCTTGAATCATGCTGAAATGATTGTCGCTCACTCAGGAGAGCTCCAGTGTGGCTGTAGTTCAGTGCCATGATACAATCACTGCAACAAGCTTGTCCTCCAATGCCTTCCCAAAATCCCCCAGCAAGCTCCCTCAGGTGGCTAGTCTTGCTATCTTTCCACTCTTCACTTGCAGAGAATGTCCCTGCCCAGCAGTCACCTGCCAGTTCATATTGTCTGCTCAGCATGCTGGTCCCCAGCTGGGAGTTTCTTATACTTCTGATCCAAAGAGCCACAGGTGGATAATGATTGCTGAGATGGCATCCTATCGGCATGTTGTCATCTTTTGGCCGGTGACACCAAGGTCATGATCAACCTTTGGTCCAATACTTGCATGCACCAGTGAGCTGAAAGCCCACGCCACCTCATAGGTCTGGACTTCGAATAGATTGTTTTAAGTTTACTTCTGTGGTAATATTCATTATGGGCCAATTGCTCAGCTGGTGTAAATCAGCATCGCTCTGAGTTCCTGAGGAATCTGACCCTCTATTTTCATACGCTGTTTGTGTTGGGGAGGGGGGCTGTTGGATGGTTAGTAATAGCAATATTTGAATGAGCGTATCACTCTTCATAGCAGGGTTCAAAGGACTCTGTAAAGCTGGCAACTAGTATCCCCATTTTACAGATGGGAAACAATTAGCCAGGCGTTAAGCAACTTGCCCAAGTCACACAGCAAAGTTACCTGAAGAGGCTGAGCTGGGACTAGATCTCCAGTCTCTGAACTCAGTCCCCTCCTCAAACTGCCCAGTCACACTACTTCCCTCCCTACACTACAGATGGTATTTTATTATTAACCTGCAGATGCCACACTAGGGATTCCTTTCTTTCTTTTCATGCATTATATGTTCCCCTGGAAGAGAGCAGCATGGATTTCCTGGTGCTGCTGGTCACTATGCACTGTCTGGACATGCCTTGAATCTGGACATTTTGGCTCATGCTGGTGTCAATGGATGTAATAGTCAAAGAACCTGAAGATGCACCTAACAGGGAGGTAATCAGCTGAAAGGGAAGGAGCAACAGCAGCACAGCAAGAAGTCAGGAGCCTGCTCAACGTATGAGCTGCTCTGTTCCTGGTGGACATTTAGAGAACTAAAGGAAGACTGGAAGATGTCATCTCTGATGTGCTGTTACTTAAAACAACTTACATCAAGGAAAGGATGTGGAGGTGGGAGATCACTGGTGGAACACTGTGTCTTTCATTTCTAAAGAACAAGGGTTCAAATGCAATTTAAGTTCCAAGTGAAGAGGAGCTAGGGAATCCTGGCTAAAAGGCCCATTTTTGGAGCCACACAAGCTCATCACCCCTGAAATTCAGGACCCCAAGCCATAATAGCAGTGGTCATAATTGTTAGACCAATGGTTCTCGATGTGTTATGTGGGTGGTAGGTTGAGAACTACAGTGCTCCCCCAAAACCCCTACAGTCCCCTATGCCCAGCACTCCCAGCCCAGAGATCCCTCCACAGAGGGGGCCAGGAGGGGAGCCTTGGGCAGGGGGCGGGCAGGTGAACTGAGAACCCGCCATGTGGGGCTGGGCAGCCGGAACCTGGGATCCCACGGTGCACAGCCGGGCAGCCAGACGTGGACCCCACCATGTGGGGCTGGGCAGCTGGAACCCGGGATCCCCCGGTGCACGGCCGGGCAGCTAGATGTGGACCTTGCCATGTGGGACTGGGCAGCTGGAACCCGGGATCTCGCAGTGCACAGCTGGGCAGCCAGACGTGGACCCCACCATGTGGGACCGGGCAGCCGTAACCTGGGATCTCGTGGTGCACGGCCGGGCAGCCAGACGTGGACTCCGCCATGTGGAGCTGGGCAGCTGGCAGCTGGACCCTGCCTTGCAGGGTTGGGCAGCCAACAGCTGGACCCCACCACACTGAGCCGGCCAGCCGGACCGGGATCCTGTGGTGCGAGGCAGCTGGCAGCCAGACCCGGATGCCACCAAGCAGGGCTGGGTAGCCGGGCCCCTGCGCTGGGCCAGGAGTGGAGTGCCAGGCATGGGCTGGTAGCTAAGACCCTAGGCACAGAGCCTCACATAAAACCAGGCACCCTGCAAACCCCTGGTTCCCAGCATCCCCCATCCCCTCACAGTCCAGAGCCCCTTCCCCCACAAACCTGCCAGAGACCCACTCTCCTGCCCCGTCCTGTACTCACCAGCCCCCTGCTGGCAAGAGCTCTCCTGGAGGCTGCCAGATGCTGTCTCCCCTTCAGCCAGCCCTGCCCCCTATCAGATCAGAGCAGCACATTTTGGATTTTTTTAGCACAGAGCTGGACTGCAGCTGTTTGCTAATTGGGCCACATGTGGCTCGAAGGTTGACTACTGCTGCTCTAGAGGCTTAAGTATGAGAGGCCAAACTCTGCATAGATGTTCACCAGAAACTCTTGGCCAAGAAGGGAAGGGTGGGTATAACAAGACACTGGTCTTAGCATGTCTGCTATGGCCCTTGGTCCTTTAAAAGTGGGTAATCAGGATATTGTGGTTCCCCACAAGTAGGACTGGTAGTCTTCAGATGAAACTCTTGATTAGGAAGGGTTATGTGGGTGCCTGTGAGGCTTGTGTGACCTTCACTCACTCCGGACCCTGTTATTCATTAGTTGTCCCGTTTTCAATTGGTTCCCGGGTCCAGTAGTCCCTTCCACAAGGCAGGCAGCTGACTCCCCAGTTGGATTTAAGGGAAGGCAGCTGGGCCATAAAGGGAAGCAGACTGGGTGAGCCATGCCTGAGAGTCAGTCAGGAAACAGGCAGAGAGAACAGAGGTGGGGCTTTTTCCATGGGCCTGAGGGAATCTGTGGAGAGCAGTAAGCTCTATAGGTCCTCCCTGGGAATAGGGAGGCAGGGAGGCCTGGATTAGTGGGAGAAGAAGACCAAGAGGAAGGCCCAGAGGATTGGCCCTGTGGCCCCTGTCCTGTACATGGAGTAGAGTGCTGGGAAAGACCCTGGAGGGATGGGAGACTTTTATTATGTCTAGGGCAGGAGCATCATTGCTCTGAGCTTTTGAACCCTAGTAGGGACCTTGGGGAGAGGTAGCCTTTGAGCCTGAAGACCAGGTGAGATTGATGAAGAGCCTAGAGTCACAGAAGGTGGTGGAGTCCAAACATTCTGAGTTACACGTTTGTACTTTCTTTTGTCACCTGAGGTGTCCACGTTACTAAATTACCTCATGAAATGGATATTATTACCTAAGAGAGTGTTGGAGAAGTATTCTTAAGAATCCCTGAGAGGGGGAAGCAAAGGGTGAGGTGTGTGTAGGGCCACCCCACACCAGGAGGGGGTGCTGTGAGATGTGACGCTCTGACATACTCTATCTTGAGCTTGGCCCCTTATGCATGATATGACCTCTCAGAGCTCATCCCCAAAGTCCCTACCCAGTCCTTACTTAAGACCCTCTTAAAGACCCACATCTTGGTCCTACTTTGAGAGAAATGATGGTCTTGTATTTAATCCATTGAACTGGGAGGCAGGAGACTTAGGGTCAAGTCCCTGTGTAAACATTGATTTCCTGTGTGACTTGACCATATTGCTTAAATTCTCTGTGCCTCAATTCCCTGTCTGTAAAATGGAAATATTTCTTTTCTCCTTCCCCTTGTCTGTGATGTCTATCGAGCTCTAAGTTCTTCATGGCAGGGCTAGTCTCTTACCATCTATTTGTACTGCACCCAGTGCAATGGGACTCTTGTCTTTGTGGGGCCTATAGAGGCTACCATTGTACAAGTAAGAAATGGCAATAAATTTTGCTGAGTTCTGCCCTTAGTTGAATTAACCTCTGCTCTTCTTCCCCTAATCTCTGTCTACTTGTCTATCTATGCGTCCACTTTTAGAACTTGTCTGCACACAGACTCTGTGCCCATTTAACTAAAATTACTTTAAAAACCAATTTAGTTAAACAGGTACAAATCTAAGTGGACTCTATTGTATTGGCATATTTCTGATACAAGCTGAACTGTTTTAAAACCCAGATTTCAGTGAGATGAGTGTCAACACAGGCCTTGGTACCAGCCTAAGTAAATTTGTTTCAACGCACACTTTTAATTAATCCAGTGCATACCTATAGGTGGACAGGGCCTCCCATTCTGAGTTTGTACGAGCAAGAATAGCCTTTTCTCAGCTGTTTGGAAGGCATTAGCACATTTTGGCTACTACTGTAAATAATTTATTAATTATAATACCCTGTGCAGCCTTCAGGGGCAGGGTAATTTCCTTCTTGCCCTTAGAAGGGTGGCTAATATTTTTAGCAATGGCCCTACGCAACAGAAAACATTCATCCATCACTGTTTTCCTCCTATGCAGAGAAAGGATAGTCCAGTGGGTAGGGTGCCAGACTGGGAGCTGGGAGGCCCAGGTTTAATTTCTTGCTCTGCTACAGACACCCTGTATAGCTGTGGACAATTTACTTAGCCTGTCTGTTAAACAGGGCAGTGCTTTTATCCCCATTTTACAGGAAAAAATGCATTAAAGGTTGAGGCACTCAGATGCTACAGTTATGGGAGTCATCTAAGTACCAAAACTCTATAGTCGTTGCTTTCTGTGGGCATGCTCTAATGATGTATATTATTATGCAAGGTGGTTACTGACCATCAATTACACTGTTCAGACTATAAATGTGTTGGACATATTACCAGTACAATTAGTGTCCAACTTCTGAAACCAGCTGATCTATTTTTTAATGAAATTTAAACATTTATAGAGCTCCACAGAAATAAAGCTTAAAAAAACCCAGAAAATACTTCACCCTTAACATCTTTCAACAGATCTTATGGTGCTGGGTAGAAAACGAATTTAACAGGATATTACTGCTCTGTTGCAATATTTCTGGTGTACAACAATATTATAGTTGATGTTAAACTTTATTACTAGCCCTGTGATAAAATTAGTTCAATATTGGCTGCTTTTATAATGTGGTTTTACAATTGCAATATGGGATAATGTGATAGTACAAAAAGAGAGCGAGAAATCAGAGTATGGAGAGGAACAGAAAGTTACATACAGGGTAGGTACAGAATGGGGGTTGCATTTTAAAGCAGGTTGCTGAGAGAAGCTCTCTACACTGGTTGCTCGTTGCAAAAAAACAAAACAAAACAAAGCCTCTCTTTCCTATTAGAAACTGAATCATTGTTGTTTTGAAATGTTTGCCAAATCGAGAGCGGGTGGTAAAAATGAGAGTGTGTGAACAAGGTGACAAATTATTACATCTATGAACTCATTGACCTGGAAGTGAATTTAGAATAAAGCCATCACATTGTCAATGGCAACCTAATGCACGGATTGTTCAAACAAAATGTAACTGGCTTTTAAAGAATATTTATTTTCCCCAGGCAGGGTTATTTAACCTTCACAGTATTTAGCATGTTGTGACATACATTAAAGTTTAATTGGCATTGTCTGGTTAGGCCAGCTGAGGATCTGGGCCTGCATGTGATTATTCCAGCTGAATGTTTTATAAGACACATGCTATTGTTCTAAATCAACTCCAGCTGAACAAAATTGGCAAAGAAAGAGCATAAGATTTCAGGTCAATAAGGCCATTCAAGTAGAGAAGGCTTTCTTTTTGCTGCTTCCTAGAATGCCGCTTAATTGTTCCTTGAGGCCCTATTTCAGGAAAGCACTTAGCATGTGTTTTAAGTTCCTGAAAAGGCTTTCCTGAATCAGGACCTGAGTAGCCACTGGCTGACAACTTGGCCTACCTGGGCATTCTGTTTTCCTGCAATGTTCCTTGCCCATCCTAAATCTGGACTTCTTTAATTTACCTCTGTATCACCACCATTCTTTCTGGGCTAATACATATGGCTTGTTACCTGATGATAACCACCTAGATTATAAAAGACATGGAAGTTTATTTCAAACAAGAGACAGGCCTGGAGATGCAAAGTTCTGATTCAGATCTGGATTAGAAATTCCCTGTAGTCTAGGAAGTGCTCAGATCCTGAGGTCCATATCGAATGGAAACCATTGCAGAAGATCAGATCCAGATAAAAGAATGATTAGCCCCCTACTGATCTATCTTTTAAGAACTTGGGTGGTTTGGCAAACCATGGATTTCACTGGTTGGGATTTAAGGCATCTCTTGGACACTGTTGTACTCGTCACAAACAAAAGCTGCTATCCAGACCAAGGAGATAGCTCTTTGCTGATTTCAAAAGAAATGTCTGTTTTGAAAACCTGATGGCACAATCTAACCCCAAATGTCTCCTTCTTCCAAGTCTAATCTGTTCTCATGTTGGGCTGCATGCTCCGTTTGTAGTAAAATGGAATGGTAAGTGTAAAGATTCTTGAAAATGTATTACAAACCTGAGCAGCGTACATTAATGTGTTCTGCTATCCAGCCAGGAGAAATAGATATTCGTGGTAACCGGCACTGGGAATAGCTAGAAACACCTGCAGAAAGAGGCTATGGCTTGTGGAAAGATGCAGCAAAATTTCGCAAATTCCTTGTGACCTGAGATTAAGTCCATGCACTCCCAGAATTTGCAGCTGGGAAGATGATTGGACAGCCATGGAAACACTACCTGGCTACACAGATGTGGATTTTGGATAATTTAGGGTCTGATTTAAAACACATTGAAATTAATGCAAATCTTTCTGTTTACTTCAGTGGGCATCGGATCAGGGTATTAGGGCCATATTTGGCCTCTCTTACTTGCATAGAGTAGTACCTAACTCCTCAAGTTCGAATTGAAAGCAATGGAACTCATTGAGCAGTAAGGGTCTACTCAATGTAAAGGTGGCAGAATCTGGCTCTTAGCAACTTTCTACTGTTCACGGCAGCACTAACGTGTTCTTTAGTTTGCTGTAGTAACTTATTTGTGGTTTTCTTGGGCTCCTTCACATCTTCAAACCACACCCCCTTTTGAGTTTGCAGATCTTTTGAGGCTCTTCTGCCTGGGACAGTAGCTGTGCTGCGGATGGGTACAGCAGCCATGGTATGAAGGAGTTTTTGGCTTGTGCATAACTTCTGGAAGAAGGTTTGTTGTGTAGTAAGCTGCAGCATCTCTCACTGCATTCACACTGTTATACCATGTTACGCTGTGTCATGCTGTGTGACATCCAGGGCCGGCTCTAGGTTTTTTGCCACCCCCAGCAAAAAAATATTGGCTGCCCCCCCCCACCCCAGCCCTGGGCTCTCACCCTCCCACACTAGTGCCTTCCTCTACCTGCATCGCCTGCTACCCCAGCCCTGGGCTCTCCCCCCACACACCTGCACCCATTGCTGCCCCAGCCCTGGGTTCCCTTCCACCAGTGCTTACCCCAACCACTCCCCACTCGCCTCCAGCCAATCCAGCGTTGGCAGGTTCAGGGTAAGCAGCGGGGCTCCCGGGCCACGTCTCAGCCCAGGGTCCCTCCAGCCAGGGCTCCTGCCTCCAGGACTGGCCGGGACCCAGGAGGGCAGAGCTTGGGGACCGCCCCAGCAGGGGCTGAGGTGCTGGGGCAGGGTAGCCCCAGAGGGAGCAGAACCCCGGAGAGCAGGACATGAGCCCTGCCCTTCATGGCCCCGTTGCTTCTGCTGCTTCTTCCCTGCCCTGCTGCAGTCTCTGGGCGGCTCGGGCAGCTTTCCCCAGCCCCAGCTGCAGCGCTGGGGGGCAGCCACCCTGCGGCACCTGTAGGTGACTCCGTGTGCCCCGCAGGGTAGCCCCCAGCCCAAGTGTCCCCTGCTCGGAGCCTGCCTGGCCCAGCCACAAGGTGTGGGCACTGCTCCCCTGCGGTGTGAACTGCAGTGGCCCCAGGGCAGCCCCTGCGCACAACGTGCTGGTGCTGCCAGGGCTGGCTTAGGCTTTTGCTGCCAGAAGCAAAAAAAAAGAAAAGAAAAAACGAAAAAAAATGGCCGGAATGCTGCCCCTGAAAATGTGCTGCCCCAAGCATGTGCTTGGTTTGCTGGTGCCTAGAGCCGGCCCTGGTGACATCATATCAGGTGGGCTTTAGTGAGTGAGGCTGCTGATCAGAGGGCAGCAGAATTCACTGTAGCAACATGAGCAATGTTTACATGAGAACACCCCATTTTTCTAGCTGGCTGCTTTTTTAAAACTGAGTGGCTGGCTGAAGGATAGCAGTACTAGTGAATGAGGGGATTAAAGCAGAGAGTAATTAACGGTTCTAGGTCAGTTCTATTTATCTATCACTATAGTGTGCTTTCAAGGAGGAGGAGGGTGCTTAAGGACTAGATTACAGGTTGCTTCTATACAGAGGGTTAAAATGGAGAGGACACAGGGATCCCTGTGTTAATAATATGCAGGAGGAGGGAGGAAGCATACATTTGAAATGTATCCGCCCCCTCCTGCATATTATTTATTAGTATTCCAGCAGCACCTATGAACCCTGACTCCATTGTGCTAGGTGCTGTCCAAACACAGAACAAAAAGACAGTCTCTGCTGCTCCAGATGTCACAAAATTGGTGTAGTTGAGCCATTGCTATTGGCTTCTGCACCAGCCAACAGTCTGGGGCCAGCACTGAAGGAGAGAGCACATTGCTTCATCCCTGTGTGTTCTTCCGCTTGCCTCTCTCATCTGTAAGCAGAATATCACCAGCCAGTAATGCTGGTGCTGTGGGTCTGCCCCGCAAACATAACAATAACTCCATATGTCACAGTAAAGCCTTTATGTAGCAGCTGTCATCCTGAAGGATTTCAGGGTGCGTACAGGGAGCGCTGCATCATACAGCACTAAAATGCAGCCACTTAAGGGGTGAGACAGAGCAGCCTTCAAAACAGTGCCCAGCCACGCTGCAGGAGGGGCTTTCTTTCTGGCTGATTAGGGACACAAACTATCGCTCCACGGATAGTCTGCAGTATGTCTGGACTGCAATAACATCCCCTCTCCCCCTCACATGCTCAAAGGTGTTTAGGTGCCTGATTTCAATTGAGAGTTAATGAGCGTTAGGTACCTGAATACCCCTGAAGCGCTGGGCCGTAGTCACTGGAGGAAAGGGCATAGGGGGCTAAAGCTGGCTGTTCATTGGGGGGTGCTCCGAGGACCAGCTTCTGATGCTAAGTAGTACCACATTGCACCAGAAATCCTACTGATGTCAGTGGGGCTACCCGACATGAGTGAAGGGATCAAAATGTGGCCGCATAGCTCCAAAATTCTAAGACAACATTCCCTTTAACGCGGCCAAGACCTACCTACATATATACATATAAAACCATCCCTCTGCTAATGATCAGTTGAAAAGAAGCTCCTGGCAGTAGATAATGTAGACTTCTTATTTGTGTAATCCGTATGCCCATGCAAACTCAGAAAAATCCATCAGCACCAGAGAGTGTAGTTTGTATACTGTGAATGCATTGCTGGGTTTTGTTCCCCCGCCCCCTTCCCCCAGCCTTTTCTTGAACGGCAGGATGGGAACACGCGCGCACACAGAGGGCAAAGGCTAAAACCTCAGATGGGCTGCTTACAGCTTCATCAATATTTCATGATTAAGAAGATGACAGAATTCTGCTTGATTTAATAAGAATATTCCCTAGGTAGCGCATGTGTGCCTGTCCCGGCCCTATAATTACCAACTGTTTATGCATTAGCTGAGCCACTTCACCTAACTGTCTCCCCTTCAACTCTTTTAAACAGCCAACGTTAGTCTTGGTCAAATCCATGTTTCTCCTCAAAATCAGCAACATTTTTCATAGGTGGTTTTAAAGAAGTTAAAAAGAGAGAAAACAGAACATTGATGTGATTAGAGGCCTGGGAAAAAAGCAGCTGAATTTCATCCTTTCTGAGCACAATCTGCTTCTACAGCACAGACAAACATCATGCTTCAGTAGTCAAAATGTCAGCTAAAACTCCCCATATTAAGAACCATAATCTGAGAACAGCCACTTCCACCAACAGAGACAGGGGTAAAGTCAGCAGGTGGAATGGGGTCTTATAAGCCGTTAGCTGTAAGCTCATTGGGTCAGGGACTGCCAAGGAATCTCCCTGGCTGGGATGATTTAGTTGGGGATTGGTCCTGCTTTGAGCAGGGGGTTGGACTAGATGACCTCCTGAGGTCCCTTCTCACCATGATATTCTATGGTTCACTATCTTTGTACAGCACTTACTACAATAGGATTCCAACCTGGTTGGTGCTACTGCTATAGCCATGTTGTGCAGTTATACTAAATAAACTTGGGGGATTGATATGATTTATAATAGAGGTGCCTGGTGCTTTTGCCAAGTAAATACGTGGTGCCCTAATGTTTCCTAGGACTTTTGTGCATTGGTTCTGGTAACTCAACCCCTGCTCCCCACACAGTGAATCCATCAGCAAGTTGGACCCTTGGCAACAAGCATGGTACTGGCTCTGCTCCTCCTGCAGAAAATTCTGAGTCACGAGTCATGGGGTTTAAAGAGTGAGGGAGCAGAATTAAAGGCAGAAGGGGGTTCCCCCATCTTGGATAAGTAGTTCATCCTCCACAGCTCCCCCTCTTCCTTGAGAGCTGCCCTTCCTGTTTCAGTCTACTTTAACCTGGAGATATGGTCCTGAACCCCAGTGATTCTTGCTCACTATAGCCCATGGAGGCGACTGTAACAGGGATGCCAGTTATGGCTGCCAAACCTGGAGTGGGTACCCAATTAGCCCCAGGACAACTGGAGAGGGGCCAGCTGCCTCCCTTCAGTCCCAGTGCTGGCATATGGTCTCTGCCCCAAAGGATATGTCTGCACTGCAGCTGACAGGTGTGATTCTCAGCATGGGTAAATAGACATGAGCTAGCATGCTAAAAATAGCAGTGTGGACATTGCACCATGGGATAGCTGCCTGAACGTAGACCTAAAGGGGTGGACAGGCTTGGACTCAGGTGGCTAGCCTAAGCCTCTGCCCATGCCACAACATCCACACTGCTAACTTTAGCACACTAGCTCAAGCTGAGCTGATGTGAGTCTGTCTGGGCTGGGCAACACATCTCCCAGCTGCAGTGTAGACATACCCAAAGAATTTACAGTCATAAGATTCAGTTCTGCGTAGTACTTTCTACTCAGAACTACCCCATGTGAGGAGGACCACTTGCTGCTTGCAGTTGTGTTTGCAGGATCAGCCCCTACGTTTAACATAATGTAGAAATGATAACAGCAAAGGGGTGAGGGAAAGCAAAGGTTAAATTGATAAGAGCAGTTGGCTGCTTTAGTTATTATCCATATATCTTCAAGGATCCCTCTGCTGCTTCTTGTCTATTTCAAATGTTTTGTTCCTTGCTTAGAAAAGAAAGTTGTTGTTTGTGATTAATGTCACTTTTTCTGTTTGTGAGACCATGGGGGTGGGTGGAAGGAATGAGAATGGAGTCAGCAGGCTAGAGGGATGGTGGTTGAGGAACCATATTTTCAACATGAAAAACCAGGACACTTTTGCAGTGACATTTTTAGGATCACGAAGCAGTCACAAAAGACCAAAATGTACTTTTTAAAATGAGTGCAGATGTCACCACTGCCAGCTACTATCTCAGCAATGACACGTGCAGGCTTCTTGGAACAGTGAACACCTTCCACCCATGTAGTATCTGAAGGGATTTAGCAGGACCCCAGAACAAGTGCCACTGATGTTCATTTGGAGCAAAGGAGAAAAGCTCTGCTATGAGTGTCAACGCTCATTAGATCTGAAATACTGTTCATCACACTGAACACTCATTCCACTGGACTGTTTGTTCCTGTGAAACAATGAGCATATTCTCCATGGTGTAGCAATAAATCTTGAACAAGCCCTAATGTTTTCACTGCTAACATGGAGAAGTGGAACATTTCAGGCATCTTCAAAGCATCTCCTGAAATACCGACAAATCATAGGAGAAAGACAGACATGTGGTCATCTTGTATGAGTGGACATCAGGCCTGAGGGCTATGTGTGGCCTGATGGATAATGAACTGGATTGGGATTCAGGAGACTTGAGTTCTATCACTCACCTGATGTGTGACTTTCATCTCTCTGTTCCTTGGTTTGATGGGGATAATGATACTGAACTCCCTTCTAAAGTGCCTTGAGATCTACAGAGAAGAGGCACTAATTAGAACTACTAATAAAAACTGACTTAACAAAATCAAGATGAGAACAGCTCAGCCATCCTCAATAGACTGAGAGGGCTCTTAAAGCACCATGCCATCAGCCAGGGACTGTGATTGCTCTGTCCATGGTAAATGAGTTAATACAAACTCATGCTCAAGGGAGGGGCCTTCAAGGCAGCTGTTCCAGGAACAGAAAGGAAGAGGCAGATCCTTGCCTGGAAATTACTGGGTAATAAATGCTGAGCAAGTTAAGTAGTCTGATCTTTTTCTTGTGATCAGAAAATACAATTCTCACTGGAAGGTGGGGACTGCTCCTGCCTTTGCTCCAAGGAAGAGGCTCTGCCTTTAAGCACATATTTGGAACTTTCTTTAAGAAAAAAGTTTGGCTTGAGTTCTGGACAAGGGCTTGTGACTGGAGGTAGCTTCTCTCATTTTAACTGAGCTAATTTACCATCTTCCTTGAATCTACAGCACTTCACTTGCTTCTTCATGCAAGCTCTTATCTGACCTAATTAGATGAGAGGCCACACAAGCTGTCACAATCTGAAAGGCTATCTACCTTCTCCTTGCCAAGTGGGAGGGCTATGCTGTGTTCTTGCAGGTATCAAACCAGATAATAAGTGATCTTGCAGGTATCAAACTGCCTAACAGTTCCTTGGAATAAACTTTTGTTTTGCAGACCCAGTGGCCTATGTCTATTCAGCAGCAACAAGGATACCCAATTGCAGCATAAGACAGAAAATGCATGGCAACTGGTGAGGGATGTATTTGATATGATCAAGGTGAGGGGGTGGAGGAGTTAAGAGGTAACGCTTAGTTACCTGCTCTGTTTTTAAGGTAGTACTCTGTTCTCAGCTGTAACATGCAGTATTGTTGCAGCTGTATTGGTGCCAGGATATTAGAGAGATAAGGTGGGTGAAGTAAAATCTTTTATAGTTAGTCTAGTAGAAGATTTTACTTCACCTACTTTGTCTCTCAGCTGTAATCGGCATTCAGCACAAATTCCCAGTGCTGTCCTAGGCTTACTCCAGATGTTACAAATGTGTTTGATAAATGTGGCCCTGGCCTAGACTGACTCTGGCAGATGGAGGGTCACTCTTTCTTTCCATTGCAGTTGTGAAAATGTCCTTTGGCCAACTCAGTGTTAATTTTACCTGTGTTTGACCTCCACTGAACAGTGCTCAGAGGGAAAATGCATGAGACTTGACTTAACATAGAGGACATGCAAATAGTGCCCAGAATAGACAGGAATGGCAGAGCCTGGTTTGACAGTGTGGGCAGGATTGAGGTTCAGAGCTGAAGTAAAGGGTGGGAGACAGGCTTTGGGGCTTCCTGGAAGAAGCTCCTATTTCTCTGAAACGGGCTGGCTAAACCTAACATCCAAAACTGGACCAAAGTATTCCAGCCTCCAGGAGACTAAACTATTATGTGCCACTGAAGGAACTTAGGGATTGAGGTGCACCAGTGCCCAGAGTCCCTTCAGTGTGTAGTCTTTTGATGTGCTTAATTGTATGCATGTGCTTTTCCAGCACTAATAACAAATGCTCACAACATGGTGAGGAAGGAGAGTATTAAGTAGATTGTGATTCCTTGAATTTATTTGTTCAAACTTAATGCCTCAAGTAATTTTGTTTGAATAATTGTGAATTCTCTGCAAGTATTCAGTACTTTGTATGTGAAATCCAAGCTGTGAGTTCGGATTGGCCAGCTAAGTCACATGATGTGATTTGTTTTTCTAATTGGATTAGTTTGCAAGCTCTCTCAGCATTAATATGTAGGTGTGATTTTTTATTTTTTTTTAAAGATTGGTTACCATGAAAACTAGCAGACTGTGCTTTGAATGTTACTGTCTGCAAACATCTGTGCCAGTAAAACTGGTCAGCAAGATTTTATATGAATCCTTTCCATGAACAAAGTGGATGGAGAAAATTCATTTAAAAATTTGAGAAAACATTTGTGGTTCTTTGCTCAAAGTCCTTGCCTTGTTGTATTCAGCCTCCTAAAGGGACTCCAATTTAGTTCTGTTGAGCCATGAGGAAGAAATTCCCAGTCACTCTGGGAATTCCTCAGATGGCAGAATAACTTAGGCCTTCTCTACACTACATGGGTTTTGTGGGCAAAAGGCAGCTTTTGTCCACAAAACCGTAGAAGTGTACACACTACAATGCTACTCTTGGCAGCAAAACTTTCCTGTTCTGTCAACAAAATAAAATCATCTCGAGGAGAGCTATAGAGCTTTATGCAGCAAAGTTCAAGTGGCAAAGCATCTGTGTAGACGCTGCCATTTGTTATGTCACCATAACAGGCCTCCCTCAGTATCCCACAATGCTCGTTGTAATTGCTCTGCTCACATACGCACTCCCCCACAACACACATTCTGTTTCTGTCTCCCCCTCAACTCTCCCTGTCTCACACTGTCTCTCCTCTCCCCTTCTCTTACCCGCTCCCCATTTCAATTGAAGAGCGGTGGGCAATCTAGTTGGATGCCCATGGAACAAGGGGACAGAGAAACCTGCAACATGTGATACTGTACCTGCCCCATGAGGCACTGCAAACCTTTCCTAAAGCACCCTGCGGCCCGTTGCACAGTGGGATAGCTACCCACAGTGCACTGCTCTCTATGTTGATGCAAGAGCTGCTAGTGTGGATGCGCTCTGCTAACACAAAGAGTATAGTGTGGACATTCAACAGCTAAACTAGTTAAAGTGGTGGCTGTATGTTGGCATAACTTTTGTTGACAACTGTGTAGTATAGACAAGACCTTAGTGATAATGGGGAGGCAGGGGGAAGGCTTACATTATTTTCTTTCTAAAGGTTCTGGGAAGCTTTCAGGTCTCATGCACTTTGTGTCCATTTCTGAAATTGCTTCTTATAGAAGCAGGCCAGTTTGCAGTAGCAACACAATACAAATCTGGACTGACTAAATGCTTTCTGAATTGATAGTGAGCAATGTGTCCATCTGAAAATAAGTTGTCAGTTAATAAAACCCTACCTGCTGATCCTGTCATTGTGCCATCTGGTTCTGAACTGGCAAGACATCCAGAGGTCACAACTCTTTTGAATTTAGAATGCTTTGGGATAGCTTTGCTTCTCTGGGCAGGGTCTGCTACGATCAGGAATGGAATATGGCCTTAGAATCCTTCAAGGCAGTTTGTGTTGAGAGCAATTATTACTGTGAGAGAGCCTGCTTCACCTGAAGTGTGTTTCATGCAGTTGGAAATCTAGGAGAAAGTTATATGTGCTGCAATAAGTCCCACCCACAGCTCTGTGTCAAGGTTGGAAGCACATCTCAGTACCTTGAGAGTAGGCTCCTTTTCAAGATAATTTTGTAGGCTGATGACAAATTCTTCTGATCTTATAACATACTTAGCACTGCGCTAACAATTCTAATCTTCCAAGAGCTCTACAAACTGTTGAGTCTACAGTCGCACCTGGAGGCACTGTGCTAACAGGAAGATAATCTCTGACCCAAAGAGCTTGCCATCTAAATAGAGAAGGCAAAAGATAATAAAGGACGCACTATAATCCATTGGTACAATAGGGGCATTGAGCCATAGTGACTTGCCCCAGGCCACACAGGCAGCCTTAGTCAGAGCAGGAAATTGAACCCTGATATCCTAGTCCTTAACCACAAGACTCGTCTTCTCCAGACTGAGCGTGGCTGTGCCTAGTGAGCATGGTCCCGCAATGAGAGTGGTACAAAGATGCATGGTGGGTAGTGTACCTGATGCTATAACCTTAGGAAGGTGCAATGTGCACTCCCCTCTGCGGCTGAGGAATATGTTCTTCTCCCTGCTGCCTTCTTTGGAGTGTGGCCAGCACCCACAAGGACATCACTGGACCTGTGCTTGCATTTGAGGGGCACAGGGATTGCAAAGGCTGCTCAGAGGCCATACAGAGATGCTTTTTGTGTCCTTTTCCCCCTTTCCTGCTGCATGGGTGTACATTAAGATCTTGTTTACAAGGTTAGCTTCACAGCTGTGAGGACTAGAGCCATACCTGGTGTCCTAAAATGAAACCTTCGATTCTGGAACGCAAATACTGCAGAAAAGAGTGATGCTATTTTGAGATGGGGGAGAGTTTTGTGGGTGGCTAATCCAGATCCTTGCCCCTTCTACTTCCTCCTCTCACAAAGGCCACACATCTTGGGGACCACTCTCTGCCAGAGTCCACTTGGACTATGACATTCATTGGCGGTACAAGGTCCCTTGAGCTTGGTGCAGTATTAACCAGCCATAAAACCAGTGCAGTGTTCACTTGTCTAACAAAGCTTTCTTGTTCTCTGCACCGTAGTGAAGATTGATATTGCACAGCTAGAGAACGAGCAGTAGAAGATCACCATTAGAGCTCTGTGAGGATCTTGAGGTGTTAGCATTAAATAATTAGTATTGATCTGCACCACTAAACTAGAACTCAGTGGGATGGTTGCATGAGCTATGTTTGCCTAGAGGCTCCATGCTCAAATATGGCTTCTTGGGTTTTCTTCCATCCAACCTACTACTAAATAGTTTTCTTCAAGGAGCTATTGGGGAAAATCCCATTGTAGACTGTGGCAGTCTTTAGATCTTAAGGGCCTTAAAGTCACCAGTCACTTTTTAAGTTCAGGTCTCTTTTGGGTGTTGTTATGAGAGGCTGAATTACTGAAAACCAGGCACCCAAAAGATGCAGCCCCAAAAACAGAGGCACCAAAAACCACTTCTGAAAACACTGACCCTCATTTTGAAATTTTATTTAAAAAATAACATATTGTAGAGACTTTTCTAGGCAAAAAGTGATTCTTGCTTTTGCCCATTTTCTAGGAAGGGGAGGGAATAATTTTATAAAAAAATTCCCAGCTACCTTTTAGAACTTATGAAACATGGGATTGATGATACTTCCTTTGACTCATCTCTTTGAATATAAATTCTTCAGGTTAAGGGCTGTCTCTTGCTATATGTTTCTACAGTCCTCTATGCAACAACTAATTATGAAGGCAAGGACAAGAAGCTTACATGTGACAGGAGAGAGACAATAGGAAGCCAGTTACATTAGGATGATTAAAATTTCTCATGCATGTTCCAGATTAAAAGTGAAGGCTTTTTAAAAAGGTTAGAAAATTCAGTTCAGTACATCATGTCAATTGGACTCCCTGTAAGGAAACTAAAGTGTGTTTTTTTTTCAATATGCCTCAATTACAGATCTCCTGAGAGATAGAAATAACACATTATACATTGTAAAGCTGGGTGCAACCTCTCCCACTTAGCTCTGCAGCTGCCTTTGATCCTGACATTGTATTGCTGTGCACCATGGTGACATGTTCTCAAGGTTTGGGGTTTTTTATTGTTTCGTTTTTTTGCAAAACAAGAAGAAATGGTCATGCTGCTTTGTTTATCTTTTTTTGGACTTGATAGATCATAAACACATCTGCTGTGGGCTCTCTGCTCCCAAGAAAGAATTAAGAATACAAATCACTATACAATAAAATATCACAATGGAGGCAAGTCCCACATTGGAGACGAAAGCTCATAGAAAACATTCGCACTGCTCCAGAAGCGGAGGAGGACAGATCTACAGGTCTCTGAAGGGTGTAAGCTCTAAGGAGTGAGATGGAATTCTTAAGTGGGATCCAAGGAGGGCAACTGTTAGAAGTGCTGTTACCTGAGTCACTTAAAACTATTCGTACTTTGATAGCACCTAGAGGCATCTATGAAGATCAGGCCCCTGTTGTGCTAGGCACTATACAGATAGAGTAAGAGACCATACCTGCCCCAAGGAGCTTACAGGTTAAATAGACATTAGAGACAAAGGGTGGGAGACAGGCAGTATTACCTCCATTTTACTAATGAGAAATTGAGGCCTGGAGCGAGTGAGGGCCAGATTTTTCAAGTTCTCAGCACCCATAATTTAGGTCAAATTTGTGTAAAGAGCTTGGCCTTTAATATGATCGCTTTTGACAATTTAGCCACAGAGCTGGTGCCTAAATAAAAACTGATCTTGCTTGAAAATCTGATCCTAAGTGACTTGCTCAAGATGTCATGAGGTGTCTGACAGTCAGTAGCTGAACCTAAAGCCCCTGATTTCCAATCGAGTGTTAACCACAAAAACATCCCTCCCTCTCTCTGTCTTAGTCATTCGTAACTAAAGTGGAACAATCCTGCATTGGCAAGGAGATAGACTGTATCTGACCAAACTAGTCATTTCATCTTTCACTTCCATAATTCCAGGCTGGATCCTTGTCCCTACCCCTGGCTGAATTGCACCAATGAAGCAGCTGGAAACTTGCCAAATCCAGTCACTTGTGTAGTTCCTGAGTGGTGCAGGATGCCTAGGACAGTCCTAATGCCACCTGGCTGACACACAAGGGTATCAAGCAGAGCTCTGGTACAGCTTTGGTGTGGCTGACTAGCCGTTCTTTGCCTGGCTTTTCCCTAGTCTGTCAAGCTCTGTTGCTTTCTTACACGCTTACACTGTCCCAGTTGTAGACCAGAGAAAGTACCTTTAACATCACATGCTTAAAATAAGCCTTGCTTTGTTCCATTTATATTGATCATGAAATTAAATACTTAGGAAACAGTATTTTATTCTGACCTCATTTTCCCCCACCTCCCTAGTTGACATGTCTGTGCAAATGTTGGAGATGAATAACGTAAATAGCTTTCTTTAGCAGTGATGGCTTATTAAAATAGCATTGCTGTGAATTTCTTCACTAACCAGGAACCCTACTGATACCAGTTGCAACACCAGGCATGCATTATTCAGCAGCTGAAGGAAACCCATTGTTCCAGTGTTCTGGAGTTAATCAGTTCAGTGTGAAAATTACCCATCACCAAAATATCCTGTTTACCCAGGCCATCAAAACAGGTTCTACTGATGGCAGCTGGATTTCCTCCTTGGAGCATTAAGCATTAAAATGCTCCTTTCTAAATGCCGTGGTGACCTACTGGTGTTAAGGACAATGTAGGAAAGTGATCTCTTTCATCTGTCTTGAGGGCTGGAGTTTACAAGCTGCTATTGGGAAAAGAAAGAATAAAAGAATACAGCAAAGAACTCCTGGGAGTTATGAATCAATCACTCTGAAATGTATAATGTTATTATGTCAGGTCTAAATATGAGTGTTTCATGCTTAAGCACTTTCCCGCTACAGCAGAAGTCATGCAACGGCCTTGACTTCTTTATTTTACTTTGTGGAAGAAGGGAAAGAATTGACAAGGATTTGTAGGGGATCTTAATGCATGTCAGTTTGTTAGCAAGAGTTAGGCCAGCTGTAACCCTAATGACGTGAGACCTGTAGAAGCGAGGATAGTGTGAGGCGACTGGAAAAGAACTGTGTGAGAAGTTGTCACAACCTTGCACTAATAACCAAATATGTAGACTGGCATCTTCTAGAAGTAAGAAAAATAAGATAGCAGGATAGCCTATGTATAAACAAAATGCAGTTGTTGCTTATTATTGCCTGTATTATTGCTTGTTGTTGTCTGTAACAAAGGTATAAATGCTGCTGTAATTGTTTACCCGTTGAGAGACCTGTCCGGGACTGGGACGACCCTGTGTCCTAGGGCACTCCCTCCCTCTGTTGCAATTGCTGGAGAAATAATAAAGTATTTGATTTTGCTGCACCCAAACAAAAAAGCGAGAACTGAGTTTTTTTCTCTGACAATTTCTATGCAATTTTTTAGCATTGGAGCTGTTGTCTGAAAGCTCTGCCTGCTCCTAGATGGCCTTTCTTCTAGTTTGCTTCTTTTGACCCTTGACCTCTTCAGCATTCTTGCTCTCCGGGTTGCCAAGGTAGTATTTGAATATCTAGCGTTGCCCCTGCCCCCCCCCCTTTTTTTTTTTGGCCACTCTACTTTGTTACATTAAGGAGGCCTGGAGCTGAGCTACTATCATGGTGCATCTCAAGAAACCCTCATGGATCATCTGACTGCATTGCGTCCTGAGTGAACACTAACAAAAAAGGAGTTTTCAATAGCAGAGAGGTTGACTTTCTCTTCCCTCTTTATGATCTATTGGGAAATAACTAGATGAAGAGATTGCTTATTCGATAGAATTCAAGACATCAGCTTTTTCAGACACCCTAGATTCTGTGTACCTGGGTACAGCCTCATTTAGAAAAAGCTTCGGCCCAAGACAGACCAATGTGGGATTACTGTGCTCTTTCCAGCTTTCATTAAGGCATTCATCCGGGACTTGAGATCTTGGTTAAAGTCTCAGCTACACCAGAGACTTCCTGTGGGACCTTGGGCACATCATCTCCTTCGCTATCCTGCACTCTGCTTCTGCTTTTCTGCCTAGGGATTAGAAGAAAAGAATCCCCAGACACCACCCTGGGGCGAGGGTTCACCAATTATCTATCAAGCAGCAGAGGCACCACCAATAGTGCAGACCCATCCTCTTATCCACACTTATGCCCAGATACATTTGTTAGTCACTAAGGTGCCACAAGGACTGTTTTTATCCACACTTGTTTTACTTGGTGACTTGGCCCGAGCACTGGAGTGTAAAATCGCCAGTGCCACAAACCTGCACATCTTTTTGCCCACCAGAGGCTTCAGCCATTTTAGCTTCTAGCTCAGCGGTCCAGGGGCAACCACGCAGGAAGGAACTTCTCCCTAGACTGTTGGGAGACTGCTCCTCCATCTGTAATTCTGTGAAGTACCAGGGTGGATAGCTCAGTGGTTTGAGCATTGGCCTGCTAAACCCAGGGTTGTGAGCTCAATCCTTGCAGGGGCCACTTAGGGATCTGGGGCAAAAATTGGTCCTGCTAGTGAAGGCAGGGGGCTGGACTCAATGACCTTTCAAGGTCCCTTTCAGTTCTAGGAGATTGGTATATCTCCAGTTATTACCTTAACTCAGCCTGCTTCTAAAAGATGTTTTAGGGATGGTTCTGCAAATCTTTTTCACTGGAAATTTTTTCTAAAAAAATGTTGGTTTTCACTGGAAACTTAGAAAAAAATTGTTTTTGTTTTTAAAAATCATTTTTCATTGAAAGAACAGAAAATTCACCCCTAGCTCTTCCACTACACTGACCATGGAAAAGCCCTTTTGTAGAAAAAAGGGTTTCAGTAAAACGTCAACCAGCTCAGATCAGTTTACTTTGCATTAGCACTGGTGCCTAGGACTCTCTGGAAGAGAGCATATCCAGTGCCCTGCCGCTTGAATTCTTCAGAGCAGTGACAGCTTCATTCATGATGGCAAGTGTGTCAGCTCTGTTAAGACTTCACAGTAGTAACACTTTCACTCCAGCTTATGAGATCTGGATATTGGTCTTACTTGAGGTCACAAGCAAAAATACCTGTTTGGTTGCTTCTCTGCAGGCAACTCAACACTAATCATTTATCTTTGCTTAATGGAGGTGTTGCAGTTCCCCTTTTGCCATCCAAATTGCACAAGAGAACACAACTGAGACTGTGTTGAATAAAAGCCTCCGCTTCCCCAATCCTCCAGCTCATGTCTGCAACCTCCAATGACCATAGGCCCAAGTGACAAAGCTTCTTGGTTTATTAATTCTAGTGGTGTCTTATAAAGAAGCTGGGGGTCTGATCTGAGATCTCCTAGATACAATGCAGAGGCCAGAATCCTGTATCCAGCAACATTACATATGCCTAGCAGCAGCATATTCCCAGTGCTTATTAGCTTTGACTGGGGGATAGGCGGCAAATGAATTCAAAAGCTGTTTATCCACATTTTGATTGACCGTGTTACTGGCAGGCCCAATTCCCTTACTTTGTACGGTGACCAGATGTCCCAATTTTATAGGGACAGTCCTGATATTTGGGGCTTTTTCTTATATAAGCTTCTATTACCCCCCCATCTTCTGTCCCGATTTTTCACACTTGTGGTCTGGTCACCCTATTACTTTGTGTGGATGGCACCTTACGCTAGACACCTGAGGCATATGTCTCCCAGCTAAAAGCCAAGTCCCTTGATTTAAGGGGTCAAAGCAGAATGCTGACAGCACAGAGCAGGAAGATCAGGTAAGGTGTTGCAGTGGAGATTTCAGAGCCAGAGAACAAACAGATGAGATGGATTCATTTAATCCAAACACAACTTGAACAAAAATGCCAGTACTGAAAGGGCTGGACAGAGTATAAAATATTTGCCATTCGCCTCTAAAATGTAACCTGAGCGAATTCAGTCTTTTGAAGCAAGTTGCTTCTGTGTTCGTACAGTGGTCTCTGTATTCACACAGTAATCACTGCTCCCTCCCTTATGTCAGCGAGGCAGTGTGCTACTCAACACTTTTGCTGTCTCTGCTGCTCTATTGTGTCTCTCTCTAGTGTTGTCCCATCGCACACACCCCTTTGCCCTCAGCATGTGCTTGCCGTGAGTGGTAGGAACTATCCCAGTAAGCCCTCAGGAGTTAGACTGACTGGAAAGGAGGTACTGAACTTTATTAACAGTGTGAGCACTTGGGCTCTGAGTCTCTTCAGGCCTCTGGGAAAGATCCTGTTCAAACCAGGCGACATTCTTGGAGTTTAATAGGTATTGACATCATTGCTCCCGTGCTCAGCTGAGATAAATGAATTATAACAAAATTCGCTATTATTTCCTTGCTGGTTACTAAAACTTCCTCTTCCTTTTACTGCTAATGGATTTCTCCCAAATACTTTTAATTTGTCCCTGCTCCACCGGCACATATTCCCTTTCCTCCCCCCCACTACTACCAACTACTGCTGCTGGTTTTGTTAATTTTGGGTTAGAAAGGTAGCTCTGAATTTTGTTTTGAAATTGAGGTCGCTGTAAAAGAAATGGACCATTGAGACCTGAATATCCTCATAAGGAAAAGGATACCATTTCCACTGAACGCACTGCAGTGGCAGGCACCACAGGGAGCACGTGCTGTCTTTCCCACGGACTCATTCCTAGGGCATTCTACTCACAGTGTGTGAGCAAGGGCCAGAGCTGCTCACCAGCACTGATCTTCCTCTTTGTTGTCCCTTTGCAAGCACAAAGTCTACAGGATCCCCGAACCTAAGACTAATTAGTGAATGTTCGTGCAGTGCTTCAAAGGTGTGAAGTGCCATGAGATGCTGCTAAGTGTCTTACTAATGGTGATCAGTAGTATGGAAGGCAGGAGAAGACATACTGTAAAACTTTTAGAAAAAATTTCCCTTTGCCAGTTGGCTACTGGTGAAAATAATGGTGGCTAGCTGGAAACAAACTAGATATTCTCCCACACAGAGCAGAAAGGCAGTCTTGTGGTTAAGTCTCAGAGGGGTAGCTGTGTTAGTCTGGATCTATAAAAGCAGCAAAGAGTCCTGTGGCACCATATAGATTAACAAACGTGTTGCAGGCTCTGCCCTTAGCAGCAACCAAGCTTCCCCTTCCTCCGCCTCCTCCCCTGAGCGTGCTGTGTTCCTGCCCCTCTCCCTCCCTCCCAGCGCTGCCCCTGCTGCTGAGCAGCTGTTTGTCGGCACTCCAGGAAGGAGGGGGGGGGGAGCAGGGCCGCAGTGCACTCGGGTGAGGAGGTGGAGAGAGATGGGGGCTGGGCCTTGGGGAAAGGGGTGGAATTGGGGCAGGGTGGAGCAAAGGTGGGGCCCCCGCACTCTCCTTACATATACTCTCCCCAGACCCCTGCTATGAGCCCTTCAGAGCAGGAGGCTGGGAGCACCCCCAGCCCCCTGCCCTGACTCTTGCACGACCCCTCACACACCCCAGCCCCCCCCACACCCTATGTGCTGACTCTTGCCCCATTCCATCTCCACCCCCACCCTGAGCAACAAAAGGGAGCTCCTGCACACACACACCCCACATTCCCACCTGCACCCCACGCACCAAATGGGAGCTGCCCCAGGTAAGTGCTCCACAACCCTGCCCCATCCCTAAGCGCCCCCGCCTCCATCCTAACTCCTGGCCAGACCCTGCACCCCAACCCCCAGTCTGCTTTTGCACCCTGACTTCCTTCCAGACCCTGCACCCTCAGCCCTGACTCTTGCAGCCCCTCACATATTCCTAGCCATGACTCCTGCACCCCCTCCCACACCCCTAGCCATCTGCCCTCCTTGACTCCTACACCCCCCTCACATGCTCCCAGCCCTGACTCCTGCACCCCTCACATGCCCCTCTGTCCTCCCTGACTCCTGCACCCCCCACACACACATCCCCACCTGCACCCCTCACACCAAACAGGAGCTGCCCCAGGTAAGCACTCCACACTCCTGCCCCAGCTCTGAGCCCCTCCTGCACCCTAAGTCCTGGCCAGACCCTGCACCCCAAACTTTTTTTACATTTTTTTTAATAAAGCGCTCTTATCCAAAGTGCTTTACAATAGTTAGCTAACGGTACAAACAATATTTGGAAAGATCATTAAGTGGTCTGCCGAGACGCCCAGCAATTTTCAAGTGGTCTGAGGAAAAATAAGTTAGATTACAAAAACAATCAAGATATCTCACTTCGTTTTCATTTACTTCCTATTACTTATAGGAGGAGGATGAAGAAAAAAGAATGAAAAACGAGGAGGGGAGATAAGAGAGAATGTTCTTGGGTGGTTCCCAAGGAGAGACCCCAAAAATGAAGCCAAGCACCGGGCCCCACTAACTCTAAATCCACCACTGATTGAGAGGCTAAACATGCTGCTTGTGAGATGGCTAGCTCCTATGGTGGTGTGTTGCCACCTCAATACTTGAATAGTAGGACTGGTCCTTTCCAGTGCCTGGTGGGGTTGTTTGGGAAAGGCGTTTTGCCTGACTATAAAGCAAGCATTTTGAAAAATATCAAAAATCCTGCTGTCAAATGACTTGGCATATAAGCTCACTCCCCTTCAAAACAGTCTCCACCTCACCTTGATTACTCACACCAGCATTTTTACTAATGCTTTGATGTTTTGTTTTTAAAAAAATCACTGCACCAGAAAAGGCGAACTTCAACACATTGGGCCAAAGATATCCCTGATAGAAATCTAACAACAAGTTTTAGTTCTTCTGTCCACCACCCCAGGATACATGTGGCACAATTTGGATTCCAGTCTCAGTTGACGATCGTGCATGGCAATTTTTACAGATTCCACTGTCAAAAACAGATTCCCTAAGTCCCTGTTGCGTGGCAAAAGTTCTTTGATAGACCATCAAGTGGTTATGCTTTTCCCTCTGACACTGGTGCCGAAGCACGAAGGCAGACCCTCTCTGGAGATATGAAAATGAATGCTCCCTGGAGGCAGAATTGGTGCATTTATACATGTGCACTCTTGACCTCTAAGATTCCCTTTTCAGTCTAACCAATGTCATGTGCCACGTTCCACAGATAGTCAGTGATATACCGGTATGGTAACTTTATGCCTATCCAGGTCACTGCTGTCTGAGTTTGCATTTGCCTGCTAGCTAACCAGAAGCAGGTTGTTGTGTGTGTTGCCCCACAGATATTCCACAGAGAAGGAGAGAGCACTCCCCCCTCCCCATGAGAATAGATTGCTTTTCCCAGAGACTCCTGCCTTCCTCTTGTCTCTCTGCACAGCCTAGGCAAATGGGCTGTAAATTAGAGGGTCAAAGGTGTAATCTGAGATGTCTGACAGAATTACTCTGTGAGGCTTTTAACACTAGCTGAGCTAAGCAGGGTCCTTCTACTGTACCCGTGTCACCGGCATCCCTAAAGATGTGCTTCAAATGCAGGCTGGAGTGTGGGTGGGCAAGCTGCATATAATAATAAAAACCCAGCCGCAATCACCATCTCCTCTTCCAATCTGCTAAAAGATCTTCTCTGACACCTTAACACTCTTTATTATACGATTGTTTCACTGACAGCAAAGCATATTGAATTCCCCTGACCCCGGGGTGATGGGAACTAGCTCCAGCCATCCATATGTTCTTCTCTGCATCATTTAAGAATGCCACCGGCCCAATAGCAATTTTTCCTGCTGGCCCCAGGGAGTGTCACAGTTACTGACTTACTGGTCGCAATTCTTAATGTTTCTGCAGCAAATTCTGGTTTAGGTGATATTAGACATCAGGGTGGTGGGCACCTTTAGGAAAAACAAGAGCAACAGGAGTAAATAAAAGAGAAAAAGAGGATGAGTCACTGGTAACTCAAAGAAAATGATCTTGAATGCATATGGATCAATGTCCAAGGGATAAAGCACAAGGTGGGGTACTAGTTGGTGTCTGCTACAGATCACCACATCACACTAGGGAACAGGATAATTGTCACCTTATGCACCTATCTACAATGTGTAGGGAGGAAAAGTTGTGTTATCAGGGGGGACTTCAATTTCAGAGATGTATACTGGTGGTCTCATGCTGCCAGTACTAAAACAAGCTTTGAATTTCTAAACAGAGACAATTTTCTAACTCAAAAAGCAGTACAGCCAATGTGAGGGAATTCTTTATTAGACCTTTTCCCAAAAGATAACGGTCTGGTTCTGCCCCACTCCAGCCAGGGCACTGGATCGGGGGCTGCACCATGCGGCTCCCAAAAGCCGCGACATGACCCTGCTCCGGATCCGACACACTCCAATGGCCCCCTCCGGTGCTCCAATGGGAGCTAAAGGGATGGTGCCTGCAGATGGGGAAGTGTGCAGAGGTGCCTGGCCGTGCCTCCACATAGGAGCCGAAGAAGGGAGATTCCACTGCTTCCGGGCCGCTGGAGGTAAGTGCTGCTCAGAGCCTGCACCCCTAAGCCTCTCCCCATGCCCCCTGTCCCAGCCCTGACCCCGATCTCGCTCTCCAAACTCCTTGATCCCAGCCCGGAGCACCCTCCTACACCCCAGACCTCTCATCCCTAGCCTCACATCAGAGCCCTCACCCCCACCCACATCGCAACCCCAATTTTGTGAGCATTCAGGTTTACCATACAATTTCTATTCCCAGACGAGGCCCTCACACCAAAGAGTTTGTCCACCCCTGTTTTAGCTGGAGGAGAGGTGAGTAAAGTCGAGAACTGGGATATTTTATGTACAACAATGGAAACAGGGATTTGTAAGGTGTAGATTATCTGTTTTCTCTCTCCTTCTCATTCATGCCTTATTAATAATGAGTGTGAGGTTAATTTGCATCTCACACAACTGACAAAATAAAAAGCCCTGATTTATATTGTTCTTGAAATACAGAGATTCAGACACAACCTTGGATATAAACTTTGATCACTCATCTCTCCACCCCATTCCCCTGATAGACAAAAATGCTCAATAATTAAAATGCTGTTTTGATCACTGGTCTCTTCTCTGGATCTCTGCAGCAGTCAGTCAGCTCCACCATATGTTATATGTGGCATATTATTGAAAACGTGGCCTCATTTATATTTGCATATACCAAGTTAATCAGATCAACTATGATTAAAAGGTGGTACGTTAACCAACTTTGACCCACTTCTGGCTACATTTCCTGGTTGCAGGAAAACTGACACCCACACTGATGGCATCCTTCAGACAAAGGCTTATCTCTCTGGAAATAGTTTGCGTTTATTGTTTGGAATGCATTTCCCCAGTGAAAGCTTGGCTGCAGCATCTTTTTGCTTTCACTGAGGTTTTCTGTTTCGTTATAGGCAGCATGGTCTAATGGATAGGATGCCAAAGACCTGGGCTGTATATCCAGTTTGGCTATTCACGTACCATGGGACCTTGGCCAAGTCCTTTCCACCATCTGTAACTCACTGCCCCCATCGGTCAGCGGTGAATAATGATGCATACCTTTGGGATTCATGAATGGGAAGAGTTATAGAAGATAGAGAGATATCTTAGGGGCTTGTAGACCTGCCCTTATTCTACTATTTGAGCACCTCATTATCGTTAATGTATTTATACTAATAGCACCCCTGTGAGGTAGGAAAGTGCTATTAGATTTACTTTACAGCTGGGGAAATTGAGGCAAAGAGTGACTAAGTGACTTGTCCAAGATTATACAGGAAGACTGATGGAGCAGGGATTTGAATTCATGTCTCTCAAGGTCCAGGCTAGCCCTCTAAGCCCTGGACATTCCTTCACTTCTAACCTTATTCAGCAGTAGATACCAAGGTCCAAAGGGATCATTGCGATCATCTAGTCTGACCGCCTGTATAACACACGCCAGAGACCTTCCCTCTATTCCTAGATCAGACCTCTTAGAAAAATATCCAATCGTAATTTAAAAGTTGTCGGTGATGGAGAATCCACTACGAACCTTAGTAAATTGTTGCCTTGGTTAATTACTCTGACAGTTGTACCTTATTTCCAGTCTGGATTGGAGTAGCTTCAGTTGGGGTGGCTGAGCTATAGGGACACTGTATAGGAGAAGGCTTTGAATTCAGATCTAAACCTGAATACTCCTGAAAGTGATCTTCCCCTTTTACACCATCCACGCCTTGAATATCCAGAATAATAATATTCGGTTTTATTCATACTCCAGTCAAAATACAGGGCCACATTTCAGCCACTAACTGTGCAATTTGGCTCCTTCCTCCTCACCCACCCAATGAGGGAGCTTTGCTACTCTGGATCTAAATTCCCCTCCCGTTTCCCGAAGTCTCCCAGTGATCAAGTGAAGTAGCAAGCCTCAAACTTAAGAATAAAACTGTGCATGGGGGAGCTGACTTTGTAATGTGCAGTAGTCTGAAAGTACTTTATCATATATTGCACAATAATATTGGTGCATTCGTTTAGGGCTTTTATCAAAAGCCAGCTGCTAGTGTGATGAATTCTACTGAGCTGGACTTTCCTTCCATCAGATTTAATTTAACTGAGGAGGGAGACAGCATTAAAGTAAATCAAGGAAAGGTATTCCACAAATAGAAATGGATCATAACAGTTCACTGGAAGACCCTGAAAAAGATACTGAAGAGGACTTCACTGCCAGCCTTAGATCTTTAATTTTCTGGGAACTGAAAGTGCCACAGGGTCGCCCTAGAACAAAGTGCTGTCTAAGGCATAGATATCAGTAAAAATAGCTACTATAGGAAAATTCTGCTTGACAATTCCCGTGCTGAAAATAATTAAGGTGCCAAATTATGATGGAATACCCTGTGGAAACTTAAAAATATCCTGAAAAGCAGTAGCTTTATTTCCCTTCTTTCTTTCTTATAGGAAAATGGCCCCTTTCCCTTGCGGGTACCACATTCAGTGCATTACAGGAGCATGCAGAGGCATTTTCAAAAGAGTATTCAATATCCTTCCTGAACTTGTGGATTTCTGACCGTGCTGTGCAGCTGTATGTTCAGAGCTAGAGTTCTGCAGACACACAGTGTGGTGTTACTGAGTTATCCAAGAGTCCTATTTTGGATGTCTGCTGTGACTCAGACTATTAAAACAGTATATTATCCCCCGGTACAAGAAGAACTAATGGGCAACTTAAGACGGGCACTGGGCAAGAGCACTTACTGAGGGCTTGCATAGAAATCCTTCTGCAGCACTGAGAATCTCCTAGCGTGCATGTATTGAGACCCATTATAGGATTATAATGTCAGTGGATCTAATAAAGCAGGTGTGACGTTCTTGACATAAACTGTCTGTATAGATCATTGTTGCAACCATTCTTATATATTTGCAGCAAATATTGTACAAAGGTTGTCGTGTGAGGTGTCTATGAAAAGATTATGATTTGCTGGTTATGATTATGCTATCTCTATGTTTAGATCATTTTGTAATTGAAGTTATGAATATTGGCTATGTACTTATATCTCAATGTGTTTGATTCTAAGTAGCATTAGTGAAGCATTTGGTCAGTTTCTTGAGAAAGGAATTTGCAGATTAAACGCCCAATCAAGAAACACTTAACTGACAATGGACCTTGGGAGACTCCAGTCTACATATGAGGAGGCTTCCTGGGACATTCAAGGTAGCATGTGAGCAATGGCTGCCACCTGCAAACTGAGTCATGCATGGACATGTGACTTCCCCAGGTGGGTACAAACTCCATCTTGTTGCTGTGATTTTGCACAGGAGAAAAAAGGGGTTTCCGCCCACAAGAGAGAGACTATAAATGGAAACCCCTCCATTTTGTCTTTAATCTTGCTTCTTACCTCTGGAGAAACTTTGCTACACTGAAGCTCTGAACGAAGGACTGAATGACCCATCGAAGCTGTGGATGTACTCCAGAAACTTGATTTGTGCCTGAAGTTTATTCTATCACTGCTACAAGCCTGAATCAAGAACTTTGCCATTACTGTATGTAGCTGATTCCATTTAACCAATTTTAACTCTCATCTATATTTCTTTCTTTTTATGAATAAACTTTTAGATTTTAGATTCTAAAGGATTGGCAACAGTGTGATTTGTGGGTAAGATCTGACTTGTATATTGACCTGGGTCTGGGGCTTCGTCCTTTGGGATTGGGAGAACCTTTTTTTTCTTTTACTGGGGTATTGGTTTTCATAACTGTTCATCCCCATAAGAAGTGGCTGCTGGTGGTGATACTGGGAAACTGGAGTGTCTGAGGGAATTGCTTGTATGACTTCTGGTTAGCCAGTAGGGTAAAACCAAAGTCCTCTCTGTTTGGCTGGTTTTGTGTGCAAAGGACCCCAGCCTTGGGCTGTGACTGCCCTTCTCTAAGCAATTTGTCCTGAATTGATACTCTCAGTAGTGTTCCACCAGAGGCTGCATCACTACAGCAGGTCAAAAAAATTCCATTAAAACTGTTCTTGATGGAAAACTGGTTGTCTGACTAAATGACATTTTTCATGAAAAGTATTTGGGAAATTTTAATTGTTTTTTAAACAAAATGCCCAAAAACGTTGGAAGAACTGCTCTGTTTCCTCAGGGGAGTGGTAGCTCAGTTGCCTTGTGTCACCATTCTCCTTTATGGGCGGGGTTGGGCCTCTTGCCCAGGGAATACCATGATGCACTGCCTTGCCTCTCAAAAGAGAGGACACCGTGGTGCATCATGGGAGATGTTGTTTGACCAGGATGCTTGGCCTGTAGTGAAGAATGGGAGCGTGAGGCACAGTGCAGGTATACTGCAGCTCGCATTGGGCAGGGAAGAGTGGGGACTGGAACCATTGGAAGCCTAGGGCAGATCCATACCCAGAACTGGGTAGTGGTACTGCCTGGACAGCAGAGCCCCATACTGGACACAGGTAAAGAGGATGTGGGGATGGATTTTGTGAGGAGTCACTCCCAGTTCTCCCAGGCCAACCTCCACTCTCCCAGTTTCTCCCAGCTCACCCTGTACCCCCAGCTTCCCTTGTTCCCTTTGAGGCCTTCCACAGCCCTGCATCCTGGCACTCTTTTTTAGGACCTCAGCACTGGGCTAAAAGCAGGAGTCTCTACCCTCCGAGTCAAAAGACCAGATTCACTCACTCATGGACAGCAGCAGACTCAGTAACCTCTATCTGTGTTCCAGCTACTAGATGGGGACAAGGAACCACATGCAAATAGCACTGCCTGCATTTGCAATAATCTGTCTGTGAATAGTCTTCAACATTCACTTTTTCATGAACACTTCTTCTTCCAAAATACTCATAGATCGAGAACACGAGGAAGGGCGAGCACCTTTGAAACATCCTTGACCTCTGAGAATACCACTGCACGATAATTAAGGATATGATGCCCATGACTGTAGAAGCAAAGAGGGAAGGAAAAGTAGAACATGTTATAAATGGTCACCTCTACCTGGAGTGTTACTTTCCTGTGTTTCTTCCCAATGGCAAAGAGAAGTGGAAACAACATCAAAACAGATGGAAAATGTCCCTTTGTTTTGTGCTTTCACAATCTTTCTCCTTTTAATTCCCTCTTTAAAATGTACAGGTAGTGTTCTCTCTATTAATAAATGGGCTTGTTGTGCAATAAAACATGTAAATTGGGCTGCTGAGCATTTCAGAAGCAAGATATTTCTTTTCAAACATCATAAATATCACTGTGCAGAAGGTCTGCTAACGTAGACAGAGGCAAGCTCATTGTCCAGACTGGGAAGAATCATTCCTACAAAAGTGCCTTTTATTGTGCAAACCATCTGGTCAGAGGTTACCCATGTGACATTGCACCCCATAATGCTTTATAGAAATATGCTTATGAGTGTAAATATGACAAAACTGGAATATGTTTTAGGCTAGATATGCCATGTAACACATCTTTGCAAAGGTTATGTTCTGCTGCATGTATTCATTCTATTCTTATGCATGTATCATTTTTATGTCTGAAGTTATGAGCACTGGCTCTATGCTTGTATTTAAAATGTTTGCTGTAGAAAGTACCTAAGGCAGATTTGGTCAACATAGTGTGAAGGGGTTATTCAAGTAATTGGGAGTACTTGGCTGACAATGGACCTGGATAGACACCAATCCACATCTGAACTTTCCTGGGAATGCTTAGACTTGCATGGTTTTGTTTAATTTGCTTGGTAATTTACTTTGTTATTACTTGGAACCACTTCAATCCTACTTTTTACATTTAACAAAATCACTTTTTACTTTTGATTAACCCAGAGCAAGCAATTAAGTCCTAGGGGAGCAAACAGCTGTGTGTATCTCTCTCTCAGTGTTATAGAGGGTGAACAATTTATGAGTTTATCCTGTATAAGCTTTATACAAAGTAAAATGGATTTATCTGGGGTTTGGATCCCACTAGGAACTGGATATCTGGATGTTGGAGACAGGAGCACTTCTTAAGCTGTTGTCAGTTAAGTCTGCAGCTTTTGGGGGATGTGGTTCAGACCTGGGTCTGTGTTTGTAGCAGGCTAGCGTGTCTGGCAAACCAGGCAAGGTACTAAAGTCACATGCTGCCAGGGAAAACGGGCTCAGAAGTAGTCCCAGCATATCAGGTGGCAGTCCCAAGGGGGTTTCTGTGACGCAACCCATTAGCTCTTAAAAAGAGCCTATAGGGCCAGATCCTTAGTGTAAACCATTGTCACTCCACTGAAGTAAGTGGAACTGCACCAATGTATATTATCTGAGGATCTGACCTCATGTGTGTTGCCTATTACCCCCTCCCGGCATGCACATCTAATGAATCCAAGTAAATGGGCTGTACCACCAAGTAATTTGGGTTCGGAGAACAAATACCATTAGAGAAAAAGTCTTCATTACCTCATGGTGAGGATTTGCTGTTTTAGGGTATGTCTAAACTGCAATTAGACACCTGCGGTGGGTCCAGGCCAGCTGACTTGGGCTTTGCTGGCTCAGGCCGCAGGGCTGTTTCATTGCAGTATAGACTTCCAAGCTGGAGCTGCAACGCAAGCTGTGGGTCCCGCCCATTTTGCATAGTCCTAAAGCCTGCACTCCAGCCCAAGCCCGGAAGTCTACACTGCAATTAAATAGCCTCACAGCCTGAACCTTGTGAACCCAAATCAGCTGGCGCTGGCCAGGTGCAGGTTTTTAATTGCCACATAGACATACCCAATGAGGCTTCTGCTTGTGGTGATGGCTTGGAAATACATACTGGGTGGGAGAAGGGGGAGCAGGGGGGATATATATCCATTGCGCACACACAACTGGGAAAAGCGCTGTTCTTTTTAAATATTCTAAACCAATTTGCACTGACTCTTGTTTATAAAGTGTACTTCTGCTGGTGGCACATCCGACCACAGAAACATTACTTGGCTGGGACTACGCTCTTGAGTTCTATTTGCTGATCCATTACTGCATCAAAGATGAAGAGACTGAATTTAATTATAATAAAATTGCATTAAGCTTACAATAAACATCTTTTATTCCCAATTGGATATGGCAATGCCCTTCTTTACTTCACTACTTCAGAACTGTGTTTCCAAAATTCAACAAAAATTTCTCTAGGTCTTATCTGTGACCTCTATTATTGAACTGGGACAATTGTGAGTGGGAGCAAACCTTTTTCTAATTCCTACTGAATTAAGTTACTGTTTTGTTAGGAAAGGTACCTCCCAGGCAATATCAGTAAACTGCTGGATTGTCAATACTTAAGATCCTGGTCTTGCAATGTGTACCTGTGTGGAATCCCTTTGACCTGATTCTGCAATGAGCAGGACTTAATAGGGTACATGAATCATCTCCATTTCCATGAAATATTTTTGAGGGGCAGGGGAAATCTGTCTTTACATTTCTAATGCATCCATCACTTTGGTATCTGAGCACTAATGTTATAACTAGTGATTATTAGAGTATTCATTGAAACAATAATTCAATGACTTGATGGTTTTGTTTTGTTTTGTGAGTCTGTCTCATTAACTCTATATGAATTTGGACTCAAAGGATAAAGTGAATATTTCAGAAAAATAATTTTCAGCCAGTGAGCTTGTTAAGTGCTTGGCTATCTGTTGTTCCTGGTGTGTGATTGCTTGCTGAATGAATAAGTAAAACCTCTTAACAGAAAAATAACCAATAGCAAATATCAAATGATGCTCATCCTGGTACACATTTGTGAAAGTTTTGGGCTTGTGGATCTTTCATGAATGGTCACATGAGATTGACAAGTAATGATGAGCATGCTGCCACAAAGTGTAAGGCATTTAATTCAAATGCTTTTGTTTATGAATATTTTACCAAATCAGTTTCCATTTGATGCCTAGCGCTAATTGCAATTACAGTTTTGACAACAGTTTTCAAATTCCAAAATTTCAGTGAAACTGAGATTTTGGCAGGGGGAATAAGAGAAAAAAAATCAAAATTTTGGAAAAAGCAAACAGATGAGAAAAAGATTTTTTGTTTTAAATATTTTTTTTGTGTGTGATGGTTGTTCTTCATCTTTACCAGACACTAACTTTCCTTCTGAATGGAGTCTTGTGAGCTAAGCTCTATGTTGTTCAAGATTAAGACTATGAAATGTGGGCAAAAATGATCTCACAGAAGCTTCATTTGGGTATCTTCACACCTGCAGAACTACCCGTTTCACAAAATTGTTTTTTTTTTCAAAAATGTCATTTGCATTCTGAAAAAGGAAGACTACTTCTGAGTGAAAATGGCTCAAATTCTATCCTATATTAAAAAAATCCATACAATTTTCCAAGTTTCTTGGCTAATTTACATCATTTTCAAGAAATCTACCTTTGGTCGAAAAAGCCCCTAACCTTGCTGATCCTCACTTAAAGTCATCCTGGTTAATGTTGTTTCATTGTTACATTGCTGATCAATTAGGGAACATGTTCATTTAAAGTTGTGTAATGCTCCCTTCTAATGTCATTTGGCAGCCGCCTGCTTTGTCTACTGCTTTCAGGAAGAGCAGCCCCTTGCAGCTAGCTGGTGGGGGCTTGGAACCAGGGTGAACCAGCAGCCCCCTATCGGCTCCCCGCTCCCCTAAGTTCCCTGTGCAGCAGCTGCCTGCAGTTCAGCTGTGTCCCTCCCCCCACTGCCATGTGCTGCTCCTGCCCTCTGCCCTGGAGCTGCTCCCCAAGACTCCTGCTTGCTGTGCTAGGGGGGAGGGAAGGAAGAGGGAGGCTAATGTCAGGGTGTCCCCCTAGCCACCTGTTCCTGCACCCGGCTTAGGACAGAGGGAGCCTGCAGTAGCTGCAGTCTCAGCAAGCTGATCTACTTAACAAGACAGTGTACTTAAGGGAAATGTACATATCTCCCTCCATTCCTGCTGCCTTGCAGAGTGAGAGAGTTAACCCTTGAGGGCTCAGCCAATTGCTAGTTCATCATTTAGCAGTAAGGGAAATATCCCACCCTCTGACTCCTCCACCTCAACCAAGCTTCACAATCATCATCACTGTGTACCAGTATTAACTTGTTTGTTTAAACCGTATAGTGTGTGTGTGTGTGTGTGTGTGTGTGTGTGTGTGTGTGTGTGTGTGTGTGTGTGTGTGTGTGTGTGTGTAATATAGTCTTTTGTCTGGTGAAAAAAATTTCCCTGGAACCTAAGCCCCACATTTACATTAATTCTTATGGGGAAATACGATTTGCTTAACATCATTTCGCTTACAGTCACATTTTTCAGGAACATAAATACAATGTTAAGTGAGGAGTTACTGTATTTGTTTTTTGTTTGTTTAATGGAGGCTTTTGAGAGAAGTGTTTCTTGAGTAGACTGGGTCTTGCATTTTTCTCATTTCTCCTTTGCTTTAAAGTTTAAGTGTTATTTATTTTTGGCTTATACAGAGCCAGGGGTATACATGGAGGTCCTGCCAATTTATAGTCTAGATTACAGTGATTTTTCGACCTAGTTACGGCCCACAATATGTTATGTGGACCACATCCAATACCACCTGTATGGCCCTGAGGATGTCACATGGGCTGCAGCTGTGTGCTGATTGGGCCACAGGTGGAGAACCAGTAGCCTAGAATGACAACACAGGGAGGGCTACGGATGGGGGAAGGCAAAATCAATCAGATTATGCAGTCACTTCTGAGCATAATGCACGTTATCTGTCATGCGAGCTTTGCCTTTTATCCTGGCCTGTTTCTTTTCCTGAGCGTAATCAGTAATGCAAGTGGTGTGTGCAGTCTTTGGCTGAGGGCCATCTATAATTTCTCAGTGTTTCTTGACCCAGTGAACTATATCGTGTCCTGGGAAGGAACTCTTCCCCCTACTCACCCCAAATCCGCCTACCAAGCAGTTTGCTATGAGAGCCCTAAATTAATGTCTCTCTTAGTGACACCGCTTTAAAAAGCTGGTGACACTATAGGCTGGGGGAATTCCTCTGTTAATATTTAGAAACAAGTTAGACAAGTCTAATTATGATCTCACTTATGGCCATATTGTGCCACCCTCACAGTAAGTAGTCACTTGCAATGATTTTAGTGGGGTAATGTGTATAATATGGTACTACTCAGTATGAGCAGAAGTGGCATGATCTCTTGAGTTTTGCAGCAGTGTGACTCCATTGGCTTCAATGGAGTTGCTCCTGATTTACACTCATGCAAAATCAGAATTGGACCTGACACTTATAAGTAGGACTGCCAAACTCTGTCATCACTGATTATTTAACAGCAAACATTTTGATTCTAAACTGAGGGCAGGTCTACACTTAAAATGCTGCATTGACACAGCTATGTCTCTGTAGCACTTAAGTGAAGACACTCCTATGCTGATGGGAGAGCTTCTCTCATCAGTGTAGTTAATCCACCTCTGTGAAAGGTGGTAGCTATGTCAGCGGGAGAAGCTCTCCCATCAACATAGCACTGTTGACACCTAGGTCAGTATAACTACATCATTCAAGGGTATGGATTTTTCATGCCCTTGAGTGATGAAGTTATACCAGTATAAGTCTGTAGTGTAGACCTGGCCTGTTTCCTGATAGTTTCCCTTAACAAATACAATGTGTTCAGCCCACACACCTTTAAAATCATTATTTTACCCCCACAGCCATTGGAGAAAAATGTAACATCTTCCCCTCCCTTCCAGTAATATGATATTTTGCAAGTCTGTTTAGGTATCAGATGGTACTGGGAAGTGAGCAGGTGAAATAAGCATGTATATTTTTCCTTTCCTCACATGTAGATGAAATAAACGTGAAGTAAGAAATGTGTTTCACATGGGCTACACAAAGAAATTAATTGCTCTTGCTGCTGTCAGTGGTTGACAGAACAAAGCCAATTGAATTCTGGGGGGAAAAAGTTGATTTGTGGGTGTTGGATGATCTGAACTACTTGGAGTTTCTAGTCAAAGATCTGATTAATAGATTTACTGATTTCTAGGCCAGAAGGTATCATTATGATCATCTCATCTGTCCCTCTGTATAATGCAGGACAGAGAACTTCCCCTACAACAACATCCAGTCTTGATTTAAAAACTGTCCGTGATGGAGATTCCAACATGACCTTTGATATATTGTTCTAATGGTTAATTACTCTCATTGTTAAAAATTTACACCTTATTTCTAGTCTGAATGTCTCTAGCTTCGTCTTCCAGCTATTGGATTGTGTTATACTTTTCTCTGCTAAGACTGAAGAGCCCGTTATTAAATATTTGTTCCCTATGTGAGTACTTATGGACTGTAATCAAGTCACTTCCTAACCTCAGGTGCAAAGTACTTCACTTAGGAAGGAAAAATCAAGTGCACAACTACAAAATGGGAAATAACTGTCTAGATGGTAGTACTGCTGAAAAGGATCTGGGGGTTATAGTGGACCACAAGGAACTGAATATGAATCATCAATGTGATGCAGCTGCAAAAGAGGCTAATCTGTTTCAGGGGTATACTAGGAGGAGGGTTGTATATAAGACATAGGAGGTAATTGTCCTATGAGGAAAGGTTGAAAGAACCGAGGATGTTTAGCCCTGAGAAAAGAAGACTGAGGGGCAACCTGATAAGTCTTCCAATATCTTAAGGGCTATTATAAAGAGGATAGTGATCAATTGTTCTCCGTGGCCACTGAAGGTAGGGCAAGAAGTTATGGGCTTAATCTGGAGAGATGGAGATTAGGTTAGATTTTAGGGAAAAAGTTCTAACTGTAAGGGTAGTTAAAGTATGAGTAGGCCTCCAAGGGATGTTCTATGTTTACTTGGTCCTTACACAGCACAGAGGTGTGAAGTTCTGGAACAACCTTCCAAGGAGAGCGCTGGGCGGGAATCCTAACTGGCTTCAAGACTGAGCTTGATAAGTTTATGGAGGGGATGGTAGGATGGGACTGCCTATGAAGGCATGTAGCTGATCAGTAACTGCTAGTAGCAAATATCCCCAGTGGCCAGTGATGGGACACTAGGTGGGGAGGGCTCCAAGTTACTACAGAAAATTCTTTACCAGGTATTTGCCTGGCAGGTCTTGCCCATGTGCTCAGGGTCTAACTGATCTCCATATTAAGGGTCGGGAAGGAATTTTCTCTTAGGTCAGATTGGCCAAGACCTGGGCAGGAGCAGGGGGGTTCACCTTCCTTTGCAGCATGGGGCATGGGAAACTTGCAGGTTTAAACTACTGTAAATGGTGAATTCTCTGTAACTTTTAAGTCTTTAAACTATTATTCAAAGACTTCAATAACTCGACCAGAGATTAGGGGTCTATTTCAGGAGCAGGTGAGGTTCTGTGGCCTGTAATGTGCAGGAGATCAGACTAGATGATCATGATGTTCCCTTCTGGCTTTAAAATCTATGAGTCTATTTCTTGAGGTCCCTTCCAGCCCTACATTTCTATGATTGTATGATTCTCAGCTAAATAGATTGAGCTCCTTGAGTCTACCAATATAAGGCACATTTTTTAATCCTTTAATCATTCTCATGATTCTTCTCTGAACCCTCTCAGATTTATCAACATCCTTCTTGAATAATGGGCACCAGAACTGGACACAGTATTCCAGCAGTGGTCGCACCAGTGTTCTCTCTACACCTACTTGAGATTCCCCTGTTTATGCAGCCAAGGATCACTTTAGCCCTTTTAGCCACAATGTCACATTGGGAGCTCACGTTCAGATGATTATCCACCAAGACCCCCAAACTGTTTTCAGAGTCATTGCTTCCCAGAATAGAGTTCCCCATCCTGTGAGTATGGCCTACATTCTTTGTTCCAAGTTGTATGTCTTTATATTTAGCCGTATTAAAATATAGGTTATTTGCACCCAGATTACCAAGCGATCCAGATCACTCTGTTTCAATGACCTGTCCTCTTCATTGTTTACCACTCCCCCAATTTTTCAGTCATCCGCAGATTTGATCAGTGATGATTTTATGTTTTCTTCCAGGTTATTGATAAAAATATTAAATAGCGTAAGGCCAAGTACTGATCTCAGTGGGACCTCACTAGAAACATAGCCAGTTTTAAATCAATTTAACTTGCGCCATGTTAATTTTATATCTTTTTAGTTTTTTAATCAAAATGTCATGCGGTAGCAAGTTAAATGCGTTACAGAAGTCTAAGTACATTACATCAACACTATCACCTTTATCAACCAAAACTGTAATCTCATCAAAAAAAGATTTTGTTAGTTTGACAGGATCTATTCACCATAAACCCATGTTGATTGACATTCATTATATTAGCCTTCTTTAACTCTTTATTAATTGAGTCTTGGGAAGGAAAAGCTCATGGAATGGACGACTAGGGTCTTTCAAATTTTAGACTCCTACAGCTATTTTAACAGGGATTGTTACATGTCAGGTGGCACAGATCATGCCTGGGAAGGGTCACTTACATGACTGGCCTGATCATTAAGGCACTAGAGTGGGATTCAGGAGATCTGGGTTCAGTTCTTGTCACTGCCCCAGACTCTCTGTGTGACCTTGGGCAGCTCATTTAAAATCTCTGTCCCTTTCTTCTCCATCTGTACAAAGTACCACTTCCTTTTGTCTATCTCGTATACTTAGGAATTAAGCTGCTCAGGCCAGGGCTGTCCCTTATGAAGTGTTTGTACACAGCCTAACACAGGGACTGCAGTTGCTAGTAATCTATGTAAGAAGGTGCTATAGGTAAAACTTCAGCCTCGTAGGAACAACAGGAGGAATTAAGTCAAGGAAACATAATCCTGAGCATGCTAAAATGTTCTTTTAGGGAAAAAAGTCAGGATCAGAAATATACCATGTAGGCTGCTTCCTTTTAGCACCTAGTGGTCCCAGGATCGGAGGAAAGGAAAGGAAAGGTGGTTTTGGTCATGGAGGGAGAAGGAACGTAAAGATGCAGTTGTGTTGGGGACCACTGTGCTGGCCAAGGATTGGATAAAGCCCTGTGTGCGCCATCTCAACATGCTCCCTGTGCCCAACAGGGCTGGATTAAAACATAGATGCCATAAACTCATGCCTCAGCTCCTGGAGTCACACAATCACATCAGAATTGGACCTTCCCTTTTCAATAAAAGCAAATTTCCAGCCCTCATGGTTGTGCGGGGAAAAGCTTGAAAATTTGAGTGTAACTGTTGTAGACACATCTGCCTGAGTCTGCAGACAGCTGAAATAATAGCTCTGAGAAGTGTGAATCATCTTGTGCATCTCCGTTGTTTTGTTTGCAGAGAGTACTTGTGGGACCTTGCCCTCACCACCTTAGCAGAGGACGGTATATGTGGTCAGAAGTAAAGAAGGCAGCAGGCCCTGCTCTCTCACCCAACCAAATATGCTCTGGCTCCTTTGCTGCCATCTTTACTTCTCTGAGTAGGTTAGAGGGGATCAGTGTTGCCACTGGGGATGGACAGAGGAGCTCCATTCTTCCGCCCTGCCTATCTGATAGGGGAAGTAGGTGGAGTGGCAGGGCTAGTGATTCAAGAGAAATTTCAAAATGATTGAAGAGCTGAAGAAAATGCCTCTCAGGGTAGGACTTAAAGAACTCCATCTTTTTACCGTATTGAACAAAAAAATTGAAGTGCATCTTCATAGAGTGAAAATGTCAGGTATGAAGGGGCTCCTTTATCTAGCAAAGAAAGTCATAACAAGGACCAATGGCTGGAAGCTGAAGCCAGACCAATTCCAATTGGAAATAGGGCACAAATTTTTAATAGTGAGGGTAATTAACCGCTGGAACAAACTACCGAGGGAAGTGATAGATTCTCCATCTCTTGATGTCTTCAAATCAAGACTGGATGCCTCTCTGAAAGTTCTGCTTTAGACAAACACAGGTTACTGGGTTTAATACAATGGTGACTGGGTGAACTTTAATAGTCTCTGCTATACAGGAGGTCAGACTTGATGATCTAATGGTCCCTTCAGGCCTTATACTCCATGAATCTGTGAAGAAGGGGGTGAAGCCATGGGGTTCTCCATTATTACAGTGTGCCTAGGACTCCAGATTGCTTGAATCCAGTGCTGATGTCCTAGGGTGGGTTTCAGGGGGTGGGGGTGGGGGTGGGGGTGGAGGGGAGAGTGAGAGGGAAGAAGCAGGTGCTGTGAAGATGTCCATGTCAGCTGTACAATAGCTATGGATTCCTGCCAAGCTGGGGGAAACCTTAGTATACTGTATGAGACCGCTTCAAGGCTGATAACTTTGATCTGGCTGAAGTGTATGTAAAATAGTTCCTGAGTGTATAAAATTAGGTGTGCCAAAAATAGAATTTGAAAATAACAACACCGAGTTCAGGTTGCTGTGGATTCCTGGATTCCTATTATTTGTTTTTCTGGATATTCATGAAAATGTTTGTAAATCCCAAAGTTTCCTGGACTGTAGCACAAACAATTATGCATCCGAAAGTTCCTAAAAAAATATAGTTCTCCTCTTTAAAAATATTGTCATCGAATCAAGGAGCAGAAACAAAGCATGTGGCATAGATGAACAAAAGCTGATTTTCGGAGGCACTCACACTTCCCGGGTCCTGACCACCGGTCCGGGAGGCTCTGTATTTTAATTTAATTTTAAATAAAGCTTCTTAAACATTTAAAAAACCTTATTTACGTTACATGGACAACAATAGTTTAGTTATATATTATAGACTTACAGAAAGAGGCCTTCTAAAAACTAGCACGCAAAACCCTAAATTAGAGTGAATAAATGAAGACTCGGCACACCACTTCTGAAAGGTTGCCAACCCGTGTTCTAAGTGAACGATCCATGAACAAAACCTCTAGTTTGAAAATCATTCATTGACATCACAAATACATCTGAACAGAGAGTATGTTCAGGGAAGCCTGGATGGGTCATAAGCATTTTCTGGCCAAAATAGGGCTATCTATATGTTATCAATCTGATTAATAATGAGTGCTTCTTGGAACAGCTTGTCCTGGAAAGCAAAAGCAGAAAGACAATTCTTGATTTAGACCTAAGTGGTGCACAGAATCTGGTCCAAGAGGTGAATATAGCTGAACCGCTCAGCAATAGTGAACATAATGTAATTAAATTTAACATACTTGTAGGGGGGAAATGCCAAATAAACCCACCACAGTAGCATTTAACTTCAGAAGGGGGAACTACACCCAAATGAGGAAGCTAGTTATACAGAAATTAAAAACGAACTGTCTCAAGGGAGAAATGCCTGAAAGTTGCATGGAAGCTTTTTAAAAACACCATAATACAGGCTCCAACTAAATGTATACACCAAATGAAAAAAAAGAAAAAGGTTAGAGGATCAAATAAACATAAGGCTACCATGGCTGATCATCAGAGTAAATGAGGTGGTTAGAGGCAAAAAGGCACCTTGAAAAGTGAGGAAAGTAGAAAGGAACATAAACTCTGGCAACTCAAGTATAAAAGTATAATTCGGTGTGCCAAAAAAGAATTTGAAGAGCAACTAGCAAAAGACACCAAAACTAACAGCAATTTTTTTGTAAGTAAGTTAGAGCCAGGAAACTTGCTTAACAGTCAGTGGGGTCACTGGACAATCAAGATGCTAAAGGAGCACTCAAGGAGGACAAGCCTGTTGAGAAGAAGCTAAATGAATTCTTTGTATTGGTCTTCCCTGCAGAGGATGTGAGAGATTTTCACAACTGAGCCATTCTTTGTAGGTGGCAGATCTGAGGAATTGTTCCAGATTGAGGTGTCAGTTGAGGTGTTTTTGGAACAAGTTGATAAATTTAACAGTAACAAGTCATCAGGACCAGATGGTATTCACCCAAGCGTTCTGATGGAACTCAAATATGAAATTACAGAACTACTAAATGTGGTATGTAAGCTATTACTTAAATGGACCATTGTACCCTACGACTGGAGAGTTGCTAATGTAGTGTTGCTTTTTTGTTTGTTTCATTTTTTTAAAGACTCCAGAAGTGATCTTGGCAATTACAGGCCAATAAGCCTAACTTCAGTACCAGGCAAGTGGGTTGAAACTATAATAAAGACAGAATTATCAGACTCATAGATGAATCAATTTGTTAGGGAAGAGTCAACAAGGTTTTGTAAAGGGAAATCATGCATCACCAATCTATTAGAATTCTTTGAGAGGGTCAACAAGCATGTGGACAAGGGTGATCCAATGATATAGCTTACTTGGACATTGAGAAAGCCTTTGAAAAGGTCCCTCATCAAAAATTCTTAAGCAAAGTAAGCATTCATGGGGTAAGTGATAAGGTACTCTCATGGATCAATAGCTATTTAAAAGACAGGAAACAAAGAGTAGGAATAAATGATCAGTTTTCACAATAAAGAGCGGTAATGAGCGGCAATATGTACTTGGACCACTGCACCTGAACATTTTCATAAATGATCTGGAAGAGGGTGAACACTGAAGTGTCAAAATTTGCAGACAATACAAAATTACTCAATATATTTAAGTCCAAGGTTGACTGTGAAGGGTTGCAAAGGGCTCTTACAAAATTGGGTGACTGGGCAACAAAATGGCAGCTGAAATTCAAAGCTGATAAGTGCAAAATAATGCACATTGGAAAAAATAATCCCAACTCTACATACAAAATGATAGGGTTTAAATTCATAGAATATCAAGGTTGGAAGGACCTCAGAAGGTCATCTAGTCCAACCCCCTGCTGAAAGCAGGGCTAATCCCCAGACAGTTTTTTGACCCAGATCCCTGAATGGCCCTCCCTCAAGGATTGCGCTCACAACCCTGGGTTTAGCAGGCCCATGCACAAACCACTAAGCTAGCCCTTACTGGCTATTAGCTGTTACCACTCACAAAAGAGGTTTTGGAGTCATCATGAATAGTTCTCTGAACACATCCACTCAATGAGCAGCAGCCTCAGAACCTTAGAACCATTATGAAAGGGATAGATGACAAAACAGAAAATATAATACCACTTTATAAATCTATGGCATGGCCACACCTTGAATACTGAGTGCAGTTCTGGTCTCCTCCCTCTCAAAAAAGATATATTAGAATTGGAAAAGGTAGAGAGAAGGGCATCAAAAATGATTAGAGATCTGGAAGAGCTTCCATGTGAGGAGAAATTAAAAAGATTGAGATTGTTCATTTTATAAAAGAGATGACTAAGGGGCAACGATACAGAAGTCTATAAAATCATGACTGGTATGTAGAAAGTAAATAGAGATGTGTTATATACCTCTTCACATAACACAAGAACTAGGTGTCACCTGATGAAATTAATGGGCTGAAGTTTTAAACAAAAGGATTAATAATTCTTCACACAACACACTGTCATCCTGCAGAACTTGTTGTCTTGGGCTGTTGTGATGGCCAAAAGTATAACTGGGTTCAAAAAAGAATTAGATATGTTTATGGAGGACAGGTCTATCAATGGCTATTAGCCAAGATGCTGAAGGATACAACCCCATGTACCCAGTGTCCCTAAACCCCAATGGTCAGAGGCTGGGTCTGGCTAACGGGATGGATCACTCTAAATTGCCCTGTTCTGTTCATTCTTTATGAAGCACCTGCCATTAACCAATGTCAGAAGTTGGGATACTGGGCAAATGGTCCATTGATCTGACCCAGTATGGGAATGATTTGACCAGCACTAATTATACCTCTTAATTCTTATTTTGGGAAATGCCTTACTTTCTTTTTCTTTTCATTACTGATTTAGTCCTAAAAAAAGAAAGTTCTGAAGTGCATTATCAGTCCCCTGAGCCATCCGTTGCCCCCCTTTTAAACTTTATATTAAGTTTAGATCAGTTCAACACTTAGTTTTCTGTCATGTCTTTCTCTTTTAGACACAACTTTCCAGTTGGGTTGACTGAGGGTTCAAGAAGGTTAAGTGACTTGGCCAGTGTCATGCAGTGAGTCTATAACTGAGCAGGAATTACAATACAAAATTACCAAAACAACAAAAAATCACAGGCTAGGGAATGAGATTTCATAGACAAAGCTTCAACTCACAGTGAATTACAGGCCCTTAAATAGCACGGTTTGTAATGGAAATACTAAGAGGAACCTGAATGTAGCAGCGATATAGTAGTAACTCATTAGTTATTCCATTAATGGCTGTGTTCCTAATAGAAACAGGTTCATTACATGGTAAGGAGCGAAGTTTGCATTAAATAGAAACACCATTTGGTGTTTTATTGATTAAAAGGAGATTAGATTTCCACCATGTTCTTTAGCAAATAGGATGCCTCAGAGGAAATGTATATATTTATATTTCAAGGAGGATTTTATTACAGTATAATGGAAAGAAAATGTATCTGATAATGATAGTTTATATCCCACAAGGGATCCAATAACTAAAATTTAACTCTTAACCTAGTGGTGAAGTCCAGACATAGTCTGTATTAATGCATTAATACAGAAACCAACTCTTTCCATCTGGATAGCCTATTAGAAACATGCTGTGTGTGACAGCAAGGTTAGAACCTCTCTCCTGACCTAGGAAGACCAATCAAACCAATCGCTATGGGACACCCTCAAGTTGGGTTGTATGGGGAAAAAATACATAAATGGAAAATTATTACATCAATAGGCCAGTGTCAGCAGAAACATAGCCCTCTCTGATCACTGTATGTATATCTCATGCCCCCTTTTCCACTTCTTCCTGAATCCATACAGGTATCAATATTGGCAGTGCTAATTGCCCACACAATATTGCACTGATGTCTTTCCTGCAGGCAGTTCAAATTTATGCCAAGACTTAGCCCTCTATTTAGATGGCCCCAGTACTGAGGAAACATAAAGATGTCTCAAAGCCATCTTTGTACTGAGTGCTCATTGGCTGCAGCTCAGGATCTGGGCCTGTGAGTTTTAAATATATGTAAAAGAATAAGAGGTGGTGCATATGTGCCAATCCTTTAGTATCTAATATCTAAAGGTTTATTTAAAAGAAAGAAAGAGGTCTGAATTAAAATTAGTTAAAGGAATCAAATACATACAACAATTGCCTGTAGCTGTGATGGAATAAACTGCTGGCTTGTTACATCTCTGGTTGCTCCCAAATCATTGGGAGGTCCTCAGTCCCTAGTTTAAAATGCTCCCATTAGTAAAAGTTCATAGTCCAGAGGTGTGAGCAGGAAAGAGGCAAAATGGAGATGTTACCTGAGCCTTTTATAGCTTCTTCCATGTAGAGGGAAACCCATTGTTTCAAACAAAGCCCTAAGCCTAGTTTTTGGAAAAATGCAGGTAACAGGATGGAGTTTAGGGTCACATGGTTTAATCACATGCCCATGCATGCTTCACTTAGTCATAGCAGAGGCCATTACCCATACTCTAGTTAGAACATCCTCAGGAAGTCCATCAGCTGTAGATAGGCTTTTTCCAGGTCCATTGTGTTTGTTGATAAACCATCAACTTGAATACTCCATTCACAATGTGCTGGCCAGAATGGATGCAAATTACCCTGTACTTGTTACCACAGGAGCAGACACATTTGAAATACAGGTATACAGTCAATATTTATAACTTCAGATACAAAAACAATACATGCATTCAAATAGCATGATCATATTCACAAATCATAACTTTTCCTTAGACATCTTATATGATGTTGTCATAAACAGATAGTTAAGGGTTAATGTCTCTTTCACCTGTAAAGGGTTAAGAAGCTCAGTAAACCTGGTTGAATCCTGACCAGAAGCCTCCTACTGCAAGACAAACCCAAGAGAGAAATCAACAGGACTCCACTGGCCATCACATACAGCCCCCAGCTAAAACCCCTCCAACGCATCATCAAGGATCTACAACCCATCCTGGACAATGATCCCACACTTTCACAGGCCTTGGGTGGCAGGCCAATCCTTGCCCACAGACAACCTGCCAACCTGAAACATATTCTCACCAGTAACTGCACACCACACCATAATAACTCTTGCTCAGGAACCAATCCATGCAACAAACTTCGATGCCAACTCTGCCCACATATCTACACCAGCGACACCATCACAGGACCTAACCAGATCAGCCACACCATCACTGGTTCATTCACCTGCACATCCACCAATGTAATATACGCCATCATATGCCAGCAATGCCCCTCTGCTATGTACATCGGCCAAACTGGACAGTCTCTACGGAAAAGGATAAATGGACACAAATCAGACATTAGGAATGGCAATATACAAAAACCTGTAGGAGAGCACTTCAACCTCCCTGGCCACACTATAGCAGACCTTAAGGTGGCCATCCTGCAGCAAAAAAACTTCAGGACCAGACTTCAAAGAGAAACTGCTGAGCTTCAGTTCATCTTCAAATTTGACACCATCAGCTCAGGATTGAACAAAGACTGTGAATGGCTTGCCAACTACAGAACCAGTTTCTCCTCTCTTGGTTTTCACACCTCAACTGCTAGAACAGGGCCTCATCCTCCCTGATTGAACTGACCTCGTTATCTCTAGCTTGCTTGCTAGCACACATATATATACCTGCCCCTGGATATTTCCATTACATGCATCTGAGGAAGTGGGTATTCACCCACGAAAGCTCATGCTCCAAAACGTCTGTTAGTCTATAAGGTGCCACAGGATTCTTTGCTGCTTTTACAGATCCAGACTAACACGGCTACCCTCTGATATTAAATTAGCATTATTTTTCCTGCCTCTCTTCTTTGCCTGAGGTCCATCTCTTCTTCCATGTTCACATAAATCATGGTTTCCATTTGGGGACAAGGCTGAAGGCCTAAGAGGAAGACTATGTTGAGATGAACGTGGTTGTGGGATGCAATTCTTGGCTTAGGTCCATATGACATTAACAGCATTCGTTCTGTCAGGTGCCAGTCTCGCTACCCTTTTTGTAAGGGCTTGCTTTTTGCCAGAGTTCTCTTTTCCCTGTGTAAAGTAACAGATCAGGAGTAGTGAGATATTGTAGTACATGGTACAGACACAGCTAACGACCTCACTCTAACAATAGCTCAGCTGGAGGCAAGGATCAGAGGGGTTTCAAAACAAAATGAAGTTATTTATGAGAAAAAATAATTCCGCGGCTCTTGGAATGGTTTCAGCTCCTCATTAGAACCTCCAGGAAAACAATAAATGTTCAATTGACTGAGACAGAGGAGCGGGCGGCATCCAGGGATGAGATGGCTCTTTTGATCTGAAATGAGGAGGAAAACGATATGAGTTCTGTTATTTCATGGCTCAGTCAAAGTAGCCTGAGCCTCTCAAAAACATTTAACTTGCATTCCTTTTGGGGCTTAGAGCGGATTGCAGCCCTGCGTTGTCACTAGCATTTTTGCTTTAGCCCTGATAAATGAGAACCAGGCAGGAGCCCAATACTCTGGTTTTTTGGCCATGTTAGTGCGCTTTTCCCCAGGCTGACCCACCTGTGTGTCTCATCCCTGACCTGGAGCGACCAGTTCTAGAAGGAATGTAACACTTTTGCAGCTGGACCAGATCTTCAGCTGGTGTAAGTCAATGTTGCTGTCCAAGTTTCCTCCTGAAAGTGATGCTTAGGGCCCCGACCCCACAATATGGCATGACTTAGTGTGGTGTTAAAGTTCTAGTTTTTAAAACGTTCTAGCCTAGGGGTAGAAAACAAGAACATTTTGAAAAGACACTAAATATAGGAATTGCCACACTGGATCCGACTGGAGGTTCCAGTCCAATATTCTATGTCAGGCAATGACCAATACCCTTCAGTGAACGCCACCATAGGCAGATGTGGTGTAATCTGCCCTCCCACATTAGTGCTCATCCTGGTCTCCCACAGCTGGAGATTGCCATATTCCCTGAAGCATGAGGCTTAATATCACTTCCAAAATGTTTGTCATCATTCATTACAATAACATTCTGGATATTCTTGACATCCATATAAATGGCCACTCCCTTTTAGAATCTTGTGAAATTCTCGGCCTTGGTCGTGGCATCACGACTTCCTGTGGCAATGAGTTCCACAGTCTAATACTATGTTGGGCAAAATAGCATTTCCTTTTATCAGTTTTGGATTTGTCATCATGTATAGTCATTCATCTATCAGCAAAGAATGTGGGCCATACATACAGGTTGGGGACGCTATCCTGGGAAGCATTGACTCTGAAAAGACTTGCAGGTCATAGTGGATAATCAGCTGAGCATCAGCTCCAATTGCCATGCTCTGGCCAAAAGGGCTAATGCAATCGTTGGAATCTCAAACAGGAATAGAGAAGTTATTTTAAGTCTATATTTGGCACTGATTTGACCACTGCTGGAATACTCTGTGCAGTTCAGGTGTCCAGTTTGAAAAGGGTGTTGATAAATAGGAGAGGGTTCAGAGGAGAGCCATGAGAATGGTTACAGGATTAGAAAGCATGACATAGTGATAGATTCAAGGTGCTCAATCTATTTAGCCTTACAAACAGGTTAAGGGGCAACTTGATCATAGTTTATAAAATTACCTACATGGGGAATAAATATTTGATAATGGGCTCTTGGATGTATCAGTGTAAGGTTTAACATGATCCAGTGGCTGGAAGATGGAACTAAACATATCCAGACTGGAAATAAGGTGTAAATTTTTAATAGTGAGTGTAATTAAACATTGGAACAAAGTACCAAGGGTCATGGTGGATTCTCCATCACTGTCACTTTTTAAATGAAGAGTGAATGTTGTTCACTAAAAGAAAGATCTGCTCTAGTTCAAACAGAAATTGTTTTAGGACAGTTCTCTGGCCTGTGTTATGCAGTAAGTTAGACTAGATGATCTCAGTGGTCCCTTCTAACCTTGAAATCTATGAATCTGTGCTGTCTATTAGAAATTGTGTGTATTGTTGCCATCTTGATCATTTTAAAGGGACATTGTCAACTTGAAATTCAGACCATTCCAAAAAATGAGCTGAAAGCAGTTCCTAGGTCTACATCTGCCCTGTTGTCCCAAGTGACAGTTTTTGTGGTTGCACAATCTCATTTGTCCTATTTTTAAGTGTGTTTTTTTCTTCTTCCACCTTGCTGTGTGAAAGACTCATACAAACAACAAGAGAAATTGACTGACTCCTACAGGGGACTAGCAGAATGGAGTCTTCACAAAGAACTGTCTGAAGCCTGATTTGGATGGGAATTGAGGATTAGGGATCATTCTAATCCTGCTGCCACTAGTCTTAAAGGGAGCTGATGAATACTCTCTGCTGCCTCCTGACTCTGAGAAGAACGTGGCCCAATGAAATGTGCTGCCCCTTATGGCCTTGCAGCTGTCTGGTCTAATGGTCTTTGCTGTCCACTGGCCCTGAGATTTAGGGAAGCCCGGGGTGGGATGATGATGGGAGATGCATGTCTGCTCCGGGCCAATGGGGACTGCGGGAAGCAACGTGGGCCTAGGAATGTGCTGGTCACTGCTTCCAGCAGCCCCCATTGGCTCCATGTGCCAAAGGTTGCCGATCCCTGTTCTAGGCATTTCTGATGGCTGTAACCTATTATGCTGTTATCTGGATCAAGCTCATGAGTCCCCTCAGGTAAGGAGTTCCACAAGTTGACACTGGGTGTCTTCATGCAGCGCACAGTCAACTTGTGGAACTCCTTACCTGAGGAGGTTGTGAAGGCTAAAACTATAACAGCATTTAAAAGAGAACTGGATAAATTTGTGGTGGTGAATTCCATAAATGGCTATTAGCCAGGATGGGTAAGGAATGGTGTCCCTAGCCTCTGTTTGTCAGAGGATGGAGATGGATGGCAGGAGAGAAATCACTTGATCATTGCCTGTTAGGTTCACTCCCTCTGGGGCACCTGGCGTTGGCCCCTGTCGGTAGACAGGATACTGGGCTAGATGGACCTTTGGTCTGACCCAATACGGCCGTTCTTATGTGCCACTTTACATATTGGCTCTTACTCCCTCTGGAAGAACTTCCTGTGAGGGCATTTACTGAGTGCTGCTTGTGTGCTGGGAATCAAGCCGCTCAGCCAGCAAGTGAAATGTCCTCCTGAGGTAGGGCGACCAGACAGCAAGTGTGAAAAATCGGGACAGGATCCTATATGAGAAAAAGACCCAAAAATCAGGACTGTCCCTATAAAATCGGGAAATCTGGTCACCCTATCCTGAGGAGTGCTTTGAACAAGACACAAAAACCTGCTGAGTCTAAGGCGTGGTTTCACCAAAGAGGGCCCTTTTTGTCTGATGCTGGAAAGTTCAACACGAGGGGGCTGCAGGTTTTTCTACAGCCAGTTACCTCAACACTAACTGAGCCAAGGCATCAGGCAGCAGTTCCTTCTCCTCCACAGAGGAGGATGCTCTGTGGTTAAAATGCTGTTCCTAAAATCTCCCTGAGTGATCTCTAGGTGAGGGGCAAACAGAAACAGGTGGGTGGCATTGTGGGTGGGTAGCCCTAAACTAGAAGTGGAGGGGCAATGAGTGCAGGGACTTTGGGGGTGGGGAACCCTCCACCTCACACAATGAGCCTGCCCCAATACCATGCCTGGGAAAGCCAGATTGCTGCACTAGGCCCAGGGCTGGATGATCCTGCTGACTGATCTAACCTCCTACCCCTAGAGGGGTCCAGGTTGTGGCACATTGGCAGGGCAGTGGGGGAAGCTTCCCCTGTGGGCTGCGCTCAGTGGACGTGAGCAGTAAAGCAGAGCCAAATCACTGGTCTGCTGGGGTAGGAGGGAGGGCCCAGAGAGCACTGTGTGAAGTCTGGGTTTTTCTGTTGGCTGCCCTGGGCTGGAGCCTGCCTTCCCTATGTATCTTTTGGCTCAGTGGGCATTGTAGGCCGTGTCTGATGTCAGCTCCATGAAACCACAAACTCCTCCACAAGAGGAGCATTGAGCAGAACCCAGTCAGCATTGGGTGGAGGGAAGTGGGTGCTGCGCCTCATTAAAGGGTGCACCATTGCAGCGTGAACTCCCTCAGACCTGGAGGCATTGGGCCTGGTCCTTGGTTGTGCACAGCTTCCATTGGGAACAGCTGGAGTGGGAAGGGCCAAAAGGGAGCTGGTTTTGACTTCTGATCCTGATGTAGTTTCTAAGGGCTGGTCTAAGTTGCATCAACTGGCTATGGCTCCCAAGGGTCCATCCAGCAGTGGAGGATTGCTGGAACGCACTGCGCTCTAGCCACTTCAGCTTCCCATCCCTTCCTGTAACCTGTCCCTTATGACAGGAGCATGGGGGTTGTCATTTAGCTGTGCCAGTCCTACATCTGTTGGGGACTCTCCAGCACCTCAGGGTCCCTCAACTGGGAGCTCGGAGCCACCTTCTGCCCCATAGGATCAGAACTAGGGGCCAAACTGACTCACTATAACTGTGCCTCTGGGAGCTATGACCAGTCTAGTGCTTTCCCTGCCAGAGGCTATGGCTTAAGAGTCACAGCGAGCTCTCCAGTTGGTTCTTCATAGATCAATAAGTGGGGCAAAGTTTTCTAGCAACAGAGTCAGTGTTATGTAGGAAAAACCTTGCTTCAGGTCCACGCATTCCCCTTGCTCAGCAACATGCTCTTCTTTCTGTAGCCCTGCCAGTCTAGAGTCACTTGGCTAGAACATTTACTTCATGGTGATCTGATGACTGCTAGGGAGCCAAGACATGCTATAGAGATCTTCTAAGGAAGAACCAAATTTCCCCACCCCTGGCTCTGATATCTCTGACTTGGCGCTATCTAGGCATTCCTGATTCTGATTTGATAGCGCGTGTAATCTGACTCAGACATTCAGTGGAAAAAATCACTTTCTCTTAGCAAACACTGGCATTTCCCACACTTTTCATGGTGGGGATGCAGTTGTCTTACAACAAGATGCTTTACAGGTCTCCCTGGTGTCTGTGCACTTACACTATAGCTGAGTGATCATAGTGTGTCTGACTGTTGGGGTCACACACAATCTTTCATTAATGGCATGAGACACCAATGTTGTGAGTTTTTTGGTACATCAAACCTTTTCCCCCCAGTTTTGTGTGAAGAAAACTTGGCATCCCTCTGCCTTTTAAACTGTAACTATTTGTTCTGATGCTCTTCTGATTTCCTTGCCCCAGTTAAAATTGTTGCACAATAATTGTAAATTTTACTGTACTTAAATGGGGCTATTTCTCTTGATATGCAGACAACTACACTGCTAGGAAATGACCATCTCACGACTGAAGCAGTCACCCAACACTATAGAAACAGGACTGCACAGGTCAAATTCTGCTCTCAAATACACATGTGCAGTCTCAGTGATTTCATTAGAGTTGTACACGTGAATTGGAGCACAGAATGTGGCCTAGCATGTGTAAAAAGTAATGGACACCATCCTGTGTGCTGCTGTCAGCACGTCCAAACCAATATGCTGCATAAATCAAATACAGTATATGCAGTTAAAGTCAGATCCCCCAACATTAATAGGATACATATGTAGACTTGAATTACATGAGTGGGCCTAATCCTGCAGGCTGCTGAGCACCGTCAGCTGTCATCAAGTCAGTAACATTTGGGGTTGCTGAGCACTCACAGAATCCAGCCCAAATATAATCTGTCAGTAACCTGAAAGGATGTTTTATTTGCCAAGGAATAAGTTCAGAGATCATCATTTCTTCCCTTTGATGTTACTAACACCTAGACACAGCAGGGAGCTGAATTCCTTTCTTTGCCTTAGGTCATTGGTTTTCAACCTGTGGCCTCCAGACCCCAGGGGGCCCACAGATTACGTCTAAAATTTCCAAAGGGATCTGCACCTCCATTTGAAATTTTTTAGGGGTTTGCAAATGAAAAAAGGTTGAAAACCACTGCTTTAGGTGCTTGGTTGAATGCTCCAGCTGCAGCAAGGTTAATACTTAGCACAAAATCAAAGGTTGCAGGAAGGTTCAGAGAAGAGCCACAAGAATGATTAAAGGATTGGAAAATATGCCTTATCGTGATAGACGCAAAGAGCTAAATCTATTCAATTTAACAAAGAAAAGGTTAAGAGGTGACTTGATCACAGTCTGTAAGTACTTACGTGGGGAACAAATATTTGATATTGGGCACTTCAGTCTAGCAGACAAAAACATAACATCATCCCGTGGCTGGAAGTTGAAGGTAGATAAATTTGGACTGGAAACAAGGTGTATATTTTTCACAGTGAGAGTAATTAACCATTGATACAATTTACCAAGGTTTGTGGTGGATTCGCCATCACTGGGAATTTTTAAATCAAGATTGGATGTTTTTCTAAAAGATCTGCTCTAGTTCAAAAAGAATTATTTTGAGGCCTATTACACTGTGGGCTGTGTTATAGAGGAGGTCAGACTAGATAATCACAATGGTCCATTCTGGCCTTAGAATCCATGAATCTATGAACGCTACTGAAAGTCATTTAAATTAGTAGAGCAGCACCTGCTCACACCCGGGCAGAATCTGGCCTGTAGGAACCCTGGGTTTGCCATACCATACTGAATCAATGGTCCGTCCAGCTTTCAGTAGTGGCCTGTCCTTGAGATCAGACGGGAACCTGAACCTCTTCCAGCTTAATGTACCTGGTCAATTGCTCTAATGTCTCTATCAGGAGAGATCTCTGCTGTGATAATTTCATATCTTGAGGCCTTACATGCAGCTCTGCTCTCAGGTCTTGGTTGTTAAGAGGATTCAAAAATCAAGAAAACAAGTTTGGCAAAACAATTCTACTATCACTCTTATGTGAAAATATCAAGAGCTGCAGTTCAGAGCACCAAAAACATCCAGAGGGTTGGATCTGGCACTTTTGTTGGCAGTTTCAGCAGAGAGGTTAAGTTTGCTCGCATGTGAAGGCTGCACACCTGTCAGCAGTATTGGCAGTTCCTTTGACAGGTGTGAGGCACATTGATGGAGAATGTGGAAGAAACTTGTATTGCTGATGCCCAGGCATTACCTAGTCTGCATCTGCTGCACTGATTCTCTCTGCTGATGTCCATGCTGTATCTATCCTGTGGATGAAGACATTATTTGCATTCTCTGGAGCTCTTTAATTTGCCACTTTTCATCGTCATTTAAAGAATTTAAAAAACAGCCCACCCACCCATTTCCAACACGAGCAATGCGTCTCACACGATCTCATTTTCCGTGAATTGTACATTAAACCGATGTCATTAGGCTGCTGTTAGAAGGAATCCTATGTAGGGATAGCAGTTATTCCAACAATGCTAATGATTTGTAGAAAGATGAATTAAGCCAAGAGAAAGAAGTGCCCAAGTCTATTACTACTCTGTGCCTAACTCTATTAAAAAGAGCTGAGCTATTCATCCATTTATGAGCCATTGACAGGGAAGCATATATCTTCAAGAAAAAGGTCATATTGCTCCAAACTGGGCATGGCCAAGTTCCTTCCAAAGAAGGATCCGTTCACGGCAGAGATTCTACGTCTGGAGTATTTTCCAAGCAAAAGGCTCCTGAGCAGACTTTATTCCAGCCTGGTAGCCAAAGGGCTGACTTGGACTTTTCAGGTGCATGTGCTAGCACAGGGGGGACAGAAAACCAGCTGAGGCTTGATCACATTTGGCTAGAGCATAGTGCAAGCGTAACTCATTAGCAGAAGAAAGCTGAGCATGCTGGGCAGGCAGGGAGGCAGAAGCTGGCTCAGACCCCAACTGTTTTAAGTAGGTAGAGCATCTAGAGGAAAAATTATGTGGTCTTAGGTGGGCTACATTTCTACCCCCTCTTTCTGATTACCATACACCTCTCCCTCCATAGAACCCATTTGTTTTGTTCTGTCGTAGGGTATTTCTGTGGAGCTCTGATTGTAATATCAAAATGCCATTTATTTAGGCTCTTTTTTCTTTGAATATTTAAAATGAAATGAGCACTGTAGGAATGTGCCAGACTGAAGTCCTGTATGGAGCTGCAGAACCCCTTCCATCGCTGTAGTCAGTATCTACGCTGCTGTGGTGGAGCTGTGCTGCTGTAGGGCACAGCTAAGAGCTAGAAGGACAGGGAAAGAAGAAAGCCCATCTGAACTGCCAGAGAACATCTGGAGACTTGTGTTCCTGTCACACCCAGATACCACGGGCCTTTCCAGGATGGACTGGCAACGGACCAGTTTACAGATGCTCATCTAGACTTGGATTCGCAAATCAAGATTAGCGAAAAGAAACGAAAGTCACTTCGAGAGGCTGTGGAATTTGCCACAGAACTTGAATCTTTTCTTGCAGAAGTGCACCAGACGAGGAAGCGGTTGCTAGCGAGGAAGATGGCAGCTGATCACCATGAGTCCTGAAAGTTCAGCATTGGATTTACTGTGTATAATGAAAGTAGGGATTCTAATCTGGTTCATGGCAGCCCTATTTAATAATTAGAACAGATGATAAAACTGGGTTGTAAAACAAAAGAAGGTGACAATAATGCAAAAAATAAAGGAAACAGGTCAGTTCAACGCTAGTACTGTGACAAAATTGGCTACAAAAAGGAGGATTGTTATAAATTTAAGGACGCCAGGACAGACTGTTGCTGGTGTTTAGTGAAAGCCTCTCTCCCAGTTCAGGAATCAGGGGAACACCAACCAGGGGCAAAAGTTGGTGGAGGTAACCTTTAGTTCTGGGCAATTACACAATAATGGGTGTTTGGCTATTGAGTGCGTAATAGGATCTGTCATGTGTATTGGGATAGTTGACACAAGCTCAAACATAATAGGTATTAGACCAAACCATGCTAAAAAAGGTGAAGGAATAGGAGATCCAAAACTGACCTCACCCCCCAAATTTGTCTAAAATGGAGACATTGACTAAGGCAAGGGCACGGTCAAGGCTGAATCCCTGCTTTGGCACTTCAAGTGCAGAAGGTGGGGGCCTGCAAGGATTCTAAAAATTAATACTGGCCACTCCAAGCTTGTATTAAGCTCCCTAGGTTACAGCTTTTCTCTGACCTTGGCTTGGTAAACACTGCCACCACCCTAATGCAAAAAAAAAAACACCCCTCAGATCCAGGAAGGAGCACTTGGGAATTTCTCCTTGTGGGGCACCCTCAAGCCCTATCACTGAACTCTGGGGAAGAGCTGAGAAGAAAACAAAGGAAATTAGCAGTTGTCACCAGCTAATAAAACAGCATATGCACAAACCTCTTAGGACATAACAATTCAAATCCTGTTCTTAAAAAAGGTAAATTTTATTAAAAACAAAAAGAAAGAAAATACATCTGGAACTTAGGCTTTTGCTAGATTTTAAAAGAGGAATTCCAAAAATTAAGCACCCAAAATAGCTTTCTTGGGGGTTCATCTTAAAAGTTCCAAGCAAACAAAAGCATCTGGGATTAGCACAGAGGAGATCCACAAGCCAAAATAAAGAAATAAACCTGATTGCATTTATCTAAACATTCCGTATCCAAATGATTCCTTCTAGGTATGGAAAAAAATGTTTCATACCTGGTTCAACCCTTACACAGCATTCCTGCTTACAGCATTGCTGTTTCATGTCCCTGCAGCCCAGAGAACCACAGACAAAGGGAAAGTTTCTTTCCCAATTTTAAAAAGTTCTTGCCTTCCCATTGGCTATTTTGGTCAGGTGCCCACTTTTTTTTCCTTTACCTGGGGGACCTTTTGACCCTGTACAGGTAAGCAAGTAGAGAACAGTTACCAAGAGGGATTTTACAGCTAACTGGCCAGCTGGGTGTCCATCTGAGGGTATGTCTACACTACCTGCTGGATCAGCGGACAGCAATCGATCCAGTGGGGGCTGATTTATCATGTCTAGTCTAGACGCGATAAATCGACCCCCGAGTGCTCTCCTGTCGACTCCGGTACTCCACTGCCGCGAGAGGTGCAGGCGGAGTCGATGGGGAGCGGCAGCAGTTGACTCACCACAGTGAAGACACCATGGTGAGTAGATCTATCGACTTCAGCTACATTATTCACATAGCTGAAGTTGCGTAACTTAGATCGATTTCCCCCCCCCCCAACCCAAGTGTAGACCAGGCCAAAGGGAGCTATCCCCTCTCCCCCCTTTATTTATCACAGGCACCCATCCCAAAACTGGGTATGAAGTTGGACCTCTAATCAAGCCAAAAGTCTGAGTGGCTGAAGTAGTAGATGAGCTAATAATTGGCCTGGGTTGATTATGGCTAATAACTGTAATCAATGCCAGAAAAGGTGTTTTTCAATTTTGGTCTGTGGAATATCTCTTTAAAGATATGGTCCAGAGAAGACAACTGGTTTGAAGACAACTGGTTCTCAGTGAACTAATTGTCTTGGCCCTGGGGCAGAACCTATTATAACAGCTACTTGCTGTGTGCGAGCTTTTCAGCCATGGAAAGATGGGGACTAGCTGAAACCTGTTTTGAGACCCAGGATCCTGGCAGTCTTAGCTGCTAAAACTCTTGTGGATCTGAATCAGGAACAGCTCTCCCATCATTTGCTGAATGTTTCTGACAGGCAACAAATACTAAAAGAAGGGAAACCATTTCTGCAGGAAACTGTGTGTGATTTAGCACTTTCAGAGCTGAAGGTGCTATTGGGACTGTGCCTGTCTTGGTCTATCCCTGTTTCAAAACCCCTTTCATATTGGACACCAATGTTCTCACAGTTTGGGGGACAGGATTTCAGCGTGGCTGCCCCCCAAATCTGAGAATGGAGCTGGGGAAGTTGAGGCTGGAAAAGTTGTTACGGAGGTGAATCTCCATTAGTATAGAAAAGGCAGGGTCTGCCTCGGTCAGCTTATTCCACAGTAACCATTGGCCTTCTGGAGGGGCTGACTGAAAGGTAGTCCTCCCTGGTGGTGGAGAGGAAATCCAGGGAAACAAAAAACCCAAGAGAGAATAAAATTCTTTTATGATGATGGTGTGAAACTACACTGCCAGAAGGGCACTGTCTCTATGTAAATAGTTACGCTTGTATCATTTGTAGTTTGTTACATTTCTTTTCTTTCTGTTTGGAGTGGGTTATTGGGTGGCATCATCAGTGGGCAAAACCTCTTTATGGGTTATGTTAAATCCCCATTTACTATGCTCCTGTCACATCATACAAGCTAAGCAGAGGAAGGCTGGGCCAGCATTTTGAATGAGAGATCTGTGTGGAGGTGGCATAGGAAGCAGTGTTAGTGAATCATCAGGCTGTGAGTCTTATCTCTTTAGTGTGAGTCAGTACTGTGGCAATGCACTTGCATGGTTTTAGGGAGCACAGAGCTGTCTTTTGGAGATCTGGAACTACGGTGTTAGCAACTGATGGTCCTAGAAGATCTGTGAGCAAGCCTACACTACAAATTTACAGTTTACAAATTTCCTTTAGAGTGTCCAGTGAAGACGCTTTAAGCCAATAGGAGAGAGCTTTCCTGTCAGCTTAATAACTCCACCTCTGCTAGAGGTGGTAGCTGTGTGAGTGGAAAAGCCCTCCCACCAACATAGTGCTGTCTACACGGGGGGGGGGGGGGTTAAGGCTGGTATAACTAAGTCGCTCAGGGGGTGTGGATTTTTCACACACACACACACACACACACACACACACACACACACACACACACACACACACACACACTCTAAGCGACATAGTTCTACAGAAGTAAATATGTAGTATAGACCAAGCTTTTGTAAGAGTCTGTCTGTTTGATCCCACCATGCTGCCCAAATTCCAGCTTGGATAATTACAGTGGTTCCCATTAAAAATGGAGCCCACAGTTACCACACACATTCTCTACATCTGCAATAGGAAATAACGGTGGCATCTGTTGGCAGATGTTAGTATCTTCAATGACAGCCAGCGTAATGTTGTGTTTTATCTAAATTCTCACTTGAATTTCAGTTGGAAAAGGTGCCACCCTAAACTTCACTTCCTGACCCAACCTATAGGAGGCACTGTTGTGTTAAACAGTTGCTGCCTCCTGGTGGTGGCAGGAAGTGATGTGCTTGTACACAGCTTTTGGATGATGGGTGTTGTATACATGTAAGATTGTTAGCAATGTACATTAGCAGGGGAGAAATAACTTAGAACATAGTAACAGAGTATGAAGATCTAGGGATCTGTGCAGAGAAGTGGAATAAATCTACTGACTCACCCTAGTGGCTAGGTCAGTGTTCCTGGTAGTTCCAACCTACGTATATAAAAGGGCTCAAATCTGGTGGAAGCAGAAAGAACTAGGAGAAGGGGGAGATGGGTGCTGCAGGGAAAAGCCCTGGGATTAGCAGAGTGTAGAAGTAACCTATGTTGAAATGTTTAGTTGTTTAAGTTGGTAAGAAAAGCACATCCCAGGAAGAGGTTAATTTTGGACCTCTTTGTGTATACGCTGTACCCCTAGGGAGCAAGGCGAGAATGCCACCAGCTTGCAAACAATTTTTGGTGGGAGAGAGTCTGTCTGAGCAGCTGCCTTTTGTTGGGGAATTTTATTTTGGGAAGAGAGATGGAATTCAGTTTGGATGGCAGATGGCATTAAAGATATTGCCTGTTTGTTTACATACATAGTGAGGCGTCGCTCCATTATTGCCCGGCACACTGACAAAACCTGTGTTGGAGAGTTAGGTGATTATTATAGCACCAATAATGTAGCAGCACAATGCTGCACAGCAGATGGGTTAGGGCAACCAGTTAAAAGGCCTCGGCCCCAAAGAGCTAACATTTCATTGGCACAAATAGGAACAGGATAGCAGTAAGCCACTGCATGGTGCACATGACTATGCTGTTGGAGCACACCTCAGCTACAATGTGAGGTGTAGTCATTCAGCCACCTTTTCAGTCTTTGAATGTTTGTTTCCACTAAATCCACTGGTCTATAGCTCAGTTAGAAAGATACTACTCACCATCTCTCTAACACGTGGCACACTTGGGCCTGGCACATCCACATAGCTGATTTTAAACATTATGGGCCAGAGCTCAGCTGGTGTAAATCAAGGTAGCTCCTTTAAAGTCAGTGTAGCCATAATAACTTACCCCAGCTGAGGATCTGGCCCTTTAAGAGCAGAGCTAGTACAGGCTTTTTAATTTGTAATTGCGGCTAGTGGAAATGAGGCAAGCCACCACAAGGACATCTCACATGGTGGTTGGTCAAAGTCAAGGGGCTGTTCATAAATATGCATGCACTGAGAAAAGCCATCTGCATTTTTTACATCTACGACCACAACTGATTATTTCCCAGTTGAAGAAGTAGTGCCCTTTAGATATAGGGATTATTTCTACTCTTGGCTCTGTTTAATGCCATTAGATGTTACAACGTGGATGAGATAATATCTGTGTCTCTTTCATATCCTGGGACCAACGTGGCTATAACAGCACTGCAAACAATAGGTGCTACAGGTGCTCAGCACCTCTAGAAAATCAGCTGCATCAAAAGCCACCCCAAGGGATGGATTCCAGTGAGGATTATACATCAGAACAGGGCCGACAACCAGGGGAAAGGAGCAGGTTTTACAAGCATTCACAGCATCACCCCAAAGCTCTCCAGGATCTCTACTGGAAGAGGCAATGTTTCACATTATTGCTTTCACACTTTTTCTTCCTTGTTGTACAAAGTCCCTCTCTGCAAAATCAGCCAAGGGAAGTGTACAGTATCGCGAACTCCAAGGATTCAAAACTCCTAAGTCAGGCCCCCAAAGTCATGACATTTTAACAAACCAATAGATGTTGGAGTAAGGGTATTTGTTACCTGATTTCTGAGCCCTCTGAGGTGCATGCAGGTCACATTTTCAAACTTTCCCCCTCAGCTATGAGTGCTAAAAACTTACTCTTTGTAAAAACAAATGAAAAGTGAGATTCTTTCCTAATCACTTGACTCTGACAGCTGGGGCTTTAGGATAAACGCCAAAGATCGTATGCCACTTGCGATAAAATCATCTGTTGACAACACTGTTCCTTCCCAGCACTTTCTACACTCAAACCATTCGAAAGCTGCCCCACTTGCTTGCGTATGGATTCTAATGAATGAGGCATCCTCTCCAATGTGTTATCCTATGGGTTACAGCTGAGCAATCTCCAGCCTATATGTGAAATCTCACTGGCTGGTTTTGAGGGCTGTTTTTTTGGATATTATATTTTAATGAACAATTAGGAGGCAACTAACTGGAAAATAACAGGACCTTTAACAGCCTCGGTGCTTAATTTACCATGTACTTTTTCTTACATTCCCTCTCTTACTGCTGCTATTCTATCAGCATGGTTGCCTTTCTGATAACAGTTTTATTCAAATATTGCTGTTTCATCTCGCCTCTATTCCTCACGCTGTTTCACTGGGTTGTTTTGCTGGGGCTGCCTCATCTGTTGTTGTGGTCTATTGCTGCCTCGTCAATCGTAGCCCATTAAGAAAGCCTCTGCATGCTGGACAGTTCAATCTGTATGCTTGTGACATGTTCCAAAAAACAGCTTTTCAGTTGGATTCCAGATTGCTTGCAACAATGTGGAGTCCATACTGCCTGGGTATACGGAAGGGGAGGAGGAAATGGCTCTGTGGATGGAATCATTTAAATCCATGATTTATGTGTTCTCCACACTTTAATTGCATTGAGGAATCTCTCATTCCGGCAGTGTCTAATCTCTCGACATTTCACATGCTCTGCCTGTGCAGTCAGAAGATGAATAACCCATTCATATAGGGAGTGCTTCACATCCAGATATGCTGACTTACCATGCTGATAGACTGGAGCTAGAGATGAAGGATAGCAGCAGGAATTAGGTAACTTGTGCCTTCCAAGCCTCGGTGATACAAAAGTAAGACAATGAAACAAATTCTAGGGCTCATCCCACATGTATACAGAGATAGTTGGCTCCTTTTCTCCTCAGTGCTGGCAGGATATGTCTGATGGTTTGTTTATATTACAGAAGGGCCCAGAGACCCCCAACTGTGAATGGAGCCCCATTGCGCTGGGTGCTGTACACATATAGTAAAAAAATAGTTCCTGCCCCTCAGACAAAGGATGGCACAAAAGAGGAGATGGTGATATCCCCATCTGAGGAATGGAGGCACAGAGAGATGAAATGACTTGCCCAAGATCACACAGACAATCTGAGGCAGAGCTAAGAATTGGAACCAGGTCTCCTTAGTCCCTCTCCAGTGCCTTAATCATAAGCCCACCCTTCTTCTCCATGAGCTGACACATTTCACATATGAAAATATTACCTGGAACTAGAGCTGGTCAAACTTTGTGATGGATAATATTCAGTATGGAGTTAGCCGTTTTGCAGCCAGTAAAATCCTTCACGAACTAATCCTGATTTTCTTTTGTAAGTATACACCAAGTAGTTTGGAAAATAGCCTAATTCATTGATATAAAGGTGCGATACATACCTAGTAAAATAGCCACATTAGATAAACTTAGGTTATACACTGAAACCATCAAGTTCAGTATAGACACAACTGGGTCCCCACTCTTAGCATTCATAAATCCACAGTGGGAGCATTCAACTGAGGAAGGAGTAAAGTGTAATTTCCACACCCTTAAAATGGGTGGTGTTTTGTAAATTCAGGCACCTGATTGTCTCATAGATTTCTATGTAATTTCATTGCTACTGAAAGAGCATGACTTGATTTGCACAATGAAATGTCCAGCAATTAGATCCCCTTGTGACCACATATCAGCGGTGGAAGGTGCGTGAGGAATTGACATAGACGCCTTCCTGGATTTTTAGTAGGCAATTTATTTCACCACTCACCACCTCCACCACGTTCCTACTGAAAGTTTAGAGAGCCTGATGTAAATTATTCTTCCCTCCAGCTGTCTGACACAAGACAAAGGAGTCCCTTGTAGTGAATAACTGTGACTTTCACTGTTTGTGCACACTCTTACTCTGCTTTGTTAGCTGACCTGAATCCATCCACAGGCTTCAAACCTTGAAAGCTGGAGGTAAAGGTGCCATCTTAATTCCATCAGGTCCTCACACTGTTTGAATAACAGTGGTGAGTTAATCAGTTTGTACTTTTCTCTCTGACAGTCAAATTGTTCTGTCCAGAGCAATTGCACCCACACAGCGTGCTTACAAATGCATTTCTGAGTGGGTTCACTTATAGTAGCGTGAAGAACCAAATTCTCCCCTGGGATGCTGTTATAACCTTATTCCCAGATTCTGGACCTTAGCGTCCAAAATATGGGGGTTAGCATGAAAACCTCCAAGCTTAGTTACCAGCTTGGACCTGGTACTTGCTGCCACCACCCAAAAAATTAGAGTGTTTTGGGGCACTCTGGTCCCCCTGAAAAACCTTCCCTGGGGACCCCAAGACCCAAATCCCTTGAGTCTCACAACAAAGGGAAATAATCCTTTTTCCCTTCCCCCCTCCAGGTGCTCCTGGAGAGATACACAGACACAAGCTCTGTGAAACTACCCTCTCCGTTCCCAATCCTGGAAACAAAAGCACTTTCCTCTTCACCCAGAGGAAATGCAAAATCAGGCTAGCAAATCCAACCCACACACAGATCTCCCCTGATTTCTTCCTCCCACCAATTCCCTGGTGAATACAGATTCAATTTCCCTGAAGTAAAGAAAAACTCCAACAGGTCTTAAAAGAAAGCTTTATAAAAAAAGGAAAGAAAAAATACAAATGGTCTCTCTGTATTAAGATGATACAATACAGGGCAATTTCTTAAAAGAATATTGAATAAACAGCCTTATTCAACAAGAATACAAATCAAAGCACTCCAGCACTTATATTCATGCAAATACCAAAGAAAAGAAACCATATAACTTACTATCTGATCTCTTGGTCCTTACACTTAGAAACAAAAGATTAGAAAACAGAACTACTTCTCCAAAGCTCAGAGAAAGCAGGCAGACAGAAACAAAAGACCTCTTACACAAACTTCCCTCCACCCAAAGTTGAAAAAATCCGGTTTCCTGATTGGTTTAAAAATCCGGTTTCCTGATTGGTCCTCTGGTCAGGTGCTTCAGGTGAAAGAGACATTAACCCTTAACTATCTGTTTATGACAGATGCATACGTCTCTGGCTCCCATTAGCCTCAGTTGGAGTGGCACATCTGTAAGCAAAGGCTTAATTTGACCAGAGCTGCCCGGGGAGGAGGGCGGAGCAAGTGGGACAATTTGCCCCGGGTCCCACAGGGGCCCCGCGAGCCCTGGCCCAGTGGTGGTCCAGGTCTTCGGCCGGCATTTTGGCGGCGAGGGGCCCTTCAGTGCTGCTGAAGATGCGGAGTGACTGAAGGGCCCCCCACCGCCGAAATGCCCCGCAAGCCCTGGCCTGGCGGTGGTCTGGGTCTTCGGTTGCATTTTGGCAGCAGGGGGCTCTTCAGTCGCTCCAGGTCTTCGAAGGCATTTCGGCGGCGAGGGGCCCTTCAGTGCTGCCGAAGATGCGGAGCGACTGAAGGGCCACCTGGCACCGAAGACCCGGACCGCTGCCGGGTGAGTACAAGCACCACAGCTCCCCCACTTTGCCCCAGGCCCCCTGAGTTTGATCATTGCACAGGCTGGAGACAGCACATCAGAAACACTTGTATTGTGTATGAGTGTGTCTACCACCAACACCAGGGATCAAAGTGGGGACCTCTAGAGATAAAAGCTTGAACTACAGAACCAAGGCTCTTTGTTTTCTGTAACAACTCATAGGCCTGGTCTACACTATGACTTTAGGTCGAATTTAGCAGCGTTACCTCGATTTAAGCCTGGACCCATCCACACGACGAAGCCCTTTTTTCGACTTCAAGGGCTCTTTAAATCAATTTCTTTACTCCACCTCCAACGAGGGGATTAGCGCTGAAATCGGCCTTGCCGGGTCGAATTTGGGATAGTGTGAACGCAATTTGACGGTACTGGCCTCCGGGAGCTATCCCAGAGTGCTCCATTGTGACCGCTCTGGACAGCGCTCTGAATTCAGATGCACTGGCCATGTAGACAGGAAATGGGCTGCAAACTTTTGAATTTCATTTCCTGTTTGGCCAGCATGTTTGCAGAGCTCATCAGCACGATGTGCACATTGCTGGGGCACATTGCCCAGCCTGTACTTTGTGAGAAGTCTATGACCACGTCCCTCTCCTCACGGCGCTGCCGTCGCCTCCTCACCTGGTTTTGCGTGAAACAATTGTCTGCTATTGCTCTGACAGAGGGAGGGGTGACTGATGACATGGTTTACAGGGAATTAAAATCAATAAAAGGGGTGGCTTTGCATCAAGGAGAAACACAAACAACTGTCACACAGAATGGCCCCCTCAAGGATTGAACTCAAAACGCTGGGTTTAGCAGGCTGTTGATTTCACAAAACAAATCAGGTCAATTTCTTGTTTTGATCCATCTATCTTTTATATCTTAGACTGGCAGCAGACAATGCAGTACGACTACAAGCCATCGTCATCTCCTGGGTGCTCGGCAGAAGATGAGAATGACCTGGCTGAGTCACTCCCATGTCTGCCCAGGCGCCCCTCACTGTTCTCATCGTGGTCGGCTAAAAGAGCACCCAGGAATACGACGACGATGGCTACCAATCGTAATGCACTGCCTGCTGCCAAAAGGCAATGAGCTGCTGCTGTTTAGCAATGCAGTCCCACATTTGCCAGCACCCAGGAGACGTACGGTGATGGTGAGCTGAGCGGGCTCCATGCTTGCCGTGGTATGGTGTCTGCTCAGGTAACCCAGGAAAAAAGGCACAAAATGATTGTCTGCTGTTGCTTTCATGGAGGGAGGGAGGGAGGGAGAGGTAGGACTGACGACATTTACCCAGAACCACCCGCGACACTGTTTTTGCCCCATCAGGCATTGGGATCTCAACCCAGAATCCCAATGTGCAGCAGAGACTGCGGGAACTGTGGGACAGCTACTCACAGTGCAACACTCCGGAAGTCGACGTTAGCCTCGGTACTGTGGACACAGTCTGCTGACTTAATACACTTAGAGCATTTTGTGTGGGGACACACACAATTGACAGTATAAAAATGATTTCTAAAAAACCGACTTCTATAAATTCAACCTAATTTCGTAGTGTAGACATACCCATAGCCTCTGTGAATCCAGCACAGAGTGGGGCCTGTAACACTAAATCTCCAATGGGTTACATGTGTAGGGCCTTAACTTTGGGAGTGATGGTGCTGTAGTAGCATTCTACCATCTTGATTTTACCAGAACACCCCAAATTCTTCTTTTAGGAACGAGTGTGGGAACCAGGAGAGCTGAAGCTTATTTCCAGTAAATAAAGTTATGAATCACTTGGGGCTTGGTTGTGCAAGGTACTTTAGCATGCTCCAAGCTAAGTGTGTGAGAGTAGACCCACTGAGTGGAAGGCAATGGGACTCAGTGTGGACACGTCTGTCTGTGCCAAGTTGCTTGTCAGATTGGAGTCTGTGTGTACATAAGAATGGCCATACTGGGTCAGACCAAGGGTCCATCCAGCCAAGTATCCGGTCTTCTGGCAGTGGCCAATGCCAGATGCCCCAGAGGGAATGAACAGAACAGGTAATCATCAAGTGATCCATTCCCTGTCGCCCATTCCCAGCTTCTGGCAAATAGGCTAGATCAGGAGCAGGAACAATCACTATAGTCAGAGTTGCATAATGGTCTCATTCTAATGACCTAGGGCATTCAGATCTTTCAAAAACTTTCATTTTGGGGCTCAAATTTTCCAGGCTTTAATGCTGCCTTTAGATAAATTATTTAGGAAAATTTGACCAACAATGGTTTAGTTAATTTTGCTTGCTCTCTCCCTCTCTTCTGAGAACAAGCTGAGTATGAATGAAAATCCACTTTTCCATAACAGGGGTCACTGCTGCAAGATTTTGGCTGCATCTGAATAAAACTGGTAAATAAGCCTCTTATGAATGGGGATTGGACCCAGGAATAGATATAGCAATGAGACTAGTTTTTAATATTGTAATTGATGACTTGATGATCTTCTCCCCACTTTGGTTTCCACTAATTTGGCAAAAACTGGAAAATCTAGGTCCAGATTTTCAAAAGTGGTTGGCAATTTTGAGCATGTTTGAAAATTTGGCTCTTATTTTGTGTGTCTAAATGGGAACAAACTACTAAAAAAAATGATCCCAGTTGGGGGTGATGAACCCTTGAAAATCTGGCCCTGACCTCTTTTGAAAACCCAGCTCCTGGCGGGTGTTAAAAACAGAAGCAGAATAGAGAATCATGCCAAGCAGGACAATTCTTCATGTAGCAACAGAGTTGAGCGATGGATACCTTTTTTCTAAAAAGTGCTGTCCCTAGGTCTGGATGATCTCTCTTCCAACGAGACGAGGATATAAAGACATTAGTAATGAGATTCATTACAGCAGCCTTCTAATCTCTTTCACTACAAAACACATTACGTTTGGAATTTGACTGTGTGAGCTGCACACCAGGTGGCCAGGCTGTTTTTAGAGAGAGAAAATAAAGAAGCTGAAATGCACTGCTGTCTAGTGCTCTTAATGCCTAATAATGTCATAGAGAAAAGAAGGACGTTCTTGCTCTCTGTTGCTGATAGCTGCCAGGTGAAGCGCTCATTATACAAAGCCACACATGCTGTAGACTAACGCTTCTGCAGGAGCCGTTAGCTCATCGGTATGCATCATTTCAGTGGGATTAGGAACAAAATTACACATTGGCATAGATCTTCTTCCCCCCATGACTGGAGAGACAACAGCAAAACCCTTTTGGAAATGTTATGACTGAGCCAATATACTTTTGGTGGGCTGACACATCTTAAGAAAGAGGAGTATTGTAACAGATGGTCAGCGGAAAAGAGACTATAAGCTGGACTCATTTTGCCAGCCAAGGAATGTTTATGGATTTTCAGCGCCAAATTTCAGCTTGTAATAAGGAGGAAGCAACTCCACTGAAGTCAGGGGAAAGTGTGTATTTAAATGGGGGATGAATTTTCCCCTGAATCTTAGTAGGCTCAGTACAGCTAAAGATTATTGGGGTTTGGAGATGGAAAAGAGCTATTAGGGCACCTAGTCTATGCCCTTGTTCTGAGGACAGTTGCATATGATTCTTGGTAAAGTTTCTTGTGGTGTGACATAGCCACTAGGGATAGGTCGACACTGCAGTGGGAACGTGCTTCCCAGCATGGATAACCAGACATATGCCAGACGTGCTCAAGCTACCGTGTTAAAAATAGCAGTGTGGCACAGAAGGTGGCCCAGGCTAGCCACCAAGTACAGTCTCACTCGACCCCTGTGTTTATGTACAAGAGGGGCTAGCCCGAGCTGCTGTTTGTGCAGCCACAGCCCCCCTTGCAATTTTTTGGGTGCTAGCTCGTGCAGAGCTAACGTGTCTGCCTACCTACACTGTGCAATATGTTCACAGCTGCAGTGTAGACATATCCTAGAGGTGGTCAGGATTTTTTAATAAAATGCTTTTTGGACAGAAAATGCTGATTCACCAAAGCCAAAACTTTTGTAGGAAAGGGTCTGTTTCAACAACTTTCCTGTTTAGGAATTTTTTGGGGGAAAAAACAGTTTTGAAAGGGCTGTTTTGACCATTTCATAATTTGAAATTTCCATTTTTCTGTTTGAAAGGACTTTTCATTTAAGCATGTCATTTAATTTATTGCCAAAACAGTGTAAAAAAAATTAAAAGGTGGAAACTGAAACAAAATATTTTGAAATTATCGGAGCACAATGTTATGAATGACTTGATCCAATATTATTTATTTATTTATTTATTTAGTATTTTCAGTTCATGAATGATGTTGACCTTTCATCTCAATTTAGGATGGGAAAATTGTTCAATCTTGAAAATTCTCACAAGATGGGAAAACCCATCTCTAACAGCCACTACCCAAGTCTCTCCTTGAATACAGTAAGAATAGTGGCTTGGGTTGCTGGCCTGCCATGATTTGAAACTACTGCTGGAAGTTGGAGGCTAAGGACCAAATGCATTGCTACTCTCCAACAAAGTGAATGAGAGTTGCACCTGCTTATGCCATGAGTGAACGTGGCTTTATGCTCCTTTTTAAGGCAGTAGGAATTAATTGGCATTGATTTAAATGGAAGGAGGGTTGGGCTCTCCATCAGCTTGTACGGCTTTAGGCACAAAGGGGTGAGTAAACAATGCAGTGGCAAATTCCAGTCTGAATTTCCTCTCTTCTGGATTTCAGTTTCCTGCTTTGGATATTATTTTACCAATCATTATTTTTCAGTCTTTTGGTGCTGAATGCACTCTCTGGATGGCTTCAGTAGGGAATTGCCCACTGAAGATCTATGAAGTGCAGAGCAAACATCTAATGCTCTACACAGCTGTTTATTGTGGATTGGATTCTTTCTTTGTCATGGGCTGGGAACCAGTCGCAGGACAGATGTTTTACATTTTAGTTCATTGAACTTGTTATGCAAAAGGTTGTGCTCCATGTTGACAGAGAGCAGGTGGCTCGCAGAAGGAAGGGAAAACACGTTTTTGTGTTCAAGTGTTTACAGCTTCTTACAATATACTGATGGCATATTGGTGCAACTAGGCAGGATTTAGAGGTATCCATATATCTTGTTTTCCTACATATTTTAGACACAAATACAGATGCAAAAGGACTTCTGCTGGTTCTATAGGCTATTCAGTTTGCTTGATAAATCTTCAGCATAAGCTGTATAAGCTGTTTGTTTTATTTTTTTTAATTTGTGGTTCTCATTCTGTTCTCAGTTATGTCACTGTAGGCAAGGGAGTTACACCTGTATAAAACAGTGTGAGATCAGAATCAGGCTCAGTCTTTCTAGATCTGTAAATAAAAAGTTCTATATATAACTCTGTATTCTGCTATGGAAGATTATCTGGCTGGAGAAGACTGGCACAGATTTGTACTTGTATTGTAAATATTTTATATCAGCCATGTTTTGTCATCATATTTATCATGTTTCAGTGCATTGAGGGAAGACTGGCAAAGTAAAGGGAATCTCTTACCATAAAACAAGCAAGTCTCATGTTGGTGTCTTGGACTAATGCCAATCTTCAAGGAATGCTACACTAGCAACACAGAGATCCACAGTCTGAGGAGCAAAATTCTGCTTTCAGTTACATGCTGGCAGTTTGGAATGATGTCAGTGGAGGGAAAAGGGAGATAAATTTGGACTTGAATAGTCATTGGGCCAGCGCAAGATAGTGAGAATGACTGTAGAGCACGGTGGTTCGAGATCTCACTAGGGAGAGGGGGACACCCAGGTTCCAGTCTCTGCTCCAATGACTATTTAAATATTTGTGCAAGGTGGAACAACTTCTACAGGAGAGAGACCCACCCCAGAGTAGCCGAGAGACCTGTGGTTAGAGCACTTACCTGGGAGGGGGAAGACCTGGGTTCAAGTCCTTGCTTCAGAGTGGTGAGCTAAACCTAGTTTCCCATATCCCAGGTGAGTACCTTAACCACTGGACTATTGGCTATGGGACAGGAGGATTTGTCACAAATCTGGCCAGGCCCCCTTCATGGCCACCCACTGGACTGCTCTGAGGGGAATCCAAGCTTTGGTGTTTTAAGCATCTGGAGCCTGAATAGAGCCCAGCCACTGCTCTCATCTTGGGATCCCTAGAGACACTCTCAGACTGCAGCTCTGCATGCTAACACTCCCTTCTGAGAGCTGGAGCTCACTGTCCAATTGTCTAACCCAGGGGTGGCCAGCCTGAGCCTGAGAAGGAGCCAGAATTTACCAATGTACATTGCCAAAGAATCAGCAGCTCCCCACCCACTCCCGGCACCTCCTGTCCACCGGCAACCCCGCCGATCAGTGCCTCCCCCTTTCTCCCCGAACCTCCCAATCAGCTGTTTTGTGGCGTGCAGGAGGTTCTGGCATGAAGGGGGAAGAGCGAGGGCATGGCAGGCTCAGGGGAGGGGGCAGGAAGGGGTGGAGTGGAGGCAGGGCCTGTGGCAGAGCCAGGGTTGAGCAGGGAGCACCCCCGGCACATTGGAAAGTTGGTGCCTATAGCTCCAGCCCTGGAGTCGGTTCCTATACAAGGAGCCATATTAACTTCTGAAGAGCTGCATGTGGCTCTGGAACCACAGGTTGGCCATCCCTGACCTAACCCTTCTGGGTGCAGGGCCAACCCTTCAGACTCCCTTGTACTTAAACACACCCTCTTCCTAAGCTCCACCCCAAGATGTAAAGCAGTTAACACACTCAGAGGCACTTTGCCTGAGTCTCACACAATATTGCTCTTCTATACTCCATCCTATACAGCACAAGAGAGTGCAGAAGTTATTCATAGTACCCCAATTATTGTTAACAATGTTTTATACTATTTACAGGGTGTTTTGTGTTCATTAAGTGTTTGCTTTACTAAGCGAGTGCATGGTGCTCTCTCTTTGAAATTGACTGGGAACCGGTAACATCCATTTGTTGTTTTGCATACAATAGCCCTGTGTAATGCATACAATAACTCTGTGTAATGCTTTTTGAAAAGACAGAAAGAACTCTGGTCTGGCCTTCAGCAAAGAGAAGCTGGGATGCAGGACAAAAGGGGAGTGAAGACATGTTTTTTGTGCGCGAATACACGGGGAAGTGTGTATCCGCATGAGCACTGGTTGCATGTTCAAAAGCCATGTTGAAAGCCCATATGTGGGCTCTGAGGTCATTTAGTTGGGGAGCAGAAACAATAGCATAAGACAGGGTACACACAGCAGAAACAGCAAACTAAGAATAGTGAATATTCTGAGCCATAGCGCTGGTGAACAGTTTAGGAGCAACTCAGAGGCTGAAATATGTTTGTGTAAGGAGTTTGTCAAATAATTGTGAATAACTAACAGTGTTGTAAAAAAATCAGTCTGTTCATGGCAAAAATCACCAACAGAAAAGGGGTCTGGATAACAAACTATTCACCATGAACAGTTTGCCCAGCTCTGGACATCACTGAAGAGATTCTGAAATTGATTAGGAACTAAAGAGAGAAATTGCTTTACTAACTGTAACAAGAGGCTAACAAACACTTATGAGCATCCTCTTAATTGGCCAGTGGCCCAATGAAAACTCAAACATGCCCATTAAATGATCGTCCTGAGTGACGAGATGTTCACATTTATTCTGTGAATTACTCAAATAATAAACACTGTACAGAGTTAAACAAACAAGCATCTCAAGTTAAATGTTCTCATTTAGCAGCTATGAGAAGGGAACTAACTTCAAATGGGGAGAAAATGGGCTACACACTGGGAAAATGTATACTAAGGCACCAATTTAGAACTATTTACTGTGTATTGGTCTTCAGACAAAACAAGGTGTGCTCTTTGGACAACCCAGGTACGCTATTTAAATGGCATAAAGTCACTGGAATGCACGACAATCAATCTATTCTCTGCAATCATCCTCAGTAATAGAAGTGCTGTTTACTAGGGATGTGTTTAGATTGTGTCTAGGCGAGGGTATTTTTTCAGCTGAAATGGAGAGCCCTGACCTTGTACCAGCAGATATAGCACCCTTTTTCATATTTAGCTCGTTTCATATGAACTGTGGTACTTTCTATAGTCTATCTGATCTTTCTACCTAAGAATTCATACTGTGCCCATCATAGTGCACCATCATGAAATGTTGTCAAGCCAATCCATGAGAAGGCTGTGATGTGGTTTGTTGGCACGCAGTCATCCCATCATTGCACAATGCCACAACACCACGAAGCCTGAAATGATTTGAGGACTCTTTGTGTGCTTTGTGAGGCTCTTGTGAACTGCGGGGCAGGTGTCTGCCTTTAGGAGTCCCAAGAAAGACAGATGAGCACATAAGGGGACTGTTGGCCTCTTACTAAAACTTTGTGGGGGGAGTGTGGTTGGTGTTGGTACCTTCTGTCCATACCAGGTGAGAGGGGAGGGGCCAATGAAGAGTTGGGATCCTGGGACTGACAGGGCCTCTGGACAATCGGAGGGCTCCAGACCAGGGCCCATGGGGAGTAGTCAGCACCCTAGGTCAGTCCCATTACCAGGCAGCTGCGCCAGTCAGGGAGCCCCAGTTCAAGTCCCATCCTGTGTGCATGTGTACTGAGGAAGAGAGACAGCAAGAGCAGCCCCAGGCAGGTGAGACTCTGTGGCTGTCAGCCAGAAGGCGAAGAGTTGTGTGGGAGGCCAGAGGAGGCTACCTGATGGCCCAGTGACACGTGTGAGAGCCAGCGAATGGGAGAAGGAAGGTCATTCTGGGGGCAGGAACCCACCAGGAATAGGGTGACAGGCCCAGCAGGCAAGGCTCATGGAAGAGGTAAAATCAGCCCAAGGGAAGGAGATGCCTGAAGGAAGCAAGGGATTCCAGATGCTGTTTAAGGGAGCGAGAGACAGTCACAGAGACCCCAGCAAAGGGGAGGAAATGTGGCAGTGTGGGGGGCGAGCTGTGGGAGCCTAGTAACTCCCCCTGTGACCAGCCTTGTAGGGAGCGGTGACTAGCACCGCCTGGGGGGGCAGAAACCTGCACAGCAGGAGGGTCCTGCGAGCAGCTGCAGGAGTAACGTGGCTACAAAGCAGCAGGGGGAGAAGTACCTGAAGACACACTGCTGGATGTGCACAGCTGCTAATCAAGTGCACGGCCCTTGAATCTCTCCTGGGCAGCTGCCCAACCACACAGCTTAGAGGGAACGCAGGACTCAGATCATTTTCTCATCTAAACAGAAACAACCTTACAAGGCCTGAATAATGACTAACCACCCAGACCAAAGGAGTAATGATTATTATTTCCTTTTCTTTACTCGTTCATTACATTTAGATGCCATGGCAAAGACCAAGTTTGTTGATTGCAGAAATCATCACGTAGCCACAGTGGATTTTGGTGGGTTCTATCTTAGCCAAGCTTAGCTCTAGAGATAGAGCGTAAAAATGGGAGAAAACTTGTTAGTGGGTTTCAAAATATACCAAGCAGTTGAAAGGTTTTAAAATATACTAGAGTATATTACACTGCTTCCTATACCTGGATGAAAAGACATCTTAAACTAATTACTCTCTCTATATATACATAGATAGGGTGACCAGATAGCAACTGTGAAAATATGTGACAGGGGGTGGGGGGTAATAGGCGCCTATATAAGAAAAAGTCCCCCAAAATGAGACTGTCGGCAGGAGAGAGCTCTCCCGCTGACAAAAAACTTCCACCCTCAACAAGTGGCAGTAGCTTTGTCGGCAGGAGAACTCTCCTGCCAACAAAGCGCTATTCACACTGGCACTTTTCCTGGGCAAAACTTTTGTCTTTCAGCAGAATCTTTTTTTTTAACACCTGTGAACAACAAAAGTTTTGTCATTCAGTTGCCAGTGTAGACAAAGCCTTAATCTATCTGGTTTAGCTGTGACCTGCTATGTGGCCTATTGTCTTGGGTGGTCACCTCAAGTGTCTTCAGCTGTCTTTACTACATTATAGTGGAGCACCAACGCAGTTAGAGATAAGATTTACAACAGTTTTCTGTTTAAAGATGAACTCTTCCAACTGCTCTAAAATTTGCATGGTTACTCAGATTGCCTTGAAATAATAAAAGGGCTTGATTGCCCTTTATCCTGATCCCGAAAGAGTTCTTGTCCCACCCACTGATTTTAATGAGGTCTGTGATTGTCTTTGAATCTAAGATTTCCCTGTTGGCATCCATTAGCATAACATTACTTTACACATATGTAGCATTTTCCTGTCTACAGACATCAAACTATTTAAAAGTCAGGTGGTAGAGATGTAGAGTGAGTAAGTGAAGTGCCCAAATACATGCAGGGAGTGAGTCAGTAGCAGAGCTGCGAACATAACCCAGGTCTCCTGACTTCTATTCCTCTGCTCAAACCATTCCAAATAAATACTAGCAGAACCGTAACTATTGAACAGTAGGAAAGTGAAAACAAATGCAGGCTTTATACACCTGAAGTGTCAATATAGCTGAAGTTCAACAAAGAAGTCAAAAATACAGGTTACTACTACAGTAGCTCTGCAAGGGTTATGCTACTGCTGAATTACTGTCAAGTTTCAAAATAACAAAAGCATAAATAAAAATCCAGGTGTGTGTGGATTCAGATAAAGATGCCCTCTGCATGGGATTCTCAAGGAAATAGGGGTTTAATGGAAGTTGTGTCAACTGTATTTCAGATACCCTAGCTGAGTACAGAGAATATACCTAAATATATTTGTGTGTGATTTAAAAACACACCAACCCACTCACCCAATATTTTGTCAAAGCGGAAGGAAAACTTCTTTTTTCCCCATGCATAAAGGTCTGTGATGGGGTACACCACATTCCCAATCAGGAGAAGGCTAACAAGCTCCTCTGGGCCCTATCCGTGCCCAACAGACATACCGGCGCAGCCTGCTCCAGATGGAGGAAGCAAGCTTAAAAAGGAGAGCTGGTCACATGAATAGGCAGCAAGCAGGAGGAAAGCAGCTGTTCCTTGGAAGCTGCTGACTCTTGCTTCCACTGCCCATAAAGGCCTTTGAAAGGGATAAAGGCCTCTGAAAATGCCTGACTGTGACCCCAGAGAAAGGGGTCCCAGTCAACCCTATCACATAATGGTGGAGAATGCGGGCATCAACCCCTACACCTGGTGGAGAGAGGGAGAGACTAGAAACCCTGGGACTCTAAGTGAGAAGGAGTCAGAGTGCTGGTGTCAGTGGTGACTATGATTCAGCAACAGCAGGCTAACCAACAACAACAGCTCCAACAGCAGCTGCTACAGCAGTGGACTATGCAGCAGCAGATACAAGTGTCACAGAAACAACAGCTGTTGAGAGAGATGGTAACCCAACAGAAAGAGTTGCAGACGTGATTCAACAAGTAATGTGAGTCTTACTTCCCATGGGGTCCCAGCAAGACCAGCTTCCCCAGGAATAACTCTCCCGCAGGTCCCAGTGAAGTTAACCAAGATGGGACCCAAAGAAGACTCAGAGGCATTTTTACCACCTTTGAGAGGACAGCACTAGCCTCTCAATGGCGCCCTGAACACTGGGCTTTAATATTTGATGGGAAAGGCTATCGCAATCTGGACCAAGAACAGGCCAAGAACTATAAGGAAGTGAAAGCCGCTATTCTATGAAGGGACAGTGTTTCTGATCTAAGTTGCTGACATACCCCAAAGACACCAGACCTCACGTAGTAGGCCAGTGCTTGAAGGAACATTGCTTGTACTGGCTGCACTGTATGGAATAGTCTGGAGCCCAGGTTGCCAAGTTAATTCTAATTGAATAATTTATACTGATACTACCAACAAGAGGTTGAGAGTAGATGTTACAACACCACCCTAGGTGTCTGTCAGACACTGTGTGACTGATAGAAAATTTCATAGCAGCCATGAGGCATAAGGCACAGACACTAAGCCCTTAACCCATGCTCATGAGGGGCCACATTGAGAAGTTCCCTCCAGGAGGGCCAAACTGTCTGCTCGATAAGAGAGAGACCCTGCCCAAATGATCATCCTGTATCTCACTTTGCTGAAACAGGGTCCACAGAGGGAGATTCCAGTGCCATCCCATGACCAAATTACCTCCCACCAAGAAAAACATCTCTGAGGCTAACCCAGTAACCTGTTACTCCTCTGAGCAGCAAGGACATGCAAGGACATTCAAGGAAAGAATGCTCCCTCATGGAATGTGAATGCACCTGGGGCTGGACCACAGAGATATATGCTCATAAAAAAACTCCCCGCCCCCCCTAAAAAAATTAATAGTACTGGTCTACAAGGGAAGGAAGTGTAAGGACTCCTAAACTTTGGGTGCAATCAGACAGTAATTCAAGCCTCTCTGGCTGGTGAAGACAGCGCCCAAAAGAGACAATCCATATACAATACATACGTTTATATAAAAGCCTACCCCTGCCAGTAGTTACAATTGACTGTGGGAGTGCACACCAAAATCCTCACAATGGCTCTGGCTGGAGAGTTGACAAACCCAATAACAATTAGATGATAATAAGACTTTTTTGGCAAGTTATGAGTGAACTAACCAACCCAACAGTTATGGACTGGGATGATCCCTTCTCATGGAAGATATGGAGCTAGTGGGACTCATGGAACCAGAAGACCTATAGGAAGGGACCTCAAAAGCATCCCAACCTAAGCCAGAGTTGGAGAAGAAGAAGATATCCACCCCCGACTTAGGGGCCCTAGACAAGAAACTTTGTCCAGAAACAAAGAGATGACCCTACATGCCATGCCATGCTCATAAGCCATGCCTATGAGTAACAAGCCCCTCTAAATGGAGAAGTGATGGAATCTCAGTGTCTGGATCAATATTCCCATTTTGTACTCCAGAAGGAGCACCTGTACCATGTTGAGTGAGACCCCAATCTGGGGAAATGAGGACCCAACTACTCATGCGACGCAAATACTGCTGACCAGTAATGCGGCTCATGCATGATGGTCCTTGTGCCAGCTATCTTGGGCAGGAGAACACGCTGTTGTGACTACTGTCCCGCTTCTAAAGGCCTGAGGTCCACCAGCAAGTAAGGGAATATTGCTTCTCCTGCCCAGAATGCCATCTGTCTACCACCAAAGGTGCCCCAAAGGCTCTACTAGTTCTTTTGCTACTGATCACAATGCCCTTTGAAAGAATAGGGCTGGATATGATCAGGTCCTTGGAGAAGAGTGTCCCCAGGTACCAGTACATCTTGGTAGTCATCAGTTACATGACCTGATATCCAGAAGCTATTCCCCTTCACATGGCAAAGGCAACTGTGATTGCACCAGAATTTATTAAATTTCTTTTTCATGTGTGGAACTCCCTTGTGAGATATTAACTGACTAAGGGACAGACTTTGTTTTGCAAGTGTTGCAACCTTTTGAAGATTAAATCTTTAAGAACTTCTGCATACCATCCACAGACAGATGGCCTTGGAGAGAGATTTAACAAAACCTCTGAAAAAACATGCTGAAGTGCTTTGTCTTATCTGACCCGAAGAACTGGGATCAACTGCTTTCACCACTCTTGTTTGCCATAAGGGAGATCTCACAGACCTCTACAGGATTCTCCCCCTTCAAACTATTGTATGGGCATCAGCCTCACAGGATCTTATATTTGCTGCCTGAAGGTTGGGAGGAACAGGACGTGAGTACCATCAATTCAACCCAATATATTGTTTATTTAAAGGAGTGAATTAAATGGCTCAGTATATTCACTACAGAAAATCTATGGAAGGCATAGCAGATATAAGAACAATACTATAGCTGAGGGACACATTTACATAATTTCCAGCCAGGAATTGTTACAGTCGGCCGAGTCTAAATTAATGGCCCATTGGCAGGGTCCTTTTGACGTAGCTAGACAAGCAAGAGTGGTAGACTACAAAATAGTGTTACCAGGCCAAAGAAAAGAGAATCTACCATATGAATCTTCTCAAGCCCTTGAAAATACAGGAAGCTTTGCTGATAATTCCTTTTGCCGCAAGACCTGAATTGGGACCATAAGTTCACACTGGTCATGTGTTGATAGCTGTGGCGGTAGGTGTGGAACACTCTCTTGGACAGAGAGTACAACTCTCCCAAGTTACTAAGAACTTCACTCACATGTTTTCCTCAATACTCAGAAAACCCCACTTAATACAACACCACCTGGAAACAACACCTAGACAACAAGTTAGGGAGAACCCCTAACCCCCACTGCAGAAAATATGGAATAGGTGGGAAGAAGTATTGGTGATAAGAATGGGGGTAATCAAAGAGTCCAAAAGTGAATAGAGGAGCCCAAGAGTTCTGGTCCCCGAACCCAACGGTTCAATTATTTTTTGCATTAATTTCTGTAAAGTTAATTCTATTTCAAAATTTGATATGTATCCTATAGTGAAGGTAGACAAGCTACTGGAGTGTTAGGATCTGTGAAATACCTTGATACTGTCAGGCTCATGAAGGGATAATGGCAAACCCTGTTATCCCCTTCCTCATAGAGAAGACAGCCTTTTCAAGTCACTACGGGCACTTTCATTTCAAAACCATGCCATTTGGACTGCATGGGCTGTGGCAACTTTTCAACATCTCCTGAATAAGGTTGTCCATGCCTACTACCAATACACCGCTGCCTACCTGGATGATGTCATTATCTATAGTACCATGTGGGAGGGTCGTCTGCAGCATGCGAGGGCAATATGGGATCATTCCAAGAAGCCAGTCTCACAGCTAACCCAATTAAATGTAAGTTAGCAATCACTGAAGATATAGTATAGGAGGTGGACTCTTGAAGTCATAAATTGATAAATGCTGGCTTTAACCACATGTCCCATCTCCCAGACAGAAAGGCAAATGAGATGTTTCCTGGATATTGCCAGAGATGTATCCCTAATTTTGCTTCTGTGAGGCAAACCTGAAGCCAGACCAGAGTTGCTCACTCAGCTGCCATGACTCACCTGTCCCTTTCTGGGTCCTGGCTTTTGACCCTGTTACCCTCATTCCCATCCTTGTTTTTTCATTTGTCCCCTGAACTCTGAACTTACTTGGAATCTGAGTTCAGTAGCTCCTGCCCTAAGGCTGGAGGAGGTGCCTTTAGATGTGGGCAAACCTCAATAGGTTCCACACCCTGAGTCATCACTGAGCTATGTGGCAGCAACTCAGATGCACTGACTTATCCCTCCCACAGAGCTAGTAGTGACTCAGTCCTCAGTCAGGCTGCAGTAGCCTATCGCTGAGCAGAGCCTGGGTCAGATGACCTTTAGGAACAGGTATTTCACCAACCCTGCCAGTGCTGCAAGTTAGTCTGTGCAACAGCACTACCTGGGCCAGGAGCCCTTCTGCTGCCTTTCAGTGGAACACTCTCTGGCTCCCAGCTTGCTCTTAATCCAGTTCCTGTTCCTGCCCCAGCCTTGCCCCAGCACTGTTCCAGTCCTGTCATAGCCTTGACTATGCCCTTCTCTGACCTTGCTCCAGCCCTGTTACTGACCCACTCTAGCCCTGGATCCACCTCCTGATCTCCAGGCCCTTGAACTGACTCTCACCCAGCTTTGACCTTTGGCCGGCTTCCAGACTCAGACTGATACTGACTTGGCTTGCCTATGGTCTCTGACCTTGGTTCTGACCCATGCCCTGTCCCCAGACCCTGATTTCAGCACTGTGCATGGCCCAGTCCCAATCCTACATTCAGCTTTGAGCTCTGCTCCAACCATCAGGCCTGACTACCTAGAACCAGTGCTTCAATTACAACTCTCCAATGAACCTTATAAAAAGCAGTAAGCCAAGAAGATCTGATGAACAAAAAGTCTGAGAAGGCTTTTAATACCGTGAAGACGTGCCTTTGTCAGGCACCCATCCTTCTAAATCCCAGCTTTTCCCAAGAATTTATATTACATACAGATGCTTCGTATGTTGGACTGGGTGCTGTGCTTTCATAGGACTTTGCAGTGAGCTGCACCCAGTCCTGTATTTAAGCAGAAAATTATTCCCCAGGGAGGGAGCCTACTCAAATATTGAGAAAGTATTACTGGCAGTTATGTGGGCCATAGACTTTCTGAGGTACTTCTGGTGGGCAACCCCTTCTCATTAATCATGCTCCCTTATGTTGGTTGAATATCATGAAGGACTCAAGCCCTCAATATAATGCAGTGATACCGGGCACTCCAACCATATAGATTCAAAGTACAACAGGGAAAGATCATGCCAATGCTGAATTTTTTCCCCAGGGAAATGGGAGATATAGATGCTGAGAACCAGGAGCTTCTTACCATCTTGAGGGGTGGGGTATAGGGTGCAGCATGCCCACACTCCAATCAGGAGAAGGCTAACTCCCTACTAAACAGACACATCTGCAGAGCCTGCTCCAGCTGGAGGAAGCAAGCTTAAAAAGGAGAGCTGGTCACAGGATGAGGGGGCAAGCAGGGGAAAAGCTGCTGCTGCTTCTCAGAAGCAGCTGACTCTTCATAGAATCATAGAATATCAGGGTTGGAAGGTGTGAGGGGTTGGATCACAGAACCCTCCTTGGGGGCTGTCACTCGATGTGCCAAGACTACTTCTGCCCCTGCTTTCCTGCCCCGTCAGCTTAGGACTTCAGTGCCTTGCCTGGTTCGAGCCAGGCTCGCTAGCCTGCTGCAAACCCAGACCCAAGTCTGAACCATGTCCCCAACAGCAGTAGGCTTGACTGAAAGCACCTTACAGAAATGTTCTTATCTTTAACACTCAGATGCCCAACTCCCAGTGGGGTCTAAACCCAAATAAATCCGTTTTACCTTGTATAAAGCTTATACAGAATAAACGCATAAATTGTTTGCCCTCTATAGCATCCCTCCTCTCAATGGAAAAGCACCAGGTTAAAGATGGATTCCAGTTCATCTGACATGATCACATGTCACTGTAAGACCCCCCAAGCCTTCATTCCTCCCAGCCTGACTCACAGAAAGGCTTGCCTACAAATAGAGCCATCTACCATCAATTGTCCTGGTTAATGGGAGCCATTAAGATTCCAAACCACCATGAATGGCCCACACTTTGCATAACTACAATAAGCCCTCAGAGTTATAGTTCATATTTCTAGTTTCAGATAGAAGAGTGATACATTTATACAAATAGGATGATCACACTCAGTAGATTATAAGCTTTGTAATGATACCTTACAAGAGACCTTTTGCATGAAGCATATTCCAGTTACATTATATTCACCAATTAGAATATTTTTATAAAATCATGTAGACTGCAACATCACAGAAGAGATCTCAGGAGGTCACCTGGTCCAACCCCCTGCTCAAAGCAGGCCCAATCCCCAACTAAATCAAAATGCAGTACTGCATTACTCTTGCTACAGACTAGTTGAAAGGAAAACAGCTGACAAGCTTCTGCCACCCACAAGGACTTATGAAACCCAGAACAGCCTTTGAAAGGGGCAAAGGGCTCTGAAACTGCCTTAGAGTGACCACCAGAGAAAGGCACAGGTGCCAACTCTGTGGGTTCTCTGGGGTTGAAGCACCCACAGGGAAAAAATAGTGGGTGCTCAGCACCCACCAGTAGCCCCAGCGATTAGCGTCTCCCCCTCCCTCCCAGCACTTCCCACTCGCCATGGATCACCTGTTCAGCAGTGTGCAGGAGGTGTGGGGGGAGGGGGAGGAGCAAGTGTGGGGCATGCTCAGGGGAGCGGGTGGAAAGAGGTGGGTGGAGTTGGAATAGGCAGAGCGGGTGGTGGGGCTTTGGGGGAAGGGGTGGAGTGGGGGCAGGGCCTGGGTGGAGTGGGATCAAGGATCCCTGGGAAAATTAGAAAGTCAGTACTTATGGAGAAAGGCCCTGCCTATCATAAGGTCACATTTAATTTTCTACATGATCATCACAGCCAGTCAGGGAATAAATGGGTTTTTGTATATGGCATTGGGTAATGGATATACTCTCCTACTAGCAGAGTTAGTTGACATGGTCCAGCAGCAAAAGTCTTTAATTAATGTCCAAATCTTGGTCCTACTGAAGTCAATGGGAGTTTTGCCCTTGAGTTCAGTGGGATCAGGATTTGGGCTTAAGACCATGCATCTCCAGGGCCCAGTTCTGCAGCCCTTACTCAGGTAAAATTCCTATTGACTTTGTGCAACAACTTTCTGGTAGCTCCAACAGTTAGTGACAGATTTTCTAACTACATCTTTGCAAAGGAAGGGAGCCGGGGTATGCTGCATAGCTGTGTTTACAGAGAGATGCAAGTGAGCTCACATCTCTTGCAAACATCACACTGAAGATCTTGGAGTGGGAAGGGTTCTGATAAAAATGCCAAAGGCAACTTGCTTAAGAGAATAGTGTCACTGTGGTATTTTTAAAGTGAAATTCAGTGGGAGATGAGTCACTCATACACTCACCTCTTTCACACTTCCCTCTGGTTAGAGTAGAGTGGAAATTTCCACTTTTTATTTTATTGGGCTCATGAATGCAGTTTCCAGTGGAGCTGCACATTTCAGAGTGGGGTTATAGTAAGAAAAATGATAGCCTCTTACTCAGTATTTCTGCTCCCTGTAGACCACATATGGTATGTCTTCACTGCAATGTAAGCCTGGGCTCAGAGTCAGGTTTAAGCCTTAAACCCCCCATCCATCTACACACAAATCTCTTGAGCTCAGATATAGGGTCCAATTACCCAATGGGGTAGAGGGTCCAAATACAGCTGGAACCCAGGGTTGAAGTCCTATCGTTTTGCAGTGTGGTCACAGCCATGCTGGACTCACATCCTGGGAGTCCACCAACATTATCCCTCAACCCATGAGCTGCTGTTCTTAGACCTCTATCCTACGAATTGCTAATTAACACCCGGGAAGTGGAGGCAACCCTCTTTGTTCAAATACAGCTCAGCGTTTAACTCTTTCATTTTATCCTGACAGCTGAGCTGCAAACACAGTGAACCTTCTCCTGTGTTTGCAATGGCCGCTGACCAGAAGAAGTCCTTTGCTAAGCATGCTGCTTCCTAGTCACGGAAGCACAGCCAGATTTTGATGAATCTCTGGCAAAGAATTTGATTTTAGTAAGAGTACTGGGAATTACTATGCCTACCAATAAATAGAGAGGAAGCTGGCAGCATTGGAAATGTACCAGACTGGTGACCAATACAGGGAGCAGATTAAGTGGCTCATGACCAAGTACATGACCAAGCCAGGGGCCAGAGCTGCACCTCTAGGAACTCGCTGCCATCATGACCATTTTATGAGGACTTTGTCTGGATGCTGAGCACTGTGCCTAGCATAAGACAACGTTAGCGCATGATGACCTGCTCAGCGGCGATGATGCACTACTGACCTCAGAATCAAGCTTGAGAATGGATGGTAGCCAACAGCTGGCGCCAGGTGAGGCCACTGATGTGATTCTGGTGATGAAATTAATTCCTGAGGAAGCTCTGGCCTAGGCGCAGCTGCAGCATATTGTGGGACCATACTTGGAGGAGCTTGCTGATGTCCCTCCGCAGGAGAAGCAGCCTGCTGCGGAACTGGCAGCAGAAACAGAAGAGGCAGAAGTCGCTCTGGAGCCAGGTAGATTTTTGGCTCTGTTTTTGTGTTTATTAATATAGCTATGATAAGGTCTCTGTTTTATGAACCAATGCAAAAGTTATTACAACCACTGAGTAGCAGTGGGTATCTCTTAATGGTGGATTGCGTGCCAATGCCATGGTGTCCATCCCAGCCCCACCCCTACATGGAATTCAAAAGGGAGATTGAGAAGCACAAACACTGAAATAACCCTATAAAAGTGATTGTTTTTACTAGAAAAATACAAATTTTTGCTAGGACGTCCCATTTTGTTAAAAATTAAGAACCTTATATTGCCTTCCCTTAAGCATGCTGCTCTGTACCAATCTAACGGTGTAATGAACTGCCGGCAAACAGTGAACTGTGCAGGGAGTGCGAAGGGAGTGAAATGTAGTCCATTTACAACTGTAGTCCATTTAGTTCCCCATGGTAGTGTATGACACTGGCCCAGAGTCTCAAAAGTATAAGCGCCTAACTACCATTGATTTCAACGGAAGTTTGAGAATAACTCTCTATCCTCTGTAGGAGCTGTATCTCCCAGAGGGAAGACCTAGGTGAGGGTGCCCATGTGACTAGTCACTGCCCAGCCTTCCCGCTGGAAGTGTCCATGGGCAGATCCATGTTGCTTTCTACTTGCCACAGGGTAGAAGGCTCCTTGCAGGGCCTACTACCTAAGTGAGGAACTGAGGATCCACGTGGTTGCTCCTCTCAACTCTGCCCTTGTTCAGCTCTCACATCGGTGTAACCCTACTGAGTTCAGTGAAGTGACTCCTAATGCGACCCAGTCTAATTTAGATCAAAATCAGGCCCATCATCTTTTGATTTGTAAATGGAGCTTATTAGATCTGGCAGCTGTGGGAGCTATTAAAGGTGGACTCTCATGACATCATTCTGGGACAATCCGTGTTCTGATTACAGCAACACTTTAAATATCACAGTCATCCCTGGAACGTGCTGTTCTCTAGGATTCTGGATTCATCCAAAGCCAAAGGACCCAGGCCTAGATCCTCAAAGGTATTAGGAATCTAGCGCCGATTGATTTAAATGTATGCATTTCAAGGGGAGTTAGGTGCCTGAATATCTCCAAGAATGTGGAACCCAATCTCAAAATAAGGATGTAAACAGTGAAGTAAAGAGGGAATGTACCAATCTATGTTACAAGAAAAATTTCAAAGGGCAGTTTTTAATTACAGGTGATTCCCTATATTTCCAGCACTACAGGAGAAAAGAACAGTATTAACACAAGGTGGCATTTGATATTTCAGCTATTGCCCCACAGTGCATATTTGGAACATGAATTTTGTGCTGCTGGTTCAATTAACTTACAGGAGATTTGTATCATCAGCTAAAAACCATGCAGCAAGCTTTGTTTAAATAAGCAAACTTGAGAGACCTTCATTATGATCAGCACATGCGGGGGCTTGTTGGATTAAAACAGAAACAAACTGAACCCAACAAATTAGAAACTGGAAATAAATAAAACGTTTTATTTCTTATTGCATAGCCTCAGGAGAAGAGCAAATTCTGCTCTACGGTGCTGGCTAATCCTTTTTGGGATTGTAACTCTGTTTCCATTCTGTGTGGACACCAGTTGCGGGAGCTGTGCAAAATGTAAAAGGTTTGCTTAGCGTGGGGTTGTGTGACTGTTTTTCTCAGGTTGATCTTATGTGGGCTCACGTTAGAAATGAACCCAAAATTATATCTCCAGTTAACCCAGCTCCAGGGCATGGGGAAGATGGCATAACAATACCTAGTGGACAGTCAAAGCCAGTCAACATGATGCTGGCCACTTCACTCTCTTGTGTACAATTGGCTAGGAAACTGAAATGCCTTAACTGTGCCAGCCCCATGAGCCATTGGCTCAGGGGAACTTTGACTTATTCATGCTTTTCGTCAGTACATTTCTAAGGTCAGTTCCATAATGCTCAATTTACAGATGTGGAAACTGGCACAGAGTTCACCTGGAACGCCAGTGGCAGAGCTGAGAACAGAACCCTGGTCTTGTGACTTCTGGTCCAATGTTCTATCCACTAGACCACACTGCCTCAAAATACCCAACCCTGTGACATCAATTAGAAATATCTCCTGAATCTGCTTCAAGTGACTTTTGTAGGAGCCAACATATGAGGCCAAAATTTCCTTTCATCCATGCAAGCCCATTGAAGTTAAGGGGATTGCATGGGTATAACTGAGTGCAGAATCTGGCCTATTAGATAAAACTCATTATCCCTGTGAAAGCTTGCTCTATACACAGACATTTGGGGCCAAACTATGCCCTGATTTAGGTCCTGATCTTGCAAGCTACGCTGGCATAATGGTCTGTTCATGCAGTGCAACATGTAGAATTGGGCTTTGCACTCTTCATAGTCCCACTGAAATGAAGAGCTTGCATGGAGTATAAACAGGGAGCAAGATGTGGCTCTTGATAGATTGACTTTGGGCATGTTTTTATACCTTGCAATGCCATTATAGCAACTAATATGAAAAAAATCTTGCCTTCCTTTCATAGGATCTGGGTTTGAGTTTTCAGTTGACTTTAACCAAGCTACAAAGGCCTCGCTAGAGTAATGAGATAGAAAAGCCAGAGGGCAGTTGTGTATGAAACAGCTTCTAGCCTGGAGAAAAGCTTGGAAAAAGAGTTTGGCTCTAGCGGGACAGCAGTGTATTGAGAACAAGGGGAAACTGAACTCAGCACTAGGGCTTCATCCAGCATTTAGCACAGAAAAATCCATGTAATCTTAGTTGAGGCTGAAAAAGCAGCTTCCACTAATCTGCCACTGTGGCTAAAAAGTTAAAAAAAGAATGCTGTATGCAATTGGAAGAATGGGAGGAGGAGGGGCTAAGAGGAAGGTGCATTCGGTAGTTTCCAATAAGCAGTTGTTTATCTTAACTTAATACCTTTTTACTCCATAGCTGGAAGAGTGATCCCAATTAAGGCAGCACAGCAGGGTTTCCAGTATAAACCTCCTAACGCTGCAAGTTACCTTATTTACTACATCCAGCAAGAGTTATGATCACCAGTGAAAAATAAGCTTCCTCTCTGGCTGCTGGCCAGAATCCTCCTGGCAAAGCAGAGGAGAAGGACTGGGAGGAGGAACACATTGAAATGGAAAGCAGCTAACATTTCTACAATATATGTCAGCATCCCCCAAGCACAATGGGCAATTAAAAAATGTTACATTGTACACTTCGCCATGGAAGAAAAGCTCATTTTGATGGTGGAAAGGGCCAGAATGCCACAGACTCTATTGCAATGTTTTCCTTTCTATGTACATTGCTGAGTACAGAATTTTAAAAAGCAGGATTTTAGCCTTAACAGATAAGAAAACTCTTGGGACCTCATTTCTCACCATTTAGCAGCACAGTGGTTGGATAAGGAGCAGATTTTCAGTTGCTTTCTTTCCACAGCCACTTCTCTTTATTTTCATAGAGCCATTTTATGTTAGAAAATTGTCAAGAAGGCTGTAACATATCTTCATTTGTTCCTCTCTTCCCCTACTCCTTTTGCCCACTGCCCAGCTTCTGTACGATCCCTAGCCTTGAACTGCACGTGAGCAGTTTACTTGCAGTACCAGGTGCAGCTGCCCAATAAAGTGATCAGAAAGTCCACTGTAGCTGCACTCCACAATCATTCTGGTGGGGCATTCCAATCATGGTGACTCTGACTACCACATTAGCAATTTTCCAGGAACCCCTGTGGACTGCATCTGAGTTGTACAATGATCTCAATCAAAAACAAATACACGCAGCCATTATGTTTGCTTGAACTGCCACGTTCCCTAATAGGTGAATGGGAATGGCTTGTTGCCTGGGTTCACACCAGCAGTGAAAACCAGCTGTGATGATTTGGGTAATGTGTATATTTATAGCCTATGGATTCTGTTTGATATTGGGGGCTCTTCATGTGTATCTGTGTCAGACTGCAGCCTCCATTTTGTCTGCTTTCACTGTTGTCCTTTTCCCTCCCTCATGAAAACAGAACCACCCTAGACAATAGGCTGGCACCAACCCAGGGGAACTGGTTTATCAAGAAGGAGATTGTCTGGCAACAAAGTCCTCTCAGAGGGGTCTGTGGTCACCTGTTAAGGCTAATCAGGAGGTCACCCCCACCACAGAGGTGACTGGAAGGTTATAAAAGGGCAGGAGCTGCTCTCTTCTGGGCTCTTTAATCATTTTCACCAGCTCAGGCTGAGGAAAGCTGCTGCAGGAGTCTGATGAGGTAGGGAGAACTCTGCCTACCTGAGCACAGATGGACCCTCAAAGACTCCCAAGAGGAGAGTGAACTAGAATGAGGGGCACTGTGGTTAGGATGTTTGTTTTCTAAATGATCTGTACTCTCTTGTGGTTTATCTCTTAAGCAAAGAGTAATTAGACTGGAAACCTTTTGCTGAGTCTGTGGCCAGTTGCTTTGCTACCACACATTCCTGAAGAGATAAATTGGAAACCAGAAGGCTCACGCTTTTGGTGGGATTCTGGGGAACATGCTTGAGCTGCTGCGGAAGCTTAGGGAAGAAGGCACTAGTCTCAGGGCCTAAGCCATTGGACTTCAGGGTCCCCTCTCCCAAGAGAAATGTCAGACACAAAGCCTGCACTGGGAGAATAAGCATAGAGGCCCAAAAACCAAGGACAGTGCCTGAACAATACCCAGCCCCAGCAAGCTAAGGGGATGATGAGAGATTCAGCATTTGGCTCCTCTTGCGGCAGTCGGGCATGTGTTCAGCAAGAGGAGCTTGACCAGATCAGTGACAACTACCTTTAAAAAAAATTACAGTCCCTTAGTACACATTTCAGTAGGCTCCATTAGAGTCCTTCCTCTTTTCTCGGTTAGCACTTTATTGAAAAAACAATAGCCCCAAGAAGCAGTGGACCAATACATTGGTTTCTTTTTTCCACAGCCTAGTTGCCATCTGGAACCAGTGGGAACCAGATGAAAATCTTTAACTGAAATTTCTATTCTGAAATCAGTGTTGGGAGAAATTCAACAAGATCTCATTGGCTCAACTGTTGTATTTAACACTTGCTGAATAAAGCTGCAGTAGATAAATGCAATACACACTAAAAGTAGAGGAGTCGGGGAAGAGAGGACAAAAACAAGATGGTGGAGCGCTGTTCTATTATTTGAGTTTGCTTGAGGGAAGAACCTAGTTTAACCCTACTGTCTGTCTAATTGTTTCATTTACATCAAGCCATTTTCAAAGCTACCCTTTGGTTCCCTATTCTGGACTTGGTTATTTGAACATTGTTATCACCTCTCTTTCCATGTGGAAGAAAATAAACCTCACAAGTTCTAGAGTTACTTTTGCTGCCAAGCACCCAGTGGAGTAATGAAAGAGGAAAGGAGGAGGAAGTTTCCCTTTGTAGTTAGACTGAGGTTTTCACAAGGTATTTTAGGGCCTAAGAATTAATGTTTTGGGACTAGAGAAGAGCATTTCTTTTTCCTACTCATTTCTGAGCTTGGGACAGAGTAGTACTGTGCTGCGACTTCTTTGGCATGTTCAGTGTTTTGGGTTGGAGATGGCCCAAACTGTGAGAGTGGATACTGCTGTCAAAATCCTGATATTGAGAGCAATTGGAGTCAGTGTTCTGCTTGGGCACCATTTTTGTTTTAGATTGAAGACTGATGTATACGCTTGAAGACAATCAAATGTGATATTTAAAATCTGAACTACCAGTGCTAGAAGAAACAGCTTTACAACATGGGAGCACTGGGAATCCTATTTTTGTAGAGATGTTCCATAATGGTTCATGAGATGTTACGTCTTGAAATTGTTCACTGCTCCATCATACCAGACAAGAGATAAGGCCTTCCAGAGAGCGCAGGATGCTGTCAATATCTGGTATCCTGGGCTAGTGCACTCCTGCCTATACTGGTCACAATAATAGCAGCAATTTGTGTTGAAGCAGGAACAGAGGAATGACCATGCGATAGCAGGGAGTCTCAAACATGGGTGGAGTGATCTCAAAGGGAGGAATGGAAAGACTGTTCAAGCCAATGCAACCATCGGGTGGAGGATGGGACCTTATATCACTTTATTTTTTTGATCAGATGGAGCACTGTTCCAGGCAACAAACATGAAGACAAATTAAAAAGTTGTTAAAGCCCCACACTGTACCTAGGTTAAAATTGTTACACGAAGGGAAGGGAAACCTCTGAATATGAGAGTTGTTCAAGTGATTCAACTGACATGGTGAGACTATCTCTATGAAACAGCCTCCATGCCCATTCAGCCATGACTGTCAACAGAGACTGACCTTAAAGCTGCCAGCTTACATGGTGCATGCTGTGATGCAGACACTTGTCTGTGGGAACACAGAATAGGAAAACTATAAATCACTTTATGTACTATAGGGCATCCAAAAATCATCACAAGGTAATGGCTTTAAAAGTGAAAAGCTCTGCATTATGGTGTCAGTCCTATGAAGTATCCAGTCAGTGATACCTTGCTTGTAGTGTTTAAAATCTATTACTCCACTGTTAAGAAAACAAATGTTTTCAAAGCAATTTTTTGTAGGTCCTATAAAAAACATTTTTTCCTCCTGTTGCTGGAGTTGCATTGGACTCAACTAGCAAGCATTGTTCTGGTTCTTGCACCTCACCGTGGGACTCTGCCTCAGAATGATGCTGCGGTGCAAGAACAAATTCATTTTAGCACTATATGTTAACACTCATGTTGCTTCTGTTGAAATACATATATTTTGTAATTGTCAGAGAAAATGTTGGAAGGGTCTAAGGGTCCAATCCTGCAAAGACATAGGCATGCAAGTAATCACATTGACTTAACTGGAACTACTCTTGTGCTTAGAGCACATGCATAAATTTTTGCAGGATTGAGACCTAAATTAGCAATGAGGGCAGTAAAGTAGAGCAGGTGGCTTAGTGATCTAAGTAGCAGACCTGAAATATTTAGACTCCCTAGAACTGAATCCCAATGAAATTGATTCAGCCTGTTGTCATTCTGAAGCTGATAATGGAATGCTGTGCTATGGGTTTTTCATATTTCTACACACTTTTAGTCCCCATCCCTTGTATTAATTGGAAATTGGTTTTTCATCTGCTGGAGAGCATTACCTGTAGGCTGCTGGGTTTCCCCTTATGCCATATCTTTTGCTTAGGGTTAGCTGTAAAACTGGGCTGGCTGGTTGTATGTGTTTACTGTGCTGCTTTGTGTTGGTTTCTTTGTAATTATGCTTAATGCCTCACCCTTTTAACATGGTAGTTTGTTTTTTTAACCACACAAAAAGACCTTGTAATCTTTACATGTTTCCAAAAACCTTTTCCTTTGGCTCAATCTGTTAATTGAATGATAACGCTGTTGTCTTGCAATGACCCACATTAAACCTTAAATATAAGCATTATGGCCCTTTTATCTCTCTTCCAAACTTCTTTGTCCAGCTAATATCCCATTTAGTGCTCTAATACTCCCCTAATGCCTTTTTAACCTGTCTGAGACTATTAACTGAGGCAACTCCAGGCACCTTCTCCTGCTGCTGTTTCCCACATGGCTTTAGAAATGGGAAACAGAAGCTTTGCACATATCCCCAACTAGCTACTGAGAAGACCTCTTGCCCAAATCAGGAGCTTAAAATGACTTGATCCAAATTCCATTGAAGTCACTTGGGAGTCTTTCCATTGACTTCAGTGGGTGTTGGATCAGGTCCAAAGGATATATTTGTATTGGTGACATTGCTAATTATTGGATAGGTTATTTGCTTCTGTGCATCTGAGTGGAAGGAATTGCCCCGTTATCTTTAAAAAGCAACACAAATTATGCAACTTTGTATGATTTTTGATGTGTTCGCAATAGGGCAAATGCATCCCTGGACTGACTTCAGTAGTCTTACACCAGGATTGAATTTGGCCCTAACAGTTAGCAAATAGGGACCTCTTGAATAATCTGGTTCAACAGAAAGCCAGTCAGAAGACATATTTCATTTACATGGTGATCACTATCATAACCAGAAGCAAGTTACAAAGCACTGATCAGCAAAATGTCCCTGGATATAAAGTCCTGGTCTTGCAAAAATAATATTGTATTTTCTGGCACATGAATACAGAAAATGTCCTAGGGTAAGTATGATGCTAAATGTTCCACAATCTGAAGGCCTGATTTCCAGTTACACAAAGACCCCAGGGAGCCTTAAACTAGGCAGAAATTCCCCCCCTCCCCATGATTACTCTCTGTACTGGGGACTGTCTTGGCCACTGCAGGGCTAGCATAAGGACTCTGTGTGAGCCCTACTCCCAGGCCCTGGCAGGGGGGAGATTAAGGGCATAGCCAGAATGCACTGTGCTATGGCTATTCTCTGCTTCCCAGGGTCCAGTGTAGGCTATATGAAGCAAAGCAAAAATTAGAGCATCCCTTAGGCTGCTCTAATTACACCAGGGGCTATGAAGGTCAAATCACAGCTCTAGAATACAGGGGGTGAAATCCTCGCCCAATTGAAGTCAATGACAAAACTCCCACTGTCTTCACTGGGGCAGGATTTCACCCAGGAAGTACACAGATGGCTTTGCCCTTCCAGCTCAGCCTCAAGCATAGAGACAGATTAACTGAGAATCAGACCCCAAATCTCTGTTTTTAGTCACTAATTCCCCTAGATCCTTTGATTAGTTGGATTATATTCACCCCAGTATAAACATCTTCAAATATTTACGTACAATAACTTGTGAGCATTTTGATTTAAATGATTAAAACAACAGGCTTGACTAGACACTAATTGCTATTGATCGTTTAATGATATTGTGGAATGGTAATGCAAGCTTCATATTGACAGTCAAAAGCAATTGACCGAAAAGTCATTATCCATTTTTAGCTTTACAAGTAAACTGCCTGAATTCTGATTGAAAAATGCTGTGTTAAAAGGAGAAAACCTCTCAAAGAATAAGGATGAAAGGCCTATCCTCTGCATTACTGAGAGCATGTAAATTACTCTCTTAACCACACAGTGGGAACGCAAGGAGAACGTTAACCTTCATTTCCAGAAGGAAGTTTTGACTACAGTCCGTGGTTAAAGCACTAATCTTTTGGTCCTCGGACTGGGCTTTAAGTTTGTTCTGATTTTTATGTGTGTATCTTTATGGCCTCATCATGTTCCCTGTAATTGGCATTGCTTTTTATCACAAAACCATTATACATCATTTAACTGTGTTCTTTGTAGGTCAGACCTAAGTAGAAGGTCAGATTGGATATGGTTTAGTCAGCTCCAGTTAGAAGATGCCCACTGAATTCTGATTTCCGTTCTGCTGGCAGTTCTTCACTTCTGGAGGTAGGAGGTACCAAGCAATGGCATATGGGGGTTGGCGGAGCATGGGGAAATGGCAAAAACATCATGGCAGTTGCTGTACTTTATTAGTAATGTTTTGTTTATATTTTTTTACTCTGTTGTTATTCATGTGGTGCTATAGTTGTATCTGATGCTCCACTAATGTATAGGGAATTCAGATGAAATCAAGGCAAAGTCCCAGATCCATGTATCCCTTGAGCTTTGGGTGAATTCAGACCTGGATCAGGACTTGCATCAGAACTACAGCTCCTTATTAACATCCCTACCATTGGCCAGACCAGACCTCCAGGTCCAAAATACCCCACCTATATCTGGATTTCAAACTGGATTCAAATTTTGGAGTGAGCTCAGGCATGTCTTAATAGGAGGACATGATCCCTGCCCTCAGAGGCTTCCAATATAAGTGGTGGACTCTGATCCTTTTGAAAACAATAGGGGTTTTCCCACTAATTTAAATTAAAGCAGAATTGGGCCCTAAATTAGACAGGTACGCAAGAGCAGAAATGCTGTGTGAGGGGAGATCAGCAATGGATGGCTACATCCGTTCATTGCACCTAGTTCTATAGGCCTCACTCATGCTGGCAGTGACTCATTATCCATTTTTAGCTTTAGTCATGTGAGTAAGGGCTGCAGGACCAGGCACAATAACTTGTTTCCCAAACTCTCTTTTCTGTCTTTTCTCTTGCTTTGATGTATTGACTAGATGTAAGCAGGGGTGAAAGTAACTTAAAGGACTTATCACTATGCCCAGGGTTGGCTCCAGGGTTTTTGCCGCTCCAAGTGGCAAAAAAAGATTTAAAAAAAAAAAGCAGCTAATGCGATCTGCAGCTCCACAGCGCCGCTTTCTTCTTCGGCGGCAATTCGGCAGCAGGTCCTTTTCTCTGAGAGGGACCGAGGGACCCACCGCCGAATTGCTGCTGAAGAGCTGGACGTGCCGCCCCTTCTTCTTGGCTGCCCCAAGCACCTGCTTGCTGGGCTGGTGCCTGGAGCCGGCCCTGAGTACGCCAGAGTCCTGAGCAGGGGGGCAGGGCCTCAACCAGAAGGGGAGGGGCCTCAACCGAAAGAATTGGGGCCTTTAAATCCCCAGGCCCTTTAAATTTGAGATTTAAAGGGCCTAGGGCTCTGGCTGCGGTAGCGGCAGCTGGGAGGCCCAGGCTCTTTAAATCACTGCCGAAGCCCCATGGTAGTGGTAGCTGTGGAGGCAGCTGGGAGCCCCAGGGGTCAGGCAGCAATTTAAAGGGCCCGGAGCTCCGGTCACTGCCAGGAGCCCTGGGCCCCTTAAATCGCTGCCCGAACCCTGGGCTGCTGCCGCTGTCCCGGGGCTCCGGCAGCAGGGCTCTGGTAGCAATTTAAAGGGCCCAGGGCTCCGCTGTGGTAGTGGTGGCCAGAAGCCCTGGGCTCTTTAAATCACTGCCAGAGCCCCTGGCTGCCACTGCTACCCCAGGGCTCTGGCCACCCCTACTGCAGCGGAACCCCAGGCTATTTAAATTGACAACGGAGCCCCACGGCTCCCAGCCACTGCCGCTACCTGGGGGGGTCCAGCAGCAAGGCTCTGACGGAAATTTAAAGGGCCCAGGGCTCCAGCTGGTGCCGGGAGCCTCAAGCCTTTAAATCACTGGCCTGGGGAAGCTGCCCCCACCAGTACGGTTGGCGGTGTACTGGCTCTTGCCAGTACGCTGAACCAGACCAGACCAGCTTACTTTCACCTCTGGATGTAAGCACCCATGTGGTGCCATCATCTCTAGCAGGGGTTGCACAGCCTATCAGGCTACAAAACTGTGTGCGCACGTTGCACTAGGAGTTTTCATCTCAAGTTGAAATATTTGTTAAATCTGGCTGCATTGGTTAAAGCAAAGGGGAAATTCCTCAGCTGAAGATGCTGTGACATTGTATTAGGGTAGTTACCAACATTTTCAAACCTGGGCTTTTAAGGTTAGGCTACTAAATCCAAATGTAACCACCTGAACTACATGTGGCCTGATTTTCTATCCGAGCTCCTGTAGCTTCTATTGAAATCAAGCTCCAGTTTCACAGATTCCTAGATTTTAAGGCCAGAAGAGACCATTAGTTCATCTAGTCTGACCTCTTGTATAATGCAGGCCATAGAATTTCACTGTTTCCCTTGTATTGAGCCCAATAACTTGTGTTTAGCTAAAGCATGTCTTCCAGAAAGGCATCCAGTCCTGACATCAAGATATGCAGATTCCACCACTTCCCTTGGTAGTTTGTTTCAATGGTTAATTACCCTCACTTAAAAATTTATGCCTTATTTCTAATTTCAATTGGTCTGGCTTTAACTTCCAGCCGTTCGTTCTTGTTAGCCCTTTTTCTGCTAGATTAAAGAGCCCTTTAGTACCTGCTATTTGCTCCTGATGAAGGAACTCATACACTGTAATTCGTTTAGGTTTCTAAATATGGATTTAGGAGCTCAACTTGAAGCACCCAGATCTGAAAATGTTGGCCCTTACTCCCAACTTTAAACTTATCTCTTGGGAGAGCATCATCCTATTCATGCAATAAAGTAGAAAAGATGGTTTCTTACCGTGCTTAGTGATGCTGATAAACTGTGAGTTTCAGATTGTGCTTCCTGCTTTTGAAAGATAAAAAGGTGAAAATAATATGTGACAACAACTTTGATGAATGTGCACAGTTCTTTACAACACTGTGGTTGATTCTCTGTGATACTATTCTTACATGGGCAGTACACCTGAAACAGAGGTGTCCCCCTCAACACCTTATACATTCATTCATTGTAAATTACTAAAAGTGGCGTAGTGTCTAATATATTTGTAATAGGTCACAAGTATTGGGGCTATGAAATGAAATAGATGCCGGTGTTGTCTTGCTGGGGAAATTCGTTCAATGTTATTTGATTTAAAGTCACAGAGATCTTCAGTGTTTAATATGGGACATTTAATCCCCTCCCTCCGTGCTCTGCTATGTACAGTGGCATTCGCTGTGAACGGTGAGAGCCATAAATGTCTGTTTCCCCGGTTCCTTGTTCTTAATTGAGGTGAAATCTCCCGTTAAGCTTTACATCAGTTAAAATGTCTGCTATGGGCTATGGTGTCTTCAGTAGATAGGTTCCATCCAGCTCCCTCTCTGGTCCTTCTGGTGTTGACAAGAAACTTTCCAAAGAACCAAACCCCACAATGCAGAGAGACAAAGGACAGATTTTTACAATATTTTCCATTACTATCGCTCTTGGGACCGCAACTTGTTTGGACTTTACGGCCATTTTTATCCAGTTCAAAGTCCCCTCAACCCCTCTTTGTAATTTTATCTCTTTCCATTGCATTCATGGAATATTATGGGTTCCTTTTCAAACGACTCCTTTAAACAAAACAACTGCTTTAAACAATTCCTTTTAAAGGATAAAACAACTCTTTTAATTCCTGTAGGTGTTAAATCATGTCTGTCGCCCCCAGGGATGCTTGTTACAATGACTAACACTGAGCTATATTAAATCCTCAACTGTTTTGTTTTGCAGAGTTTTTAAGTCTCTTACTTTACCTAGGGTTTTTTTTCATTAGTTACAGTTGTAAATTCACAGACTGTAATTCCTACCGAACAGCAGAGATTAGGGGTGTTGTTCTAACAGAGTCTAGAACAGGTGTACAACAGCAGCACTTGCTGAGTAGATATAGCCCCAAACTCAAGAGAACAGGGAATATCAGTAGTAGGTTTTTTGGTTTTTGGTTTTTTTATAGTAATCAAGCCCATAACCAAGGATCAGTAGTGGCCCATGGCTTCCACTCAAGTGTTGAGAGAGAGGAAACTTGGGGAACTGGCTGGGGATACTAGAAGGGCCTGGTGATCTGGCCTGTCTTCCCAATGGAAATTGGCCCATGCTACTCAATAAATAGTAGTGTAACTTTAGCATCCTCGTGGCCAAGATGGAGTCTGCTCTGCAGGCAGCTCTGGCCAAGAGCAGACTTGACAAGAGCACAAACAGTGTAACCCCTGTTTGTGTTTTTCTCTGGGGAGCCTTGGAATTTCAAAGGTCTTGGGTTGCTCCTTCCCCAAACCCTGTTGGTGTTTCCCTGAAACTTCCTAATGGTTTGCTGCAATCTCTGAGATATCCTTGCATGATCTGTCTTGTTTTGGCAGTCCAAGGCATAGTGACCATCTCTTCCATAGTTATAACAGAAACCTTCTTGCCGGCTGTCACTCCTCCTGCTACTCTTTCCTCTTGAGGATGGCACAGTATGTCCCTGAGCCTTCATCATGGCCACTTCTCGGGTCAAATATCTCAGTGCTGCTGCCACTGACGGGGCGTCTTCCATCTCTCCAAGCACTGTGGTGGTGTGACTCGTTGCCATCTTTGGCTGCACCACTGCATCCACTTGCAACAATCGCTCCTCTTCTTCACGTATCTCTTGAATGAGCTTGTGGAATGGGGGTGGGTTTGGGGCCCGCTCCCTCAGCTGCAGTCGCCACAACATCAACCCATCTTGTCGGGTTCCCCGAAGGATTGGGTCCAACCTAGCAGAATCAATGCACTTGATGGGGATGCCCTGCTTCTGCACTACCTGTTGTAGCAAATCCTCTAGTCTCCTGATGAAATCTGACAATTATTCGTGGGGCTTTTGATAGGTATGGCGGAAACGATAATACAGGTCTTCACTGCTATCAGTAGCACCGTAGACACTTTCAAGAGCGGTTAAATAGTCTTTCACTGTGGCAGCTGGTTGGGAGTCTTTCAGGGCTCGGATAAGTTGCATGGCAGGTCACTTCAGACCCTCAAGCACACCTTTCCACTTATCAGCATCAGAGCATTCCCACTCTTGGACAAACGGCACCGTAAAATCCCTCCAGATCTCGGAATCATCCTCCTCTGAGGGTACAGGTGACCAGGGGAGGCAAGTTTGTAGAAATTTTGGTGGTGCCCCCACAACTCTGCCTCCTCAAACTCCACTTCCCTGCCTAAGGCTCTGGGTGGGGTTTCAGGGGGGAGGTCTGGGTGCAGGTCCTGGGCTGGGGATTAGGGTGCAGGAGGGGTGCAGGCTTTGGGAAGGAGTTTGGGTGCTGGGTGCAGGCTCCGGGCTGGGGCACGGGGTGGGTGTGCAGGAGGGGATGAGGGCTGCAGGCTTTGGGATGGAGTTTGGGTGTAGGCTCTGGGCTGGTGGTGGGGGTGTAGGAAGGGGTGAGAGGTGCAGGCTCTGGGCTGGTGGTGGGGGTGTAGGAAGGGGTGAGGAGTGCAGGCTGTGGGAGGGAGTTGGGGTGCTGGGTGCAGGCTCTGGGCTGGGGCAGGAGGTGGGCAGGAGGAGGTGAGGGATGCAGGCTTTGCAATGGAGTTTGGGTGCAGGCTCGGCTGGGGGTGGGGACGCAGGAAGGGGGAGGTGGTGCACGCTGGAGCAGAGGATCAGGCTGCAGGGGAATGAGAGTTGAGGATGAGGATGAGGGGTTCATGATGCGGGGGGGCTCAGAGCTGGGGCAGAGGCTCAGGGTGCAGGGGAATGAGGGTTGGGGCTGAGGATGAGGGGTTCATGATGCGGGGGGGCTCAGTGCTGGGGCAGAGGCTCAGGGTGCAGAGGAATGAGGGTTGGGGCTGAGGATGAGGGGTTCATGATGCGGGAGGAGCTCAGGGCTGGGGCAGAGGATTAGGGTGCAGGGGGATGAGGGCTCTGGCTAGGGCAGAGGATTAGGGTGCAGGGGAATGAGGGCTCTGGTTGGGGCTGAGGATTCGGGTGCAGGGGGATGAGGGCTCTGGCTGGGGCTGAGGATTCGGGTGCAGGGGGATGAGGGCTCTGGCTGGGGATGAGGATTAGGGTGCAGGGGGATGAGGGCTCTGGCTGGGGATGAGGATTAGGGTGCAGGGGGATGAGGGCTCTGGCTGGGGATGAGGATTAGGGTGCAGGGGGATGAGGGATCTGGCTGGGGATGAGGATTAGGGCACAGGTGGATGAGGACTTTGGCTGGGGCAGAGGATCAGGGTGCAGAGGGATGAGGGCTCTGGCTGGGGATGAGGGGTTTGGAGCGTTGGAGAGGCTCAGGGCTAGGGCAGAAGGGCAGGGTAAGGGCAGCCTGCCTTGCCATTAGCGGATGGAAGGCGCTAGGACCCTGGGGCAGCAGAGAGTAGTTTTGCCGGGAGCCGTTCTCTGACAGCACGAGTACGCAGGGACATGGTGGAGGGGTGGAAGGCGGAGGCTGGGACCCGCTCCAGGCAGTGACGTGGCGTGGCGGGGCGGTGGGGGGAGACCCACGGGGGCCGGGGCCTGATTCAGGCAGGGCTGGGGGAGAGACCCAGCTCCAAATATTGCTGGAGCAGGGCCCCCAGCCTGGAGCCTGAACACCGCAAACATATATAACCTGCCGCCTATGCAGGTGACACCCCTGAGAAAGAACGTAACCGCTTGTATGGAGCACTGTCATATACCAGCTTCAATGCATCTTTGAGAGCATTTCCCAGCTCTTTGGCCCATCCCACCAGGCTGGGTGCTGTTGGTGTTGGAGCCCCTCCTAATGCCAAAATTAATTCTTCTCGTCTGCTTCTCATCCACCATCAGAGATTGCAATTCCTGTCCTAAAGAATCTACCTCAAGTGACACGGGCACACTAGGAGGGGACTGCTTTGCCCCCAGAATTGTCCAGGAGATACCTTCTACTTGCACCTCTTTGGGCACTTTATCAAGATCTGTTTCCTTGGAGTGAGTACATAGTGCTACCATGCCCTGAACTTTGCGATTGTAAATACGGGTGTGGACCTTTATCCTCTCCAGGATTTCAGCTGCATCTAGGCTCTCCTCAATCTCATTTGGTTCCATCTTTTCTGGGAACCCTGCCACCAGCACAGCTTTGGTTACTGGGATTCGTGCCCCTCGGCACAGGTCTTCTAATAAACTTCTCTCCATGTTTTTATTTTTTTTACTGAGATGAAAGTCACTCAGGAGTTTCTTTGCTCTGTGAAGGAGAGCCCAGGGTGCGCAACATAGAGTTGTGTGTGTGTACTGCAGAGTTCCCCGTACAGGCCACCAAGTGTAACTTTAGCGCCCTCGTGGCCAAGTTGGAGTCTGCTCTGCAGGCAGCTCTGGCCAAGAGAAGGCGCGCGCAGGAACGCAGCAGGAGAAAATCCCTTCCACTCCAGGGGCACCTGTTCCAACCCCCTCCTCCCCCCGAGCGAACACGCACACCCACAGGAAAAGTACAATGGCTATAACAAAGGGAGATATTTATGTACAGAGGGATGAGAGGGGAAATACAACAAGGGGAAATATAGGGGGAGCAGTAAAACAGGGCTGCATCCAAACCAAGGCCCCGTAGGACCAGTGGTAGCACAGTATGACAGGGCAGACACTGAGCAATATGTCTGCACCCAGAGTTCAGGAGTCCTGAGCAAAGTTCCAGTCTGGTGGTGAGTCTTGGGTGCTCCTGGTCGTCTTCGACGCCAGTGAACTCTCCCCAGCAAACCCCTCCGGTGCCTCTTCTGCTGCTCTCTGCAAAGCCCCACAGAGCAACCACCTCGCCACTTAACTAGCTACAACCTCCCTTCTTGTTCCCAATGCAGCGTCACAAGCCCCAGTACTCCCAGCCCCACCCAGCTCTGGGCAGCCGTGATACTGGGTCCAGCTCCAGCCTGTCCTGCTCGGGCGATTCCCCTCAGCACAGGGCTGCTCTGGGCTCCTGTCCTGGGTTGTCCCCAGTCAGGCCTGTCCTGCCTCAGGCAGGTTCTCCCTGCTTCCTCCTCCCTGGGCCTGCAGGCTGGCTCTCCCCCTCCCTGGAGCTCCAGATCCACCCCCTGGCGTTTCCCTCCTGTTTTCTTACTCTCCCCCTCCTGCCTGGGAAAAAGATTTAAAGGGGCCATGCTTTCTGAACCCCAAAGGGGTTACAATATCTTAGAAGGGGAGAAAAAATGTAGTAAGGTGCAGTTCATGTCACTGAGGGGCACATGACACGCACCAATAGCATGATGAGCCAGATGGACACCTCACCCAGTAATGGTCAGCAGCAGCACCTGAAGATGGCCGTATTCAGCATATAAACCACTGGGTGCCTCAGGACGCAGGGCAGTCATATATGCTGCTCACTCCCAGTCTCCTGCTGTGTGAAGTTTTGCCTGCGGCTGCTGGCACACATGCAGCACCTCATTCAAGATGGGATCATTTGAGACAGACGATGGGAGAAACCAACCATGTGAAGAGGAGCACATCTTATACTGCACAGACCTCTGGGATTTTGACACGGACCCAGGGAGCAGAGCAAGGCATTGATGGGAAGGGGCACTTAGCTAGAGGCTTGTGGCTGGTGTGCTGGGCATCTGAGGCACAGCACGGGCTGGGCATGATGCTGACAACTGGGAACAGTTGAGGTGCAGGAGCACTGACATAGGCGGAGGACCTGCTATTCTGGAGTCCAACAGCAGGGCCTCCGAGGAATCCTACACCTTTCTATCAGTGGCTACCAATGTGCTCTTCCAAGCTTCTGTAGATCTACATCACTGAGGAAGCCCCTTACTCTCTGTGTCCTCTATTTGCCCATGATGTTTTCAGAACAAATTTAGATAATGGTTTTGGTTTCGGTTTTTTAAATTTCATAGAAGTGGTCTGTTTTGAACCCTGCAAAACAGAAGCAATTTCAGTGTTCTAATTGTTTTGACTAGCTTTATTAGTAAATAAAAATCCTTATAACCTCAATGTGTATGATGGAGACCACTGGAGTCCTACTGCAGCTGCCTTTCTGTCACTCTGACAGGGATCTATGACCAATGAGGGCATGGGAGGTAGGTGAACCCCTGGCTTGGGGAGGTTAGCCCTGTTCCTTCCCCCCAAAGCCCCACCTCTTCCACGCCCACCAGAGCCCAGCCTGCAGTGTGACCGCTAGCCCCTGACCCAAGCTAGCACCCCCAGCATCCCTCTGTGCTGCTGGGCCCAATCCCCCTGAAGCCACTCCCCAGCAAATCTGCCAGCCACAGAGCTGGGCTGGCAGAAAGCTTGGCTGGAGCACCTCCAGCCCTGGAGCAGCCCCAGCACTGGGCAGGCGGCTCGGCCCTAGGGCTGCACTGCAGCCCCCAGATTGCCTGCCCTAGAGAACAGCGGGCAGGATGGGATCTGGGGGTGGAGCATGGGCAGGGGGACGTCAGGCTGTTTGGGAAGGCAACGCCTTCCCGTGCCTACGATACCCGCTACCCATGAGCTCTCTGGTGTCATTAATGTTTCATTAGTAGGAAGGGTCTTTCCCAATTAAATTAGAACTGCTGTGGCAGTAAACCGAGAAAAATGCCTGCACATTATCAGCATAATAACTGTACACTTGTGTCTCAGAATGCTATCGTCATTAGTCCAATGATATTGGAAGCAGATAGTGCTAGAAAAAGCTTGAGACTGAATTCAAGAAACTCATTTGGCCAATGTCTTCCTCATTCCAAACCTATTTTTCAGATGATTGAGAAAAGCAGCTGATGGGTTTGTTGCTGCAGTCATCCATGGATCACCTCCAAAATAATGCCCTTTATGAGAAATTTCAGTCAGGTTTTAGACCTTATCATAATGCAGAGATAGCTCTTCTCAGGGTCAGCAATGATTTACATATGTCTAGTATGCTGATCACAACTTGCAGTCAGCTGTTTTATTTTTGGATTGCTCATCCTGTTCTGACAGAGTGGACCACAAGGTCTTGTGCCTGGCACGGGAAGAACGATGGAGGTGGTGAGTTCAACTCTTATGCTACCATAGACAACAACTTCTTTAATGGATTAGATGTTTTTATAACGTCTCCCACAGCTTTCCCTACTCATTTCCAGGAATCAGTCTTTGGTTTTGTGCCTAGCAGAGGCAAAATTTCATCTGTTGACACCTAAATTGGGCCTGCAATATTTGTTTGTATAGATCTGAGTTTAGGGGGAAATTAATCTCTGTGCAGAGGGGCAACCACAAAGGTCTATGCACCACTTATATTCTTTCACAATATCCAGAAGCTGAACTTTCCTTGAAACTTCCCTGCCCTATTGTCAGACAGTATAAATATGAGACATGATTCCCCAATGTATTACTGTTTGTCCATTTGTGCAACTCAGCTGACGGAATGAGTTACACCAGCGTAAAAGTGAGTAAAGCAGTGGCGAATCCAGCCAGTTGAGCATGGCAACTCCCAAACTGTAGTCCATCTGGAAGATTAAGGATGGTCCCATGGTTAGGGAACTAGCTGAGAATGCAATTCAAGTCCTTACTCTGCCACAGACTTCCTGGGTGCCCTTAGGCAAGTCATTTTGTTTCCCTGTGCCTCAGTTCCCCATCTACATAATGGGGACAATAGCACTTCCCTTTCTCACGGGAGTGTTCTGAGAATAAATACATGCAAGATCCTGAGGCATTCAGAACCTAGGATGAGCGGTACTTAAAAGTACCATAGATTAGGGTGTGACTTCTTTTGCCTGTTGCTTTGAGCAAAGGAAGGATGTTGATGGAGACTAGACACTTCCCCACAAAACCTTATCTGTACAAAAGTTGCATTAAAGTGATTCCAGGCAATATGCACTTTGTATTTTGATATGGATCCCATTCCAGCAATGTATTGAAGTCAATGGAACTGGTCAGACGCTTACATAGGTCTCCTCACATGATTAAAGTTAGGCACATGCTTTAGTACTTTGCTGAATCAGGGCCATAGTGATTAGGCTTTTTAGTCACAAAACCAAATCAGTTTTAGGGCAGGTCCAGTTGAGTTTCATCGATCCACTGTGACAATGCTAGCCTTGGATTTCCTTCCTTTTACTGACTTTTAATCTGTTTGAGACTGCAAATTTAAAGGGCTACAAACAGCAAAGATTTTATGAGGCATGATATGCAAAGCTTTAAAATCCAAATGCATTATAGCTGCAGCTCTTCCTTCATCCTTGATAACTGAAGTTCTATGAAGAAGGTCGTCCAGTTCGTATGATGCATTCCTTACAAGCCCATTCCTTATCAACTCAAGCTGCCTCTTCATTATTAGTATTAGAAAAGCACCTAGAAGCCTCAGTCAGGATTGGGTTCCAATTGTGCAGGGTATTAGTGAAATGCATATTGAAAAACATCACCTGCTTTGACAAGTTGACAGTCTAATTTAACATGATGCAATGATTGGGTGCCTAACACAGGGTGCTAACAACAAAAAACAAAATATGTTACGGAAACAGCTGTGAAGAAATTGACCATTACTTTGTGTGATGGCCTTCAAGAGTCAACGATCCGTATGGCTGCCAGTGGTGAAGACTGAAGCGCTCACCTCCAAGACAAAAAACAAACTTGGATTTTGGAATGTACGAACAATGTACGAAACAGGGAAGCTAGCTCAGGACACAGCAAAGCTGAGACATTACAGCTTACACATCCTGGGTGTCAGCAAGAGCAGATGGACAGTATCAGGAAGATTAATAACGGCCTTGGGAGAAACTTTGCTGTATTCTGGACGGGATGATGGACAACACCATGGGGATGTTGCCATCCTTTTGAAGAAGGGAGTGGAGCGGTCCCTGCTTGAGCTGAAGTCCTTCAGCAGCAAACTTATGAGAGCCAGACTGAAAGGAAAACATAACAACACCCCGATTCAGTGCTATGCTCCAACAAATGAAAGTGATGAAGAAGCAAAGGACAAATTCTACCTTACATTATAGGCGGAGTTAGAGAGAGTACCATGCCATGACTCATCATCATGGGAGACCTGAATGCCAAGATCGGTAAGGACAACACAAACAACGACAGAGCAATGGGAAGACATGGGTGTGGCACCAGGAATGAAAACAGACAGAGGCTTGTTGATCTATGCAATATGAATGACCTAGTCATTGGTGGAACCCTATTTCAACATTGTGAAATTCAAAAGCTGACATGGTTGTGACGGGTTCCCCCCTGGGGTGCCATCGGGATTGGGATACCACTGAGTTCGCCTGATTCCCCAACCTGGTCTCCCTTTACACTGTATTGCTGAGGCAAGCCAGACAAGCCCTCCCTCAGGCTTCAGACTGCATTTAATCAGCACATATACAGGTAGGGACACACCCAGCTGCAGCTTTACACATAGATGCTGAGATCAGTGCTGCATGAGAAGACTCAGCTAAGGAACTGCCCAGTCATTCAAGTGCATACCCCCATCTGGAGTGTAAACCCAAAATTACACCATCTTGCACTGCACAGAGAACTATACAGCATAAGCTCATGAAATTCGCCCCTTCCCTCAACATGGAAGAAGATATACAACAGCTTTCCCTCCCTCAAACCAGTTACAATTTCCATGCACTGGTATCTCTGAGAGATTTCTATTGTACACAGTTCCTGGAATAATCCTTGTGCTTGTGTGCATTTCATCAATAAGCCATTAATATTGTTTGGCCTTTTTACTGTTCCACCTGAAAGGCTGCTTGTGGGTGTTTTCCACCTCACAACATGTTTCAGTAATTTCCTAACTTCACATACAACGGTAGCACATACAATCCAACAAGATATTAATGTCGAACAGATCAACACTTTTAGAATGATACTTCACAAGGTGTACTTTGTACAAAACACATCCTAATTACATGATAGAGGTTAATATTGGTGTGCCAGGGAGTCACAGTGGTATTCTCCAAATGGCAGAGAGAAGAACCAGATTGACCATATGATGATCAAGGGCCAATGGTGATGTTCACTGATGGATATAAAAGTGAGAAGGGGAGCAGATGTTGGCAGTGACCAAACCATCTTGTGACAGCCTCCATCAAGCTAAAACTGAAAAGTGTGGGTCCACCAAACAAAGGATATAGATGTTATGATGTTGACAAGCTAAAGTAAATATATGGAGATATACCTATGTCCTAGAACTGGAAGAGACCTTGAAAGGTCATTGAGTCCAGCCCCCTGCCTTCATTAGCATGACCACGTACTGATTTTGCCCCAGATCCCTAAGTGCTCCCCTCAATGATTGAAATCACAACCCTGGGTTTAGCAGGCCAGTGCTCAAACCACTGAACTATCCCTCCCCCTGAAATACAGAAAGCCTTCGTTCTGCAGTTAAAGAACAGATTTCAGGCATTTGCAGACCTGATGAAGAGGAGAGGAATGCAGATGAAGAGATCAACAAGAAGTAGGACAAAGTAACAACAATCTATAAACAGAGCAGTGAAGCCTGTTTAGGCTATAGGCAGAAGACAAGAAAGGAGTGGATGACACCCAGCACCTGGAACACCACAGAAACCAGACGAGCCCTGAAGAAAAAAGTTTTATACATATAATCCCAGAAGCTAAAGGACAAATACCACAAGCAGTATAGCCAGGCACACCAGGAGGTCAAACGCCTTGTGAGAGCAGACAAATGACATTATACTGATAATCTGGCAAAACAAGCAGAGGGTGCACTGCCTGTGGTGAACAAGGAAATCTACAAAATGATGCCGATTATCAGTGGCAAACGGCAGACACCAACAACACACTCAAACAAGGCCACCTACTGACAACAGAAAAAGAACAAGAAATGCATTGCACAGAACACTTCAAAGAATTGTTGAACAGGGAGCTACCTAATGAGAAAGCAAACATCCGGGAGGCAAAAGGAGATCTTGATATCAACAGAGACACCTCAAGAAAGGAAGAGATCATACAAGTCATCAAATCCTTAAAAAATAGGAAAGCTCCTGGCAAAGACAACTTGAACGCAGAATTGCTCAAGTTAAATCCTGGGTTAACAGCATCTATCCTGTCCCCTCTATTCACATCAGTCTGGGAAAGGGAAAAAGTGCCAGATGAGTGGAGCCAAAGAAAGGAGCTCTCAGTGGTTGTAATAACTGCCGTGGTATCACCCTTTTATCTATGCCAAGTAAGGTTTTGTGTAAGTTCATAGTCCAGCATATATCAGAGGCAGTTGATAATGTTCTCAGAAAAAAGGAAGACGGTTTTTGGAAAGGGCATGAATGCATAGACCAGATCTTCACTCTACAAAAGATAATAGAACAATGCTCAAAATGACAATGGCAACTCTTCGTAGACTTTGAGAAAGTTTTTGACAGCATTCACAGGACCAGCCTATGACGCATTCTGTGGTCATATGGAATCCCTTATAATCATCATCAAAAGGTTTTATTCCAACATGCAGAGTTGATCACAGTTAGCTCAGTTTTGAAATCAAAACAGGAGTACATCAGGGGTGTGTTATGTCTACAATCCTCTTCAACATCACCATCAATAGGGTAATGCGATGTACAACAGAAGACATACCAAGAGGCATCAGATGGACATGCTTCTCCTCTCTTGAAGACCTGGACTTTGCATATGATCTTGCTTTCCTATCACATTCCCAACACCATATACAAGAAAAAACAACCCATTCAGCCAGCACATTCAACACATTCAGCCAGCAAATTGGACTAAAAATCAACCACAATAAGATAGATATCATGACCCTTAATATTGCCTCACCATCACCAGTATGTGTAGAGGATCATGTTCTCACCAGTGTAGAAACTTTCACATACCTGGGCAGAACCATCAGCCAGGATGGTGGAACAAGCCAGGATATCTGGAACAGAATCAATAAAGCCAGGAACACCTTTAGGAGCTTAAATACAGTCTGAAAATCATCAAAGTACAACACCAAAACCAAATTTAAGATTTATCAGAGCTGCATACTTTCAACACTATTTTATAGTGCAGGAGGCTGGGGAATGAAAAAGCATGACATGTCCAAACTCTCTTCATTCCATACAACCTTCCTCAGAAAAATCCTCCATATCTTTTGGTCCAGAACAATCTCAAACCAAGACCTATTCATACAGTACATCCAAGAAGATAAAAGCATCATCATTACCAGGAGGCCTTGGAGATGGATTATCCATGTGCTTCGGATGGAAACTGATTCCATCACCAGAATAAAACTAAGATGGAAACCTGAAGGCAAGCAAAAATGAGGCTGCCCCAAAACAGCATGGTGAAGAGCTGTGGAAGCTGAGCTGAAAAACCTGGGGCACAACTGGGGAACCATTGAAAAGCTTGCCAGAAACAGAGCGGAATGGAGGAGCTTCATTGCTGCCGTAAACGCCAGAGGCAAAATGGGTACTACTAACTAACTAACAATTGGCTGTGACAAACAAGGAGGTGCATGGGGAAGAGAGGATGAGGGTAACAGCAATAGGCACCCATGGTGCACAGCGAGATGGTTTGAGCCATTAAGAAAAATAAATATCAAGATTACTGATCGTGGATGAGTTATCCTCTAAATGGTTAATGACTTAATATTCCATTATTAATGACTTAATATTCCATTATTGTAGAAATTATAGAAAATTGGACAAGGGACAGTAATTGCCAGGAGGACTATTGTAAAGGGATTGCTCAGTGCACAAGAAACATGCTTTACTTACAATGCTGCAGGTTAGGAACAGGTTGCTTTATTCTAGTTTATATACAGAGTGAGGAAAAACACAGGCTGTAACTAAACAGGAAGCAAGGTAGGGATGGATCATGGTTCCAACTCTCAGTACTCTGAGTAACCCAATTAACCCCTTGATGACTACTTTACTAGAATGATTTTCTGACCTTTTTCTGAAAATCCGTCTCTCATTCGGGGGTGGGGGAGAATGTTTGGGGTTTTTGGCACGTCTCCAGTTGTCTAGCATTTTTCAGAAATTAAGTCAATGGTGCAGTAAGTTCATCAGTTAAACTCCCTTAATACCTTTAGGATACGTACCAACAAAACCAGAGGATAAGCATATCTTCCCATGTCCCATGTATTCCCTTGTCTGCTCTTTATCAATAGCTTTTATTGTTGGTTCATCACAGTAGTACCCAAAATAGGGCTGATCACAAATTTTCCATCAAAAATGTATTTCAGGAGGAAATTGGGGGTTTGATGAACTAACTGTTTTCATGGAAATCCTGTTTTCTGCCAGAAATTTCCACTTTTTTGTAAAAACTGAAAATGTTTCGAGCCAAAAATTCAGTTTCCAGATTTTTCAGAAAAAGTAAATTTCCATTGAAAATTTTGACAAATGATTTTTTAAAATGTTATTGAACATAAGAACAGCCATAATTGGTCAGACCAATTATTTTATATTGTGATGGGGCAAGGCCAGATGGCTACAATAAAGTAGTGAGAAACAGCTATGTTAGCCCCAGGCTAAACAAATCCCTGGTACCATAGTAACCAAATGGCAGTTGCTCCAGGTTAATCAAGACACCTGGGGCCAATTAAGATCTTTCTAGAAGGCAGTGGAGATAGCTACATTGATTGGGACACCTAAAGCCAATCAAGGACTGGCTGGAACTAGTTAAAAGCCTCCCAGTTAGTCAGTGAGGTGTGTGTGTGAGGAGCTGGGAGCAAGAGGTGTAAGGAGCTGAGACTGAGAGAGTGTGCTGTTGGAGGACTAAGGCGTACAAGCGTCATCACACACCAGGAGGAAGGTCCTGTGGTGAGGATAAAGAAGGTGTTTGGAGGAGGCCATGGGGAAGTAGCCCAGGGAGTTGTAGCTGTCATGCAGCTGTTACAGGAGGCACTCTAGACAGCAATCCTATTCTGGGCTGGAACCCAGAATAGAGGGTGGGCCCAGGTTCCTCCCAAACTCCTGATCAGACACAGGAGGAGTTGACCCAGACTGTGGGTTCCACCAGAGGGGAAGATCACTGAGGTGAGCAAATCCTCCAATAAGCGCAGGACCCACCAAAGTAGAGGACGAACTTTGTCACAATATGTATAATGGGGATTATGTTTTCCAATGTGCATTACTTTGCATTTATCAACATTAAATTTCATCTGTTATTTTGTTGCCCAGTCAACCAGTTTTGTAAAATTCTTTTGTAGCTCTTCTCAATCTGCTTTGGACTTAACTATCTTGAGTAGTTTTATATCGTCTGCAGATTTTACCACCTCACTCTTTACCCATTTTTCCAGATCATTTATGAATACATTGAATAGTACTGTTCCCAGTACAAACCCCTGGGGGACACCACTATTTATCTCTCTTCATTTTGAAAACTGACCATTTATTCCTATCCTTTGTTTCGTTTCTTTTAACCAGTTACCAATCCATGAGAGGACCTTCTCTCTTATTCCATGACATCTTACTTTTCTTAAGAGCCTTTGATGAGAGACTTGTCAAAGGCTTTCTTAAAATCTAAGTACACTATGTCCACATGCCTGTTGCCCCGCTCAAAGGAATTCTAGTAGATTGGTGAGGCATGATTTCCCTTTACAAAAACCACATTGACTTTTCCCTAACAAATCATGTTCATCTATTGAAATTTCCCATGGGCAGGGAGGGGAGAATTTATTTTCCAACCAACTTTACCCTGAGTCTCTTGTCAGGCTTTAGGCTTTAGTGGTCCTTCACTCTCTAGTGGGGAGGGAGGCCACTCTGCCTCACCACAGGCAGCCAGTAATCAATAACTTATGGGGGAAACTCTGGCCTTGTGGGAGGGGCAGAGCTCAAACAGTCTTTAGTCCCCAGCCTCCTGACTGGGGCAGACAATGATTAACAATCTATAAGAGGGCTCTGGCCCTCTGGGCATAGCAGAGTACAAACAGTCTTTGGTGCAGGCCTCTTGGTCTAGAATGAATTTGCAGTTAGTCAGGTGTGGGATGGCAGCAGGAGGTATAGGGGACCCAAGCCCATTCTAGTCCACTAGGTCCCAGCCCAGCACCTTATGGTAGGCGGTCCCACACTGCCTCATTTCCGGCAGCCCAACTGGGTCAAAGTCTGTTTTCCCTGGGCTACTTCCTACCCCACTTAATCGCTGGTGCTCCATCAAGCAGGGACTATGTCTCATCACTTTGCAGTCAGGCGGCAGCCCTCCTTGTGTCTTCTGCCTCCTCTGACAGCAGGGCATAGCTCCACTTGGTGGCTAGTCCAGGATCCTGTAACGGCCTCAGCTTCCTGGAAGAAACATCTGCTCCCTCCCATGATCCAGCCCCAACTGAACTCCAGGGCTTTCCTTTTATATTTCCTGTCCCGCCCCAGGACTTCTGGTGAGGAGGGTGGGGCAGATTTAGCTCCACCCACCAGGAGAAGTGTAGTGGTCCTTCACTCTCCAGTTCGGAGGGAGGCCACTCCGCCTCCCTACTGGCCCATTTGCTAGGTGATGCACAAACACATAGAAAGACACGGTCTCAGATCCAAAGAGCTTGCAATCTAATAAAAGATGAGGTCTGAGAAATAGGTGTGACAGACAATATGAAGGCAAGAGGATGAGCACGGCAGTGATAAGATCTCATAGTGAGAGGGATTAGTTAAATGCATAGCTTGATGGGTGTAATTCTTTCTTTCCTTATTAATCGTTCACACTTTTTTTCCTACATTTTTCTTGTAAAAGATGGTGGTGGGTGCAGGTTAATGGAGTTCAGTATCTTGCCAATTTCTGGGTGATAATTTCATTCATTTTGGAAGCATTTATATCTTCTTCATTCATTAATGGCCTTCAGCAGGATTTGGAGAATAGGATCTAATCACTGGAATGATTTTTTTAATGTATGTGTGTATTTCTAATGGATACATATTGGCAGAGGTGCCTACTCATATGAAATAATAACTTTCCAGTGGCAGTGTGAACATTAGGAAAATCTCTGCTTCGTATCACTTTTTTCTTTTACTCATTCCACTCCCTGAGACAACATTTGTATCCCAGAACTGTTCTTCCCACTAGTATGTGTTGTTATAGATCGTGTCGCTTATTTAAAAACTTATACACAATATAATCACAGAGCACATTGCACGCCCTACACACTGTTAGTTCACAGCCGCTGTATTAGTGCTATTGATATTTTGTGTCAGAAGGCAGGAAATCCCAGTAGACAATGCTGAAGTATTAAAGATGACCTTGAAAGGAAAGAAAAAAAATCGGGCTTGTGGATTTTGTTGCTGTGTTATGATGCAAAAGAAGACATGAAAAGGCCCTTGTTCTCCACACTGGAAAGTTAGGTCTTTCTAGTCTGGAAGATTCTAGAGTGATTGGAGAACTAGTGACATTATAACATCATTAGATCAAAAGAGACCGATACGAAGAGCAGAAGGGATTTTTAGTCTCTGTTTAAAAGTTCTTCGTTGAGTTTGGCACCTCTTCATCTCTGAGTAATGAATGTTTTGGAGAAATATCTTTGTGGAAGATTGTTCACTCTGTCCCTTCAACTACGGCAGGAGCTCACATCTTCCTAGATGACTGGGATCCACTAGGACTCAGCTGATCTGTGTTCATTTCCTATCTCTGCTAATTACTTTTTGGGACAAGTCAATCTATTGGTGCCTCAGTTCACACCTGTAAAGTGAGGATAATAATAATTCCTTTCTAACACCTTTGTCTTGTCACTTGGACTATAAACTCTGGGGGCAGGGAATGTTTCTTTTGTGTGTGTCTGTACAGCATCCAGCCCAACAGGTCCCCAGTATTGGCTGGGGAAGCTTGGTCATTCCAATTCAAATAATCCATTTTAAGTGTCATGAATGCAAACCCCTCATTGGCCTCAATAGAAACAAGATCAGGCCCACAGAGTAAAACACATTCAATGAGCTTATAACCGGAGTGCCAGGTCATGCAAACCCTGATTTCTGAGCACAGGTATTGTGTCGATGAGTGAACCCATTCAAATCAGTGGGATTACTTGTGAAAAAGAAGAATTGCAGGACTGGAACCTATGGCAGATAAACCAAACAAAGGGTAGACTGAGTCACAGTCAGAGTGTGGGACTTACTAGGCAAACTCTTTATTTTATTTGATTTTATTTGATTTATTAAAACCACAGTTCCAAGTAAAAGTCTGTGCACTTTGCATACACCGACTGTAGCAAATGATCAGATTCTACAAATAAGATGTTATACAAGTGTCACCCAGCGGACTGGCCAGGGGAGTTAGGCTCAGTCCCACCTGTGCCTGTTTCTTCACCTCACAGGTGCTGGGTTTGGACTTGGCCCAATGGTTAATTCAGGTGACCAGGCACCACAAGGAGCTTCCTATAAGCAGGAGCCTGTTTCCTCAGAAAGAGAGAGAGACTGGGACTGAGGAAAGAAGACTCTGAAGAAGTCCAGGGATGCCCTGCCAGCATTCCTCTGACCAGAGAGAGCTGGGGCCTGATACAATGGTGAAGAGCAGAGAAAGACCTGCAGTGAGGCTCCTTCAAGGAACCCAGAGGGGAACAAAGAAAGAAGCTTCCCGTAGTAATCTGAGAGAGAGAGGCTCCACTAGAGCTACCTGCAGTGAGGGGCAGGAACAAAATCCTTAAAAGGGAATTAGATGCCCAGGAGGGGCACAATGGATTATTGAAGCCTATTATGTACTGAAAGGATTAGCTGACGCTGAGGAAGAGGGCTAGAAGCTTTTGCATTAAACTGTTTTTATATTAATAAACCAGACCAGGGAGGATAAGATAAATGCACCAGTCGTGGTAGTTGGTTTGACTGGGGAAGGAGGGAAACTGAAGCCACTGCAAGGTGTGATTGTTAAATTAGTGGTACAGCAGAATGGTAGCAGTCTGGAACACAGAGATCTGCCATTGCTGCTGTCATACATGATGCTGCTTTTGCTGGTTTGGAAAGACCAACCGCGAATCTGACTTTATTTTCACATGGTGATTCAGAACTGGAAATGCTGCTTCCCTTTTTTAAAATTTAAACCTTCCCGCTATTCGATTGGACTAAATATGGTAGAACTTCCATTTGAAAGACTGGTAACAATAACAATAATGAATAGGTCACTTTTATATGGTTTGTTTCATTTCATAAGCTCCCAAAGCTTTTTCCAAACATAATATCTATAATATATACACACACAGGAATCGCTTCATCCATCACTTAAATGCAGCAGCTGTTCCTCAGCAAACCGTAACATTAAACATCTGTTTAGGTCAGGAAGCAAAGAAGAATGCTCTATACCACTGAAATGGAAGAAGGAATTTCGATAAGCTGAATGTAACTACCTGAACTGGCTTTTGGCAAGCATTCTGATGCTAATGCACCTACTCTTAGGCTGAATAGTGTCTTGAAATCTTTAACAACCACAAGTGATAAGGACTTTGGTTTTACCTGTCAGCTGAAACATAGCACCTACCAGTATGGTGACCTTAATACTATGCTGGGGCATTAGGTCAGTACTGATTTAAAGGGAAGAGTATTGGCTGCTGAACCATCAGCACTTAGGTGTTTTCCTGTGGGTCTCCCACCCGGCCCAAATCTGCTTAGCTTGTAAGATATAATAGGCACTGTTGATTTAATACCACGCTGTAGTTTTTCCAAGTGCAAAATACAAAATATAACAAGCCACCCATCTGTCTCTGTACAGAGAGGCATAGTCTAAATCCACTGGAGACTAGAAGAGCTAATTCAGCACTCTCTTACTGAGCTCCATTAATCCACCTATTTAATACAAACACAGCATTAGAACTAATTCTGTCTCTGTAGCAAAGCAGATGTAAAGTGTGTGTGTGTGTATCAGAAAATCCCGCTCTTCACATTGGCCATCATTTGTGATTTGGAGAGTAATACGACAGTCAAACCTCTTAGGCTTACATACCTGTCAGGAGGGGAAAAATAGCAGTATTTGCTCTTAGGCAAATGTTCAACCACATAGAAGAAAGCTTTTTGCCAGCTGTCTTAGAGGATTGGGTGAAGGTCCATTGTGGTTATCCTGTTATAACCCAGCACCGCCTGTTTGTGGTGTTCTGTCCCATCTAGTGGCACCGAGACCATTTAGAGAGAGAGATAAAATGAGTCTGCTCTGCGGGCTTAGCTAACAGCCGGTTGGCTTTTAGCTCATGCAGTAGAGGCTCATGCAGTAAGCTGCGTAGGTCCCCGGTTCCATCCTGCCCGCTGACAACTGGGGTCTGTCAGCATTACAAAGAACTCAAACTTATTTACCTATGAGTCTAACTGTTTGGATTGTACACAAAGGCTAAGATTTTCAAAAGTGAACTTGTGTTCGGTGCTTCCATTTTTGGATGCTCCACTTGAGTCACCTTAATGGCACCTAATTTTCAGAGGGTGGAGATTCATATTTCATAAAAAATCAAGCCCTTTAGGACTTCAGATGTTCACATATAGGTGTGGAACTCAAAAGCCTTAGCTGCTGAGCTGAAGGCACCTAGAAATGTGTAGTGCTGGGAACAAGTTGTGCAAGCCTTTAAATTACTTTCACATCCTTTGGTGCTTGCTTCTGGAGTTGTCTTTTTGTTTGAATGGAGGTTTCTAACAGTTATAGCAGGAGTCAGCAACCTTTCAGAAGTGGTGTGCCAAGTCTTCATTTATTCACTCTAATTTAAGGTTTTGCATGCCAGTAATACATTTTAATGTTTTTAGAAGGTCTCTTTCTAGAAGTCTATAATATATAACTAAACTATTGTTGTATGTAAAGTAAATAAGGTTTTTAAAATGTTTGACGTTTCATTTAAAATTAAATTAAAATGCAGAGCCTCTGAGCTATAGGTTTCAGTTCGTCATCTATGATTAAATATGCAGTAGGTAGAAGACAGAAGAGCTAGAAGGAGAGAGGCTCTGAGGAGTAAACAAATCAGTCCAGAATGAATACAATGGGTAGAATTTTGAGAAAGTCAATGAAAATTCTACCCTCTGTTTCTGTCTGAAAATCTCTGAGCCCCTGCCTATCCAAAGACAAACTCCCTTAGCATAGCTTGTCTAAGGCAACAAATTAGAGAGCCTGCACGTGGACCCTCTGGTCCTGTGAGAGAACGGAAAAAGACTGAGCAACAGTACTATAAGGTAAAAATCCTTTGGAGGGGGTAGGTATACTTAGTGCTTGGTTCATGTGATTATTACCAGCTATAGAACAGATGGAATCCATGATGAGGAAGGCAACACTTTGACTAGCATCGCAATCTCACACCAGCCTGGTGTAAAGCACAAAAGGTTGTGTTTGAGATCCCTCTGAGGGAGGATTTCAGCCTGTGATTATGGAGCTTTGGAGAGCAAAGGATGAACTTAATCAATCACTGGCCAAAAGTTAAGCCATTAATTTAGTTAACATCTGAGGCAAGTAGCCAGGGGCGGCTCCAGGCCCCAGCACACCAAGCGCGTGCTTGGGGCGGCAAGCTGCGGAGGGTGCTCTGCTGGCACCGCGAGGGCGGCAGCCAGGATGCCTTTGGCAGCTTGCCTGTGGCAGGTCCGCTGGTCCCGCAGCTTCTGGACCTCCCACAGGCCGAAGCCGTGGGACCAGCAGACCTCCCGCAGGCAAGCTGCCGAACGCAGCCTGCCTGCCATGCTTGGGGCGGCGAAATTCCTAGAGCCGCCCCTGCAAGTAGCATAGGAATGATTTTTTTCAGTACACCACCTAAGACCAATGTGTGTGTGGGAGGGGGGAACAAAGTGAATCTTTGGCTTTCGCTTTAGAGTGGTGAGTAACTTGATGGTTTTGTCCATGGGGTTTGTACAAGTGGTTTCATTTGGTTTTTGATCTTTGGTGATTCACATACACTCAAACACCCCCCTGAAATCTTTGAGTTTTTTGGGATTCATTGGAACCCCAGAACTCAAAGCAAATCTTAGCTGAATGCACTGCATTTTTCCTGATTTTGGTTGCAAAGTGTGGGAACCCACCAAGTTTCACATGGCTTCTTCACCACAAAGCTGTAAGTCAGCTGTGGGTCAAACACTGGACCTCAGCTTTCAGGAACCCTTTGACAAAACCACAGTTGAGTTTCCAGTGTGAAATGAAACCCAGGTGTGTTTTTTAGGGTTTCACAGACAGTTTCATGAAATCACTACCCTTCATGTGATCAAATATAGCTTAGAAAGAAGCAGTTTTGTTGATAATGCTTTTCAGAAATCTACTACTCCAAATTCTCATGCTCAAATACTCTGAACCCTAACATTGCTACAGATCCCAAATAATTAGACTCCCCCCCCCCCCATTGCAATGACTGCAATGTCTTTCTTCTGGAGACTTAAAAAACACACTTGTGAGGGAACACATTCTACTGGATATAGGGCACTGGGCTGTCCCTCAAGAGATGGGGCTCTATTCCAGGCTCTGGCTTGCTGTATGACTTTCGGCATGTCACTCCCTGTCTTTGTGCCACTCTCTTGTCTTCTTAAATAGGGTTGCCAACTTCCTAAGTTCTGAAAACCAGATACTACAGCGGGAAAGCCAGAACACCCCTCTTTGCCCAAGACCCCACCCCTGCTCTGCCTTTTCCCCCTGTAATTCGCTGCCCTTCCCACCTCTCTAGGGTGACCAGATGTCCCGATTTTATAGGGACAGTCCTGATTTTTTGGTCTTTTTGCTTATATAGGCTCCTGTTACCCCCCAGCCCCGTCCCGATTTTTCACACTTGCTGTCTGGTCACCATACCCCTCTCCCTTCCTCCTAACTTGATTCTGTCCAACTCCCTCCCCCACACCAGCTGGGCTCCCTCTGCTCCAGGGCTGATAGGAGCCTGCCTGCCCACAGAATGCAGGTAGGAGGTGGCCCCAGTTGAACAGAGGCTGGTGTGGGTTGATGACCCAGAGCCTCCTCTCTCTCCCCTCGCCCTCCACCCACCTGTGGTAACTGGACTTTTGGTGTCCGGACAGTACATGTGACCAGACACTGTACAGGTCCCCTTTCAAGCAGACTTTCCAGTCAAAAACTGGACACTTGGCAAACCCTAATCTTAAACTAGTCGCTCTTTGGGACAGTGACTGTCTCTTGCTGTATATTTGTGTAATGCCTAACACAATCGGCCCCTGTTCTCAACTGTGCCTCTCACAGGTAGTGCTGTAATACAAATAAAGATATGCCCTTCCAGAAACTATTTCTTTCAGGGAAGCTGCAAATTTTGTTCTGATCCAAGCAAACTTATCCATATTGTACAGGAGGAAAAAACCCTCATATGTGCATTACTTAATACTGCCACTGACTGGAGGAAAGCCACAGTTCACCAAGCAGTCTGCCATTTGGAGCTGACCCTTCTGCCTACCTGAATCTTCTTGCTAGTTATCACCTAGCAGCAGAGACAACCCTTACCTGCAGATAGCTGGGGAATGAGGGGCAGAGAGAGAGGGCAGTGGCTGCAGCAGATGTTGCTGAGTATCCTCAGTACAAGCCAAAAGCAGCAAATCTGGGGGGCACTAACCCTGTGTGTCCCCCTACACGGTGCTTCTGTCTAGAAGGGAGGGTTTTTTAACTCAGATGATCATTTAGCTGAAATGCAATGACTGTAGGAGATGGGATTCATAACAGATTTGGAATTATCACGGTATTTTATAATAATCATAGCATTGCAGAACATTGTCAGAGCAAACTGACAGCAGAAGCATACCAGCTGTCTGTAACTGCAACATCCTTTCAGTTTTAACGTTCCTTCTCAGTAAGTTTTGATTAACTATGGGGTTGGGGGTGGGTGTTTTGTTTTTAGTACATTTATTGGTGGAGAGAAATCACTGATTGCAGAAACTTACCATAAAACGTCTCTCTAGGACTAATTAACTTTACCCCACAGAAGAGTTTGGAGGGTAAGTAGTAATATCTCCATTTTACAGATAGGGAACTGAGGCAGTGAGACCAAGAATTATTTTTTTTTAAATGCACCCAGCTTGAGATGCCATAAAGAGACCTGATTTTCAGAGGGGGATGCTCAATACTTTCTGAAAATCAGCCCCGTTTAAGATGTCTCAAGTAGAGCACTCAAAATCACTAGTCACTTTTGCAAATCTTGACTAGAGAGATAAAGGGACCTTCCTAAGGTCACACAAGTCTATGGGAGAGCTGGGAAATCAAACTCAATCTCCTGACTTCTAGTCCAGGCCTTCAACAACAAAAACATCTTTCTTCTTTGATCCTCTTTTGACCACTTATAAAAGGATTAATTGCTAAATTTGCATGGTGGCAAATTAATACCACCTCCACCACAATTTACGGATATAGTCCTATCAATGAAGCTAAAAATGATTCTCAAGGTATGTCAGTGTTGGCACATGAACACCTCACAGACCCAAGTTTTGTTTTATTCCCACTGCTTTAACACCTGTATATATATTACGAGAAAGTGTATCTCACCACTGAAACATTGCACTGAGGAATTAGATTCTTGCAATGCTGCGCCGATCCATGGCTGATATTCTCCACCATAGTGCGAACTTTAGCAGCAATGTGAAATTAAGCCTAGGTAACAGCTACTGAGAGTAAGAGTGTTGGCTTAAGAATGTTGACAGCACAAACAGACAGTACCTGTCTGTGTGGATGACTGTGGGCTGATAGAAGCAAATATTTGCTGTTTTACCTGATGCAGAAGGATTGCTAGGTCCCTGGTTGGCTGGATGCAGATATCATTCTGACAGATCCTTAGAGCTGTTGCAATAATATCCCTCAATACATTATCCAGTGAGTATTGCTATTTTTCATCTAAAATCATCTTCAATTAGTACTTTTTTGGTATTTAACTAGGTCCATACTTTGCCAGCTATTTGCCACCAAAATTATTTCCTCCCTGGAGAAAAGTAAGTTGGGGACAAATTAAAATAGAATTTTTTTAACTCTTTGATTTTTGGGGGGACGGGAAGTATGTATTTAATAAAACATTATATAATCAGGACATAAGCCAGCCTCTTATGGGGGTGAAGGGGAAACTTTCCCTAGGAGCAGTTTACTTTTAACTATTCACTTTGGAGTTCTTACACTTTCTTCTGCAGCAGCTGGCTGTGGCCACTGTCAAAGCCTGGATACTGGTAGAGCTGATTGAAAAGTTTTTTAAGCAGCAAATGTAGTTTCATCAGTACTGAAATGTTACATTAGTCAGTCATTTTTGACCCAAAAAATTCTAAACTAAACAAAATGAAAATATTCTTTATTCCATTCTGAATTGCAATTTACATTTTGGTTTTCAAACACTGAAATATGGGGGGTTGAATTCTCCTCCTCCTTCCCCAAAGTCTCATTTTTTTACCTGTAAAATTGAGGGAAGGGAGACAGAAGCAGACAACAAAGGGGATTTTTTGAGAGCAAAGAGGTTTGAAACAAAGTGAAACAAATATTCATGTTTTGTTTCAAAATTTTCCATCAAACTCCAGTTTTATTTCTAGGGGAGGGAGGGAAATTGTGCAAAATAGTTTAATTTGAAAAGTTTTGTAGGAATAAAATAAGCTTTTTCAATCCGCTCTAGTTACAGGACTAGAAGGACTTATCCCACTTGAAATTTAAAATGGCGGTGGGGTAAGCAATAGAAAGCAATAAAATAGCAGGACCTGATTTGCTGCATTCCCACAGTCCCAATGACTTCAACAGGATTTGTGAATGCTCAGCACTTCTGAAATCAGGTGCAGCTTCTTGAAATGGTGAATATTAAAACAGAGAGAAAAGCAAAACATCATTAAAAGGAGAATGTGAACCAAAGTGCATGCTTTTAGAAAAGTGCTTTGGACTAGGACTTGCTAATTCATATGCTGAAGTCCTTACCCAGTTTATTAGTCCTTATTCAGGCAAAACTGTTATTTCAGTGACAGTTTTGTCTGTGGAAATTCTTAAGGATTTTGCTGTAATGGAGACACGTGGATGGCTGTATGAAAGCCTGAAATGGTGAGACAGTAGCTGCACAGAGGCTACAGAATGACACGTGTTTGTTTGTGTATCATTCCATGGCACCTTTATGCAGATTTGCATCATTCCTGTAAGAGAAAATGTCAGCCAAGATTGTTTTTTCCAGGAAACTCTGAAGAGGGATCATCCTTGTCTTATTTCACTGGAATCTGACATACTTGTGTGAACCTGTAGATTCATAGTTCCAAGGCCAGAAGGGCCCATTGCGATAATTTTAATCTGACCTCCTGTACAACACAGGCCAGAGAACTTCTCCAAAATAATTCCTGGATCTTGGGAGTCCTGATTTAAAAATTGTCAGTGGTGGAGAATCTATCACAACCCTTGTAAATTGTTCCAATAGTAGATTATCTTCATTGTTAAAAAAAATTACATCTTATTTCTAGTCTGAATTTGTCTAGCTTTGACTTCCAGCCATGGGATCATGTTATACCTTTCTCTAAGATTGAAGAGATTATTAAATATTTGATCCTACCTAGATACTCATACTTTTTAATCAAGTCACCTCTTCGTTTACCAAAGAAAAGGTTAACTAGATTGAGCTCCTTGAGTCTATCCTTTAATCATTTCTCTTGCCTCTTCTCTGAACCTTCTCCAGCTTATCAATATCCTTCTTGAATTGTGGACATCAAAACTGGACGCAGTATTGCTGCACCAGTAGCACTAGCACCAGCACCACACAGAGGTAAAATAACCTCTCTACTCCTATTGGAGATCTGTCTGTTTATGCATCCCAGGATCATCTTAGCTCTTTGGGCCACAGCATATGTTCAGCTGATTATTTACCCTGACCCCAAAACTTTCAGAGTCACTGCTTCTCAGGGCAGAGTCCTCCATCCTGTAACTATGGCCTGCATTCATTGTTCCTAGATGTATGCATTTACATTTAGCCATAGTAAAATACATAGTTTGCTTGAACTCAGTTTGCCAAGTGATCCTGATCACTCTGAATCAGTGACCTGTCCTCTTCACTTTTTACCATTCCCCAAATTTTTGGGTCATCTTAAAACTTTGTTAGTGATGATTTTATGTTCTCTTCAAGTCATCTATAAAAATGTCAAATAGGTTAGGGCCAAGTACCAATCCCTGCGGGACCCCATTGCAAGTAGACCTGATGATTCCCAATTACATTTTGAGACCTGTCAGCCAGCCTTTAATCCATTTAATATGTGCCATGTTAATTCTACATTCTAATTTTAATCAGAATATCATGTGTTGTTACCAAGACAAACACCTTAGAGAAGTCTGTTACAGCCATAAAATTACCTTTATCAATCCAACCTGTACTTTCATTTAAAAAATATCAAATTAGTTTGACAGGCTCTCTCTTCTATGAACTCATTGATTTGCATTAATTACATTACCCTTCTTTCATTCTTTATTAACTGAGTCCCATATCAGCTGCTCCATTACGTTGCCTAGTTCTATGTCAAGCTGAAAGGCTTATAATTACCTGGGTCATGCCATTTACCCAGGTCATGCCATTTACCGTTTTTAAAAATTGGCACATTAGCTTTTTTCCAGTCTTCTGGAACTTCCCCAATGCTCCAAGACTCACTGAAAAGCAACATTAATAGTCCAGGGTGCACCTCAGCCAGCTCTTTTAAAATTCTTGGATGCAAGTTATCTGGACCTGCTTATTTTAAAAAGTCTAACTTACAAAGCTTTTTGTGAAAATAGTTGATGAAGCAAGGTTTGAAATTGTATATTTGTAAGACAATTTTTCCAGGCTTATTGTATCATAGTTTCCCCAAATATACCTCTACCCCAATATAACGCTGTCCTCGGGAGCCAAAAAAATCTTACTGCATTATAGATGATACCGCATTATATCAAACTTGCTTTGATCCGAATCGGAAAAGATGGCCACATCGTCAAGGTAGGTGATGGCAGATTCTCCCAATCCTGCTAGGAGACCATCTACAAGTTTTTGTAAGGTGGCGGGTGCATTTCGCAGCCCGAAAGGGAACACATTAAATTCATACAGCCCTTGGCAGGGTCATCTAGAAGTACCTGCCAGTACCCCTTGGTTAAGTCTAAGGTAGAGATGAACTGGGCACGTCCCAGTTTCTCCAATAGCTCATCTGTGCGTGGTATTGGATAGTTGTCCGGGCGAGTTACAGCATTTAGCTTACAAAGTCCATGCGAAAACATCTCCCCATCTGGTTTGGGAACTAGAACCACTGGAGATGCCCATGCACTGTCAGAGGGGCGAACAACACCCATCTGTAGCATATCCTTGATTTTCCATTCTATAGCAGTTTTAGCATGAGGAGATACCCAGTAAGGTTGGACTCTAATTCGGTGAGCATTACCTGTGTCAATGGAGTGGTATGCCCATTCGGTCTGTCCTGGGGTGGACGAGAACACTGGCATGAAACTAGTGCACAGTTCCTTGATCTGCTGTCGCTGCATACGTCCAAGGGTCATGGAGAGGTTCACCTCTTCCATGCCACCATCACTTTTTCCTTCATAGTAGACACTTCCAGGCTACTCAGCATCATCTCCTCCCTGGGCTGTGAACTGACAAACTTCTAAATCTCTGGAATAAAATGGCTTTAAAGAATTAACATGGTACACGTTAGGCTTTAAATTTGAGGTGGGAAATGTTATGAGATAATTAACAGCTCCCAGACACTCGTCATGGGAAGGGCCCTTCCCATGACACTTCCATCTTATGGGCCTGGAGCGCCTTCAAGACCATAACCTGGTCCCCTACTTTGAAGGAACGCTCTCTGGCATGTTTTATCATATCAGGCTTTTTACTCTTCCTGAGCCTCCTGTAGGTTCTCTAGCAAGGGCTAGAGAGGTTTGGAGGGTATTTTGTAGGTTGCTTACAAAGTCCAGTATGTTAGTTCCTGGAGAAGGTGTAGAACCCTCCCATTGCTGCTTCACCAACTGTAATGGCCCCTTAACCTTGTGGCCATACACAAGTTCAAATGGTGAAAACCCTAAACTGGGATGTGGTACAGCTCTGTAGGCAAAAAGCAACTGCTGCAACACTAGGTTCCAATCATTTCAGTGCCCATTTATGAATTTAAATATCATGGCCTCCAAAGTTCCATTAAACCTCTCCACTAGGCCATTTGTTTGATGGTGGTAAGGGATGGCCACTAAGTGGTTCAACCCACTAGCTTCCTACAGGCTTTTCATGGTCCCTGCCAGGAAATTAGTTCCCAAATCTGTAAGCATGTCAGAGGGCCAACCTACCCTGGCAAAAATGTCTGTTAGTGCCTGGCGCACACTTTTAGCCCTGGTGTTGCTTAGAGCTACTGCTTCCGGCCATCAGGTAGCAAAATCCATGAAAGTCAGTATGTACAGCTTTCCTCTGGGTGTTGTGACAAAGTTCCTCCTCTACCTTGGTGGGTCCTGCACTTATTGGCAGATTTGCTCACCTCAGTGATCTCCCCCACAGTCTGGATCAACTCCTCCTGTGTCTGATCAGGAGTTGGGAGGAACCCAGGCCCACCCTGTACTCCGGGTTCCAGCCCAGGGCCCTATGGATTTGCAGCTGTCTATAGTGCCTCTTGTAACAGCTGTGTGACAGCTACACCTCCCTGGGCTACTTCCCCAAGGCCTCCTTCAAACACCTTCTTTATCCTCACCACAGGACCTTCCTCCTGGTGTCTGATAACGCTTGTACTCCTTAATCCTCCAGCAGCACACCCTCTCAGTCTCAGCTCCTTGCGTCCCTTGCTCCCAGCTCTTCACACGCACTTCCTCTCCTCTGGCTCCTCCCCGCCTGACTGGAGTGAGCTCCTTTTTAAACCCAGGTGCCCTGATTAGCCTGCCTTGATTGGCTGCAGGTGATCTAATCAGCCTGTCTGCCTTAATTGGTTCTAGCAAGTTCCTGACTACTCTAGTGCAGACCCTGCTCTGGTCACTCAGGGAACAGACAACTACTCACCCAGTGACCAGTATATTTGCTCTCTACCACACTCCTGCACCCCGCTGGCCTGGGTCTGTCACAGTGTCTTCTTTGGGAAAGGACCCAGACTATCCACAGCTACTCGCTAAAATGGAACCTCAGTTATGGGAAGTGGCTGGAGGGGGCTTTGAGCTGGTCTTGGGGTTTTCCCACTCTTTAGCACACCTCACAAGACCAGAGGTAAGTAGAAACATCTTTGCCCATTCCCTCCCAGTGGAACGACCTCCCCAAATGGTCTTTGGTTCTGTTCACCCCAGAATGGCCACTGGGATGTTCATGGGCTAAGCTTAAGAGCTTTACCTGGTACTTAGTTGGAGCTACCAACTGTCTTTGAGGACACCAGTCTTCCTGGTGCCCACCAGAAAGAGTTTCCTTGTATAAAAGCGCTCTTTCTACTGTAGACAAGCAGACTCACCCCTGCAGCACCTCCTGCTGGTGACTTCCAGGAATTAGCTCAATTTCCAGCCCAGAGCACCCTCTGCAGGCCAGTGATCCACCTGTCCTCTAGCCCCAAGTCCCTCCCAGGACCCCAGTGCCCCTTTGACTAGGTGTCCCCCCACCAGGGGGAACCCCAACCCACTTTCCCTACTTTGCCTCAGTTTGGCTACAGGCCAGTCTCCATCTAGCCCCCACCCCCTGGGGCAGACTGCAGTATTAACCACTCATCACAGGCAAACGGGTTTGGACCTGCTGCCTTTGCCTACCCCTGGGCTGCCCCCTGCAACCCCCAGTACCTCTTAGCCTAATGCTAGGTAGCAGCCTGGGGCTTTCCAGGCAGGAGCTCCCCCAGTCCTCTGCTTTTCCCCAGCCTACTCCACCCTCCAGGTACCTTGTCTAGCTCCCTGCAACCAGGCCCTTCTCCCTCTACAACCAGAGAGAGACTGACTGGGCTCTTGGCTCACAGCCTTTTATAGGGGCCAGCTGTGGCCTGATTGGGGTGTGGCCCAGCTGCGGCCACTTCCCCAGTCAGCCCAGCTTTTAAAGCTACAGCTTTCAAGCCCTAACAGGCTGCTTTTTAAACCTCTCAGGGCAGGAGTGGGTAACCAACCTGCTACACTACAACAAACCAGGACTGATTAGAAGAGCTGAGAGGCAATGGGTTGCTCCGTGCCACCATCCAAGCTCCCTGGAGGCTTTCATCTGCTTCCCGTTTGGTCTTGAACTGTTTCCTTGATGCTGGAGATATCAGTTCCTCACTGGATTGTGGACCTGGGCTTGGTCCCCCTGGAAGCAATGCAGGTGATGGGGCTGTTTCTGTTGACTGTGAACCACTCTCTGCTGGTGCATGATGTGGTATTTCAGGTGCTGGCTGAGCCTCTTGTGTAGGCTTATCTGCGGCTGCTGCTGCCAGTGCAGGCTCGGTGGTGCCCCCTGGTGTTGAAGTTGTAGATGGATTTGCAAGCACTGGACTCAGTGCTGGCAATGGTTCTGGTGCTGGTTGCTTTGCCAGTTCTGGTTCTGGGACTGGCTTTGGCTGGGTCTCTGAGACTGGATCCACTATGGCTGTTGGAATCATTGGCATGGAGTCCAGTTCCACCACCTCAGTCTGGGTCTCTGGTAGCATAGACAGGGCCTTGATGGAAGGCTCAGGAACAGGGATAAGTGTGAAAGCTTGCTAAGCCTGGCTGCTGGTGGGGAGGGAGAGAGAGCTCAGTGGCTTGAGCATTGGCCTGCTAAACCCAGGGTTGTGAGTTCAATCCTTGAGGGGGCCATTTGGGGATTGGTCCTGCTTTGAGCAGGGGGTTGGACTAGATGATCTCTTGAGGTCCCTTCCAACCCTAATAATCTATGATTCCCATCCTCATGGTTGGCCAAATCTTCCCCCAGCAGCATAGGAATGGGATAATCATCACAGAGTGCAAAAGTCCACATTCCTTGACCAGCCCTTGCAAGTTTAAAGATTTTGACATGAATGGTTGAATCGTCACTTGGGCCTCTGGGTTGACGAATTTGGGGTCCACTAAGGACTGGTGGATAGCTGACACCTGTCCTCCAGTGTTCCTCCACGCTGTAACCTTCTTCCCACCCACCCTCAGTTTCCCTTCGCTCTGAGGGTACCTGGGAGGCATCTGGGCCTGAGAACCTTGGGTGTGACTCCAGAGTAATGAATTGCAGTCTATTGGGGTTCTTGGGGCAGCTGGCCTTCATGTGCCCCAGCTCGTTACATTTAAAAAGTCACCCTGCTGACTGGTCACTGGGGCAAGGTGGGTTGCTGGAGATTGGTGTGGTGGGATTATACGGTGTCTTGGGTTTTCTTTGGGATGTAGGTGGGGTCTTGGTTTGCCCCCTGTGATAAGGCAGGTTGCCCTTTCTGATATTCACTCCAACTGCTACTAGTTTTTTCTTTTCTGCTACCTCCACCCATTTGGCTCCAATCTCCCCCACCTCAATTACAGTTTTGGGCTTCCCATCTAGGATATATCTTTCTATTTCCTCAGGAACACCCTCTAAGAACTGCTCCATTTGCATTAGGAAAGACAGATGTTCCAGAGATTTAATTCTTGCTCCTGATATCCAGGCATCCCAATTTTTTTCAATTTGGTAGGCGTGTTGGGAAAATGCCACGTCCAGTTTCCACTTTAGGGCTCTGAACTGCCAATGGGCATGTTCGGGAGTTAGCCCCATTCTGATTCTGACCTTATTTTTAAAAAGTTCACAACTGTTCATGTTTTCCTTAGTGTAGTAGATTGGCGGCGGGGCTCAACCCTCCTTGCGGGCAGAGGGGCGCCACACCGGCCCACCACGCTCCGTCGGCTCAGGGTCCGTCCCTTGCTGCAGGGCAGAGTGAACCCACAACAGTTATCAAGTGGCCCAGGCCCTTAGGCATGGCGGGGCAACACACACAGTCTACGCTCAGGCCTCGTCAGTGGGGCTGAGCATAGGGGAACAGTACATAAGCACACCCAGGCCCTTGGGCAGGGCGGGGCAACACACACACAGTCTAGGCTCAGGCTGGGCTGAGCGCAGGGGAACAGTATATCGCTTCCACCGGTCGGGAGGGGGAGTCTGCCACCCTTGATGGGGTGGCAGGGGGAACGCAGGCCCTCTCACTCCACTGCGTTCCAGCCCGGGGCCCTAGTAGCAATCAACACCGCTAGCGGTCAGTGGAGGATCCTGACCGAAACACACTGCCATCGGCTCAGGTGAGCCTGCAGCCTGACTGGGATCGGCTGCCCCCGGGCCACTTCCAACCTCCCCCTCACTGGGTACCTGCCCTCTGCCAGGGTAGTCTGAGGGGTCCCAGATCTTGGGTTCCTCGGGGTACCGGGCGTCGGGAGGTCGAGGCAGCTCCTCCACAGGCCGAGCATCGGACCGCTCAGGCAGCTCCTCTGAATACTGGCCCCAGGGGAGGTCAGGCCAGTACCCCTCTAGGTACCGGGCACAGGGTAGGCCGGGCCCAGCAGGAGCTCGGGCCCTAGCGTCTGCCTCCTCCTAACTGAGCGCTGGGGCCGGGCTATTGTACTTCTGGTCCCGTCCCCTGACTTCCAGGGGGCGGGGACAGGTGGGACAGGCCTTGGGCTTCCTGTCTCGCCCCTTGACTTCCAGGGGGCGGGGACAGAGAGCGGGGCCTCTGCCCATGGCCGCACCTTCTCTGGCCTATGTCCCTCAGGAGTAGGGGGGAGTGGGGCCACTCGCTACACTTAGGCATTTCAGCTGCCACCTCTGCTAAGGGTCCACAGAGCTGAGGCCTCAGCTCTACCATGTACTGGTCTGTAGAGATGCTGTATCAATGGCAAGCCCTTTTGACATTTTCTAAGGCCTAGATATCATTGCCTGCCTTGTAGGTGAGGAATTTTCTGGGATGGGAAGCGGTACCTGGAGAGGGGTTGCTAGGATTGTCTAGTATATTTTGTCTAGCCCTTACCCTCTCTAACTCCAGTTCATGTTCCTCTCTCTTTCTTTCTCCATCTCTTTTTTTTATTTCTTCTCCTTAGCTCTTGTGTGGGCAGCCTGTTTGGCTTTCTCTGCCTCCATAGCTCTCTTGTGGGTAGCCTCGTTGGCTTTCTTTGTTCAGCAGCTTCTTTCTTGAGTTTTAATTCGAGCAGTCTCTTATGATTCTTTTCATTCTCTTGTGCTTCTAGTCTGGCCTGCTCTAGTTTATTAGCGGCGTCACTGGTACTCATTTTCCTGCTTTCTTGTGCTGGGTCACACCCCCTCTGCAGTTCACTGAAACTCGGATGCATTCAGGTCAGGGGCTGCTTAGTTAACAGACTTTCACAGCATTCAGTGTTCAGCCTTTCTGGGTTTTAGGGTATGGCTACACTCGAAACTTCAAAGCGCTGCCATGGGAGCGCTGCCGTGGCAGTGCTTTGAACTGTGAGTGTAGTCGCAGCGCCAGCGCTGGGAGAGAGCTCTCCCAGCACTGCATGTAATCCACATCCTCCCAGCGCTGCAGCACTGTTTACACTGACGCTTTACAGCGCTGTATCTTGCAGTGCTCAGGGGTGTTTTTTTTCACACCCTTGAGCAAGAAAGTTGCAGCGCTGTAAAGCGCCAATGTAGCCATGGCCTAAGTTAGCTATACCAGTGTCATAGTATTCTTTCCCAAATCTGGACCTTAGCGTCCAGGATATGGGTACTAGCCTAAGTCCTCTATGCTTAATTACCAGCTTAGATTCTGTAGCACTGCCACCAATCAGGAATTTCAGGGCCTGACACCCTCTGATCCCCCCAAAACCTTCCCTGGGGACCCCCAAGACCCAGATTCCTTGAGTCTCACAACAAAGGGGAATGAACCATTTCCCTTCCCCCTCCTTTCTTCCTCCCAGCTCTTTCCTGCCCTGGGTACACTAGGAGACCACCGTGATTCAATTCCTTGAATCACCACACCGAGAGGAATGTTACCTTCCCCCTCCCTTCTTCCCCAGAGAGAGATACAGAGATAAACGCAGAGAGTAGGTTTTTCCTTTCTCCCACCAATTCCCTGGTGAGTGCAGACTCCCTTCCCTGGAGTCTTACAAAAGGTAATCACAAAAATCAATTAGATTCGAACAAAAAAAAGAAAACTTTAATAAAGAAGGGAAAAACATAAAATTTGTCTCTTTAATCAAGATGAAATATTACAGGGTCTTTCTAGCTTATAGACAATAGAAAGAAGCTTTCTCCAGCAGAAACACAATTTAAACTACTTCCAGCAAGTACACATCTGCAAATAAAGAAAAACAAGTTAAAAGACTATAATCGCCTTTTTACTTACTTGCTATTCTGAATAGATAAGAGACTGTAGCAGGGAGATTGGCAGAAACTTGGTTGCATCTCTAGTCCCGTCCAGGACCCAGAGAGGACAAAGCCAAACCCAAAAACACAAACAAAGGTTTCCCTCCACCGAGGTTTGAAAGTATCTTGTCTCCTGATTGGTCCTCTGGTCAGGTCACTGTTTGTTAACCCTTTACAGGTGAAAGAGACATTAACCCTTAGCTATCTGTTTATGACAACCAGAGAGTTAGAAAAAAAAATTCAGCTTGTAAATACCTTTTACTAGCTGCTTGCTCACAGTTTGAAGCCTTCCCTTAACAAAGACCCTTGTTAAAAAACTTAACACCTCTACCTTCAGGAAAAGAAAGATATGATCTGTCTCCCCTTTCAGCTCTGCTTTCTAAGCAGCTAAAAAGGAAGAAAAAAATCTTACTGGCTTTTGGTTTAAAATGATCTCACCACTCTGCCACCATGTCAGGGTTCCTTCCCCACTCTGAACTTTAGGGTACAGATGTGGGGACCCACATTAAAGACCCCCTAAGCTTATTTACCAGCTTAGGTTAATAGTAAGCTGCCACCAGCAAGCATGTTCCAAATCTTAGGGGAGAGCCACTTGGAACTCTGCCTTCCCCCAAATATTTCCCAAGTCCCTAACCCCCCCTTTTCCTGGGCAGATTTGAGACTAATTCCTCCCCTCAAGTCCTTACACCCCTTTTCCTGGGTAGGCTTGAGAGTATACCCTCACCAATTAGTCCTGATGAACACAGATCCAAAACCCTTGGATCTTAAAACAATGAAAAATCAATCAAGTTCTGAAAAGAAGAGTTATATTAAAAGAAAAGGTAACGTTTATCTCTGTAAAATCAGGATGGAAATAACTTTACAGGGTAATCAGATTCAAAGAGCCCAGAGGAACCCCCTCTAGCCTTAGGTTCAAAGTACAGCAAAACAGGGATAAACCTCCCTCTAGCAAAGGAACATTTACAAGCTCAGAAAACAAAGATAAAACTAACACGCCTTGCCTTGCTGTTACTTACAAGTTTGAAATATGAGAGACGTGTGCAGAAAGATTTGGAGAACATAGTTTGATGTCTGATCTCTCTTAGTCCCAAAAGCGAACAACCCCTAAAACAAAGAGCACAAACAAAAGCCTTCCCTCTCCCCAAGATTTGAAAGTATCTTGTCCCCTTATTGGTCCTTTGGGTCAGGTGTCAGCTAGGTTACCTGAGCTTCTTAGCCCTTTACAGGTAAAAGGATTTTGGTGCCTCTAGCCAGGAGGGATTTTATAGAATTGTATACAGGGGGGTTGTTACCCTTCCCTTTATAGTTATGACACACCTCTACCCCGATACAATGCTGTCCTCAGGAGCCAAAAATCTTATTATGTTATAGGTGGAACTAGAGATGGAAAAACCTCTTTGACCAGAGTGTCTCAGACTGTGACCAGTTGTGTCTAGTCCATGTTCCTCAGACATGAATCTAGTGCTTCTCATTTCCAGCTGTTAAATCACTTTAAAAGACAAAGACAGTACACACACTTTCCTAATGTTGTTTTTCCTTGGAACCAGTTGATGTTATATCATCCCTGTGAAAAATCACATCATGAATGGGAGGGGAGCTGGTTAACATGAATGAGATTGAAAGGGAAGATGATCCACGAGTCAATCTATGATGATGTGATCCACAATAACTAAAGATTCCTGAACTCCTGTATTTAACAATCCAGTCAATCTTCCTGCTACTGGAAAATTATTTCCTACAGACCGTTTTCTAGTGATTTTTCCAGTCTCGTTTTAAGTCCCAAGTGTTGGAGCTTCTAACTCTTCCCCCAAGAGACTTTTCACAACCTATTTGTTTCTTTTGGTGATGCTCCACTAAACAGTCTGTGTTTTAATCTCTTATTCTCCAGTTGATGGAGTGAAATTATCTTTCTAGTAGAGCTCACAGAAGAGTTACTGACAGGTTGGATAAAGTGCCAAGAACCAAATGCAACTTTGCAGGTGCAGTTGCCCCAAATCCGTATAGCGAGGGATTGAGTGCCCTATCCTATACACTGTTTTTTTTCATCCCAGCATTCAGAGGATATATATTTTTGCAGCCACATAATACTGAAAACCTTTGTCTAATTTGGTGCCTAGGATCACCCCTAGATTCATCCTTGATATAAAGTCAGATTCATCCATGGTATAAAGTCAATGGGATACAACTGAGGAGGAATTTGGCCAATCAGATTTTGAGTAAATTAAATTCTGAGGTCAAAAGTCAATGTGGTTTAAATGGGGCAGAATTTGGCCCAATGGATATAACAGAAAGGAAAGAAGATTACAATTGTTACACTCAGATTGAGAGGTCTCAGAGCCTGATACTGGGGTGTGAATGAATTCAGATTCAGTCATTCAGACATACTTCTGCTTCTCCATGGACAAGAAAGTAAGGCCTGAGTATCCAGGGGTGGCTATATATGGGGAGAAAGCAAAGAAAGGGAAAGGCAGCTCTTGAAAACTGTTGAACACACTATGTTCTTCTCTTTCACATTCTAAAACACAATTGAAATACTAATGGTAATAAAATATGATTTAGTTCATGCTGCAGACTTCAGTTATTTACTTCTTTTCATTTTTTGCATTATATCTGCTGGCTTTCAGACTGTCTCATGATAAACCACTGTGAAGAAAATACAGAAGAAGAAAAAAGCACTTCAGTGCCTAATTATTAAATTTAATAAGTTGAGGGGAAAAACTTGAAACAATGGGATATGTTTCCTAAAAATGTTGCAATTATTTGTAACAGTAACCTTATTTCCCCAATCTCAGCAACAGTAAAATCCAATCAAACAAAACCAATCAGGTACTTTATATAGGGCCATGTAATTATAGCACTTAACTCTTACATAGCGCTTTCCCTCTGTGAATTGCAAAGCACTTTATAGAGGAGTCAAGTATCATTATCCCCTCTAAAAATCACCTGAGGGACAAAGGGGTGAAACTTTTACCCCAGGTCATCCAGCAGGACCATGGCAGAGCCAGGAAGAGAACCAAGTCAGACTCCCCCTCTAGTGCCCAGTCCACTTGGCCACACTAGTTCCCTGCACTAATTCTTGAACTAACTCTTCAGTACTCGTGTCTGGCGTTGGCTCGGCAAGGGGCTAGCTAAGACATCCATTATCCTGCTAAATGATTTGTTTTGTTACCTCATCTTCCCACCCTCCTTTGTCCTATTTATTCTATCCTCCTAGCCCACCTGTCCCATCCTGTCTGACACCTAGACTGTGAGCTCTCTCAAACTATTGTCTGTCTCTATAGCACCTAAAGCAGTGGAGTCCTGGACTTTGAATTCAGTTCCTAGCAGCTACCAATGTGCAAAAAAATGTAACAACAATGAACTAGAGAAGTCAAACTTACCCGGAAAGTCTGCTAATGCTAGTAAATGGTTAGAAAGGAGATAATGGTAGAGACAAGAATATTTAAGTAAGTAAATCCATGTATTCATGTCTGACTGTCGGTGACATCATAGCAGAATTTTCTAAAGCCTTCACAATCCATCACTAATGTGCACTCAGCAGCTGACCTTCCACTCACCATCCATCCATCTTCTCACTGATCCTGCCCTACTGCAATGACCCTCCACTATTTGTTCCATAATAACTTTGTCATCCTTACGCCTAACGTGACCAGAGTACATAAGTTTGCATCTGTTGATTTCCGACATCCGGGTCTGCTTCTCTCCAACAATATTTCTAAGATTGCCTATCATAGAAATGCCTTTCTTTTGCATGTTTTCCGTGCAAGAGATACATCAGGATCTTTGCCAGCACCACATTGCAAAAGCTTCAGTTTTCTTATTGTCAGCAGCATCACTTCTCATGATTCACATCATTGAATTGCTATGGGGAAAAACATAAGGTTTTCACCAGTTAACACCTTTTACATTTCAAGATGCCACCATTTTTTTCACACTTCCCTAAGGAAGGCCATACCTGAGAGAGCCAAGAATGTTTAAATGCCCTTTAATGAGAACCAAACTGGAGCCTTACATAATGTCTTCCATACTACAGCTGACTTCCTCCTCCTCCAAAATAATTTGCCAAGTTTTCTCACTCCTAACTGGTCTAGACTGAAGCTTTCCTGTGAAGTGCTGGGATGATTTAGCAGGAAAACCAGCAGCGAGCTGTGTTTGGCACTGATGCAATCACTGTTTGAATACTGGGTCCAGTTCTGGGGTCCATAATTCAAGAAACACTGTTGATCAATTGGAGCAGTTTCAGAGAAGAGCCACAAGAATGAAAGAATTAGAAAACACACCTTATAGTGATTAAGCTGCTTCAGTCTATCTATTTAGCTTAACAAAGAGAAGGTTAAGGGGGTGACTTGATAACTGTCTATAAGTGCCTATATAGCAAGAAATATTTGATAATGGACTCTTCAGTTTAGCAGACAAAAGTCTAACAAGATCCAATGGCTAGAAGCTGAAGCTAGAGAAATTGGATGAAAAATAAGGTGGACATTTTTATCAGTGAGGGTAATTAAGCACTGGACAATTTACCAAAGGTTGTGGTGGACTCTCCATCATAGGGAATTTTTAAATCAAGATTGGATATTCTTCTAAAAGATATGGTCTCGTTCAGGCAGGAGTTGTTTCATGGACATCCTATGGCCTGTGTTATATAGGAGGTCAGACCAGATGATCAGAATGATTCCTTCTAGCCTTTGAATCTATGATGACTCTTCCTCAGGGATCAGTAAAATAAGTTAACATAAATAAAGAGTGAACTGAAAAGCTCTCCAGTATGAGGTTTACCCCTGTTCTATGAGTCCTATGATCCACCCATCCTAAAAGCATTCTTTTTTTATCCTTTTCCCTTCCAAGCAGCCACTCTTATCCATCTCCGAAGCAGTTAACTCCTTTTTCACCAGAGACGGGGTAATTTTCCCCCATCCCTCCATGCCTGGTCTCACTTCCATTGGTGATGTCCAGTTTTACTAGCACCATTACAGTTAATTTGTAAGGCTTTGACCCTACAATGTGATCTGCATGAGCATACCCTTTGCTTCCATCCAGCATCCCATTAAAATCAATGCAGCTCTGTGCAGACATGGGGTCCATCCCCACAGGGATCAGATGGCTGGATTATGACCAGTTGCTAGGGAATGTGTAACAACATTGTGCTACAACTTAAAAAAAAACAACCCCAAAACTGTGTATTAAAAAGAAAAAAGTTTCTTTCTTGAAGAGATTGTGAGCAGTAAATGGTGATGCTTGGAGATGCTATAGTGTCATTTTTTAAAAAAAGAAACTTACTGTTAAAATGACAAATTGTGACACAAACTGACAGAAACCCTGATATATAAAGGGAAGATTGAAAGTACCTTTCTTGCTTTATTTCATTTATTTTCTTTCCTCCTTCCTTTTTCCCAGCAAAGGACAAAATGTCACTCGTAACTTAGACTCTCCCGGGTTCTGTCACTTTATCTCCATTTTAAACATTATCTGAATGTTCGCTCTTTCCAGTTGCTTTGGATTTTTGTTGTTGTTGTTGGTTTTGTTTTTAAAAGCAAACAGACCATAAAAGTCATAAAACCTTTATGAGAAGGTTATAAAATGCATATTGCTTCCCAAAGGCATGGAGGCGTCTCCTATTCTATTGGCTAGATGAGTATTGAAATAAGTTTTTTCTATCTTGCTCATGTTTATAAAGTTTTAAAGTTAATTTAGTGCTGGCAAAAAGTGCCGATCGATGACTTGGCTTGTTAACAGAACAGTGCAGCATGGACAGCAAACAGGGTAAGCTCTGCCATCTAATATGCCTTACGTCTGTTCTGGAGGGGACTAGGTTGAAAGGATGTATTTGGGATAAAGGTACAGTGTTTGTTGCCCATTCAATCCTTGGTCTCTAGCCCAGCACTGGTGCAGTTGTGATTGTATGTGTCTCATGTTACAGTAAAACTGCATTGAAAATAATTACTGAGAAAAGGCTAAGCCAAGATTTGCAAAGGTGACTAATGATTTTGGAAAAAGAACAGGAGTACTTGTGGCACCTTAGAGACTAACAAATTTATTTCAGCATAAGCTTTCGTAGGCTACGGCTCACTTCTTTGGATGCATAGAATGGAACAAACACACAGACAGGAGATATTTATACATACAGAGAACATGAAAAGGTGGAAGTACGTATACCAGCTGGAAGAGTCCAATCAATTGAGATGAGCTGTCATCAGCAGGAGGAAGAAAAACCTTTTGAAGTGATAATTGAGATGACCCATAGAAGGTGTGAGGAGAACTTAACATAGAGAAATAGATTCAATTAGTGTAATGACTCAACCCTTCCCAGTCTCTGTTTAAACCTAAGTTAATTGTATCTAATTTGCATATTAATTCGAGTTCAGCAGTCTTTCTGGAGCCTGTTTTTGAAGTTTTTTTGTTGCAAAATGGCCACCTTCAAGTCTGTCACTGAGTGGTTAGAGAGGTTGAAGTGTTCTCCCACTGGTTTTTGAATGTTATGATTCCTGATGTCAGATTTGTGTCCACTTATTCTTTTGCATAGAGACTGTCCGATTTGGCCAATGTACATCGGGTGTCTGTATTTATAGGTGCCCAACTTGAAACACCTTAAAGAGGCCAGATTTTCAGAAAGTTGAGCCTCCAAACCACTAATTACTTCTGAAACTCTGGGACACTTTTTAATGCAGGGCTTGAAAAAGCCACTTGCCTGTGGCAAGTAGGAAATTATCCTAAATAAGCTGTCATGCATGGCTGCAGAATCTAAATATTCCTTAAAGAAAAATCAAATTTCTAGCAACATAGGTTGCAAAGATAACTTTTCCAACATAAAAAGAGGATAAGCCGATACAGTGCTCTCTTCCTGAGTCTGCAGATAGGCAGTTCCACTGCCTTTGCTGCTGCTCATAGCTTTACCAAGCTGCTGCAGGTTGAAAAGGGGCCAAAGCCTTATCAGTTTTCCCTGCTGCAAATGAAAATCCCCTGAGCATCTGGAAACTGACAAGAATTGGGTCAATTTCACTCTGATGCTGCTGCTTGAGGAGCCTTGAGCAGCAAGTGGCAGAGGTGGACACTGGAGGTATTCATGGGATGGGAGAGAAGGATCTTCCTCATAACCGTCTCCCCTCAAGAAAAGGGTAGGGGAGGGTAGGCATAAGAAAAATGAAAGATGTAGTGAGCTACATTTTAGGAAAAATTGTGAATCAACTTGCTACATAATAATGTTATCTTTAAATTCAGGATATTATAAAGTACACAGCTACGTTTATTCTTTAAACTTGAAGGTGGCATAGTCTGGCATGGTATCAACATAACTATTCTTCCTCTTGCCTGGAGGTCTTAGTCCATGGGTTAGTAGATGTCAGGTCATCTTTTTAAGCCCAGTTTTATAAATGATTATCTGTACCTCAAGCTACTTATAAAGCTCTTGGTGATAATTACCAATTCTGAAAGAACTGCTGTTGACATGTGGTTCTGAAAAGTGGCCACGCAGTTCTGCTTCCTGTGTCTTCTCAGAGTCATAACTGCTGACTTTAGCGACTAGCAAAGTTTGCTCAAGTTAGTCCTGCAGTGCTAAAGAAGCTATGGCAGAGTAAACGCCTTGTGCATTGCCATCGGAATTAGTTACTAACTAACTACACAACTACCAGGGCCTGACTGTTCCCACTGTGGAAACTGACCAAAGCTAACGAAGTTGCGTAGGTGTCACTGAGGGCTTAATTTGGCTTGTAAAACCTTTATTAGTGGCTCTGATCAGAAGAAAAGAATTCAGCTTATCTTTCTGATCTCAAGTGAAGTTGGAAAGAGGCAGATCACTGCAGGAGCCCAGTTGTGCTAGGAACTATACAAACACATAGTAAGAAACAGACCTTGCTCTGAAGAGCTTACATTCTAAATAGACAAGTCAGACAAAAGGTGGGAGAAATCAGTAGTGTGGTACAATCCCCATTTTTCAGCTGGGGAACTGAAGTGTGGAGGGTAGATTAAGTGACTTGCCCAAAATCAGACATGAAATCTGTGAGAGAGCCAGGAACTGAACCCACATACCCTGGTCCGAGTCTAGGCCCCAGAAAAGCATGTTTAACTGGAAGCATGCACAAGAGTCCCACTGATTTCTGTTGGGTGTTTGAGCTGTCCTAAACAGAGACGCTTTCCTGAATTGGGGCTGTCATGTCTTAGGCACAAGACCATTGTTTCCCTTGGGCTCATATTTGATCTCAGTCATCAGGGACAGATGCTCCTTTCTTCATGCTGTGTCTATACTAGTCTGGCACTGCTGAACAATGGCACCAAAGGTTTTATGATCACTCTTATATGGCCTATTTCTGAGGTCCTTACTCAGTATTCCAGCAAAATTCCCAATGAATTGAAGGGAATGTCTGGCTACTTAAGTGTTCTAGATAAACCTCCCAGAACCTCATCCAGGAATGTGAAATTAGAGCCATGCCATTGAGTGCTTAGAGATCTTACAACTTCAGTGAAAAATAGATTTGATCCAACTACTTTAGGAATCCATCTTCTTTTGTCCCCATTATTCTGCATCAACATCTTGGGGCAATTTGTCTTGGTCCATAACAAATTGATGTTCCCTGTCATTGTAGTCTCGATTTAGGCAATGAGAAAGCTATAACTGAAACAGACATTGAAAGGCAGGCTCTACTATTTGTACTGGCAAATGGAGAGGCATCCCCCAATTTCCCATTTATCTTACAGACTCAGTTTTTACTTTCCCTCTATTAAAGCTGGTAACAGATAATAAAGGCAGCAATTACTTTACATTGCAACATGCCCAATGCAGAGGCTATGCACCAGCCTCATTACTAAGTAGTATTCAATATTTATTCATGTATGTAAATTCCTCCAGTCAAAATCTTGACATATTCACAGCATCACATATTTCATTCAGTTTATCCTCTGTAATTGTTCCCAACTGCTCAACAGCTCTGAATGATGTGTTCCATTGAGAGCAGTAGGTACAATAAGTGTAGTGGCTGCTTTTCCATAAATAATCTCAGAAGCTTGAAGACTGCAAATGATCTTTCCTTTTGAGTATTGCTTTGGGAGAGCACCATTGAAATGTGCTTCCATGGCCCTGACTCTGCAGCATTCATGCACTGGGTTTTTTTGTTTTGTTTTAAATAAAAACAAACTGCAAAGAGAGAGAGGGGTGAGGTGGGGAACACACAGAAGGGTCTACATTTTAAAGCAGCAAACTGATTTCTTGTCATTTTAACTTTTTTTCCAGAGTACATGTAGTGTAAGATTACATTTAATTCCCATTCTACTGCTGCCAGTGGATAGTAATGCAGTAGAAGATCCAGTAACACACACACACACACATTCCTCATTTATTCTGAGTACAAAAATCTTAAGGGGAATTAAGAGTAATGGGTCAATATGTATTTTAAAATATAATTATTTAAACTTATCTCCTGGCTCCACAGCTGGGAGCTACTATGTTGCAATTCTGAATACATGCAGTAGGACTAAATACTGTACTACTTCGGGGCTGGATCTGGCAATCAGATCCCCGCACCTGGGCCTTCCCTGCCAAGAGTTCCATTGGAGTCCTGCTGCTGCTGCTCAGCTCATCGACGCACCAGTTTGGAGCCTTGGGGCCAGATTCTGACCTCATCTACACACCACTGTAAATTTGGAGTCACCTCATTGATTTTACTGGAGCTACTCCGTATTTACAAAGGTGTTACCAAGATGAAACTCTGACCCATTGCAGGGAGTAGAGGGGAAAAGCTTTCCTTTAAACATTAAGGGCCTGATTCTCCTCTCACTCGGATCCAGAGACCACTGGTGCCAATAGGAGTCTTAACATTGATTTCAGTGGGCTTTAGAAGCCAGTCATTGCAGTTTCTGACACAAGTGTAATTCCATTGACTTCAGCTGAGTTACTCCTGATTTACACCACCATAAGTGAGAGGAGAATCAGGCCCTCTTTGTTCAGAGGCTGCATCTGGAAATACTACTTCTAGCATCATCAGTGCTTCACCCTGCTGGCCCTAGGCCAGCAAGGTAGTGAGCGGGAATTAGAAAACTAATTCTGTAATAAAACCAGTTAAATGGGGGTGGGGGAAGTGCCCGTATTAAAATGGGAGGGTGGCATATTAGAGACTTCTGTTTTCAGCAAAGTGAAGTTTCAACTTCAGAAAAATACAGTAGAAATTTCAATGTATGCTCTAAGTTACCCACATTTTAATATAATCTAGGGAAGTTCAGCACAGACCCCCAAGGAAAGCTAAGGTAGAACATAAAGACTATCTAGTTAAATGTCCGCATGTCCCTCTAATTTGTTGGCATTTGAGTTTATAGGAATACTTCCTTTTGCTGTTCTGATTTATTATGTGTATTACCCTAGCACCTACAAGCTGCAACAGAGATCAGGGCTCCATTGTGCCAGGGGCTGTACAAACACATAGAAACAGACAGTCCCTGCCCTAAAGAGTTTGCACATTAAGCTGGAAACATGCATGTGCATAACGCAGGCCCATTGACTTCAAAGGAACTGCTTACATGCATAAAGTTAAGCACATATGTAAGTGTTTGCCGGATCAGAGCCTAAATAGACAAGAGAAAGAAAAGTTGGTAGGAAGAAGAGATTACTATTCTCATATTGCAGAGTGGGAACTGAGTCCTGGAGAAAAAGTGACTTGCTCAAGGTCACCCGAGAAGTCTGTGGCAGAGGTAGGAGTTCATTGTAGCAGTGTCTTAAGCACAGGACCCTCCATCCTCTCTGACAGGCCGCCTTCTCTCTCCTTTTTTGCTTGTATATTTTGGAGCTGGGATCATAAAAAGAACTTGAGAGATTTAAAACTGGAACATGAGGACAACTTGCAGTTTAGCTCTAAGCATCTGACTCATCTGAGAAATTCTGCTCAGGTGGCTAAGGTAGAACATAGCAATCTACACCCAGATTTTAAACTCCACTCAGTGTTGCAAAGCTTAAGGACCAGATTTTTAGAGGTATTTAGGCTCTTATTCTGCATTGACTTCAATGGGGCCTAGGCACCTACATACCTTTACAAATTTCCCCCTAAATGACTAAGTCCCACTTTCAAAAATGACTTAGGCACTTGAAAGCCAATAGGACTTAGGTTTTAAAAATCTGGGCCCTGGTGTCACAAAGTGATTTGGAATGACCCAGGACTGCCTGGCGTTTGAACTGTGTCGCACTTGAAAGGATATGGAAATGAAGGTGATTTATCTGCCCACTGGAGCTGTGGCAATGTGACAGGCAGATGAAAGAGACCAGGTTGAAGAGTATGCATATTGACAGAAGGCACTATTTGTGTCACATCTGCCAATACACCAGGCAGTTTGGATGAAGTCACCAAATGTGACTAATGATCAGATCAACAGAGAAATGAATAATTTCATAGTGCAAATCAATAGGAGTAATGGGAAGGGAGGAGAAACCAACACCCGAGTTTTTGTGGCATAGCTACACCTTGTTTGTTGCTATAAGCAAGACACTCTCTCATAGACTTTATTTTGGTTCTTTCAATCCAAAATGACTTATTTTACTTTAAGGAGAACAAGAAAGTGTAGGGTGGTTCTTAGCATAAATTAAAAAAAGTTAACAAAGCATATATATTGCAACCGGGGCAGCTGTTTCTCATTAACTGGGACAAGCTTGAGTGGATATGAAATTGTGCTCTGCCTGTCTAGGTTCTTGTACCGTGCCAACATTGCAGCCCCATTGTCCTGCAACCCCAGAATTTACAGTTGCCAACTTTCTAATCACACAAAACTGAACACCCTAGTCCTGTCCCTCCCCTGAAATCCACCCCCGCCCCCATTCACTACATTTCCCTCTCCCTCAGTGGCTCGCTCTCCCCCACCCTCACTCATTTTCACTCGACTGGCACAGGAGGTTGGAGCTTGGAGCTGGGGCACGGGCTTACCTCAGGCGGTTCCTGGTCAGCTGCGCAGCCAGGCTAAGGCAGGCTCCCTGCCTGTCCTGGCTCCATGTTATGCCCCAGAAGCAGCTAGAAGCAGGTCCGGCTTCTAGGCAGGGGGACCAAGCTATGCTTTGCACACTGCTCTCACCCGCAGGCACCATCCCTGCAGCTCTCATTGGCCACGGTTCCTAGCCAATGGGAGTACGGAGCTGGCTCGGGGCAGGGACAGCGTGTGAGGACGATCATTACATGCACATTTCAATTGAGGAATAACTAATACATAGACATGAAGGAATGGCTGCAGGAAATATTATCTTCTTTTTTTCCTCTCAAATCTGGTAGCCTCTAACAGACTCCATCAGCTTGCCAAAGATCCTAGAAACCCCACATGTGCCCGGTAGTTACATTTAGGTTCACAAAACTCAGACTGCAGTGGTACTCTCCTGTGCTGCTGATCAGGGCCAGCCTTAGGGGTGGGCCATGGGCGACCACCCAGGGCACCATCATCAGGAGGCCGCCATGCGGCAGTGCAGAGATGCATGCTGCCGACTGGCAGGGGCACATCAGAAACTCGCAGAGGTTACGTGTGTGTGTGTGTGTGTGTGTGTGTGTCCAGATTTCTCCCTGCTTCCTCCCAGCAGAGGAATGGGGGAAGGAAAGGCAAGTGGTGGTGCACAGATACTGCTTCCTCCCACCCAATGTTCCTCCATGCCCTCCCGAGGGGGCTGCGAGGGCTGGAGCGAAGAGCAGTGTCAGGGCTCTCTGCATCCAGGTCACTTTCCCCACATGAGCTGTGCTATGAGCTGCTTCTCTCCCCTGACACAGCCCAGGTGGGGAAAGTGACCTGGATGCAGATAGCCCTGTCATGGCTCCTTGTTCCCCTTGCTCACATCCCCCTAGGGGGGATGCAGTTTCGCGGGGGGCAGCCAGCAGCCTTACTAGCCACTCCATACATGCAGGTCAGTTTCCCTAGGTGGACACAGGCTAGGGTGACCAGATGTCCTGGTTTTGTAGGGACAGTCCTGATTTTTGGGCCTTTTTCTTATATAGGCTTCTATTACCCCTGGCCCGATTTTTCACATTTGCTGTCTGGTCACCCTAACACAGGATGGGGGTACAGCAGCTAAGGGATAAGGAGTATAGGAGGCGTTAGTGAAGAAGGGGTCATTGTCATTGCTACTGTGTATTTTACAAATAATTTCAGACATACGTATCAATTTTATCAGTGACTAACGTCTCTCAGCACTGGCACAAGATGGGTGCCTCTGCCCCTCTGTCTCCTTCCCTTCCTCTATTTTTGGGAGCAGGCAGAAACCAATGTAAGGGTGGCAATACACCATATACCATGCCACCCTTATTAGTGCACCCTCTGGCCACCCAGCCAGGGATTAAGTTGTGCCAGGTTTGCTGGGACTAATTCCCACCACCTCTTTCAACACAAATTAAGCACTCGAGGCAGCAGGGCCCTGGAGAAGTGAGGAGTCTGTGGGGGGTAAGGGGTGATGGGGGGAGGAGCCCAAAAAGCCCACAGGTGCCAGGACCAATGGGGGGAACCCATGGGGCCTGGGCCAATGTGGGGACACCGCACTTATGGGGGCCAGGAGCACCAAAATACAAGTTCGGCGAGGGTGCCATTTTTCCTAAGGCTGGCCCTGCTGTTGATAGTCTATCAGATCTCAGACAGGCACAGCCAGCCAGGTCAGTGCTTCAATGGAAGACATCCAAAACCTGGATGCTGCAACAGTGCTGCTGATTCACTAGGTAGCACTTCTCCCTCTGAGTCAGTAGTGAGCTAAAGGTGTTAGGGGATGCGGTGATGCTGGAGATATTATGCAGAGGAAACACAAAACCAAGGCCCTCCTGATCACTTGCCATCACTAGAGATCCCATGGCATTTGGTTTATCCACAGTAGGAGACTTAACCTACAGTCCTGGCAAAAATCCAGATTAGACAATGAGACGCTGCCTAGTCACTTTCCCCCAGACAGATCTGACTGAATAAATCACTTGGTCATAACGTGTGGTACAGTGGCTCTATAGACTTTTAAAACCTTGTCATCTCATTCCTGAAGTGGCTGCTGGGGTTGGTAAAATAACCCTTGTAAATCACAACAGTGGTGTAACAAGGCCCCAGAGGGCCCTGGTGCACAAATAGGTTAGGGGCCCCTTCCCAATTCTGAAATCTGCCCCTTTTCAGCTCCCCACTGCCCCCTACGTCAGGTCCCCCACCGCCCCAATCTAGTTCCCCTTGCTCAGTGGTTCTCAACCAGGGGTACCTGTACCCCTATGAGTACACAGAGGTCTTCTGGGGGTACATCAACTCATCTAGATATTTACTTAGTTTTACATCGGGCTACTTAAAAAGCACTAGCAAAGTCAGTTCAAGTGAAAATTTCGTACAGCCAATGACTTGTTTATACTGCTCTATATAATTTACACTGAAATGTAAGTTCAGTATTTATAGTCCAACTGATTTATTTTATAGTTACATGGTGTGAAGGAGAACATCAGCAGTTTTTCAGTAGCAGGTGCAGTGACGCTTTTTTGTATTTTTATGTCTGATGTTGAAAGTAAGGAGTTTTAAAGTGAGGTGAAACTTGGGGATACGCAAGACAAATCAGACTTCTGAAAGGGATAGTCTGGAAAGGTTGAGAGCCACTACCCTAGCTCCACCCGCCAGCCCCAGTCCAGCCTCCATCTCGTCTCTGGGCCCCACCTGAGCCTCTGTGCATCCCCAGTGCTGCAATCCCCCACACCTTCTCCATGCATTCTAGCAAGCTGTTCATGCCGAGGCTCACCCTGGCTAAAGGGGCCCTACATCCCAACCTCCCCCTGCCCTGGGAGGCCCAGTGGGCCCTGCTCTCCCTACCAGCACTTCCTTTTAATTGGTCCCCTATAACCTCATGGACCCTGGTGCAACTGCACCACTTGACCCATTGTAGCTCTGCCTGTCGGGAATCTGGGCCTGCAGCAGAGCCAGTCTCTAGGTAACAAGTACAGCTGGCCTGTAGTAGCTGCCTGATTGACTCTACGGCCTGAGTGCTAGGAGGAGTCAGCAGACCAGCTCTTAAGCCCTGAAGCAGTTCACCAGCTGTTCAAGGTTAGCTTGTGGCTGCTCCTGCTCTGGACCCAGCCTGCATCACTCCAAGTAACCTGGCTCTGACCCTGGGCTCTGATTCCTGACTCTGGCCTCTATTCTGGTTCTGCATCTGGCCTCTGGCTTGGACTAAAATGAAGAGGAGTCCTTGTGGCACTTTAGAGACTAACAAACTGATTTGGACATAAGCTTTTGTGGGCTAGAACCCACTTCATTGGATGTAGGAAGTGAAAAATACAGGAGCAGGTATAAATACATGAAAGGATGGGGGTTGCTTTACCAAATGTGAGGTCAGTCTAATGAGATAAATCAATTAACAGCAGGATACCAAGGGAGGAACAATAACTTTTGAAGTGGTAAGAGAGTGGTCCATTACAGACAGCTGACAAGAAAGTGTGAGTAACAGTAGGGAGAAATTAGTATTGGGGAATTTAGGTTCAGGTTTTGTAATGACCCAACCACTCCCAGTCATTATTCAGGCCTAAGCTGATGGTGTCCAGTTTGCAAATTAATTCGAGTTCTGCAGCTTCATGTTGGAGTCTGTTTATGAAGTTTTTTTTGTTGAAGACTTGCCACTTTTAGATCTGTTGTTGAGTGACCAGAGAGGCTGAAGTGTTCTCCAACTGGTTTTTGAATGTTATGATTCCTGATGTCAAATTTGTGTCCATTTATTCTTTTACGTAGAGACTGTCCAGTTTGGCCAATGTACATGGCAGAGGGGCATTGCTGGCACATGATGGCATATATCACATAGGTAGATGTGCAGGTGAACGAGCCCCGGATGGTGTGCCTGATGTGGTTAGGTCTATGATGGTGTCCCTTGAATAGATATGTGGACAGAGTTGGCACCGGGTTTGGTTCCTGGGTTGGTGTTTTGGTTGTGTGGTATGTAGTTACTGGTGAGAATTTGCTTCAGGTTGGGGGGCTGTCTGTAGGCGAGGACTGGCCTGTCTCCCAAGGTCTGTGGGAGACAGGCTAACATGACAGAGAAGAGCAACAAGAATGATTAAAGGTCTTGAGAACATGACCTATGAAGGAAGGCTGAAGGAATTGGGTTTGTTTAGTTTGGAAAAGAGAAGACTGAGAGGGGACCTGATAGCAGTTTTCAGGTATCTAAAAGGGTGTCATCAGGAGGAGGGAGAAAACTTGTTCACCTTGGCCTCCAATGGTAGAACAAGAAGCAATGGACTTAAACTGCAGCAAGGGAGATTTAGGTTGGACATTAGGAAAAAGTTCCTAACTGTCAGGGTAGTTAAACACTGGAATAGATTGCCTAGGGAAGTTGTGGAATCTCCATCGCTGGAGATATTTAAGAGTAGGTTAGATAAATGTCTATCAGGGATGGTCTAGACAGTATTTGGTCCTGCCATGAGGGCAGGGGACTGGACTCGATGACCTCTCGAGGTCCCTTCCAGTCCTAGAGTCTATGAGTCTATGAGACTACCACTCTGAAACCTATTCCTGGCTACTGATTCCTGCTCTAACCACTAGACATGCTACCCCACACAGTCTCTGACAATGCCCCTCTGTTGTGTGCCAGCATATAAAGTCCAAGTTCCAAGTGCAACAGTGTATGCATGTAGGATGTTATTTTATCCATCATATTTCTGTACATACAGAAACATGCTGCAGCATCCCAGTCGTTTATTTCATTTAACAGTGTCACCTGAAGACAAGACTGCTGTTCTGTCTTTTTGCCTGTTTGGTTTCTCTTGTGTTTGTGGCATGATTCCTGCTTCTAAAATTAATTGAGTAAAGATAATAGCAATTTTTTTAAATGCCTTTTATGTAGCCATAGGTAAATAAAGAATCGAGTGTAACATGTATATAGCACTTTTCAGTGATCAGAGCACTTTGGAAACATTAACCTTCCCAGTCTTCCTTTGGGGTGCATACAAATACTTGGAAAGTCTGGAGCGGGAAACAGGTGTGCAGCCTGAAGACAAACAGAATTATTGGGCCTCTTTTGGTATTCCCTGGCACCTTGTGTGATTGTTTACACCAGTACACAGGGGTGCACTGCACTACTATTCCTATTAGGTAGCATTTTACAAAATACGTTGCATCCTGCAGAGGTATAACAGCCAATCAGGTCCCTTATCCTTATTTTAGAGAAGGGGGAAACTAAGGCAGGGAGCTGGCATGACACAGGGAGCCAGTGACAGAGCCAAGATTAAAACTCACTCAAGTTGTTGGAACCCATTGCCTTGTTCAAGCTACTGGAGACTGCACCTGTATGAGGTGAAATGCAGCCCTGCATGGGGAGCCAGCACAAGGATTCTGCACTACTTAAGTCTTCAAAGTGGGGCATAAACCCATAGGCAGCTGGGAAAAATATTCCTGCGGGGGATGGAGTAAAACTGTCCGGCCCCACTCTCTGGTGTGTTGGAGGGGCTGGAGGTGTCTCTCTACCCTGGCCTGGCGTGGAGGGGAAGGCCCAGGGAAGGAAGTTAGGTAATGAGCCTGCTCCACACTCACCCCACAGTGGAGGCTCCTGTCATGTGGGGTTTGCAGGTCCCCGCCAGCCATCCTACCACCCAAGAAGACAAGGATGGGAAGGACAGAGGAGGAAAGAAAAGGTCAGCAGCCCAACATAATGCTCCAAAGTGAAGATAGGATTTCTCATCCAAGAGCTAAAGTGTTGAGGGGCCCAGGGGGAGGGATCCTAGTTGAGCCATAGAACACTGGAGCAATTGAAGGAAGAGAGGGGAGGTGCAGCCAGGAACTGGAAATTGTGGTCTGATCTGTAGGGTAGATGGACTTGGGTGTTAGGGCAGCAGAAGGGTCCTGGGAGGAGTAAGGGGCAGTGGAGCATCAGGGCAAAAGGGGGCAGTTAGGGTAGGGAAGTGGTTTGAGGATGAGGAAGGAGGGGAGGTTATTAAGAAGAGCGTTTACTGGGGAATGGGGTTTGGGGATGGAGATGGCGGGCAGTGGTGGGGAGGGTTTGGAGAGTGGAGGGAGGGTTTGGGCAGGGTAATGTTTCATGGGACCATTTATTTGGGGGGCTGTGTGATGGGGTGGCTTTATTTAGGGAGATGGGGGGGAGTTGGTGTGGTGGAGAGGTGGGATGGCCGGGGGCTGTGGTAGGAGATTTTGTGGGATTTGCATTTCTTTGGGGAGGTGTTTATTCAGCCAGGAGTTGGACATGTTCAAGCAGGGGCTGCATGGGGGTTATTGGGGGTTGGAGGGCTTTGGGTGGGAACTGTGGGAAGGATAGGTAGGGGGATTGAGCAGGTGATTGGAATAGATGACCTCCTGAGATCTCTTCCAACCCTGATTGTCTATGATTCTATTGTGGGAGCAGGGGAGCTTGGAAGTGCAGGAAGTTATGTAGCGGTGCCAGTGGCTGCAGCTGGCTGTGGCTGTGTCTGGTTCCCTTCTTGTAGCAGGGTGACTGGGAAAGCAGCCACAGCTGTAACTGGCTTAATGAGGGCCCTTATAAGAGGGAGATGGACCTTGCTGTCTGAGTGGGAAAGGATACTGAAGTGAAGCAGAGCTGGGGAAAGGCCAGAGGAGCTGGGGAGCTCCGGGCCAGCAACTCCCCAGCTGCAGAGCCTTGTACAAGGCCCCTGGAGGTACTGGGTTGCAGGGAAAGGCAGCAGGTCAAAACCTCCCTTGCCTGTGATGACTGTTTTATACAGACTTCAGTCAGCCCCAGTGAGCAGGGGCTAGATGGTAACTGGCAGTAGCCCAAGACTGAGGCAAGGTGGAGATAGAGGGTTGGGGTTCCCCTGGGTGGGGAGACCCTGAGACAGGGGCGGTATTGCCACAGGCCAGCACCCCAAACACAAGAGGCGCTGGGTCCTGGGAGGGACATGGGGGCCAGCAGCAGTTGGACACCGGCCTGCAGAGGGTGCTCCAGAGGCTGGAAGAACTAATTCCTGAGGTGACCAGCAAGAGGCGCCACAGGGGTGAGTCCCACACCGTCACACTCCTCTACAGCCCCTTTTCTCCTTTCCTCTTTGTGTCTCATTCCCCCTCTCGCTGGCACCAGCCCCAGCTCTGCTGGCAGGCACCAGGATGGGCTGGACTTGCTGCTGCTGCCACCACACTGGGGGTGGGGCTGACTCATTGACTGCACTTGGCTTGGAGTTGTGGGCAGAGTCCATCCCAAGGCCCATGCACTCTCCTCACTGCCTGGCTCCGAGGACACTCCTTGCTCATCTTGCTGCTGAGTAGCCAGGAGACTCAGAGCCATGCTGGCCCTGGTAGCAGCAGAGGTGGGGCTTCGCTGGCTGAGATGGGGTGAGCACCCAGGCAGTGGAATGGCTCAGATTTGGGTGGAGATGAGCCCCCTCTAGACCTAGCACCCATGCATCTGCCTTGTGTTGGTGTGACCATTGGGTAACACACCAGTGGTCAAACCCGACCTCCAGAGCTAAAAGCATGAGCTGCTACAGCTTGAGTTAAAGCGCCGAGGCTGCCATGCCGGGACTGTTGCGGACACCTGACATCCGCAGATCAGCACAGCGGGTACCTATAACACCCCCTCACCAGAGCGCGACTTTGGCCTTCTGCCAACAGGTGATGTTCACCTTTCATGAACATGTCAAGGATTCCATTTTGCTTCTGGGATTGTTGCCACTGGTCCGGAAACATGCTCCCCAAAACTCAATCCCCAGCCTGCAGTTGGATCCATGTCAGCAGGCCCTGGTGCCTGGGAGGAGTCCCCATTGAGTGCAGTGAGCCTTTGCCTGGGCCTATGGCTCTGCCCATATGGATCCAGTTGCAGGGATGGGACCTGGAAAAGGATCTTTGCCAGCTGGCAGTGGTACAACACCCTGGCCTAACATAGGCAAAGCTGCCAACTGGGGTCCTGGAAGTACAATGGTTGTAAATGAATGTTCTGCCTTTCCCAAACCCTGTGTTAGATGCTGTGCCTGATTAATTGACTCTCTTACTGTGTCATCAGACCCTTTGGTGGTGGTGTCTGAATTCATGAAAATCCTGTTTTTTACTGATCAATTAATTTGATTTTCTTTGAATTATGTGTGATCATAAAAGAAGTGCTCTGTGCCTGATGACAACTTCCTTTGAGGTGTAGCACTTTAATTTACATACTGTGTCTGCTTTGAAGTCAGAGCAGAATCCTGCAGTGTGATGTGTGTGCATGAGAGAGAGCCAGATGCTGAGCCAACTTCTGCTCTGTGACATTTGTGCAAATCCAGATCAATCCTAAAACTAGAACTGAGCTCAGAATCGGGCCTTCTGTGTGGTCCCCAAGCATATCAAGGACTCTACTGGATTCAAGGAAAAGCAGAGAAGGGAAAATCCCTCTGTTTGGCCATATGCTGCCTTCACAGTGAACAATAACTTGACCTGAAGATGATCGTGCACATTAAAGATAATATTATGTATCTGTATAGTTCAGCTCAAAGTGAACTGGCAATAAAACAGTCAAGGGAAGCTGTTATGCTGGTAAAATATCAGTGTGCCACAAGTTGCATAACTCAAAAAGCTTTTTATGGACACAGCGTCAGCACGGTTTAGAGCCCTTTGTTGCACTCACACCAGTTTTATGCTACCATAATTCAGTGGAGTTATTCCGTATCTACCCTGGTGTAAATATCCGATAAAGCAGGCCCTGTTACGCTGTTTTCTGAGCTCAGTCCTCAGTTCCCCTTGCCAAGACCTGACTTCCTCCTATCCAGTCTCCTTTTCATAGAGAGACTCTAGGCTGGGCCTGCTATCACTGGTTTTATGCTGGTCACTCTGACTGCAGCGAAGTGACTCCCACTTTACAATGGCGATCAGGACAGAATCAGGCCCAGCAACTTCTTAACATTCACCCAGCACCTACTAACTTCAGAGCTGCCAAGATGTGGTATAAGTTATGGGGTGTGTGTGGGTCTAAGTGTGTTCTCTTGAAAAGGGGAAGTCCTGTACATAGCCTACTATTCCTTATATCTCCTCCCACCATCTGCACCTTTGGCTTGGGCTCATTTTAAGTGTCACCTTTCAGTTCGGTTCATCATGTGACTTCAGTCAAAACTCCGTTCCAAATGGCACATTACTTACAGAAAAGCACATGATAGTCCTCCCCTGCTAGCAGTAACCCCCCAGCGTGGGTGCTGGGGGAAGGGGAGGAGGGCAAATGCAGAGTGGGTGCTGCAGAAGGAAAAACAATCACAGCTAGATGTTCCCTCATGACCTGAGGGAGCCAGAGAGTGAAATCCTCAGCCTACTGAAGTCAATGGCAAAGTACCAGTGTCTGCATCACTAAACACCACAAAGGAGACTGACACCATGGTAGACAGCAGGACAGTTGGCATTCCTGTGTCCACTCGCCCAGTGTAGCTGGAAGGACTGTGCTTGCCACCCGCTGCAGGTCAAATGTCTCCAGTTGTTTTACGGACTCAGTAACCCCCATGCTCACAAATTGAGCAATGACTCCTGTGGCACAGTGTAACCTTGTATCTAACAGGATGTAGGCTAGAGAGAGAGATGGAGACAGACTGGTCTACATCCTCAAAGGTATGTAAGCTCCTAACTTCCATTGATTTCAGAATACAGAGTTGTTGTAACTGTGCCAGTGCCAGGATATTAGAGAGATAAGATGGGGGAGGTAATATCTTTTATTGGACCAACTTCTGTGGGTGCGAAAGACAAATTTTCAAGCTACACAGGTCACATGAGGCAGAGCTCTGTGTAGCTCAGAAGCCCATCTCTCACCAACAGAAGTTGGTCCAATAAAAGATAGTACCTCCCCTATCTTGTGTCAATGATTTCAGTGGAAGTTAAAAGCCTAACTAACTTTTGAGGATCTGGCTCACAGATCTTAGGGGTTTTCTGTGTAAAAGTTTTATCCAGCCTGTTTATGTAACTGCTAAATGAAAGCTTTTCACTGGAACATGAGACCACCCCGGCTTCCTCAGGAGTACTGCAGATACTATATCCACATACTGTCCTTGCGTATCTTCATTGCAAGCCTACGTGCATGGTGCAGAGTAGACTCTTGCTTACCCAGAAAACAGTTGGGATTTTCATTCACTCTCCCTCTAAATACATCAAGTTGCTGTATCATTGGGGATGTGTCCCCATATTCGATCTTAACTGAAGCAAGTAGAAAAATGCAGAAACAGCCTGCCAAAGTGTTGGATACATTTAATTTTTTTTTTTTTTGCTGTGTGTTACTTATATCTGCTCTGTATTCTGCTTTTCTAAAACTAATCTTTATTTGGGGGTGGGAAAGGGGCAAGGAAGCAAGGATCGTATTTGGATCTTTTCAAGAAATAAAACAACATAGAGTACATCTTAGGAGAGAAAGGGGGCAGCGTACTTTGCCTTTATTCCCCTGGCCTGCTGCCTAAGGGAAACATTCACTGGCAAATCTAAAACTTGTTCAAACATCCTTTGGAGAAGCTGAACACTATTAAATTATTTATTTTATCTTTGAAGTGTTTCCATTTCTACATTGTTAAGGATTTCTTGGGAAAAGCTGGGATGTCTAAGAATGTTTGGCCTGTCATGATCTTTGAAACATCCTCTTCCCTCCCCCCTTCCTTTCTTTTTTTTTTAAATATTGATGAGAATACGTCTGATGCAGAGTGACTGCGCTCAGGGTAGAAATTTAAAGAAAACTTTGCCTCTTTGAAATAGCGGGAACCTGGTTTGCACCATGTTTTTTAAGAGAAAATGGTCTTGATACAAACAGAAAAGATGTGATACATTAAGCAATGCTCTCCAGCGCCTACTCCAGCTAATGCTAAGAGCACTCCTTTTGAAATTGCAGTGCTAGCAAGGCCTTCCAAAACCAGCATGAGAAGTAATTTCATTTGCAGGGTTATCATCCACTGAGGCCTGTTCCTTAAGAGCTTAATTCCATGCTTACTGAAGTCAATGAAAGGATCCCCGTTGACTTCAAGCAGCCTTGGATTGGGCCCCCCCCAAAACTGTTACATAGTTGTTGTTACCCTTTTCCAATATTTTCCTTTTTAAAAGAATGAGAAATTAAATGCACACATCCAGAACAATCAGTATGGAGCTTCATGTAGCAGTGATGCATTGGCCTCTGGGTTGGGGGTGAAGGAGCAGCTGGTCATTAGGGGCTAATGGGATAAGCCCCATTAATAATACTACAGATGCAAACTAGTGTGGTACCTCACCCTGAAGAGCATCAGCCACGTGTTGCCATGGGTGGTCTCATGGCAGGGCTTCGGCCCCTTGGAGAATGCAGTCTGCCTGCATGCCTCAGGGGAACTTCTGGCCTTTCAGCAGAGGCCGGCGGCACAGATCATACAGGTTGCTGAGAGGCCACTTGTCAGAGCCCTGTGAAATTCTTTGTATTTTTAATAATTTTTCATTTTATTTTTAGGAAAGTTGGCAGGGGAGGAGGAGGGCAGGTCCTGCTCCTGCTCCTGGGTGAAGGGGTTAGAAGGCCCTGGGGAGAAGAGAGGGTTGCCAAGCAAAGCACACCCTGCACTGACCCCACAGAAGCAGTGCCTGTCCTGCCTGGTGTCGCATCTTGGCACTCGGGGTTGCAACACTGCTTGGCATTGGCTAGGCTGCCATTCTGTCTTGATGCCCAGAGTGGGGAGCCAGGCCGAACCCCACCGGACAGGAGCTGTAGGATCCACAGCTGCAGGGTGAACTTTTTGTTTCATATTTGTGGAAAATATGAGGCTCTACAAACTGAGATTCTGCCTGTGCTTCCTGCAGCATCCAGCCTCTACAGCAGGTCCAGGTCCAAATTTCTTGGTCAAGGTATAGTCAAAATCCAGACTCTAGAGAAAATAATAAAAAAAACAATAAGTGTGTAAAAAAAAAAAGTTCAGAGTCCATACAAAAGCATCTGGTGGTCCGGCTTTGGCCTGTGGTCCACCTATTGAGTACTCTTGCCCTAGAGTCTCTGCAGCATGTTGCTTACAGGAAGAAGAGAGAGAAGGCTGAAAAGAAGGGAATGCAGGTTTCTCTGGTGGGGATTCAGCGCACAGGTCTCCCTGCAGCCACAGTTGCCTCAGCTCCTGCTTTTTCAGAATGAACAGCAAGTAGGGAAGGGTCACAGTTTCAGATGAGGAAAGAGAGGGATTCTGAACCTGGTAGTGGGTGTGTCATCAGGTAGATAGTGAAAAGGTTCTGAGCCCAGGGAAGAGCTCTGAATCTGGAAGATTGTGTGTGTGTGCACGTAAGGGGTTCTCATCCTGGGACCACCCAGGGGGTGAGAGCCCAGTGCAAGGGGATTGATTGAGCTGTGGGGAGATTAGGTAGGAAAATGAGGGGTTCTCAGCCTGCCTGAGGGTCAGAGCATGGGGGGGCAGGCAGGGTGTTTCTTAATAGTTGGAATTGTAGCGTCACTGAAGTCAGGAGATTGCACAGATAGTTAGATTTATCCCAAAGTGTCTTAAGTTCAGTGCCAGAGAGAATCTCACCAATGCACACATGTAGGGCTGACTTTAAGCCTATTCCACCAATTCCCCCGAATCGAGCCTCACGCCTAAGAGGGCCCCGCACCCAGTGAGAATCCCTTCCCTGGCTAGAGGCACCTTTTTAATTTTTACTGACCTGGTGGCACTCCGGGTTTTCAGCAGCACTTCGGCGGCGGGTTCTTCACTTGCTCTGGGTCTTCAGCGGCACTTCGGCAGCAGGTCCTTCAGTGTCGCCGGAGACCTGGAATGAGTGAAGGACCCACTGCTGGAGTGCCAGCAAAGACTCAGAGCACCGCCTGGTGAGTACAAGCCCCACATCTTTATTTATTTTTTTTTTTGTGTGTTTAAGTCATCCCTGCCAGAGCCCTGTCGAAATTGTTCGAATTGGGCCTCGCACTTCCTAAAGCCGGCCCTGCACACATGCACAGTGCAGACCAAAGAGAGCCTTTGAATAGGTTACCGGTCAGGAAAGCAGGTGACTTACCTTTCTGTTGCACAGCTGTAAGAGAAGACAGGACAGATCAGTGCCATGGTATAAATAGGCTGCGGAGGAAGTTGGTAACTAGGGTGACCAATAACAGGTGTGAAAAATTGGGATGGAGGTGGGGGGTAATAGGTGTCTGTATAAGAAAAAGCACCAAAGATTGGGACTGTCCCTATAAAATCAGGACATCTGGTCACCCTATTGGTAACTCTTTATGGAGTGGCACCTGGTGGGACTGTTCTCAACTGTAATACTCAAAGGCTTTTCATTCTAGCTGGGTTGAGAGGAACTCCCGCTCTCTGACTTATTGTCAAGGAAATGTTATCCCTTTTGTCAGCTCCCTGATTGAAATGTGCAGTAAAGTGTATTGGAAAACTGGGACACAAGGGTGTGTTTATGTTGTTATATTTTATTCCACATGAGAGGGAATTTGTTCTGTTTTGGGCTGTTCTCCATGTTGCTCTCTTGCATGCACACTGGTGATTAGGAAAATGGCCCATTTCTTTCCCATAGCTGATTGTTTTCGCTCTTTGGCAAGCACGCATTGAGTGGTTTTGATTGCGTTAGTTTAACTCCAGTGTTTGTAAGTGGCACATCTTCTGCAACCACTCATTAAGCATTTACTTCTCTCTTTCATTTCCAGGTTTAGTTAAGTGTGTGTATGAGGAGTAGGTGGGTGTTAAAATGGCTCTTGATGAGGGTTTTTCCCCTTTCCTTCTCCAAAAGGTGGTGGTGTTGGTTGTTTTTTTTTTTTTTTTTTTTTTTTTTTAAAAAGGCTGGCCCACTGCAGATGCTGCTAGTGGAGGACACTGTTCTAATGAGTCTGAAACTGTGGAGGAAGCCTCAACATAAAGTAAGACTATGGGATTATAATGCAAAGCTATCCATCTCTGGTACTTATATGGCTACCCTGGTCGTCGTATCTGTGCACCGCAAAGGCTTTAAAATGTGTATGTAAATAACAGAGTTAAGACTCTCTCACAGCAGTGCACAGAGGGCCCCAGCCTGTATGGGACAGAAAGGTTAAGGCCTAAGTCCTGGAGAGGTGATTATGCAAGCATAATGCATGCAGATGGTAAGTGATCCTTGTACAAGAAGTAGTGCATGTGATGTGGATAGCTAGATGGCATCCAGCCACGGTGCATACCAATGTGTTTGTAGCTTGGCTGTTCTAATGCTGCAGGGTGCACATGAGGACCAAAGGAAACATGACAAACAAGAAGAAAATGAGCTGGGGCCACAGTCCAGCTAATGTGGACACTGCCTTACACAGCAAAGGCAAGCCAGAGCCAAGTATCATGAACATGTTACTCCTAACGAGAGGAGAAATAAGATGTGCCCTACAGAGAAGCATCTGTGTACGTAGTAGCATCCTGCATGCATTGGCTTGAATCAGAAGTGGTCACAGTACATTCAGGCATCTGTAGCTGTGTGCACTGCACCACAACTCTCATAGGATTCGGTGCTTGCTTTGGGCTAATCTTGCTCCCATTGGAACCAGGATTTGGCTATGAATTGTTTTTCTCTGCTTTCTTTCCCATTCTGCCTCACGCACATTCCAAGTAATAATGGTTTTTAAAGTTCTAAACAGTAAAGCTAGAATTGTTATCCTCTAGCATCCCATTGGCTATAACAGCAACTGATTCTACAGTGAAACTCTCGAAAGCAGTTGGGATAAAACAGCTGAAATTGCCATATCATCTCTGATTTCTTGGTGGGGGCTAGGGAAGGAATTATGGTGGCTACCTTCACCTGGAATGGGGAAATCTGCTGTCTAAGGAGTTTGGTCAGTGACTGGGTTAGCCTATTTTGAATCTGTTTTGGAGACACAGCTAGCCTGTGGGGAGGAAAGATGTTTTTGTCATTAAGACAGTGGCCTGGGACTAAGGACTAAACTAGATCTTGCAAGTTTAAAATGGTGGATTCTCTGTAACTTGAAGTCTGGTTTTTTTGTTTTTTTTTAAACCATGATTTGAGGATGTCTGTAACTCAGGCAGAGGTTCTGGGTCTATTACAGGAGTGGATGAGCAAGGTTCTGTGGCCTGCAATGTGCAGGAGGTCAGACTAGATGATCATGATGGTCCTTTCTGACCTTAAAGTCTGAGTCTTCATTCAGTTCCTGACTTTGGACAGGATATGTGCAAAACTGCTTAGCAACCACAGTTGGGGGTCAGACTTTCAACAGAACCCAGCATGTTGGTAGCTGAGCACTTTTGTAAATCTGGCCCTACATTTCTCTGTCTCTCTGGTCTCCATCTATAAAATGGGATAGTTGTTCTTCCCCACCTGGCATGGGTGTTGTGAGGGTAAATCCATTAAAAGTCTGAGGTGCTCAGATATTATGGTGATGGGACAGGTGATCTAGCAAAAGTTATCATCAGGCTAGGAAGGAAGGTCCTTCAGAAAGTCAAAGAAAGAAAGAATGTAATTCTAATTGGGATGCCTACTGTTTCTTTGCAACAGCAACTAGGGAGACCTGACAATTAGAATGCCGCAAATATAGGGCTTATGGGAAGCTCTTGAAAATGACAAATTGATGTGACTTGTCTTGGCTTCCAGGAAGCTGGTGGACAATCTAATTAAGGATAATATTAGAGGGGTAGCCGTGTTAGTCTGGATCTGTAAAAGCAGCAAAGAGTCCTGTGACACCTTATAGACCAACAGAAGTATTGGAGCATGAGCTTTCGTGCATCCAACGAAGTGGATATTCACCCATGAAAGCTCATGCTCCAATACTTCTGTTAGTGTATAAGGTGCCACAGGACTCCTTGCTGCTAATTAAGGATAGAATTGTTGGAAAACTATAATGTGAAAGAGTCAAACCACCTTGGCTTGTGTGAGGGGAAAATCCTGTCTCTCTTGTTACAGATCATTGTGTAAGGGAAGGAAATAGTAAAGTGCCTGCTTGGCAAATATTTGCCTTGGGTTTCCTACAATTTTTTATTCATCATTATTATTATTGAGGAGGTGACAAGTTTGGGGTGGAGTTTTTTTAAAGCAAATTCAGAAACATTGCAAAAGTAAGTAGCATATTAATGATAAACTCGGAAAAACAGTAGAACCATAATGTGAGTGAAATTAAGGACAGACCGGCCTTGCCAAAGTACACTGACCTTTGCCCCTTCTGCCTGCCAAGGAAAGTCCTGGCTGCGGAGTTTTCTGAGCTAATAAAAGCACAGGCCTCTCACTCATCACTGAGTTCCTATTCACTCTGCAGTACTAGAAGTCAGGGCACTTGCATCAAACTGTCAGCTGCCTACATCTGGCATGTCCAGAAAGGCCCTCATCCTAAGCCCAATCCTGCTCCATTCCAATCAATGGTAAAACTCTCCTTCATGGCCACAGTCCTGGGGCCGACCCCTCTGCGGGTGAAGCTTCTGTACATTGACCATCACTCATCTCATGCACTAATAATGACCAGGACCACAGGCTACCTAGCTACTTGGTGAGACGAGGTGGGTGAGGGAATAGCTTTTATGGGACCAACTTCTGTCTTTGAAGAAGAGCTCTGTGTGGCTTGATATCTTGTCTCTCTCTCTCTCCAGTTGCTCATGATGGAATAAAAGGTTCATACAACTTTGTTACAAGGAAAGAGCCACTTTTCTTGTGTATAAAATAAAAAAAATCTGAGCTGGTAAATGAGTTTTTTTTTTTTTTTTTTTTTTTTTTTTTGTCCTCTGTAAAAGTTTATCAGGTTTGTAACACCTGCAAAACTCCACAATCCTCTCCCCCTTAGCATACAGAAATGAAGTGCAGAACAGATTGGTGTATCCTGTAACATTTCAACTGAATTTTCACTTAGAGCAATGATTTGCAACCTCTCTCTTTCTAAAATGGTACGTCATAAACCACATCAGAGTGAAGCTCTCTCCAGCATAGAGGGTCAGCGCATGATGCTTTGCACCACTGTGAGTGGTGGGTATCACAGGCTGTGTCTTCCCAAACAGACAGGCGTGGCCCCGCTCGCGCTGCACCCTCAGAACCCCTCCCAGTGGCAGATTTAGAGTTAGTGGGGCCCTGTGCACAGCTTCATTTTTTGGCGCCCCCCCTTGAGACCAAGCCAAGAAAAAGAACATTCTCTCATCTCTTCCCCCCCCCGTTTTTCATTCTTTTTTTCTTCATTCTCCTCCTATTGTATAAATAATGGGAAGTAAATGATGATGATAAAGTGAGGTATCTTAATTGGGGTAGGAGGTTGGGGTGCAGGAGGGAGTGTGGGGGGTGGGCTCTGGGAGGAAGTTTGGGTGCTGCTTGGACAGGGGGTTTGAGTGTGGGAGGAGGAGTGAGGGGTGCAGGCTCTGGGAGGAAGTTTGGGTGTGGGGTGCAGGCCCTGGGTTGGGGCAGGGGGTTGGTGTGCGGGAGGAGGGCAGTGGGGCAGTGCTTACCTCGGGTGGCACAGCTCTCAAAGCGGCCTGCACACACCTCCAGCAGTGGCCCCTAGGTGAGGGGGAGCCAAAGGGTCTCCATGTGCTGCTTCCCACAGGCACTGCCCTCAGCTCCCATTGGTCACAGTTTCCAGCCACTGGCAGCTGCAAAATTGGCTTTCGGGGTGGGGGAAGCATATGAAGACACCTTCTCCCCAGGGGCTGCAGGAAGCAAAGCGGCACAGAGGGAGGGAGGCAGAGCAGGCAGTGAGACGCCTTAGCTCTGCTGCTGGCACGTCTCTGGGCGTCCCTTGGGGAGAGGGGGACAGCGGGTCTCCGTGCACTGCCCGGGGAGTGACCTCCCCCACCGTCAGGGGCACACAGGAATGTGCTAGCAGCCGGCTGCTTCCAGGAGCAGTGTGGGGCCACCGGCCGCAGCCTGCCTGCCTGAGCCCTTCTGCACTGCCGGCCAGGACTTGGGGGCAGGTTGTCAGATATTTGTCCTGCATTTTGGGGGCCTCCTGTTGGGGGCCCTGTGCCACTGCACGGTTTGTTTAAGGATAAAGCTGCTCCTGCTCTGTCCTGTGCATGTTCTGCATTTGGCTTTGTGCCATTACCGTAAAGTTATGGGTGGCATCTTCAGCAAAGCATAAGTATTAGCTCCACTCTGCTCCCACAGAAGTCAGTGGGAATTAGTTAGGCCAATGCTGACTGCTTTTAAGAATCTCACCTCAAAGGTGCAATGTATTCCTGCAGGCACTATGGTCCTGAGAGACGCAGAAAACAGTGTATTGGAATGCAGACTGCCCTTGAGTCTCTGCAGGCTTTCAAATGACTACTTTAGTTGGTCTCCCATGAGCCATACTGTACTATAAATGTGTTGTATCAACCAAGCAAGGTACTAACAACTTCAACAGGACTTTATTTTTACAATGGAAACCTCTGTACCAAGCTGCTGCTGCACCCTCCGTAACTCTCACTCAACCTCCTCAACTCCTTCCGCCCCCTTCCTGTTTCCTGTCCTTTCAGACTCCCAACAGCCAGTGCTCCCGGTTCTAATAATTACAACCACATCTAAACACCACAAAATGTATGCTAAGGAAAACCCCCTTGGAGGACACTATTAAATTCTTCTTTCAGGATCAGCCCCAAGACCCCCAATTCCCCTATATATTCGTGCGTACTGGGGACTGAGTAAGTCCATATTCAGTTTCCTCACTGAGAGGCAGTTTGCCATTTCACCCCACCCTGCCATGGAAGTAGTAGTGAGTTTGGTATCTTGACTCATGAAGATCCCCCATGATTTGCACAGATCTAGTCTGCCCCCAGCCCCTTCCCAGCAAGATTCCCATGACTGCCCCCTGCACCCCATCTCTGTGATGTCTTCAACAGAGTGATGAGGGAAGTCGCACATGTTGATGCTTACTTGGGGTCTGATCCAAAAACCATTGACATGAGTGTAGGGTATCTTTCCATTGACATAAGTGAACTTTGGGTCAGCCTTAGGTCAATGCTAACGTTTACTGATTTGCTACTCAGGTTTGGGGAGGGGATAATGGTGGAGTGTGGCCCTATTCTTGATATGTATGCTTCCTACCCCAGCGTGCTGTTGCCTGGCCCTCACAGAACACTGGTTGAAGTGGGGAGAATGCTGGAGAGCTTCTCTTCTTTCTCTGCACTTTTCCTAGGTGGGAACCATGAATTTAGATACACCTCATACTGGTTAAACACAGAAGTATTTGGCCTCTTAGATTTAAACCTGCACCTGTTTTAACCTATAATTTATTTTTATTTAAGTATCCAATACTTGTTAATATATTGAAAGCTGAACGAGCCAGTTATTGTTTTGCGTGGACAGCTTTATGCCTGTGTAGCAAGGTGGCCTGGCGACCCTCGGAAACTGACAGGGAGGGACCACCTCCTGCCCCCTGGTGGGCAGAGCCAGGAAAACCACACCCACCATGCCAGAAGCAGAAGGGTGGTACAGGAAATACAAAAGGGAGCCCTGAAGCTCACTTGGGCTGGAGCCGCTGAGGGAGACAGACACCTCCCATCCACAGCTAGAGTGGGAATCTGAAGCAGACCTCTGCTGCCCCAAAGACTGATCAGATCTTCCAGAGCTGCCAGACATTGAGGAGCTGCTAGGACTTCCACTGGCTGTGTACCCCGAAGAGAGAGAAGACGATGCCGGGATCCAGGTACACCCTGAGGGGAGGAAGTAGCCCAGGAAAAGCCAACTGTCGTCTGGCTGCATTGCTGCCTGAACTCAGGTCAGCGTGTTGTGGCCAGATTGCTGCTGACTCAGTGGTGGGTCACTCCACCAATATTAGGACCCTGGGTTGGGACCTGGTGGAGCAGGGTGGGCCTGGGTCTCCTACCCCCTGCTGCCAACCCCATCCCTGGGGTGGCAGCCTCCCTGCCTTAGGCCAGGAGGCCAGTGTTGGTCTACTGTCCACCAGGGCTAGGAAGTTAGGCTATCGACTACTTACTGCTGTGCCCTGCCTGAGGGTCAGAGCCCTTTAGACTGTTTGGTGCCCTGCCCTACCTGAGGGCCTGGGCTCCTTGACTATTTACTGCTCTGCCCTGCCTGAGGGCCTAAACCCTAGAGACTGCTGATTTCCCTCCTTTGCAGATTGCTGTTACAGGTGATAGCGAGGAGGCATGGCTTCCCTCCGAGACTGACAGGGAGGGATGATCATGCACTCTACAGCCAGATCTAGTATAAGTATTGGTTGGCACAGGTCCTTCTTTAATTGCATTATACAAACATAACAGAAAGTTGACCCAAAGTGGAATACAATTTTATCCATAAAACTCTCTTCTGACTAAGTACAGAGCTTTTAATTAAATTCCCGATACAAAGTGACGGCTTGTCTTTCATTTTGAGCCTAACTGATATCAGATTCATCCTTAAAATAGAGATTTTTCTACCAAAAAAAAAAGCAAATACCCTATCGCTCCCAATGTAAGTCAATAGATGACTTGATAGTATTTGACTTAACTGTAAAACTTTGTCTCACTTAAGAAGAATATAAAGTAAAAGATGGTCAAGGGACCCCACCGACATTCCTGTTGTATCACAATTATTTATCATAGTTGGTCTTCACCGAGGGTAGCAGGCTCCATTTATTTGATGAAACATTGAGCCAGGCATGAATTTAAAGGTTCCATGTGGCAACATGTTCATGCATGAGATTAAAACTGACTCAGCTGATTTTATTTTAGTCTTCTATTATTATGCATCTATTATTACAATAATTGGAAACAATTAGAAATTCTGATTTTTGTTACAAGCCTCAATAAGACTTTGAAGTCCCATGGCGTTCGGAGCTGTACAAACACAGAATAGAAGACAAGGAGTTCACAGTCTAAAACTGTGATTCTGTAAGCATGTGCGTGAATGTTTAACTTCAGTGCTGAGAGTGGGATTCCTCACTCTGCCTAAAATGAAACGTCTGAACTGGTCTTTGTGGGACTAGGGTTCAACAAATAAGATGGACCAAGAAAGAGACAACATGCAAACAAAACATTAAAGGTGCCAGTCTTGTTAGTTTATTTTAAAAGAAAATCTAACTCCTCCTTAATCTCCTCTCCGCACACTGTCCAAGGTCCTCAGTCAGTCTGTCCCATCATTGTTGGCCAAAATAGAGGGGCAAAAAACAAGGGGTGACCTGGTGTGCCTGAAGCAGCCCTCACTGGAAATGTCAAGGTCAGGGTCAGACTGCAAAAAGGAGAGCAGATAACCACCAATTTTGGGAATAACACTGAAGTTAAACTCACCCCCCAGTCTCAAACTGTGCTGCTGATCAACCCACACTGGTTATCGAGAAGCTGAAACAAGAAATCACACAGCCCTCTTTATTGCATTCCAGTTCTCTGGTTCCCGACCAGTACAGTGAGAAGTAATTTAAAAACTCTGCTCATATATACAAAATGTTCTTCTGACCCCATAGGATCAGCCACATTTCCAGGTCAATATTAGTTTGTATCTTACCCAAAATGCCATGCTGCTAGCCAATCCTTTAGCATCTACAACTAAAGGTTTACTATAAGGAAAAAAGAACTAGAAGAGAATTGTTAAATGATAAAGCACTCAGATACATACAGAGACTCCAAACTCCATATATTAGGTTCCTAGCAGTATTGGTGAATTTGCTGGCTTGAAAGTCTCTCTGGAATACAGCCACAGCTTGGATGAGTCATTCAGTCCTTTATTCAGAGCTTTGTTTGTAGAAAAGTTGCTCCGGAGGTAAGAAGCAGGAATGAAGACAAAACTGAGAAGATGCAGCTGCCTTTTTAAATCCTTTGCCATGTGACCTGTACTTCCTTTGTCCCAAACACCAGCTCACAGCACATTGCATGGAAAAGCCTTAGAGTTTGCTGTCCATAGGCATGCCCCTACATGTCTTGCTGACTCAAAGGTGTAGCCCCTGCCTTCTCTTAATGGGTAATTGTACAGCTGATGACCCTTAAACAGTGCCTGGCCTTGATGGCCCATCATGTCAATCTGTCTGGAGGTGTCAGCCAGAACCGTAGCACAAGTTTGGAAATATAGATATATCATACATATCTATAACTCACAATACAAAGGTGATACAAACATATAAACAAGATTATCATGCTTGGCAAATCATAACTTCCCCCTATACCTTACATGGCATATCCTGTAAGATTCGCTGCAATTCTGTAATATCTATATCAATAAGATTATAAATGGTCTCATATATTCCATACAGAGTCACACAAGACTACAAAAATTATGCTGGTACCAAACACTTTTTCTGAAAATTATTCAACCAGCTTTAGATAAGACTTGAGCCAAATTCTGGCTCTTCCCCCTTCCCCAACCAATGGACGTATATTAAACATAAGCCAAAATAGTGTCAGCATGTGTGTGTTTAAGATCAACCCCACCCACAGCCTCCTTGCACAATCTGTTCCTAATAAGAGTAGGGCTAATCTCTGCAGAGGTTGTGGGAGGGTGGTGTATAGATATTTGCAGTTTAGGGGGCATGAACCTGTGAAGCACAGCCCTGGCACCTGTAGCATATGTTCTCTAATGTCCTTCTGTTGCTCTTGATTGTTCTTCCTGTCCATAGGAATTCTCTTAGGCAGGATTTTCCCCTAAGAGGATGTGGCAGTAGGTCCATTTTAATTGTTTCTAGTTGGCCGTACTAGGTAAGAGTCAATGGGAAATGATTTGTTAACCCATGCCTAACCTATCCTCTCCTTTTCTTGAAAGGCCTTAGTATATCTGTCCAAACTGTGAATGAGTCGTCGTTCCAATGAAATAGATGTATATTTCTCTGCATGCTAAACAGCAGTGGTCCATGATATAATATGATATGTTCACAGACCACAGTCTCACCGACAAGGAGGCACAGGAAGAAGTGTCACTAGCACTGACAGACCTGGGAACTGAGATTCAGTCTCAAAGTAGCTGAACGTTAAAATTACGTATCTTAAAAAGTAAAGATGCAATAACGAAGGCTGCCAGGGTCACTGGAGGACTGACAGGGCCAAGGAGGTGGGCCTTAGGGCTGCCTGGGTCACTGCAGGACTGACAAGGCCAGGGAGGTGGGCCTTAGGGCTGCCTGACACCACTTGACCAGAAAGACTTTGCCGAACACTACATGTGGAAGGGGAAACCACTTAGTGGCCTGGCCAAAGAGCTGAGTCATGAAGAGGAAGCTACAGTTCCTGGAATGAGAGAGGGTCTGCAGAGAGAGAAAGAGACAGAGACTGATGGAGTGCAACCACAGGAAGGAGCAGCCTGGCAGAGCTAATCCCCAGAATGGCCAAGAGGAGATGCCACCCAGTGATGAGTAGCGCACCCCATCATAGTTACCTATGTTCCAGGCCAATTTTGTGCCCACTTCCCCTGCATTGTTGGAAACGATCTCCACCAGAAATAAATAATCATGAAGGTTACAGAAAGAGCCATTTACACTAAAGGAAACATCCCACCGCATCTTAAGTTTCCAGCATGAATCTTTTTTGTGTCTCTGCCTCCCCCTCTCCACCACTTTGAGTCTTTGCTATGTATTGCGTGCCACCTTTGTCAGGCTGAGAGGTGTGGACAGGCTATTGAGGAGGGGACAACTTCATGATTGGTTTTTGATTTCTTGATCTGATCTGTTCTGGTGTTTCATGCGCATGTGCTCAGAGCACTGCATGAGTACGTTTTTAGGAATCTGAGTAACACTATGAAATTAAATTTCAGCAGGTACTGTGGCTCTGTTGAACAAACTAACCACTTCTCATTTCAACACAAGAAGGGTTTTGTGTAAAATATTTGCTCAAATATGCCACCATTTCTCATTTAACATACATTTGTTTCAGCTATGTGGGATGCAAATAAAATATTTAGCACAGGATGGTCATACAACTAAATGCCGGGGGGCGGGGGGTGTTAGAAGGATTGGAATGAAATATTGACATGATGGAGACAAGACGCAGAGTAAGTCAGGTATATGTGTAACCATTTATATGGCATGCTAAATGCTCAGAGCTAGAATCTATTCTCAGTTGCACTGATGTAAATCTGGAATAACTCCAGTGAAGTCCAATACAATTGTGATGTAATTAGTGAGTCTCTGAAATTTTCAGAGCCAAGTAGCAGATTTGGATATCCACTTCCCATTAACTTTTATGCAGATTGTTTTGGAGCCTTTGAAAAATCTCATCCTAAATTACTGTCACAATAAGAAGTACTTGTGACACCTTAGAGACTAACAAATTTATTTGAGCATAAGCTTTTTGCAGGTACAGACTAACACGGTTGCTACTCTAAAACCTGTCACAATAAGGAGGGTCCTGAAATTAAAATCTGCACAATTTTTCATAAATCATTTTAATTAGGCCCAATCCAGCAAGCCCAACATGTGAAGAACTCCAATTAAGATCAGTGGAAGCTCTGCACATGGATAGCTAGGAGGATCAGATGCATTGTGGTAGGTAACAAAGAAAATATGAGCAACAGTCCCTGAAAGCAACTTATCAGGCTCAGTATAACAGAACAAAATCTGTTGTAGATTGACACTCATGCAAAGGGTTTCTGCTGATGATGATATGTCTCTGTCAGCCACAGCCTCTGTACTTGCTTAGCTGCTTAACCAGCCTCCTTGTCTCAGCTCTCAGGCTGCCTGTTACCCAGATTTCCTTCTACAGCCACCCCCAAGTCCGGTACTCACACTAATGCACCAGCTCTCTGCCCTCTGGAAGTCATTTTGGATAACACATTGCTCTCTACTGGCTAGATGCTGACCTGGGTCCCTGGCCTTATCAAAATGAGTTGCTGCCTAGTCCTTTCCTTCCCACTCGTTCTGAAGACAAAGGTGTGTATCCAGTAGTGAGACAGCAGGTTCATTACAGTATCTTCCATATCAAAGCCATTCCCATCCCCAAACCAGCTCTGTAAACCAAATGTGATTATTTTTTTTTAAGCACAACTGTTTGTCTTAATGTGGCAGCTATATTTAAAATGAGACAGAGGAAAAGAATTTGAGTAGTAATGAATCCCAGGCTGTGTCTTCACTACCCGCCGTATCGGCGGGTAGCAATCGATTGCTCGGGGATCAATATATCGCATCTCATCTAGATGCGATATATCGATCCCCGAACGTGCTTGTATCGATTCCGGAACTCCTCCAACCCCAACGGAGATGCGGAGTCGACATGGGGAGCCGCGGACATTGATCCCGTGCCGTGAGGACAGTGAGCAATTCGATCTTAGATACTTTGACTTCAGCTACGTTATTCACGTAGCTGAAGTTGCGTATATGAGATCGATTTTCCCCATAGTGTAGACCAGCCCCCAGTTACTCCATGTCCATGAATACTTGATTTGTTTCAGAGTTAGGAAAGCACTATCAAAGCTGATTTCTCTGAGTCCACTCATCTGGATTTCAATGTTTTTAACTTGCTTAATCCTGCTAAAGACTGAAGATTTATTTGTGTGTTTAGAAGATGCTGCCTCTCTTATTGTGTGTATATTATATTCATCATTAAAAATAGAAACAAAAGCTAAAATGGAATGGACTTGCAAGTAGCTGATAATTAATTATGGAAAACTTTTGAAAGGGTAGCTTGGCTGACTACTATATTATTTTTGCTGCCAGATACCTTGGGCTTCTTTTATAAGCTACATTCTATCTGTCATGGGTGTGTGGGGGTTGGGGGGGGCAGGAAATGCAAAATGAACTTAGCCGTTTCAGCTAATTTTCAGTTTAAAAAAAAAACAACCCAAGCTTCGGAGTATAAAGTACTCTATTCTCTTAAAGTCAGTAAGTAAGTTGATCTGTTTATATAGTTTTCAATACAAGTAAACTGCTTGCCATTTAAACAAGTTCAATCAGCTATGAAAATTGACATTTTTAACCATAAAATCAGACTTCATCCTACCATGATATTAAATATTATGGAGTCAGTTAAAGGACAGTATACATTTCAGAAACCTGCCTGGGGAGATGAATGCCAATTTCTGCTGTTCACAAATATATACAAAGCAGTAGCCTGTTGGCTAGCGCTCTACTGTTCTGCAAAGCACTTTACGCATTTATTCCAAGATGGTAAATCACTGTTGCTCTGAGGAGCCATATAAGCTTTGTATTCATCCAGAGTGCCACAAAATATTTTCTTCCAAACACAAATCTGGCCAAGAACTCAGCTGACAACTGGAACAGCTAAAATGGGGCCTATGACACACACGTCCTCTCTGCCGTCCTGCTCTTGTGACGGAGGCCCTGATGCTGTGAGGTGCTGAAGTCAGTGGAAGAGGAAGCACTCAGCACTTTGCAGGAGCATTTCAGCCCCTTGCAGTAGCGGAAGCTACGGGCTTGTCTAGCTTAGACTGGGAACTAGGCTACTGGAGAACTACAGCTGCTGGCAGACAGCTGCTTCTGTGCAACCTTTAGTGTAGCCAGGCACAGGCTCAGTTTCCCCATTGCAGCACAGCCCTCTGTTGAATCCTGCTGACTGCTAACTCTGATTTTATGGCTTTCATTGTCCGCCCTGGGGACCACTACCCCAGGGACTGGGCATTGATTGATTCCCAGAAGTGGGACATATTCCCACTTTACACAATCCCTTAGTGAGGCCATTTACAAAGTGCTGCTGGACTCCAAAGCTACCCTAGGAAGAAGTAAGCTGTAGCTCACGAAAGCTTATGCTCAAATAAATTTGTTAGTCTCTAAAGTGCCACAAGTACTCCTATTCTTTTTGTGGATACAGACTAACACGGCTGCTACTCTGAAATCCTAGGAACTATGGCACATGTTCTTCTCTATCTCCAAGACAGGTTTTGAACAAAATCCCGTGTTTCTCTAAACCACACTTACAACTGACACTTTTCCTCACACATCAGCATCCATGCAGTTGTCCCTGAGCCAACAAACTCCCATTGTATAAGAAGTTTCCTTCTGAATAGGGCATGGCAAAACAGTGCAGCAGCGGGGTTTGCAGGCTGCTTAGGAAAGACAATAGGGAAACAAAACTCAGATCAGAGAGAGACATTTATTTTTTAGGGGCATCTTTGCACTTACACAATGTCTTTTAAAGGTCTATCTGGTGTCTCAAGCACAACCCAGTCCTGGATTCGGGCAGAATTAGAAGCTTTTATTTCCAACTTTAATTTGAAAACTGTGCCCTGACATAATACTGTAAACTGTAGTAATATCAAGGAATATAAAGATCATCTACCATCAGGTTTCCATATGTAACCCCCTGGAGGTTTAGAAAGCGTGGCCCCTTTAAAGCATTTTCCCGAGGCAGAGGAAGTACTGGTTGTTCCAGGGACAGAGAGTGGAGAGAGGCAGAGTGACAGTCGGTGCATGTCTGTGTCTCCTTAGGTCTCTTACAACCCTAATCTTCTATGATTCACGTGGGGAAGCAGCAAGAACTTGTCCAAGGCCCAGGAGGGATAAAGTGGCTGACAAGGGACATCTCGGGACAGGAGCCAGGAGGAGCATCATAAGAAGGACAAGCCAGGGCCTGACTCAGTATAGACTGTCACCCAGAGCTGTGTGGGGCTGTGAGTACCAGGGCTTGTGACTTTGCACTGGGAATAAGGTGGGAGGCTGTAGCTAGTTAAGTGAGGAGTTAGTCAATCCGTGTGGGTTTGCAGAGAGCAGCAGTAGAGAGCACTGGAGGGGTTTGTTGGGGGAAGTTTACTGGTACCAAAAACCACCAGGAGCACTCAAGATTCATGGCCAGACTTCAAATGGGGCACTTCTGGAAACTTATTTGGGGCATGTGACTCACCTAAAGAATCAGCTGAAGGAGGCATATCAGATAGCGACATAAACCTTGGGTCACCAGAATCATAGAATCATAGGACTGGAAGGGACCTCACGAGGTCATCTAGTCCAGTCCCCTGCACTCATGGCAGGATTAAGTATTATCTAGACCATCCCTGACAGGTGTTTATCTAATCTGCTCTTAAAAATCTCCAATGATGGAGATTCCACAACCTCTCTAGGCAATTTATTCCAGTGTTTAACCACCCTGCCAGTTAGGAAGTTTTTCCTAATATCCAGCCTAAACCTCCCTTGCTACAATCTAAACCCATTGCTTCTTGTCCCATCCTCAGAGATTAAGAAGAACAATTTTTCTCCCGCCTCTTTTTAACAACCTTTTATGTATTTGAAAACTGTTATCATGTCCCCTCTTGGTCTTCTCTTTTCCAGACTAAACAAACCCAGTGTTTTTCAATCTTCCCTCATAGGTCATGTTTTCTAGACCTTTAATCATTTTTGTTGCTCTTCTCTGGACTTTCTCCAATTTGTCCCCATCTTTCCTGAAATGTGGCACCCAGAACTGGAGACAATACTCCAGGTGACAGCTAATCAGCGCGGAGTGTAGCGGAAGAATTACTTCTCATGTCTTGCTTACAGCACTCCTGCTAATACATCCCAGAATGATGTTCGCTTTTTTGCAACAGCATTACACTGTTGACTCATATTTAGCCTGTGGTCGACTATGACCCCCAAATCCCTTTTCACAGTACTCCTTCCTAAGCAGTCATTTCCCACTTTGTATGTGTGCAACTGATTGTTCCTTCCTAAGTGGAGTACTTTGCATTTGTCCTTATTGAATTGCATCCTATTTACTTCAGACCATTTCTCCAGTTTATCCAGATCATTTTGAATTTTAATCCTATCCTCCAAAGCATTTGCAACCCCTCCCAGCTTGGTATCATCCGCAAACTTTATAAGTGTACTCTCTATGCCATTATCTAAATCACTGATGAAGATATTGAACAGAGCCAGGCCCAGAACTGATCCCTGTGGAATCCCACTCATCATGCCCTTCCAGCATGACTGTGAACCACTGATTACTCTCTGGGAATGGTTTTCCAACCAGTTATGCACCCACCTTATAGTAGCTCCATCTAGGTTGCATTTCCCTAGTTTGTTTATGAGAAGGTCATGCAAGACAGTATCAAAAGCTTTATTAAAGTCAAGATATTCCACATCTACCACTTCCCCCCTATCTACAAGGCATGTTATCCTGTCAAAGAAAGCCATCAGGTTGGTTTGATATTTCCTCAAAATCAACAGAGCAAAGTCTGATATGACCAGTGAGTGAGGCAGCAGGAGCTCCAGACTGGCAATCGAGTTTTGGTCTAGAATCTCAATACGGGGAAAACACAAAATTGCTGATCATTGGGAGTCACACCCATACATGATACAGGAGAAACAGGGGGCCCTATCAGTATATCGGATACAACTGGAGGGCAGTCACAGCCCCACCAAAATTCTCCACCAGAATCATCTGTTACCTGCGGGACAAGTATTGTTCCCTGATAAGGACAATTCACAGATTCTGAGCCTCTCAGCCCCACAAGATGGACATGGTCCCAATGGCAGAGATCTACCCACTCTGCTTGGATGCCCAACTCCTCAGAGAGTGAGGCTGAAGTGGTGTATGGCAGATGTCCTGTTTCGGAGCCCCGCACTATACTGGATCCCTTTGTCATTGCATAAAGGAACGGTGAAGGGGGAGAACCTACACCAAGCATCCCAGAGGCCTCACTGGCCGAAGCTGCAGGGGCCTCCCAAGAGCTTGATGAGGAAGGGACGGCACAGGAACAGAACTCTCTACCCTGAATGGCCACCCTAAACTTTGACACCCTTGATTTTCTACCTCAAGGACCCATCGTCTTGCCTTCATGTTCATGTTAGCAACAAGAAGGTGGTCAAGGAACATGTGAGCCCCTTACTGAATGAGGCAGGCAATCTAGTGACAGAAGATGTGGAAAAACCTAATGTACTCAATGCTTTTTTTGCCTCCGTCTTCACGAACAAGGTCAGCTCCCAGACTACTACACTGGGCAGCACAGCATGGGGAGGAGATAACCAGCCCTCTGTGGAGAAAGAAGTGGTTCAGGACTATTTAGAAAAGCTGGACAAGCACCAGTCCCTGGGGCCAGATGTGCTGCATCTGAGGGTGCTAAAGGAATTAGTGGATGTGATTGCAGAGCCATTGGCCATTATCTTTGAAAACTCATGGCGGTTGGGGGAGGTACTGGATGACTGGAAAAAGGCTAATGTAGTGCCCATCTTTAAAAAGGGGGAAAAGGAGGATCCCAGGGAACTACAGGCCAATCAGCCTCACCTCAGTCCATGGAAAAATCATGGAGCAGGTTCTCAAGGAATCAACTCTGATGCACTTTAGAGGAGAGGAAAGTGATCAGGAACAGTCAGCGTGTATTCACCAAGGGCAAATCATGCCTGACCAACCTAATTGCCTTCTATGATGAGATAACTGGGTCTGCGGATGAGGGGAAAGCAGTGGAAACGTTATTCCTTGACTTTAGCAAAGCTTTTGATATGGTCTCCCACAGTATTCTTGCCAGCAAGTTAAAGTAGTATGGGCTGGATGATTGGACTATAAGGTGGATAGAAAGCTGGCTAGATCGTTGGACTCAATGGGTAGTGGTCAATGGCTCCATGTCTAGTTGGCAGCCGGTATCAAGCAGAGTGCCCCAAGGGTTGGTCCTGGGGCTGTTTTTTTTCAATATCTTAATTAATGTTCTGGAGGATGGCATGGACTGCACCCTCAGCAAGTTTTCAGATGACACTAAACTGGGAGGAGTAGTAGATACGCTGGAGGGTAGGGATAGGATACAGAAGGACATTAAGTCCCCATGATGGAGTGCGTTCCCCAGATTAGGCCAGGCAGGCCCAATCAACCAATTAAGCAGTGAGCAGGAGAGAGATTAAGGCTGAAAAGGGGTGGCTAATTGGAAGCAGGCTCAGCTGATCAGGAACAGGAAGGGCCTTTATAAAGCCCAGGAGCTGGGGACTGCCTGAAGGCAGGCTATAGTCACTCCCTGGGAAGAGAGAGGTGTGCTCAGGATATGGAGGGCAGGCTATGGTTCCTCCCTGAGAGGAGGGAGTTGGGAGGCTTGCAAGCACAGAGAGGGGAAGCCAGGTAGATAGAAGAAGGCTCAGGGGAATAACAGCATGGTATGGGAGAGTGCAGACTGTGGCTGTTGATTAGGGGGCCCATGGGCTGGAACCCAGAGTAGAGGGCAGCCCGGGTTCCCCTACCAGCCACTGGAGATGTGGCACAGACGAGGCAGGGGACAGTGGATTGCCTGGAATAATTTGTCCTGGAAAAACTTTGATACATCCTTTCTTTCCCCTACCCCCAACTGGGGAGCCACATAGGGACCTGGCTGGAGGGCTGAGTCACAAAGAGGAGGCTGAGGTTCTTGGAGTCGAGTGGTCTGTAGGGCAAGAAGTTGATGGGATAGATACTGCCAGAGGAGAGCGTGACACCTGGTCAGTGCTAATTGCCAGGGCAGGCAGGAGAAGGTGTCATTAGTGGCGAGTGGACCCCATGACTGTCCCTTAAATGGTTTGGGTCCTTCTTACCTAAGAAACCACCTCTCATGACTTACTGCAGCAGTTAGTGGAAGAGCCTAGGCTAGAACTTGCTAGATTTAAAATAGAGGGTGCTGGTGTTAGTGTTCTCCATTAGGGGACCTGGCTCTGGAACCAGCTCCAGATCCCATCTAGAATAGCCTTGGAATCTATTGACCTTTGGTGCACGTGTTTACTTGAGTTGCTATAGAGCTGTAGGCATTAGATCTGCATGGGGAGGAGACTTTTGTAGTGGCTGAGTTCTGCTGGCTGTTGGGGAGATAAGATACTATTTTGTGTATTTCTGCTTTGTAGTAACTTGTGTCAAGGCATCTCCAGCATTGAAAGTCATCCCCTCTTTGTTGTATAAAGCAAAACCAATAACTAATCAGAGCTCACTCATGCTTTGCCACAAGCCTGGGGTATAGGGCTGCTTGTTGTGCTGCCCCAGGAGCAGTCCAGGAAGCAGTTTTCCTGTCAGCTGCCTGAGTCACAAATTGACTCTAGACTTGGCATAGTGTTTGTCCCAGGCACACTGGCTGATGTGTTTGATGGAGTGGAGCATTCTCCACCCACCCCAGCTCACTTGCCTATGTGGGATGTTACAACCCTACAGGAGCTGGTGGCACCCTGCCAAGTCACCCATGAGCTGGTTAACAGGTGGAAGGGATTAAGGTACCTCCTCGCTCTCTTGTACAGGCATGTAGGGTGGGCCACAGTCTGTCCCATCATCAGTAAATACGTACTTGGAGTTAAATGATTTAAATACAGTCAGAAATAAAAAGCTGCCATTCAAGACATTGGGGAGAACTATTTTTTTTAATGTCCATAGCCCCAGTAACTTTTACAAAGATGTCAGTGTAAATAGCCTGCAGAATCTTGTGTGTGTCTGAAATCCCTGCTTCAGATGTATCTAAAACCCCACATCTTTAATAACTTCCAACTTTCGGAAGCAAGAAATAGAAGCACTTCAGATAGCACAAAACTGGGGCATTCTGGGATTTAGAGCATCCCATAATTCCTGGCAGTAGCTGTGACCATAAAGGGAGGAGCACAAGAGGAATCCATTAATTTATTTTAATTAGCTTAACAAAGGGACATTTAAGAAGTTCCTTGATCACTATCTGCAAGTACCTACATGAGAAGATGATTTCTGATACTAGCGGGCTCTTTAATCTAGCAGACAAAGCAAGATCCAGTGACTGGAAGCTAATGCTAGACAAATTCAGAATAAAAATAAGGTGCACCTTTTTAGCATTGAACACCCACCTTGGGACATGGTAGATTCTCCAGCACTTGGAGTTATTAAATTAAGACTGGATTATCTTCTAAAAGCTATAGCTGAGCCAGAAGTTAGGGGCTTGATGAAAGAATCTCTGGATAAGGTTCTATGGACTGTGTTATGCAGGAAATCAAACCAGATGATCAGAATGGTCCCTTCTGATCTTAAAATATATACGTCTATTAAATAATATACCCAATACCATGAATGATTAAAGATATGTACCTTCAGAATGGCTACGGTCAGAAAGCATGTTGGTTTTTGTTCTTTTCTTCACTGATATTTTTTCATAGGTTTCAAACCGTCAGGAAGGATAAAGGATTATCACTAAGGAGAATGGCTGAATCCTGAGGATCTCAACCAAAACCCCTGATCCAAACACAGAGGTGAAGACTGTACTTGAAACTGTGGATCTGAATATGAAAATTGGATCTAAATTTTACCCGTGGCTCTAGTCTTAATAATGCATCGAACACAAACTGTAGAACCAAACACCGTCAAACTCCAAGCTGTTCTAAATCCACATCCAAACAGGCATAGGCGCTGACTCCATGGGTGCTCTGGGGCTGGAGCACCCCTGGGAGAAAAAATGGTGGGTGCTGAGCTCCCACTGGCAGTCCCCTATCAGCCTCCCCACCCAGCACCTCCTGCCTGCTGGTGGGCCCAGTGGATCAATGCCTCCCCCTCCCTCCCAGCACCTCCCACCCACTGTGAACAGCTGTTTTGCAGCATGGAGGAGGCTTGGGGGGTGGGAGAGCAAGGATGTGGCATGCTCAGGGGAGGGGGTGGAGCAGAGCTGGGAAGAGGTGGGCAGCAGTGGCGCCTTGTGGGAAGGTATGGAATGAGGGCAGAGCTGGGGGTTGAGCACCCCTTGACACTTTGAAAAGTTGGCACCTGTGCAAATAGGCATTTTGTGTCTGGCACCAACCTCTGCATTAGAGGCTTATGCGGCTAGGGTGAAATTCACTCCTGTGCATGGTGTAAGCACAAAGTCTATGTGCTACCTAAATATTTATATGGGACTTAAGTAGCACCTAGTTCTTGTTCTGGACATGGATGAATCACCCTAACTCCTTAGTACCAACAACTTTCACTCTCTTTCAGGATTTCTCTTCTCCTCTCCCTGTACGCAGATCATAACACCTGGAAGAAAACAAATCCAGTGTTTCATTTAACATTTTAAATTGGCGCTCTGTGGGTTATTTTATGTCCTTGTGTTTGGCCTATATTTTTTTTAACTTTCTTCCTCATGGCTTCTTTACAGCATTCTCTGGAATATTCTTTTCTTTGCAATGTGAGATAATGTAAAAAAAAAAAACTTTTCGACAAGCTCTGACACTTTCATATGAAAATTGGTTTTATATCTGCTAAAGGCCTATAAGCAGTGTTAGGGAAAGTAGATGAGATCATCTCCCTATCTGGTGTTTCTGTATAACTACATATGGCCAGAGAGTGGAACTCTGGGAAGATGAGAGATGAGTTACCTTAGGACGTTCCTAGTGGTACCTACATTATGTTCTGTGTTTTGCTACTATGGTAATAAGCATCTTTGAAATACCTGCGACAGATGTGACTAGATGTGACAGATGTAGATGATGTTATGGGGCCAAATTCATCTCTGGTTTAACTCTCTTGATTTTGATAGAATTATGCCAGGATTGCATTTGATTTGATATCCGCTTTTCCTGAAGTGGTAAATCTATTGTATTTTAAAAAAAATCATAGAGGCTCAAGAAATCAAGATTACTCCTTCAAATGCCTTTTGGAAGACATTTTTAAGTCCATGTAGTGCATCCTCTATCCATTGGACTTTTACAGATCAGGAAGCAGAAGTGCAGGTTTCCCCAAATTGGCCAGCCAATGTACTTCAACCCTGACCTGAAGGATCCACCTCTGTGGAGCGGGGAGATAGTTCAGTCTCTCTGCTCAGTCTGTACTTGGTCTCTGTATTGGAATTGCCAAAGAGGTTCAGTTGAAGTGGTTGGTTCTCCTCTCCATGGCAGAAGACCCATGTGAGACCAAATGCTCATTATACATAGCAAATGTCTGTGAAAGGTATACATCAGTATAGCTACATCTCTCAGGGTTGTGAAAAAAGCCACATCTCTGAGAGAGAGAGCTATGCTGACCTAACCCGCAGAGTTGACCGTGCTAGGTCAATAGAAGAATTCTTGCAAGAGGTGACTTGCATATGGAGAGGGCAGAACTCCTCCCATCACTGTAGTGAGCATCTATGCTGTAGTATTTCAAGTGTAGACATAGCTTCAGTCGCTCCACCCAGTTGCCAACCCAAACTTAGATAATTTTAAGGTTGTTAAATTATTCCCCACTTACAAAAACAGCTGTGAAACATGTTACATGTTAGTTATAAAATGTCTGTCACAGGGCAGGTTGTGCCCTTAAAGGGAGTTGGGCTCAGCCCCACCTATGCCTACTTATCCATCTCCCAGGCTTGTATTTTGTATGGTGCTTCAGTCAAATAACCAGTATCACACAACAGTAGCCTGGAGCCCCATGCTTCCTATCAGAGGGAGCCTGCTAGCGGGTTCTCTGTGGGCTGCGAAGCCTGTAGCTGGTGCCCTGATGATGGTTGGGGAAGGAGTTTCAGAAGGATGTGGGGAATACATAGCTGAGAGTGAAGAAGGGAAGAGACTTTGTTTTGCTGGACTTTCTTTTCTCCCCATCTCTGAGTGAGAGGCCTGGGGGATGAACTATTTTATGATTTGACTGATGGGCCAAGTCATTCAGAAGCACTGGTTTTGGCCCACCAAGAGTGGGAGATTGCAGTATCCAGAGCTGAATGAAGGGAAACGAAGCACCAGGCACCACGAGGGCATGGTGATCTTTGTCTCAATGTTCCTTCACTCATCCATATATCGTCTATTTGGACTATAAACTTACTGGGATAGGGGATTGTCTGTAAAGCTCCTTAGAGAGAGAGAGAGAGAGTAACACTAAGGAGATTAATAGGCCAGATCTTGAGATGCCTACTCAGTCCTTATTTGGGCAAAATTCCTCCTTAGCATGCAACTGGTCCAGTGGCCTTCATTACTTAGGATCTCTGAGATGTGCGCCCTCTCCATGCTGGACTGAGGTCCCTTCCTGTCAGCCACAAGAAGATTCTGGCTCAGTCTACTCTTAAATTATCCAAATTAGAGTTTGATGTTCCCCTCTGGGAGAATATCTCTCAATCTCATACAGGCCAGTCCAACTCCTATTGAAGTCAACAGGATTATTTCCACTAACTTTACTGGTTGTTGGATGGGCCTATAGATCAGATTTCCTGGTGATATGGTTCCCGTCTCCCCCCTTGGATAGTCATCCTAAATTGTCCTCAATTTCATCCATTATCTTGTGTATCACGCTTTATTCCTCCTTTTCCTTGATGTTTGTATCCTTCAGGCACTGGTAGCTGATTCTCATGTCCCCTCCTGGTCATCCTTAGCAGAGCTATGGATAGTAAGATCACTTAATATTTCCTCACAAATTAATCTTTTCAGTCCTATGACCATTTGTGATATTTTGCACTGCAAGAAACTGTCATCTCCAGGTGGGTAAAATACACACCTCCCCTTGTCACACACCGTCTCTGATACATTTAAATTCTATCCAGGGCTCCACAGAGATTCACTGATTCCTTCATCTTCTGCCCAGCCTGCATTTGGAGATGTACTGGTCAGCTCTGGGCCTCTTATCTCCAGGCAGACTCACACTGAGAGTCCCCACAGCTAAGGTTCCACTGATTAGATTTAAATCTGGCTTTTCTGTGTACAGTAGGACTGGTAATGAGAATTCTTTTCTGTGAAAAATTGCAGTGAAAAACTTCTGTTCTGTTCAAAATTCCTCCCTGCCCCTACCCCCAAATTTTCAAATATTTTAAAAAAAAAATTCCTATTACTCCTTTCCCTTTGGGGAGAGAAGGGGTCACAATGAACCCCCAAACCAAAAGGATATCACTTTAATTTTTGGATCAAAGTAATTTTTCATTTCCAATTGATTCCAAATGTATTTTTTGTTTTGAATGGTTTCATTTAAAAGTCCAGAATTTCAAACAAGGCAAAAAAATTCTGCAAACATGTTCATACAATTCAAAAAGCTCTTTTTTATCAGTGCTGTGACAAAAGTTCAACCAGCTCCAATATATAGTGATTTTTATTTTGAATATGTCAGTATTGTGATTGGGGTCCCTGGGTGCTACAATAGTAGAAAAAGAACTAAATTTGTCAAAGAACATGATAGCTATATACAAATACTGAAGAGTGAAACATCAAGAAGAGTAAAAAAAAAATAATAAAGCTTTGTGTCTTACAAGAGGGTCTAACTAGGAGCAATGGAATGAAACTCAGGTCTTGTCTACATTGCCCTGTAGTTCAAACTACAAGGATATGAAAAGCAGTGCACATCAAAGTACTCTCTGTAACTTCTCTGTGTGGGCACTGCTGTTACAAACTAAAAGGCTCGCAGTTCATGTTATAGTCCTGTTTGAGTGCACACAGCATAATCACACCCTTGTGGTCTGAACTGGGGGGCACTTTGGCTCTATGTATCAGAAAAATTTCTTAATGGACAGATTCATTGGGCTGGGGAATGATATCAAAGCAGAAGTCCTATCACTTGAGATATTTAAAACTAGATTAAAAAAGATCACCAGAAAATGTTATAGGGAACATGAATGAAATAGATTTTCCAATAGATATTTTCTATCTCTAACTTGTCTGAATTCATGCAGGAAAAATGCTTGTGGCTAAAAAATACAATAGAACATCTTCCACTAATTATGTAAGTTACTGAATACTTGAACCCAAACATGTCTGTGACAGATGTAGAAAAATACCTTTTCTAATACATCCTCTGATGCACCTTGTCTGTTGCTAATCAATTGATATTTGCCTAGATTGTGTCCTGTGCAATTTTGGGGTTACAGTTAGTAAGTGTGTTACACAAGTAAGTATGTCATGTCCCCTTCTAGTGGCTGATCAAATACAGAATAACTGCTTGCTGCTGCTAATGGAGTTTCTCCCTTAGCTTAGCTGACAGAAGTTCATGCATTTAGTGAAGAAGGTCCTACGTTCATCTCCTTCTCGTCAACCATGTGGTGCCCAATGTGCAACTAGTCCAGTGGGGTTCAAAATGCTCTTCCCTGGCAGGGGAAGCATGAGGGAGGAAAAGTGGATGTTCTGTGTCATCCTCCTCCACTGGCCAGTCCACTAGAGGATTACAGCCTACTACTGCTACCTGCTAATGGAGTTACTACTTTAGCTCAAATGATCTAGAGGTGTATGATGAAGGTCCAAGGTTGTTCAAACCCTGCTGATAACCCATGAGGAAGTATTTATTACACTTGCACAGAAAATGCTTTAGATTATTCTATAAATATCTATCTGTGCTAAGCTCATTATTGTGATATCTAAGGCATCATGAGGGTCATTAGGTGAAGGGTGGGTCATTGACTAAAGGATCAGGGTAACAAAGATTCTTTAATAGAAATCAGACCTTCATAACTCTTTGCAGGCAAGTTATGTGGTGCATAGAGCTTTGAACATGCAGCATTCAAAAGGCATGTCAATTGGAAGCAGTTGTAGCTGAAGTTGGTCAGTTGTATGGAGACTGAATGTAAGAATGAAATGAGGCTGGGCTTAAACAAGGACCTTTCTGCTGTATTATATTTATTATTTTGTTTACTATGTTCTCTTGTCATTATTCCAATCAGTTAAACCCATTGTAGCTAAACTAAAAGACAGGCTTGGCTGGATAGCTCAGTGGTTTGAGCACTGGCCAGCTAAACCCTGGATTGTGAGCTCAATCCTTGAGGGGGACATTTAGGGATCTGGGGCAAAAATCTCTCTGGGGATTGGTCCTGCTCTGAGCAGCGGGTTGGACTAGATGACCTCCTGAGGTCCCTTCCAACCCTGATATTCTGTGAAATGGATGTTGGCAAGCTAGACCAAGGTTTAGAAGTAAACTAGAGGAAATATCAGCTACTGAAATAATTGGCAGAGCCAACCTACCCAAAACAGTGTCAGGATTTCTGCTTGATCTGCAGAACATGCAGTTGGAGGAATTTGTGGATTGTCATCTTGGAAGTGCAATAATGACAATTAATATCCAGGACTACCTTTCTATATATGGAGGCAAAATGTGTGTGCCTTCCTAGTTTGTGTCTCTTGTTTACCGGGGACAACACCCTGCCTGTTGTTCTTTTGGCATGTAAGAGGGTTTTATGTGTTGCCATAACCGTAAGGGCAGCTAATCATCAAGAGGAGCCCTTACCCAGAGTCCCTCCACTTGGGCTGCAGTAGGTTTCTATAGCCTGGGTTCGTAGCTGTTAACTATTGGTGCCTCCACCTGACTGCTTAAGGCAGTCAGGCACTCTACTGTACCTCCCTACATGGTTTCAATTATCCCCAACCTGCTACTTACCCCTTGACTAGCCTGACGTCATGTGTGTGTATATACACACACATGCTCTTCTGATACCTCCAAATGGATGAAGCAGCAATCAATGTACACTTAATTTACAAGGGGAAATATGAAGGAAAGGGGAAGAGAAATTTGGAGTGGATAAATCAGTAACACCATACAACCACAAGTAACATTCCACCCAGGGTGGATTTCCCTGGAATCACTAGTGCAGTTTACTCCACACTAGTGGGCTCTGTAATGTAGAGGAACTCACATGCCTTGATGAGTCATTGCAGGCCTGAAGGCACTTGAGTGTGGCAAGATTGTGAGGGAGTCAATTCACCTGGGGGCTAACCTCTCTGCAGCAGCAATAGTAGCTGCTATCAGTGGGAAAAGTCCCACCTTGGTGTTTCTAAGCCCAGTTCCTTTCTCCCAGAGTAGTTCAGCAAACCCCTTTCAGGGCAAAATAGGCAACACCCCAGGCGAGGCAAGGCAGTCAGGGACAGTTGGAACACCCGCAGGCAAAACTCTCATGCTGTCATCCCCCCCACTCTGATTGCCTTAGTCAGCCATCCATCCCCCAGGGTTTGCCCAGTCATGAGTCACTCAACACTCCTGGCAAGATGAGTCCCTTGCAGTCTTTCTCATCTCTCATCTATCAGGCAGCAAACTTTGCTCCCTTTTTCGTCATCCCCATTAACCTGGGTTGCATATAGGCATCTAATGGCTGAATAGTGTAACCCACATGCCTAATAGGGATATATGTCTTTAAGAGATCTACAAGAAGGGGGTAAGGAATTAGTTGTGTCCAGAACATTGCTGCTAGGCAGATGCACAGTTAGCACACCATGCCCAGAAATTTCTGGAACTGGGTGGGGGAGGTTGGGGCGTGCTCATTAGGCTCCCTGTAGTGGCAAGTAGGGCAGCTGTTTTACAAAAGGACATGTGACCTGCGTGGGTTGGGAGAAGCAGAGTCCCAGGAGCAGAAAGCAGGTTGTTTCTCTCAACTCTGAGCATTTTGCAGCAGGTTAGTGATCTTGTTAACTTTCCAAGAGGGAAGCACTGGCGGTGTTAGTTATAGAAATGGGGGAAATTAGGAGGGAAAACTTTTGTTTTAATGATGTACCTTGAATGTTTGATTGAAGCCCAATTGTTTTTGTCAAATTATCTGACAGGTACGATGTAGCAGCTCTTTCTTATTTGAATGTAATGATAAGGAAAGGAGCCCTTTATATTTTGCTAGTGACAGTTTTGGGGGGGGGGGGTTTCTAACTGGCTTTTTTATTTATATGGTTTATACGGATTGGTTAATTAGTTAGCTAACTGAATGATTCCATAGTCCAGCAGAGGAGGAGATGGGTTCCAATTGGAGATTTCTGCAAGCAAGAGGCGGGAAGATATAGTTGCAGTGCCTTTAACTCAGGAGACTGTGTAGAGGTGATGAACAAAGACCAGTGGAGGCACTAGCCCACTGGCTCTCCACACACAACACATACTAATAATTAATAGGGTGCCTCTTTGAGCTTAGTCTGCTTATGCCTAGCACCTGCTTTGGCAAAGACTCGAATTGAGACTCAGCTGAACTCAACCTAAGCTTTTGGAACTCTGAGTTACTTCCCATTGTGTTTCTGTGGGGACTGACCTGTTTAGATTTAACTGTGAAGATAGTGTGTCTGAAGTCCCTTAATTTCTACCACATAACAAGGCTATTATGATTCCTTATCTTTATCAGATTTTATAAAGTTGCTACTTAATTCTTAAGTTCATTCCTTTTGTTCTTTTTGGACTTGATTGTGGAGAGGTTGACCCTGTGCAATTGTTGCTGAAAATCATCAGTGACTGAGTTCTAGGTCTTCCTGTGCTTTTCTGTAGGAATTGTGTTGAAGCATTAGGAGAGGGGTAGTGAAGTAACCTCTTGCCCAATGAAAGGTTACGATAGCATACAAGAAGTAAACATATTGTATTGGGGCTAGCCCCATCAAATTGACTTTTCTGCTGGCTGTATCTTGCAAGATCCTAACTTCCCAGATGTAAATCTAATTCATACAATTTTGATTACATTTGCTGTGTGTGTGAAGTTCACATGTTCCATTCTGAAAGGTAAAAATAAAATAATTACTCTGCTTTTTGAAATTGAAATATCTCCTGACATTTCATGTGGCTGCAGCAGGATGGCGAGACACAACAACTTTTCTCCATCTTTTTTTATGGCAACCTTTCAAATATTTGAAGATCACTATCATGTGCCCCATCAATCTCCACTTTTCCAAATTAAACGTACCTAGTTAAGAACATAAGAACAGGCATTCTTGGTCAGACCAAAGGTCCATCTTGCCCAGTATCCTGTCTTCTGGCAGTGGCCAATACTAGGTGCTCCAGAGGGAATAAACAGAACAGGTAATCATCAAATGATCCATTCTCTGTCACCCATTCCCAGCTTCTGGCAAACAGAGGCTAGGGACACCATCCCTGCCCATCCTGGCTAATAGCAATTGATGGACCTATCCTCCATGAACTTATCTAGATCTTTTTTTTTAACCCTATTAGAGTCTTGGCCTTCACAACATCCTCTGGCAAGGAGTTCCACAGGTTGACTGTGCATTGTGTGAAAAAAAACCTTCCTTTTCTTTGTTTTAAACCTGCTGCCTAGTCATTTGATTTGGTGGCCCCTAGTTCTTGTGTTATGAGAAGGAGTAAATAACACTTCCTTATTTACTTTCTCCACAGCACTCATGATTTTGTAGACCTCTATCATATCCCCGCCCCCAGTCATTTCTTTTCCAAGCTGAAAAGTCCCAGTCTTATTAATCTCTACTCATATGGCAGCTGTTCCATACCCCTAATCATTTTTGTTGTCATTTTCTGAACCTTTTCCAATTCCAAGATATCTTTTTTGAGATGGGGCGACCACATCTGCATGCAGTATTCAAGATATGGGTATACCATGGATTTATATAGCAGCAATATGATATTTTCTGTCATCTTATCTATCCCTTTCTTAATGATTCCCAATGTTCTGTTCACTTTTTTGACTGCCGCTGCACATTGAGTGGATGTTTACAGAGAACTACCCACAGATTACTATATGTCTATCAATGTCCAAAACCCATTCTGTTTTGCGAATCTATTTGATGAGTGTCATGAAGCAGCTCAGGTGGGGGGTGTCACCTGATAGATGGGACTGGAACTGTGTTAAAAGGAGACTCCAGAGGAGGGAAGCACAACCAGAAGACAAGACTGGACAAGAGGAGAGACGGGGCAGAAGAATCCTGAACTCCTTGGAAGGATCCAAAGAATTCTGAGGAGGAGAGAGGAAACTGCAGCAGGGTTTTGCATGGACGTGTTAGTTATTCTTTCATACAGTTGTAGACTTCTTGTGCTGTATCTGAGTACACTGTGTGAGTGGTTTAGAAGTGTTTTTGCAAAGTCTGTTTCACTTGCTTTAAATGTCAGAGTACCCACACGACTGTAGTTTAAACCAGCAAATGATCGGCCCTCCCCCCCGCTCCCGCCCCATGCTGCAAAGGAAAGTGAAACGTCCCCAGAGTCTTTGCCAATCTAACCTGGGGGAAATGTCCTTGCTGACCCCAAATATGGTGACCGGTTTGGCCCTGAGCATAAGGGTGAGACCCACTAGCCTGACACCAAAGAAAGAATTCACTGTAGGGAGGACTCTGAATTAGTATCTCGTGTCCCATCACCAGCCGTTGGAGATATTTATTACTAGCAGTTGCAGATTGCCTACAGTGGCATGTGGCCCATCTCATCATACCATAAACTTATCAAGCTCAATCTTGAAACCAGTTAGATGTTTCTCCCCCAGGACTCCCCTTGGGAGGCTGTTTCAAAACTTCACTCTTCTGCTGGTTAGAAACCATCTCATTTCAAGCATAAACTAGTTGGTGGCCAGTTTATATCCAATTGTTCTTGTGCCGACATTGCCCCTTTCCTTAAATAACTCCTCTCCCTCCCTGGTATTTACCCCACTGCTGTATTTATAGAGTAATCCTTTCTCCCGTCAGCCTTCAGTTGATTAGGCTGAACAAGCTAGGTGCTGTTCTTGGGCCACGGAGCCTTACAACAGCTGGGCTGCAAGGCTCTACATCCCAGGAAAGGGGCACCAACATTGAAGTCTGCACCCCAGGAATGTGCCTGAAAGGCCAGCCGCAGCCAGTGTCTGGATGTTGCCCAGACTCAAAAAGCTTAAAAGCACAGGGGATCCAATGTTTCAATTCAATATAGCAGCCTGGTGACCATTCTCAAAGGACAGTTCAGCTAGAGTTGTAGTAGTAACAGAGCTGTTCTGAGATGACTGGAAACTTATAAGAGTATGGTGTCAGAAGGAAGGGCAACAGTCCTAATGTCCCTTCTTATACCCATTTGCCCCTCTGACAAGTGGTAGGAGGTGTCCAGGGCCTTGCAGGTCAGCACCCTCATTGGAGGAGAAATCAACGAGAGAGATTCTGGGGCTATTCTAAGTGTATCTTGTTTTATTTATACACCTCCACCAGTCCTGGAGCAGAAGTGGTCACAAACAGCATGCAGGCAATCCCCTCTTACAGGGATTTCAGCCCGACAGCAATGTCTAGTTCCAAGGGAGCAACTCATTCTCAAGAATTGCCTCCAATCAGGTCACAAGGCTCAGAGCAAACTCTCTTGTTGCTCACGCAGCTCCCTCGGTGCAGAACCAAAACCAGCAACACTTAGCATGTTTCCTCTAGACGGAACATTTGCTTGTACCCTAAGGAAAATAACTTGGTCTACTACATGCATGAGCACTCGCTGATGACACCTGCCATACTATCAGCGAGAGATTCTTTAGTACAAATAACAAAATAGAAATGCTGGCACATGTCTGGGTGCACAACTCTCAGCCTGTCAAGGTCCAAATGGCAGATACAAGCGGGAGCAGAGAGACACTGCGAAATAGAAAAACATGACTGATGCAGAAACATGCGAGACTTTTGCCCAGCGACGGAACTTTAAGCAGGGCCCCTGCTGGTCTAACTTTCAGTAGAATTGTAGATCTGGGAGTTGAAGCAGACTTTCTGCAGTCACCACTCTACATCTGAGCGTAGATCAATACTAGTGGAGACTCAGGGCCCAGAAGTTTTTTTTTTGTGATGAAATTTCTTTGGTTTAGTAATGTGAAGAAACTGATGGTGTTTTTGTCTGAATCCCGATCCCAGTTCACTACCTTAGTAGTTAAGCTGAGTTCTAGGGATTTCTGGGAACGAAAACTTGCCTGTTGCTGATGTTCAGTAGGACCCTCTGCACAGTCTCAGGGTTGGAGTAACTTTTGTGAGAGGAAAGGCCTGTGGCGCTACAGAGCAGTGCACCCCTGAGTCCCATACTCATCCCTCTTGTGCCCCATCATCACTCCCAAGTCACCCCTGTGCAGTAGGGCACAGTAACCCCTCTCCTACCACCCCAGGACGGTCTCCAAATATGCAGTGGTTGCATTAACCCTTCCTGGATCTCTAAATCCTATTCTGCTTCCCCCTTCTTGCAGGGGCCTCTGCGCATGCAGTGGAGCGTATTTCAAAGAGCAAATGAAAAGGAATAATTCACGAGGGGGCAAAAGTATTCCTCCTCCAGAGGTGCACTCTTACAATTTATAACTCCAGTAGCAGATTGCATGGCACGCTGGAACAGTGATAAAGTAAAACAGACACATTATTAACTCCCCTATAGTAATCGGTCTTCTCATTTTATAACCCACATATGACATATTGTTTACATGACTCTCCAGAATGATCTCTCCAAGAGAGAATGATTCACCATACACACTGCTGCAAAGATTAAAGAATCTGCCACTGCCTTCTTGTGCTTCACTTAAGCAGACACAACCTTTTTTTTTTAATAAAAAAGAACAACAGTTCTGGCTTCAGCCACATCCACTGAATGGTCTCAAAGGCCTTGTCTTTACGGGTAATTTGCCCCAGTTTCAGTAAGCAATGGCCAACCACTGTTGCCCAAGGTGACGCGGAGGGGTGGCATGTGGGATCAAGTGCCCCCTCAGATTGGCCTGCCTGGTGGGAGGGAGAGGGGCTATGTCTTCTCGTTGCACCTGCCTCCTGGCACGCTCAGCCCCTGGCAGCCAGGCCTGGATGGCGAGCAAAAGGGGTGAGACCAACCACTTCTCATACCAGCTGCTCTGGGTCACTGCTCCATGCAGTGCAGCAGCTGCCTGAGTGATTCTGGCTGCGGCAGCGGGCTGCCCCCCGCCCCCATCTGGGCCTGGCTGCTGGGGAAAGGGGCTGAATGAGCCGCAGTCCCTCTCCCCCTGGCATATTTCAAGCTCATTTGGCCCCTGTCTCCGGCAGCTGGGCTCAGGCTGGTGGGGGCGCGATCCACTGCCACCTCCCCTGCCAAACTCTCTCAGGCAGCTGGTGCACTGCACAGAACAGTGACCTAGAGTGCCCACCTTCAGCTGTGTGAGAAGTGGCTCCATCCCACTCCCCAGTCAGGCCTGGCTGGGGGATGTTGGCGCAGTGGGAGAAGGACAGAGCTCCCCTCACCCCTTGCAGGTAACTGGGGAGGGGAGAGCAGAGTGGCCCAGAGCTGGACACAGGGGAGGGGGGTCACTGGGCAGAGAGGAGATACATGGGGCAGTCCTGTGTCCTCCCCTTTAGATTGTGCCCTTCCAGTATGGGGAGGCATGAGTCGCTATGTTTTTTGAAAGGTTTCAGAGTGGAAGCCAAGTTAGTCTGTATCAGCAAAAACAATGAGGAGTCCTTGTGGCACCTTAAAAACTAACAAATTTATTTGGGTATAAGCTTTCGTGAGCTAAAACCCACTTCATCAGATGTGTGGAGATGCATGTTTTTTGAAGTTGCTCCAGTGCAGACAAAGCAAGCTACAATTTACCCTGGTGGAGAGGAGTCCTGCTTGAAACCAGAGTATGCTCAACTGGAGTAAATCACACCTAAGAGGAGGAGAGTCCCAGACCTGAAGATCTTTTTAAGGGGGGAGGGGTAGCTCAGTGGTTTGAGCATTGGCCTACTAAACCCAGGGTTGTGAGTTCAATCCTTGAGGGGGCCACTCAGCTCTTGGCATTTCCCCAGGGACAGCTACTTTGGCAGCTAGTCATCAGTTGGTGGAGTCAGAGGAAATCCCCAATGTAGGTGAGGTCTTAGATCCTGAAATGTTCCTGGAAATTGTATTCTCTTTTGAAGGGGGGTGGTAGCTGTGAGGAGTGTGTACTTTGCATTCACAATTTGGATGTAAAATAGTGTTTGGCTGTAGTACTGTGGTAGTGCATTCTTAACACCTAAAAGGAGGAGAGTCCCAGCCCTGAAGATCTTGCTATCCAAGACATAACAAGTGAATTCAAATAGAAGGGAGAATGGGGAGGAAGTTCAGAGTAATGTTGATAAAGATCATGTGGCTACACAAAACGGTGAGTGTGCAACTTGCTGAATGTTGCCACTGCCCCAGAGTTGGAGTGTCTGGAGGGGACTTTGAAATCTGAGATTTCATTAGCCTCATTGGTTTTCCATTGGGCCAGACATGCCCAGCAGATCTGAATCGCCATTCCTGGGCAGTGACTTTAGCTGCAACACTGTTTTAGGAATCTTGTTAAAGTAATTTTTAAAGCAGTAAGGGAAACTACTAGACAGAGGCACTGCAATAAAGGAGAGAAGGGAGAGGCTAACACACAGCTTTTCTATATGTAAGGGATTTAACAACTTCACATTACCAGCCACACTTACATGTGCACCTAATATTATTTACTGGTAGGTACACTTTTTTGTGTGCAGAATGTTGATCACCCTGTGGAGGTTAATTGGCCATTTACATGCGCCATGTCAGGGTGATAGGCTACTAATCACTAGGCAGTCAGTTCTGGAAAAATTATTCAACCAGATACCTCCACAAAGCAGATTTTCAGTGTAACCGCACCATGGCATCCATCATGAATGCTCCTAATAATCCACTTCTATTCTGACTGTGTTAGCTCATTGGAATCTTAACTCCATAGCATCTATAGACTTTGATTTTGTTCCGGGGAATTGTTTAGTAGATGGTAATTTTAGAAGCTGGATAAGAGGACCTGCCTTCCTCTCAGATATAGGACCATATTTAACAGCCTTATGGGGGTTGGTTTGAGTTTTCAGGATACTGGAGAAAGGAAAGCTTTCAGAGCATGTCTGAATGTGATCATCCAGCCTACTGTAGTCCTGACAGTGGAGGTAATATTTTAATAATGACATTATACAAATTGGGCAAGGTATAGACATGTTACAGTAACTTGTGCCCAATAAACAGGAGTCTACCACAGTTCTAGAAAGTGACTAAGCCACAAAAACTGTGGAGATGTGTACTGTTTCTTTAAATCTTTGTGGGGTTGGGGGAGTCTGGGGAAGATTCAGGCAGAAGCTCTGTAATTAAGCAGAAAGTGACAGTAGCTTTAGGGATAATGCTGTTCTTACAGTTCTTGTTCAGTGTTTGAAGAAAGCGACTCTTTCTGTGATTTTATACCACTGTCCCATGACAATAACTACTTAAAATCCTAGGGATGAGCCTGAGGTTCATAGAATCATAGACTTTAAAGTCAGAAGGGACCATTATGATCATCTAGTCTGACCTCCTGTACAATGCAAGCCACAGAATCTCACCTGCCCACTCCTGTATCAAATCTGTGTCTGAGCCATTGAAGTCCTCAAATCATGGTTTAAAGACTTCAAGGTGCAGAGAACCTTCCAGCAAGTGACCCGTGCCCCATACTGCAGAGGAAGGCAAAAAAAACCAAGGCTTCAGCCAATCTGTCCTGGAGGAAAATTCCTTCCCAACCCCAAATATGGCGATCAGCTAAACCCTGAGCATGTGGACAAGACTCACCAGCCAGACACCCGGGAAAGAATTCTCTGTAATAACTCAGATCTCACCCCATCTAACATCCCATCACAGGCCATTGGGCATATTTACCACTAGTAGTCAAAGATGAATTAAGTGCCAAAATTAGGCTATCGCATTATACCCTCCGCTCCATAAATTTATCAAGCTTAGTCTTGAAGCCAGACATGTCTTTTGTCCCCACTACTCCCCTTGGAAGGTTCTTCCAGAACTTCATTCCTCTGATGGTTAGAAACTTTTGTCTAATTTCAAGTCTAAACTTCCTGATAGCCAGTTTATATCCATTTGTTCTTGTATCCACATTGGTACTGAGCTTAAATAATTCTTCTCCCTCCCTGGTATTTATTCCTCTGAAATATTTATAGAGAGCAATCATATCTCCTCTCAGCCTTCTTCTGGTTAGGCTAAACAAGCCAAGCTCTTTGAGTCTCCTTTCATAAGACAGGTTTTCCATTCCTCAGATCATCCTAGTAGCCCTTCTCTGTACCTGTTCCAATCTGAATTCATCCTTCTTAAACATGGGAGACCAGAACTGCACACAGTATTCCAGATGAGGTCTCACCAGTGTCTTGTATAATGGTACTAACATCTCCTTATCTCTACTGGAAATACCTCTCCTGATGCATCCAAAGACCGAATTAGCTTTTTTCAAAGCCATATCACATTGGCGGCTCACAGTCATCCTGTGATCAACCAATACTCCGAGGTCCTTTTCCTCCTCTGTTACTTCCAACTGATGCTGCCCCAGCTTATAACAATGGTTCTTGTTATTAATCCCTAAATGCATGACCTTGCACTTTTCACTATTAAATTTCACCCTATTACTATTACTCCAGTTTACAAGGTCATCCAGATCTTCCTGTATGATATCCTGCTCCTTCTCTGTATTGGCAATACCTCCCAGCTTTGTGTCATCTGCAGATTGCTCCTGCATTTCTTTATTATAATTTTGTATTTTTTTTTATTATTGACATTAAGGGCAACAGTCAGACCTGTTGTAAGCATCTTCAGTTCCACTAATATCAGAGTTGGATTCTCAGTCGGTCTAAAATTGAGCCCTTAAAATTATTTTTTGTTCCATAGAAAATTCTAGTGATCTGATTTATTAGTCATGAAATGACTGTTATGATGTTGGCTCCTTGTGGGAATTTAAGATTTGTATCTTCTCTTATGCTGTTAGGCTGGTATTTTCAATGGAGCATAAGGGACATGCCAATTAATGCGAGATGGACGCTGTTATGTTCACATTGTCCACAAAGAGATAAAAATATAAAATACTCTTTATGGAAAGTTGCAGAGTAACACTGCTTTTTCTTAGAAATCAGAACCCTAATACAGAAGAACCCAAAACCAGAGAGAGACCAAGCAGGCTGCTCTCTAAGGCAGAGAGGCTCATCTCAACCCACCTTGCTCTAGGCTGACTCTTTGCAGAATAGCTGCTTAAGGCCCAGATCACACACTTTCTCACAGAGCCCCCTAGCCTACAAGCAGGACAAGGAAAACTCTTATGAGCTTGAAGTACTAGTTTGTAATTTTAACGTAGCTGTCACAGGCATCTCATTCTCTTTTGCCCTTTGGGAAATCCTAGTCCAGCGATTGGCAGCCTTTGGCATGCGGCCCACCAGGGTAAGCCCCCTGGTGGGCCAGGCCAGTTTGTTTACCTGCCACGTCTGCAGGTTCGGCTGATTGCGACTCCCACTGACCACGGTTCGCCGCTTCCCGCAGCCCCCCATTGGCCTGGAACAGCGAACTGTGGTCAGTGGGAGCCGCGATCGGCTGAACCTGCTGACGTGGCAGGTAAACAAACCAGCCCGGCCCGCCAGGAGGCTTTCCTTGGTGAGGCGCGTGCTAAAGGTTGCCGATCCCTGTTCTAACCTTAGGTGATTGACTATCCTCTGTACTGAACCCCTCCGTCTGTTTGTTTCGTCCTTTTTCCATCAACTTCTTGTAACCAAACCTTTATAGTAATGGCAGTACCAAACTCCTGACGCTGTTTGTAAGCAAGTAAACTTCATTGACATCACAGCCATGTTCTGCATTTCCTGATCCATGCTAAAGACACCTATTGACATCAACAAGCATCGGACTGGGATTTTTATCATGAAACACTAAGGGAGGGGGCCGAGGGGCATATATATCCGAAAGGAATCTACAGCAGTTTCATGCACTCCTTTCTCTGCTGTATCTGTTGTCTTTCATTATGGCACATTCAAACCAAGTTAGTCACAGGCTGATTTCGTTGCCCTGTCCTTTATGTGTAATTGCGTACTTCAGGTTGCTTAGTGACACACTTGTCAGAGATTAGACAGACCTTTTAAGTTCACTACTAGTGTAATAATCAGAACCATAATGAGCATGGAAGCTTGCTATACTAAGAATGTAATTGTGAAGAAATACAAATCAATAGACGTCTAATCTAAGTTAAACTGAGTTTTAGAGATTAATCAAATCTTAATTACAGACCAGTTCACCCCATCGCTAGCTATCACTACATTCATTGATCGAGCAGTCATGCTGGCTCTATAAACTAGGTTTCACATTTTAACGTTAATGTCATTAGACATTCTACATTCATAATCTTTTCAATTGCAAATTATTGCATTTAATATGTGCTGTAATAACATTAGTTAGGACAAACTCTTAGGGTCAGATTCAGGTACCGTTACTCATATTGTATCATTCCTTAACCACAAGCATGCCCATTGACTTCTGTAGAACACTACATAAAGGGGCTACTCATAATTTGTTTATGGTAGTGCCTACCATATGCTAGACACTTTCCAAACATTGGAGAGTGGGTTGTCCTTGCCCCAAATAATTCAGTCTAAAGACAGATAGACAAGTAGACAGAAGTTAAAGAAAGAGAATGAATGATTTGGAACAGGAACGAAGTGGCAAAATTTGTAGATGTATACAATTGTTTAGGATAGTCAAGACAAAAGAAGACTGTGAGGAACTTCAGAGGGACCTAACCAAGCTAGGTGAATGAGCAACGCAGTGGTAGATTAAATTGTTAGAATTAGCTATAGTAGCACTTAGTAGCCCTAATCATGGATCAGGGTCCATAGTGCTAGATGCTGCAAATAAAGAGATGGTCCCTGCTCCAAGGAGTTTACAATCTAATCAATGTTGACTAATGTGATGCACATTAGAGGAAGAGTATCAGAGGGGTAGCCGTGTTAGTCTGGATCTGTAAAAGCAGCAAAGAGTCCTGTGGCACCTTATAGACTAACAGACGTTTTGGAGCATGAGCTTTGGTGGGTGAATACCCACTTCCTCAGATGCATGCATCTGACGAAGTGGGTATTCACCCACCAAAGCTCATGCTCCAAAACGTCTGTTAGTCTATAAGGTGCCACAGGACTCTTTGCTGCTTTTACATTAGAGGAAGAAATTGAACTTCTCTGTGATGGGGGTAGACCGATTCCCCACTGACTAAGGAGGGGTTAATGAGAGCCTGTGCGCCCAGTTAGCACCATCTCGTTACACCTCTGCAAGATGTCATGCCTGGAGGGAAGAGATAAAAGAGAAAAAGCCCAGTTCAGCGGTGACTGAGTGGGAAAGAGTGTCAAACTCTTCAGCTAGCCCTGGGAAGGAAAGCCTGGCTGGGGCCAGAGCCTAACTGCCTTGAAGCTGCTTGGAAAGAAGGATCAGCTGGGGCTAGAGCTTATACATAGACTCCTAAGTGTCAGAGCTGCCTTGGATCACGTAGGGCTGGTGCAGAATCTTTTTGTTTCTTTTGTTCTTCAGCTAATTTGGGTCCCCTTTGTTTCGGGATCTGCAGAAGAGTCAGCCCAGGAACAAGACTCTGAGAAAGGCCTAGCTGCAGACCACAGTAGGAGGGAGCCCGGGGTACAGCGGAGGTTTTGAACAAACATACTTCATCTGTTTTGTACAGGGTGCTTGAGCTGGAACTAAGAACCGGGGGCTGGCCTGGGTTCCCCTGTTGGCCCACCTAGGAGGGGTGTGTGAAGACCCTGGAATCCAGGGCTGGCAGGCCCAAAAGCCTGAAGTTGGGCCAAACCTCTGGCGTGATTCTGCTAACGTGACGTGTTGGACTCTGATTTCCTTGGAAGGGGCAGGACTAAAGTGACCTGCCTGGAGGGCCAAGTCATGAGAAGGGGGCAAATCACCACAGGGCCAGGGCAGCTGTGTGCAGGGGATCCCAGAGGAGGAGGAGAGCCACTCCAGCACACCTCCCCACAAAGGGGCATGCTTGCAATGAGTAGACTCTTCTGCATATGCATAACAGAGTCCTGTATTGACATGTAGCAGTATCAATTCAGGAAAAGGGCCTGAGCATGTGGACAGCTCAGTGAAAACCTCTGCTCAATGCGCAGCTGCAGTCAAACCAAAGAAAACAAAACAAGATCTTAAGAGGCATAAGGAGTGGATGGGGAAAAAAGGCAGTATATATTATAATGCCATTGTACAAATGTGGACATTTGCCCTCATCTGGAATACTGTGTGGAATATTGGTCACCCCATCTCCAAAGGGATATTGCACAGTTGGAGAGGGTTCAGAGACATACAGCAGGAATAATTAGAAATTTGGGGGAAAAAACCTCTTCTGAAAAAAGAAGGAAAACATTGAGACTGTTTACGTTAGATAAACGTTTGCAATATAATGAATGGTCTAAAGAAGGTTGGTTAAGAATTTCTGTCATGTCCCTCCTCGCCAATCTCATCACACAAGAATAAAGGGACATTCAATGAAATTAAAGGCAGCAAATTCTAAACTGAAAAATTAATTCCGCCACTGGCCTGCTGTGCAAACTTTGTTAAGTCCCTTCACTTCTCTGTGCCTCAATTTCCATTTGTAAAACAAGGGTGGTGTTACTGACCACCTCTGTTAAGCACTTTGCAATCTAGTGATGAAAAGCTGCATGTAAGAGCTGTCTGTCTGTACTGCTTTCATATCTTCAGATCCCACAGACAAACTCAGTTTTCAGAATACAAACCCATCTGCATTCGTGGTGGAAGGAAAGCAATTCTTGTGCCCCATGGGAGTTGTGTGTAGTCCCTCCTTTCCAATAACAGGCTAAATTAAGTTTACCAAAATGCATTTCATTTAGCCTCACTAAGACAGTTATCATATATTAGATGAATGCCCGCTGAGTATTAAAAGGATATTTATTTGAAGATTAACTACAAGGCTGAGTAGTTTATTCCAGTGAGGCAACTGGATTAATGATGAGAAAACTGAGCACCCATCCTATTATCCCTATTATATTACAAATGATGACCCAGTTTTCATACTTTAATAGTGAATTAAAATAAATCTAAACTACAGTCTCCTGGTTCTCCTAGTTGTGTGTCATGTGCTGAGCAAAGCTGCTGGCTTGAGTCGTGTCTGGCTTCAGAATCATTTATCTAGTTAGGGAAGGTTTGGTGCTCATGCCATCGGCTGAAATGTGTGCAAAGGGTATTGGATGAAATGGGCAAAGCAAGAAAATGTAATGTGTCTTTCTTTACTGCATCAGATCTGATCAAAGTATTGAGAATGGGGGACACAGAAATCACAGAAATCACAGTTGGGAGAAGAGCAGAAGTTTTTTGTTTAGGACCAGATTTCTGCCACCTTTATACTTCCTGAGTAGTCACTTCACGGATTTCAATGAGGTTACTCAGAGGAAGGCATTACTCAACACGTAAGTCAGTGTGATGGCTGCCATCTTGACCAACAGCAGGGATTGAATGGGGGGATTGCCATAGCTAAAAGCACAAGTTGCTGCTGCTTAAGCTAAAGACACGGGGCCCTCTACTCGGAGTTGCAATGGAATCATATTCTGTGTGAATCAGGCTTAGAAGGGGACCTGTAATGCACATTCACCAGCACAGCAGCATGAACTAACCTGCTAATTTGGGGTGACCAAATTGAGTTTCTGAGGTACTTGGCAACTATCTATTTACAGTTGGGGACTCTTAGAGAAGGAGGCTGTGTCCTAGCCAGGCTTAAGACTCAATTCCTGTCTTTCATGTCTCTGACCTTGTCATTAGTCCACATCTCTCTCTAGATCTTTAACTTTTCTTTGATGATAAGTTTGCTTTGCGCTGCCTAATAGTATTTCAAAAGAGAGTCTGCATCAGCCATAGGAAGCAAATGCCACCTTCCTGTATTATGCAATTTTAAGTAATGGCCAGAGCATCCAGAGCTTTGGGAGGGGCACATTTTTGTGTATTAAAAAGAAATGAGTTACAGATGCAGAGTTGGATTTTCAAAGGACCCTAATGGAATTAAGTGCACAACAGCCATTGATTTTCACCTCACTCCTTTGACAATCCCGGCCATATTTCTTAAAGGCTCCAGTCTGAGATGGCAGCACAATGCATAGACATTGACAGCATGACATCCAAAATTAACTCTAAGATTTCTAATGAAACTTGCTCTGAACAGAGCTACTTCATCACAAGGCTAGCAAATAGGCTCATGCTTCTAAATTAGTGACCTGTGCCAATCAAAAATAATGAATCTTTTCTGTTTCTTGACTCAGTTTCCTGTACACAACTTGACAGCAAGTTGGCTGCAAAGTTCATAGTGATGGCCATGCAAATGTAAACAAACTGTCTGGCGGCCCACCAGTAGATTACCATGATGTACCTCAGGTCGCCCACCATTGCACTAGACCCTACCGGCTCTATTGTGGTAGATGTTATACAAGAACTCGGTAAGATGCAGTTCCTGCCCCAAAGAGCTTACAGTCTAAGAGAGCATTTTATGATTGACATTTTTATGGTATCTTCAGAATATTTTCCAAACAGGTAAAATCTTTAGTAGAATTAAATTCATAATCTGTTTTTAGTGTTAGACTGATACAGTAAACTGGATTATAGACTTGTATCATAGAAAATTGTGCTTTAGTTTCATTAGCCTACTTTAAACATTGGCATTAAAAAAGAATACTTACTTAAATACCAAATGGTGCCTGAGTTATAATCGGTTTCTCTGATATAACAGATCATTTGCAAACCACAAAGTCTCTTTGATCTTGTAGAATGCTCAACTAAACTTAAAAGGAAATTAAACGCAGAGCTCAATTTTTCATTAAGTTGTCCCCCACTGTTTTAGAGTTGACTCTTCAGATCTGTCCCTTCTAACAGGGGGACAAACAGAATGTTAATACCATGGTGTCTGTGGAGTTTTTCCAGTTATTATAGCTTCTTAACAATTCTAAATCTCAGTCTTATAGAAGTCTCAGGGAACTCTTAAAATACTGGTGAGCAGAGCTTTGTAAAATCAGGGACAATTCTATAGTCTGTGACTGGGACGGGGGGAGGTGTTGCGGATTAAAGGGACTCTTGTAAAATTGGAGTTTGTAAAATGAGGGTGTACCTGTAGTTAGCTAAGCTCAGAGAAATCCCAGTGCTGGGATTTTGCCTGTACAGACCCAGTTACACATCCTAAAATGTGTTCCCAGGTTTTGTTTTTTATTAGGGTTGTTGATGAATCACAGTTAACTCATGTGATTAACTCAAAAAAAGTAATCGCAATTAAAAAAATTAATTGTGCTTAATCACAGTTTTAATCGCACTGTTAAGCAATAAAATATCAAGTGAAATTTATTAAATATTTTTGGATGTTTTTCGACATTTTCAAATATATTGATTTCAATTACAACACAGAATACAAAGTGTGCACTGCTCGCTTTATATTATTTTTATTATTAATATTTGCGCATTAAAAATAATACACAAAATAAACAGTAGTTTTCAAATCACCTCATACAAGTACTGTAGTGCAAGTACTGTAGTGCAATCTCTTTATCATGAAAGTGCAACTTACAAATGTAGATTTTTTTTGTTATATAACCGCACTCAAAAACAAAACAATGTAAAACTTTAGAGCCTAGAGGTCCACTCAGTCCTACTTCTTGTTCAGCCAATCACGAAGACAAACAAGTTTGTTTACATTTACAGTGCTGACCAGAGCAACCCGGGTCCCTTTTTGACTGGGTGTTCCAGTCGAAAACTGGATGCCTGGCAACCTATGCCAGCTACAGAGCCTTTGCTCTTTAGCTCAAGTTGGACTGGCTTGTGCTTTTAGGTCTGCAGATCTCTGGTGTGTTGGCCAAGATGGTGTCCGCCACCAATGCACTTACTAGTCTGATCATTAAGGACTAGAACTAGGCCTTCCAAAATAACCCACTGAAGGACATTAACAATAGGCCCCTTTTCTATTTACACCTGTGTCAGCCCAGCTTCTGGTTTCCTGCAGAAATTGTTCAAACTGTTCCATTGCAACAGAACCATCTATAATGTTTGCTCCCTTATGGGCCTGGGACTTGTGAGCAATTCCCAGTAAAGTGGTCTTGCTTAGCCCTGTGTGATCTGCCTGCAGTCTGAAAATCTTCTCTTAATTAGGGTGAATGCCTGTGAATATTTCTTGAGATAAGGAAGAATGGACTGATGTCAGCCTTCCTGGTGGGGTTCCAGTCATTGCCATTCCTCTTTGGTAGCACTGGATGGCAAAAAAAATTATTTATATTGTGGTAATGCCTGAAAACCATCAATCAATCAAAGCCCCACTGTGCTAGGCACTGTACAGATATACAACGAAAAAAAAACATCCCTGCCCCCCCCAAAGAACTTACAGTCTGAGGATAAGAGAACAGATGAATATAGACCAGGGCTGTGTAAGGTAACAGTGAAATAGTTACGCTTGCTCTAAAATACCTCTGGACTTCCACCACAGCCCTTCTTGGATATCTCAGGCACGGAATGCAAACATAGAGCTGGTAGTGGAGGGTTATAAAGTAGCATTACAATCAAATAACTTTTTTTTTTTAATTTACACTTAGTCTTCATTAGTCTTATAATGTTTCATGTTCACCCATTTTTTCATGTTCTCTGTGTGTATAAATATATGTTCCTACTGTATTTTCCACTTCATGCATCTGATGAAGTGGGTTTTAGCCCACGAAAGCTTATGCTCAAATACATTTGTTAGTCTCTAAGGTGAAACAAGTACTCCTGTTCTTTTTGCAGATACAAACTAACACAGCTGCTACTCTGAAACCTGTCATAATGTTAATTAGGTCTCTTGGGAGGCAGAACTTCTCTTCCAGAATAGCCTTTTGCAAAGAATAGAATGCTCAAAAATCCCCTATTGATAATTGACTGGTCTGGTTTATTTATACATTTCTCTGAATAACACCTATCTGCCCAGTGGGAAATCTGATATCCAGGAAATCCAATAGTTGGATTAATTTCTGCTTGGGGTACTCAGTTTCTATTAAAATTAACAAAATCCTGGTTCCTCACTAGGGTGACCAGATGTCCCGATTTTATAGGGACAGTCCCGATTTTTGGGGTCTTTTTCTTATATAGGCTCCTATTACCCCCAACCCTCGTCCCGATTTTTCACATTTGCTGTCTGGTCACCCTATTCCTCACAAACTGACTCTTCACCTCTGGTAGTTTGTCTAGAATTCCATTGGATACAAGGCTCTGAGTTTCATAACTGACATATTTGATGGGAAATGCTTCAATTACAGCAGTAATCATTTCTGGACGAGTTTGTGCGCACGCTGAGAAGATGACAGCAGTAGAATAGTACAGGTTGACATTGCAAGCTTTCCCATGTGTTTCCTTCTGTGTACCTCATGCCCTGTAATACCAGTGCTGCCTGTATCCAGAAAGCAAGCAACCAGCTGCACCATGCTGCATGGTAGTTTCTGATCGGAAGAAGCATCTCCAGAGACTAGTTTATAGGAGTGCAAATGACCTAAGTCAGACTTTATCCTGGGTCCCCAGATGCAGAAAGGAATGGCTTCAGTACATTAACCCCCTGCATCACCTAGCCTCCAAAGAGAATATATTATTAAAACGTATTAGATTATAATCCTTTTTTGATTAAAAATTATAAATCAGCCTATGTTTGATGTTAACCCCATAAATGCACAGCACATGTCAAACAAAGCAGTGTCTGCACGGCCCTTGGATACAAATGGCAGAGCACATGCTGCCACTTTCACTGCTTGACAGAAATTAATAGGCATGATCAAAGGGGAGTGGCCTTCAGCATGCTGGGGGAACATGGCCTTCAAGAGGTGAAACCTCAAAGACAACATCTGAGTGAGCTGCATCTCTGATTTATCGTTCCACCTTTCCTCTTGTTTCTCCTTGAATCATAAGCTTGCCACCTACAGACTCTTGACATTTCTTCTGAAAGCTTTTGTCATTCAGAAGCTGCCATGATCATCTTCAGTAACTCTGCATCTAGCTTTCCAGGTTTGTTTACGGGTTGTTTTTTTCTAATGTTTCAAGGCAAATATGAACAGGCAAAGGTGCTTGTGGCTTAGAGGTGCTGAGCACTCTAGCCCCAATTCAGCAAAGTATTTAAGCATACTCTTAAGTTTAAGAATGGGAGTAGCCCAACTAAACTTGGTTCAAAAATATTTAAATCTCTACCAGCTGAATGTTAGACTTAAGAATGAAACTATGAATATATTTTCAAAATACAACCACCAGGGAGAGGAAAGTGACATTGATTGGAAACTCAGAGTAAGTTCCATTGACTTGCACTGAGACTTGTGCTTCTGAATCACATTTTTTAAAACTCAGCCCCTTGGGCTTTGTAATGGGGCCCTAGAACCTGATCTTCTACCTGCAGATGCAGGGCTACTTTTCTGATTCATCCAAGGCCACACCACATAGGTCTTACTATGTGCAACTCATGATAATGAAAGATGGAGAGTCTCTAAGTCAGGAGTGTGGCTGGGGATGGAGGTAGGATGAGATAGGAGGGCTTGCAAGGAATAACCTTGGAAACAGCCATCTCAAGTAGAAGTTTACGCTATGCCTTATTTTTGTACTCTTAAGTTAAGAACAGAGAAAACCCTGGCAGTGGAAGGTGAGTTTTGGACACCAACCTTGTGTGCATGTCTGTGTTGAAAGAAGGAAGGGACTGTACCCGATCACGAGCCATTACAATAAAATCACACCTTTAAATTATTATATTTGAACATGGGTGTAGACAGCTTGCAGCTGTTATTACATGCATCATGGAGAGATGCAGAGCAGCCTTCTGGGATATGACATTTGCAAATGTTTTGCGAACAGGGGCTGTTAACAGGGAGTTTCGCAAGGGAGTTCTCCAGGTGAAGGAGGAGCAAATACAGCATCTGTGGGGTAAGTGGCTGTCTGTAGTGTATGTGTGTTTGTGTTTGGAGGTTACTTGCTGTGTGCTGAGCTTGAGTTTGTCTGTCTGGTTGGTTGTTTGTTTGAAGGACCGTGTGCTGTGGCTGGCAGTTGGAAGCTGTGAGCTTCAATGTAAGGTTTGAAAGCTAGAAGCCTCTGTTAACTGGCTGAGCCTTAGTCAGCGGGCGGGGCTATCAAGAAGGCCAGGGCTTTATAAAGCAGTGCGCAAGCAACCAGGGGCTGCTAAGAGGGAGTTTCGCAAGGGAGTTCAGAAAAGGAGTGGGAAGTGGGCAAGGTTCACTTGCTGTTCTTTAAAACCTGTAAACTAGACTACATTCAAAACCTCTTGATTTAAACAAAACACTTTCATTAACTAGGTAGCTGCAGGAGACAATGCAGGCAGAAGCCTAGCAGCAGAGTGGGGGTTATCCAGGTTATTGCACTGAGTGCAGCATGTATGATTACCTGCCCTATGGGCAGGTGGTGTATGTGTGCATTCGGTACAAGGAGCTCCTGGGCCTCAGAGACCACGTACAGGCTTTGGAGGCCAGGGTGGCGGATCTGGAGGAGCTAAGGAAGGCAGAGAGGTATGTTGATGAAGCTTTCCAGGACACTGTAGAATTGTCCACCTCCAGTCAGACAACCCCTGCACTGTTGAGGAGGATGAAAGGTCCAGGGAAGCAGAGCAGTCAACAGGAGCAGAGCAAAACCTTCCCATATTTGAGACCCTCCTTCGAGATGGTGTTAGGGTATCCTCTCGCACTAAGGTTACCTCTCCGGGGGAGGGAACTCCAGTTGCTAGGAAAAGGCAGGTGTTAGTAATGGGAGATTCGATCATTAGAAACATAGATAGCTGGGTTTGTGATGACTGGGAGAACTGTATGGTGACTTGCCTGCCTGGTGCGAAGGTTGCGGATCTCTCAAGGCATCTGGATAGACTTATGTGTAGTGCTGGGGAGGAGCCAGTGGTAGTGGTACACGTAGGTACCAATGACATAGGGATGGGTAGGAGAGACGTCCTGGAGGCCAAATTTAGGCTGCTAGGGAAGAGACTGAAATCCAGGATCTCTATGGTGGCATTCTCAGAAATGCTCCCAGTTCCATGCGCAGGGCCAGGTAGGCAGGCAGAGCTTCAGAGTCTCAATGCATGGATAAGATGATGGTGTAGAGAGGAGAGGTTTAGATTCATTAGGAACTGGGGAAACTTTTGAGATAGGGGAGCCTATACAGGAGAGATGGGCTCCACCTAAACCAAAGTGGAACCAGACTGCTGGCACTAAACATTAAAAAGGTTGTAGAGCAGTTTTTAAACTAGGAGATGGGGGAAAGCGACTGCTGCAGAGGAGCACGTGGATCGGACAGACACTTCTCTTAGAGGAGAGTCTATTGATAGAGATTCTCTTGGTTATAGTCCGGAGCAAAGGATGGAAGAGGATAATGTAAGGGCCAGATCAGACAAGAAAATTCACATAAAGAGTCGGACACATCAGAAAAGGGCAGACAAATAAACAATGACAAGTTTTTAAAGTGCTTGTACACAAATGTTAGAAGTCTAAATAATAAGATGGGTGAACTAGAGTGCCTCGTGTTAAAGGAGGCTATTGACATAATAGGCATCACAGAAACCTGATGGAGTGAGGACAATCAATGGGACACAATCATTCTGGTGTACAAAATATATCGGAAGGACAGAACAGGTCGTGCAAGGGGAGGGAGAGGCACTATATGTGAAAGAAAATGTAGAATCAAATGAAGTAAAAATCTTAAGTGAATTGACATGTTCCATAGAATCTCTATGGATAGTAATTCCATGCTCGAATAAGAATATAACATTAGGGATCTATTATCGACTACCTGACCAGGACAGTGATAGTGATGATGAAATGACAAGGGAAATTAGAGAGGCTATCAAAATTAAGAACTCAATAATAGTGGGGGCTTTCAGTTATCCTCATATTGACTGGGAACATGTCACCTCAGGACGAAATGCAGAGACAAAATTTCTCGATACTTTAAATGACTGCTTCTTGGAGCAGCTGGTACGGGAACCCGTAAGGGGAGAGGCAACTCTGGATTGAGTCCTGAGTGGAGCACAGGAGCTAGTCCAAGAGGTAACTAAAAATGGACCTCTTGCAAATAGTGACCATAATATAATAACATTTAACATTCCTACAGTGAGAAGAACATCTCAACAGCCCAACACTGTGGCATTTAATTTCAAAAAGGAAACTATGCAAAAATGAGGGGGTTAAACAGAAATTAAAAGGTACAGTGACTAAAGTGAAATCCCTGCAAGCTGCATGGATGCTTTTTAAGGACATCATAATAGAGGCCCAACTTAAATGTATACCCCAAATTAAGAAACACAGTAAAAACTAAAAAAGAGCCACCATGGCTTAATGACCATGTAAAAGAAGCAGTGAGAGATAAAAAGGCATCCTTTAAAAAGTGGAAGTCAAATCCTAGTAAGGTAAATAGAAAGGAGCATAAACACTGCCAAATTAAGTGTAAAAATGTAATAAGAAAAGCCAAAGAGGAGTTTGAAGAGCGACTAGCCAAAAACTCAAAAGGTAATAACAAAATGTTTTTAAGTACATCAGAAGCAGGAAGCCTGCTAAACAACCAGTGGGGCCCCTGGATGATTGAAATACAAAAGGAGCACTTAAAAGATGATAAAGTCATTGTGGAGAAACTAAATGGATTCTTTGCTTCAGTCTTCACGGCTGAGGATGTTAGGGAGATTCCCAAACCTGAGCTGGCTTTTGTAGGTGACAAATCTGAGGAACTGTCACAGATTGAAGTGTCACTACAGGAGGTTTTGGAATTAATTGATAAACTTAACAGTGACAAGTCACCGGACCTGATGGCATTCACCCAAGAGTTCTGAAAGAACTCAAAAGTGAATTTGCGGAACAATTAACTATGGTTTGTAACCTGTCTTTTAAATGGGCTTCTGTACCCAATGACTGGAAGATAGCTAATGTAACGCCAATATTTAAAAAGGGCTCTAGAGGTAATCCTGGCAGTTACAGACTGGTAAGTCTAACGTCAGTACAGGGCAAATTAGTTGAAACAATAGTAAAGAATAAAATTGTCAGATACATAGAAAAATATAAATTGTTGGGCAAAAGTCAACATGATTTCTGTAAAGGAAAACTAAAATCATTAGGGGTTTGGAATGGGTCCCATATGAGGAGAGATTAAAGAGGCTGGGACTTTTCAGCTTGGAAAAGAGGAGACTAAGGGGGCATATGATAGAGGTATATAAAATCATGAGTGGTGTGGAGAAATAAGATAAGGAAAAATTATTTACTTATTCCCATAATAAAAGAACTAGGGGCCACCAAATGAAATTAATGGGCAGCAGGTTAAAACAAATAAAAGGAAGTTCTTCTTCACACAGTGCACAGTCAACTTGTGGAACTCCTTACCTGAGGAGGTTGTGAAGGCTAGGAGTGTAATAGTGTTTAAAAGAGAACTGGATAAATTCATGGACATTAGGTCCATTAAAGGCTATTAGCCAGGATGGGTAAGGAATGGTGTCCCTAGCCTCTGTTTGTCAGAGGGTGGAGATGGATGGCAGGAGAGAGATCACTTGAACTGTTAGGTTCACTCCCTCTGGGGCACC